>NC_140537.1:12507449-13867449 GCF_057382185.1 Mchenga conophoros
CTTTGAATATGCCTTGAATTCTTAATATGCCGTCTACTGAAATGTATGTAGTATAAGGCTGTAATTAATTAGTTCATACTCCCATGAAAGATGCACTGTAATTTGAAATTAACTGTTAACAAGGCCTGTTTCATGGTATGCCTGTGTGTGTACAGCAGCAAACAAGATTCTTTAAGTACAAAACTATGTTGTACATTTACTATTGCAATATTGGTGTGTTGCATATACAATATAAAAGAATATTGCAAAGGCAAACACGGTTGTCAAAGAAGTAAGTAGGCAAAAATCAAGATTTGTGGATAAGAATATTATTACTAAAGATATATTATTGTAACAGTAAAGTCTAGGTAACATTGTAGCAGCAGCTAAACTAAAAATGTAGTTTATATTCATATAAAATTACAGATAATAGCTTTTGCAAAGACTGACACAATAGGGAAAAGAAACTCCAAACAGCATTGCTACTGTTGCTACACCAGCAGCTTAAAAGCTCACAAATTATACATTTTTTTATTTGATACATACAGACACCATAACAGTAACAGTTTCTGGTGTTACAGCAGCTGGTAGTTTATGCTAATCAAAGCTAATGGGCTACTCAGATATACGTATTTAGCTTCAACTAAGGAGGTAATTGAGTCTGTATTTCAGAATTGTATGTATTTTCAGAATAAATTATGGCCTCATTAATGTTAAGGTGCATGTCCACCTGTCGTTTTAAAATGTTTACCCAGCTAACACTTAATGCTTCAAAATATAGCCTGTACACATATAAGAGAGATTAGCTTAGCAAAAAGACTAGTGTTAAAATAACCAAAAATGTACAGTCCATTGGTTTTGTCCAAAATTTATTTAAAAAAAAGAGGGAAAACAAACTGCTACTACAAATGTACTAGCAGCTCTTCAAGCTAATTTTTGTCATTGTTGAATCCAAACAAAAAATGAAAAGAACCATATTTCTCCATTTTCAACTTTGTATTTACATTAGTTAACAAAGTGATGTTATTGGTTTACCTTTTAGTAACATTTCAACATTATAGCAACAGTTTCAAAATACTTAACCAGCAGATGGTTCTGGCTTTAAATTTAGCGTGCAGACAAGTGTGTGTTAGCATTAGCATAAGCTTATATTTGTATATCAAAATGGTGTGAAAAAAATATAAATATAAAGCTGCTGGTTACAACTGTATTTAACAAACAGACATGAGTATCTCTATCTTCTCCTCAGCACAAATGCAAAGATTGTAAGCTTATTTTGCAAACAGTTTCAGTTTCCCTTCAAGTTATAAGAACAGTAAGTAAATACCAACTAAACTTTCTGTTTAATTGCCTGAAAATTAGAGCACATCGTAAGAACATGGGATTTGAACAGAACTTGTGTTTCTCAAATTAAAAATGCATTAGTGACTGAGTGTGTCTGATTTGACTTCTGAACCTCAAATATCAACATTTAGCTGAGACTAAGGTGGTAAATGAGCCTTGGAAATATATTTGAAGTAGTTCAAAGTATTAATTAAATGAACAGAGATATCAGAGAACTGTTGACCCTATCATACTCTCTTTCATATCTCCTCATACACACACACAGTCTCACACACACACTTTTCATACTCCTTCTCTTGCTGCAATTTAAGATCAGATGGAGACGTTTCTGTGCCATTTCAGACTCCACAGAAAGTTTGTAGAGTAGTAAGATACACAGCTAAGTTCTGAATAAACTTGCATGTGTGAGTAGCTTTTGCAAAGCTGCTTCACTCCAGTTTCAAACAAAAAAAAAAATGCCCTGGCAGCAGAAATGCCATGGTAACTGCTGAAAGCAGTTTAACATTTGCTCAAGTGTTCTCAGAGGAGAGATATCCTGTGTTATACAAAGGATACAGTATGGGTAATTTTGTGTACTCACTGATTGTTCTGGACTGCACTTTGATGAAAGCAACCATCAAACACCACACACTGTATTAATTGTTACTGTGTGCTCCAAGCTATTCATAGCAATCGTACAAACATGTGAAAACCTTGACTTTTAGCTGACTCTAAGGCAGTAAATGTAGACAGAGATGTGTTAAAACGGCTTCTTTCAGCTCTATGGCAGGTTATGGAAGGTTATGTATCTTTACTAATGTTGGCAGCATCATTAAACTGTTTGTGTAATAGATAACAGAATTAACCTCACTCCTACTAAAACGTCATTGCAATGGAGTGAAGGAGAAGAGGGAAGCTCCTCTCAGGGAGAATGGTACTAGATTAGCGCCTTTACCCACTTGTCTATTTTGGACCATCTTAAGTGGCGTAGACAACTTTCCCAACACAAATAGCTACATTGGAGCCATTTTTGTTTAGCTGAATACTCAAATTGGAGTTTATTGTGATAGAAATGGAGAGTCTCGTGATTGACAGGTTGGAGTGTTGTTTTTCTGCTGTTTATTCTGTCCCCTGTGTGAAGGAATCAAAGTCCTGACAGCCCCCTCTCTGATCCCTGGATGAGGCCCAGTGAACATATTGACAATTGAGCCTCGTGCAGCAGCAGCAACCATCTACTCCAGGCTCTTGTTTATATGCTAATGCTGGACTCACACAAGAGGCTTGTTTTCTGTTAAGCTGTTGGTTGTGCACAGCAGGCTTTACATCACTACACTACTATTCAGTTTGACAGAAACATCAACTGTGATGATGTTGTTTTTTTGTTGTTGTTGTTGTTATTGTCTAGGACATCAACAACAAACAACGAAATTAGTTTGGGAAGTGTAGTCCCCATAAATGGTGGATTTACAGAACTCCCTGCTTTAGTTATTCTCTTCTCTTTTTTCCTAAATTGAGCCTGAGCAGGGACGCCTTCTCATTTGTTCCAAGCTACTATGACTGTGTGACCACAGCGTCTGCAAGTGTAGGAGGAATTAAGTTGCTTACTTCTTTTGGTTCATTAAAAAAAATCCCAGAAGATTTTTCTCGTTATAAAATGTAAAAATGAAAACAAGTTAGGGACACACATGTCAGCTCAGAATGCCTGCATTTTCAAAAATGTGCACATATAATTAAATTAAACATAATTTACCATTTAAGGTTAATTTAACAGCCTGGAACAACACACATAACTTATCTAAGAGAGGAAAATCACTGTGTGATATGTAAAGTGGAAGAAATATATTGAATTTGTGTTGATGAAAATAGTATTCCTTCTTACGCTGATTTTATTAATTCATGTTCTCTAAACCCATACTCTGTTTTAATTAGTAGTGAATATGACAGAAAGGTGTGACGGAGAGGTGTAGATGGGAGGGCAGGCAGAGTGAAAAAGGATGCCGGGAGTGATATGCGACAGAAGGGCAACAGTGAAAGCAAAGGTTTTACAGAATGGTAGTGAGACGAGCTCTGCTATATAGGAAGTGAAGCTGCAGGCAGCTGATTTAAACACACTGACAGCTGCATCGGAAGTGACGAGGATGGACGAGATAGGACACAGTAGGAGAGGTGAGTTGTTTTGGACATGTGAGGACAAGAGTGAAGTTAAAGATGGAGCTGAAAACAGGAAGGTGGGAGGTGATGGTGGAGGTGGGGATGTACCTGTAATAAAAGCACCAAGAAAGTTAAAGATAAAGAAATGTATATATTTTTCAAGTGTATCACACTGGTACTGCATGTGAATGAATTTTCTATTTGATGTTATTTATAGTGCCAAATCACAATAACAGTCAAGTCGCTTTGTATTTTAAGGTAAAGATCCCACAAAAAATATAAAGAAAACCCCAATGATCAAACCCTTTGAGAAAGCAATTGGAGACAGTGGGAAGGAAAAACTTCCTTTTAACAGGAAGAAACCTGCTGCAGAATTAACCGTCTACCATCAGGAAGACAGACGGGACAAAAGATAAGATGTAGAAGAGAGCCTGAGATTATGAATAACTGAAGATTAAATGCAGATAGATGGATTTTGACTTCAATATCAAGGTAAAATGCAGAGCAATATAATGATGAAGGCTATTTTTCCAGCCTTTATGCATTAGTTTAGAATCTCTTCCATCTGCGTTTCTGATGAAAGCTTAGCTTGATCACCATTGCAATAGGAACAACCAGTGTAATCATCAAAGGGCTGCAGTGTGGGTAAAATGTCACGCTACTATGACGCAAAACAAATTCCCCTCCACACTGACAAATTACTTGCATATCTATTTGACACATCATGGTTTGTTTTCATTTGTTGGTGATGTCATGAATGTTCAGAGGGGGTGCCAGTATAGCTTACTTAGTAGAGCTGGTCACTTCTATGCCATAAGACTAATGCAGAGTGGCTGGGTTCAAATCTGCCCTGAGGAGGTTTACTGCATGTCTTTCTCCCAGTTTTCCTGTCTTCTCTACACTCTCCTATCAACAAGAATAAAAAGGCCAAGACATACATATATAAAAAGAAATGCTGATTAATATTCACAGGGATTGAGGTCAAGTGACTTTGAGCACTGTGACTTCAGGTAGCTCTTCAGGTAGTTTTTGCAAACTTTTGAGGTCTATCAGTAGTTTGTTTTTCCATAATCCACTGTGAAAAGCTGATGTATCATAAGCTGCTCAAAACCTTTAACCTTAGTTCTCGAGCTGAAATGGTTTAGAAAACCCTGCGTGTCCTCAGAGGCCAGTGCTGGATAACCGGCTTTAGAGGGTACTTTTCTTGCATTTTTTAAATTTATCACATTCTTTATTTGTGATGAAGTATTTTTCCTTGCACTCTGCGAGCAAAGCTTGATTTATCGATCTTCTTACTGCGGGTAACATTTTGTCGGCTTCGTGCTCTGGATACAAGCGTGAGGTTGTTGTTCTTTTTTCTAATGAGCTGCTTAATTAGAAGACACCACTGACATGATAATTTTTGTATTCAAAAAATGAGTCAGATTGCTGGCTAACTATTGCTGTTTTTATTTATTTATTTATTACAAAGAACAAAAGATCAAAGGAGCATGATGTATATATGTAAATGTTAGTTCTTAGAGCACACATCTACAACACTAATCAAATTCTCAGTGACATTTCCAGCCTTACTTGTACTTGCTAAGCAGCAGTTAGGAGTGCTAACGCACACAGATAATAAAATTTGATATTTGATATAATTTGATACAGCCTCACAGCACTGCTAACGTTGCTTTTACACACACAGTGCTTTTACTAATCTACTTGATCTCTTTAGTCTTTTTCTTTAACTTCTCGCCTGCTCACTTTCTTAAAGCTTAACTTACATAATTAGTCTGCAAAAGCAAAGCGACTAGCAACTGAACTGAATTGAGTATAGTATCTGCCCAGTGCATGCATTATCCAGTTTCTGCATGTGACCACTGTGTTTGGCACTTGAACGCCGTAGGCAGCAGGTCCCTGTGTTTGCTACTCAGATTTGACGAGTAATTGGGTGCCCTGTATTCTGGCGCATGATTGTTAGAAACTGTCCCCCAAATGGGGAAACAAGAGCGTCTGTTTCTGCTGCGATTGTGCCAGAATCCTGTGGGGTGAGAACCTCACTCTTTATCTCCTCCTGGGCACCACCTGTCTCCTATTACTGCACACAGGATCTCAGCCACAACCTAATGCAAAAACTGCTCACATCAGAGAGTCAGCACGGTTTTGCTGAGGCCAAAAGCCAAGTCAGACAGCTCACAGTAATCACTTCAGCAGAAAGTTGGTTCTTTTTGATAAGTGTGTTCAAAAGGAGGTGGTTTTGTACATCAGACCTGGATGACCTTATCCCTCTCAATCTATGTTGTTCTTTTTTTTTAGCATTAAAGACACATTAATGAACACCTCTGTGGGTTCACAAGCTAGTGATGAACTTTGACGGTAAGCTGAATGCGATATGTCAAAGCCTGTTGCTGTTAGAAAAAGCGCTCTGACAAATGGAAACAAGTGTTAGAGGATGCATGCCTTGTCATGACTAGAAGGCATGCATGCGCACTGTATAAACTTTATTTTGCCAACACAAACACAAGTTTGTTTCCCCTTAACAAAGGATGCAAAAGTGAAGTTGTACTCATTATATTGGTTTTGGAGTTTGGAGAGCAAACTAATTGGTCGCCAGCTGTTGAAATGTGGTTAATGAATGGAAAGCCAATGAAGAGCTGTACCCTGCATCCAGTACAGCTCCTCCCTGCAGGATGGAACAGCATATGTCTGTGTCTCTGGCACAGGATCAAAGGCACCTCAGCTGGTGACAGCCCTTTTGCCCATAACTATGTGAGCTCTAATTTTGCAGGGCAGGGAGACAGTTAAATTAGCGGAAACCAGTGTAGAAGCATCATTTAAGAGTTTATCACTACATTCTGTTGAAGTGACCTTTAAACTGAGCCAAACAAAAGGGGATGCGCCATCCGAGCCCGTGCTGGTCAGCACGGGGTGTTGTTCAAAGTCTGCTGCCCTAATGCTGTGATTCACAGTATCACAACAGCATCCACACAGTGTTACTGCAGTCTGATAACGCAGAGCACATGTCGTAATCCAGTGGGTGGAAGAGGGAGGCCCTGTGGCCCTGTGACTCCTTGGTCATTTCAGCACATAAAATTATTAGACATAATTGTCACCACTGATGATAAACGCTCCTATTTGTGCGCAGGTTTTAGATCTGAAGGATCACATACCTTGTAATTATCCATCTAAGTGTACCTTGACATTTCATAGGTCAGTGATTTCGTATTACCAGGGACACTAGGATAACAGTGGATCAGAACAAATAGGACAGCATGTAATATTTTGTGTTATAATCAGCTTATCTGGTCGGGGCCCAAGTGTGCAGACAAACAGGCAGCTTGGTTCGATGTGAATTAATTTGATCATGCCAGGTTTTGCGAGATTCTCGTTCTGTCGGCTTCGGACTGAGAGGGGCGCAGATGTAAGAGCAGAGCTCCCCTTAGAAAGGGAGTGAGTGATTCTGACATAGTCATGACAGCATGAAGGAAAGGGCAGTAGCCTCTTTTTAACTCTTTTTATTTTACACAGAGATAAGGTTTTTTGGTATGTTTGGTGGTTTTGCTCTTGTTTGCCTTTTTGTACTTTTGTTGTGGCTAGATCCACTTTATAGCTGTTGAAATTTGTTTGCTGCTTTATTTAAACATATGTATTTTTTGTTGTTTGTTTTTCCAGCTGCCAATGACCTTTTCCTTTTTCTTTCTTTCTTTTTTTTTTTTTAGATAATAATGGCTAAAATGAATGAAGAGAGCCCTCTGCTGTGGATAATGTGTTAGCTGCGCCTCGATAATACCTGGAGTTCCCGTGTGCACAGTTGCACGTATTAGTGTGCCTTGATTCATGGTTTATTTGTAGCCTGTGTTTGTTCCCCTGCTCAGTTTTCGATGTTGACACTGCCTCCCGAGGCTTTAATGCTTGTCTGGACCTCTCAGCCAACAGTCCATCATGACAGCAGCTAATCTACCTGCACGGTTACTGGCCACTCTAATTTGACTTAGACGGCCATGACGCTGTCATTCATTTGCTTATTTATGCATCTTCATCTTGAGCAATGTGTTGGTACAGTTATGGAGTTGCTGAATGACTTTAAAACAATTGTTCCATCCTCTAGCAGCAACATATTGACCTGAAAATGTTTGTAAGTCTTTGCAATAACCAGAACTAGCTATACAAGCATTGTTTGTTGAGTCCTTGTTTTTGAGCATTTAGCGTCTGTGTATCTATGTGACTAAGCCGGCTGTAAGCATTTGCATTGATTCCCATGGATCTCTGCAAAGTCTACTGGAATCTAATAAAAGAGAATAGAATAACAACACACAGCTCTGTCTTTGTAGTGCAGGGTCCCCAAGTCCATATAAAGAAAATACCTTCCTGTTCACAAATCACACTGTATGATGTGTCAGCGCAGTCTTCTCTGTGTAATTTCTCCATGCAATTTATGACAAAAGTCTTTTGTTATATGGAGTTTAATGCTGTGCCATGAGGGATGAAGGTTACCATGTGAACTGAATGACAGTCTGCAGAAATTGCCCAGCAAATCCAGCTGGGTATGAGTAAGCCTCCGTGTCTGAGTGGGCAACAGCAATGGGCATCTAGCGTTTGTTTGGTTGCAGCAGTGCTCATCAGATCATCAGATGTTCTCTGTGGCCTTTAAGTCATCGAGACTGCCTCAGCTGCCAAAACATAAAAAAATAAAACCTGTTTATTTTCCCATAATGCACTAGTCATTTTTAAAAGAATGGATTATTAAATCCAGCATGGTCACGTGGGAAATGAATAGATATCCGAGCAACTGATAGGACCCTCCATTATCTACGTAGGAGTGTGTTGTGTATGCATGAGTCATTGTTTAGTTTCCATTAAGACAGAAGTCTCATCTGACATGTTTTTGTTCATGCTGTGGGATTATCAGATTTTGCAGTCTTCTCTCGGAGCCTCTTATACACACAGAGCCTGTTTTTTGTCAAATTAGCCTCGTGTGCCAGTTACCTCACCTTAACAGATCCTAGTTTATCCTTTTTGTTCCTCTCGCTCGCCTCTCATCTGCACTCTCAATTCATCTTCTTGCCTTTTTCATTCATTATGATTCATTCTCCTGCCTTGCTTGCGTTATTTCACCTTCCACTCTTCGTCTTCCCCGTATTTTGCTTGTTGGTGTTTGCGCGTTAGATATCAGCAGGCAGGTAAGGTAGCGATTGGTGGCTCAGCGAGGTCAGACCCCGGTGAAAGCGGCAGCTTCATTTCTGATTGTCCGGCACCCCAAGGCTCGTGTTTCATGGTGGTGAGTTAGAAAAAAAGAGAGATTGGGAAGGAAAGAAAGTGGAATTTAGACCAGTGAACTGTTCCCGACGCTGCTGCATAGGTGTTTAATATGCCTGATAGCAGTAGCCTAGCTGAGGTGCCTCAATTCTGTTTTTCATTTTGCCCATATTCCCCTCACATTCACATTTATACGTAGGCGTCATTGCCTGTACTCTGCACATTGCCACCTAAATTCATGTGGTTATTTAGAGTATTGCTATTTTATGTCCGTGTTTGGCTAAAATCTTTACAGTCGTGTCCATCTGTAAGTCTTTTTTTTTACTGTTTTTGTTAATGTGACATTCACTAACTTTCATATGGTAATAATAGCAGCACTTCTTTCACAGACTAATAGCAATAAAGCATTAAATGATGATATCCAGAAGGCCAAAAGTCAAGTCTGGACGGATGTATACGCAAACTAAAACTTGACCCGATGACAGAGACTCACCGCTGTGAGGCCGGAATTCTGATTCCCTTTCATCTCACTTTTCACTCTACCTCCCTGGTCTGGGTCCAATTTCTTTTGCCCTGTGAGCATGTGTGCACGTCCACGTGTGTGTTTTGCAAGTGTGTGCGCATGTTGGCATGTTCTTGTAGACCTCCGGGAGCTACTCTTGTTTTTCCTGTAAATCTGTGATTCAGCATTCAGTCTGCATTTTACTGCACACAAACAAACATACACAGCGATACACACTTGCAGGTGCCAGATGAGTACAGTATTAGTGGAATGCAAGCATCTGTGCCTGCACACACAGACTTAAGCTGCAGGGGTTATGTAACTTACTCTGTCATTTCAAATGATTGAAAATCACAAGTCCTTGTTGTGCTGGACTAGATTACCGTGTTCTGGGCCAGGAGTAAGTGCAGTATAGTCGTGTACTAAACGATGCTAAGTAAAAGTTGTGTTTGCGTATCAGGTAACAGAGGGGAATCCTCTGTTAAAGACCTCGACATTCCTCCTGCTTCCTTGATTGCCTGACTTTTGTCTGCAACTCGGTTTGTCTGGGAAAAAACAAAAAACGTGTCATAACATAACTTGCGATGACTGAGATTTAATGCCTGTGCACCACCTCGTAAGTTAAAGATAATGGCTTTGCTGTGATTTCCGCTTTGTTTAAAGTGATCACTACGTGCGGAAGATTATCTCATTGTGGATGTTGGATGCCCAGCTGTCAGCTGCATGTACGGTGCCATCCTCTGTCACTCGTGCCTCTTCCTAAAAACAAGCTTGGGGAGCACCAGTGGACTTGGATTAAAACCGGGAAGTTGTTTTTTGATGTCGGTGTGTCCGACTGTGGACTGTGGACACAATGTGGACATACAAAGCAGATGTGTTGCTGCACAGACATCCCTGGGAATTTTCTTAGATGGAACCAAACCTTTCCACCTTTTCTCACCTCACACGAGTGCACTAAAATGTTTGGTAGATACATGACCTGGGGGCACATGGGACTTGTATTTACTTATTAAAATTTGACTAAATCAGCACACTGTGCTCAGATTTCAAGGATAACCCTTCTAGCATGCAATTTGCCAGGTGCACTACTGAGATGCTGCAAGTGGAGCTTGTGCTCTAAGGTTTCTGTTCCAGGAGCACATTTACGTACACACAGACTCCTCCGACAGTAAGTGTTTCGGGGCGTACTCAAACAAGGACATTTCATAATCAAAGGGTACACTGCAAACCTCACGGTTGGGGATAAGTTTAAGTCGATTTTCACCCCTTTTACATATCATTAGTCAACACAAGGCAAGGCATGAAAGGGAAAACGAGAGAGGGAAAAAGAGAAAGTAATGAGGTTACCTCTGCTCACTAGAGATTATACGCAGAGCTTTCCCAGCTCCGAAGATCAGAAGACGAAACACAGAGAACAGGATGGGGGAAGCCTCCTGTGTTAATTAGTCATTTCAGGAATAATACGGTAGCATGTGAGCCTTATTTTGTGGAGATGTTGCTGAGCAGTGCAGTGGAGTGGAGTCAGCAGCAAAAGAAATGAAATAGTTATAGTATATAAGCCACATGCTGCGGTTGTGTCGGCCCGGGGGGAACTCTTCATGGTGCTGAGCACAGACTGCTGTATTCAGGGCTGGCAGTAGAGACTGTACTAAATGCTAATGAGAGCATGTGAAGGTGCTCTTAATATACATTTCTAATATCAACAGTGAAACATTTCTAATGTTTACTGTTCTATTTGCTAATTAGCATTAATATAGCAGTTTTATTACTATTGTTATAATGTTGTTATAATCTGATGTAATAGAAACAGGCGCTGCCGTGATGCATTCACAGTCAGTAGACCTAATTTAAATGAAGGAAGGAAACATGAAGGTCTTTATCACATTTCATCACAGTCCATGTAATGTTATTGAGACCTTGTGATCGCAGAAGACTTTAGGCTTTGCTGGCTGGGAACATTGAATACTGTACAAATTTCTGTGATAATCCATAATACATGCTTGAAAATTGTATGGATTAACCTTAAAGTTGGTGAGAGTAGACGAAAAAAAACAGAAGATCAATATTGTACATTCTCTGGGTATCACAAACCATCCAGTACAACATGTCTAAAAGCCATGCAGTGTATCATAGAAGTAAATCCAATGTAATTTAATATAATCAAGATATGCGTGTAATGATTAACTTCAGTCCTGGTTACTGTGCCGCTGATTTGTTTTTGTTTTCCCCCTTTAAATTAGTTGAAGTTAACAAAAAATGCACACAAGCTGCACATACCTACAGTGGAAGGGTGTGACTTTGTCAAACTCAGTGACTGAGGAGAGTCCGAAATAAAAGATGATCACATCTGAGAAGCTGGAGAGTTGTGGCTGATTAATTTTCTATTGATTTGCTTTATCAGTCATACTTAAGTTCACTTTATACACAGCTGTCTTACATTGAGGTTGAGGTCTGCACTTTCATTATTTTCTTTTTCAGCCATTCTGTTGTAGATTTGCCGCTCTGCTTGTGATCATTGTTGTGTTGCATGACCCAGTTTAAACCAAACTTTAGATCAGGGGTCCTCAATCCCAGTCCACGAGGGCTGGTGTCCCTGCAGGTTTTAGATGTCCTTGATCCATCACAGCTGAGTTAAATGGATAAATTACCTCCTCAACATGTCTTGAAGTTCTCCAGAGGCCTGGGAATGAACTAATCATGTGATTCAGGTGTGTTGACCCAGGGTGAGATCTAAAACCTGCAGGGACAACGGCTCTCATGGACTGGGATTGGGGACCCCTACTTTAGATGATGTGTAATTTTTAAACACACAGCATATCAGCACATATTAGGGTTGACCGATTGGACGAATATATTGACTATCAATCATTTTTACAAGGGTCATTTATTTAATTATTTGCCCATGAGTAAGTTTGCTAATAATGATGGAGCTAATAGAAGCAGTCAACAGAAAAAAAACAAAACACAAAATAGCGCTGTTTTAACAGCATCCTCTTTCATCTGCAAGAAAATGCACCCTCCTCTGAGTGCGCCCAAATGCTTGTTGATGGAGCTGCAGAAGCTGGTGATAGCCTAGCATACTCACTGGTGGACATGCTCGTGCAAGTTAGTCATGTTTGGGTACTTTGCCCGCACTATATGTCTGGACAAGCGGCACACTGCTTTGGTTACATCCTTAGGCTTACCTCTTTTCATCTGGTTTAAAGCCAAACTGTATATGCGCCCTCTAGGCGCAATCTTTGAGAAATACAATATCACTTTTCACTGTTATGCTGACCATATACAGATCTACTTTGAACTAGCTGATGATCCTGCTCTGCCTTTGCACTGCTTTCAAGAGTGCATGTGTGAGGTCAAAGAATGGCTCTTAGGAAACTCTCTTATCTTAAATGATAAGAAAAATGAAATCGTGATATTTGATAGTAATATTTCTTGTGGACAACTTTGGTTCCCTTGCCAGCTCCCTCTCTGACACTGTTAGCAATTTGGGCGTATTGCTGGATAGCTCTTTTTAATTTGATAAACAAGTGTCCGCTGTAGTTAGATCTAGTTTTTACCAACCGCGTCTCATTTCTGAGGCTAGGCATTATGTTCCGCACAAGGACCTGGAAAAGCTTGTTCAAGCCTTTGTGACCTCTAGGCTGGATTACTGCAACTCCCTTCATTTCGGTCTTTATTCTACCCTTCTTCATAGACTGCAAACTGTTCAAAATGCGGTGGCATGCCTTCTGACCGGGACTGGGAGGTTTGCCTCTATTACCCCTGTTCTAGCTGACCCGCACTGGCTACCTATTAAATACCGCATCCAATTTAAAATACTGCTGCTTACTTTTAAAATTATCAACAACACAACCCCAAGCTACCTTAGACCGTACATTCCCGCTAGAGCACTAAGATCGTCTACTCAGTTACTCCTGGTGCAGCTAAGATCTCGGCTGAAGTCTAGAGGTGACCGTACGTTTGCCTTGGCTGCACCTGATTTATGGAATAACCGCGTGTCTGATTCTATCCAATCATTTAAATCACAGTTAAAAACCTATTTATTTAACCTTGCCTTTGCTGCTCGTTAATGCCTGTAGCAGATCCCTAGACTCACTCTGTATTACCTTTTATATATACAGTGGGGCAAAAAAGTATTTAGTCAGCCACCGATTGTGCAAGTTCCCCCACCTAAAATGATGACAGAGGTCAGTAATTTGCACCAGAGGTACACTTCAACTGTGAGAGACAGAATGTGAAAAAAAAATCCATGAATCCACATGGTAGGATTTGTAAAGAATTTATTCGTAAATCAGGGTGGAAAATAAGTATTTGGTCAATAACAAAAATACAACTCAATACTTTGTAACATAACCTTTGTTGGCAATAACAGAGGTCAAACGTTTACTATAGGTCTTTACCAGGTTTGCACACACAGTAGCTGGTATTTTGGCCCATTCCTCCATGCAGATCTTCTCGAGAGCAGTGATGTTTTGGGGCTGTCGCCGAGCAACACGGACTTTCAACTCCCGCCACAGATTTTCTATGGGGTTGAGGTCTGGAGACTGGCTAGGCCACTCCAGGACTTTCAAATGCTTCTTACGGAGCCACTCCTTTGTTGCCCGGGCATTGTCATGTTGCAAGACCCAGCCTCGTTTCATCTTCAAAGTTCTCACTGATGGAAGGAGGTTTAGGCTCAAAATCTCACGATACATGGCCCCATTCATTCTGTCCTTAACACGGATCAGTCGTCCTGTCCCCTTGGCAGAAAAACAGCCCCATAGCATGATGTTTCCACCCCCATGCTTCACAGTAGGTATGGTGTTCTTGGGATGCAACTCAGTATTCGTCTTCCTCCAAACACGACGAGTTGAGTTTATACCAAAAAGTTCTACTTTGGTTTCATCTGACCACATGACATTCTCCCAATCCTCTGCTGTATCATCCATGTGCTCTCTGGCAAACTTCAGACGGGCCTGGACATGCACTGGCTTCAGCAGCGGAACACGTCTGGCACTGCGGGATTTGATTCCCTGCCGTTGTAGTGTGTTACTGATGGTGACCTTTGTTACTTTGGTCCCAGCTCTCTGCAGGTCATTCACCAGGTCCCCCCGTGTGGTTCTGGGATCTTTGCTCACCGTTCTCATGATCATTTTGACCCCACGGGATGAGATCTTGCGTGGAGCCCCAGATCAAGGGAGATTATCAGTGGCCTTGTATGTCTTCCATTTTCTGATGATTGCTCCCACAGTTGATTTTTTCACACCAAGCTGCTTGCCTATTGTAGATTCACTCTTCCCAGTCTGGTGCAGGTCTACAATACTTTTCCTGGTGTCCTTTGGTCTTGGCCATGGCGGAGTTTGGAGTCTGACTGTTTGAGGCTGTGGACAGGTGTCTTTTATACAGATGATGAGTTCAAACAGGTGCCATTCATACAGGTAACGAGTGGGGGACAGAAAAGCTTCTTACAGAAGACGTTACAGGTCTGTGAGAGCCAGAGATTTTCCTTGTTTGAGGTGACCAAATACTTATTTTCCACCCTAATTTACAAATAAATTCTTTACAAATCCTACCATGTGGATTCATGGATTTTTTTTCACATTCTGTCTCTCACAGTTGAAGTGTACCTCTGGTGCAAATTACTGACCTCTGTCATCATTTTAAGTGGGGGGACTTGCACAATCGGTGGCTGACTAAATACTTTTTTGCCCCACTGTATCTTTTATGGCTTTGTGCTTTTAACATGTTTTACTTGATATGCATTTTATGCTATTCCTGTGTTTTAGTGCCACTGACCTGTTAGCATACGTGGTACTTTGTTATGGTCCTATAATATAATATTTATAATATTTATGGCTTATTTCCTGTCTTTTATGTGAAGCACTTCGGTATACCGTTGGTTTTTAAATGTGTTCTATAAATAAAGTTGTGTATTGTATTGTATAAATCCCAAATTAGCGACTTTATATTTTTTAGTGCTGTCAGGGTTAACGCGCCGTCATCACGACTAACGTGATTAACAATTAACCCATCTGGAGCGCAGACTGAGTCAAAATCCCTGAATTGTCTCTGTCAAAACATTTTGCGCAGATTGTCCAAAGTTTGTTCATTCTCTGCTCCAGATGGGTTGCGTTAATCCTGATGACCACGTTAACGCCGACAGCCTAAATTTTTGGGGGAAATTACTTCGTCCATGTTTGGACTTCTTCTGTGTTGTAAACGCGTCACCTTTCCAAACAAGCCACACATCTTCAGTCTTTATCTAATTGTACTGTCATGAATTTTGGCATTTAACATGCTAACTGAGGCCTGTAGAGTCAGAGATATAGCTCTTGGGTAGACCAGCAACTGACTTAAATGTTTTACACCAGTGAATGATCTTGCTTCCTGTAGCCTGATGACATTCAAACTGTTTTCCCTTATAATCCTTCCCACACTGTTGGGCTTCTTTCCTCTTTGGCATTATGTTTACACACACCTGAATGCTCCAGACCAGCAAGCTGCCAAAACTTCTGTTTTTATAGAGGTGCTCACATTTGCTGATCATCAGTTACTCAACTGTACTTGATTATCAGCACCTGGCTGCTACTTATCCTCTTAATTCCTACAGAAGCAGTAATGGTGTACTTGGTTTTTTACCCACTGCTTCTGCACTATGGCTTAATTTTTGTTTTGCATGTTTTATAATTCATCTGAGGTTGTATTACCTGATTTTGTATGCAAAAACCTTAAGATTTGAATTGTAGTATATCCGACACACGTAGAGTAGTGAATGCACCTCTTTTGTGCATGCATTTGCATTAGTGCCACTGAGGCACAAATGCTAGACATAGCCTAACGGAATGGTCTTTCTCATCTATCTTCATCTGCTGTGCAGTAAACGCCTCTTCACTTATACAGGAGCTCATTACTCACAGTGGCAGCCATTTGAATCTTTTATCAGAGGGATTTTTAATTGAACACTGGCAAATGTGCTCCAAACAAATGGGCTTCAGCGAGCCTGCGAGCTGTGTGTTTGTATGCGTGCGAGTGAAATATTCATCGGGTGAGTTTGCGCAACGCCGTAGCCGTCTGGTTCTGCAAAGTGTACACATTAGCTACCAGCCCACATGGGAGATGGCGAGCTGTCTGTAGAAACTGTGTGTGATTCACTCACAGGGAATCATTTCTAGAGTGTAAAAGAAGTCGTAGAAGAACTCTGGAGTTTTAGGGCCTTAAAGTCCCAGAAAAACACCTGCAGCGGATAATCAATCCCACCTGAACAAGTAAATGAAACTACTTTCTGTTCTTGTTATTTTAAAGATCAGCAGTATTTCCCCCTATTTGGAATCAATGCGCATCACATTTGATTGAGTAAAATTTAGCTGTTAGTGAACAATTGGCAAAACCTAATCATACTGTTGCCCCTTTTATTCTCAGCCACGAATCATTAGTCAAACTTAAAGACAAACTGATAACAGACTCATAACCAAATTCAAATTCAAATTCAAATTTTATTTGTCACGTACACAGTCATACACAGTACGATATGTAGTGAAATGCTTGGACAACTGCTCGTGACCTAAAGAAAACAAAAAAGGAAAAGGCTATGAATAAGATAGGAAATAAATATGAAAAATTAAAAGGGTAAATTTAACTAGGAAGGAATAAAATATAAATTAAGGTTAAAAATGAAATAACTGTACAACACAAATTAGAATGAAGGGTAAATTTAACTGGGAAGAATAAGATAAAATATATAAATTAAAGTTGAAAATAAAATAACTGTACAACAAAATACACAATACACAATATAGAACTATATAAGAATGTATGAAGAAATCTAAATATAAATAAATATATACACGATAACAGCAGCTGTACAAGTATTAACCGGAAATGAAGAATATAGTGACCAGTGTTGTGCAAAAACAAAGTCCAGAAAGTCCAGTGTTTGTGTAAGAACCATATGTGTGGGTCAGTACTGTGTGGTGGTGTGATTGAGAGACCGTATCGCCTGCGGGAAGAAGCTCCTCCTCAGTCTCTCTGTGTTGGTCTTCAGGGAGCGGAATCGCTTTCCTGACCTCAACAGAGAGAACAGTCTGTTGTTGGGATGGCTGAGGTCCTTCACGATCTTCCTGGCCTTGGTCCGGCACCGCCTGCTGTAGATCGAGTGCAGGTCAGGGAGCTCGGAGCGGATGGTGCGCTCAGCTGACCGCACAACCCTCTGTAGAGCTCATCTGTCCTGCATGGTGCTGTTCCCGAACCAGGTTAAGATGTTTCCCGCCAGGATGCTCTCTATGGTGCACGAGTAAAAGTTCCTGAGCACCTTGGAGGGCAGTTGGAAGTCTCTCAAGCGTCTGAGGTGGTAGAGACACTGTCGGGCCTTTTTCACCACGGTGTTGATGTGACAGGACCATGACAGGTCCTGCGTGATGTGAACTCCGAGGTATTTGAAGCTGTCCACTCTCTCCACTGGGCACTCGTTGATGACGGGGGTCTGGTAGTTCCTCTCCTGCTTAGTGCTGAAGTCCACTATCAGCTCCTTTGTCTTACTGACGTTTAGAAGGAGGTTGTTCCTCTGGCACCAGTTCTCCAGATTCCTAATCTCCTTCAGGTAGGCCGTCTCGTTGTTATCAGAGATCAGGCCCACCACGACGGTGTCGTCAGCAAACTTGATGATGGTGGTGGAGCTGGTAGTGGCCACACAGTCATATGTGTACAAAGAGTACAGCAGGGGGCTCAGAACACACCCCTGGGGGGCTCCAGTGCTGAGAGTGGTGGAGGCTGAGACATGTCCGCCCATCCTTACTGCCTGTGGTCTGCCAGTTAGGAAGTTGGAGATCCACTGACACATAGATGAGCTGAGTCCCAGATGCTCCAGCTTGGTGGTGAGTGTGGAGGGAATTATGGTGTTAAATGCAGAGCTGTAGTCTATGAAGAGCATTTTAACATAATTCCCCCTTCTAGTGTCCAAGTGAGTGAATGATGTGTGGAGGAGATGAGAGATGGCATCGTCTGTGGAACGATTTGGACGGTAAGCGAACTGTAGTGGGTCCAGTGTGTCTGGTAGTGAAGAAATGATGAAGTCTCTGACCAGGCGTTCAAAGCACTTCATCACTACTGAGGTGAGGGCTACAGGGCGATAGTCATTGAGAGAAGCAGGGTGGGGTTTCTTCGGGACAGGAACAATGATGGACTCTTTGAAGCATGTGGGGATCACCGACTGAGATAAAGAGATGTTGAATATCTCAGTGAACACAGGAGCTAGCTGGTATGCGCAGTCTCTTAGGATACGACCTGGGATGCCGTCTGGTCCTGCTGCTTTCCTGGTGTTCACTCTCTTGAAGGCTCTCCTTACTTCATGCTCGGAGATGACGAGCACGTTTCCGGTGCTGGCAGTATCTTCCTGTCTGCAGCCGTTAGCGCTGCTAACACTAGCATTGTTGGAGACCTTAGCTGCAGCCTCGAAGCGAGCATAGAAAGTGTTCAGCTCGTCTGCCAGAGTCACGGCCGCGTTCGTCATACCGGTTGTTGGTGCTTTATAGTCCGTTATTGTCCTTAGTCCCCGCCACAGGCTCCTAGAGTCACTCTGTTGGAGTTGTGACTCTAGTTTCCTCCCGTAGCGCTGCTTCGCCTCTTTCACCGCCCTCCGCACGTTATATGACGCGGCTTTGTACGGGTCCATGTCCCCCGTCATGAGTCCCGTGTTGTAGGCAGCGGTGCGGGATCTCAGAGCGTCGCGGATGGTTTTATCCACCCACGGCTTCTGGTTGGGAAACGTTGTGATAGTCTTTGTCTCCACGGTATCATCCGCTAGTTTCCCGATGAATCCCACAACCGCTTCCGTAAACACGTTGACGTCATCGTCGGAGCTGTTTCTGAACATGCCCCAGTCTGCGTCATCGAGTGCGTCCTGTAACGCGGCCACCGATTGATCCGTCCAGCGCGCGACCTTCCTCTGAACCGGAACTTCCTGTTTCAGCCTTTGTTTGTATTTTGGCATGAGGAAGATGGCGGCGTGATCAGATTTGCCAAACGGGGGGCGGGATTGTGCCTTGTAGCCGTCCTTGACCGTAGTGTAGCAGTGGTCCAGTGTCCTTTCACCCCTGGTGGGGCAGGTGATGTGTTGATAAAAGTTCGGCGCTGCGCGTTTGAGGTTGGCACTATTAAAGTCCCCCGTCACAATAAGCGCAGCGTCCCGGTGTTGTGTCTGGTGCTGTGTGAGTGCCTCATGCAGCTCGCATAAGGCGGTGACCGTGTCCGCTTGTGGTGGAATATAAACGGCACTTACAATGACCGATGTAAATTCCCGAGGTAGATAAAAAGGACGACACATGATGGACAGTAGTTCCAGATTTGGTGTGCAGGAGCGTGTGAGAGGAACAACGTTCGCACTGTTGCACCAGTTGTTGTTCACCATTAAACACACGCCGCCTCCCCTTGACTTCCCCGAGTCCCGTGTCCTGTCCATGCGGTGAACCGAGAAGAACTCGGCCGGCTGGATGGCGTGGTCCGGCACCGCTGGGTTCAGCCATGTCTCGGTGAAGCAGAGGAGATTGCAGTCCCGAATGTCTCTCTGGAACTTTATCCTGGCCCTGAGGTCGTCAAGCTTGTTCTCCAGTGACTGGACGTTGGCGAGCAGGATGCTAGGCAGAGGTGTACGGTGTGCACGAGCTCTCAGCCTGTTCCTGACGCCGGCTCGCTTCCCTCTAGGCCGCCGCCGCTTCCACAGCCATACTTTTATTTTAGTTCCTATCTTCACCTTATTCAGGACTTAATCATGAACTCTATGCTTGAAATGGGGTTCATCTTCCATTTCTTTCCATTCACACGACTGCTAAATCGTTTGAAATCCTGGGTGCACACTTGCGTGTTGACTTCAGCTATTGGACCCACCATCACGGATAAGTGGTTGAAGATTTAACCAGTAATCTGATGCTTTCCTGGGGTGAAATGCCACAAGGTTGTGGGTTACAAAAGGGTCAGAGCTTGTTCATCCTCCTCCTCATCTTGTTCTCTGACCCTGTTGCTCACTGTCTTATTAAATACAGTCAGAACGACAGCAGGTCAGGAGGGCAGCAGTAACAAAAATGCCTTCAATGGATATATTCAAGCTCAAAGCAGCCTGTGAGCTTTGCTATGAGGAAGCAAACATTCGTGCATTCTCACATTTTAGTCTCGCTCAGAGGCGTGTGATGCTGCCCGTGTGTGTGCGTGAGTGTGTGATATAGAGCTATGATAATTTTGTATGTTCTGATTAGTTTTTATTTTATTTCAAATTGACTTTTTGTTTTTAATTCAGTTTAGGTTTAATTTAGTTTTCATTAGTTTCAGTGTTACCTTTAGTCTTTCTGGTTATTAATCTATGGCGAGGATATGTGAGAGGCAAGATTTAGGAAAATAAGCACAGGTACTACAATAAAAACACAGAACCTTTTAAAAACTGTTGACTCAAACACGCCCACCAATACCTCATTATTCAAGGTAAATTTTTCACTTAAACAACAGATGCTGCTTTATTTTCTTCCTTTCTTTCTTACAAGGATAGTTTTTATTTTATTTTTTAGTTAACTAAAATGTTTTGCCACATCTTATTTTGGTGTTTAGCTTATTTTAGTTAACGATAACGACCTCGGTGTGGTCGCACGCATCCATCCACAGCAGCAATGTTCCTCCTTCAAAGCTCAGTGATCTGGTAAACAGAGGATCTCGGTGATGACGTAAAGCTGGCGTGCATTTTGGACCGTAAAAGTAGCTATGCATTACCCTGATATCCAGTAAAAAATACTGTGGGTACTCTCATGACTATAGAAGGCATCCAAGCTTCCCAGCTAAGGTCGCCATGGTGTTGGACTGAAGGCACACAAATGAGACTAAACACACCGGCAGCCTTGATAGGGATATCCTGTTTCTCTCTGTGCGCCCCTACTGAGAAGCGAGCGGAGACGAGTTCTCTGAACAACACTGTTAGTCTGAGTAATTGACTGCGCCAGACTTAAGTCATGTTTTGGCTCAAATTGCACATTGTGAAGAAAGTTGAATTTCTTTTCACTGTAATTCCAACTAATGCACTGTTCGGCTTGCAGCCTAATGGAAACACAACAAGCACTCGGATCATTTGGAGAAAATATTAGGCATAAGTTGAAAACATGTTCAACCTTTTATTTCCCCGATCAAACAGGGGATGCAGTCTACCATACAGGTATACAGTATTTAATTGCAATAATTGGGGCTGAATTTCAGTGCAAGTCTTAGTGCCAGATCACAGCAGTGGCTTTTTCCAAGAAAACCCTTAAGCTGTAGTAATGGATCAAATAAAGTCTCCTTATTTCTTAGTAAACACGAGTATGTCAGAAAATTCATATTGGGAAAAAAAGGATAAAGCATGAACAGAAAGTTCCCGTTTCCCTAAAGGTTAATCTGGATTTCCTACATATTGTCACGTCTGTTTTGTCTTAGTTAAACCAGCACTCACAATAGCAGGGCCGTCTAAACGGAACATGGCCGTAAGTAATGTTACCAATTACACCTGTGTTTATCCTGCGAAGGAAGGTCAGCAACGCCGCTCTGCAGACGGGCTGTGCTGTGCATGCTGTGGTGTGTTTAGGGGTCCGCTGAGACCCTGAAGCACAACACAGCACTCATTATTTTTCCAAGGGTTGCTTCCACGTCTAACCCACAGCTGCTCATTTTGTTCTATAGGCAGACTTGAAGTATGACAGAACCACCTTAGTTCAGAAAAGAGCTGGAATAAATAGCTTGCTTGCTGTCTTGTTGATCCTGGTCAGGATAATCTTAGGCGCTTAAAAAGAAAGCGGCTGGACTTCTTTAAGTTTAAGGCATTTCACCTCTTATCCAAGAGGCTTCTTCTTTGTAGCTCTAAAATCAAACGGTGGAGAGTCCCAGGTATTTAAACCTTAGAAGGGGCTGTCCCTCGCATCAGGTGACCTCAGTACACTACATCACAGGGTGGGGCAAAGTCTCACAGTGGTTTCACCCAAAACCTCTGGTAGTAATGACCCAAGCACATAGTTAACAGTGGGTCAATGACCACATGTTTGAGGGACAACCCCACTAAGGTTAAAATACCTCAGACTCTTTACCTTTATGTTTTAGACCTGAATGAGCCTCGTGGATTGATGGGGAATTTAGTCGCTTTCTTTTTAAGCTGATAGGAGTTGTTTTCTTGGTATTTTACTCCATCATTAGATGGTAAATGGCCTGTATTTATATAGCGCTTTACTAGTCTCTAAGGACCCCAAAGCGCTTTACATATCCAGTCATCCACCCATTCACACACTGGTGATGGTAAGCTACATTGTAGCCACAGCCACCCTGGGGCGCACTGACAGAGGCGAGGCTGCCGGACACTGGCACCACCGGGCCCTCTGACCACCACCAGTAGGCAACAGGTGAAGTGTCTTGCCCAAGGACACAACGAACGAGACTGTCCAAGCCGGGGCTCGAACCGGCAACCTTCCGATTACAAGGCAAACTCCCAACTCTTGAGCTACGATCGCCCGCTAGATAAAACCACTTCAAGCCTCTACATTAAACATTTCACCACATTTTCAAAATCTTCATTCCATATTTAGCGATGAGGGAACAAAATCCCGTCAGATCGTTAACTTACGTGTGTTGAATATGACACGTAAAATCAAATACAAATGGCGACCCAAGCATCGCCATTGAGAGCTTGCTGACATTTAGTTTAAAGCACCTCTGTGTGCAGCTTCTCATAGGTGTAGGAAGGTCTAACCCCGCTTTTATTTGCAGAAGTTTTAAGCAGATTTTGGTTTGATCTTTTTCACGATAGTATTCATTAGGGGCCACACTCCCTCTATCCACATTTTTTTGAACCTCTCATTTCAAAGCATTTCAGCCCTTTTCCCTGACATTGAAACATTTGTAATCTCTAGCAGATAATCTCTGCAAATCTCACCCATGTACAATTCATATACACACAAACCCCTGACACATGCACTCGCACACCTAAATGCTGAAAAGCCTCAGCTCAGTCTCTTCCTGTTTAGTTTTACTGAGTTCTCTCAGGAAGCTTCTGTTCCTGACAAACCAAGCAGCTGTCCTCTGCTTTTTCCCCATCTCCCCAGGAGACTGAGATCAGCACCAGAAGGAAAGAGTGTGAAGCGCTTGATGCAGAGGTGAAGAAAAAGAATCAAACATGTCAGACTTTGGTAAGTGCCCCAAGAATATACTTTGGCCTCTGAATGAAAAGGATGGATGCTAAAATTGATTTGTACCCTGAGAGCTTTGCCTTCTATCATCACACACAAGCCTCCCTTGAGAAAACGAGTGGCAGTGATAGCATGGTTCCCTGGCAGTGACTGAAATGAAAAAAAAAATTGGAACAATTAATTGCAGGGTGCAGTATCTGTGGGTTGGGTTTTGTTGGCATGGGGACCACATTTGAGAATGAGCGATGCACATTGCTGTAGTAATTACTTGTTGTGAGTGATCGTGCACAAACCGAAGAAGTGCTGCGCATCTTGTGCAGTAGTATCTTCACGCTGTGGCTTTATTGGTTTCTTTTGTATACGCAGTCGCTCGGTACAACATAGCTGTGATGTAAATGAACAGAGGTACACAGCGCTGTGTGTGTGTGGTCACAACTGCGAAAGGTCAGAGATATGTTACACAACTCTCTTTCACTTGGTGGTTCTTTAAGGACATTTTCTCATAATGCCCCAGAAATGTCACTCTGCTTCCCGCTGGAGTGGCCTTGACTCAGGACAAAAGGTAAAGAGAAGAAAAAGGGAAACAGACGGGCCCTGCTGATTAGTAAAAGACCAAACAAACGAAAAAAACTACACATTTAATCTTATTATACTGGATTCATCTTATTTTAATCTCATGATATGACAGAATAAGTCAGTTTTGTTGGTTAGTAGAAGTTATATAGAGAGGCTTTCTATTAAATCAAACACAGTGTACCTTTACTTTAGCAATGCTGGCATTTGAATGTGGTGCTGATGTCTTAAATTAAGTCTCGAAGGTTAAATTTATTTTATTTTTTTCTGTTAAGAGCCACTCTGTTGGAGAAAAGCGAGTCGAATTCCTCTGACTGTGTGCAGTGTTGGAGGGTGAGGCAGATCACACAAGACAGCGTTTTTAATTTTACTGTTTGGTGGTGTTGGGAGGGGTGGGAGTGGTGGGATTTGTCATTGAGGCCAGGCTAAATGCCAAATGTGCTAAAATAACCAGTGACCAGCAAAGGCAATAATTACCCTGCTATATTTTATTTATTTAACTGGAGAAACATTCTGTACCTGAGACAGGAGGAGTTCTCACGGCTTCTCGCAGCAAGGACGTGTAGACGAGTTGATGGTACCAAGCCAGAGTGACTAATCAGTTTGTTTCACAGTGTGCCAAAGCTGGAGATGCTTCTGTCCATTAAAGTTGAGTTTGAGAGAGAGCAAAGTTTTTCTGCTATGAATTTCCAGTGGTTAAAGTTGGTTACCCACGCACTCTGAGGCAAAATGCTCAGCTAAAGAATTTTAGAGTATGTGTGATAGTGAGAGTAGATAAAGCATTATTCTTCTCTTCTCTGTAGTTTGAGAGCTGGGGGGAAAAAAACTGTAGACATCAAAGCCTCTTTATAAAAAGTTGAAGTTTGGCACCACAATAAAAGTATACGTGTTTGAAAGAGAGTAGTAAAAGACTAGTGCAGATGGCCTGAAATTGAATTTTTTCTCTATGAAAGGTAGGAGCTCGAGGGACTCGGCAGTAATTTAAATGGCACTGTCTGGTCCTGGACCATTTGAATTCATTTCGTCATACCCCCGAGCCCCCCCTCTATAGACGAGCTGTCTTTGTGTGTGGCTTTCTGCCCTAAATAAACACTGCATTAGGACAGTTTTCTTTGCTGCCCTCCTCTCGCCATCCCTGCCCACAGCAGCACTTCCCTCCTCGCCCATTATTAGCCTGCTGAGTCCAGGGGAAGCTACCCAAAGGACAAACTGTCCCCAAATGGCGAGCAGAAATGGCAGGCTGGTCTCCACAGACTGCGGTACAGCTCTCATCTCCCCCTGCTCCACCAAGCTTTGAGAACAGCGACGCAAACAGAGACAAGACCAGGGAATTTTTTTGTGAGGGGATGGCGAGTTGACAGTAATGTCACTTCCTGTTTGGTCTAAACCAACTCCCTCTCTCTCCTCTGTTTCCTCTACATCTCATGTTAAAAAGAAGCACAAACGTGCAGGATTACCTGCGCTGTTGGCGAATTTTTAACAGTGTCAATAGGAATACACACTGATACTTCTTTTTTTTTTTTTTTGACCCAGTGTTGAGATTGCACATTTTCATTAATGTCCCCCCTCATCGTGAGTTCAGCGGCCGTGTATATAAACACATCATCTGACTGAGTGTGTGAGTGACAGTAAACACTGTCACAGCCATCTGGCACCTCTACTTTCCTGGGTATCGGGTGTACAGCTACAGACCATCAGCAGAGCGTGCCTCCGCGAGCATTTAAAGCCTGTTACCATGGCGACAAGCATTAGCTGTATCAGCGTTGCTCGAATATGCGTCCGCGATAATCGAAGATCAGTGCTGAGGGAGACGGCGGGCAGGCTCGATAAGTCCAGGTTCTTTACAGCAGTGCCGAAATTTATCTCCAGGGCATCTTTGTGGTTAGCTTTGTTATCATTAAGGAGCAGTTTGTAAACACAAGCACCTTCTGTTAAAGGTGCGATTGGCATCTCATGTTGCCTTGGACACATGGCACGCACTCTAGGTGTCCAAAATTAATTTGAAGATAGACTATGTTTCTTCTCTTTTTTGTATAGTACAGAAAGTGGCTCATTTTGCTTTTTGCGTCGTGTCCGTGGAATCCTGGTGTGTTAAAGTGTTGTAGAGATTCAAGTGTAAGGGGGGAAAAGGAAAAGTCTAACTGTGAAGCTGACCAACTGTTTAAAGTCGGTCATCTTCACAGTTCTACACCGTTAGATGATATTTTAGGCACATTTCTGACACTATAATTGAGTTTATTTATACAACTCAATACCTACTGCCACCTCCTAATAATATTAGAGATTACAGAAGTCATGAGGAACCAGTCTTCAGGTAGGGGAAGTATATGCTTTCTCCTTTTGCTGGACATCTAGACAGCTGGCAATTACCTATTCTGAACGAGAGGAATAAGATGCTTTCATCCACATCGAACAGAGGCCGCTGAATATAGAGTTAGTGGGTGAAATGTTTGCATTGCTTGCGAGTTAAATGGCAGAGTTGATTCATCTGTCAGCCTTATCAAAACTTAACACGTTGCTGCGGCACACGAAGCTGAGTCAGAGCATGTCTGGACCAAATGCACATTTGGAGTAGGAGTAGCCGGGTACTCTGCCCCCAAGGCCTAATTATATTTTTCCACTGCGTATCATTCATGAAACTGTCCTAGCTCTCCTATCCAGATCAAATAGAATGCATTCATTCATTTCCCCCCCTCTTATTGCTGTGTGGCAGTCGCTTTTCCTATAATTCAGTCTCTTTGCTCTCTGTCTGTTTTTTGTAATACCTCCTTTCAGTTAAACTTGCTGTTCTTTGTGTGCGTGTCTGTGTTGGTGTGCAAGAAAATCTCATCTCAGCAGAAATCTCAGGTTTTCAGCTGAATAACGCCGAGGACGGCTCAGTATAGGCCACGCTGTTTTCTGCACTGAAATGCTTCCACAGCTTGGCTCACGGACTCTCCGTAAAAATGTGTCTTGCCAAGGGATTATGACGTGCGCTGATCTGTTTAAAGCATTAACACGTCAACAATATAGAACAAAGTCACAGCTGATTCTCTGTGTTTGACACAATTTGGTTTGCATCGTTATGCGTGTTTTGTCACGTCCAAATCCCCCACCACCAAAAAAAAAGGATTTTAAATGAGGGTGGCAGTCATATTGAAATGCTTAAATCAACAACAAACCAGGATGTCTAAAGTGCTTCAGTATATTGTTCTTTCAGCGTATGCACGGCAAAATGTCAGCTTTTGCTTTTTTTTCTGTAGCTGTTTGTCCTTCAGCGGGAACACCTGGAGGCTCAGCCAGCCCATATTAACACCGAATTGAAGGATCAATGGATATGAATAGGATTGCCAATGCAATCTACTGCTTGTTCGGGAAGCATTAAAATTGACTGGACAGAATCGATGCAAGTGGAATCTTTTTTTTTTGTGACATAAATGAATGAAAAAGCAGCAAAGCTCACCGATACCTAGACCCGGTTTGTAGAGTACGCTTGGGGAGTGTGATCGTGTGTACAGCGTCTCTTTATGTCTGTCTCCACGTTGGTTGAGTGTGGAGTGAGTGCATTTGAGAGCATGAGGGGGGGAATGGATGTTTGTGTCTGTGTGTGCCTGTATGTCTGTGTCTATATGTCAGGTTGGGTATCAGACGCCACCTCTCTGGGGACACCTCAGGCCCTCCAAGGTTTGGAGGCCTATCTCCACCTACCACCACTTCCCCTGCCGGTGGCGGACTCCCTCAGGTGTCGGTGCGTTGGTGGTTCTTTGTGTCTGGGGGTGGGCGTCCAGGTACACACCGGCTCACTCCTTGGCGGCCGCTTATCGGGGCCTGGAGCCTGTGGCTCGCTCGGGCCCCTTCGGGGGTGGGGTGCCCCCGGCCTCTCGGCCTGGGGCTCGGTCACTCAGGCACAGCTGGCGGCCGGCGGAGCTCACGGGCGCGTCACTGCAACTCCCCCTGGCTTCTGCTCCGCGGCTGCTGAGTGAACCCTCATCTGGGACTCTCCTCAGCTCTTACTGGAACAGTGGCGCGGCTGCCCCTCTGTTGGTCTTCCATGGTTTCTTGTGTTCTGGGGGCCTCTGGATGTCTGGAGTTTTGATCTCCTCCATACCTGCTTCACACCCTGGAGGACGGGGCTGTGGCCCCCCCACACTCCCTAGCAGATCGTTACATGGAGAAACCTTTGGAATACAAGCGCGCTGATCCACACAGGTATGCACACGGGTGTTCACTGCTCGTAGACCCAAATTACACCTTTCTTGGCTGCTACTTCGAAGCACATCTGTCCTGCGTGCTGCACAACAACATTGAATATTTAGTATTTACTGCTGTTTACACTTAGCTAGATTAATGCGATGGTGTTGTGTTTAGTATGTTGCTTTTTTTTTGTTTTTTTTTGTCTTTTTTTGCTTGTTTTCTATTCTTCTCTCAACAGGTGATCCAGGAGATTTTTATTTTTTTTCTCCCCCCCTTTCTCACTGTCCCTCTCCCCTTCTGTTTTTCCTTTCCTTCCTCTTTCTTTCTCCCTTTCCTATCTCTCACTCATGTCTGTCCCGTCTGTAACATCTGAAAATAAAATATAATAAATAATAAAAACAAAGATCGACCAAATGGACCAATACGGCAATGCCACGATGATCCATTTGGCAAAGTAAATCCATTGGGTATCCTTGTTGGTCTTCAGACAACAATTCTGATGGCTAAAGAACCAAATGGGACAGGCGAAAAAAAAAAAAAAAAAAAAAAAGCAAAGCTCACTCTCAACTCT
The DNA here is from genome assembly GCF_057382185.1 of Mchenga conophoros. Taxonomy (NCBI): domain Eukaryota; kingdom Metazoa; phylum Chordata; class Actinopteri; order Cichliformes; family Cichlidae; genus Mchenga; species Mchenga conophoros. Next base: position 12,536,116 of record NC_140537.1, read on the forward strand.
CGTACTGTCTTCAGGCTGTTGTTTACTCTGCTTTTCCTTGATAGTGTTTTCTCTTCTATGGTCTTACATATGTGACTTTAATGTATACTGTGTATCGGATGTCACGCTAGTATTGTCATAAGTAGGTGTAGAGAGTAGCAGCAGTTAGAGGCGGGGGTCCAACGATGTGACACGTAACCTATGATACAATATTTTAGCACTTTTAAACATTTTGTGACATGCTGAGTATTGCAGTAGCATATATTGCGATTTATCTTTTTTCAGTGTGTCACAAGTTGATGCACTCCTTTCTGCTGTACTCAAACTTTCCCCAGCTTTATGTTTAACTTCTCTGTAGCCTGGGTATGGCGGCGTCTATGAAAATATATCACGATGCTGTCACATGGACTCCAAACCCTTGTTTTCTACAACAACTATGTGGATTCAGGTCTTTGTAAATAAACTGGGTGATGGATCGTGTCATTTTCTTAGCTCCCGTTGAATCGAGAGGTAGCTTTGTCAAGATAAATGCGCCCACTGTCGGCTGCTTTTTCAGTTGAGCTTTTTTAATATTTGCTGTTTTCAGAATGGCGGCACGTGAGATGAGCCTTCATGTTCGTAGTAGTCCCAGAATATTTTACTTTCATATAGCACTCCCTGGGCCAGCACAGTGGTGTGGTGGTTACCTCACCGTGAATTGGGCCTGGGTTGAATTCATCATCTGAAAAGGGCCTTTCTGTGTGGCGTTTGCATGTTCTCCCCATGTCTGCGTGGGTTCTCTCCGGCTTCCTCCCACCAAACTCCAAACACAGTTAGTGCGGTTAGTGGGATTAGCTTAACTGGTGATTCTAAATTGCCCATAGGTGTGAATGTGAGTGTGAAAGGGTGTCTACGCGGCAGCTAAGATGACCCTGAAGAAGAGGGACGGATGACTATCCTTGCAAATCCCATGTGCTATATCCATCTGCTTTGTCCCATACTTCCGCAAAATAAATCCAAGACACGTTTGATATAAATGCACATTGTGCTTTTTGGATTCTTTCCACGATATCTTAATCTTAATTGCAACAATTTCCACTCTCACACTAAATATCAAATATGCTGATGTCATTTAAAACAAAAAAACAACAGCATCGTGTGGCGAACTGAAAAAGAATTGATTTTATTATTCCAGCACTAAAAAGTTCCATTTGTTTTTATTTTATATAGTAAGATATAGATATTTGCTCTCACTGTATTGATATTATATGATCTACAAAATATGGCAATACTGTGCTGTAGCATAAAAGCTAAAAGGCTGTAGAGCTTCCCTGTTTCCTTGGCTCGAAGTGAAGAAATTAATTTAAAAAAAAAGGGAATAAACAAATACAAAAATTAGTTTCGGTGTTGGCTATTGTTATTTTTGCCATTTCTGTATAAGATATAAATAGAAAACCATGTGATCGTGAAAGAAAATGTGTCTCTCTGTGTTTTGGTGTGCATGTAACACAAACGTCACGCAGGCTGTGCATTAATGTGCATTAATGTTAGTTCCAAGTTTACCTCTTGGGTCATTTTTATGAAGCATCCTTCATAAGTAAAACATAAAGGAGCAGACTCTCCATCACAGGCCATTAGGATGCACTGTATTTACAGTAAATGCATCATGCATGAGCCATTTAGCTTCTTAGCTCCAGACAAGAAGAACCCTTGGCCTACATGCTGCTGCTGCTGCTGCTGCTATAAATTGCACATCTCAGGGAAGTCTCAAGTTGGCACTGCAAATTGCATTCACGGCACGCCACGCGACTGTTGATTGAATGTAATTAAGTTTTCCTTCTCTCCAATGAAGGGGTTTTTTTTTTTTACTCCCAGCTTGAAGCACTTGGTAGGAAAGATCATTGTGTGTGTGTGTGTGTGTGTGTGTGTGTGTGTGTGTGTGTGTGTGTGTGTGTGTGTGTGTAGTATTTGAATACATGTTTGCTTCCAAAACGCTCGCAGCAGTGAAAAACAACATTCTCTGAGTTTCTTGTTCTGTTCATTGCTTTGTATCCGAGATGCTAACATAGAAAACTATTATGACATTCTTATTGTTCTGCTGTAGCAGCTGAAGTGGCAGCTTCTTTTAGCGATGCTTTCTAGAGCGTACAAGAGAAACTCAAGCAGTCTTCTTGGATGAATAATGCATGGGTTATTGCTAACAACATACTGGGCTTGAGTGCTGTGCTCTGGTCTAATCTTTGTGACTTGTGGATTTTAAACCGTTTCCTTTCTGCCTCTTTTGCCTAGGAGAATGAGCTTCAAGACTTCCTCCACGAGAATAAGCACTTGAATCTACAGTTGTTCAGCAACAGCCACAAGGCATCTGACTATGAGGAGGTAAGAGGTGAAAGCTACGTGTAGAAAGTTTGCTGTACATAAGTACACACTAATAGCTGCTAACTTGTCACTGCCTCTCCATCTTGACACAATCTGAAGAGTTTCTGGGTCAAACCATAACACAAACAGATTATATGTCCTTTTATACTGGATCAATGGAGCCCATTATCAATGAAATCTACAAGACTTAAAATCCTACACACACACTTTCCCTTCAGTTTTAGCCCCAAGACTTCAAAGGCATTTGGAGCTGATAACAAAAAGTCCAAGTAGACCAACAAGGATCCCCAGGCCTCTCTATGAATGGGAAAGCAATTTTGTGAAGCAGCTGACTGGCAGGTATTTACTGTTGGTGCTGAAGAAGGGTGGGATGCTTGTTACTGGTGTCTTATCAGGACATGGGTGGCTCTTGCAGCAGTGATCTCAGCTGTTATCAGACTGACAGATATGAGAGTAGCTCTCTGCAGGGTAGCGCAGATACTAGCCCTGGCTTGCAACCCTGTGTTCTGATGCCTGTTATCTTTGAATGAACTAGGAGGGGCTACTGAGAGAGCCTCCCTCTACCCTTAATAGACTATTGACCTGCTTCTGCTGGATCCAGTGTAGTTGTTCAGTTTGTCTGCATTAGGCGTGGCACCCCCCTCCAGATAGTTTGTAATCTGTGGATGTGGGCCGTTCAGAGGAGACAGACTCGCTGGGTTCTGTGTGTGTTTTGCTTTGCTGATGTCGCTCGAAACGCCCTCCTTGAGGAATCATTAGTCATTCACGGTCGCCCTGAGGAAGGGACTTTACCACATTACGGCCGCAGGAGCCAGTCATCTCACTTCCACTTAGGGGCCTTTATAAAAAGCTGCCTCGTAAGTACCAATACAAATGATCTGTGGAAGACAAATTATAAAGAATATGTAGTGTTGGAAATAGTCACAACGCTTGGTTCAGTCAGATGCTTGGTGCTTGGCTAACAAGGAAACATGAATAATGTATTAATATTTTGGTTCATAGCAATGGGAGTGAGTCAATTATATTACTCTTGTGTTAATTACAATTATATAGGTTTAGCAGAGAAACCAGGCAGTTCTCTTACCCGACCACTTTCTGCCTGTTGCGTGCCATTCAACCGCATCACATTTTATAGTACAGCAAAACCTGTTCAGCGTCATTCATTCCAAAGCAGCAACTCTAACCTTCATGTAGCACGTTATATTCAGCTTGCATAAATATTGTATCAGTCACTGACTGACTAATATGTATTTATACAAATGATATTGGGAAACTGCTGTCTTAATGAACTAGATTACCGAACAGTTTCTGTAATTTTGTGCACTTTCAAAAAAAAAGAAAAAAAAATTGGACTAATGCTGCAGACTCTTGGAAACGGCTGTGACAGACTATTTAAGCTCTTCTGCTCTGGAGGCCCCAGCACCAGCACCATGTCTGTTATATAAAGGAACCAGAGTCATTTTTAGTGCTAAGCACAGCTGCTGAAGAGGCCACTTTGTACCGTTATCATTAAAATACATGTAGCATTGTGTTGCATCAGTTGTGAAAGAGTTGCAGTGTCGCTGACTCATTGTTAGATATTTTCTCTCATAGGCTCGTGATTCATGTAGCCTCTGCATCTGAAAAGTGAAGCCACTGGACAAGTGCCTTAAATCTGGTCTGCTAAAAGTCCAGGCTTAAGGCCACTGTATAAAGGTGCATGGGAAGTTACCCTCCTCCTTATCTCATGTACAAACTCAATTCAAATTTTCAGTTGCTAGTTTCAACTATAAAACAGCCATCATGCTCCATTGTTTGCATCATTAAACTTTAGGGTTGCAGGAGGACAGGGGCAGGTGAGGGAACCTGAAAGGGTATTTACCCATATCACATAAGAATGACATGAATCAATTTTTGTGTTCCAAAAATGCTACAAATTAGTGACGATTGAATACTGTAATGCAACTCATCAAAACGCTGGACCTTGCTTTTCCCTTGTGCACAGGTGAAGTCTGAGTATGCCCAGCTCAAAGAGACCCTTGGTGCTGTGACACAGGAGAGAGATTTAGCCCTGTGGGAGAGGAACCAGCTCCAAGCCAAACTGGAGAACCTAGAGCAGGTGCTCAAGGTGAGGAAGCTGGCTCCTAGAACAGACGCTGTCTGTCAGTACTGTGTGCATTTCCATTTCTAGTAATTCATCTGTCCTGGGATTCCTTTTCATTTATGGAGCCTAACCCTTTTGCCAGTACCCCTTTCTCCTATCTGTGCTACACTGCCTCCATCTGGTTATTTTCCGCTATACTGTCTAATGGCCTCGACATGTCTGTTGCCTTCCAGTGTCGTGTTGGGAGGTCTGACCAGGAGCTGTGAAAGAGTAGAAGCTCGGAACAGTCTGCGCTCTTCCCTTTCCAATTTCACCTTTTCACATTGTCCTACCCGACTTGATCTGTCCCTTCCTTCTTTCCCCTTGCCCCCTCTGCCCCTGCTAGATTTATAAGGTATCACTGCTATGTCCATCTGTTGGGGAGAAGCCCATTCTGAATGCTTTCTGTCAACCTCAGTGGCTGTGCTTATCCCTCCCTTTATCCGCGGGCTGCCAGACATACGAATGGTCACGTGGCTATACGACCACAGCACTGCTTAATGTGATTTATGCATGAGGCGGGACAAAGAGTTTGGCTTTACGATGACGGGAGGGGGAGGAAGACTAGATGATAATGTCACCTACACGTCCGATGACATTACCTATCTTAGATTTTTACTGGCATGTAAATGTCATTTGCTTCTTTCACCTTACAGCGCTGCAAATATTCACATGTAGTGGGAGCAGTGATGTGACACGGGCACACTGTGTTAGGAAGAGCCGAGCATTCAGTCCCCCCCCCCGTACTGTATGGCTTCTTTTGTTGTTATGGATGACCACAGACAAGTGAGCACGTCAGAGTTTGCTCACCCTTTTCACGTAACACGAAACCTCGCATTGATCACGCAAAGACGAGATCAGAGGACGGCTTTTCAAAGTAACCGAGACGAAACAGGTCTCGTGTTACCTAAAGGGGGCAGCAAACCTCACTGCCGATGGAAGTTTCTCGTTCACACACCAAAGCATCCCTAGTCCTCATCCATGAGCACCTTTGCGCAAGATGAGATCTGATCTTTCCCACGGATCGTTCGACATAAACATGTCTTCACGTGGCATTTGCTGTGGCATAGTTTATGTCTTTCTTGATTTTTTAAGGGTTTAAAGGTCAGTACACTGTTAACCAGCCTCTGTATGCGTAATGTGTGCACATGTAACACTTCTGAATGTGGAGTTAAAGACTGTAGATGCATTTTGTGTTGGCTCCGTGCCTTTGGGTATTAGTACCACTAACAGCAGCCCTCTCTATGCCCCCCACCCCATCCCCCTTCCTTCCACAATTTTCCCCTCCGGCTCTCCATCCCTACACCCCTTGTGGACAGCATATGCGAGAGGCTGCGGAGCGGAGGCAGCAGCTAGAGTTGGAGCATGAGCAGGCCTTGGCTGTACTCAATGCAAAGCAGCAGGAGATTGACATTCTCCAGAAGGTAAGAGAACTCCAAGCACCAGTGGGGATGGGCTTTTGTGTTTGCCCGGCTTTTGGCCTGTGTCATGGGTGAAAGAGCTTTTTGTTGAACACCCGTGCGAAACATACAGCACAACAAAGGTGAAAGTCAACAGAAACGAAACAGAAGTTAAGGAGTGCATGATTTTCTCTACGCTTTTTCTAGTTTCGCACGAGCATCTCCGTCGCATCCCCCGTCCTGCAGCTGTTTATCAATCCCAGAGCGTTTCTGGAGCACTCTTGTTTGTCACAAGCGAGCAAATCAGACTTTTAGAATCCAAAGTAGACACGACACTTTTTAGAGGCACACTTTAATAAAGGGGGGAAAAAAAGGCTCGCGCTGGCCATTTGATGGTTGGCCTTCCTCCACTGTGCACTGAAGCTGACTGTAATGTGAAAGCAACGGCTGAGATTACTGATAGTGTGAACATGATAGGAATTGTCACCAATGCCTTCTCTGGCAACACTGTGAGCGCCCTCGTGTTGCTGTTGCTGCAGTGTTCTGACTTCACAGTCAGCCCTTCACAGGCAGTCGTTCTCAGCTTTTTTCTCTCATTAACAGAAGCTCATTACTGCCTTATCTTCCTGCAGACACTCACTGCTCTCTGTGTTCTAAATTAATTGCCTGCAAAGTAGATTTATGAAATGGTAAAGCCCCGCAGATGCTCTCGTATTTATGTGGAACGCTTTATTATTTTTTTTCTCAACAGATGTTTCTCGTTTTCATAAGAAAAATGATGCGTACGATGCAGTGTTTCCGTATACTCCTTGTCTTTCAGAATGTAAACTCCCATTTTTCTGGAGCGCACTAGCATAAAAAATCAGATCATAAATCTACACCTTTTGATGTAGCCCAAAAACAACTATTCAAACAAACACCCTGGCAAGATGTTCACTGTCTGAAACGGCCATTTACGAATCGTGTAACGAAAAGAAAAACAGCCACAGCAAGAGTAAACGTTGCAGTATTTTTTAACTACGGATACATGGGCAGGCTCAAACTTAGGTTTTTTGCCCATAGATGATGCAGGAAGTCGTCTTCTCTTAAAAATGGCTGTGCCCCAACCACAATCAGCAGTTCCTCTTAGCTTTGCAAAAATGTACAGCTGTGTACTCTGCTTTGCTCCTGTGTTGTTGACAACACAGGAGCATTTATGTCACTTTCACCTCTGTAGCTGATGTTATATCTGAAGGAGGAGCCTTACTATGATTTCTGTGTTGAGGGAAACCATAATAGAAGCAATAAAATCATGTGTGCATCTAACCCCTGGGCTGGTAGTTAGAGACTCTTGTGCAGGTGCTCTTCAGCTTGCAGTTGCTTGATTATATTCAGTTTCTTGCACGCATGTAATGCTTTCATGTTGCACAGCTCTCCGAATGATAAATGACAAACATGCTTAACAAAACATAAAACCGGAGAGGCGAAAATGGTTTGAGAAAAGACGCGATATTCTTTAAGCATTCGGCGATATCTTATCGAATCAAGCCACTGCTGGCAAACGTGAGTGCGGACGGGGGTCCGCGCCGTCTTTTCAACCATTTTCACCTCGCGCACCAATGAATGCCTTTGAGAGATGCTCTTTGTGAGGATCTTTCGTCGGTGTTTTAAACAGAAACTAAAGCACAGCATAAACTGCAATGTAAGTGAACTGCACCTTGTGTTTCTCAGGCTCAGGTTGAGGCTAAAAAGGAACATGAGGGCGCTGTCCATCTGTTAGAGGTGAGCGTCTGGACTCTGGGGGTCTTGGGGGCTTTGCTGTGTGTTTTTGTGTATGCTGCTCGAGCGTTTCCTGCTTTCCGTGACCTCACTTCCTGAATTTTTTTTTTTTTTTTGTTTCTTTTGTTTCTTTAATAAAGTCTTATTGTTTTAAAACTATCTTGGCCAAAGTATACTGCTTTTTTTCACAGTATCTTTAAAATGACTTTTGGTATAGAGAGTTGCTTTTGGGGTAAATGAACCATAAAGCACGCAAAAATCTATATTTAGTCTTTGTATTGGCATTGTAATACGGCGATATGTATGCGTGTGTGTTGAAAAGATTGTGATTTTAGAGATGTGTATGAGTGATCACATGTGTGTAATTGTGCTTTATTTCTTTCTTACATCTCTTGTCATTGTATGGATGTGTGTTTATGCTTATACAGAACCACTTGGACAGCATGCAGGTATTTCAGAATTGCTTTTATTTATTTACTTGATATATATAAGTATATATATTTTACGCCTTTGCCATTAGCGGGATATACAGCAGCCTGGTATGTAGTTTGACCCATGGGGCCAAGTAACACCACATTGTGAATTAAGATCAACATTTATCTGGCTAAAGAGATAACATTAAAAAAATGCAGTTATGAGCTGATTTAACTTGCGGTCATGCCTTTTGGCTTTTCAGTACAATTTTTCACATCGATCTTTTCATACAGCCCTTTCAGCTCGTTTCACAAGGCAAGACTCACGAGTGGACTCTTTGAAAGGGTGAAACATGACTAATAGATAACACGGAGGTCTTTCTGGCCTGATCATAAAGAAACATTGATAAAAGAATCAGAAAACCAAGTAACAAAATACACTTTAATTCAATATAAATCACTTGTATCGACATGTATTCGCATCAGATATGTTAAAATTCTATTTACATGTGAGCAAACAAAACTCTCAGGCTAAAATAAGTAAGTTTTTCCAAAGTATAATATTCTCTCTTCATTATAATATGTAGTAGCTTAAAAAGAACAAACTGCATTTCTAGTATAGGATACAGTACCAGACGGTGATGAATGTGATCCTTTTTCCTTTGTAGCATTGCATGTGTGTTTATGCAGCATGTGTTTTAAAAACCGTCTACTTGCCATACAACTAACTGTATGATGCTGCTCAAACTAGTGTCTCCTAATTTACTAATTCTGTTTCATAAATGCAGGAATGTATTTGTCGTCAGTCTGCCAGCAGCACGTTATATCCAGCAGCAACCTGCCTGCATGAAACGCTGTTTTAACAGAAATACTGATGCGGCGGGCATCACTGTGTTTTTGGGCGGCGCTGTATAATTCCACGGTCGCTTCAGTATCTTCCAGAGCCTCTCAGACTGCGCTCGGTTTCGGACCGAGAAGTGATTGCTAATGCATTGCATCATTTTACGTGGTAAACCATGCTGCAGCACCTGGAATTTTCTATTGAACCTGCCCAAGCGGTCATGTTCAGTTTGTCAGTGTTAGTCTGTGCGATAATGTTTCCTGCTCTCAACATGTACGGATGATGTTATGCAAAATTTTTGTTATTGTTGAAATCTTACAGAAAGACCAGTACCAACAGCAAGCAGACCTCCGTGCCTTGTGTGTGGGTCTCATCTCAAATCCAGTCATATCCAGTGGTGACGAAATTGCAGTGTTGTGTTGCACTCATCTTAAATACACAGCACAATGATAATCCCAGTAAATACAATTATGATTTCATTTATTAAGGGAAAAAAGTTATCCAAACTTAGCAGTTCCTGTGTGAAAAAAGTAATTGTGTCCTAAATCTAATAACTGGTTGTGAACTGCAATCAAGCTTTTTGTGACGACTGGCAGTGAATCTTTCGCTGTGGAGGAATTTTGACCCACTCTTCTTCTCATAATTGTTTTAATTCAGACACGTTGGAGGGTTGTGAAGCATCATCAGCATGTTTAAGGTCATGCCAAAGGAACTCAGTCTGAATCTTAACTCATTTTGCTTTTTGTTTTGTGTTTTTGAGCCATTCAGAGTTGGACTTGCCGATCTTTTTGGACCGCTGTCCGGTTGCACAATCCAAATGTTCTTGAGCTTCAGGTCATGAAGTGACGAATGGATGTTCTCCTTCAGGATTTTCTCTAAAACCAGCCACACATGATCACTCTGCCACCACCATGTTTGTGGAATGCTGTGTTGCTTTCACACTAGGAAAAAAAGAAAAAAAACCTACCAAAAAGTTCAGCTTTTGTGTCATCAGTCCACAGAATATTTCCCAAAAGCGGTCATCAAAACGTCTTTCAGCAAATGTGAGACAAGCCTTTGTGTCAGTGGTGGATTTCTCGTTGGACTCTCTCATGGGTGCCATTTTTGCCCACTCTCTTTCTTATTGTTGATTCATGAACTCTGACCTTAACTGTGAGGCCTGCAGTCTTTTAGATGTCCTTCTGGGTTTTTTTGTGACCACTATCAATGCACTTCTGGAGTCATTTTGATAAATTCACCACTATTCAAGCCATATCTCCTCCATTTGGAGATAATAGCACTCACTGTGGTTCACTGTCTTTGTAACCATTTCCAGACCGATAGATGTCAACTTTGTTTCTCGGCTGTTTTTTCAGATTGACGTTTTGAGCTCTTTGAGCCTATTTCACTTTTTCAGACAAGCTGTATTTAAGTGATTTCTTGTTTCAGCAGGTCTGGCAGTAATCAGACCTAAGCTAAAATCAGCGTTCCAAATAAATGTGGTTAATCAAAGTTTATTCATGATTTAACAAGAGGGGAAATTGCTTTGTTCACGCAGGGCCAGGTAGGTTTGGATAGGTTTTTTTCCCTTGATAAATCAAAATCATCATTTAAAAACTGCATTTTGTATTCACTTGCGTCATCTTTAGTATTAGATTTAATATTGAAATTTGTTTTATGATCTGAAAAAATGTAAGTGTGACAAATATACAAAAAAGGGCTATTCTGCATTTCCAGCAGAGATTACGCAAACTGAAGTAAATACCGGTAGTGCATTTTATGGTGGCTATTCTCATCTTCGGATAAATACAGACCCAGTTAGTAGTAGAGCACCAGTGCATACTCCCTGGATGGTGTGGAGTGTGTGGGATAGACTTAAAATAAACTGCACTACTCATGCTCATCACAGTTTGAGAAACACGTTGCCCTCTGCTGCAGTGTGCTTTCAACACTGTTTGCCTCAATTCGCTTAAAGCTTTCTGTTTTTGGTCTTTTTAAGGTCTTACACGGCAATAACAAAAACATATAATATTATCGACCTCATCCTTTAAGACAGTTTGGGTATGCTTTGAAATAAGTTTTATTTGGAGTACTGTTATTATGAACTGTAGGATAGTTGTGCATGCGATTTGTATAATGTACCGTCAGTAGTGGTCAAGAAGTCATTTCAAGGTTTCTTTTCTTTGTAATGACTGATCAGTGTTATTAGTCCTACAGTAAATGTCTGTTTTCTTGTTCACATATAGCGTGAACTCTTTTTGTGTCTTTATCATTATTTTTTATTTTTATTTTCTTTGTCTCCATTCCATCTTTCTCCCTTTCCCATCCTTTTTTCTCTCCTCCTCTGTCTCTCGCTTCTGTCTCAATGTGTCTCCTCCCTCCCCGCCATCAGGCCAAAGTCCGCGAGCTGGAGGAGAAATGTCGGACTCAGAGTGAGCAGTTCAACCTCCTGTCTAAAGAGCTGGAGAAGTTTCGGCTCCAGGCTGGGAAGTTTGATATCCTCAGCACTGAACCCTTAACTGTGTGTGAATCTCCTGGGTCTCCGAACAAATCCCTGTCACAGCTCCTTAATGGACTGGCTGCCCCCACAGAGAAAGGTAAAGGCCATTTGTTAGCATTAAAGCTCTGCTTTCAGCAGATAAAGGTTACGCCGGTACTGTAGATAGAATAGAATAGAATTCAACTTTATTGTCATTGCACATGCACAGGTACAGGGCAACGAAATGCAGATCACCTGTATTCAAGTGTACAGTTAATTAAGATGTATCATTCCAGTCTTATAGGAACTATTAGTAGTAGTAGTTTTTATGACTTCCCTCATAAAAAGTCAAATTAACTAAACGTTTAGAAATATTAAGTCAAAGACAGCTGTGTCACCTGTAATCTGTTTAAATGGCCTCTAGTATGTGAAACTTTTTAAATCAATGCATAAGTTGCTCACTAATTACAGCACAACGTGTTGTTTAGGTTGTTGTTGCTATGTAATTTTACACATTTACAAAATAAAGTTATGTGCTATTTTAAAACTTACATTTAAAGGGCTCAAAGACAAAAGTAAAGTAACGCGTGGTGGGTGAAGAACAGGTGGGATAGCAAAGTGGCTGGGTTACTAAGGAGGGCAGCACAGGTGCTCAGCAGACAGGAAGGAGTGCCGGTGAAGGCGGGATCTATTTGTGGGAAAGGACAGAATCCCTCTCTGTGGTGGAGGATACCACCTTGAAAGGTGGGGAAACTGAGTAAGTTCAGGGAATGATGCGGGACACTCAAGGGGGCTGAATCTTGGTACTCCAGCAGACCAGTTTTCCTCAGGGTGGGAGTTAATAGATATCATCTATCCTCCCACTGTAGCCACTGGGAGCCAGCAAGTAGAATGACTCAGGAACTGGTTGTAGGTCATCAGTGCTGTTTAGGCTTTTGGGCAGGTGTGGCGTAAGTCGATTCAGGAGTTGCAGGTGGAGTAAAAATATCTTTTTACTTTAGTCGAGCCGGGAGTTTAATTTATTGTCTGAGTATCAATCAAGTCTCTGTACTGGCCATTAAGACTTTAGCCGAGTTTGGCTGGAAAAGTGCAGCTGACTCTGGGACAGTCTTAGTAATTGGTTATGTGTCAGCTGACTCAGACTCAGGAATAGTTGCCTGACACAGAAACAGTCCAAACTTTAGCGAGTGACTCAAGGAGCAACACCACTCTCAGGAACAGGCTGAGAAACAGGAGCAGTTGATTCAGGACCTGGCTTGACCTCACCCAGGATAAGGACAGACACTGGCAGACACACTGTGCAACAGTGCCTGTGATGTAACAGCGAGCCGAGCAGTGGAGATGCATGATGTCAGCGCTGACTGCATTTCATTCTGGATGTCACTTTCCTTCGTCACCCCTCAAAATCAGTATCTATCGGGCCACTTTTATTCAGTTTGTCCCAAATTCAGGTTATCCACACAGAGATCACAGAACACATGGATGCTGTTAGGTTGAAGAACTAAGAATAAGTCAAATCAAACCAAAAGGAAGAAGATAGCAACAGCAGAGTTCAGGCAGAAACAAGCACACAGTCCACAGATTAATGATATAAAGTGATCCAAAAAAACTAGGAGCCAGGATGGAACAGCCGGGGAACACAGAGTACACGCAGATGATCACACAGACAACAAGGAGAAGCACAGGACTATAAATACAGACAGAGCTAATTCAGTAATTGATGAAAAAAGGTGAACGAGATTCACCAAAGAAGTGATGGACAAATAAAACCAAAGCAAACAAGTACTCTGATAGAACCACATCAATCATCCTGCTTAACAAAAATTTCATGAAATCAAATTGAATTAAATGGCAGAACCTTTTTAAAGGACAGCATGCAATCAAATACAAGATGAAAATTCTGACTTTGATATTAGTTCTGTTATATTGTGATGTGTGGAGCTACGTTGCTTTTGTTCCACAGGCAATGAGGCCCCAACAAGCAGATCTTTGATATCGGAGTTCATCCGACCACTCCAAGTCAGCGGAGACAAGCCCGAGCTCCTCTCTGTCAAGCCAACATTCCTCACTCGCGGTCGAGCCAGCAGTCCAGCGCGGGCTTTACTCTCTGAGGTATATTATAGTGTCCATTTGTACTCTATCTTTTTACACGTCCGAAATCAGATCGATTCGATACATCTCAAACAAATGGAATCTAATAAACTGTGGAAAGACGGTCTAAAAATCCCAAACGACACCGTTGAGACACAACGTGGGAGAATTCCCAATAATTTCAATCGTTTGCTCCACGTATTTACCCAAAAGCATTTCTGTTGTCACTCAGGTCAGTGGAGCTCTAATAGTTTCTGTGAAAAAGCTTTTTATTATAATTTTTTTTTAAGATGAACTCACCAGTATTAGATCCATTCCCTCGCTCATGCCTCTGTGATCCCTTACGTAGACGGCACATTTGGGAAAATGCTGATTCATTTTAATCTAAATAATGTCTTTGGGCTGAACACGAGAAAATCCACACAGCGGGAATCCAGGAGGCTTCTCGGTGTTACTCACGCAGATTATTTGGGATTGATCAAATATATTTAGTTGACACAAGCTAAAACATTGAACCAAAGGGAACGTGCAAACATTAAGAAGCATTCGATGTTGAAACTGTGAAAATCTGTGAATGCTTCCTTCTCCAGATGGACAAAGATCTCAGCTCCACCACCAGATCCAAACCACGGTTCACAGGGAAGGTCCGTCTGTGTGTTGCTCGCTACAGGTATGCACACAAAACACACAATTACTTTTTCAACCACTACTGTATTTGTAAAATAAATAAATGGAAAAAAAGTTTGATCCTCATGAGTTTATCATTTCAAACCTACAGGGCTTTGTGCTTACGTTACACCCCTACCCCTAAACCAAAGTGAAATCATTGTGATCATTTAAAACAGAGGTGGTGGAAAATCTCTCGCACTGAACTGAAAATCTTGCTCTGTTATTTGCTTTCTCTCGCAAGCGCTGTGGTCTTAAATGTGACTCAGTGTTTCTGCTGCTAAAGAAAATAACCTGTCAGCATAGAAAATAATTGGAATCCTCAAGCACACAGATTTGTGAAACAGGGCCAAAGCTTTCAACCCACACTCTCTTCAACCCTCTCATATTTGCAAACAGCCAAATATAATAGAACAGAAAAAAAACTTTGTATTTTCAAAGCAGCGCTCGGCAAATCGTTTTCCTCGACATACATATTATGTTTGTGGTGTTTTATATAAAACAAACCCAAATGGAGAATAATTGCAACAAAAAAGTGTGCACTTTGGAAGCTAATTAATTTGTTTTCTTTTTACTGTAGTTACAATCCTTATGATGGACCCAATGAGCATCCTGAGGCAGAGCTCCCCCTGGTGGCTGGGAAGTACCTTTACATTTACGGAACAATGGACGAGGATGGCTTTTATGAAGGTCAGGCCTTTTTTTAAAAAGGTGTTGTTTTTTTTTTTTTATCACATCTTGCACTTTACCACGTGACCAAAGTACCAGCTGCATCCTTATTGTGTCCTCAGGAGAGCTGCTGGATGGACAGAGAGGACTCGTCCCATCCAATTTTGTAGATTTTATCCAAGATGAGGAGGCGCCCTCTGTCCAGCACAGGGACATATTAACTAAAGAACCTGGCTACCTCAACCACAGTAGCCTGAGGCCTCAAAGACCTGGGGTCGGCACAGGAACAGGCATAAGCAGCCTGCTGTCTGACAGTAAATTAGACTGTCTAAGCACCAGCAGCTTGGGCATGGACCTCCTGGGCTCCTCCACCAATGGCACGGGAACCTTGGATGTCAGCATTGACGAGGTCGGTGAAGACATTGTGCCTTATCCCCGCCGCATCAACCTGATTAAGCAACTGGCCAAAAGTGTGATTATTGGCTGGGATCCTCCGGTGTTCCCACCGGGCTGGGGCTCCATTAGTGGCTACAATGTCTTGGTGGATAAGGAGGTTCGTATGAGTGTCCCCTACGGGGGCAGGACAAAGTCTCTTATTGAAAAGCTCAATCTGGCCACACACACCTACCGCATCTCAGTGCAGAGCATCACTGACAGGGGCCCGTCAGACGAACTTCGGTGCACTCTTCTCGTGGGTAAGGACGTGGTGGTGGCACCTTACTACCTGCGGGTGGACAGCATCACGCAGGCCTCTGCTGAGCTGTCTTGGATGCCCAGCAACAGCAACTACAGTCACACCATCTTCCTCAACGGTGCAGAGTATGACATGGTCAAGGCAGGGGGCTATAAGTACAAGTTTTTCAACTTGAAGCCGATGACAGTTTACAAGGTGAAGGTTGTCGCACAGCCACATCAGGTGCCTTGGCAGCTTCCAGTGGATCAAAGGGAAAAGAGGGAAATCTCTGTGGAGTTCTGCACTCAGCCTGCAGGTCAGTCCTTAAAACGTAAGTCACCCCAGTGCAGAAATAATTGGTTTTGTGAATCACAGCAGTGGAGGAATTTTCCTTTGCATGGTGCATGGTTGCATGGCCGTGGCTAGAAATGCTCGGATATTTGTAGCCATGGTAGCATGACTAGAGATATCAATGTTAGTCTCTTGGTTGGTTGGTTGGTTGGTTGGTTGGTTGATCAGTCCATCTTACTGAAGTAAAGCCTCACAAAATCCTTGGTGGTGTGGCTTAAGACACATAATACTACTACTACTGCTGAAGGTTTGTGTTGTGCTTAAAATACATTTTGCCTTGGCTTGTCTATCTTTTTTTTCTTTTTTCCCACTTGGGGGCAGTATAAAATTGTTGAGGTGAATGTTGAATGTTTACACATCCAACAGACTCAGCAAAGTCTGAGAAAAATATGTAACAACATGCTTCCCTTCCTATATCTCACTTAGTCCTTAACCTTATCTGCTGTTTGGTGCCGATACAAACTGCAAACAGCTGCCTGCTGCATGCGAAAATAAGGTTAATCAGACACTCGGTGTGAAGCAAAGTCTTGTTGTTTGCAAATGCACCAAGGCAGGTACAAAATGCTTTGGATAAAAGGCTAACACGGCCTTCTTTTTATCCCAGTCTGAACGGTGCTCTTATAGACTTTGTTCTGCATAAAAAGCTTTGATTTCACAATAAATAAAAGCCTGAAAAATTTCCATCTGAGGTACCAGTCATCGTGTTTAATCGGGCACACGCATCAAGGTCATTACACTTACAAACATTTTAGTCATTTAGATTCTTCCCCAGCTACCTTTATATTGCCCTCGAGGATCTGTGTGTGTGCTTTTGTGATAAGACGTAAAGGGTAGAAACACGAACAAACAAGAAAAAAGACGTTCCGATAAAGCTGTAATGTGAAAACCCGCTTAAGAAGTATTCTGAAAACAAGGGTGTAAATATTAAGCATGCATCTCTGGGATTTCTTCTCCCAGGAGGCTCTTTGTTGCTTGACTGTTGCCAGTGTTAACTTGGGTCTCACGGCCCTGCTGTCAAGCGAGAAAAGCCATGGACAGGTAAAACTAGTCAGCCCGTTGTTGCCTATAGATTGAATATGGTTCATATTATTGCTTTTTATATGCACTCGGAGGGATGTTTAATGTGTGACACCTTCCATTTACCATGGAAGGAGACACTTCCAATTATTATGGCAGTCACTGAGAAAAGTGGAGCCAAACGGGAGATGACAGAGAGTTATGACGTCAAGAAGTGAAAAAAGAGAGAGAGAAAGGGGGGAAAGACGGAGATCGAGGCTGAAGTTTGAATTGACATTTTGTGTTGGCAGCTGACGAGCCCGCATGCTGAGAGTTCATTAAACGATCCATCTATTGAATATGTTAATTAGAGGCGTCTAAAATTGTCTGAATAGTGGAGGCAGACAGCCGCTGTCAGTGACGACGGCAGTATCTGGAAGTGCTATATTAGGCTTCTGCACTCAGCGTGTGTTCTTCAAACAAGTTGCTTCATTAGTGCTTAGTGATGCATTTTTAATATTAGTCGCACAGAGCGGCTACCAGTTCGCTCCCTGGAAATCAGCGCCTGCCGTTTGTGTCCACTACTAATGAAAGTGGCTCCACTGAGATATTCATTTAAACACTCGTTTCGGCTCTCGGAGGAGAGCGCGTTGTTTGTGACGGGGGCCGTTTAAAAATGACAAGAGGAAATGAAATCTCCAAACAGCTACTGCTGCTATTCAGAGACTGCGTTTTTTCCCAACAGTCAGTCTTAGAAATGTGATTAAGATTGCTCTGATGTAGATTCCCGGACGCTCGCGCAGCTGCACGTCACGGCTCGGAGATTCTGCTGACTGACTGTGACTCCCTCTTGCTCGCTGTGTGGCTGCAGGTGAATGGCGGCGCTGCACAGATGGGCATGTTGTTTAGTATGCATGCAGGATGGACAGATTGAGAAAATAGCAAACTGGGGTTTTTTTGAGGCTCGGAAGAATATTGTCAGCAAGAGCATGATATTGCTATACATATAGCCAATGTTGGCAGACTTGGATTTTTCAACCAGTGCCCCGACATAAACCTGTTTATAGATAGAAAGAAAAATCATCCTACTGGTAAATACTGCTATTCAGCCGTTCCCGACTGATGTTATCATATGATATACCAGCTATTCATCTTAGTGAAATAGGTTTTAAATTCGAGACGTGTACTACAAATCCTCCAGATTGAGAACATGCTTATTCCATCCCACAGTGAAGTGGATATTGAACGCCAGCGGTCCACAGTACAAAGGTCAGCTCATTCTTTTTTGATAAAACAGGCAGGGATGGCAGGAACAGGCAGTCTGTCTTTATTTCCTCTCTCCTTGTCTGATAAATGTGCACTGTCCTCCGCAGGCCCCCCTCTCCCTCCCCAGGAGGTGCAGGTCCAGTGTGGTCAAACACCCGGGTTCCTGCAGGTGAGATGGAAGCCGCCGCCCCTGACGTCTTCAGGAACCTCCAACGGAGCCAGTGTGATAGGCTACGCCGTGTGCACAAAGGGACAAAAGGTAACAAACAAAAAATTATTATTATTATTTTTTTTTTAGTCTTACACTGCAGATCTTAAAATGGGTAGCCTCTGCCTTCCTGAGTTGTAACTTCTCAGTAGCACTCTATTGCCATCTCCTGGAGAAAGTCTTTAATGTTCATATGCAGCCCCGAGGCATGAGAAATAAACAGGTTTGCCCTGGGTCCCTTTTTCTACAGGCTATTTTTGTTATGCACACGTATGTATCCAGTAACTACATTTTTATCTTATTTTGAACTAAATGCCAGATATATGCTTTATTTATTAAGTATTTGGACGTTCCCTGAGAGGTGTGAAGTGAGTGTGAAGTATAAAAATGGTGCTGTGGCTGTAAGGCTTCAAATCTGCCTGTAGTGAGTTTTTAAATTATGGTAACTGTCTCGTAGAACTTTTACGACAGCCAAGATGTAAAAGCTACGAATGCATATTGATACATGTATGTTTGTATGAGGACATTCTGAATTGCCCTTTGGTAAAGACTCTGGTTTCTTTGTAAATGCAGATAGCAGAGGTCTTGTACCCCACAGCAGACTATGTGACTGTGGACTTAACCAGGATTCAGGGTCTGGAGGCGAGGGAAGTCATTGTAAGGACGTTATCAACACAAGGAGAGTCCCAGGACTCGCCTGTGGCCATCATACCGCACAATCTCTTGGGCTCTCCACGCCTTTCCCACAGAACCACTGCACCTTCCCATCCCACACCCCACCCAGTTCACTCACAAACCCACCCTCCTTATCCATCGACGTACCCCCCGAACCACCCTCAGCCCCAGGTGCAGCCTCTGCCTCGACCCCAGCCCCACACGCTGCCCCACGCACAGCCTCACTCGCAGCCCATCCGCCCCCCTCCTCCCTATCCGCAGCCTCATTTTCACCGCAACTCCATGCCCAAATCCAAACCATTAGTAAGTGCCAGAGAGCCAGAAACCAAAGAGCATGAGGTGGGCCTGCGGCCAGCCCAGCCCTGGGAACGCTCCCCGTCTCCGCTGCCTCCCATGCGAGGTCCCAACCTGGAGCCACCGCCCTTCCAGCCACAGCGATCTCCCTCTCCACAGAGGATCCTGCCGCAGCCTCAGGGAGTCCCCATCCCCAACACCATCGCCAAGGCCATGGCCAGGGAAGCTGCCCAGAGAGTGTTTGCTGAGGGTAACCGGGTGTGTGAGGATTTCACTCTTAAACCTTTTCACAGCTTGTGATGAGAGAGCTCTCAGCCAAAAAGCTAATGGTAATATCTTTTAGGCTGCTTTGTAAACAAGCAGTGCTTTGGAGGAAATCATTAGATTTGTGAAAATATAGTAAGATAGTAAGCAACTTGTTTGTCTTTCTCATCCTCGCGGTTATTCTTCTCTCCTTTTTCCATCTAAAAGTTTGACTTTTCCCCTGTCAGGTCGAGAAAAGGAATATCTTCAGTGAGCGAGGTAATGCTTTGCATCCTGTCAACTCTGATGAGGAGGAGGATGGCTACGACTCGCCTCATGCCAGGAGGAGAGGCGCCTCAGTGGATGAATTCCTCAGAGGCTCCGAGTTAGGCAGACAGGTACTTTACAGAAAACACAAGCTGTGCTCAGCGTGTCAGGAGAATCGGTTTGCTGGATCAAATCAAATCAGTCTGAAATCAAAACGAGTCCCATCTTAATGTGTGTATTATAATATGTACTGTAGGCTTATAATTTGGACACTTTATAAGATACATCTTGCATTCAGAACTTCCTTAACTCTTAAAGGGACAGATTCAGCAGGTTTCAGGTTGACAGCATCACACAGTTGCTGAAAATAAAGGACCTGAATTCAGAGCTTTTATTACTTACCATCGCTCTTCAGCTTGCTTTCTCTCATTCATTTCCCTTAGCACCATCATCACCACTACAGCCACAGTGAGGAGTACTACACAGAGAGCAGCCGAGGATCTGACCTGTCTGACATCCTGGAGGAGGACGAGGAGGATCTTTACTCTGAGATGCAGCTGGAGGAAGGCCGCAGACGCAGCATCAACTCTCACAACACTCTCAAGGTACATATTTACCTGCACGCCTTCACTCTACAGTGGCCTGGAGGGAGGACACAGGAAGGTGGGGAGAAATAAAGATATAGGGAAGAAGGGCTCTGCCACCTCTGGAGATACCTGCTATCTTTCACAAGCTCTACAACCAGGCCCGTCGTGGCTTTGCCTGGCTAATCTCCCGTGCCTGTTAGCTGCGTTAGCCGAATCAGCCTCCCTACTCTCCCCACCCTACCTGCTCTTCCACCCCTGCCCCTCCAGCTCTGCTTTATTCTTCCCAGGCTGATCATATGGCTGTGTATACATAAGCTGTACAAGATGCATGTGAGAAGGAAAGGGTGTAAACAAATCCCCCCCCCCCCCCCCCCCCCCCAAAAAAAAAATACAGTGTTTTCTTTTACCATTTGCATTGCATTTGGATGCTCGATTTACTGTACCAGACTAGTTTTACAAGTGTTGAAAGTCAAAATGTTAAGACTGTGAACTTGAAATGCAACTATTAATATACTGTACTGTATCAAAGGGTCATGGCATATCAAGTGCACATGGGAATCTCATTTAAGTGAGTACTTAAATGGAAATATCCACTTTTGTTTATGTCTGTCATGTCCTAATGTTTAATTTGAATGTTATTGTTAACATTGTCGGCACATGATCCCGTCTTCATTTGGTCTGTCAGCGGGGATGTGTGGAAGACAACTTGATATCATGAAAGAAAAGCATTATTATAAGAGCTACCTGTACTGTATTGGCTGATCTTTTCTTTGTATTATAGCAGAAAATCACTACAGGTTCGGTTAGCATACCACTGATTTTGTCCAGTAAAACCTGTAGGTTAATGAGGGGTATATACTGGTGTATTAACTCTGTCTGTGCGCCAGTTCTTCATCTCCTTTTTGTCATCACATCTATGTGTAAATCTCTGCTGCACATTTTTTATTCTCTTTAAACGTTTAGATGTTGTAAAGCGATGTGAATACGCAGGAGGAGTGCGTCCACTCAGCTTGGCATTGTTCTTTTGTTTTCTTCTCATTTTTTGCTTTTTAAAAACTTCATCTGCTCATTTCATCCTTATAAATGTTCCCACCGCCCTCACCTGTAACACTCACAGCGTCCAGTACTTTCATTCGTTTAAATGTTTTCCATGTGTAAACTCTGTGTCCACTTTTTACGATTTAACGCTCCATCTTAAAGCTGTGACAGATTCCTGTTCAGAGCATGCCATTTCCTCCTCACGGAATGAGACTGCATGTCTTACCACATAGCCACAAATAACTAATTCTGTCTTTATTTTGTCTTTCCCCCCCATTTGTTCTATTCACACACTGTGTTGTTTCCTGCCTGTTCTAAAACCTTCGAAAAACTTTACAAACCCCCCCCCCTCCCTCGCAAAAATATAAACTGAACCGTTTACTTGAACTGAACTGTGAAATTGTGGGATGTTGAACCCCCCTCCTACCCCCAACCTCGGTCGCGACTGAAGGCATATTACAAGCGTCAGGACTTAGCTGAGGAAAGAGACTGCTGGGACCTCCAGAGGGAGGTGGTGAAGCAGAAGTCGCTCCGCAGCAAGCGTCTCCACAGCATCCCCGAGGTGGCCGAGGAAGAGTCGGACAGCGTGGACAGCATGGGTCAGCGTCTGTCCTTCGAAGACGGGGGGCGACCGGGGACGCCGCACACTCAGCGGAGGATGTACCCCCAAGACGCTCACGTGCGCAACCATCTCACCCCCAGCAAGAGCACCCGCTTGCAACGCCAACGCTCTTCCCCTCGCTTCACCGACAGCCGGTACTGCTACAGCGCCGACGACCGCAGCTTGGGACGACCCAACCGCCAGAACACCAAGAGCCCTGACAGCGGTTTAGACTGCGGCAGTGAAGAAGAAGGCTCTCTAGGGCGGGGCCATCGAGGGTACTACGCTCACGGGAGCCCCATGCGAGGACCTGTGCGCATCATTCACTGTGAAGGCCCCGTAGAGAGGCGGGCGCTGGCCATGGGCCGGAAAAGGACTCTCACACGGCAGTGCAGCGTGGAGGAGGAGTTCTCCGATGTCCCAGTGATCGCGGCCAAGTCGGTACACACGGGTGATTTTAGGAACAGGGAGCACTTTGGGCCCGGTCGGGATGCTGGGCCGCGAAACTACTCCAGGGAAGGGGCCCTGAGCGAGGGCAGGCTGAACGAGCTGGACAGGGTCTATTACAGCCCCCACAGGGAGGCTAGGGCCCAGTCTTTGTCCAGGCTCAACCGGGACCAGGCGCTGGTGTGTGATTCAGACTTTCTGATGTACTTTCCATCAGCAAGCTGCAGCCATTCTGTTTTCTTAATGTTGTGTGTTTGTTTTTTTGTTTTTGTTTTCTTTTTAAGAGACCCCCCCTTTATTTCGTTTGACTTTCTGTTTTCCTCCATTCTTGACAGTTTATCACATGGTCATGGTTGGTCTCATTTGATGTTTTATTTTGTGTGAATTACTTTGCTTGTATTTCTAGTGTTCGGTGGATTTTATAAAGTAGAACTTTCAAATTACCTAAAGGCCATTTAACAAAGTTTTGACTTCTCATGTCTTTGAGGGGAAAGGCTCCATGTAAAGGAAAGTCTATGTGCAGTGCATGGGGACATGCTGCTCCTCTGCTCTCCCCCGCCTGTGCCTTCTTCTCTCTGCCAGCTGCAGACTTCATACGTTGCTCTCCATGTCTCACCCTCTAGAGCTCCAGCCATCTTCTGCTTTCCATCACTTCACATACAAAAAAGGAGGCCAATTCAAGACTTTTAGCCTGTTGGGATTCATTTAAGCCTTCATCTCTGTCTTAAAATTCTTCTTCATCACGACTTTTCACGTCGTTTCAGCTGATGTGATCCGAAGCCACAGGCTAAAGGCGTTAGTATCTTTTGCTCATTTGACCGCAGCTTCCCAAAGCTCATACTCGTTCTCTTCCCACTCTCGCTCTCTCTGTTCTTTCACCATGATTTCTGTCTCTTTGTGCCATCATTTGCTTCCTTTTCTCATCAAGGTGCTGACATGCACAGAACAAAACAAAACAAACAAATGGTCTTTAGCTTAACATCTGACCTTTCCCGAACCCCTGTCCATCTTGTTGTGTTGGGGGTTGATTTGATTTACTTTTCTTTTGATGGTTTGATCGGTTTCTTTACCATTATTATTATTTTTTCTATTATTTTGCCTTCCTAAGGACAAATGGAAACCACATCATTTGCTCTTATGTTTTTGTTTTTAGTTGTTTTAACAGGATTGTGGGGTTTCTTTTTGAAATATTATTTTAAATGTTTACTTGCCTGCAGGTTGTAGGTGAATCGCGGTGCTGACTTCTTCTCTGTTGTTTTTCACTCCTAAGATCATTGGGAACTCGCCGTCACATGGAAGCGCCGATCGTCTGGACCATTCAGGGAGGAGGCCGGTTCACATCGGCACCCCTCCTCAGCGACGACCTATCCCATCCATTGGTTAGTGAGGTCACCACATGAGGATCTCCACCTGCAGGGCCACTGATGTTTGTGCTTGTGATTTATACCATGTCTTACCCATATGAGCCGAGCTGTACATCTCTCCCATAGAGCTTAAACAACCACGTAGACCCCCCGTGTTTTTTGTTTTGTTTTGTTTTTTTGTTTTGTTTTTTGAGGGGGGTGGTGGTGTTTGCACACCCTGTAGCTGTCCATCCTCATGAGCTGGATTTGCCAAATGTTCACATGCAGTTTTGCAGGAAAGTTCACCTCAGACACGCCCCCACTGTCCCTGTGTTTACCGTGGGTTAACATGTTTCCATTACCAAGCCAATCCGACCTCCTCGCAAACAGTGCAAGCATTGCTGTTTTACATCCAGTGACTCCAGAGTGAAAACCTGTTGCCTTGTGCACCCTAACCCCACCCACCCACCCCCACCTCAGGGTAACCTCATCATCCTACTGTCTCAGCATGAGTGAATGGGCCATGGGGTAGAGCAGAGTGTGTGTGAGGGGGGATCTCTGACCGTTGTGATTGGTGTCTTCTGTAGAGATCACCATGGACAGTAACAGTGAGGGGAGTGAGGGGAACCTCTCACCCGTCAAGGAGGATGTTTACTATGGCAGTGTAGCTCGGCGCAGGATATGGCGATCTATGTCCTCAGAGGATCAATATGGTATGTGGTACAGCTTCTCTCCAAGATGACAATTCACCTTGACCATGCCAGAAAAGCCCAAGCGCTGTTGTTTGAACACATGCAGTGATGTCGCGGTGGTCTTTGTTCTGTTCTGGACAGCTGCTTTGTTTGGTTTAGTTTAGCTTAGCTGAAAAAAGCTGACGGGGGAAGACAAGACTGGCCACTTTTTCCTGTTGCTGGAGAATGAAAATCCCTTCCCTGTATGTACTCCTAATGCCTTAAACCCCAAGAAACCCCAACCCACCTATCCTGTCTTCCCATCTACCTTCCATGTCCAGCCCACTCTCCAACCTGCTGCAACTTAGCAATGCCTTTTTTTTCCCCCTTCCCCTCCCACCTTATTCTTTCCTCGACCTCCTCTTTTCCCTCTCCCTGCCTTTATGAGACTGTAGCCCCTTTTGTACGTTTTTGCATGAGCTGTTTACAGTACAGTGAGAAAGACGGACACACTACTGGATGAATTATTGCATTCCTGCTTTGTCCGTATCACTCAGGTGCACATTCATTACTTCCGACTGTTGAAGCACATTTTACACCACCCAAATGGCATATTTCAGTTGCTAAGCGGGAAGTTGTTGCAATATTTCCGAGCCATTTTTTAGACTTATAATCTGCCATTGTAACATTTAACATGGTGATCCAT
This sequence comes from Mchenga conophoros, assembly GCF_057382185.1. Classification (NCBI taxonomy): domain Eukaryota; kingdom Metazoa; phylum Chordata; class Actinopteri; order Cichliformes; family Cichlidae; genus Mchenga; species Mchenga conophoros. The sequence goes on from NC_140537.1 coordinate 12,561,237, forward strand.
GAGAAGCATGAGGAACTGATATCAGATTCATCCTTTCCCCCTCACTGTCCCTGATATCTATGCTGCCAGGAGCTGCTGGGGCATTTGATGTGTTATCACCCATGTGAACGTGCCTCCTTGCCCTTTTCCTCTGCACATTGTTTCCAGATCTGGCCTCAGAGCATGACATTACACCTGTGTTGTTGTGGGAACACCCTCCTCATTGTGTCTGAACTCATGAAAGCATGCATGCTAATCAGCCTCTGCGAGATAAGGCAGTGAAACAGCAATGAGCAACAGTGCAGTGTTACTTGTGTCCTCCTGGTGTGTATGGTTGTTCAGCTTCCCTTGCACCCTCCCAAAACTGCCTGACACGCATTTCCTGCCTGTGTTGTGTTGTTGTGTGACGTTTGGTAACTGACACGCCAGCAAGCAGAGATGTGTGAACAAAGAACCCCGGTGTGTTTCGATCGTTTCGTTGAAAAAAAAAAAGGGCCTGGTTGTTTTCCAAGTTAATATTATAACCAAGGTAAAATTGTATTTATCGCATTAAACCCCTGGCTCCTTTTTCACACATGCATCTCATCGCCCGCTCCCCTGTCAGCTCTAACAAAGAGACATCTTCTGCTCTCATTGCCTCTACAGCCAACGTGGCTGTATAAGGCTGGTAGTAGCAGCAGAGGCCTCCTCTATGTTTCAGACGGCTATGGTGGGCGCAGGCACGGGCGGGGACGGCGCTCCCCGGATTACTACGAGGAGTCCGAGCCGGAGGAGATGACCCGTGTGTTTGTGGCTCTCTTTGACTATGACCCCCTGTCCATGTCTCCTAATCCCGACGCTGCTGATGAGGAGCTGCCGTTCAAGGAAGGCCAGATCATCAAGGTGGTAGACTGTCTCTTTAAATACGTGCATACCATACAGTATTATTGGCCGATATTAGTTATTGGCTAATCTATCAATATCAGCATTTATAACAGCTAATGAACGAAAATTAAAAAAATCAATGAAGAAATGGGAGAAACACCCTTCAGCCATATTTTGAGTGATGAAGTTGCATAGTTTGTCCACCAGAGGGCACTCCCTTTTGTAGGGCTGTTCGATATAACATAAAAACATCTATCGTTTCATTTTACACTATCGTTTGTTTCGTGGTGTCGCAAAATAAACTGTTTACAGCAACATCTTTTCATAGTTTTTATGGTCACTGTAGTGGCTATATTAATTTCTTAAAGTTCTCTCTTTCTCTTATATTTAATATAACCACACTACAGACGGACAAGCGACTGTTTTTATGCGTTGTCGTTAGCAACAACGACGGTAAAACCATCACGTGTCCGCTTGTTTATTTTCCACATAAACCTTTCACAATAAAGCTCAAGATCCTGTTGAGACTTTTCAAAATAAACTGAACCACGTGAAAGAGTATGCAGAGAGTTTACGGGTGAGAAGCAAAAAAGAGCCGTCAGGTGCTAAAACATAAACCTTAGACTCAAAAGTTACAACAGGCTTTTCCCCGCAGCATGCTGTGTAATAAATACTCACAATGAAAATGGTGGCCGTTACAACTTATGTCAAAAATTGTATAGTTTCATGCATCGGTTAAAACACTCGACTCCAGGTACACGACACCCAGCTGGAAACACTTCCAAGTCCAGCTTCCTGAGATTCACAGAACTTACAGACAATGTTAAATTTTTGTGATTTATTTAGTTATCGGGACGATAGATGTCTTATATCGGGATATAAGAGTGTGGTCATATCGCACAGCCCTACCCCTTTGGCAACACAACAACCAAGGAAGGCTGTCTGAAAGAAAAAAGGATCAGCATCTATCAGTATATTGGATTTTAAAATCACCAAATATTGGTATGCACCTTATCCTATATCAGTCATCCTTTAGCTTCATAACCCCCAATTTTTTGTTATTAAATTCACCCACCTTTAAATGTTGTTGCCTTTAAATAGCAATCCGGTCTTTAAGTGATGACGTGATGAATCCTGCTTCCGGGTCCAAACTACTCTGCGTTAATTAAGGCTGATGTGTTTTTAACATATTTTAATGCTTTGTATCTTCTTCCATTTAATCTCCTAAAAATGGTCAGTGATCACTGTCGGCCTCTCTGGGTTTTTATTACCGATATTCATTTTAAAGTTCAGTTTTTAAAACCTTACAATGTAACTACAGCCCAGCCCATGCAGCAGTATATTAATGGCTAACCTTGTATTGAGGATAGATTATCTCAGTTGTTCTAGTGACTGAAGTTTGCCCGTTTACAGCATCCTGCCATGCGATTGCATTTGTCCCTAACCATCGGGAACCCTCAAGTTAACTTTTATCAAGTGGAAAAAAGTTAGCGTTTATCCTCCAGCTTCACTGTTTATATTATGCTAGCAGAGCTGAGTCACTAGCGATCACATAGCACATCATTAAATACCAGCTAGCACAACTTCAGCAACCCGGCAAACATCACTGCTGTTTACTTTCCTGTCTTCATTCATGTTGAAAGTGATAGCAGAGCTGTACGTATGAATTTGTTTCAGAAATCTCTGTCTGAACATGATATATTATATTTAGATGGAAACTAGCGAGCTAACTTCCTGCTAACTTTGTTAAATTTAATCAATTGTTTTCATGGATGCCTGGATGTTAAACTTAATTGTTACACCTGGTAGAGCAGCAACACTGATCATTTTATTAGAGATGAAAGAATTTAGACAGTTTTTCAACTCTCAGTGATGCCGCAGTGATCGTTTCACTTGGGGACCGGCAGTGGAGTTTGGGCCCAGACACGGCAAATGGCGTCAGACTTAAAGACCAGATAAGCTGTCCACTCCTAATCTGTCAGTTTCATGGTATCTGCCCTTTGACTCTGATACTTGTTCTTTTAGGTGTTTGGGAACAAAGACACGGATGGTTTCTACAGGGCAGAGATCCGAGATCGAGTGGGTCTGATCCCCTGTAACATGGTCTCCGAGATCCAAACAGAAGACAATGAAATGATGGACCAGCTCCTTAAACAGGGCTTCCTCCCACTTAACACTCCTGTGGAGAAGTTAGGTGAGACATGTTTTTCTTTTCCTCCTAAATGACCATCTGACTTTTCTTCTTCCTTCTGCCCTGATAACCTTTGTGTCTATCTAGCCAACTTAATGATACACTGGACTGTCTTTTACTGACTCGCTTCTCCTTTCCTCTACTCTCCCTGCTTAATTATGTTTTTCTGCTTTCCTGTGAAGTGAACTGTGACCGTTTCAAAGATGGCCGCTCAATAAATCGCAGGTCCAGAAAGTCCAAAAGAGGTCTGTGTGCAGCGAGATGCTCTTAAGCTCTCCGCTTCATCTTTACTGCTTGTTTTTCACTCTTCACCATCTTTATTCATCTGTGGGCTAAATTTTTGTACCCCTCTTGAAAATGAGCTGGTATATCTCAAGGGGTTTTCCAGATATAATGATTTTGAATACATGTATTATATTTTCTGTCATTCTAACATGGACACACTTTAAACTGAAGGCACATGGTCTTACACGAGCATTATGTATGGTCATTGGTCATCACACCCAGTTCCGTTTTTAAATTCTTACCAGTGATTATTCTTGTCTCTCTATCTGTATTCTGCTTTTCTTCTTCTTAGAAAGAAACAGGCGAAGCGGGCGTCAGCAACCGATGTCCACGCGAAGAATGGTGGCTCTGTATGACTACGACCCCCGAGAAAGCTCCCCTAACGTTGACGTCGAGGTACCGTTCCCCGCAGCTCCAGCTTTCCGCTATGTCTCAATCATTGTTTGTCACAGAGGCGTAAAAGCAGAAAAAGCACCAAATATTTTGAGTCATGCAGGCAATGAGAGATTATATTCTACTATTAATGCTAGTATTTTTTCCAAGGTTTAGCATTTAAAGGAATATTTTGACCGTTTGAGAGATGCTCACTGTGTTGAAGAGTTGCATGAGAAGATTGATTCTACAGTCATGTCTGTCTGTTAAAAATGAACAGACATGAGGCTGCAGGGAGGGATCCACATATTTCTGGTTTCAAAAACAAATCTGTGTCGACCTTTATTTATCTTAGGTCACGTTAAGTATGCTCATGAGTTTAGGTTTACCACCATCTTGGCTTTTAGGAGCTTCACAACCACACTTGAATGAGAGGGCGAGGTGCTAAATTTCGGAGCTAACTTTTCAACAGGTTCCTAAAAAAAATGGAGAAAAATTCCTTAGATATCCAGTTCACTGTGTAGCGAGCTGTTATTTGTCAGATAATTGGGTTAAAGGCATGAAAGGTCCACTTTTTTGGCTTCAGTTAGCTTAGGTAATCCCTGACAGCTGCGTTCAGTTGAAGCACATAAGCCCTTAATCACGCAGAACTGTAACCCTTAATGTGTTTAGTCATTGCATTTAATTTTTTGCTGCTGGAAACCGATCACAAGTAGCTGGTGGCAACCAACTGGTTGCCCACCAACAACACTCCCTTTCAGTTGTAAAGCAGCTGCCAAGTTTATGTGTATTTCAGTTTAATTGAGTTTCTTTGTGTGCAGATCACAGTTAATTGCCGTATTATTACAAACAGATTGGATGCATTTGCCAGCTTCACCCTATTCAGGGGGAAATTGACAGCAGACTGACTCGGTGTCATTGCCATTTTATTGCCATCTTGACGCGCCTCCTTTTGAAGACGTCAGCTGACTGCAAGTGAAAACTGGTACCTGTATTCGAAGCAGATTACTTGAGATTGCAAGTTCACCGTGTTCAGTCGCAATAATTTTGCTCATCCTGTGGTCTTCAACCACTGTTCTCCCATTAAAAAATGTGAAACTACCCATTTGTGGATTGGCTTCATATTTCAGCCCTGGAGACGATTGCTCACCTGGCGCCCTGGTCTTATTTAACAGACAGATGAAGTTGTATTAATCTTCTTGTTAAACTCTTTAAGACAAAGTGGAATTATTCCCTTATTATTATTCCCTGGATAATATGTGCACAGGTGAGGTTATCTGAGGAGTTAGCGCTGTGTTAGCTTGTGCTGTCTTTTTTTTTTTGGCCCCTCCCCCCATTTCACTTACTCTCACCTTTCTATTGGCACTGCCACCGACACAGTATGAAGGCAACAGACTGAATGAGGAGGTGAGTGAGGGTTAGGAGGGTACGGTATTGTCTGCTCTCTGTGTGTTTCTTCCCCCCCACCCGTTTGTTGGAGTGCAAAAGAGGAGGTGGGCTTCGGATGCCAGGCCACGGCCCTCTGTCCTCTCCTCGGTGATCATGAATTAAAGCCCCTCACATGCATTGCCTGAGCCAGCATCTCCCCTCCTTGGTTTGGTCTTTTGTGTTGACCGCTCTCCTACATATTGTGCACATGCGCTGTTTGGTTTATGTGTTCTCCAGAATCCCATAAAAGAGATGTGCCCAGTGTGCTGCAATCCTGTCTTCAAAGTTACAACATTTGATGCATTAACAGTTGCAACAGTCCTGAGTGCTGAGACTGAATTGACACTAGTGTTTAAGATGCATCACAGTGATTTGGAGAAGGAAGCAAAAGCATTTCAAACTCATGACACTGCCCGAGACCTGGATGTTTTGGAGAGTGCTCGCTTGCTGTGACGGACAGAGATGGGCTAAACATGTCGTAATGCTATTTTTTTTCTTCTTCTTCTTTGACAGACTGAACTGACTTTCTGTGCCGGTGATGTCATCACAGTTTTTGGTGAAATAGATGAAGATGGATTTTACTATGTAAGTACACAGAATTCACATGAGCTGACCAGAGGACAAAGCAATACGAGGTTTATGGACAAAAAAAAGTGATTCAGCTAAAGGTTTTGGGGCACTTTATAAATTAATTTACCGTATTTTTCGGACTATAAGGCGCACTGTTGATGAACGGGTCTGTTTTCATACATAAGGTGCACCGGATTATAAGGCGCATTAAGCGAAACAAAACAGTCAGATAAGTCAAACTTTACTCAACTCATTCTTCTTGCTTCCTCCACTTCCCTACCATTAACTGATTAATGTTGAATTCTCTTGCAGCTGCTCTATTGCCATGTTGTTGCAGTATTTTAATGACTAACCTGGTATTGTGGCTGGATTATCTCAGTTGTTCTCCCGGCTGAAGTTTGGTATGTTTACAGCATCCTGCCATGCGACTGCATTTGTCCCTAACCATTGGGAACCCTCACGTTAACTTTTATCGAGTAGAAAAAGTTAGCATTCATCCTCCAGCCTTACTGTTTATGTTATGCTAACATAGCTGAGTCGCTAGCGATCACGTAGCACATCATTATATACCAGCTAGCACAACTTCAGTAACCGTACAAAAGTCACTACTGTTTAGTTTTCTGTCTTCATTTATGTTGGAAGTGATAGTAGAGCTGTACGTTTTAATTTTTTCAGAAATTTCTCAGAACATGCTATATCATGTTTAGATGGAAACTAGCGAGATAACTTCCTGCTAACTTCTAACTCCATTAAATTTAATAAATTCTGTTTTCATGGACGCCTGGATGTTATTTAATTGTTACTTAATTGTTACACCTGGTAAAGCAGCAACGCTGATCATTTTGTGAAAGAATTTAGACAGTTTTTAACTCTCAGTGATGCCGCAGTGTTCGTTTGACTTTGGGACCTGAAGCGGAGGGAGTTTTGGACCCAGATTATTCCGCAAGGTTCTTGACTACGGTAGCCGTAATGCTCCGACAATCCATCAACCGGTGCGGCTTCGTAGTTTACCAAAGTCGTACTAAAACATTTTTTGACAGATTGCCGTGTACCACATAAAATTGGTTCGAGGTCAGTAAGCACAACCAAAATTCACACATAAAGCACACTGGATTATAAGGTGCACTGTTGATTTTTGAGAAAATTAAAGGATTTTAAGTGCGCCTTATAGTCTGAAAAATACGGTATAGAATATGCTTTACTGTAGCGGACTATCTTTTGTCTACAGGAACCAATTTGCAATTACAGTTTTTCATGGCGGATTTAGGTTCTGTCTTCATGTAATCCCAGACTGAAGCCAGGCATTGAGATCTTGGCCAGATTTCTCACAGCTGAAGATGCTTCTTTAGGTGTCAGTGATCAGATTTCTCTCTGATACAGTTATGCAAATGATCAAATCAATCAATCATAATATTGTTTTCTTGTGAAAGAACATATGATACCAAGATCCTGTCAAACACAGGAGGGTTCTCCTGCAGTTAAAGGAAAATGATAACACGCATCTAAAAATGGTTATGTGAGAATGAAGGAATATAATGAAGGATTAATTGGCCTAAAACTGCAACACAAGAACAGGCTTGGCAGAGAAGGAAATTAATAGTGAGGAAAACAACCATCAACCACTTTATTAGGTACACCTTCCTGTATCAGGTTGGATCCTCTTTTTTTCTCTAGGACTGCTTTAGTTCTTCGTGGCACAGATTCAAGACGATTCTGGAAATGTTCCTTAGAGATTTTGGTCCATATTGACATGACAGCATCACACAGTTGCTGCAGATGTGTTGGCTGTACATCCATGTCGTGCACCACATCCCAAAGGTGCTGTGATGGATTGATGTCTCCTGACTCTGGAGGTCATTTGGGTTCAGTGAACTCATTGTTGTGTTTCAAGAAACCAGTTGAGATGATTTGAGCTTTCTGACATGATGCATTATGTCACTGGAAGCAGCCATCAGAAGATGGGTACACTGTGTTCATAAGGGGATTAGGATGGTCTGCAACACTACTCAGGTAGTGTTTAAATGATGGTGACCTGATGCTAAGCGACACCATTGCACCACCACCAATTTGAAGCGTTGATACAACGCAGGTCTGATTCATGCTTTCATGTTGTTTCTGCCAAATTCCGACTCTACCATCAAATGTTGCAGCAGACATTGAGACTCATCAGACCAGACAACATAATTATATTCTTTTGTTGATCAATTTAGGTGAGGCTGTGTGAATTATAGTCTCAGTTTCCTGTTAGAAGTTTCCTTGTTGGAGTGGCTGCCAGTGTGGTCTTGCGTTTTTGAAGCCCATCTGGTTGTGTATCCAGAGATGCTTTTCTGCATTTGCTGGTCATAACCAGCTGTTGCTTTCCTCATCAGCCGAATGCAGTCTGGTGATTCTCCTCTGACTCCTGGCATCAACGGGCATTTTCCCCCAGAGAACTGCTGCCCACTGGATATTTTCTCTTTTTCAGATCGTTCTCTTTAAACCCTAGAGATGGTTGTTGGAAAAATCCTAGTAGATCAGCAATTGTTTGAAATCCTCAGACCAGCCCCTCTGGCATCAACAACCATGGCAGGTTCAAAATCATTTAAAACTCTTTTTGTCCTCAACCTCTGAAGCTCGTCTCGACCCTATCTACATGCCTTTTAGCATTGAGCTGCTGTCACGTGATTGGATATTAGATATTTGCGCTGATGAGAAGCTGAACAGGTGTAACTAATAAAGTGGCTGGCGAGTGTTCCTCAAGTTTCTCGGTTTTACTGCTGCTAAAATTCTCCATCCCTGCTACGCGGAGAAAGGTTTAAATCAAAAGGTAAAAATTGAAAGTTAAATACACCACAGTGAGTCTCGCTGTCCTCATGTACTCCACAGGGTGAGCTCAATGGACACAAGGGACTTGTTCCTTCCAACTTTCTAGAAGAAGTGCCTGATGATGTAGAGGTTTTTCTCACTGACTCACCATCTCGGTACCCCCAGGACACTCCAGCACGGATAAAGACCAAAAGGGTACATGCTCCTTCGCAGTACTAGCGCTCTGTCATCCATTTACTGTTTTCAGTTCCCTCTATCTCCTTTAGTTTTGTGTCTGTGCGTGTGTGTCTCATTGAGCAAAAAGGGATTTCTGACTTTATAGCATTACACTGTAAATAAATAGATGTCTAAGAAATCGATGAAAAGAAAAAAAAAAAAAGAAATTTTAAGACAGAGGTATTTTATTTTTCATGTTCACTGCTGTGGGTGGGAGTGGGAGTTCTGCATTGTATAATACATGGATATATTGTATTCATAAAGCATTCTCAATGAGAGTAAAATTAAAGGGCAAGAAGCTCCTGTGACTTTTTACTTGTCATGTCATGTCTGGGAAAAGATCCGTTAATACCTTTTTTTGCACATGTGTATTTAGCATTCTGACAGATGCTTTATGAATATATTCTGTGTTTGATCTTAAGTCATTTCTAATAGAGTAAATAGTTTTGTTGTACTGAAAGATGAACTATGTAGTGTGTAGCTCAGCATGGTATATAGTCCAGATGCATGAACTCTTGATCATTTTATATAAAGATGAGTCTAGTGTAGTTCAACTTTTTGTATCTGCTCCTGAACACCTTGTTTTGTAAATTGCTTTCTTGTAAAGTAGCACGCAAAGGTCACTTAGCCTATGTTGCCATCAGAGAATCATTTCAGAAGTAACTCTTTACTAAATGTAAATATGTGATGTTATTTTTGTGTTTTAACAAATAATGCAATTGTTAAAAAAGAATATATTAATAGGTGTCATTAGATATTTCCTTCCTTGTGTTCTAATTTGCCATTGTCATAGTGCAAACTATTGAAATGCCATCACCATATTTTTTTGTTTTATTTCTTTTCCTCACCTGCTTGGCAAAACAGAAGAAGAGTGTTCATTTCACACCTTAAAGGCTCTGTTTCCGTCACGTAAGTGAGCAACTGAGGATACCAAGATTACGCTCCCCTCGTCTAATGCAGATGTCATGGGTACCCTTAGTTTCTGGTATGCAACATGTATACTTTGTATGACATTCCTGTAGGTTGTTTTAGGAAACTTCTCTGTGTTACCAAAAAACTTGATGCTGTTTGTTGGTAGGACATAGAAACCCTAGCCAATGCATTAGACAAAAAAAGGTGTGGTATCTTCAGTTGTTTCTCTGAGTGTTGTACATGACAATGTCCGTCTCCTGAAGCAAGGCTCCTGCTGTAAGTCATGGTAAGCTAAAAGGCCATTGTTGCACAGCGACCCTCAAATCTGGAAAATAACAGTTCAAATTAGATATACAGTAAAATCAAGGAAAAGCAGAAAATCGAGCAATTCTATGCAAAACCACATTCACAAAAATAAACATTTTAAACAAGCTTGTTTGGTTTTACACTTCAAATTGTCACGTTTTTTCTTCTTCCTGTAGCCAAATTTAGGATGGGTTTTGTTATTATTATTATTATTATTTTGCCTTTTCTTGTTTGTGATCTGGTTTTCAAATCAGTCCTAATCCTGTGAACCAAGATTAGCTAGTTGACGACCAAGAACTGGTTCTTAATTCAAGTGAGACTATGCAACTTTTGCTGCACAGCGACCACTGCAAATGGCACTGAAGGTGCTGTGCAAAACAGCTGCATTAGCATTTAGCTAAAATGCCAAGGCGGAAGCCTGACTCTGAGCAGTGGTGCATTTTATTTTGTGCTTTGACTTGTAATTGGACAAACAATTTTCTCTCAAAGGTCACGTAGACTAGCTTTCAAAATCACACTTCATTTTTACCCGTGTGTAAATTACTGTGCGTTGACACATGTATATATAAATGCAACTTCGTACAAATGTGATCTTTTGTCCTGTGTCTTCCCAAAGTGCAATTTAAAGGAGCCTTTTAGCTCATGATTACAGAAAAGGAAGAGTGGCTGGTGGTTTCTCTGTAACCCAGTTGTATCAGTAAATATGTATATGTAAGAGGGAGGAAGGTGAATGTGATGTAGATCTGTCCCAAAATGCAAATGTATCTTTTTATGTGAGAGGAACTGCCCCGCCTTTGACAGTGTTGGGAAATGTTGTCACCTTAAACTGATGTGGAAGTTAGTCAATGTCAAGTCTAAAATTCCATGTTCCTGTAGTTTATTCATAGCAGCTTCATTTAAAAAAAAAAGAAAAGAAAAAAAAGCTATATGTACAAACACTGTTTCTACCTGACAGAGTGGGTGGGGTGGGTCAACATCCAGGGAGGGCAGTAGACTTCAGAGCTATGCTGGCCCAGCTGAGACAGAAAGGACTTAAGAGAAGGAGGGGAGTAGTGACAGGGGTGTTAGAGACGGTTGGCTTTTTAACACCCTCAACTGTCCCTTACGGGTCTCCCATTAGGTTCCATTGGAAAAATCGGGTCCGCCCAGAAGAGCAGCCTCTTCCACAGTGCGTCCACACATCCCTGGCTCTGGCCCCGCCACCGTGGGGCCCGGCAGTCCCATCAGGGCCCCAATGGACATGTACTCCTCCAAAAAGAAAAAGGGACTGCTCTCCAAAGGGAAGAAACTATTGCAAAGACTTGGCGCTGTAAAATAATTTCTTGACATACTTGGAGAGTGTCAGCCATATCCTTGTAGTGTTTTAAAAACAAACTCATCCAAATGCAGTGGACAGGTGGCATTTGTGAGCTTAGCAAATGCTTTATTCTTTTACATCTGTTGTACACTAGAATATTTGTACTTTGTCGAACAGTATCCACTCATATTTTCAAAAACATTTCATATTACGGTCCCAAGACCTCATAATGTCGGACGATGTAGTGATCTTACCTCCAACTCTCTGGCTGATGAGATTTTGCTGTAGAAAGGAAAGACTGAGCCTGCAGCGATTTTCATTTTCTGCTTGGTCAAGTGCGACACTTAAGAGACATCATGAGTCAAGTGTGTTGTACACAGAAACCAGAATGTCGTTCAAATACTGAGGGCTCACTTAAACCTTGGAGTCCAGTTTGAATTTGATGTGAAGATGGATTTGAGTGTCTTTGAGCTAGTCCAAAACAGCCAGTCGTAAATTGTACACAAGGTTTGCATGCGTTACTTCAGCACATTCCCTCCTGGCCCCTTCAGATCGCATACGATGCAACGGGGTTAGTGTGGAACCTGGAGCATGCAGTACTTTTAAGTCAGCATAGCTGACATACTGTGCAGTAAACGTTGACAAATCAGCAGAATTAACTCCTTCTCTTCTGCCCTACTTCAACAGCTGTGATATAGGCATATTTCCCTCCCCAGAGACGTGTCAGCAACAAGCACATACTGTATTTACTACAGGGTCTTTGCAGTCAAATCAGCCTAAATGACAATGCCTAGTATATCCAACCTCCATGTATTTGCCTTATAATTGCACAATGGGTAGTACTTTGTCCAGTAGAGCAGCGGTCCCCAACCTTTTTTGCACCATGGACCGGTTTATGCCCGACAATATTTTCATGGACCGGCCTTTAAGGTGTCGCGGATAAATACAACAAAATAAAACTAGTACCGGTACCAAAAAAACGAAAATTTATTCATAACACACGTGAAAAGACCAAGGAAAACTGAGTAAACGATAACAAAATAGCCCTGAAAACTATACATTTCACACCTGAGCCTCAACTCTCGTGGCCCGGTACCGGTCCGAGGCCCAGGGGTTGGGGACCGCTGCGGTAGAGCATGCAGTTTCATGCCTACTATTCATTTATGTTACTTCATAAAAGGCGTTCGCAAATGTCAATCCCAACTTGTGACATGCAGGGTATTGTGTGACTGTTGTGTTTCCATGCGACAGAGCTTACGTAGAACTATTCAAGTCTCCAGTGTTGTCGTCCATTTATTGTTAAACCTCTCAAAAATAAACATTTTTGTAATCCTAGAAAAACTTTTGAAAATTCTCCCCCTATACCAAATTCATATGTATGGAGATTTTTTTTAAAGTTGACACTATACTCCCAAATTAAAACATGACTTTACAGTTGCATTAAAGAAATAGTTACTGTGCGATATGGCATCGGCAGATCAAATCAGCCATTGTACTGCGGTGGATTTCTAACATGCAACACTTCTGAGCTTCACTAAATGCTACAGGTTTGATGACTTCACAGTAGTAAACAGTGAGACACAAGGCTACCTCTATGCTGCCCCTCCTAACCCAAAATATATTTGATCTGAAATACTTTTCTTCAAGCCAATCCGTCAGTGATGCCTGTTCAGTGTCCCACTTTATGTTGGTGCAGGATACAAGTACTGTATATCGATATATCTATATATATATCTACACCTTAATGTAGAGTAGTGAATGTACAATGAATTGAAGGCCAATGTATTTTCAAAGCTGCCCTAAGGGATTGTGCAGATGTCCATTCTTGTGCGTGAAATGGAACAGTCCACCACCTCCTACCTTACATCATTCAGTTTCCCCATTTCATCCTCCCATGCCGTTTAAATCCAGACTATTTTCTATACACAAGAGTTGAACTGAAACTGCCAAAAACAAAGAAGAAAAAAAAACAAAACAAGAATGTATGCAAAACATTCTGATGCTTTCTGTACAATTCTCGGCCAGACCGCCATCTGCACCTACAGTAAACTGATGAACACCTTTTTCCTATTTACGAACCACTTCCTCAGACATTGCTTCTCTTCATTTTGAGTGACTGTTGCTCTTTTTGTACTTTGTCCATTTGTAAAATTGTTTTTAAATGTTTATACTTGATTTTCAGACTGCCTTTTTTGTACATTTAAATTTATAATCAAACAGTTTAAGCTTTCCCCATGGTGTCTTGAAGACCATATTGTTTAAAAGTCTGCAACTGTGTGCTAGCTTTATGATAAGAATTATCAGCCTATATTGATGGTTACAAATTATTGTGTGGGTGTGCATGTGCAATCTTTTATATAAAAAAATAAATAAATTTGATATTTTGTAATGTAATATTGGACTGACTTGCTTTGAAATGCCAGGAATTACAAACAGTTTTATTGATTTGTGAGTAAATGAATACAGAAAGTGTGACAGCATCTAGGTTAAATCTTGTGCTGCAAATGATAACAATAAAAGGCTCAAATATAACAAAACCAAAGATTATAGATACTCAACAAAAAAAAAAAAAGACTTTCCCCATCACTTAAAGTATAACTGATCGAACTACTGCATTCAATTTGGCCTCCGAAACAACAACAACTAAGCTCAAACAACAACAACAACAACAACAACTAAGCTCAAACAAACAAAAACGAGTAAATAAGATTTTCTATGCAAACTGGGCCTTTTTATCTTTAAAGGTAGAAAAGCTGGTCATCCAGCTTCATATTGGGCTCTTTGTGGATGCTCTGACCCACAAGGAAAGCCAACTTGTGGGCGTACTGGCAGGGAGCAGGCACTCTGATGATCCCCTAAAGCACAAAGAAAAACAATCAGGCATGACCAACACAATGCCAAAGCCAGTGACATTTACACAGTCGGGGAAAATTATTTGATCCCTGCTGAATTTATACGTTTGCTCACTTACACAGAAATGAAGTCTAATTTTTAATGGCAGTTTTATTTTAACAAATACAGAAAAAAAAAACATATCAGAGTTATGAATGGATTCACATGTCACTGAGTGAAAAAAGTATTTGATACACAAGTAAAACACAAGTGGGTACTTGGTGAAGGAACTCTTGGCCAGTACAGCCGTATAGTCTGTCACCAGGTTTGCACACATCTCTGGAGTGATTTTGGCCCGGTCCTTTTTACAGAAACTAAATCCTTTAGGTTTCTCAGTTGCCACTTGGGAACTCAAAGCTTAAGCTCCCTCCACAGGTTTTCTATACAATTGAGGTCTGGAAACTGACTAGACCACTCAATGACCTTAATGTACTACTTCTTTGGCCGGTCATCATCATGGTGGAAGACTGATTCGGACTAGGGCTGCCACGATTAGTCGACTATCAAAATCGTCGACGACTAATTTAATAGTTGATGTGTCGTTTGAAGCTTTGTAAGATCCCAAAAGACGCAGGAATAAGTAGGAGTATTTAAGGGTGTAATAACGGACTGAAGCAGAAGATGGCAGCACTGCATGTACAAGGATGCCAGCTGCCGTTAAACCTTGAAGAAGAAGAAGCAGTGTCCCAGAATTCGTAGCGCGGCCCTGCTCAGTTTCTAACAATGGCGGCAGCTAGTTAGTTTTAACTTTACTCTTATTATTCTTTCTGGGTCACAAAATAAACGCTTAACATATTTTCAGGCGAGAATGTAGCTGTGTAAACTTCAAATATCTGCTCAGTTTATCAAGACACCACATATTTTCAAAAGCGCTCCGACGTTTTCGGAGACGCCTGTTACCCACCAGCTCGATAGCGAGCCGGGGTTCAAGGCTCACCAGAGCCGGTGAGAACACCGGACTCCCGGCAAATCGTTTTCAAACCCAACGCCGTCTTTCACTACTCAGGTTAAACATATATAAGTCAGTTAGATAACTTAAAAATTATCGTTTGGCTTTTTTATTTTTTTATTTTATTTGTTCCTGAGTAAATCGGTTTGGCTGAGATTAAAGTTATAGTTTTTACACAGCTGAATAAACATCAAGCAGACAACTGATTATCAGAAGTGTGAGATGCGCGAGAATATACTCCGGTGTCCTGTTATATTTTAGATAGCAAGGAGCAACGGCTGAGTTTATTAAACTCCACCGAAACAATCTGCAGATTTCACTAAACTTTAAACTATCATCTTGTCTTTATTTTTAGTTAACACATACCATAAACACTTAAAGCTGTAAACTAATGATAGTTATATAAGAGCAGATGCTGCTGGTGCAATAAGCTGTACGTTTTACGTCCAATGGATGCATGATCTGATTAGTCGACTAATTGCAAAAATAATCGGTGACTAGTCGACTATCAAAATAATTGTTTGTGGCAGCCCTAATTCGGACCCACCTTTAGTCTTCTGTGCTCTTATCGGAAAAACACCTCCAAAGTACAAAGTTTCCACCTTCATGTTTGACTGCAGAGATCATGTTCTTTGGTAATACTCTGCATTTCTTGTCCTACAAACTAGGGCTGCCACGATTTGTCGACTAGTCACGATTACGTCGACTATCAAAATCGTCGACGACTGATTTAATAGTCGACGTGTCGTTTGAAGCTTTGTAAGATCGCAAAAGACGCAGGAATAATAGCAGGATTTAAGAGTGTAATAACGGACTGAAACAGAAGATGGCAGCACAGCATGTACAAGGATGCCAGCTGCCGTTAAACCCCGAAGAAGAAGAAGCAGCTGTGTCCCAGAATTCATAGCGCGGCCCAGCTTAGTTTCCAACAATGGCGGTAGCTAGTTAGTTTTAATATTACTCTTATTATTCTTTCTGGGTCACAAAATAAACGTTTAACATATTTTCAGGCGAGAATGTAGCTGTGTAAACCTCAAATATCGGCTCAGTTTATCAGGACACCACATATTTTCAAAAGCGCTCCGACGTTTTCGGAGACGTCTGTTACCCACTAGCTCGATAGCTAGCCGGGGGCTAGGTCACTAGCGCCGTGAGAACACCGGACTCCCGGCAAATTGTTTTCAAACCCACCGCCGTCTTTCGCGACTCAGGTTAAATATATATGAGTCACTTAGATAAATTAAAAATGTTGTTTGGCTTTTTTTTTTTTTTGTATTTTATTTGTTCCTGAGTAAATCGGTTTGGCTGAGATTAAAGTTATAGTTTTTACACAGCTGAATAAACGTCAAGCAGACAGCTGATTATCAGAAGTGTGAGATGCTGGAGAATATACTCCGGTGTCCTGTTATATTTTAGATAGCAAGGAGTTTATTAAACTTTACCGAAACAATCTGCAAATTTCATTAAAATTGAATAAACTATCATCTTGTCTTTATTTTTAGTTAGCACCTTAAAAGCTTAAAGCTGTAAGCTAATGATAGTTATATAAGAGCAGATGCTGCTGGTGCAATAAGCTGTAGTTTTACGTCCAATTGATGATGATCTGATTAGTCGACTAATCGCATAAATAATCGGTGACTAGTCGACTATCAAAATAATCGTTTGTGGCAGCCCTACTACAAACACAGCGGGTTGAGCTGATGCCAAAGAGCTCAATTTTGGTTTCATCTGACCGCAGCACTTTCAAAGCGTTCTCTAAATCATTTAGTTGTTCACTGGCGAACTTAAGATGGGTGTGCCATGTGCCTTTCTGGTGTCCGTAGTCCCAGCTGCCTTCAGATCTCTAACAAGCTCCTGGCATGTAGTTTTGTGCTGATGACCACCTTTCTTGTGCACCCCATGAGCAAAGATCGTATGTGGAGCTCCAAACCGAGGGCAACTGATGGTCATTTTATATTTCCAGATAATTGCACCAGTAATTGTCACCTTCTTACATCCCATTCCCCGTTTGTCCTTTGACAGCTCTTTTTCAATTACTGAAAAATATAATTAATTGAAGAAATTGATTCTGTAGACAGGTGTGCTTTATAATTAGACACTCTTGAACTCCTTGATTGTAATTTGCCAATTTGAGTCAGAATTCTGGCTGGGTTGTAGGGGATCAAATAATTATATCACTCATTGATTTTTGACTGATATTCTCCCTCCATTAAAATTAAATTGTATTGCTTTGTAAACTTCTAAATTAGAGTCGATCATTCAAAAATGTCATCATTTAATGAAAACTCCTTAAAAACACTGAGGAGAAAGACACCTGATTATGACCAGTTTAGATGAAGACAACATTTTCAGTGTAGAAAGATTTCTACTCAAAAAGGTCACTGATGCCAGCCTACCTGCCAGTTGTAGTACATGTGGCAGAGCTTGTAGGTGAGCCGCTGCATGTGATCTGGCTTGAGTCCACTGGTGTCATACACGACATTGTAGTGGGTTGGTGAGACACTCCCACTGCGAACAGCTTGGCTCACAATATAGAAGTCATACCTAGAAAACAAACGTGCAACAGTACTGTCACAATACAACTGCTCCTATGTAAATATCAAAAGACCGTTAACAGCTTTAAAAAAAAAAAAAAAAAAAAAAAACCCGCCCCCCCTCAAAACAAGACGTACCACTCTGGCCGGGTGACCTCTGCGTCAACGATGGTGCCAGGAGGAGGATTGGACACCTTGCCATTTATGTGGGCGAAAAACCTGCTGCTTATGCGCTTCTTCACCACCACCACACTCAGCTTTGGGCTACAACAAAAGGACAGAGGCTCTGGGAAAACCTGACACTTCTACTAAATAATCTCAACTTTGTTCTTTTGATGCTCAGGAATAAATACTAACAGCACTACAAAAATGTCCATGTTCCAACCAGTCATTTTACTTTACTGTCCTTACAATTCTCAAATCAAAGGAAGGAATCATGTATGACCATTTGTGTTATCAAATGCAAATTTAACTGCCTCTGAGGGCAACCGTTTTTAGAGATTTAAAAAACACCATAACCGTTGGAGATGTAAAAACTCACTTGTAGTCTTGCCCCATTGACTTGATGGAGTCCATGATCTGCTGAACCTCATAGTTCACCACACTGTGCAACTGCCCATCCCCCACTCCGTCTCGGTAAACGATGATGCGTGAAGGCAGACAGCCATTGAACCTCAAATACTCTTTCAGGGCAGCTGGAAAACAAAGTGTTAAGACAGTTTCTGAGATCCTCTGTGTATTTAAAAGTAAAAGTTTTTGAAATGACAAAAGAAACTTGCCACTCAAAGTCTTCTTCAGCTCATCCATGATCTCCTGACCTTTGTGCTGCAGCACACACTTTGAGAACCACCTTGAAAAACATTTGAATCATTAACTGTACTATTGCATTTAAAGGCTGGGAAACCACACACACACACACACACACACACACACACACACAAAACGCCAAGTGAGGCCTTGTTTGCACATGTTGAACATAACCGAGAGCATTGCACTGCTCCCAGTGTGAATTCCCAACTCAGTTACAGAAACCAACCTGCTCATGCTTTGGTTGAGACTGGCCACTAGAGCACCAATAGACCTTTTCCCAGCAGCGGTGTCATGGTAGCAGTCGATGCCCACGATCATCAGCTGTTTGAGCTGCACAAACATGACAATATCACAAGGGGTTGCCACAGCAGGTAGCTCCGGATGTATGACTTAGCAGATTTTCTTTCTTTTTCTTAATGTTGGACAGCTACAGAACCATAGATGATTTCTGCACCTCCAGAGATCAAACTGGGGATCTATTTTTAAGAAGTCATCCCAAGGACAGTCAGAGGCATTGTGAACCCAATCAAACCAGTTTTGGATGAAAGGGAAAAAAAAAATACATTCTCATCTAAAGCACCAGAAAGTTTAATCAATTCAAAAGTTACTACTCTTTGCTTTCCAAAACACCTTAAACTTTAATCTCTGACATCTGAAGTATTTAGTTTGTGTGGGACTTACAGGGATTTCCACACTCCAGAGTTCCCCTCCCATCTTGCAAGCCATCTGCAGCGCAATCTTTGTAGCTATAGTCATGAGTGCCTGAGGTCGGCTGAGGGTACGGGCCACCACACACTGGCTGGGAGTGGGGCAGTCCACACAAAGGAACTTCTTAACGCTGTCATACTTATCCTTCCTGTTGTTGGGGAGGACTACCACCACCTAACAAACAGAAACACCTTGAGGTCTGGTACCGCTTTGGGAAACGTCAAAATTAAGATCCCTGATGGCAAAAATGCAATGTGACATAACTACAATACACTGACCTGCAGTTTCTGTCAGTTATAAAAAATGGCTACAATTCGAGCATTTAAATGCAAATGTGGTTCATAAAAAACATTTTAGACCTGAAAACTGAAATGTAAATGTACAAGTGTGTGCACTTCACACATCACCAACCATCTCTATCTGGGGTCCAACACTGTGCCGCAGGGCTGCGAGGAGAGATTCCTGATGATCTTCATACTGTATCCTACAGAAAAACAAGGATGCACGATAACGTTTGTGAATTAAAAGACAAGGGAAAAAAAAAAACCTACAAGTGTTACAGTCAAAAATTTCACTTTACATACGTGACAGTCCATTGTGATAAAAAAAAAAAAAATGTGTTGCAGAAATACTTAAAAATGCTAAACTCACATGACAGGTTTTCCCATGGCGATTCCCAGTGGGCCTGAGACTCTGCTGAGAGTCTGTAGAAGAGAACTGGCTTCATTGCCGTTACGACGGGTGTGAAAGAGGAGCCAGTTGTTCAAGGGAGGAGCGCTCATCACAGCTAATCCACGCATCTCTTTGGCCCAGTCAGCGGCCCAGGGGTTGTAGTCATACTATGTGATAATTATATTAAACATATTAAATGAGCCCTTAAATGTATCTGTTTAATTAACTGAGAAGAAGAAATTATACCGATCTTGACCCCTGGTAAATCCTCTCCACAGGGAGGACTCTGCCAGCCAGATTTAGAAGTTGCTTATCAAAGCTGAGTCCCCACTTATCCAACTCTGCTTGCGCGTCAGCGTTCCTGTGAAATAATTTAAGCTGTAAATCAAAGCCAGGAATCTTACAGACAGAACATAATGACGAAGAAATTTGCAGTCAACTTTTGAGTATATTATCAGAACACCCAAAGTGTGTCTGAGATGAAGACAACTTCTAGGAAAAAAAAAAAAATCAGAGCTTTAATTGTCATGATCAATTGAAAATATATGCCTCAAAAATCACTTCTCTTAAGCACAGTATAGATGTGACAAGTCCAGTATTAACACTAAATCATTGTTTTATATATTATTGCCTAGCTATTAAAGACCACCTAGGCAATAACTCAAAACAATCCGTTTATTTCTATTCTGATTCTGATTCTACTAGTGACTGTCACCTACCTCTGTATATTAGTGATAAATCTGTTGAGGCGTCCCTCCCTCTGCTCTGGGGTCAGTCTGGTGTGGGTACTCAAGTCCTTCATGATGCTGAAATCAGCTCGCATCTTATCAGTCAAGCCTGTTAAACACAACCAATCAAAATGTAAAATATCCAATTCCTATAAAAAGTTAGTTATAATAAAACAACTTCCTTGTAAAACACATCTGAGGCCAATGTTTCAGGTATCAGAATAAACAAACTAAATACCTTCTTGTGGATTACTATTAGTGAATCTAACTGCAAACATTTCTGACTTGTACCTTGTTGAAAGTGGTACATACATGTTTGTAAGATTAGCATTGTAACTTTAATGCAGACGGACTGAGGTCCTTAGACGTGAAGCGTATATTTACAGATGCCTGCAGATGAACATTTATCCGAAAAGGGCCAAATGGCACAGAATAAGGTTAAACCTGTTAGGTAGCACAGCTCTGGGATAAGCATGGCTGGACCAGGAGGTGGCGCTCCAGCAGGACCCATCCTCTTCACATAGCTGATCAGCAGCACCTGGTTTTCATCAGTGATGTCCAGGCCATATTGCTAAGAACAGGAAGTATAAATATTTGAGTGTGGACTGAAACTGAGGCAATTTACCATAAAGTTACTACTTGCAGCACTTTAAAAACTTTGCACCAGTGACACTAAATGCAAATTCTTTCTTAAATTTTGCATCTGAATTTTAGCCCTTTAAATAGTTAGATAATTTTAGTTCCATTTCTTATATTTGCCTTTGCCAGTAATTGTCCATGTAATGAGAACTTGAGGGCTTTTTTTTTTTTTAATGTTGAGTGCACAATACCCACACTCTTGTAGTAGTTCTTAAAGGAAGTGTCAGCATCTCCCCTCTTGAATGTGTTGCTGGGAGTGTGATCCCAAGCAATACCATCAATCCGGTAGGTTTTGTTGTTGTACCTAAACATTAGAAATAAACACAAGTAGTAAGTCACATATGATTACACATAAGCACTGTGAAACTAATGCATCAGCGCACAGGTGTCGAACTCTAGGCCTCGAGGGCCGGTGTCCTGCAGGTTTTAGATGTGTCCTTGATCCAACACAGCCAATTTAAATGGCTAACTTACTTCCTAAACATGTCTTGAAGTTCTCCAGAGGCCTGGTAATGAACTAATCATTTGATTCAGGTGTGTTGACCCAAGGTGATATCTAAAACCTCCAGGACACCGGCCCTCGAGGCCTGGAGTTCGACACCCCTGCATTAGAGTGATACACATCACAAGTACAAAAACAAGATGCTAAATGCAAATCTTACTTCGTGAGGATTATGAGCCCGACAAGCTCCTTCTCACAGATCTCAGTAAAGCGTTGACTTCCACATTGCTGCCTCAAGTTGACCATAAAGTCGAGGACTGTCTCACTGCGCAGCACCTTGTGGCTCACGTCAGTGCACATCATGATACAGGACTCGTACTGCAAGATGTTGGTGGTGTACCCTGGCCAGATGGTCAACCTAGCATAAAATTTTAAATAAATACAAATAATAATTATTTTTTTAAATTACGTAATTTCTAAAACCGTTAAGAATACATTGCTTTTACTTTGACATTTATGAGGAGTTTAAAAGTTTCAGATCTAACCGACACCATCAGGTTTTAGAGGAAATTGTTTTAGCTCGTAATGTTTTTTTTAAATACCTGTTGATAAGCAAATACCCCCCAAACCCTTTTCATCTGGCAACTATGCCAGGCACAATCATGTATGAGTGGGCAAAAACTGTGAGGACTTTGCCTGCAGACGGTCGATGTTACTGTGTACTGAGAAAAATAAGTTCATTCATGTTGATACATATAAAAACTTTTGCAGTTAATGTTAGGCCTTAAATTTTAATATAAGAAAAAACAAAAGAACTATACTTGTGCTGTGGGATGTTAAGGGGATCACTGGGGCTGTAGTAGTTGCGTCCAATCTGCTGCATGTTGAGAATTCTCAAAATCCTGTAGACATTAAAGCTTCCAGTCATCAAAAATACTTTGGTGAGTTGTACCAACGTCAAAATGTTTGCAATTAAATGCAACTATTTACTTTACCGATCAACAATCATAAACTACGAATCAGTTGCAAATCACTTCATTAAATTGGCAGACTCATTCGAAAAATATTGCTGCGCATCACTTTTTAAAAAGAAGCTCTGAAAGGTGGAAAGCTTACCTTCGGAATATGATATTGTAAAACTGAATGCACACTGGTGAAGAGGGTGGCAGTTCATTCGTCAGGGTGATTGTTATCTGAACCTTCTCTCCATTTCTGGTCTCGCTATAGACCACAGTCTCCTAAACACGAGGGTTAGACACTGGATAAGAGGAAAATCCAGGCTTGTCAAAAGACCACAACTTTCCAAGCCACCAAGCAACGCCTTTGTCAACTCCTGTGCCATTTATAATATAACAACTACTACTTTGAAAGAATTACAGGAATTCAGTGTTTTGCAATCAATAACTCCAATCTCTCAAGAGATTAACACTAACCTGATCATTCAGGCTGACTGATTTATGGAAACCAACTCTTTTTACAATGATAACGAACAGGCAATTCCATCTGCGTGCACAAACACTTTCTTCATAACGCGCGATGTTTGGAGCATCACAGTACCTTGCTGTGCAATCTGTTCGGCAGAAAAAGCAGAGCTCCATCGAAGCTCCGTGCTGAGCCAAGTGTTTCCTCGTGCTGGAAGAGGAGCGCAGATCTCAGGCGTCGCGACTCCATTTGTGGTTTGAAGTCCACATGGTACTGATACAGAACCCACTGAGGGCGGGACAGGATGCGAAAGAAGTTTGCGGTCAGCTGAATGGGATTACCAGTTACTCCTGAGGAAGTGAACACACACAGAATTTTAGTAGTAATTTTCAAACCTCACAGATTACAGAAAGTTACATTTGGCATCGTTTCGATTTAAAACTACTGACCGCATTTGGATTCCTTCACATGCTCCATTGCCTGCCTCGTGTTAACGCCTGCATCATGAAAATCCCGGCGGCGTCCACCTCTTTCTCCAAGCTTCACCTGCTGAAATCCAGCTGAAATCTGTAGAAGAGCTAATGAAAACAAATGAAGACTGTTAACAGTCCACATGCACTAATATGAATGTAAAAAACAACAAGGCAATAGTGTCGGTCTACAAATATATAATCTGCATTTTACATTTCTAGCAATGCACAGAAAGTGTTATCGAATCAGACTGCCTTATTTCTTTGCACAATTAGAAGAGATGGTTTCCTCTGCAGTGCAGTCCTCATCAGTTTACATTTTTAACTTTACTTATAAATGGAGTAAAGAAAGGACAAACAAAGATATTTAACAGAAGAAATGTAGCTCGACTTTTTGTTTGACTGCACCTTCTGCACTGAAGGGTCCTGGAGCACCTTTCTGCCTCCCTCTACCACCCAGGTCCCCCGCCTCTGGGGGAGGGGCAGCTGCTGGTGCCGGCTCTTGGGCCTGACTCTTGAAGAAAAAAAACAAAAAAACAAAACAAAAGGAAGGTTGGAGAAGTGACGTCGCTTTAAGCATGGTCATTCTTTTCACGAGAAGGAACTTAACTCTGCAGACACATTTTTGACAATTACTTTTAATGTGCGCATCCAAGAATGAGATAAATATACCAGAGAGAATGTTTTCCCTTTACATTTTCCACAGCACATTAATGCTGCAAGTTCTCAGTATTTTCTGTAGTAAATAAAGAATTACGCTTGGAAAACGTTTTTCACACCTCGGCTTGTTTCTGCATTTTATGCAACAGGGTGAGACAAAATTATGTAAAATCATTTTAATCTGGAAAAATTCAGATTTAAAGTCCAACTTTAGAAATGACTGCCACTGTGTGCCGTTTCACTTTTAACAGGTGAGAAGAACAATTACGTTCTGTAAATGAAATGCTGAGCATGTTTTATGCAGTACATGTCTTTTTCAAAGAGTATGGGCAATGACAACAGTGAGTCCTGTGGATAATGGAGAGAATTCCCACTGTGACAAAAAAAAATAAAAAAAATGCAGAAATGCAGTCCTGACACATCATTTTTCTTAGTTTCATGAGTCACTTCCATTTTATTTATACAGAATGGGTTAACAGCTAATTATTTCAAGGTATTTTATATAGTGAGGTAGATCTTGATAATACAAGCACAAAAACAAATGGAGCAACCCTGCTGGTGCATGTTTGAGGCAAATTTCAGTATAGAGGGAAAAATACTGGCAGTCGGCACTGCCATCCCTCAACCTTTTAACTCATATGGTACCAATTTGAAAAGCCTAGATGATTTCCTTCTCCAGTTTTGAATTCACAAACTTGTCCAGTGCGCATGCCCAGCGGTGTGAGGACATCCTATAAGCCTTTTCCGGGTGAGGGGTACAAAAGAAATAACAAAAAAACCCATAATAACTTGTTGGCATTACAGATACAGACCATTGGGTAATATAAGGCTTGGCACAGTAAATATCAGCCTGTTGTCTTTCTATCGGCCATGCGGCCTAAGCTGTATGCACCACTGACCCCTGCTGAATCAAAGTAGTTAACCAGCGTGTAACGGGAATATGATTTTTTTTAAAGGATTATTTAACAGTAAATTCAAAGGTGTCCTTACCGCTCCAGGTGCTGCAGTCTCCTGCCCACGCGCTCTTCCTCTGGATCTCGCTCGTGCTCTGCCAGTCATTTTCGCCCCCTCTCAATTTTTTCGGCTGATGAAAAGCGATACTCTAAATTTTCAGCGATTAAAAAAATGCAATTAATTTTTGCCAACCAAAATTTACCGTTGCAAAAACATCAAGGCCCTCTACTTTTACCCCGCCGCCATTTTGTGATCAAGTAGAATCGTTACACCTGATGCTAGCTAATGACCACATGCTAACGAGAAATCCGATTTTTGTGTACGATTGTTTTACAGATTAAAATGTGACATTCTTGTTTGCACATTAATTGCATGCGTTATCCAAGATTTTGACTGTAAATTGTAGCGTTTTTTGTCAAATAAATAGAGACCAATGCGTTAGCTAATTAACATCTGCCCATTAACGGTAAGGCTATCATTAATCGATTTCAATATCAACTTTAAGAGTCACTCTCAATATTTACTGTCGTTTTCAACACATGTTGTATGATATTAACTAAGAATACTCACTTTATTTTTTTCTTTTCTTATTATAAACCGTCCTAACTTTCCCTTACAGCAGGTGTCCCGGTCAAAGAGGAAAATGAAATGTGCACAATGTACTTATAGGCCGCATCACTGAAAAAATTAATACGCTACTGAGTTTCATCGACTTTCTCAACAAACGTCTTGAGATTAAATAATGTATTTAATCCACATATCAACCATATATTATAAGTATATTATAATTATATCCGGGCAAAACGGACCCATCCATGACGGGATACCTGTAATTACAAAATGCACTCCCCCCCCCCCCCCCCCCCCGAACTATGTTTTTAAGCGGAGTGGTTTAACCTGATACGGTGGTTGTGTGTGCATTTTTTTAAAATAGTGTGATTTCAATTTTGGCCACTAGATGTCAGCAAAGCTGTAGAATTAAATTTACAGACTCAGGATGACCGCTAATACAGTTCATCCAGCCTCTGATGCGGGCCTTAAACATATGGTTGCTGGTTGTTGGCCTGAGATTTCACCCGACAGGCCAGTAAGAACCTGTAAGAATGTTTCCTAAAGAATGTTTCCTAAAATTTCACCTTGACAAGGATGACTTAGAGTGTGTACACCATATAACATAATCTATAAAAGATTATCTTCTTAAAAATAGCCTATCAGTTCTTTTAGCTAGTATTAAACCGAATGAAGGTGAACAAAAGAGGGCTGTACAACTCACTGAATGAAAGTCAAGTGATAACTGTGAGTGATCTTTTCATGACTATATAGATGAGGGCCTTTTTCCAAGGCAATGAAGGCTTTGTGTCATTCAGTTTCTGTGCAAATGTAAACTTATCACCATGATGACAGAAATGTTAATCCAGAAGTGTGTTAAATGGCTTACACAAAGTCAGCAGTTTCTTTCAAGGCCTACCTAATCATGAGCCATTATTTCCTCACAGACTTTGCCTCTCTTCTCAACATCTCACCATTTAAAACACAACTTGGCACCTCAGAGGGCATTTTTTTTAGGAAGATGTACGCAAGTCTTTCATGTCTGAGATCTAAGAGTGATTACATATTCAGACCTGAGGGATGAATCTGCGAGGACCTGCTTTAGTCACTGTTTACCTGCTGGAAGGAGACTGAAGGGAGCTAAAGGCAGAGACATCAGTGTCATCAAGTCAAATTGTTTGGTAAAAAACAGGAAAGGATGTAACAATCTAAAAAGAAAACCCCCAAAAAGCAAACCTCCACTATGATGTATGTCTCTGTAAGCTCATTAACAGCTACAGATGCAATTCAGCATTACTCACAACATGCACCTCCAAAAATGTTCCAGTACTGTAAAAGCTTTGATAAAGGAGGAGAAAAAATCTTCAAAAACCACCCTATCTCTTAAAAAAACAACAAAGGCCACTGAAAAAAGAAAAAAACGGGGGGAAAATGAAAGAAAAAGAAGAAAACGGGGCCAGAGAGAGGACTGCAAGCTGAGTGGTGTGAGGCTGAGAAAGGTGCACCCTGCCAGGGACGTTGATGAATGCGCTTCAGGCTTCAAGCTCGCCCTGCAGCCCCCAGCGGTGCGGATTCCACGCTTACGCTAATCATGCTCTGCGAGATGCTACGGCCTCGAAGCTGATGAAAGGAAACACGCAACACAGTTAGGCTATCAAAACTGGCTGCACAGTCACAAACACACACTCATCACTCCTGCATCTATCATCAACACAACCGAGAACATCGTCATCGCCGTCAAGAACGTGTCTTCATATTGATATTCATAGTTTTCAACCTAATTTCCTACTTTTGTCATTTAAAAAAAAAAAACCCAAACAGGATCAAAGCTTTCCTTCAACATAAATCGCAGTGGCTCCATTAAGCTCGAACCCCTGATTGCAAAAACCAGAACAAGAGGGGATTCTGCATATTAGGGATCTACCGTGCCACAATGTCAGTAAGCGGGTTAGGAAAATTAGATTATTCTCTTCCCGGCCATGGAACCTAATCTGCTCCACATCAGCGTGTTCCCCTTTAAAACAATCATGAGATTTCATACAAGCGGCACGACACTACAGGCATATTTTGCATGCCATGTCTAAGCATTTTAAGCTTTTTTGTGGCCTTAGGGGTTGAGGTCGGAGCTAGAGATGCACTTCACGGCATGAAACAAAACAGAAAAAGATTGTGGTCGGGGGGGATGCAGTAAAATGACTTTGCATTTCATGATGCCAGGCTCCTTAAAATGATGCAGCCATGCACTGTATCACAGGGGTAAAAAAAAAAAGTTATTTTTCTCCACGGGTATCCAAAGCCCATGCAGAAGAAGCAGTCAAAGCAGACACATAGTTTGTAAAATCTAAAACAAACTGTGTTGGTCTATTTATAATGAAGACGGAAAACAGTTTCCGGCTTTGTTAGTGATGCCGCACAGCTGGTGTTGTCAGAATCGCTGAGGTTCAATACCAACAATCAGTCCTCCGGAACAAGGAGACGATCATTTCCAAGCAGTCGAAAAATGCCAAAGAGAACGCTTTTATTCATCAATACATTTGAGCTTTTGTTACATTTACAGATTAGATTATGCTGTACCACCTTAAATCATTAATAAGCTATAAATTGTACTCCTACAAACTTAAATACAATATGAAAAAAAGAAGAGGAGAAAATATTATAAAACACATCCACTTATTGGAAAAGACATTAAACCAGAGTAATAGCTTTGCACATATTTCAGCATGCAATCTGTGAAAGCGCTGCCATCCTTTATCATATCCAACCGTGTGGATGTGCACACCGAGATAAACAAGCAGTATCGAATATTTAAGTCACAAGATTCTCTTGTTTGATGTTTTAACTGAATACCCTTGAATATTTTGAACACACACTGGTATTAACAGTGAAATGAAGAATGAAGACGGCTGAGAAAACTCAATGTGCTGCTCTGCGTTAGCCCTGTGAAGGAAGAGTGATCTGTTCAGGGTGTAAACCCCATTTTTCCCAGTGTCAGCTGAGATGCGTTCAGTACTCCTTAACCTTAACTTGGATAATGGAATATTTAAATGATCATAATCAGAGTGCGTCTAGTAGTTGATATCCTTGCAGTTTGAAGCCCTGGTGCAGTTATCAGGAGTGTGTATGTTCCTACAGTGCCTGCATCTCATGTGAAGTTACTGGCTGTGTGAATAGACCCAGACACTGGTTGATGACTGGATGAATTTTCTATGTACTGTGAAACTTAAAATTACTTTAAAGTAATGAAGTATGTTGGTTCAGCTTATTGTACTCAGCTTGTCTCCCTCCCTTCACTGAGCCTCCTTCTGCCTAACGTTTCCCTCAGTTAAAGGGAGTTTTTCTTTCCCACTGTCGCCAAGTGCGTGCTCATCGGGGGTTTCTCGATTGTTGGGTTTTTCCATATTACTGTAGAGTCTTATAACATTAAGCGCCTTGAGCAGACTGTTATTGTGATATGGTGCTATATAAACAAAACTGAAATGAATAGAGCTTCCCTGTTTTTTAATGTTGAAGTTGTTTCTCTGGGCAACTAAGTGTCTGGTGGAGGAGAGAGACAGGATCTTACTGGACAAAGCAAACCTTAACAGTGGCTTAATTTTATTGTGTGTGCTTCGGATGTCGAGGATTTTACATCTGACTTAAATCATTGTCCGTGCAACACTTTCGAGCAAAGCCGACAACTATATAAATAATACTTTAAAAACCACAAAGCACGGCTGAATTGTCAAACTGTTTAAACCAAAACATTTACTTGTCGTGAATATACAAAACCCTTTTTTCATAAGTGATCCTTCCCCTTATCCACACTTCCTGCAAGCATGAGCTCCAAGGACATACCCTATTCAAGCTTTTTTTTCCCTTTAGTACTTGGCAAATACTGTTTCCTGTTCATTTGATTAAAAAAAGAAAAAACCCCTCTGGCTTGTGGCGGCCTTGACTTGTTAGAGATTATTTGTGTACATAGATACGGGACATCTGGGTAGAGAAAAAAAAATAGGCCCCGATGTATCCACTGAATACTATAAAGGTGAAAAACTGTCAATCTTTTTTTTGAGTTTGCTATGAGGAAGTGATAGCTGTAAGCTTGTTTTTAATACTGTGTTTATGAATATACCTGACATGTTCAGACCCTACCCAGACCAACCTTTTTTCTCCCTTTCTTGGGGGAAGAGGCAGGGGGTTGGCAGGAGGAGGCCTTTGCTGACCATAGCAGACTCCTGCAGAGGCTGAACCCCCCTCCCTTGGTGCTGGCCTCAGTGAGGATCCCATGTGATCTCTGAAAAGTCAACAAGGGTTGGTCCACAGCTGGGCCGCAGGAGAACAGAGAGCAGACACGTAGCAACACCCTCCTACTGGGAGCAGCCGAGCAAAGGGAGGACTCAGGACCTGCATGGGAATCTACTGTCTTCCTCCGTGAAATGTGAGCAGACAGCAGGGTGGAATCTTCCCCAATTCAGTTTTAGCGCCCATTTTAGTTTCCATGCATGTTGGACTCCATCACCTCGTCTTTTCCAAGCAAACTCCCCATGTGCGGCAAAAGCCACTGCACAATGGACACACGGTGGATTTAATTTCGAGCTAAGATTAAGTTGCCTTCAGCATCACTGAAACTTTCTGAGGATTTCGAGTTAAAATCTCAGTGGTTATGCTTCTCCGTAGTCAGTGGCATTGGTTTGAACAAAGGTGCAGTGAAGCATCAGCAGCAAAGAATCTAATAAGCACAATGTGGGAATAAAGCAGAGGGGAGTGAGCATCAAAGGCAGCCAGGCACAGCATGACTGGCATCAGTCTGAACTCCCAACCTAGGACACTCAGCATGCTCTTCAGCAATTGCCCCCTTTAGACCAGTCCTGGGCAGTAATTAAAACCATCATTCCCACTGCCTCGGCATCTCATTAGCCACAGGACCCCAGGCTTTCATCCCTACTTGTCCATAAATATCACAACTCCGCACCAGCAATGATGAGTCCCACAAACCAAAACACACGTCCGTAAATCCTCGGAGCTGAACAGAGCATTATCTGACTATCATCCAACTCCAAAGGAACTGCGGGAGACCACAGAAGCTGGTCTATTCATGTCCACCGTAATTATTAGTGCACCAATCAGAGATAATTTGGCAGGAAACTGTCACCCTGCTGTTGGCTGATTAAATCTACCTGTGCAGCAAACAAAAACTAAACGCACATATGAAAGAGAAACCAAAGTGTAGCGTGATGCATTCCCTCTGCAGGGGAACAAAAAATCCTTTTTGTTTTTTCTGTTTTGTATGATTTTGTTTTCAGCTGCAAACATCAACCAGTGTTTGCAACGGAAACATCAAAAAAAAAAAAAAAGAGGAGAAACTGATACATTTGAAACTCCTACCCTTTCACTATCAAAGGGAGGATTTGAAGTGGGCGAGTATCGGTTGCAGTGGTCAGATTTAGCACTTTGGCTGTAGATAAAAAGAAACTCTTCTTCCCATGTTTAATTCAGTATGAGCCATGACTAACTCATGTAATATACTGGGCCTCTGAAGTCAATCGCAGGCTGCTTCACTTGCTTTGTGCCGGAGACAGAAATGAATGTACCTCAGCACAGCACAGCGCAGGCTTGCGAGTCAAGGAAATATGTCGCGATAGGTTTATTTTACACCCTGCTAAATCAGTTCTTTAGCATAGCAGCAACGCAGAGCTGTGCTAAAACCGTAATCCACTGCATATTATTAACCTACTTGGCATCACTGCCAGGATGTTTTAGTGCATTAGGATAAACGCAACAGAGCTAATGGAAGAGACAGGGGTGTAAATAAAAGCATTGTTTCTTTGAGCTAAGCAGTGCCTGTCTGTCACTGGCCAGTTCTCAAAACACATAGTGTACACTGCCTATGGTTTTTAACCACAGAGTAGTTTATCAAAGATATTTCAAATTGCTGCAGATGAGGTTTGGAATATATTCTCTGATCCTCTGAAGAGCTGCTAAATATTTGCAGGAAGCCCCACCCAAACACACAAAGCCAGGCCAGTCTGTTCTTACAGAGTGCTGTCACACGGCCCTCACAAACATGACAGCCACTCCTTCTGCTGCACAAGTATGCATGCATGCATGTGTGTAGTGTATGTATTTGAAATGGAGTCACCCCATTCTTTGGCCATGGGAAGCCTCTGATCTTTTACTGGCACAAAGACTTGTGCAAGAGGAGGATGAGCTCCCAACCTTTGTCAACATCCACCCTGAATGCGCTGCTTTTTTTGCTAACCGCAGTGCATTGTTTATGCGAGTGTTTGCGCAGAAAAAAAGGCCTTCATGCCACAAGAACCATTATAGATCAGGTCCCTATTTTCTCTTCAGCGCCATTATGAGTCAGTCAAAATTTAAACCCAACCAGAAGCTGGTTCTCAGCCAAATTCAGCTAACTGACTCTCTCCCGCTCTGTTTCTTTGAGAAGCCTTTGATGTTAGCAGGGGGCTTTTGCACTCGCAGTGATGGTAACGAATGATACTTTAAGCGATTCTTTTTTATCCGGCGAGCTTAATGAAAGATTAATGGGTTTGATATTTTCCCTTGTTTATATTTTATTTAAAAAGTAAGCCGTGGTCCTTGGAACCTGTTAAAAGCTTCTTGGTAATGAGTTTATGGATCAGTGGAAGTCATATTGTCTTTGGCTCAAAACACAATAAGAAGTGTCGATTGTCTTTTTAGTAACACTGTCTTTACATAGAAAAAAAAACCCCACTGACCTTGAGGGCTGTGCCTACATCTTTGCCTGATATGGATGGAGCACATATCAGATATCAGCTAAGATGTGTTCATTTCCATATGTCCTAATTCAGCAGCAGGAGTCTCCACATTGCACTCTATTTCACAGTTCAAAGGAGGAAATTATTCAGATGCAGTGGATTTTGCAGTGACAGTCTTTAGATTTTCCCGCATAACACGTCTCGCTAAACAGACGGGTGGTGCATGATTTGATTATTTAGGGGAAGTGCACAGCTGACTGCTCCGAAATCTTGGTGGACTTTCTGTTATTCGGCAGCTAACTTTTTATTCTATATCGTTTATTTTGTTTACATAGATTTATTTTGGGGACAGCTGAAGAAAGACAGGAAGGGCAGAGAGATGGGGGGAGGACGTGGAATCAAACCATAGCCGCTGTGGTAAGGACAGAGTGCAGAAAGGACAGTGACTCAGACTGAATATTTATGGCTGTGGTCAGATGTTTACATTCACTCATCATGGGCAGAACAATCAGAACTATGGGAAAGTCCAAGAAACTATGCTATGAGAATTATGCTAGAAGCTACCAGAAGTGTCAGGTTGAGGTGCAACCAGCTAAAGGACATTTAACCAAATTTCAGTGTGTGTGCATGCATTTACGTGCCTGTGTGGATTACAGAAAATCGGAAATGAATTCAAACATGTGCACCCAATTCTTGCTTTTGAAAGTCATTACAGATGCTGTACAATGAGTCTGCCTTGCAAAACGAACAGTTCAAAGAAATCATTTAAAGGCTCAAATTACCATGACATTCCTGCTCGTGATGAGTGCGTTTAAACTTCTGAACAAAACTGTATGTTAGGCTGCAGTCACTACTCATTTAGGTAGTCACTTAAATGGTTCAGGACTTGTGACATTCAAGAATCAGTGATATTTGCAGTTTTTGAGATTTGTTTTTCTAATTTTTGCTACATTAATGGGATTCTCTTCTTCTCTTTCCCTTTACAATCACATGCCTGTTACGCTTGCTACATATAAACATGTATACATTGTATTTTTGCCGTCGGCAGCAAATATTTTTTCATCGTTCATTGTGAATTCCAGGAAAGAGGTGCTCATCAGTTGTTTCAGTAAATGCCTCCAAATAACATATGCTTATGTTTAAGACACAAAAACCTTCTCTCAGGCATAGAAATTGTAATTGTTCTCTGCAGGGAGCAAAAGAAGAAGCAGTGTGGTGCTGTTTGTTTGGCACTTCCTGCTGACACGTCGGTTCTTTTTAACCTCGTTGCATGTGCTGCACAAGCAGAAGAACTCAAAGCTGTTCTCTAATGTCTTTTGTGGCTCTAAAGGGATGTTACCTAAACCCTGACGAAGGAAGTCATTGACTGATCACCATGGGAGACTATGGAAAATGAAGGAACGAGCTTGCATTTAGATTTTTGGACAGGGACTAAAAAGATATACCTGCTGCTGAGCCTGTGATGTTGACCAGTCATTTGAAACTTTCCAAATAGATTTAAAAAGTAACAATTTAAAAGAATCATCATTATTAAACAATAAACAGAGAATTGACAACCAATCATTATGTTTATTGGTGCTATTTTGATATTAGTTTCTGATAGATATAATGCTATTTTATGTATTTGTTAATGATGATTAAATGTGGCAATAATAAAAGTTGAATTGCTGCTCTTTCTAAGGGTGTTAAATTAGTGCAGTGATAGAGAAACCCTTACCTCCTGCTCCTCACACACGGGTGCTTGGACAGGACCTTGGTGTCACATTTTAGCACACTTGCTACTCATAACATAATTTTTCCATGTGCAGGATTAGGGTAGTAATGGCATAACCCAAAACCTGAACATCGAGAAAAGCGGGAAATCAACTGTGTTATTAACTGCATTCATTTTAGCCCACTTTTTTTTTTAACTTACACACTTTTTTAAAGCAAGTATTATAAACATTAGACTCATTTTTATGACAGCCATCCAAATGCATCTTAACCCTTTACAGAGTTTTTTAAACACCAGTTTCAGCTTGCTCCATTAATCTGATAAACTTCAATTATTAACCAATTAGTAAAGATTAATAATCCTACTGTAATAATTTAACTGAGAGTTAGACTGTTTAATTAAGTTGAATTAATGAAGTGTCATAAATAATAACAGTGATGAATCACAGTGAGAATGATGCTTTGATACAATACACTGCAATCCTGCCTGTTCCAATTGACTCTTGCTGAGCCCTTTAATGCACAACACCCCCCCCCCCTTCTCTTTTGTTATACATTCCCTGTCATCTTTCAATTATCCACATTCAAAATGAAGGTAAAATGACTCACAGACTGCTTTTCCGAAATGGGAATTAAAATGAGGCATTTAGATATAATGTCTATCGGCATAAGTGGCAGTTTTAAGTTATATAACATGATCTGACCAATAAAACAAATGTGCCGACTACTCTTCGAGACCACTTACAACACCACAGTAGTCCACAGCATACACAGTGGCTTGTTAATAGTGCTGTGATGATAGTTGTGGCACATTTTGAACAGAATCTTAAATTCTGAGGAAAATGGAAACAAGAATAATGACATCTGCCCACATCAGCAGTGGAAACAACCATTGTTTCTGAAAGTATGTTGCTTACTGCTTTTAAAGTGTACCCAGAGGACCAGTAAAGCACCCAGCATAGTCCAGCTACCACAACCACAGCTAGGAGGAGAAGCCTTAGTGACAAACTGCAACAGCGTGTTTGTGTTTTTGACCGGAAGAAAAAATAAATAAAAGAAAGAGAAAGAGGAGACTGCGGGGAGCATTTAGGAGGGAACAGTGTGCTTCTGAGTGTCAGGGCCTTCACTGGCCCTGAGGCCAACAATCTCTCTCTTCACTTTCTCTTCACCCCACTCTTCCCAACCCCCCACCCCCACCCCACCTCTTGCTCTGTGATTTATGTCTAATTACAGTGCAAACCGCAGCAGCCGTCAAGTTCGGATGGGGTGAGGCACAGACATGCCCCATCACCTGAGAGCAGCAACTTACTAGTTCTGCTGCAAAATACAGCTGCAATTTTCCCTTCAACCTAATCTCCCTGACGCTGGCTCTAGAAACATATTTGTGTGACAACAAGACACTGCACAGACCTCCTGCCAAACATAAGTGGGCTCGAATTACTGACAGAATGTAGAGAAAGTATATTCATTAAGCCAGATTAGTTACAGTTAAATGGTTTTTGCTCTTCTCATTGAGCCACTGATATCATTTGAACAAAAGATACAATAATAGACAGAATAATGCACATAGCATCATCTAACTTGTCGTGAAACAACAATCCTTACTCCAGCAGCTGATAAACTGCATCTAAAACTCTCAATCGGATCCCACACAAAAGGGAAATGTGCTGTTTCTGTTGCTATGAGTTATGGGAAAAGATGCCCGTGAATTTTCGCTGCCTGCTCTTCTTTGCACTGTATATGTATGCGGATGTCTATGACATGCCGGGCATTGTCAGCGTACAGAATGCCCTCTTTGGCAGCCCCCTCGGTGAAACAGCACAGAAAGTCAAGGAAAAGAAAGGAAAGCGAGGAAGAAGGCGAGAAAGTGCCCACATGAGTGTGACATAGGGCTGCTGGACTCATTTGCTCACCATGACAACCATGCAGAGTGGAGGCGGAGGGCCGGGGGACCCCTGGCTTTCCGGGCCAGTACAATACGGAGAGGCACGGCTGTCTTAACCCCGGTGACATCCCCGTTGTCAGCGGGTCAAATGCTTGAATATCAATGAACTGACTCCGTGCCCCTTGTAGTGGTCCTCAAAACTGTCCAGTTCACATAAGAAGCTCTCGCTGTTCTCTCTGACCTCTCCTGACCTGCTTCCAGCCTCTTGCTGCATTCACACTTACACCACAGGGTTAAACAACACTTAATCAACACACACGTGCATTGCTGCTTCCAGTTTATTTCTTGTCTGCTAGAGTAATTCCCAACCAGTTTGATTCCCAACCAGTAACTGGCAATGAAATTACCTCTGTAGCTTAATGCTATATAGAAAATATGTGCTAAAATAACTAATTTCAGCATTAACGGTGAATATATTTATTTAAAACTATATTTATATGAATTAAATCTGGCTTACACACACTGATTACACAGTAAAAGTTAGTAAGTGTAAAGAAATGTCTAATGATCTTAGAGAAGCAATTGTTGCCGCCCATCAATCTGGGAAGTGTTAAGTAAGGCAATTTCCAAACAACCTGAAGTTCATCATTCTACAGTGAGAAAGTGGAAAAGCATTCAAGACAGCTGCTAATCTTCCCAGGCGTAAACATGCCAGCAAAGTCACACCAGCATCAAGGTGATCAAAGAAACTGGAAAAAACCCAAGCATGGTGGTAGCAGGGTGATGATTCAGGCTTGTTTTACAGCAGCGACACCCGAGTCAAAGTTCAGACCTTAACCAGACTGAAACGCTGTGAAAGGAGCTTAAAAGAGCTGTGGATAAACAAATGACTGCAAACCTGAGTGAACCAAATCACTGAGATGTGACACACTGATAAAAACAAACAGAAAATGATTCATTAAAGTGATTGCTGCTGAAAGTGGTTCGACAAGCTACTAAATCATGGAGTGTACTTAGTTTTTCACAGGACTGCATATGATTCTGTGAAAGCTTTTTTTTTTTTTGTTACATGACCGTACAGGAACATCTATGAACATCTGTTACTTTGTTGCCTAAGGTGTTGTCAGGTTGTCGATGAACTCTGTAGGTACCAGCCAGGCTCTAAATCACTTTGTGTTTTTGCAATAAAAAAGCATTTAAGTTCCATCTATGTTGAAGTTACTGTCAGTGACATGATGGAAGTGTTTCATATCAGCCAGTAATGACTGGGTTACCTGAGCTAGGAGTTAACAACCAAAACCATAGAAGGGGCTAAACTATGAAACTATGACAGAAAAAGCCAAAAATCCAAGGAAAACAAAAGAATCTTCACCATTAAAAGTGTGCTTATGATTACTATTAGTTTAAGAAAAAGACTAAATGTATGTACTGTACGTTTGGTTAGAAAGTAAGTAAGCGGGCGCTGGGTTAGCTCAGTGTGTTGAGTGGGCGAACACGTGCCATATGACTGACAGTGGCCAGCCTGCGTTCGAGTTTGAACTGTGGCCCTTTGCTGCATGCCTTCCTCCTTCTCTCTCTGCCCTTGCATTCCTGTCTTATCTTCATTGTGTCTATCAAATAAAGCGGAAAAAGCCCAAAAAATAAGGAAAAACTGAATTTTGGCTGAAATGAAAACTATAGTGTATAATCTGTCTAGAAGTCGGAAATTAATTTTCCTAACTGGCCACATGAGAAACTGGGGCTCTTATGTCCCTAAAAAAGCTGGACACTAAGCTTATCATTGCGCCCTACACAACAGTAAAGGCTGGCCTAAAGGACAGCACAGAGGCTCTATACATGGCAGCACAAGAACAAACTCCAAGCCACAGATCCATAGAGACAGGAGTCCATACCATAGCAGGCAGGACCCAAGTTGCAGACTGTGCAAAGGTGCCCCAGAGACGATCCAGCATATAGTAGCAATATGTAAGATGCAAGCTGGAACCGTTTTAACTGAGAGCCCTAACCAAGTGGTTGGGACAGTGTACAGGAACATCTGTGCCACATATGGATGAGAAGTCATCAAGTCCCGATGGGAAACATGATTAAAGGTGGTTGAGAACAACAGGGTTAAGATCTGGTGGGTCTTTGAGCTTCAGACAGATAAGCAGCCGTTGGCCAACCAACCAGACATAGTGGTGGTTGACAAGGAGCAGAAGACTGCAGCTGTGATAGATGTGGCAATCCCAGCAGACAGCCACACCAGGAACAAGGAGCATGAGAAGTACAGGAGCATTAGGAGCTATAAAAGCCAAACTGGAAGAGTAACTCCAGCAGATTCCAGATACAACATCGGAGGTCGTTGTCCAGAAGAGTGTATTCCCAGGAACAGATACTGTGCAGAACCATCAACCCCCTCCCGGGCACTGGCATAGGACCCGAGCTTGAGGATCACATACATACCACTCCCCATCCCCCAACATAAATATACACGCACATCCACAATATGTGGTTTTATCTTGTATTCATTAACATTCATGTTCAGTTGTTATTAAAAAAGACATGATGGATAGAGTAAATGAACGGGTGCTTGAGCTCATCGGATAGAATCGGGTGGGTGGATCAGACAGAAGTCATCGGACACAGCAGAGCCAGAGGAAATCATTTTGTCTGTAGAGAGCTTATGCAAACAAAAGCAGTTTTCAGAATACATGAGCAAATTCAAAGCAGGGTTTCTACAGCAGCTGCACCCATAGTGTCAATCTACAGCTAGCTGCGCATTTTCTGTTTAACAGAACACATTGTTGTCTTCCACACTGCTCCCTTTTCTGTCTTGAAGGACAGAGGAACAGAAGCTTGTCTTTTGTACTAGCCATGCCGTTTGTGATGTGAGGCAATGATCAAACAGAGAACTGAATTTAGTTCTTCATTTCTTTGTGCACCGCGTTGTGAACGATAGTAAACAGGCCGGGCAGGTGTCGTGCAGTAAATATGCAGACACATAGTTTCCGTGCATTTGTCAAACCAGTTTACCACAGCGTGAGATGGTTTGGGCTGGAGCCTGTCTCCTGACAGCTGTTTTATGGGCTAGAATCAGTTTTTTATTTGGCCATGGAAATGTTGGCTTTGCTCACATCTGCTCTCAAACACTCTGACATGAAGAATGGATCCTTTTTGGAAATCCTTCTATCCCAGTGTACCTAAAAATACAAGCACATTTTATTCAAGTGTTGACAAGTTTATTGATATAAACACAGCTTGAGCATCCTTAAGTCTAACTTTAAAAGGTCAGAAAATACATTTAAGGTATGAAAAAAGATCTTAAGTCATAAAGTCACGATATCAACAAAGACAGCAGGGGGTCAGCAGTGTTTTAAACAAGTTGCAACATACAGATTAGCCTCTTAAATAGGTCATTATTTTCAATTTAGGCCTGATAAGTGGGTCCTGACCTCTTCTCTGGGTACATTAGCTGCTGCAGCCATCACTCTCATTACTATTATCAGGACCAGACAATCTGGCCTGCAACCAGTGTCCAGGAAACCCAAGATTCCTTTGCCAATGCTACGGCTTGATTGCTCAAAGGAACACATGTACCGGTATCAGATACAGTTGCAATAACCAACAATAAAGTCGTTTATCATCTCCTCAACTGTTCCTCGGTACTTATCCCAAATTGCTTCCAGTCCTGTCACTGCGTAAAGCAAGCTGGGAGCAAAATGGGACATTGCTTTGGAAAACTGTAGACCAACACATGTTATGCGTTGTGCATGCCCATTCATATTAACTTGATGCTCCAAGAAGAAAAAGGGATTTTTGGCCAGAGCAAAGAAAACTTGGGCAAAAACCTGAACAGAAAAAAACAAAAAAACAAAACACAAGCAAGCTAACAAACAGCACAGCCGCGCTCTCCTGTAGTTTAATACTTTGAATTGCAAATCAGTGGGTACAAAATTCCATGAAAAACGTTTTGTTTATGTCTTCCTGTTGTTGTTATGCATTCATAGATTACAAAGTCCAGAGCAGCTTCTTGTCTGGTGGAGTGTATCTAAGTTAGCGTAGCATTACTTATGCAGTTCAGTGTAATTCTGATGTATTTAGTCAGGCTATGCTAATAGTATTATATTGGAAGAGCGTCAAAAAGGATGTTTAATAAAGCAGCAACCCAATAAACAGCACCACTTATATAAACTGCTTTTTGAGACATTTTTCCGGTATACATTTCTATCTTTAAGATTGTCATCGTAGCTCTACAATAGAGTGTTTTTAGTCTACTTTTACACCAGTAAAACATCTACTTCTGCATGGACCAAATCCGCATGTCAGCTGACATCTAGATGATTTAAGGGCACTGAGATGTACACAGATGAATATGAAATACAGCATATAATTCATTTTCAGTCATCAGTTAAAACAGGCAGCCCTTATAGTCAAGTGGTCGGGGTACAATAATATTGAGGTTCTTCTGGAATTTGCAGTATGGCCTTTAACTTTATCAGTAAGCCAAATCAAACTATTGCTAATCTGCTGTTTGATCTGCATTAAAAACCAAACTACATCTCGCCTTGTTGCCATCTTTTGCATGGAGTTAATATTAAAATAGTCACATGCCTGCCTGAAGTATATTCCGCCAACAGGACGGGGATATTATTTCCCAGTTTATGTGACAGTTGATTGTGTAGTTTGCTTTCATGTTCTCCCCCTCTGTGCCATCTTTCTTTGTTAAGTTTGCTGAGAGTGTCTTTGAACCACAGGCATTTTCTCTCAGCGGTGTTCATGAGCCCTGCCAGATCCATCATCATCCCTCTCCCTCTGCCTCTCCCTCTATAGCTCCTATACTGTCTGTAAACTCGCGCGCATGTAAATACATACACATGTCGGCAGCCTCCCGCTGTGCCTGTTCTCTCTACTCCTCCATCAATCCTGTCACTGCCATCATAACATCTCTGAAAAATGCCCCTACATGTGATGAATGCACACAGGGTTGCTCCCATACATAGTTGCAAAGAAATATAGCAGTGACCTCGTACGAAGGAGAGCCGGCCCATTCTGGTGTTTTGCTGTGTTTTAGAGTTATCTGAGCTCGTAGCAGCGTGGATTACGAAGGTGGCATATTAAAGTCTGCTGCTTAGACACCGTGGCAAAACTTGCTTCCAGCTGACACCAGACTCTTGCCTTCTCAGTCACGTTGCAAGCCCATGGGTGTCACCGCACTCGTGAAGCAGCTCGCTTTCATCTGATTGTTTTGTGTCGAATGTTGCATATCCGTTGTTGCCATAGCAGAGAACAAGTGCATCAATTCAACTTGCCAAAACACAAAGATATGACTGGTCATTTCTCTGTTAAAGCAATTTGCACATTAGGATTTTTCAGATTCTTGCTGAGAGTTCAATGAGGCGATTGCTACTGCCAATATCGATCAAAAATCCCTATGCAACTGTTATCCAATTTCCATATTTTTCACACTGCTTTTAGTGTATAATAGTTCCAGATGAATGCTTTAGCTCTCGTGAAACAAAAGTGAGTCTCGCTGTGAATGCAGTTCTGAGGGAATTTTTGATGAATAGCTGCAAGTTATTGGATTTCCCATCCCTTATATTGTTTGCCAGATATCATTGTGCATGCTTTCACATGCAACAAGCAAACAGGCAAAGTCTCTGGAAAAAAATAGACTCAAACTTAAGGGAGGAAGCTGGCATACAAAGCAGCACAATTGAAAAATAGCCCCGAGTTGCCATACTCTGGTCCTCAGAGGAAGTTTGCCACTGCCCTGCTTGCATATGCGGGGGGAGTGTCTGTTTGCACAGGTCTCTGTCAGTTAACACTAATCTGCCTGATCTCCACCTCAAAGTCACTCACTTCTCCACATGCAAATAAACATATTCAGTCCTCTTTCAAACCAAAGCTGTTATCAAACACTTGTTTGATCAGCAGAGGGCTTTTGAGGCAGTTCATTATGCATTTGAAGAAAAAGGGCCCTGCCCCCGCCTTACAAGGAGAGAACACATTGTTGCCAGGTTTTTATGTAATTACTCTCACCTTCAGTCGCGGCCTGGAAATAAGACTGGGATGTATGTGTGTGTGAGAGAGCTATTAGTGCTGCTCTTTGTTGCAGATTGGCCTTATATGCTGTACTCTACATTGCCCTAGTTTCTTTGCTGTATAGATCAACTCAGAACATGAAGCTCACCCACTCTTCCTCCAAACCAAAGCCCTTAGAACTCTGGATTTTTGTACCACAAGAACTTGAGGGATGATAGAGAGCTTTCATTGCATGCTATGATAATGCTTTGGTCTTTGAAACTTGCAGCTCTCTCTGTCTGTCTTTCTCTGTGCATTTTCCTTTTGTTTTGTTTAATCCAGTAACCCTCTGAGTTTCTTCTTCAAGAAGAAACAAGGCTGTTTCATTTGTCAACTTTTTTCAAAAAGATTCTGGTATAGCCAAAGGAGTCAGAACCCTCCAAAAAGAGACAGATTTACATCTAAAGTAGCTTTCTAATAAGAGAAACAAGAGCCTTGAGTGGGTTTGGGGCACTGGGAGCAGACGTGATGGCGGAAGCCCATTCTCCTCTGAGAAGCAGCCGAATTCCTTTGTGTGTATGCTGCATGCGTGCGCGTCACGTATGCGTCTAGGACACTGAGAGGCTAAACATTGCTTTCCAAATAGACAGGCCTGAACTAGTAAACAGGTGCTGCCGGAGCAGCTGAGGATGAAGACATGGGGCGTCTCCATAAAGCCTTGATCAAAGAGAAGTTGCCTGAGCCGCCAGTCATCCCAGCAACTTGATTTATGCCACTGTGTCAGAGTACTTTATGAGTGCTTGAAAAAACAGCGGATAATAGTGCATAAGTTCCTCTGTGGCCTTTCATACAGCTACAGCACAGAGTAGAAGGCGTCGCCACTTATTGAAACAAAAGCATAGGCTTCAGGTTTTGACTGGCGATGTTTACTTGACACTTTCCCTCTGAAGCTGAATCTGCCGTTGACACGCAGAGGACGCTTAATTGTCCTGTCATTTTGACTTTATGTTCGTAATACCACTCTTTTCTGCAAAGACACCTAACATCAGCTCAATTACAGAGTGTGAAAAGCTGAAAATCCTGGCTTGCTGGCAAACCAGTCAAATTAAATTAAATCAAATAATTATCAAAGGTTTGATGCAATTTCAACAACACTGATCACAAGCAAAAGCCCCCCTTTCCCCCCTCCCTTTTTTTTGTCAACACATCATAAACGCATGCCTGCTGCTATCGCCAGCACAGCACGGCAGAAAGAGTACGGAACAGGAAACGGATGGAGTATGTGGGTGACGGGATTCATCCTGGTGGAATTTTAAGATACGTGCATCTGAGATTCATCAGCTTTAGTCATGTGGCTGTGGCGGGATTCCCCGCTTGGTCAAATAAAACGCATCCTTGCAAGAAACAAGCATTCACTAGAGAACACCATGAGACATCAGTTGTTTCACTTTGGCAAGAGGCTGCCTGTGATGTGATGGAATGAGACTTTTAAAAACATTAATACAGTTCAGTGTGATTTCAAGAAATTTCTTGCCAGCATTACTATGCCCTTGCTCTGAGCAGGATTTTTTTTTCCCCTTTGAAGAGAGCAAAAGAAGAGAAGTGAAGCCTGCTTGGCTGAAGAAGCCCCGGAGGGGGGTGGTAACTGTCATTTTTATTTACAGCCTTCCCAGACACCTCCAGGGCTGTTATCCAGGTGGCCTCTGTTGAAGCTCTCAGAAGAACTCACACCTTTTTCGCAACTCAGAGTATCAATAGACACCGGCTGACTTTGATTCAGCCACATAGACTTTGTGAGTCATGTGCTTTTGACTGTTAAAACGGGTTGGGTTGACGCTGGAACTTGAATGCCCTGAGGGATAAAGCATTAATACACTTCTAAAACTTTATTAGACCAGAGAGGGCCCTCTAACATAGGATTTAAACTATTTTTTACTTCTATGGTACAGTCACAAAAAAACAAATATCTAAAAAAAAAAAAAAGGGTTGAAAGTGAGACTGAAAAAAGTGGAAATGGTTTTATACTCAAAACTATAGCTTTACCCTTATTTGTTGCCATCATCTCTCAGATTCATGTTTTCCCATTGCTACCACAGCAATGGGAAAACATGAATCTGAGGTTCAAGACTAGACTTGTGCATGCACCTTAATATTTTGACAATGGAAGGACACTAAACATCTCAGTATACGACAATGTATTCAGTTTGCTCACGCTTTAAAGAAAAAATAAATCGCCTCAGTCAATATGTAACTACTTCAAATCCTGACCAGCTGTGTCTTTAGAAACGTCACCGTGCCCTGCTGATAAGAAGAGAAGAGATGACAGATATTCTGTATTTTGGTTTGCAGCGGTGCTCTTTTCAAAGTCAAACCCTTCAAACAGTCTAATCCTGTCCTGAATGAGAGCTGGATTATTGTATAACCCTTTCATTGATGCGCACCGACACATGCACGCAGCGAGAAAGTGAGACGGAGAAGAAAAGAGAGAAAGAGAGAGATGAAGAAGGAAGACTAAAATAAAGTTCTATATTCACTTCAGCTGTGGCTGAAGAACCGGGCTTACATAAGCATGCAGCATAAAGACAGCGAGGAGTGCAGAAAATCATTAACACTGCAATCAAAGCGCTGATTCAAACCACTGATATTTGGTCCAATAAACATGGAGGTTAAACCGCTTGACTGCACCCGCTTTCGCTTTTCATCTTTAAAGAAAGCCACTAACAGTTACAAATGTAAACACAATCCCAATCCTAATGACAACATCTAAAGCCACCACATCAAGTTCTGAGGACACAATATTAATGATATCTGTGGGACAAAATATTGAAAACACTGAATAAATATGCCCATTAGTGACAGTGCTGCCTAACTGTAATGTTTTTATGACACTGACTGTGTTTTTTTTTTCTGCTGTTAGTCATCTTTAGCCACACATTTCAACTG
Organism: Mchenga conophoros; assembly: GCF_057382185.1. Classification (NCBI taxonomy): domain Eukaryota; kingdom Metazoa; phylum Chordata; class Actinopteri; order Cichliformes; family Cichlidae; genus Mchenga; species Mchenga conophoros. Next base: position 12,606,151 of record NC_140537.1, read on the forward strand.
TTTCCTCAAGAACGTTTAAAAACAAGAATCGGGACACAGCGACTCATTTCCACTCGACTTGTGCATCACTTCTCCTGTTCCCGCACTTATTAATTTACCTTTTTTCAGACGTGTTAATATATATTTTCCATAAGCACGATCAAATGCATGCGCACGATTTATGAGTTAATGTGGATCTCCCATAAGCTACTAACCTGCTAATAAAGAACTACAGATATATTTTTTGCTTAATTTTATATTCTTATAAAAATTCCAGATAGAATAGTCAAAACCTAGCTCTTAAGCACATATATAAATTAAGGTTAATGGTTTAAATGTTTAGTACGCATTAAAATTACTCCCTGTATATGATAGTGGGGGTAAAAAAGAACAACAAAAAAATCTCACAAGCTTAACGTGTCTCACGCCAACAGGGAGAACAACAGCACAGCAGCCACACAAAATTCCAGCTTTACAAACATTTAAAACTAGAACGTTTTATTACTTTTCTATAAAATCTCAACTTTTCAGAAATATATACAAATGTTCCCTTGTGCTATAAAACAGCAAAGAAAAAAAAAAACAGCATTTACAAATAACTTTTCTCAGTACTGAGTGCTTGATTAATTTATGGCATGGATTTGCCTCACAATGGGGCAGTTCTGAAGGTCTCGAGCGCCTTTCAGCAACTGCTCTCAGTCCAGTTTAAACATATATGGCACTGCATTGATTTCCATTAACAGAAAAAGCCTCCAAACACACCGGTCATCTCTCTGACTATTTGCCATTAATGTCTATGGGGTTCATCATGCATTGTCTGTAATCGGTCAACAACAGTACAAGTGTTGTTTTGGCTGTAATGAAAAACATCTATTGCACATTATTCAAGTAACCCCACTGCACATCCAAATGGTTTATTCCACTCTTTTTGTCTCTGGAACAATAACTTTTTTTTCCTCTAGGATAAGTGAATCCAGGAGTAGCAGATTTTTCTCAAACAAAGGCAGCTCTTGTTGTGTGACATGGCTCAAGACTGAACAAAACCCCCATGTTGTATTACCTTCGATGCATATTGCATAAATAAAACATGAAGCTTGATTCATTTGATGGCACTGATCATTAGAAGTCTTGTTTAGGGCTTTAAAAGTATTTTGGGGGTTTGCACAAAGAGAGTCAGCTCATACACATGTTGGAGGGGGGCGTGTGGGCTCGTATTTAGTGTTGGGCCCTTTGAGAGATGGGTGAGGTTTAATGTAAGGCCTGCTGCTGGTGAACACACTGGCAGCCTTCCGCCTCGTTCTCTTCTTTATCTTCCTGCTGAACACGTTCTGCCATGACTGCAGTGTCTTTGAGGTCCAGATCCACATGCCGCTGGTGATGCCCACCACCAGCAGCATGAAGATCTTCACCATGAAGATTTCGACAGCGGGGATAGAAGCCTTCATGATGCAGTCGTCGGACTCTAGCCCGCTGCTGCTGCATTTCTGCTCCCCTGCGAGAATGCGCCAGTAGTCCATGTTGAGCCTCTCGTAGAAATAGCAGGCGATGACGCAGGTGGCTGGGACAGTGTAGAGGACAGAGAAGACTCCGATGCGAACCATCAGCTTCTCAAGCTTGTCTGTGTTCTCTCCCTCGGTTTTCATAATCTTGCGGATGTGGAAGAGTGCAACAAAGCCGGACAGCAGAAATGAAGTGCCGATAATGAGATAGCAGGAGAGAGGAATGAGCACAAAACCTGTGAGAGCTTTAACATCCATGCTGCCCACGTAGCAGACGCCCGTCAGCTCGTCTCCGGCCACCTTCCTCATCACCAGTATCATGATTGTCTTTATGGCAGGGATGGCCCACGCTGCCAGATGGAAGTAGCTGCTGTTTGCTTCGATGGCCTCGTGACCCCATTTCTTCCCAGCAGCCAAGAACCACGTGAGGGTCAGGATAACCCACCAGAGGGAGCTGGCCATGCCAAAATAATACAGAATGAGGAACACAATAGTGCAGCCTGTGCTCTCCAGACCCTCCTGGATAATATATTGGACCCCGTTGTCTCTGTCGCAGGCTATTCTGTCAGCTCCCACAAAGAGCCGAATGAGGTAGCCCACAGAGTAAACACAGTAGGACATGGAGAGGAAGATGATTGGTCTCTCGGGGTATTTGAAACGCTGTGGGTCAATGAGGAAAGTGAGCACTGTGAAGGCGCTGGAGACAAAGCACAGGATGGACCAGATGGCCATCCACACCAGAGAGAACTGCTTGTCTCCCTGACTCCAGTACACATCCACTTTTGGGTAGCATTTGGGGGCACAGGACTCACTCTTCTCCACAAAGTGGAACTTGCCTGGGTTGCTGCACATCTGCTTGCTGCCACTGTCTTTAGGGTGAAGGTCCAGCCCACTCAGAGGCCGCTGCAGCCTGAAATCCGGAGGCTGGGTGTGGGAGACTTTGGGAGGTTCGTCCGAGCCATTGTTGGGCGCCTCCATGCAGAGGTTGTTTGGGTCATTTTTGGTAGGCAGACGTGAGCAGTCCAGAGACTCCGGCCAGGGGAAGTTAAAATGTTCCAGGATGGGAGAACATTTCAGCTTGACCTGCTCACACATAACTCTACACGCTGGAATGGGGTTTGACACCTGCTCCGTGCACATGGGAGCATACAGTGAGCAGAGGAAAAATCTGAGGTGGCTGTGACATCCAAACTGTATGAGGGTGGCAAACTCCTGCAGCTTTATCGCTGCCTCTTTTTGGTCATCATGGCCCATCAGATTTGGCATGCGAGTCATGTTGTAGCCAATGTCTTTACACTGAGGGATGGTGATGTGCTGACATCTCCCCTCTCCTGACCAGTCAGGATCTATTGAGCTTATGGCTGAGCCCCTACTGCTCAACAGCAGCAGCACCAGCGCATAGATAAGGCTCACTTTAACAGCTGAACACATTGTGTTGTTTTAATAGAGGCAAAAAAACAGCTAAATGTTCACCAAAACCTCAGACACACAAGTTTCTTTCATTAAAAAAGTGAGCGATGAATCCAGGCTGGCGATGGCGGTTATTGGATCAATGTGGAGAAACTTACTCAGCTCTCCGTAGCAGGACCATCGCTTCCTCACTTTAAAAACTGCAGATTTAAAATATCAAAGATAAATCCCGCGACGGTCCGAACACGGTTCCTCGCTGGAAGTGTGCCGTCTGGTCCATGCTTTCAGTTTGCGGCTTCGGTGCAGCAGCTACTTGTTCCGTCTCCTGCGCTGTGAATATCAGTCTGCTGTGCGTAAAAGAGAATTTCTTTGTGCCCCGATGTGTTCCCCTCTTGTTTCCAAAAGTCTCACCGGCTCGCCTTTACGCTCCATGGCACTTTCCGAGAGTCTCTCTCTCTCTGTGGCAGATTTCAGTCATTGTGTGACAACTTTAAAAAACAAAAACAAACAATCTCCCTCCAGCTCTTTATCCGACGGTCATGGCTGCTCGCAAGGCAACGGGGACAAATAAGCAGTCAGCAAAACAAGTCGAACACATATCGGTCTCTATAAATGTGTCCCAGAAACGCAGGATTATGCTCCCTCTGTAAGTAGGCAGTTGATGCTTTTGGTGGCAGTGCTCGTCTGAGCTGGTCGGAGCCTCCGTCCCGGTCTAACCTGCCAAAAGATCCGCCTTCAAAGACAGCTAATTTGCATAAGAAAGCTGACACTGACACGCGGATTATTTTCAGATCGTGCGGAACAGCTTGTTCATTACAGCGCTTTCAAAGGCTCGCAGCAAACTTCCTTCTCTCTGTTTGTTTGTGCTCAGCCACAAACTTCGAGGCGCATTTTAAGAGAATCACCAAAAATATTGCGCAATATGGCTCACGGCCGCACTGGTCCACCAAAAGCAGCCACGGTTCATATTCCAATTGCATTTAGTTAAAAATAAAAATAAAATGCAAGTGTAGATAATGTTTTCCTTTAACTTTTTTCGCATTTAATTCTTTCCCTTTGCAAATATTTACAATATATATCAATTTTGATAAACGATGGAAAAATTTTTATATTTATTTAACACCATTTAAGACTTTTAAAATTCTCAATCTAATTCTATACTATAAATCTAAAAGTCTCAATCAGATATCAAACATCAATAGATGTTTTTTAATAAGTGTTTGATGTAATCTAGGCAACAACAGTCATGCTCTCAAATCTATTAAATAATAAGGTAGTAGATTATCCTATGGTTGTAGTACAACCATGCAACCAAGTACAGCAAATCACAGGCTAAGTAAGCTGTAGTCAGTTTGGAGATTCTGAGTTATTAATACTTAAATTTAAGCTGCATTTTAATATTGCAGCTTTTCCAAAGGGATCTAACTGTACTGTTTTATATGACTTTTACACTCAAACGGTATCATATTTTATCTGTTCCAAAGTACTACACGTTAGGGGAGAGCACAGTGGCCTCACATTCATTTTAAAGTATTCATTTAAAGTACTATTAGGCCTTTTCAACTCCGTATAAGTTCAGAGTACAGAGAATTAAATCAGAATCCTCTCGGTTTTTAGAGCCAAGTTTCCAAACCAGTAACATGAAGAATAGAACAAACCAACCAAAATGTTACAGATGTATTCTTTTAACTGTGAAAGAAAGGAATCTGACTGCATTGTGTCGCAATCATCTCTGGGCAGTCTTTAACAAACAACAAAACACTCATGAAGAAAAGCCAAAACACACAAGGATAATGGTAAAAGTACGTCCAGTTTTGGGAGCTGTTTAGGATTCAGCAGTACAAGAATCTGGGTGCTCTGGCCAACGTTGCAAACGCATAATTCAACAATACCTCGCAGACATTTCCTGCCTTTTTTCCAATGAAGGAAGCCATTCTGCAAACAAATAAGAAGGTCAAATTCCTTTTGGATCTGTGGTCCTAAAGTGGTGCCATTGTTCTATTGTCAAGCTTACAGAGGTACACTTGCAGCAGTAAATAAATTTACTGTTTAACGTCTCCTACAGCGACACTTCCATTCTCACCAGATCAGGTCAATTTCAGCTTTTTTTTAAAAATCTTTTTTTTTTGGATGCTAATTTCTTCCATCACATTTCAATGCAAGCAAAACTGAAACGTTAAAGAGTAAATATTAGGTTGCTGTCCCAGACAAATATCTGAAAATAATTTGGTATGGATAAACCACTGGGCATTTCAACTTCTGTGCACTTTGCTTGTTCTTGCTTTCTCTGATGGTTTCCTGCAGGTGCACCGGTTTCCTCCCACTCTTAAGACATGTGGATTGGCTGAACTGACCACTTTTTCCACAAATACAAATACACTGATGATCTGTTCAGTTTTCACCCTAGCTCTTGTGCTTGTTAAGCTCCAACTCCCTGTGATTCAGAGCAGTACAAGTGGAGAGAGGATTTGACCACACTTTGTTCTTTTCATTATGCAGGCTTGTTCTCTAAACTATCTGTTTAACTTTAGTGGTGCTATATGGCAGGATGTGATGGCACAAGGGACTTTCTGCCTGTTTTGTGTGTGTGTGTGTGTGTGTGTGTGCGTGCGTGCGTGTGTGTGCGTGCGTGCGTGCGTGTGTGTGTGTGTGTGTGTGTGTGTGTGTGAGAGAGAGAGAGAGAGAGAGATCCTCCAGGCTTTGCTCACACTACCTTGTAGTGGTAAGATTTATACTGAGGCCTGGCTATGGTCTCCACTGCGGGTGAAATGCTGATCACAAGTAAACAGGAGTGCTTTTAGTGCATTTTTACAAGTCACTAAAGTGCTTTTAGAAGTATTTCAGAAATGTGTCCGAGCAAGAGAAACCCGGCACCAGCGTGCCTAAATGGCTTAAGCCCAGCATATCTTAGTGGTGGCACTTCAGCTGTTAGTGCTCAGCGTGAGGAGCGAGAGCATAAATATGGGGTATGAATACACTTATGGACACAATACCCTCCTCCTATGCAGCACATGTGCTCCTCAGATTTCATGTATCCAGCTGTTAACATTTTAGGTGCTCCGGTCCTAAATGTGAGTATAAAATACTTGATGTTCACTTCACACACTGCTTATATGTGTGCCTTGTGATGTGTCCACAGCCTTTAGCTGCTTACGCTAGTTTCATTTCCTGACAGATATAATATTTCCAAAGGGGAAATCTTTAGTTAAAGTCATTCTGGCGGGAAACGAAGAATAATAATGGAAACCATTTTCCTTTGTAATACAGCAGCAGTCCCCCCCCCCCCCCCCCCCCTCTTTTCTTTTTAATATTCGGACCCCTCGCAAAGATAAGGACAACAGCTGACCTGCCTGCTCTACCCCTCCCACCCAACTAGAGCTCTATTAGTCTGCGGCTGATGCGCAGACGTAAAAAAATAAAAAGAGTTGACGGCTTTAATGTGAAGAATAATATAATATCTGCTTGCTCGCTGGGCCTGTTCTGCTCACCATTTACTGATCATCTGGCTTTTAGGAAACCTTGTCTGGCATTTTTGAAAGCAAATATCTGCCCTTATTTCCACTGCCTTTGGTGTAATGAAGCAGACAAGATAAAATTGTCACATAGTCTAATAAGAAGACACGGTCTGCTGGCTTGTTGTAATTCATCGCCTTTGTTCTGTTCTCGTCCCTGTCTTTCCTCCTGCCTCCTTCTCTTTAATGATTGTTTTGCTGGTCATGATGATATCTCTTTGAAAACGGGAAGAAAAAGAGAAGGAATCCGGCCTGTTCAGTCTTTAGCATCTGTCGCATCAGTAGCTACCACTGTCTCTTTTATGATCCTCCCCTCCCTCAGCATCCCCCCCCCACCTTTTTTTATATACCCCCTCCTATAACTGATTCCTACTCGCACAGTCTATTTCTCTCTCTCTCTCTCTCACACACACACACATGCACACACAGCAACTTTATCTCATCTCTGCAACCACAACAGTGCGACGAAGAAAAGCGGCACTGCTCCATCTCTGAGAAATCAGCAACTGTGAGATAATTCTGTAACTAATAAAGTGAAAGGGAGGGCCCTTTGATGGCTGAAGCTGAAAAGATATTTTATTTTTTGTGTGTGTGGGATTTGAGATGTGTGATTCTATGGAGCGAGCTCGCTCCCCTGCTGCTAGGCTCTGGCTGGAAGCTGGCCCCCCTCTGGCTAATGTTATGGAGAATCGGAGGAATTTTATGGCTGTCTTTTCCCTCAGCCCCCTTTTTTCTTTTGTTCCCCTTTGAAGAATGACTTTAGACATTTTATTTACATATTTAACAACGGATGAAAGAAATGAAGGGCGAGGAAGCAAAGCTCCTTGGGCTCTTAAGAGAATTTCGATCAGTAAAAATGAGTTGTACCTCGTGTCTTTTCTTTCTTTTTTTTTGCTTGCGTGGCTTCAAATTAGATAAAACACACAACTATAGTGGTGACATTTCTGAAACTGAGGCCATCACCTCTCTGATGAGAGTGTGCCCAAAGCTGACTCGCTATCAGCAAGAGCAATCACAGTATTTCAGTTAATTGCCGCGCTTAGCTGACTGGCATGCTGTTCCAACATGTGAGGTATGCTATGGGAGAGATGGGGGGACGTTTTAGACATGTTTGGCATTGTTGGCGGCGTTGAAAGGGCATGTTGATTAAACGTACGGGTGGGGTAGCCCTATAATCTTCTTAACCAAGGCCCTTCTGCTCTTTCAGAGGGCACAATAAGAAGAAACAACACACTCAGTTGGAGGTGAGACTATTTGTCCACATGCCCTGCACATTGTCCAAGGATCCTGTTCTCCCTCCTGATCGCACACATTCAGCATTTAGCTCAGGATGATCCTATTTATCAACATAATCTGTTATTTTCTCTCTTATTGCCACTTAACAATGTGTGAAGAGGCTGGTGCCAAAAACCAAAAAAGAAAAAAGAAAGAAAAGAAAAATGATGGGAAAGCTATGGCATCTGGGCAAAGACAGTAGTAAAACAATTAAATTAAAAAAATAAAGCAGTGTTTGAATATCAAAGCAAAATCTCTGCCCAATCTCCGTTAAAAACATCTTCTGCTTGCAAAACTGCTCGCAGAGATAATCCGGTGTAATAATATACATGGTGTTTCTGTCCTGTTTAAAATGCTGGAGCTTTACTGAGAGCACGGGTTTCTGTAAAGGGTCAGACGTTTTGAGGAAACGCATATGAATCAAATAATTAATTATTGAAGATCCCTGTCAACATCAAAGCCTCCAGTATTCTTTGCTCATATGGTTTAAATAGTCTGATAAAGTAACTTATTAATGAGGACTAATTTGTTTCGTGCTTTTTTTTAAATTTTATTTTGCTTTGCTCAATTAAAACCTGCTTTGCTTCACTGCTGTCATTTATGGGCAGAGCTAAACCAGTTGAAGGTTAACCCTCTGACCTCATTGTTTGTGTATTCTGGTTGATAAGAGGACGTCATTGCATAATTATAACCTTCCCAAGTGTTTAGAGGGTAAATTAGCAATATGACTGGGAGAAGCTGTCAGCCAATCTGCAATAAACAGAGCTGTTGTAATGAATTTGGTTTGTTTTGAATCTTAATAACATCTGCGCCGAGGCTGCTTTGAGACGGCAGTATTAGTTTAGTGGGCTGTTCTTACATCATACCCTTTTATGTGGTGGTCGTTTAACCGCAAAGAGAAGCGGAAGGGAGGAAGTAGTAGTGGATGGAAGAGGAAAGGGGTGGGGGTTTGCTGGTGGAGCTTAAGATGAAGTAATGAACCAAAACAGATTCAAATATAAATGCTCGAAAAATGCATTTATATTTAAGAAAGTCACATCAGACCCAGCGGAGACGTTTGCGAGACTCAGTCGACTTTTTCTGTCAAGTTCTTAGAAACACAAAAGTGAATAAGATGCTATGGATGAAAGAGGAAGGGGGGGAAAATAAGTCAAAATGAGGGTAAACATTTTCTTGGGTGCATCGGTGAAGGACACTAATGGCAATATTATTACCCAAGGTCCTTGTGGGGGCACTTGAGTGTGAATTGCTAATCAGGAAGGGCTTCTCTGGTCTAATCCCTCTTTGAGTGGCCGGCCTGGAATCAGCACGTCTGGGGAGACTCCCCACTGCTTCTGGCTCTGGAGGCTCCATTCAATAGCGTAGCCCTCCTGTCCCATTCCCACAGTCCCCTCACACTGTGCAGAGCTGCCATGCATGTGCGCGCACACACATGTGCACAAACCTACACAAACGCACATCCTCCTCTAACCAAATTAGATTAGACCCTTCCCTTTCTCCCCAGCAAGGCGCTGGTCTTTTCTCTGCCTGGTCATTTATCCTAGCCCTTTTGTCTCTGCTTCATAAAAGAGAAACAAATTCCCAAACAACTCCCCGCCTAAGAATTCACTGGTTTGGAAAAGGATGAGGGAAGGGCAGACATCTTTAGCGGACCTTAGGTGATGCTATAATATCACCGACCCTTTGGTGTGTCAGCTCTAATGATGTGTGTGTGTGTGGGGAGGGGGGGTGAACAGAAGTCTGGCAGTGCGGTTGGCAGAGCAGTGAGAACAACGCCAGCTGTGCATCATGTCAACCTGTTACCCCACAAAAACATTGACAGCAACACTAAGGATCTCTTTATTGTGCCCCCTCGCTAACATTGTCCAGCATTTGCTCAGCTCGGCCGTAAATCCTCCCTGACTAGAATAGATAAAATTCACTTGGCGAACGGTCTGCACAAGATGTGCACCAGTGTGTCCGAGTCCTCCAGTATTAGTTGTTTTGATTCCTTGTATCTCTATTCCTTGTAAACCAGTAATGGACACTGACGCATATAGGCAAAATAAAGGCCTCAGTTGAAAGGGTCTTTTGTAAGAAAGCCCTGGTGGAAGCTTATTCCTCCTGGTTCAATGTGCAGCCAAGCTATCCCAAAAGCAGCAAATTGAGATCAAAGCAAAATTAAAGCTGACTCGTTCAAAGCAAGATAAAAATGTGTGAGCCTGCAGCGATATTTTCTCTATTGATTTCCTCCTTTGCTTGCACTCCGTGGGACTGTGCTGGCTGTGCTGTGCTCAGCGCCAGCATTGGAGACTCTAAGGCTGCTGCAGGGAGAAAGGAAATGACTATCGATACAGACAGAAAAACACTGTCATAATGATCAGGGATAAACGGACTTCACAGAGTGTGTGAGATCTAAGTGATTGGGCAACTTTTCATTGCTTTCCAAATTTGTTTTCACTTTGCATTAAGACAAAGGGAAAAATAATGAGACCGTCTAATAGCAAGAGGCATGAAGCGCAAGCATAGGAATGGCATTGTCTTGTGCTGTTATTAGCTGTGATTCTCTCGCCAGAAGAAGGCGTGTAGAGCAAAGTTTTGTCATTGTCTTTTCATCTGGTGCATGGGTCTCTTTCTTTTTCTTTTTTTTTTAAGGAGCCACATGTGGAGTCTTTTTCTCTAAAGTTTATTTAGATTCGCAAGAACACTGAAGAGTGTCTTTCGCAGACGTTTCTCTGGCTATTTCTATTTGCTTTCATGTTCAGCGTTAGTGCGAAAAAAAGTCAGGCACAGCTGAAGTTTTCTTTTTGCCGCACAGCAGATATCTATACTTTGGAAAGACGTCATCTTTAATTAGAGAGAGAACTAGTTTGAATGCAAGGTTCCAATAATAATACAAAAGCAAACAAAATGTCTTTGTTAGGCTCAAACCAAAGTAATTATGGGTAATTTACCATCTTGCTGCTGCAAGGTGTGAAGGGATGAGTGAAGGTGCAGGTGACAGATTCAGTGCTGTGTTTGAAGTCCTGGGGAGGGATTGACAAGCCTTGCAGTGAAACCTGAGCAGGTATGAAGACAAGCTGGAACAATCAGTGTCTGTAACAAGCAGCAACCTCCGGGGCTGAAAAATGAAGCCAGCGCAGTCAGTGTGGAACAAGTGCCAATAACTGCAGTTTCCTGAATAGCCACTTGAGGGTGGCACAGAAATACATCCCGATCAACCCGCTTGTTGCCAAATTTTACATCACAGATGATTATGTTTACTGCATAATACAAAAACAAAATCTAATTCTGACCTTCTTGGGGAAGGGCGAACATTCATATAGCTCACCTGTTTAAATTGCTGATATATGCATGTAAACTTGTGCGAGAAAGCTCACCAAACTCACAGATGAATAGAATGTTTTCCTTCATCGTGTGGTTGAACTTAATGCAACTCTAGGCTTCGTTTCTATTGGTCGCGCAAAGGTACGTCACAGCACGCAGCAGTTAAAATTGAACTGGGTTGAGTTTGGACTTGCTCAGCGCAGTGGGAAACCGTTATTGCGCTATGCAGTCAATAGAAATGAATGTGTTTCAGAGTGCAGGGCTGCAGGTGCCATGTCCTATGTGAAAAGGGCCTTCAGACTATCTTGCCAGAATAATACCAGAAGCTTCTTGATGGCTACCAAAAGCATCTGGTAGCCATCAACTTGCATCCAAACATTTAACCAAATGTTAGTGTGGGTGAATGTATATTTCTGACCCTGTTTAGAATTGAGAAAATACAAAATAACATGCATAAACATGTTTATTTAGTCCCAATGTTGTCGCAGTTACTGTCAGTAGATAAGGCATGCAGTGCTCCTGTCTCCAGTGAGCTACCGAGTCGGCTAAACAACAACAACAACAACAACTAGTTATAAGCTAACATGCCAGCTAAGGTTAAGCTGTTGGGCTCAAAATCACACTTTCCCTCTAATAAACAGTTTGATTACATTCTCATATTAGAGCCACATGTTTCACTAATGTGGGCTAACAGCAGCTAACAGAGGCTAATAGCGGCTAACAGCCGCTAACAGAGGCCAACAGCAGGTAAAGATGGCAAAACCAGCAGTGCTTACTGACAGAAAAGTGAAGAATAGCTTCAAGAACTCACCTCAATATTGCTGCCATCACTTTTTTGCCCTTTATTATTTTAATATTTTAATGAAATATTCCAACAAATAATATTATTTGATGTAATGTTTAGCCCATCCAATATGTGTGTATTTTATTTTTGATGATTTCAAGGATCTTGGTGTATTAATCTGTATCTGTATCTGTGTCTGTGCAGCCCAACAGTTTAGGAATGGAGCTTACTAACCAAGCTTGCTTGCATTAACTGATAATTTAGTATTTAGTAACTCTAATCCTTATACGTTAGCCACAGATCTAACAGGGAGGCTGCCAGAATGCTAAAGCTGATGCTTCAAAAAGCAGTAACAGGGGACGTCACTGCAGTTGCAGCATTTTGTTGTTGTTGTTGCAATGTACAGCCTATGATCTACACACAGTACAAGATCAATTCTCATGTTGAATGTCTGCAGAGACTAACATGAAGTAATGTGGCAAAGATGTTAGAAAGCCAAAATGTTGACACTGCAGCTCTCAAAGCACTGACAAAACGAAAAAAAAAGTGTTTTGCATTTCTTCCAAACATATGCATGAGTGTATATGCACATCCTTCCTTCCTGCTGTCTGTGCCGCTCTCTGTTTTGAGGTGTAACACCTGGGCGAGCTGAAAGAAACATGAATCAAGCTGAGGAAAATGTCTTTTAATCTGTTTCAGATTTTGTTTCATAGCTGTAAGCAGTCTTACCTCATCTATGAATCTTCCTTCTCAGACAGAGGGATCACTGTATCTGTAGGCATTCCTCAGGCTCAAATATCAAAACAGCACTAAATAACCCGTCAGTCTCATTTCCCAGAATATAGATGTTGCAGCATGATGGTCCATATTTTGGGGGAAGATTTACCCTCTGATGGTATATCCTCTTAAGTTTAAAGGTCAAAACATCATAAATATATGCAGATGAAAGGCAGGATTAAGATTTCTGTAACCTGCAAGATGTAACAAAAGAAGCAGTGCTATGAAGTGAACGCGGTGAAATGATCCAGAAACTGAATTATAGAAGTGGTAAAAATGTCTTGTTTTCACACATTTCGCTCTTGTGACAGCTGTTGGTAACCCAGTTATGGAATGCGCCTCTGGGCTTTATTCCTTTTTCCACTCTGAAAAAGTGCAATGGCTGTTTAACTTTTACGTGTGCGGTGTTCAAGAGATGTCCCAGACATTATTATCAAACTTTATACCGAGTGATTTCATTTCACATCGCTGTCTCAGTGCCTCCGGAGTGATCGGCCGGGGAACCTGCGATAGATCCAACTCCATTAAAAAAGAAGCCACTGCTACGTTTGGTTAAAAGTTGTCCTGTTCGGAGCTGTTTGACATGCAAGCTTCATACATCCTGTTTGATTTGCTTCAGTTTTTATCTCCAAAGTATGGTAGATGGCATCTTGGGGAAGGCTTGTTTTTTCCTATGATTAAACAACACATGAATCTATATGGATTCGGGGTTGTCTATCTCACACGCATGGAAATGCACACATTCGTCTTGATGCTTCACAGCTCCTACAAACAAGGCAGTTCTCCTTGTAATGGAAAAAGATGTTGACTTGGGCTTTGAAAAGAGTCTTATTGACTCCGATAAGAAGCCAGGGACTTGAGGGAGATAAAAAAAACGGAGCAGACAGAATGTTTAAAGATTGTTGTTATAACAGTGTAGTAAAATTATCAGTGCAGATTGGATGTGACAGACCCATGCCAGGTTTGAGCTCTTAAGATCATTACTAAGAGCAAAGCGTGCTGATTCTTAGCTCGAAGCAGGTTTTTATCTTCCTTTCAAAGTCATTCTTGTTTTGTTTTTCATTTACATAAATTATTTAATTACAAACATGGTAGGCCAGCTGAGAAGAATTTATGATTTTTGAGTACATAATTTTTCAAATGCAAACTATTTTGGGGAAACATGACTAGAATGTTCCTTAACCAATTTACTAAATGAGCATAGAAAGCTGAAGTCATTACATTACATCTAGTTCAACCTCCACACGTACCTGGGTATTTTTGAAAACTGAGATTTTTCTATGCCTTGTCAGATTTCGTACACACGTAAATGGCGTTTTTGGTCACTGAAAACGGAGATTTTTAAAAACGCCTGCTAGGGTGGATATTTTCGAAAACTCAGTTTTTTAATTTACGTGTGGATGAGGAAAACGGAGAAAACGCAGCGTAAAAGGTGTGCGCCATTTTTGACGTCACACTGTGCACCACGTTATTGTTTTGGTGAAATGAATTTCTACAATACTGTTACTGTTAATTGTACTCTCTGCAGTGTTTAAATGCTTACATATACACACACAGTTACTGTCCCTTCACACATACGACTTGGTTCTGCTTCTATGCCCCATCTTTGTTTACTATTTCCCACCGAGGTTTCTAGACTTCTGATTGGCCAACATTTCTACAGGTTAGGAATATATCGCCACCTGTTGCTTTGGCATGTTCCTAGCAGCGTTTTCCTTCATTTTTGCGTTTACGTGTGGATGGGACTATTTTTTAAAACGAAAACGGTAAATCTCAGTTTTCAAAAATACCCGTGGAAGTGTGGACGTAGCCTCAGTGTCAGTGTTTTGTTACATTTATTGTGACGGTACAGAGTTTGAGCTCATTCAGTTTGTTGACAAATTTCAAATGACACAAATGAGACACTTATATCAGCCCGATGCATATAAAACTACAGACAAGGCCATGTTAGCTTTACTATGATTGAATTGATTGAATATGAATATAATGACAATTAGACTAAAGTTAGTGAAAATAACACTAATTAACACCATTCCCCAACTAATGAATAAAAGCCAGTAAACCTGGCATAAGTCTGGCTCTGGTACTATTTTTTGAAACTCTAAATGCACATGATTTAAATTTTGTATGACATGAGCTTGAAATCCTTTTTTATAACAAAAAATATGTTATATTTTTAAATGAAGCTGAAATATTTGAAAGTCATTTTGATTTGTGTTAGTATTAGCTTCAGTTTGTATCCTCCAGAACCAGTCTGTGTGCATAAACGCTGTGCCTTTTAAAGTTTTCTTTGTGTTTTCTTTGTGTTTGATCTCAACACCTCTTAAATCTTAACTTGGCAAACACACTGCATCTAGTTGTAATTTGACCAGGGGCGATTCTAGGATCAGAGCTTTGAGGGTGCTGAGCACCCAGAGAGCTGCCCAGCCAGGCAAGATAAACCTGTCTCTGTCAGTCCCTGCATCCTTTATTGTTGTCCCGAGTTCTCTCTGACTGTCACTTTGGTGCATTTAAACCCCTGCATCCTCCCTGTCCTCATCATCTGTTGTCTTCATCTCCGTTATCAGTCATCAGAATTTTACCATCTCTGTGCAAGTCTGCAAATTTCTTTATTAAATCATAAGATTCTTAAATTCATCAAGTCTCTCTGTGCCTGGGTCCTTGTCACAGACCATGACATCACTGTTTTATGAATTTTAACACAATTTAATCCCCACATTTGTGAAAGAAAGGCAAAACACTTTTTTGAAAAGTCTGTAACAAAACCATCAAATCTGATCAAGGTTATTTAAATGCTGCAAAAGAAGAATGGATTGGAATAGGAAAAAAATACATATCCTAACCTTAATTACTGGAGGAGAATAATGAATGATGCTCACAGTGAGTAAAAAGTAAACTGAGTGCATTTTTTGGACAGAGATTCACTTTTAATGTGTATGTATAATATAATACAGATACATAAAAAAACACTCCCAAAACAGAATAAATTATTACAAATAAATTATTACAAAATATTAATAAAATCTATAAAAATGGAGGCAACTTTGCCTGTCGTAGAATGTATACAATGTATGAAAAAATCTTTATTGCAGATACTAATTTTACTAATTTAATAATAATAATTTTGTGTTGTAAGATTTATGACTTTCATGCTTTCATAGTGATACTTGGGAGAGCTTGACATTTTTATCAGGTGGTACACACTGTAAAACGTTTGAGAAACACTGATAAGTTAAGTGTATATGTGCTTTTGGAAAACATTTAAAGCTGCTGTACAGAACCTTTGAAACAAGCTAGCTTAAAACATTTTTAGAATATAAACAGAGCATCTGCTTCTCTTTACAGCTCCTCACTCCACCAGGACTCTGTTTGGCACTTTTTGATAGTGTGCAAATGTGATGTACGTACTGCGGCAGTCATACAGACAACTGGACGGTCCAAAAGTTGGCCTACCTATTACTGGCTGAGATTTTACTAAAGTTGTGGCTCTACTGTAATCTCCCCAATCAATGATAATGTTATGTTGGAATGTTGTTAAAGAGGGTCAAAACTGTTTCAAACCAGTTTGTTTTGCAGATTCTGTATAGCTGCTTTAATATAGGGAGAACACAACTTCCAGATTGTGTGAGGGTTTTTTTTCTCTTTGTCAGTTCAACAGTTTCTGTTGTGTCACTGTTCCCTGTCTGTTTTCATACCTGGTTATTCCTGACCTTGTACTTTCTCCTCGCGTTCCCCTCTTTCTCTCTCCCTCTTCGGACTGACAATCATACACAAATAGATTGTATTCAATTAGATGAAAAAATTACATTAATATGAAAAAAATTCTATTAAGATCACTAACAAAAAGTCCTCTGTCAGTGTACTTTCAACCAAAAGGCAAATAACCAAACCACATGTACATCTAATAAAAGATATAAATATTGAAACACTGATCCAACATTATTCTTGATTGATGGATCATTTGATTTTACACTTTTACCTGAATGTGGCTCCTTTTTTTGAAAAAATTTCCTTATATCCATTATGAACCTGGCTGTCTCTCTGTACACACACACACACACACACACACACACACACACACACACACACACACACACACACACACACACACACACACACACAACAGGAGTTTCATACAGGACAGTGGTAACCAACAGCAGGCTACGGCCAATTTAAAGTTTTAGATTTTAAATAGGCTGTATACATTTCAAAGGGAGCAACAGGACGTTCAAATGTCGCTGATTTTACTACAGAGCAACAAACATTGTAGAAAAACACATTTTCAACACAGCAGGTTACCTGGTGTAATGTTTTTCAGCTAAAAAGAAACATGGTCTGACTCCTACCTAACTATATAAAGAGTAACTGAAGGTTAAATGCAGCTAATATGTCCTGTTTTAAGCCAGGCACTTACACCTCCGCTCCGTTGCGTCTCAGCCAGCATTGCTCTGGCAGCAAGAGCGCTAGAGCCAGAGCAGGGGAGAGGCGAGCTGGAACAAACCATTTTGGGAGGGGGGGTTATCTATACTTTTGTTGTTAAAATGTTACGTCTCAAACAAGTACAGTACTGTATGCTTTTTATATTTTTAGTAGTGTGTCACACAAACAGCAAATATTGTCAAAAAAAAGTAAGAAATCTGCTGAAGCACCCCCCAAAATGGGCTAAAATCACCCCTGAATTTGACAAAAATTGCTATGCATTTGTGTGCATGTTTTAACTTCGGCCTCAATGTAACAACCCACTGAACTTCTTTCTTTCGACAACGAAGTCTGTGTCTGAAGCTCGCAAGAAGAACAGAGGCCTTTTTAATGGGTGCGTGCAATTATTATTCCGTTTCATCTTCACTACAGATGTTGAGAAGATGCGTACCTTCAGTTGCATGAGAGGGAGGCCAAAAGGAGGCTAAACAAAATGTTTGTGCCTTAAGTGCCGTCTTAAGTGTCAAGTGCTGTTGACAGTCTTCAGTGTAGGCAGACTTTTAACTGTCAAACGGGCCGACAGCCGATGGTCCGCAAACACCTGCTCAGATAGCCTCGTGTCCTTTGCGTGCTGACACAAACTGTTTGGTATCCTCACCTCCCCAATCCCCTCCCACAACTCCTCTTTCTTGTGATGACTGACACCCTTGTCCCCCATCCACAAGCAATGACTGCAAAGACACGCTGTTACCACTATGACCCTCTCACTTGGGAGAAATAACCGCAGCCTCTCTAGATTTCAGCGTCTGCTTCGACCTCGCTCTCTCACCCCCTTCCCCTCTGCGGTTTTGACAGAGAGGCTTGGGTTTCAGGTTCAGGACGTTTCCATTAGCACCTTTTGGTGAAGCCCTTTCATCCAGCAGTTACAGCCCTTGTGATCTGGCCACAGCCAGGCTGTTAAACTGGTGCTCTAACAATGCCAAGGCAGACAGCTCCAACAACATGGGGAGGAAGTCCTCAGTTCTGCACAGACTCTGACTCAGTAATTGTTTGCTCTGTTGTCTGGAGGTGTGAGTTTAAGCTTGTTGACATTCAGCTCAGTGTTGATGTGTTTATGATATCTTGTACAAATGTCACTCCTCAGCGCAGTCTGTTGTGAGATGTGATGTATGATACTGTTGTTTTAGCTCAGATATATTGTTGGCGCCCTAAAATACAGTTTCTTGTACTGATTTACCTCGAAGGCATGTTGACAAAAGGCAGAGAGTTTTGAAGTGTAAGCCTCTGTCCAATTAGATTCCTTAAATTAGTGCAGTCCCTCATGAATGTCTGCATAACAAGTATCGTTTTCTTTATAACTCACATATTCGATATAGTTTTCCACCTCATTTTTTGCACTACTTTTGAATGGAGAACTGCTTGGGATATCATCCTTGCTTTCTTATAATGTCACCTTGTCTGTTCAGACATGTCTGAACAAGCCTGAACCCCTCCAGCTGCCCACAAACATGTCTATTTTGTCAAGCTGGTAACATTTAAGCTTCAGTGGTCTGGGCTTAATGGGAAGCGATGTTTCTTTAAGTTCGCTGACTGTCTGGTTTATATCTAGAAATAAAGAGAAACCCATATCCAATAATATTCTTATGTTCACCAGCTGGAAGTTGTTAAAATTAGATACAAATTTCAGTATGATTGTGAATCAGGTTTCTTGAGCAGAGTCCAGGAGTCCTGGTCTGGTTTTACTCTGGCTCTTCATACACTTGCAGCAGTGGTGTCCACTATGGACTCCCTGTCTATAGTTATGAACAGGTCTGGCTTATGCAGAGTAATGTGGGCTTCTACCAACGATTTGTGCCTCGCCAGACGATTCATCTGTGCTCATTGGCACCCAATAAGTCAAACCACTAAAATGATTAATAAAATTCCTGTCGAGTACCAAGGGACATACTTCAATCGAGGCAAACAATTAATGGCGTCCTGTTTTTTTTGTTTTTTAAGTGATTATCCTGGGTTTGTTCCCATCTGCCTCGTGGGAAGAAATGGCGTCCCTGGTGCAGATGCTGATTGTCAGAAGTCAGGATGGTGAAGCGGCGAGTCAGCAAGCAACACAGGAGATTCAAGCAAACTGAAATAGAACAATAGCTTTTCCCAGCCTGTATCCTATTTCATAGGCAACAATGCTTAGTTTATGGCACTTTTCCATTCACATGAAAGACTAGCCATGCTTCTGTAGTGATACACTGTACACATTTCTGTGATATTTTGGTTCTGTTCGCTTTGAAGTGTGTTAGGGGGGAAAGACAAGCCTCTGCATAGCATCAAATGCTTCACTCACTCTAAAGGATTTGTGATGCGGAGATAATCGTTTAGTTACAGCCTGTATTTTAATGAGTTATTCGTACAGCATATTTATGATTAGCTGCTGCATCACAGGCATCTATAGCAGTCAGGTTTGTGCAGCAGCTGCACTAAATTCTCTAAAAGGCAGCCCCTGTTCCTGTATTATTTTGCAATTTGCAGGATTTTGGTTAGAATTAACTCTAGCTTTCTTTTCCTATAATACAAATTGAGCTCAAGACAGCACTTAAGAACTCAGATAATTTAACGACTGCCCTCATCTTGCTTGTGAAAACCTTTCCCCCCATGGCCAAACTGCTGTTCAAGGCGACTCCTCCTCCACATCCAGTGGTACAATGATTGTTTGTTGTCACTGAGGTATTGTTTTTGCTTTTTGATCTTGGTTTATGGTCCCAGATGTTGGCGGAGGAGTGCAAACCCACAGAAAAGACAGTTCAGGGCTGTGTCTGATGTTCTCTGTGGTGGCATTGCTGCTTTAACAGCAAAAACAGACTCTTCTTCCTAAAACAGCAAGCAGCCGCTGGCTTATACCAGATAGAAATGTGACCTGAGCCTGTGGCACACTGATTTGTTGTGCAACTTGAGAAATTTTACTGACATGCAACAGTTGCACTTTTATCAAAGTACTTTTTTCCCCCTCAGTTTATTTTGCAGCGATTGCATGCAAATGCTAACAAAAATTAGTAGTCATTTCCTCTCTGTAGGTGTGCAGAGAGCTGTCTGTCTGGAGTGAGGATGCCGCCCTCTTTCTGCTGCAGAAAAGGTTAGAAGATGTGAATGAATCAGTTCTGTGTGTGTTCAGGGGGAGAGACAGTACAAAATCCTGTTGCGGAGCGGTGAGATGGCCCCAGCATAGCTTCTTACCACCAATCAGCAGTGATAAAAAAAAAGAGAGAGAGACGAGTGAGCCAGAGGCGGCAAGGGGAGTAGAGCTCCTCTGTAATTACAACATGGTCTTAAAAAGCAAATACCAAACCCTAGCAACCTCAGCTGGGAGACACAGAGAAAAGGGGGAGGGGGGGATAGTAAAGTGGATGGGGTACAAAAAAATAGGCAAAGGGAGTTAAGAAGCACCACAGAGAGCGACCCTCCAATGACCTCGGCTCTCCAACAATCGTCCCCTGCCAGCTGGAGCCAGGGTTAGGGGCGAGAGAGAGGGGCTGGGCAGGATCCCCTCCGATTTATGACTGACTATAAGGCCCCTGAAAGAAACCCAATCACCCAGGATTCCTGCGCAGCATGACTCTGGCTGGAGAGAATAGATAGCCCAGGAGAGTGTGGGACGGCGGCACAGCCAACGGCTAACACACAGGCACTGACACAGAGGGCCACTTTACCAAGGGGAGGGCCACTGGGCACTTGCTCTATTATCTGCAGCTCTCTGCATTGAGCATGATATCATTAGCCTACACTGTGCCGACTCTAACCTCAGCTGCGTTCAGCGACTGGCCAAACTCATCCTCTGAACTCTTCTTTGTCTGACATATTTCCCGACTTGGATTTACATGCACCCAGCTAATTGCTCTATCTGTCTAATTAGTCGAAATTTAATGGTTATTAAATTTCAACCTGCTATCAATGTAGAATGGGAAAAAGAGAGGCAGGCTGAGAGTAGGGCATGAAAAGAAAGGGAGAAGGCAGCTGTCTTTTAAAGCGGGGTAAGCCGCGCTTGGAGCTACCCCGCTGAACCATTAGCATATCTGAATGATCCTGTTCCTGCACAGCCACCACCACGCTGCAAGGTGGCACATCTGAAGAACGCGCCCTTTGAATGCGCTTGCAAGCTGGGGAAACTCATATTTTTCAGCCCGTTTGAAAACCTGGAGACAACTTGATGTTTGAGAAGCTGACAAAAATAAGAGAAGGAGAGAAAAAGAGGAGAAGGGAAGAAAAAGAAAGTTTCAGATTTGGAAGAGGACAGAGTTTTACAAGCTTTTTGAAGCTAGGTACTTAATAATTCACTTGATGCTACAAGCAGCAGTAAGGCAGTATGGAAACACACTCATGCATGACAACAGATTTCACTGCATATGCATTGTCGAGAAAAAGTGTGTCACAACCTCTGGTTCAGGAAACAGCGATGTAGTTTTGTGTATGTGTGTGTGTGTGTGTGTGTGTGTGTGTTGAGGAGTTATGTTTCACAGATCCTGAAAAGCATAGAAGGAAATTTTAATTGTGCCCTGTAAAAAGTCACAAGTTTATTTTAGAAACACTAAGTCTTAGCTTCCTTTTTATAACTTTACTCCCACACAGATCTGCAGAAAAAAAACTAAAACAATTCTTATGGACAGGGTGAACTGCCCACCTCAGACGACTAAAGAACTTGCGGAATGTAAACAAGCATTTAAGAAAATGTTCAGCACGCAAACAGGTTTAGCCGGATGAATCCATTAACTGTTGCACAAGTAACTCCAAAATTTTAAAAGTATAACATATCAAGTTCTCATCCTGATCTTATTTAAATCTGTCAGAGCTTAGTTTTTTCTCTTCTTCTTCTTCTTCTTTTTTTTATCGGCCTTGAAGTTGGTCTCCCCTCGGCCACAAAGCGGGTTTCTATTGACTGGTTCCAGGGAGTGTATTGATGGTTCCATAATTTGGGCACAGGAACACAAAAAGGCTGACCCCCGCTGGGCTCAGCACGACAGCTCAGTCAGCGGGGAGGCTTGCATTTATTAGCCTGGGAGAGGAGCTCCTGCAGAATTAAAGCACATTCACCCACCCATTGATCTCTGTCATGAAAACAATACTCGCCTCCCTCTCTGGCAGCGAGCTAGGCAATGCGCGCTCTGAGGTAATTCGGCAGCCATAGAAAACACGATGGCTCACACCCTCGGGCTTAAAGTAAACTATTTGAAAAGTGAGAGGAACAGAATAATAATCGTGAAAAAAAGGGGAAGACATGTTAGATTATCAATCCACCTGTCCAAATGTATTATGCTATGATTTGGGATTAATGGTGGATGGATGTGAATGCAGCTGTTGTGCAGTTTCCTCTAGGGAGCAGAAACCAGTTCTTGTTTTTTTTGGCTGTGCTGCGACATGTTGCTGCTTTATGTATTTAGATCCAGAGCCCCAGGTTTCCCTCCTGGAAGCATGCGGGGCTCTTTCAGGTTACTAAACCTTTGGTTAAGTACCTTTGGCTCTAGCTTAGCAGTCACATGAGAGGTGCAGTTTTGATTTCAATTGCAGAACTTCTGTTTCTTTATTGGATCTTGTCTACTGCCCAGTGGAGAAGGGTAATACACAGGATATAGCTGAGGGAGAATGAGGCTGGCGTGTTCCAATACTGTGAGCACGCCCCTACCATCTTAGTTTCTGCTAATCCACCGATAATGGCCTTCATCGCCTCCAAAAAATACCGGAGAGTCAGTCACAAGGCAGGGTGATAGGGTGCACATGTGCATAAAACTGTTTTACAGGTCACCAGTGCCGCCTATCCTAAAAGGCTTTGCGAACACTGAGTTATCAGTTGATGTTTTAGTCTGCAGACCTTCCTCTGGACGCAGATGAAACAATCTTGAGGAAGCTGGAGTGGGAAGGGCCACACCAAAGCATCTCTCCTCTGCTTTTGTGTCAGGCGCGTCCTTGTGTGCGCGACTCTGGCTGTTGACCTAAGGAACTCAGTGATCTATGATGCGGCACTCAGCAGCTGGGGTCTAAAAGGTGGAAGGCTCTCTGTACCATTCGGTCAGCTCCTCACACACAGGCTGCAGTGTCAACACACGATACAAGAAGACAGAGAATGTCACACTTCACACATAGTTGAAAGGAGCAGTGCGTCTCATTATGCCACCTAGAGCTGCTTTTGTCAGCTGGGGTTTGATGTGTGGAGAGGAAGGGCTGAAGGAGTCACCATGGCCTGGTATGGGGCCCGCTGCTGCCACGTTTGAAGTCACTGTCAGGACAAGGTCTTTCATATTTACAGAAAAGAGGAAAACTCAAGGGATAGCTGTGATTGGCAAACTGTATTGTAAGAGATGTTAGAAATGGCTTGAGCTAATCACCGTTTGCACCCGGCTCATTCATCAAACCCCTTGCAGCCCCAGGAGTTTTAAAAACACTGCTTTGCAGGCACTTTTTTTTGGCTCCTCAAACATGAAACTTCCTTTAATCTATTCTTACTCAAAAAGCCATTCAAACATCTTACATAAATTATGCTCTTAGCATTAGAATCAAAGGCTAGCACCATCTCTCCTCATGCTGTCAGTGAACTTTTTGATGGACAGATATATTAAGGCTTGTTCTATGGATAGCATATGTATTATAATTTTGAAGGCGACTGAGAAACTTGACCACATCAGTCAGTTTTGGTGAGAATGAGCTATTTGACGATAATCGCAGTTTTCCATCATATATTCCTTGTAAGAATAATACAGTGAAGACATTATGTGACAAAAATAGACAATATCTACTGCTCAGTGTGTTAAACTTACCTTTACCTTAACATAAGACTGTGTCTGTCTGATACAGTTGCAGTCTGTTAATTGTCTTCTACATGTGTATTTCCTCCTTGATGCTCAGGATTTTGTAACTACTAGGGGGAAATGGATGATAAACACTTATATAACACTAAAGGAATATGAAACAAGACCATTGTTTTTTAAATTTATAACTACTTAAATTATTTCTGTGTTTCTAAATCATCATGTAGCATTCCCACAAGAATAATGTTAATTAGTAAAACATCCATATAATCAGTTTCTTTCATTCCAACTTCACCACCATGGGCAGGACCAAAGAGCTGTCAAAGAACATCGAGATAAAGATTGTAGACCTGCACAATGCTAGAACAGGCTCCAAGACATCAACAAGAAGCTTGGTGAGAAGGTGACAACTGATCGTGCAATTGTAGAAGAAATATAAAAGGATAATCAACTGCTCTCAGTCAGGTGGTGGCCCCAATTTCTCCTTTCCCTTATAGGCCCGTCTTCATTTTACCAGTGAACATCTAAATGAGAATGTGAAGTGGTCAGATAAAACTAAATGTTTTGGTATCAACTTGACCCGTTTGTTTAGAGGAAGAGAAAAGCTTAGTTTGCCCTGAGATCACCAACCCAACAGTCAAACACAGGAGAGAAAACATTATGCTTTGGGGCTGTGTTTCTGCTAACGGTACAGGACAACTTGACTATATTAAGGGTCCAGTGGACGGGGCCATGTACTGTAAAATCTTGGATGAGAACCTTCTTCTCTCAGCCAGAACGCTGAAGAGATGTCGTGGATTGGTCTTACAGAACAACAATGATCCTAAACCTATCTGCAAGGCAACGAAAGAAAAGATAAAGAAGAAGCACATTAAGGTCATGGAGTGGCCTCTGGACCTTATTCCTATAGAAAATCTGTGGTGGGAGCTGAATCTTCGAGTCGCCCAGTGGAAGCCAAGAAACCTGAAGGATTTAGAGAGTTTCTGTAAAGAGGAATGGCCCAAAATCTCTGTTGAGATGCAAACCTGGTGAACAACTACAAGAAACATCTTCCTGCTGTACAACTACAGTACTAAGAAATAAGTCACGTTTGCTCGGGAATCAAATACTTATTTCACTCATTGAAACGGAAAACAGTTTTTAACTTTTATGAAATTTGTTTTTGGGTTTTTGTTGGTTGATATTCTGTCTCTCTCCATTAAAATTAAACTATCCCCCCCCTTTGAGAACAACAACTACAGTAGTGCTATCCTCTGATTCAACTCTTAGAAAGAAAATGGTTAAGTCTATTTTCAAAGATGTCATAACAGCTTCATACTGACACAGATGAAGTAAGCCAACCACTGGCTGAATCACATCTTAGCCGACTGTTGTTGTGATATAAGTAAAACTGAATCAGAGTATGGTTACAGGTTACAATGTTACTAACCGAAAAGTCCACATAAATGCTATATCATTTAGGTGAATCTTGGTTTATTCCAGCTGTCTTATATTGACTATTGGACACTGGTAAAGTATAGTGGATTTGAATTAAGGTTAACAGCAGTAAACACTTGTTGCTGGAGTTTCCTTTGTAGTTTTGCACAATACTGACATTTTGTGAGGACACAGGGACATTGAAAGCTTTGATGACGAAGCTGGGGCTGTTACTGTCCCCTGCAAATTATATTTTTCTTATTATTTAGGCTTCATCTTGCACATAAATGTCAAGATTAATGGCCTAAATCTTCTTCCTCTTCCTTCCTTTCTTTATAGCCCAAGTTAATTCACTCTGTGAAGTTTGTGTGTTGTGTGTTTAACATTTAACAGGAAGAGCGCCCATATACAGTATTTAATACTCTTTGTACTTCACATAAAAAGTTTGATCTTCTCTTCTTCCTCTGCATTGCAAATGAGAGGAAAAAGACTTAGTGGTGCTGAATGGTAACCTCAAACTACCACAGAAGGTCATGGTCAGTGCCTCTCTTTGAAATATCACAAGGCTTCTTTCATAAACAAAACGTGTCTGGGTGTATATGGGAGGGGTTATTGAGCTAGTAAATAGACTCTGCTCTTATCTTTGTTCAAATAGTGCGGAAAGGGAAAGACAGTGAGCACACAAAAGGGAGAAATGAGAGTGGAAACAAAGCCAGGTACAAGATAATGACAAGGTCAAGTGTGCACTCAATGGCTTAGTTCAGTCAGAGAGAGATAAGGCCCAGCCCGCTGACAAGGTGTGTGCAGGAGAGAGGAAGGGGAGGTCAGGTAAAGGTCTGGGGATGTGTCTTACAGTCTAAAACTTCGCCTGAGCTTCTTTCAGTAGGATTGCCAGCTCTGCAGCACCACCTGCTGGAGAAATGGGCACACACAGCTGACAAGTGAAGGATTTTAGTGACTACAGTTCCAGCTAAGATGACTTACATTTACCTAAAGAAATGTATCAGTACCAGACACAGGTATATAATTCTTTATGTCAATAGAAAAGAAAAAAGGTGATCACTGCCTGTTATATATTATGATTTGTCTGATTCCAGTTTTGTATAATGATGACACTTAAAATTTTCCAACCAAAGACAATGTGGGCTTTGAAGGGCACGCAGCCAACACATCATCAGCTATTTTCCTGGAGCAGCTCCAACAATAACCAACAGTTGGACTGGAAGAATTCTTGTTTCGCTTTGATGTTTAAGTTTCCCCTGTTTCTGAGCGGTGCATCACAGACTGAGTGAAATTTAAAAAGGCACAGAGCTCCCCATCTGAAACTGAGCATGACATTAAGCATGATTTCAAATGACAACAAATAAAGTGTGAAAGGGCTACATGCTCGCAACTTCCTTTCACAGAGCATAAAGGATAGGATTAGTTGAAGGCTATCTCTGATGTGTCACTCATCTCCAGGAGAGAGGAGAACACAAGATAAAACATCTTTTGGTGGACGAGCAAAGCCAGAGAGGAGAAAGAGAGATGCTTCAGTAGATATATGATACAACTGATCCCGATGCTGACCCTAATCCTGATCTGGAATTCTGATCTCATGCCTGGATAAAGGGATAAAAAGCGGGCAGGTTGGGGGGAGTCACACAAAAAGAGAGACCTTGGACAGATACTCAGAGGTGGGCTGGGTCAGTGGGACATCAGGCAGCACTTTGACCATACTGCGCCTTGAAGTTGTGAGGGGCGTAGGGTCTGTTAAGTCTCATCCAACACACCCAGGCTTAGGGTGTGCACTGAGAGGAGGCACAAGAGAGAGGGATTGAAGTGAACTACAGGGAGCAGCCTGGCTATGCTGTTTTGACTGATAAAGAGGAGAGTCAGCGGCTCTTCGCTCTCCTTCGTTTGCCTGTGTTTGAGACTACAGAGTAGTCTGGTGGGGAAAAAAGGAAATGATTTTGTTTTATTGATTGCATATATGAAAGCCACATGTAAATGGAAATGTAAACAAACAAGGGTAGGCCATACGGTGCTTCTTACAGGGAAAAGATGGTGGAGTGCACTTTAAGAACATATCTATATAAGCTGGCTAAAATATGACTGAAGATCATGTTTTGACAATACACAAGTGAAAAGCTTTAAAGTGAGCCGAGAGGCACTCAATAAAGGTATTAAAAACAAGAAGGAATTTGTATGAATATGTAAGAAAACTTTTAAAGAGGCTAATAGCTAAAAGCTATTGCTGGTTATCAGCAATAGCTAGCTAAAACGGTTTAACGGCAATGCTAAACTCTTTGATAAAAGCAACGGGCAATGCTTAAAAAGAAGAGGTAAAGGTAATGGATAAATGCTGGAAATAGCTAGAAAAAGACATAAAAATGTAAAAAATTGTTACCTTAATGTTGGTGAAACTGCTAAGATAGTAGTTCATGGTGTTAGCTGCTAAAGGTTAATGGAAGGGTAGCGATTTTAAACAATAAAGGTGGTTTCCATATAGAAGTAGCCTATATGAATTAAGGCACATGTCGGTTTCTTGAAAGAGTTGGGCAACAACGATTTGATGGGAAATTAGACATTTAAAATACATAAGTCTTCAAGAGAAATGTTGGTTTATGTTTAATTATTGGTTAGGACTTTCTGACATACCAAATAACTCATTAAGATAATATTGGTTTAACTCATCTGTTTTACAGTAATAGAAAAACAATTTTAATTAAGCAGATGTTGCCATCTAGTGGCGACACCATTTCTGCAACTAATGCAGGTAATGTAAATACCAGAAATATTTGTCTATAAAAGTCCAGTTCCAAAAACGACCATGAAACAGTTTAATTCCAGGAAAAGCCAGTGTTAGGTTGGAGATGGAAGCTCACACAAATGCACACAAAATCCCTGCCTGAGCCTCTACTCTGTGTGTTTAGGATTAATCGGCCATAGCAGGGGCCCTGATGGAGGGGGAGCCAAGCGTAGAGAACATGGCTGGCCCTCTCTCTATCAATCAGAGAACTCTTCTTCTACCCAAACCAAATTGACCTGCCGATGCACTGGCCACGTCCGGGCTCTATGTGGAAATAAATCACACTGAATCAGAGGTAGGTACCTGTCAGCTCCACTGAATGTACCATTTCTCCCTGTGCTCTCCCTGGATGCAAAGATGTGTCTCTCTGTGTGGCTCGCTGCCTCACAAACAGCAGACTGAACAGCTGACTGAACCGCACACGCAGACAATTATGGAAAGAGCTCGTATTTTATGTACGAATGCTGTAGCTGAGTTTTTCTTGTTTGATCAGATGTACATTTATTTTGTGGCAAATAGATTTAATCCCCTGGCATGGTCATCCATCGATGCACTCACAGCTTTAATAATCTTACACTGTGGAACAGAAGAGGTTGAGGATAAGGGTGAAGGGAACGTTTATGATCAAACTGTAATCTCCTTTCCTTGAGAATAAATGTTCTGACATTTGTCAAGCTGGCAGCGGTGCACAGCTGTCGATATGCCCTTGCGTCAGTGCTGACACACCAATTCTGAGCAAACTTATTGAGCTTGACAAATATGCAAAGCGGGAGTCTAATTTTAATTAGAAATACCGATAACAGCACGGACCCGATGGTGTTACACGGCTCTCCTCATCCTTCAGCTGCCCCATTATCCCCCAGTTGTAAAGTCTCTTCCAGTGGCTCTTAGCTCCAGGAAATGTAGCATCATGAGCAATGGTGTGAGGGAGATAATATGAGGAAGGGCTGGCACTAAATCTTAGTTCCGCTCATCTCCTCATCCTCTGGTTCACCTAGGCAGCTGGCAGACAGATGACTCAGTGCGTGGTCCGGGCTGCATCTCTGTTCCCGGGTCATCCATTGCTCCCGGAGTGATAAGTGGCTCTGTCCTGGTGCTGCTCGTCTGGTGCATACACAGTCAATCACTGAGTGGAGCCACAGTACAACGGCCGCCCATGGAGGACAGCAGAGCAATAACAAAACTCAAGGTGACATCTGTATCACCTGAAGTGATGAAAGAAATTCCGACTCTAGGTCCAAAAGGATTGCTTCCACTTTTGGCACTGTAACTGAGCATGTGTAGTTTTCTTTGGTAGCTTGTTATGTGACCTAAAGAGATTCAAATTGTGTGATTCTCAGAGAGTACACACTGTTCAGTTATGGAAAGTTGTTACCTTAAGGCAAAGTTAGGGGCTAATGATGACTTTTATCATATGCAGGCTCCTGCTGATGTCTGAAGCCTACAGCAGCAGTGAATGTGGTTTGTGGCGGTCATATTTACTGACAAATTAACAGGTGAAATATGATTTCAAATTCTTTTCACATTTGAGGTGTCTTAAGTTAATTGCAGCCATTCAAGTTTTATTTGTAGATAGCTCTAGTAGATGAAGATGAAGGCCTCTGTCTGGGCACAAGAAGGAGATTTTGTGCTTCATGACTGAAATTTTAACCCGAGGCGCCCTGAGGGTTTCCCAGAGCTGAACTGTTTTATCTGTGCAAAGCACACTTACTCTCGCCTCACAGTAACTACAAGACCTTAGAACATGACTTTTCTGAACAACTGCACATCCATTATTATTTTGATCTCCTGTTGTTTGATTTATTTAGATTTTTTTGCTATATTTCTAGTCAGCTTTAGACAGAACCAGGATATCTATTTCCCCAGTCTGAAGTCTTAAGTTAAGCTATGCTAACTCGGGGTAGCATCAGTCACTGCAAGAAAGTCAAAAAGACCATTTCTCATCTTATTTAGCTTTTTCGTCAGTGAACATGGCCCCTTTCTATATGATCAGTATTTTTATTGAACTTTGTGTGGATTCTCTCTGGGATTCCCCTTGCTAGAGACATGTGCAGCTCCTTAACACTAGAAGATGCTTTGAGTAAAAAAAGCACATATCTGCCCAATCCTCAGTGACAGGCGCACACACACACACACATTCATAATAAGAGATAAAGGACTGCAGTCCAGCTTTATGTCCCTGCTGCAAGCCCACCCAGCACCAAGCAGCGAGTTGCAGCATCCAAGCACTAGATGGCAGCACAGCTGCACCGCTGCAGCTTTTCTGATTGAATATTTAGTCATTCACGCATTTCACCTGATCATTTGTATGACACAGCATGATTAAATATCCCAAAATGTCATATCTCCTCGTTCACTTCCTGTTGACATGTTGCCTGTTCTAGAACTTCTTATGTGCACACCATCGTCTCCAGGAAGAAGAAGAAAAAAAAAAATCTAATAACATGGCTGACTAACTGCTCAGACTGCATGTCATGCTGTTGTGAGTTAGCTTGAAAAGAAATATACATAAATTAAAGTTGAGCTCTGACATCCACTCGTTGGCCTTTTCCTAAACCACCCTCTGGAAATGAAAAAAGTTCTCCGACTTCTGGAAGAGAATATTCTTGCTAATCCTCTGGACCTGATCACGCTTTGCCAGGTAATTCCTAGAACCTGGCACTCTATCAGTGAAAGGAAATTGGGCTTAAGATGTGCAGCCCCCTCTGGTCTTTCAGAGTGTCTTTAAGAATGTTGAAGGGAAGACTTGTAAGTTCAATATTTACAGTCTGCTGTACTTGTACTGATTTTAGACAGCTATGCCCGTTTACGTCAGTGAATTAAATCTAAACCGAAACAAATACATGTGTACGTCTCAGATCTAATTAAGGGGTATTGTTCAGAAAAGGAAAGCAAACTGCATCTGTACTTTAATCACACATCATTTCTGAGGATTTTCTTGCTTCCAGTACTCCAAGAACCCAATGAGCGTGTCTGACCATATTGTGGTTGTAAAACATACTTTCCTACTCAGAGACTCCTGCCCATCATGATTCATTCCATCATGACTGACTGTGCTCCCCAGAGCATGAGAGAGAAGCTTATCATCTGTCTCCTCCTCATTTCATGCCCTGTAGCAGGCAGCCTTCACTATGGAACCAACCCAGGATGTAGCCATCACTGACACACCTTAATTGCTACACAGGAAACTTTCAGGAGAAGCAGTGAGCGCACATCTAATCATGATATTCAAAAAAGAAAAAAAAGTTTGGGGTGTGATATTGCCACAAAAATGTAACCTTTCCACTGCTGCAGTTTCAGGATAAGGTGAGCCGGCTGCAACCCTAAAATGTGCTGGAAGCTGAGATAACCTATCCAATATCAGCAACTAATGAGGCAGAAAGAGGAGCTGGAGCAGACAGACACTATGATTCCACCTCCATACGTTTTCATGTGCAAGATAAGCTTTGTCAGAGGTCAGATACTGTGTGGTAGTTTGACCAATTTCCAGCACTATTTCTGCCAATGGCTGTCGATTTGATGGCAGCGTGGATTGCCAGCCGTGGTGAACGAGCAGCTGCAGTGCTTTTGGCCCACAGGGGAAATCTGTTTGGGCTGGCCGGAGTTGAACAGCTGAGTACTTTTACTCGTGGTGAGAAGATTGCTCTCATGTTTTATTGAATGTTGCCTCCGGCACTTCTCATCCTTGACAATCTGATTCTCTGAAGGTCCACCTCATGACCTTAATGTTCAACCAATGGGGTGTTGCAGTTCAGTCACGTTGACCCCTCCATCAACCTCATCAGCCCTTCGGTCCTTTGGGTGGCATTTATGGGCCACTCTCCAGCTGGATTAATATCTTTGCAGCACACCTGCGTTGTACTTAATTGTCCTTGCACCTATATAACCTGTCATGTTTGCCCTTTCGTTCACTCTTACCATTACAGGCATCACTTTATCATCAAGTCTTGCTTCTCTGTTACTGTTAAAGTGCACAGCCAACAATCTCCTCATACTGAGTATGTACATGTGCTTTTGGCAAACATTAAATTTAGGTCAAGGCCCTCTAATCCTGCCAGCATCAGATAGAAGAGTCTGTCTAGTCCCCTTGTCTGACCTCTACAGCTGTCACACGAACTGTATTGTAGTGACTATTTAATCCACTATAGCTGTCATGGAGCCAGTGATGCTGCCATAAAGAACAACCTTGTTCCTTTATAATCCATTATATTATTCTTGGAAGTTTTCCTTTACATCGGAAAACACTGAAAAGGTCCTTCCAGGCATTTCTGTATTATAAATGTGTCAGTGCTGTTTGTGTTTTTGGCACAACAGGCACAGAGGAACCAAGAAGAATGTGCAAGAGGAGAGGATAAAATACCAGACCACTTGAAAATTGGCTTAATTCAGCTTGCTATAAACATAAACAATGCAACGGCAGATGTTGCTGCCCCGGTAACAATGTGGTGGCTGCATTGAAGCACATGATTCAACTGGGAGATAATGGTGCTGACAAAATGCAATCTGGTTACAACCATAAATAAGTTTTATTATGTAAGTGGTAGAAGTTAAAATCAAACAAAGAAAAAGAAAACAATGTCCCACACGTGCTTTGCTTTACATTCCTCTCTGCAGAGTTGGCAAAGTAAGGTTAAGAAATGGACCAAACCACTTTGAGGCGTATGAGGGTGAGCTCATTTTTCTAAATATAAAAATCTATTGTTTTGCATCTACAAATGCACAAGAGCATTCAGCTTAATTTTAAATTATTTAACATTCTACAGTTAAATTTACAATGACGCACCAAGGACAACAACTCTGTTCCCCCCCCAGAAAAATCTATCAAACAAAAAATTGTATATTTAATGATGCTGGCATAAATGTCTGTGTTCAACATTAAAGTTTAACTTATTGAGTTTGTGTGCTAATATTTAGCAGCGACTCAGACATCAAAGTACTGCCACCTTTGAATGGCCCCTGTGAGACTGCTGGAGGAGAAATGACAGTAGGACAGTAGTTCAGTCTAAACAGCAACACATTCAAAAGCAAATATCAATTTCATTGTTTCACAAAATATCCAGGATTCTCCAAAGAAAACTTCCCATACAGTTAGTTTTGGAAACATGAACTGTACTAGAAAATGACCTGGCACAGTTTATGGAGCCGTGCTGCAAAAAATGACAATAAATGATAGATGAATGAGACAAAAGAGTGGATGGTGATGTATCTTTTATGAGGTAGGCAGCTTAATTAAAGGCCCGATTATTGCATCAGTGATTTTTATTTACTTAACAACCTCCTTGCTTACTCCATTACTAAACAGGAAACAAATGATCCCATTACTAAAAGACAAATAGTTTCCAACTAATGAACTTTGTAGCTGTGTGATATTTGCTTAAAATGTGTCTTCTTTTGACTTTAACAGGGAAGCAAACCTTTAGAAGTCAAGACTTTATGGTTGCTTTATGTTGTTATCGCTAAGATATCTCTCTGACTGCTAAGATGGCCTCCAGCAAAGATATCAAAGTCCCCTCATTAGCGAAGGAGCAAAGCAAATATAACAAGGAAGAAATGTTTGCATCGCAGTGAGAAGCAGCCAAACATCTGGGTTCTGTGCTATTTTAGACAGCTGTGAGATGGCACAGGAAAGTGACATCAGTTTTTTTCCCTTTTTTCTTTTTGTCTCGGTTGAGTGATCCTCGTGATCCTCTGCTTTCACAGAACCACCGCCACGAGCTTGAAAACAAAATGAAAACTGAAAAAGACGGTTTGATCGTTCAGAGTGTTTGTGCTTGAATCATTTCCGATGATTGTGACGGGATTCCTCCCTTTGGATCACTTCAGGAGGTCAGGAAACAATATGGCAGTGTAGAAATGTGCCACAGATCTCATTCATACAGTTGAGTCATTTTTTTTCCTATCAGGGATGTGAGTCTGTTTCAGTCAAACAGCAAACAGTCCTTAGCCGCTTCATACATTTCTTTTTGTTTGTTTGTTATTAGCTGAAACCTGAAAACATTGATCCAATCGTCAAGCGTGACAGCCAATTTTTATGTAAAGCGCCTGCTGTCACTGTGTTAACACTGTTTGCATATGTGCACATTGTGTGTATGAGTGCTAAAGCATGCACTGGCTGTTTGGAATATTGCAGTGCCCTGTCCTGCCTGCCTGCCTTGGTGTGCTTGACTTCTCTGTTGTGGTGGGATTACTCTGGGGATTAGCAGGATACTGGCAGCACCCATCGATGGGGCAGAGATGACAGTTCCCATCATGTAGTCTTCCCGCTTCAACCCGTTGCTACTCCCCGGACTTAAAGCGGCACAAACAGCAGATTACATGAGTACGACAGCAGGGGAAGAAGTCACACATCACACAGCGGAGATTAGGCTGAACAAACCCGTCTTCGGCTGCTTGGAGGTATTCAACCCAAACATGGAGAGCTGTCTCTCATGGCCCAGTTTGGGCTAGATTAGGAAGCTGCAGACAGCATTTTCCCTGCAAAAGACTTTGAGAAAAAACCCAACCTGCACTGATGTGTACTGTTCAAATAAAGCAGTGGTCCAAATATAAAATTGCAAATCACAAATCTATTCAAGACCATTGACTATAGGCCATTCATATTTGTGTTGCTGTCATTAAAGCTGAATAATCATTTGCATAGCCATGTTTTTCCAGCTACCTCTGGGTGACACTGCAGAGCTAAACTGTGTGCCTCTAGGACCCTGGGGGTTGACGAACAATCAGGCTTCTGGGCATATTTGAGCACATCTGAGCTTGTGTTTGCTCAGGTCTCTGCGTTGTACCTCATAACTTTTACACATTTGTCATTAATGTTTGGAGAGACGCAGCTTGTGTGGGAGTGCAGCGGAAACTATACATGCATGTCACAGCAACAAAAGCCTCCAGTCATCTCCCGTCTGTTAAGGACATGCAGATGCCATTTTTGTTGTCATTTAACAGGACAAATCCTCCGGCAAATTAAGGATTTGCCTGTGGGTTTTTATAAAAAATAAAATGCATTGTCGAATATAATGGGAACATGTGCTTTAGTGGTTGTTAGTCACTGAAAGGTTTTGAAGGTTTGCTGTATGGGATGAAAAAGTGTGGCTTTACAGAACCCACTCTGTGTGGGAGTATCCCTAACTGTAGTCACGTGACGAGATGACGTGAGTGACACAGTTTTAAGAAGACTGAAGCATAGGTGGGTGTAGTTTGACTTGTCAGATTTTCATTCCTGCTCTTATTCAAATTACACTGACATTTTAGAGAACGGCTTGTTCCTGTGTTCAGTTATAGCCACAGCCACCTGCAAAAAGCCCAAGGTCTCTGCTGAACAGCCCCCAACCTGCTTCCTGCTGAGTAGGAAAATGATCTCTTTTCTGCATCTAAAAAAAAAGAAATAAATAATGAGTTATTAAAAATCAACATGTTGCCAGTTTTCTTTGGACTAATTAAACACCTCAGCAGATTGAATAACGAGCTCTGTCTGCAAAGGTGTTGATTTATCTGATGAGAAATGTGAGAAATGTCAACACTTGTTAACTCAAAATAACTGTCAATTAGTCAAAACTTATCAACACCGCAGAGCTTGCATGAAAGCCAACTTTGAAGCTAGTTGTGGCCAAGATAACTTCAGGATAAATATGGAGATCAGTCCCAGTCCCCAGCACGAGGGAACACTGGCACAGTGTTAGTACTCAGCTCTCTCAGAGTTATAACTTCTTCTCTGGATGAAATTTCTTTACAAAGGTGTTAAAGTCTCTCAATTGCAGAGAAGCTTTAACAAGTTTCTCACAAGGCCAATATTATGAAGTGTTTACAAATCCTTTATTGAAAGCAGCAAACCAATTTGTGGATGTTTTATAGAGCTGTCATCTGTAAAACATGTCTGAGTTCTCATTTTAACACTTGGCTTATTTTTTTTTTGCTACTTTTGTGTTTCTGGAAGAAAATAACCTATACATATTGTTTGATAATGCACCTGTTGAATACAATATATTAATTTTTTTTTATCATTATTCTTGATTTATTTTTGTTCACGTGTATGGAAGCTAAAACTGGGCCACAGTTGTTCACATTTGAAGCTTGTTAACAGATATGCAAGTGGTGTCAATAAATCCTCTTCACAGTGGCCTTTTTCACTCGAATTATGTCAACTGAGGTGTTACTAATCACATTAACTATGGCTTTACACCTTAAAGGACAGGATGTCATTAGGAACACCTGTGGTTGCCAAGTTTTTCCGCTGCATCACAATGACTGCATTTAAATCGGTCAATGTTAACCGTTATTCACTAACAAGGAAAATATTCACTCACCAGCCACTTTATTAGCTACAACCTTGCCAGTACCCAAGTGGACCTTTCAGAAGGTCCTTAATTTTGGCACAGATTCAACAAAGTGCAAAGAAACACTCCTCACAAATTTGGTCCATGCTGACATGACAGCATCACACAGCTGCTGCAGATTTGTCGCCTGCACATCCACGATGAAAATTCCTGTTCTGCTACATCCCAAAGGTGCTTCGTTGCACTGAGATGTGCTGAATGTAGTAAATGGTAAATGGACTGGTACGCATATACAGTAGTACCTTTCTGCTCAATTTGAGCAATCAAAGCTCTTTCTAGTACTCAATCACACACATAATCATTCAGTGGTTTTATCTATTACTCACACACTCGCACAAGACATCGAACCCCCCTCAACTCATGGTTCAATATCTTGCCCAATGATTTTTCAACACATGGACAGGAGGAGCCGGGGATCGATCCACCTTCCGATTGGTAGGCGACCAGCTCTACCACCTGAGCCACAGCCACCCTTTAATGGGCCTGTGGAAGCCATTTGAGAAATCATCACTGGACCCAAAATTGTCATGTTTAAGAAACCAGTTTGAGATGATTTGAGCTTCGTGACACGGCGCACTATCCTGCTGGAAGCAACCCTCAGCAGATGGATGCACTGAGGTCATAAAGGACAGACATGGTCAGCAACAATACTCAGGTAGGTGTGTTCTTTCAGCAATGGTCAGTTGATACTAAGGGGCCCCATGTGTGTCTCTAATATATATGCTCCACACCATTACACTATAACCAGCAGCCTGAACTCTTGATACAAGGCAGGATGGATTTGTGCTTTTGTGTTGTTTACACCAAAATGTGATCCTACCATCTGAATGCTGCTGAAGAAATTGAGACTTGTCAGACTAGGCGATGTTTTTCCAGCCTCTTGCTGTCCAGTTTTGGTGAGCCTTTGAATTGCAGCCTCAGTTTCCTGTTCTGAGCTGGTGCGAGTGGCATCTGGTGTGGTCTTCTGCTGCTGTAGATTATCTCCTTCAAGGTTCAAGGTGTGCATTCAGAGATGCTCTTCTGCATACTTTTGTTGTAACAAGTGGTATTTGAGTAACTGTTGCTTTGCTATCAGCTTGAATAAAGTATTTTTTCCCAGAGAACTGATGCTCACTGTATATTTTTTTCCCTTTTTGGATCATTCTCTGTAAAACCTAGAGATGGTTGTGCAGGAAAATCCCAGTGGATCAGCAGTTTCTGAAATACTACAGATGGTAAAAGGCCTGTATATATATATATATATATATATATATATATATATATAGCACTTTACTCAGTCCCTAAGGACCCCAAAGCGCTTTACACTACATTCAGTCATTCACACACTGGCAAGCTACATTGTAGCCACAGCTGCCCTGGGGCACACTGACAGAGGAGAGGCTGCCGGACACTGGCGCCACCGGGCCCTCTGACCACCACCAGTAGGCAAACATGGGGTTAGTATCATGCCCAAGGATATTTGGCATGCAGCCAGGAGGCAGCCTGGGATCGAACCACCGACCTTCTGATTAGTGGCTGACCTGCTCTGCCACCTGAGCTACAGCCACCCCCCCAGATCTGACCCAAAAAACTATGCCACGTTTCAAAGTCGCTTTTTTCCCATTCTAATAATTAGTTTGAACTTCAACGGATTGTTTGGTCCATGCTTGCAAGCTTAAATGCATTAAGTTGCTGCCATGTAATTGCCTGATTAGATAGTTTCCTTAACAAACAATTAAATAGCTGCAATAATGAAGTGGCCAGTGGCGGTATGAATTACCGAAAATTGTGCAAAACCCCTTTAACCACAACCCCAGTAAAACTGTTAAAAAGCCAGTCATACATGAATATTTATTGAAAGATTATCAACTTCCACAAATATATTATTATCAAAAAAATGACAAAGTATAAGCTATTAACTCATTCACTGTGAAACACAACAAGACTTGCACCACATTTTTGTCTCACTGCGCAATCCCTTACGTGCGCAAACCCTGCACCTCCTTGCAGGTCTACTTTTACTGCTGGTGGGCTTCAGTTCAACTTACGTTGACTGCCATTGGCGTCTATAGACGTCAATGGCAGTGAATGAGTTAATGCCCCCCCCCCCCCCCCCACCCACCCACCCACCCAATTCTTGTGTAGTAATACAGTCCAGCAGAAAGGTCTACAGTCCACAGACACAGAAAAGTTCCATGTGACTGCACATGTTCAACCTTTAATGTTTTGCAAAAAATGTTATTGTAAAGATATGTAAATTCTAGCGCACACTCTGTGTTCACAGTGAAAATGAGAATGGGAACATTAGAGCGTTATGTGTGGCTAAATGCACCTCGGCAGACGTTACCTCTATCTGTCAAGCAGAAGGATGATGTACATTGAAAACACATTCCCTTCCTTGTGGCACTCACATCTATCATAAGCTTATGGCCACTCTCCCCACTCTAGCATATTTCTTCCGCAACATCCATCTATGTCAATCTCATAACTTGCATATCCGGAGGCCTGTGATGTTTCTCTGTCCTGTAAGTGTTCATACCATATTCTTGACAGGTTTCACCATATGTTCTTTCTGCATCTTAAAGCACCCCTTGGAGGCTTCCTAAAATCGCTTGCGGAAGTCCACAAGGTCACAGTTTTTATTTATTTATTTATTGTTTCGCAGCTTAATGTCATGTGAAATGACGGGCGAGTGTGTGACACGCGTGTGTGTCAAGTGATTGGCCTTACGCGCAACATCAGGTGACAAAGATGCCTGTTTCCTTTATAACAGCAAGCGTCTGCTATTTTAATTAAAATTTGCCTGGGAAATTACTCAACCATTTAGCTGCCAGTACCTCGAATCAAAATATCTAATTTACATAGCAGGCAAAATTCTGTTTACTTGCAGCTATTAGGGCCTGTTCAACGTGATGAAGCATTTGCATGGATTTATGACAGTTATTCATTTTCATACAGTTTCCAGTCCTGCATTTGTGTGTGTTTGAAAGTGCACCGCCCTTGGGGGTGGCATACTTCTTCTCAGTCTTTCTCAATACAAAACATAGTGTAGCTGCTATGTCTCTGTGTGGGGAGCAGGTAAATGGGAAAGGATCTAAATTATCCTCTGGCAGCGCTACAGCGTACTGGAGCAACCCCAACATACAGATGCTGCTGCTGCTGTTGCTGCTTATCACAGTGCTGCAGTGCTAGGGAGGAGCTCAAATATGCTCGCAGCAGTAGCTCGTGGCAACTTCCTCCTGTCTCCAGATACCGTGAGCTTTGGTCACACACTCTGTGTGTTGATATGTTGGTTAATCCTCTTTATTAGTCAATAAAGCCCTATTACACTTAGAGCCTACAGACTTGTTTACCTAACTACAAGACACAAACAAGTAACTTTTTTTCTTAAAATAAGTCAGTGTGCTCCGAGTTCTACTGCAGCGGTATTAATGTATGTTCATGCTTTTGTTTCTGAAAGATGACTAACAGCTATTGTAATCTTGGTTTGTGCAAAAACAAGAGGCCTACACAACTGTTAATGTCACTCTGGTGCAGCATTTGCATTTAAAGTCACTGGATACATACATTCTGGTCTTCTGTTCATCAGGTCACCCTATGAATAAATGAAGTAAAATAAGTGGGAAACCTGCTCATTTCTGATGCAACTGGGCTGCAAGCTATAGCTAGTGCCTCACCTTTGATTACTTACAGAGAAGCTCATCTTTACCATAAGAGGGCACTAAAAATCCACCTGATGAGGTTGATGACTATTGGAATTTATTATGCTCTTGATGGACAATATTTTTTTTAAAAAAGCAGTGAAAGTTTCCAAGTTTCACACTGAGAATCAGAGAACTTTCTTCTCTACACTTTAAAAGAACAATAATAATGACATAAGTGTGATGATGTCAGGTCCTAATGAGCCGGCTACATCCTGGCAGAGTTTAAACTGATTGTAACCTGCACTCAACCAGCCGATGTCTGAAAAGGTTGCGATGCCTGCAGACACTGTATAGAAAATCATCCTTGATTTGGAGAGTAAAGAAGAAACAAGTTTGCTGATTTCAGTACGTTTGTAACACAAAGCAGACAATTGAGTGAAATTGCGCTGTGGATATATATTTTTTTTTAAATCGCGATTGAGGCCAAGGTTACTTTTCTACTTCAGCATTTATATTTTATAATAATTAACAATGAATATTTAATTTAAGGAAAAAACACAAATATAAATAATCACTTCCATCCAATTATTAAAGAAAAGAAAAAACCGAATTCAAATCAAATACTGGTCCACGTGAATTCCCATTTATCCCTTGTGTTTGTTATTTTCACTAATGAGATCTGGACAGTTAGCTTCCAAAACACAAACAGACTATAGTAGCTTTACTGAATGTTGAGCGTGGGTCATCATGGACTGAAGCAGATTAAGTGATCAGAAATCCGGCACCTATGATCATTTCTGACATTACAATCAAACGCAAGGCAGGGTTAATCCTACTCGCTGCGTACTGGACGTGGCTTCCTGAGCGAGTGAACAGTGACAGATGATGAGTTTAGTACCCTGAGGATTGCGCACAAGACAGTCAGTGATCTGCTTTCAACCGTTTAACACCGCAGAGTCCCAACCGCGACGGCAGACTGGGAGACCGGCTCAATCTGAGCAACTTGTCGAGATAATTCGTTTAGAACGGCATTAATGATCCAAACGTAGCTTTCTCAGTCACACGGTTTCACCTCAAGAGCCTCACGTCTTGTGATCGGACACTAAGAGTCCCGCAAGGATCGTTACGCACAACTTTTACGCACAGCCGGGACTTGAACAGACCTCGATGCGCTTTCCATCTTTCCAGCAATACGGATTACACTACCACTTATACTCGCACAGGTGTGATTATGGAAAGCGTCCGAACTGCAGGAATGGATGAAAGGACCCTCTTCTTAACCTACTGAAGCAAAACCCAACCGCACGGACGCAGGGAACTTGCCTGGAATAGCGTGCAGAGCCGGGTGCCAAAATGAGCACGCACTGGCAGAGCTGGAGGATCTTACAGATAGTCTTTGCAACAATTACAGCAGTCATTACACAAGGTAGGTGAAAACAAAGTGGTTAGTTTGCTTGTTTTTAAATTTAAAAAAAGAAGAAAGGTGAAAAATGAGTTCAAGATTAGCGCATGTCAAAGTGCAATGAATTAACATAAAGATTGGCTTTCACTTAAACAGCTGAAAACAAATTATTAGACTGAACTCTCCATCATGTGTACATATTACTGAATGGAGGTGGGCCTATTCTCAGCAATGCCGTTAAAGATTAACGCATCTTCTAAAAACATAAATAATACATAAATGTCCTCATTTGTGACTTACATCTTATTCCACTGTGATACAGCGATCCAGTGAGGGTAACACGAGCACATGTGTCTTACTTGCAGGAGAGAGTGTCACAGCAGTGAGTAAAATAGCCTATTAAACATTTAGGATTAAATCAGTGAGGGGTAAAGAACTTGATGGGTTTATATTACAACGTGAGCAGTGCTTTAATGCTCAGTGCCTTTCTTGTCATGGTGGAAGTATTACTTTCTCTTTTGGCTTTCTGCTAAAAAAAAAAATTGGGGGACCCAATTTTCATGTACAGTGAGGCAAACAAGAAGCAGGCAATCTAGATTTCCAACTTGATAATGAAGAAGAAAAGCACATCTCAAAGGCATTTGTGTAAAGCCAATAACTGCCTTAGATGACCATTTCCAGGGAATGAAGGCAGGCTGATTTGTGGGGATAAAAAGATAAAAATTGAGAAATTGTGATAAAACAGATTTTTAAAGCCGCTTTAAGAGTCTCATTGGACATTGCAATCCCTACCAATCACTGCATAAGCTTAAGCCTCCCTAGATCTCTCTCTCTTGCTCTCTCTCTCTTCCCCCTCCCTCTTCTTCTTTATTTTCTCCCGTCTTTCCAACAGCAAGTCAGAGCATTACATGCCATATGATCACTAGTGCATTTATTGGAGTATTTTCGCACATCATAAAGCCCCTCATAATGCATTTAAAATGAGGGTATGATGCTTTAACTGGACTATGCAGGCTGGTAACTTTTCTACTTAAAAGTGTGTACAACCATGCTTGGTTTTGTAGCTTTGCGGTTATTAGATTACAGTTTCAATGTTTGCAATCCAATCTTTATTGTTAATTAGAAACTACCCATGAAAGGTTTTAAA
This sequence comes from Mchenga conophoros, assembly GCF_057382185.1. Taxonomy (NCBI): domain Eukaryota; kingdom Metazoa; phylum Chordata; class Actinopteri; order Cichliformes; family Cichlidae; genus Mchenga; species Mchenga conophoros. The sequence continues at coordinate 12,648,600 of NC_140537.1, forward strand.
CATGATTTCTTTTCAATTCTAGTTTTGTTTAAACTGAATACACACTCTAACGCCCTAAAGGGTTATGGGCAGATGTAAGCAAACTTCAATCTTTGTAAATTTGCATTTCATTAGCACCCTGTTAGCACCCTGCTGCAGCAGACACCACATTGCAGTGCTTGTGCTCCTGCACGTCTTCCACCTCTTGCTGGACCAAACTTTTGCCCTTTTTCCCACTTTCTATTTGTGCTTTGTTGATTAACTTCTTTGCTGAAAGGTACTTTAACTTTGCACAACTTTTTAAAAAATTCATGGATGTACTAACAGCTTTTCTTCCCTCTGTTGCACGCTGCTGTTTATCTCCCAAGTGGACTCCTAAGTGTCCCTGTCAGATCCTAATGAGAACCTATAATGTTCTATTAAACTTAGATGCATTGGAGAGGTTAGCCAGTCAGAGGATAAACAGTCACAGTGCTAACATTAGATTAAGAAAATGCAGGTGCATAATTAGTGCGGTTAGCATCTGATCCACTGCCAACACTTTCTATTTATAAACAGCACATTTCTGTATATGCAATATCTGATAAAAAAATGAAAAAAGGGGAAAGAAACCTTTCACGGCAGCGTGAAAGAGAAACTTTTGAGCCACAAATGAACACATCTTTCATTCTCTCAATTACTAATTCCAGCGCAGACATCCGTTTGTCTTCCATGATGCTACTGGGAATCGACTCACTTCTGCAAGCTGTTTTGCACATATGGTACAAGCCATTAGTGCGCATTAGAATTCACAATGGATGCTAGGGCTTTTTGCATTTTATTAGAATAATACAAAGATTGATTACAAGTGAAGAAATAGCGCTAAAAGACAAGCACACTGAAAATCAGTTAGCTGATGTGCAAATGAAAAACCTTTAATACAAAGCCACGAGACAAACTGCAGGGCAAAATGCAGCTCATTAGACACAAGTGTTTTTATTAAAGCTGGCGATGGGGAAACATTATTTTGAAATCAACATCTCTTCGATAAATGAAGTCTCGAAGCTGTTAAATAAGCAGACTGTTGTTTCTTACACGCACAACAGAGCAAACCAACTTCTTAGGTTAAAGTACTGCAAGAAGTGAACATGTCCATATTGATGCATAGCAGTAAAGCTCTTATTAGGTATCTTTGAACAAATGATTCAAATAAAAGAAAGAAAGAAAGAAAGAAAGAAAGAAAGAAAGAAAGAAAGAAAGAAAGAAAGAAAGAAAGAAAGAAAGAAAGAAAGAAAGAAAGCGGTATGACACACAGAAAGCTCCGTTTTTGTATCGTCTCATTTTCATTTCGGTAAGAAATCCTACCTGAAGTAAATTTTCTGCTAACATTCAGTGGTAGTGCTTGTAAATCTAATTTCATGCAGGGAGCATTTTCATTTGGACACAGAGAGGGATGAACAAAGATTTGATTATCAACAAAACGTTGGCACAAAAAATTAGCTTTTTTTTCTTCCCCCGCACACAGAAAGCACTTAACCTACATACTGTACACCACTAAGGTGGAAGCCACTGAATATGTTCCCTGCTGCAGTTTTTACAACAGTTTTTGGTGGCATGAACATCTGCATGGTAACACGTGCGCTCCCTGATTCAGCCAAGGAGGACGGGAAGCTCAGTGTCTTCAAAGTGAGTGATTTGAGAGGCTGGAACAGCTGGTGCGCCAGATTTGCTCTCGTGTTCAGGGCTGGACTCTCATCATCGGAGAAGTTTTGCTTGCACTGGCTACTTGATAAATATCTTAAATATTGGCAAAGCAGAAGGACGAACCTTCTAGCCAGTAAGCAAAACAGCTTCTGGAGTCTACTATCAAGAAAAAAAAGATGTGAAATAACAAGAAGTGTACATTAAACTCAAACATAAAGATGTGAGCTTGCATTGTGGCGTACTTTACAGCGGCGATGAATGCTCTCGCCTGGAACACAGCGAGCCAGTTTATATTCACTCCAACTGGAGGTGCTGCCAGCTCTGGTATTAAATAGCACATCTGTCAGTGCCCACTGGAAGGCTAAGCCAGGATAGCCTAGATTCTAGGTCCAGATTCTGCCTCATGCAGTGTGTCACCCACTCAGTGAACATGACTGACACTATTGTCTGTGTGTGGAAGGGGAGGAAATAAACGCTGTTGTCGTCCTCTGAGGGCTGCTGGGCTGACATGATAGTGACATGTGCAGTACAGTCGCTGCCGTGCGAAGTGTCAGGCCAGCTCGACAGGCTCAATGAGGGAGGATGAAAAGCAGAAGCGGTCGTGATAGACGGACCCATCAAGAGCCGGCAGCCATGAGGGACACGCGGAACAAATTTGACACAGAAAAACTTCAAACCTTTTTCATTTGATAAATACTGATCAATAATTCAATGGCAGCTAGCATTCAATGCGGCATTCACTCTCTCATGAATATACATAAGTCAGTAGTTGTAGATCTGATCTTTTTTTTAAGACACTGAGTTTGGGTTTGCTGCCATGTTCACAACAGCCTCATCCAGGTTGTTATAGTAAACATGAGTGTTTCTGTTTTTATGCGTTCATGATTCACCAAGTAGGGCAATTAGCCACCAGATCAAAAGTGCACACCCGGGTCAGCAGCTATAATCTTCATAATTCTGTCAAAATGGACACTTAATGAGGACACATGACGCATGAGTGACCTCTGCTGATTTCCAGCGCGGTAAACACTCACCATGAAATCAGATCAGGGGACATTTATGCTGTTCGATTGATTTGTCACAGCGATTGCAAAAAGGTCATTCTTTACACTTGGGATTAGTATTTACAGTACTCCTGTAACTCTCCTGTTATCACTGTACAAAACACACCGACACAGACCAGCTGGTGTACAAATGCGTACCTTAACCAGTAACCATGTTTTCAGGTGCATGCTAGTCTTTTACATCAAATCTACTTTCTTTCATTTGATATAATGATGCACAGCCCTGTTTGTCACTACTTATTCCCCCTGCCTAGAGACAATCTGAAAAGCCATTTTAATCCCAGTGTTTGATGGCTTATTTCCACTTTGTGCCAGATGTATCAGATTGTACCTTCTCATGCTATGGAGGGAAAACAGAGACACTTTTGAACATGACAACACGGCAGGCGACATTTTTTAAAGAGCATTTCGAAAAATTATTTCCATAGAAACCTATTTACTACCAGGATTAACTACCTGGAAACAATTACATACTGTGCAGAGAAAAAGGCTTTAGTCAACAAATCGATGTTGGATTGTTACAACTCGGCTAGTAACGGGCTGATCTGACTTTTGGGGAAAGCACCATCTTTTATTTGGTCTCATCCTGACTTCATGTTTTATTTCAGATTTTCTCTGTTAATGTATTTTAAGGCCACATCAAAGCAATCTGATGTGACACCAGGACACTGGGAATGTTGTCTTTTTTTCATAAAACAAATACAGTTCGTAACCTTTTACAATTCCAATAATTTGGTGACAAAGCCAAAGAGTTTAACATCTGCTCCACCTGTGCTATAGGACTTTTAAGATTAAGGCCAGAGGCCTTTTAGTCTAATATTTTAAAGTCCCACTCAGTTGATCAGTTGGCCTTGTATGACTTTGATATTCGTGTGGTTCGGGGACACTGCCTGTCTTCAAATGTGACAAAAAAGTGAAATCCTTCAGTTTTGAAGATTTATTCAGAAGTAGCATAAACGTTTTGTCCTGCAACAGTAGTGTAATTTTCAATTTTCCTCTTTCAGATTTGAGCAGTAAAGAACTGACCGACAACAAGAGCCCAGTGCCTTTCCCTGTCTTCTTGCCGGTCAGCTACGAAGTTAAGGATGCCGACTACCTCTTCCTAAAAGAGGTAGGGCAGGACTTCATGAGGAACTCCAGCATGCAGAGCCACATCCAGCCCTTTGTTATTTTACGAGCCAGCCGCCAGCCGGTGGTCAACGCCAGCTATCGCACCATGTCCGCAGAGAAACCCGTGCCTCTAGATATGGTCCAGTCTGTGAAGCTCTTCAATGCACCAGAGGTCTTTACCTTTAACTGGAAAATCCAGGCCTTTGTCCTGACGCCTCGGGTTTTCTCCTCCAAGCCCAAAGTCAGGGTGCTCTTCTATGTTGCAGGCAGGGATTGGAACAGAGGGGAAGGCGCTCTGGATGAGCTACCATGTGTGACCGTGTATGCGTTCTGGCAAACCCAGGAGGTGAGGGGTTCCTGTGCCATAGGAGGTGAGAGGGGGACCTGCATGGCCGAGCTGGTTCCTACACCTGGCTGGTTTGCTCCAGGGTCAGAGGGCACCAGTAGAGAGAGGCAGGATCCATCTGCTGGGAACCCTGTGGAGCTGTACTACCAGGCTCAGCCAAAAGTCAGAGGGAAGTGCAATTCTGTGGATGGAAGTCGGTGGGGGGGTTCACAGCAGCAGGCAGAGTTTATTCCTGTCACTCCTATGCAGAGGATTGGAAGTGTGCGTCTTCTGCAGGTGCCTAAGGGGATGGCAACGCTTTCGCGCCTCAAGCTCGGCAATGCCATCGTCATACGGACATCCTCCAAACCTCTAAAGAAGACTGACATCGCCACCTTCTACATACTCATGGCCAGCTCTGCTCAGCTGACTAACTTCACTCTCAGGTAAAATGGAATTTTTTGCCTCCCTGAAATTTGCAGTGGTCAGCAATGTCACGGCTGACCACATGCTTGCAGTATTATAAGAGAAACTCTGTCCCTGATTTACATGGGCCTGTTATTTCAGCAAAGTTGAAATCATCTGGTCAGCAAAACCTCAGAATGGGGAACCGCTCACTAATAGTATTAGTCATCTTCCCTAATTCTTACCCAAATCCTTTGCCATCAAATATAAGCGAATATTGAACGAAATGAGATTTAGTATGGATTATGACATTTGCCTGGAAATATCATAGCTGTTAACCATCTTTCCTGGAAACGGGATGGATTATTTGAGCAGCAAAGCCTGAAGACATTAAGAGCAGTTTTAACAGCAGGAGTCATCAAGGTTAACACGGAGCAAATAATATGTGTGCCATATACCTCATTATTTCCTTTATTTAAAGGGTATGCTCAGGATCAGTGCACAGTGCTGTAGAGTGTATGCAGATCGCGGAGATTAGTAGCATGGCTTCATCTCACTTTGCAATGCAGAATGCTTTTGAATAGAGATGAGAGCACTTGTAGAACCATCTTAAAAAGACTGTAATTCCTCTGGAGACCTCTGACATACTTGGTAATGAAGGCTAAATTTATACAGACATGTTTCAAAAAACAGCCTTCCATATTTCCCAAGAACCAATGCCTCAACCAGCTGACTAATTATCCTTAGCCTAATATCACGGCTGTCTCTCAAGACGTCAGTCTGTTACTTCCCTTTTACAGGTGAAATGATGCAACGCGGCGAGATTGGCACCTCAAAACTGGATTTAAATTAAATGCTTCCAACCCGCACTCACCGTTTCATTGATGGCTTTCACGGTCATCTGCAGCCTTTTGTTATCATCATCCAGGCGAAGATCAAACAGAAGCACGCGGCGGCAAAGCTACATTTGTCGAGGTTGGCTGTCAGCGCAGACAAGCAGAGATTTACGTTGACCCGATTAGAGGCAGGTTTTACAAATTGTTATTCAAGACACTATCAGCTTTATTCCAAGTCAGTGAATTATTGTCTGACAGGAGGCGTCAAATGCATTTTCCATACAAGACTCACTTATTAATTGACTTTGTTTGAGAGTGTTGTAAATCTGTGGAAGGTGTCCTGACTTAAGAACCGGCCTTAAAGGCAGCACCGAAGTGCAGAAGTGCCGGTTCCTGGACAGTCTGCACTCACAGAATCAAATCAATACCTCAAACACTTTAGAAGTGACTTCCGCCTCGACTTGCTCATGCGTGCTTCACTGAAGGTGAGTGGGTGAGCAGACAGTCATGGATTATTAATTCCCCTTTTTTAATTCAATTGTGAATGCTGGAAAAGGACCATATTATCTGAGCTGACAGCTGTGCATGGGTGCACTTGTCCTCCTTGTCAGGAAGCAACATTTCTCTCAGGTACTCGGCTCTTTTGCAAAAGGAAACATGCAAACTTGAGTCTGAAGGTGGTTTATCAAATATTTCAGCTGTCGCTGGATTTCCAGAAGTATTATGAAATAGTTTCACATTTGTTTGTTGTTGTTGCTTTTTAAGATTAGACCATGTACTTAATTTCATTATTTGGTTTCCTGTTTGTTTTGGTTTTTTTTAGCTTAGGCAACGGAGCCAAAAACCAATCCCTGCTTCCTCTTTTTATTGTGTCACTTTTAATCATTTCTGCTTTAATTCATTTACCCAATCATACACAAATGAACCAAAAGGAAAGCATTAATGCTGCCTCACTTCTTTCCTTTCTTCTCCTACTCTTCTGTTCTCTGGCAACATCGTTAGAAAGGAAAATGAAGTCCCTTCTGTACGTGTTGGTGACTACATCCATGTTTTTTTAGACCATTAACTTAAAAATATTGACTGTATCTTTAAGTTCCATACTCAGTTCCACAGTGCAGCCCTCAGCCAGCTTATCAGCACATTAAGAAGCGCTGTGCATCCAGTCCTCAACAGCTGTCTGTGTGCTTTATCACTGTCTGAATGTTCCATTAAGCTTTACTTAATACTCTCTCATCAGCATGATAAACCTGTGTTTGATGGCTATAGCTCCAGTCAAGGGAAATACAAATTCGAGGTTGATTGAGAAAAGACAAGCCACACCTGTCCGTCCGTCACGGCAAAAACGAACCTGTCACTCTCAGTGAGGCTTTTGTAAAGGTCACAGATAAAGTGTTGTACTACCATCATCGCGCTACCCACAGGAAGGGCAATTAGATTATCCTTTTACCCAGTTGAGTGGAATGAAGTATGAGCAAGTATGAGTGTATTTTTCCGTTTTCGTCTCAACATCTATTTAAATTCAGTAATCAGACTCAGTAGTACCCCCAGCTCCCCCATTCTAATGGCTTTATTTAAAAGTAGCTTTGAGGCAATAAATTAACAGTGAGTTTCTGTATCAACAGGACACCGCGTCAGTGAGCTTTTCAACCACGGGTCTAATCATTCAACTCGGTGACAAATAGGGCTTTTACATCCATTTTAGTGCTGCGGTGCCTGCCATCTGGCAGGAGTGTTGGCATGAACATCTCCCCAACTCCCTAAACTGCTCCATAAGTACGATAAGCACGTTGCCGATGGCTGGCCATCAGACTGGCTAAACGGTGGACATTTGCCTGCATAATTAACGATTGCATCTGTTTCCGATTGCACTGGGGTTCACTGTGGTGCTGTGGCCCCGCAGTGATGCACTCACAAAGCTAAAGATGGGAACACAAATTATATCAGCAAAGTAATTACAAACCCTATGTAGCATCTCGATAGCAGCCTTGATGATGGAATGCATCTGGGTGAGCTGGAGGATATCTTCTAGGTCTTTGATCAAACTCAGCCTCTGTGCTCTTTGCGTTGCATGTGCGCTGTTTTGATTGTTGCTCTGTTGGCCATGTGTCTGTGATCAATCAATATAAGTCTAAAGAACACTGCATTACAAACAGTAAATAAGGAAAAGGAGAGGGCTAATGAAGGCCGAGGGCAATCGAGGCTCGCTTTGAGTGTATTTGAAAGTGTAGATGTCTACTATTGGGGCCGGTTCTCTTGTGGGCATTGTCTTGTGCGTTAGTGTTTTTAAGTGCGTGCACGCGCCCCTTAAGTGGATGAAGAGTATGCAAAAGGTGAAACAACAGTGCCACTCATGCCTTGCCTGGTCAGAAGTGAGATGGATGGCAGGTGCAGCACCTGAGAGCTGCTTTTCTCACACAGTGTCAGCTTCGGTCTCCACAGCCATCCATCTTCTCTGCCTCAGTGCCTCTCCCTGCCCGCTGCCTCCTCAGGCCCTGCTAACTGAAGCTATGGACACTGGTTCATGTTCATGTTCAGAAGAAATACGCCTCCTTGAGTCACAAGGGATTCTTTTTTTTAATGCAAGGGAGCTGAGAGACAGAAAAAAAGGGGCTTTAGATAAGTCTTCTTGTTACTGTCACTTTTTATTAGTTAAACCCTGCTCCACTCAGCTCAATACACAGAGGTGTTTCATCGGCGCGCACGTTATTCAGAGGCCATTACTAGATTAACAGCCCTCCAAGGTGCTCTCATTAATACACCGAACATGCAATCCTGCTTACCTCACTCACGGTGGATTAAAGTTTTGGCCCACTGAAAGTAAACTTCACAATCTAAGTAAGCACTGTTGAAAGGAAAGATAAAAGAAAAGAAGTAAATATAATGTTCAACCAAAGCTGAGATATGCAGTGCGATACTGAAAATAGAAAAAGAAATCATACTGCAGATTTCCGTTCCATATTGCATGTGGTAGTTTGATGCAATGCGTGTAGATTGTGTTTCATGCTTTGAATTTTAATGCCCTTAAAAGAAGAATAACTGCTATAACTATAACAACCTTTTCTTATAAGGTACCCTATTTTTTGGACTATAAGGCGCACTTAAAATCATTTAATTTTATCAAAACTCGACAGTGCAGCTTATAATCCGGTGAGCCTTATGTATGAATTCTGGTTGTACTTGAGGACCTCGAACCGATTTTATGTGGTACACGGCGCTCAAAAATCTATCAAAAAATGTTTTAGTACGACTTTGGTAAGCTACGATGCCGCACCACTTGATGGATTGTCGGAGCATTACAGCTACGGCAATCAACACTGCGGTATCACTGAGAGTTAAAAACTGTCTAAATTCTTTCATCTTTAATAAAATGATCAGCGTTGCTGCTTTACCAGGTGTAACAATTAAGTTTAACATCCAGGCATCCATGAAAACGGAATTTATATAATTTAACGGGGTTAGAAGTTAGCAGGTAGTTAGCGCGCTAGTTTCCACTTAAACATGATATAGCATGTTCTGACTGAGAAATTTCTGAAAAATTAAAAGGTACAGCTCTGCTATCACTTCAAACATAAACAAAGACAGAAAACTAAACAGCAGTGACTTTTGTAGGGTTACTGAAGTTGGGCTATCTGGTATATAATGATGTGCTATGTGATGGCTAGTAGCGACACAGCTATGTTAGCATAACATAAACAGTAAAGCTGGAGGATGAATGCTAATGTTTGTTTCGCTTAATCCGCCGTATAATCTGGTCCGCCTTATGGTCCGAAAAATACAATATATGTGTGTAAGTTAAACACTGAAATAAACTTTTCGGTGGGAGCATTGTTATTTTTTTTTACAAAGATTACATTTGATAAGAAATGTGAAGACAAAAAAATAATTATCATTACCTTAGATGCACCTTCCTTCTTGTTATCTCCTTACCTTCATCCTAATCAGGGACTTGCAGGTTCCTCTTTGCTCCGCTCTCATCTGCCACCTGATATACCACCAGAGAAGCCATACACCGGCAACAGAATCTCACTCTTCCTTTTGCTTTATGTGATGAGAAGTGTTCAGAGCTAGAGCTGATTTAATTAGTTTCCAGTCTGTAAGTTGACTTACATTTCTGACTTGCGTTTGCCATAGCAACCTCTGTAGTAAAACTGGGAATGATGGCAATAATAGAAGCTTCAACTGAATGCTGAATTCAGCTACCCAGAATGCTACTGAAGGAATGAATATTATAACAGTGTATAACAGAATAAATATTAAAGTGATTAACCTGTTTCTAAAAAGGTGGCTTTCAGCTGTGTGCAATTGTCACAAGTTACACCACTAGATGATTTCACCCTTTAGCTCTCCGCTCCATGTAGGAACCTGTATTAATCAGACAAATGAGCTTCTGCACTGAGCAGCTGGAATGGAAATCAGCTGCTTCAGGGTCATGATGGCGCAAGATTAAACTGTTGAAAATGATACCGTTCAGTCCTTTTTAATTACGACCTTTAACCCGTAAGCTCTGTGTCCATTTTATGTTTTTAACAGTGTCACTGTTGCTGCAACAGGAGCCAGATTTATTCATTCTGAAAAGGAATGAGGGCCATATTTCTGTCTCACATCCCAGCCATTAAGACAGCGAGTGATTACAGGGAAATGCGGCTCCACAGCAGAAACTTATGCGCTAAAATCAGTGGCCACTTGAGACCTTCTCTCCTGATTACATTTTGCATGTAATCTGGAGCAAAGGTCTCAAGCGGTTTTGCCAAAGATGTTTCTTTCCAGATTACATGTTTGCTGTGCAGATGTTGTTACAAAGGGTGGCTCAGATTTGTTGTACAAATGTAAAAAATGTGCACACGAGTAACGCTTTTCAATTAAGAGATAATGCATGCTTAGGCTGCTCTCCTGTCACCGCGCATAACAAGGGAGTAACGTCCTCTCTTCTTTTGCCTGCTTTTGAAATACAACAGCAAAGCCAAAGAAAGAGAAGCGCTCAGATTGCTGTTGCTCCTATCAAAAATTACACCTCCTCTGAGACTCATAATGCGCTCAACAGTTGTGTTTATCTCAGAGATAAACCACACAGCTTTGCATGCAGATGAAAAACAAAGAATCACACGAGGATGTTTTTCCTGAACATTCGGATACTCTGTCTTGTTCGTGCATATTCAGCAAGTCTGGCATATTTACATGTGTGCCCCTCCTGGCCTCCACAATTCTTCCAGAAGAGTATCTCATTAACATTTGACCTACTGCAAGCTGCTTATGCTGGGAAAGCCCCACGGGGAAGGTCTGTTTGGCTGCATAATGCACACCATTTACAAATTAGACACCAAGAAAACTAATACTCCATTAGTACATTTTGAATAATGAGAGCACGTGAATATAAATAGAAAGAACAATGTTTTCTTTGCACCTTTAATTGCACAGAGGTGATGGTAATTACAGGTTGAAATAAGGATAAATATATATATCACAGGTTTGTGTTTTTGTATTTTCTCTCTCTTACAATTTTCTTTACATTTTATTTTAACTGTATGTACAGAGTCTAATAAATATTGCCTTTGATTGATGTTTTATGCAATATCAGGGTTGAGAGGTAACTTGTTCCAATTATGTGTTATAAATGTAATTAATATTTTTATAACTAGTAAGTTATATCAGGAGAAATCGTTTTCTTGAGACAAGAGAGAAAGAGTCCTACAAACAGCTTGAAGCAACAAACTAAACATACTCTCCAGCTGATGTAATTTCAACACTCGGCTTATATTTGTTATTCAAACTTTCTGAAGGTCTTGGCTGCTTTTTCACTCACTTTCACTACGATTTTCCCAACAGCCCTTGGTTTTGTGTGTGTATATGTGTGTGTGTGTTTAGCTAGCAGGCTGTCACAATACGCATAATTTGTCCGTCTTCTTTAGCTGAATCTATGAAAGAGAACATAGTTTACCAAACAAAAATTTTTGTACAAGTGGAGGACAAAAGAACAAGTAGTGGGCCTAAAAAAAACTATCTACAGCAGATAAACAGTATCTGAAAAGCCCAGTGACCAAAATGGGAACAAATCCAGCAAATACCTCACTGAACCCAATGATGAATCTGCATCATTGGAAATGGTTTCAGTGGAAAGATTGCCATTTTTTAAGGGAGGGAAATGGGAAGAAAATGCAGATGTAAAATTCTGCTTTAAATCATCATCAGTGTATATGGAGGACATCAGGAGAGAGGAGCAACGGTGAGTATCTACAGCCATCTGAAAAAGAGAGTGGAGGCTCTGTCATGGTTCGTGGCTGCATTTCAGCCAGTGGTGTTTGGGGGCTTGTCAGATTTTAATCCACCATGCAATACCATCTGGAAAGCAATGATTGGCAATGATACCAAACACATTGCCACTGTGGTAAAAGCATACCTAGATCGAAAAGCACTGGCCTCCCCAGACCTCAACAAGTCTGGGATCATCTAAACAGAGAAAAAAGGCAGCCAACATCCAAAGACAGGTGTTCTTAAAGATGTTAAATGTTCTTAAAGAAGGCTGGAGAACTATTCCTGAAGACTACTTCAAGAAAGTACAGAAACCTTACCTAAGAGAGTTCACGTTGGTCATTGACTTTCAAATTTGAATGAATCCTAAAATCTCTATTTTTGCCTGTATTTCCATTAATGTTTGTACATTAAATTACTGCACCAGTCAGAGTTGAGGCTTCTTCTTATTTGTCATAAGATTGTTGAGGCAGTGTGAGACAAAAACTAGATGTTGAAAAGTGTGAGAGCCTACAACCCTGCGAGTTACCAATACTGGTCTTTATTTTAAAATGGAATAAAGTTACCTCCTATATAATTAATGTAATTAATGCTCTATCTATTCGGTTAGTCCCCAGGCCTGAATATCAACTTTATGCAGCTTCCTTCTTATTACTGAAATGGATTTATCGTGAGAAACCAGACAAGATTAAAAGCATTAATTAAATTCACCTATAAATGAATTTTAAGGTGGAAGTTTAAATCTACTGTACATGAGGGAACTATATTTAACACATTTTTTTTCACAAGAAAATTCCAAAACTCATGAAAAAAAGAAAAAGCCAGAAATGTAATGTAATGTAAAAATTTATTGCATTCTTGACCTTTTCATTTTCGACTTTTCACAGAGCAACAGTAAGGAAAGGTGTGACCTTTCGAACAGTAACACCCAGTAACTCTTTACTGTGGGACATCACTCTGGATTTGAGTGTGGATGGAGCCATCGCTGTTATTTGTCAGAGAAAGGCTCCCATACCTGGGAAAAGGCAAGTCTGTTCTCTTCACATTACTTTATATGTCACTGTAGACTATTCATGTATGTCTGTTTTTTTGTTGCTGGGAAATCTATCACCGCTGATATATTTAGACCGCAGAGCTAAAAGGGGAATTTTAATGCATCGTGGGTTGCCGGTACCTCCAGCTGTTTAAAGCGGACATGTGTCTGCATTGGAAAAGCAAATCACAAACAGTCTGTACTGTACATGTCTGCATGTATGTGGTTCATTGCATATTGTCCAGAGGGGATATACTTTAACCACTGGATGACTGCAGGTATTCTTGTAAAGAAAGTCCTTGTAGGGAGGTATGCTTTTTACTCCCCTTTAAGTCCCACTTTCTGTCTGCACTTTAATTATTTCAAGACATTCACTAACTGTGAACGGGAAGGTATTTCTAGCATGTAGTACCCTGCTTTATTTTAACCTAAAAAGTGCAAGCTACTGAGTGCATCCTAAGGCTTGATGCTAAAACTATTTGCAAGACATCTGCAGGTTGGTCTGATCAGTCGGCTCTTTGGGTTCCTAAGAAGTACTTAACTTGCTCCATAATCTCATTAAACAGGACTACAACCATTCCCTGACAACCAGCCTTTCTCAGATGTCCTTTGAAGTTCAGCCAAGTGCAGCTTCATTTCGCTTAACTGCAATGAGCTGAGTACAATTAAGAGTTAAGTCTGATAAGCGTGGCCCGTGCCTCCTGAGATTAAAAGACACCTGTTTTTTTTTCCGTCTTGTTTTTTAAAGGACAAGGCAACGCAGGGGAAAAATGTTATGCCATGGTCTGTCACTCAGGTTTGCTTATTACTGTACCTTTTTGCTACTGCCAACAGTGGAGTTGCCACAGGGATGTGTTAAAATCTACACTACCTATTTGTAATGTGTGGTTATCAGGTATTAATTGCATACTAAAGTGATTTTTTGGGTCCTTAAGTGACAGTTTGACTGCGCAGCCTCTGTTTCTGTCTCTGTTTTGTTTCCTATATTACGGTGTTATACTGAGGGCTGTGCCATGAAGTGAGTCAACTCTTCATCGAGGCAATCTCAGGAAACACTTTACAATTTTGGCTGTAACTTAATGAGTCCCAAATACTGTGAAAGACGGGTCATTTAAACTGCATCTCTAATTGTCCAGCATCACCATTCCTAGATGATCCCTTGGAGCTTGGTGGATGAGAAGCGATAGAGACTCTGATTTTTAGAAATCATGTAAAGCCTTTCAGTTTTCCTGACAAACACAAATATTCAATGCTTCGTTTTTCTCTGCTGGCAGCAAACAATTCCAGGCGATTTCATTGGCCTTCATTTGACGACCTAATCCTAAAGCAGACAACTAAAGCCTAGTAGACAACTCGATGACCTTTACAGAAGATTTGCAAAGTGTAGTAACCAGTTGGAATTGTTTTTTATTAATACTTGTTCTTTACTTAGTCCCCAGAGCGTTTACCCCACCAGGGTTGCAGCTGAAAGAATAAGGCTAAAACAGTCTTAAACACCACAAGCAACACATGAATTTGATGGAAAATGCAATCACGATGACAGTCAGATCCACCTGTGGCTTATCGATGGGGGCAAGGTTTGCCAGGTTTCCTTTGTGGTTATGGCTGCACCAATAGACACAAACGCTGGATGGAAAAAAAAAATAGCGCAGTGGAACATTATTTTCTCGTGGCACTTCTGGGCTGCAGAAAAGTTAGCAAGAGTGCACTTGATATCCACGGGCTTGGAGTTTGCTCTAGTGTGATATATGCAGCTCTACACCGTCCATGTTTGTGATGGATCATCTGGTGCCAGCACTCACCATTTTCTGTACCATTTAACACTAATTCAGGCTAATTGCACAGCCCTCGGGTCTCTTCACACGCTAGTTTGTTTCAGAAAATTCCAGTAAAGTTTGTTGCTGACCTGCCTACATTTCCTCAACTAATACCTTTGACAGCGCCACAGTCTGGGGGCCCATGGGAAATCTCAAAATTGTATCATAATTAAATAAAGCATTGACTTCGTTCGGAGACAATTATCATATTGAGATTTGTATTATTATTAAATTATATAGGCAAAAGCCCATTAGGGCTATGCTAGCAGCTTTCTGAATCAAAATGACAACATAGTAACAAAGACTATGTTGTTACTAAAAGCTAAAAAGCTTTTTATTCAGACTCAAAAGCAGAGGATGACTGGTTTTCTTGCAATTCTTTTGGAGCGCATAAAATACCTTTCATCCAATTACCGGAAACATTTCCGTTACAGGCAGCACAGGTGTTAACCTCTGGATGGCAAGGGTCATTCCAAGATGTTTAAAATGTAGTGACTCATAGGTTAACCTGAAACGGTCAGGGTGGGGCCCATGGGAAATCAGAAAATTCAATCAGAAATGAATAAAGCACTGAAAATAGGCTTAGAATACAGTGGGCATGATTTATAGGCCTTTGTGCATTACCATGTGCCCTAATACAAATGGCATTATACGAAGAATGGCACGGAAAGAGAATCTGGATGCTTTAGTTATTTATTTATTTCTATTGAATAAATGTTTTGCATGGTGGTGAAAGACGTATGCAGGTGCCTGCAGAACTCTTCCAGCTCAACATATACACTTTAGATTTAAAATGTCAACTGTAAGAGTTAGATTCTGCCTCTAGAGGAATTTTAAAGAGATGTTTGTGAAACAAGATTTTGATCTGTGTGTGAATATATATATATATATA
Source organism: Mchenga conophoros (assembly GCF_057382185.1). Lineage (NCBI taxonomy): Eukaryota > Metazoa > Chordata > Actinopteri > Cichliformes > Cichlidae > Mchenga > Mchenga conophoros. The sequence goes on from NC_140537.1 coordinate 12,663,990, forward strand.
TATATATATATATATATATATTTTTTTTTTTTTTTTTTTTAGACCCACTATAGAGTTTCATTCAAAAATGGTAAAGCTAAGCGTGCTTTTGTGGAAGATTGCTTTGTCAGATTTCATACAACATTAGACAGCTTGCCGTAATCTGAGAGACAACACTGAATTTATTGTCATTATAGGTTTGACCTCATTATGTTGTTTTCCCCATTTGCCGTGGATTGTGACATTGTTTATTACAACTTCTTTATGGGTTAAAATATTTATTTACCCAGTCTTTTTGCTAATCCTCTCTAAAATGTCATGAAACTAACGGAACCCCTGCTGGGAGCGTCTACTGTCACACCACTATGGGGACTTCTCTGACTTTTTGCTTAGCTGGCTTTAGCAAACACCAAAAGTATTTGCTGTATTTATACATTTAAGCTTTATTTATTTATTTTTATCCTCAGTTGCAAAGGGCTTGGTGTGGATCTTAATATTTAAGTACTGCTATTCTCAGGCAGACTGCCATCCGTAAACAAGATGCTGAAGCATCCATTCCCTGTAAGCTCCACAATAAATTACAGGGGGTGTTATTTATGTGTGTGTTATTTACATAACACACACATAAAAACATCCCCCATATATTGTTGGATATGTGTGTTAATACGGTGAATACCGACTTCATACCACATAGGCATGTTTATCTGAATTAAACATATCTTGTTTTGACAGTTGACCAGAATGCGATTATCTTATTCCTGGGTCTTTGAGCGATAGCCTAAAATGATTAAATTACACTCAATCTCTGTCTAGCTCCTAATGATGGCAGCTATGACTGAGAGAACCAAACAGAGACAGCTTTTTGTGTGCCTTGTTGCTGCGCTTGGAACTTAATGAAGGAATAATAAAAAACTACTTTCAGTTTCTCCTGTTGTTACTCCAGAGCAACAAAAGGCGGCTGGTGTGCAGCCTTTTTAGAGGTCATTTTCATGCTGTGCCTCCACACGAGTCAGACACAGATTTATAACATGGACACACAGATGCAGTGAGACTGATAACGCCCATGTGCTTATGCTTATTGCGTTTTTGTCCAGCAATACATCTTTTCTGCAGCTCCATACAATGCCCGCAAATAAACCCAGGGTACTAACTACAACACGACCATGGCAGAAATTTGAATCCGTGGCTAGGAAGCTCTCTTGCAGCTGTCATCACTGAGAGGCTATTATAAGTTACACAGGCTCATACTTTGTTTTGTATTCAGGATGCCGCTGTCCTCAGACCACCTTTTATTCTACACCAATTTAGCGCGACCAGCAACCCGAGGGGAGTGTCAGCAAAGAGAAATTCAGCTCTGTTCTTTTCTAGTTTAGCTTGTGAAGAAGCCTAGAGATGCAAAGCCCACTCCACGGCTAAAAAAAAGGACTGTGTCTTGTCACAAACACTAGGATCACATCGCACTCTGAAATTTTTTTTTCTACACTTCTATCCATGGGGCCAAATTCGTAACATGTCACTATGAATTTTAAGATGAATATCTCCAAAACTCCAGGCTCAGTCTCAACTGCTTCTACTTCTTCCTCGTACTGAAAAAAGCAAACTCACTTTGAATTGAAATTTCCTTAAAAAAAAATCAACGAATTAATTAATTAAAATAATAGTAATAATAATAATGATGTTAGGTTTTTACTTGATAGTTTAAATTAAAGACTAAATTCATACGACAGGAGTCGCCTCAAGGCATTTTGTGATGTAAATTAGAGAGCCTACAAAAATACAACAATAATACACAGGCTTCAGTTACTATACAGTGCAATAGCTGGAGACTGTGATTCTGCTGTTGTGCCTTGTGAATGAGGAGACAGCTGAAACTAGCATCTATAACTTTATAAATCATGAAGGAACAGAAAAACGCAAAAATCACTGAAAAGACTGAGATTGAAGTTTTTATGCAGACATTCAGGAAATGGATGAAGAACTAAATATGTGAGTCTGTTAGTATGATAACATGCTGATTTTTGTCTGAAGCCTTGCTGTGCTTTGGCCTTTTGGAGCGGAAAGCGTTGCTGTAGACTCACTGTAGGGCCAAGTTCCCTAAATTGGTTGAAAAAGCATGTAAGCACAATTGCCAAATAGTGCTCATATGTCTGTGTGGGGGTTTTTTTTCCTAGTGAAAAAGAGCACAATTTTCTTTATTGTTGTTATTGTTGGCGCTATATAAATAAGAGTGAATTGAATTAAACACAGTTTATTTAAAAATCAAGTGAAAAAAATAGGACATGCTCATTTTCTGTGTTAAATATCAGCGCAATTAGTGCTAGCAATTAGCAGTAGCAATTAGCAATTAGCAGTAAATTGCATGTCGCAAACGTTAGTAAATCTATCAGAGCGCTTGATTTAAAAATTTTCTATTCTGAGAAAGGAAGGGGGTCAGTTGCAAAATTCTCTTAGTTGCCACCTCGTACACATAATATTATCACTGCACTGTCTTTGCAAACACTGACACTACTGTTTTATGCCAAAACCCACTTTGCACTGAGGCAGCGCTTTAGTAAATGTGACCCATAGCATGTAATAGACAAACTACAGAACATATTTACGTCCCATTTCTCACTGCCTTCCCTTTTCTGTTCTCTTTCCCCTCATCTCCAGTCCAGGTCAAGGGTGCCCCTTCAAACCCTTTATTGACCGGCCCTTCAAATTTACCTGTAAAATGGGCCCACTGGTGGGCCCATGGTCAATAAAGGGTTAAGCTTGGGTCTGCCTGAGGTTACTTCCTGTTGAAAGAGAGCTTTTCCTTCCCACCATTGCCTTGGCCCCAGTTTTCAGAGTTTTCTCTCTAACAGGGTCTTTATTTTACAGTATAAAGCACCTTGAGGCACTTGTGTTTGTTTTTTTGTGTTACATACATAAAACTGAATTGAACTGAAAGTGCAGAGTGTGCCTACACATCTTTTTGTTTCTCGGTAATCCTGGTTTTGGATCAGTAAACTTTTGTGCTGTGTTTAATCACTTAACCTCAGATACACAGGTCTCTTTAGAAACATTAAAAGCTACATTATTGCTTGAACCGAAGAGCACTCGAGGCAACATGAAGCTGCGCTAACAAGAGTCTGATTATCTTCGTTTTAACACAAGATGTGTTGTACTGAAATTATAAAGCAGGTGTGATTTCACGTGTATATAATGCATGTTTCATCTGTCAAATTAACACAGCTCTTTGCTTACCACTCAGGCTTGAAAGCAGTTTGTTGGAGGTACTTCAAATTGATTTTGAAGTTGAAGAATTGAGCAGCCCTCTCGACAGCCAGGTAATCATATGGAAGCTGGAGCTACCATCCACATCCAAAAACGGAGTCAAGACCGAAGGAGCCATGAGGATCTATACCACTCAGAGAGACTTTGTCGGCCTAGCTCCTCTCATAATGGTGAGTTAGCTGTCATCTCTCCTGTCACACCTAATCAGAGTAAAACACCAGGATCGATGTTGCCAACAGCAGAGTTTCCAATAATGCTAAGATTGCATCCTTTGAGCGTCGGTGCATGAAAATATCATAAAATGCACTTTGCTCTGATCTGTTCCTGTCTGGTTTGCATACACAGAAGGCTGGATATGCTTTGGACTGTTTAGTAAATGGCTTCTATTTTGAGCAGACTGTGACCTTGTGTTGTTGACTGTCAACTAGCTGATGTCTCCTCTGTGTTGTTCTGCTCTGTTCTAGCGTGCATTATGTGGTCATTCTCTCCTGCTAACAGCTGCTTCATGTGCTTCTATTTTGGTGCCGCAGGCCTCTTTTATTGTGCTACCTCTATTATTAACCCGTGATATAATCTCCTCTACTCAATGAGAAACATTATAGCACATTTAATTGCCGTGCTGAATCTGAGTTATCTGTCACCGGGGCCAGCTCCTAACTAAAACAGTGTTTTGAGAGATAACTTTCACATTTGTTCGACTACATATAATTGAAATATGTAATTTATACAAATAAAAGATAATTGCTATACTTTTAATGAAGGCTTTAGTAAGATTATGCAGGCTATATGCTTCATTTCCATCTTAAAGGTGCTGAAGTGCTCAAAGCTATGTGGAAAAGCTACAGTATCCCGATTTGTAAATTTGACATGGCTCATCTCGCTGGTGGATTAGAAGCTGACCTCAGGCCAAACAGGAGGAGATTTGATGGTTGGCTCAAGGGGACATTAGCGCTGACTGATCACTCTTGGCCTTGCTCCATGAACTTCAGCTAGTGCTGCTGCTCACTACTTCTATAGGAGGGGGGAGGAAAGAAAAAAGCTTCACTGATACTACCTTCACATCAGAGTTTTCAGTTGCACGTTTATTTATTTCTGCCTAATTTAAAGCGGTTTTACTCTCGAGGGGACAAGTTTCCATCTGCTTCATTTTCATACTTGGAGTGGCCAAATGTCTCTTTATATTTGATTTGTTCATTCACAGAACTGCACGGCACTTCAGCTTATAATATTCGATTAATTCAGCTTCATTTAAAGCAGTCTGTTTTCTGTTGTTTTTTTCTTTTTTTTCATAGAGAACGACACTTACCCATCTGCTTCATTTTCATGCTTTGATTATCCAAGGATTCCTACAAATAACTATCAATTTATTTTAACAAGGCACCTCACATTTATAGTGTTACGCAAATAGCCTTCATTTGTGGAATAAAGTGCTTTAGAGCTCACCTCTTAGTCACCTAACAGGTACTCAAAGACCAAGGGAAGCTATTGATCAAACAAGGCCCTAACCCAACCAATCTATGCCAAAAGACAATGAGACAAAAGGAGCCAGGAATCGAACCACCAACTCGTCCAGAAGCGGATGAGCGCTCTTATTTCCGTGACATTTATAATTAACAATGCACCGTGCATCGCAGGCAGGCTCTGTGTGTGATAAAGACTATTTTTAGTCCATGTTTCTGGGTATTTTCCCATGTGTGAAGTGATACAGCATCCCTTTGAGGGACATGCCTGTGCAGTAAAAAATCCAAGATTAGCTCTTACTTCTATGTGGTGACCGGGCCATCACCCAGCCTTAACTCTACTCCCCCACTTGCTTCCCAAAGGCGGATTGGCCTTCTTACCTCGCCACTGCTGCTGAGTCGCTGAGTCACGCTTCATCGCCCGTGTCTCCTGTCTACCTCCTCTAACTGCATCCCATGCCACTCTTATTAAAAAAATAAATAAATTAAAAATCTTTGTCACTGTGACACTAGCACTACCACGTAAACTCTAAAACTGAACTGGAATATGAAACTCATTTCTCTTTGCTCTCTCTGCAGGACACGGAGATTCTGAACACCGCTGTGCTGACGGGAAAGAAGGTGGTGATGCCTGTGAGGACGGTAGCTGTGGAGGAAGATGGAGTAGTCACGGATGTGTCTGATTACACAGACTGTAGCTCCACTGATGAAGACGTTCTCAAGGTAGGATTTGCACGTCCCCCTTATGACTTACTTTACAATGAACAAATTCCCCGTCCCTTTGGTTTTAAACGTTCCAAGAACAATGACAGAACAAAGGATGTGAACTTCAGTGGTATGTCCATCAACAACAATAAAGTGCTTCATATTTGGACCTTGCTTCCCTGTCCTAATGTTGAGAGGCATAAGAAAGTTGAGTAGTTTCTTTGTAATACTCATGGACAAGGTTAGTTTTATGTGTCAAGGGAAGGACAGCTGAACACAAAGACGTTGCTCCAAAGTCACTTTTACTCTCTCCCTCTTTTCCACATGGTAAAACAAACTATTAGTGAGACTTTGACAACATTTCCCATCAATCTCCCCGACAATGAACAGCTACTGTGCTAAATTGCTCACAACATGACCTCTCAATCTACCACTGTGCTTCCATCCCGCGACTTGTCCCTTTTATCCTGTATAAGTGAGCACGACTGACTGCAGAAATTGTTTATGGATGAAATTGAAAGTCAGGTGCCTAGCCTTCGAGGTCAAAGGCTCTTGATATATTTACCCAAGATTAAAAAAGAAATAGCCATGCAGTGGGCTCCAGTTCTCTGGCGCAATTGAATTTTGTAAGTTTATCCAACGGAAGCTGTCCCAGCTAATAAATAAATGCACTTGCAGTATGACGAGGTCACGGGCAGTAAGTGTACCTGTATCAAGCACAGATTTGTGCGGGTTATAGAAAAACAGAATTATGTGGAACAGTCAAGAGGACGACTGTGGACTAAAATATTCTTTTTCAACCTTGACTATAGCCATGTTGTATGTTTGCTGACCAGATAGCAGATTCAGTCACAAATATTCCCTTTAATCTTCTTAGTCTAACAGCTTGACTCAGATATATTTTCTCGTCTATTTTGCCTGAAGATCAAATCTGCTAGTGATAGATGGGGAAGGATTTATCTGGAATTTATAGCTCACGTGACCTGGAAAAAAAAACCCAAACAAAAAAAACAACTCCCTCTTTGGTGGAAGCGATTCCCAAATGTGTAGAAATGATACAGAGAAAAATATGGAAATAAGGTATGAAGGATTTACATCTGAGCATTTAACATTTTAACATTTTGATTTGGTCAGTTAAGTATCAGAGGGGGTTGTGAATCAGTTTCAGCTGCTTTGGTGCTATGCTGGTGCATTGGATTCTGGGCTCCTCCTGGTGTACAACATTATCCGGCCTCATGTGGTGACGTATGCGGGCAGTTCCTGGAGGACAAAGGAATAGATACTACTAACAAGCCCCCATGCTCGCTTGACCTAAATCCAACAGAACTCCTCTGGGACTTTATGTTTCTGTCCATCCAACACCACCAGATTGCACCTCAGACTGTCCACAACCTCAGTGACATCCTGGTCTAGATCTGGGAGGAGATTCCACAGGGCACCGTCTGCCATGTCAGGAACACGATGTTGTCAAGCATGCATACATGTATGTGGGGGCCACAGAAACTACTGAGTACCATTTTGAGCTGTTGCAATGAAAATTCAGCAAAATGGACTAGACTTCCGCATTATTTTTTCACTTTGAGTTTCAGGGTGCCTTTGAATCCAGCTCTTTGTAGGCTGATCATTTTGATTTGCATTTCGTTCCTAACACATTACCCAGTCTGTATCAGTATAGATATCCAGCATGATTTTTGTCCCATTGAGATCTGATGTGTTTTCAAAGTTTTCCTTTATTTTTGAGCACGTGTTATTAACCAGAACTTTTTATTAGGTGATACAGCAGTTTAACCAAAAAATTTACATGATATTACATGATATTTACTTGATATTTTAATTGTGCACATTCAGTAAAACTCTCTATGTGCATGTGCAGAGTTGTGTCACTGAAGCGCGCATTTCAGCATTTTTAATTTCTGCCTGTCTGTAATACTGTACCCAGTGATGAAAGCCAAATCCCATTTTAACATAAATATCTTTGCGATACCGAAAATGGTGAGGGATATTCTTGGACAAAGAATGAGATTATGACTGGAATGAGTTGGCGGATGGCACATTCAAAATGGCATTCCCTTTTAACTTATTCTTCGGAATATTATTTGAACACAGCAGACGGTGGAGGTCCTGGAAAGTGCTCCTCTAACACAGTAGAAAATTAGCAAATTGCCTTAAATCATGGCTGACCAGCTGACTTCCCACACACTGAATTAAATACATGAAGATTCAACACAAGTGCACTGAAAATAAATGAGCCCTTGTCTGTTGTTCTGTTTTTGCATGGAAATTTTTTCCCTGACATCTATTTGAAAGGTTTTGTGCCACTTCTTAGAAATACACTGTTAGGTATAAAAGCAGAAACTACATCCGAGTTAGCAGCAGGGCTGACATGATGAGTGATGGGGTTATTCTAAAGATGTTCCATATCCACGGGATGCAGTTCCGAGATGCAATGATGACACAGGATACTCTTAAAAAAAAAAACAACTAAAAATTGCACGACCCGGTGACAGCACATCTCGTACGTCTTGGGTCCACACCGCTTCGAGATGTAACTTATATATGTAGTCATCCTTTAGCCATCTGTCAATGTCAGTGTATTTCCTTTTATTCCCCTGGGTGTTTTCAGTCACTAGAGTTCAGTGATTTGTTAATTATTGTATTGGCCAAAGACGACCAAGTGAAACCTCCTGACGTGACGCAAAATGATGCTGAAGCAGCTGCCCAAACTTGCAAAGGTCACCTTTGAAATTCTGTTGTAATGAATGCACTTGGTTGTGAAGGACTGATGCTCAGCGTGGACTACATGATATTTCGATTAACATAAAACTGCAATGCTGCCTCTTCCCAACGCCTCACACCGGTGATCATCACAGTAGTTTATTAAAGCCAGCTGACATTACTGCGGTGACACATCCAGTGCAAAACTGCTTCACGGCTATTTGTTGTTGCAGGAATGGCCGATGTGTTAAAATGGTGACTTTCATGAGAATACTTGATTATTTTTTGTCATTGGTAGGAAGAATATCGCTTTCATTAGCAAGTTTAATCCCGAGTTTGATGTAGATTGTTTACATAATCATCTTAGACAAAAAACGATAAGATGCTCACGTGCCGGCGGACTGTTTCCATGTTATCGTTACCTCTCCAGGTGTCCGACAGGTGTGACTATGTTTTCGTAAATGGAAAAGAGGTTAAGGGGAAGATAAAGATGACGGTAAACTTCACCTACAGCTACCTGAGTGCTCAGCTCGAACTGAATGTGTGGATGCCCCGGCTTCCTCTCCAGATTGAGGTGTCAGACACAGAGCTGAGCCAGATCAAAAGCTGGAGGGTACCCATCCTCACCTCAAAAAGGTAGGAAACCACTAACAACACAAAATCCCTTTGCTTAATTTCTACAGTAGGTGTGATTTCCAGGGGCATTTTTTTTATTCATACAAATTTAAATCATATCTCTCCGAGGATTTAGAGGTTAGATTCCATTATGTAATGCACTGCAATAATTCAGTGTGATCCAATCAAATAAAGAGACAGACAGGGCTGAGTGATTGATATAGAGGTGAAAGCATGTACTGTTTGATAGGCCTGACCTGCCCGTATGTTTTTGTGCTCATGTCCCAGAACTGGCTGGAACAGTGATGAAGACGATCGGAAGGGGAAGGGCTGTATGCTGCAGTTTCAGCATGCCCTTGTGAGGGTGCTAACCCATTTCATGGCAGAGCAAGAAGACCCCCGGGATCCAAAGGCCTATTTCCTGGGGTCTGATTGGCAGGTGGATGTCACAAGGTTGGTTCGATACTTCATGAAGGTGGAGGACACTCGAGTGGCAAGGCTACAGGCAGGAAGAGTGCTGTCGGGGAAAGACTTTGGGACCACTGCCATCCAGGTAATAAACTGGAATACTCTTTGGATTAGTCTTGTGAGCCAGCTCTAACTTGCTGCCTTTTCACAGAGTAACTCTTTTTCTGAATTGAACCGTTTCTGTCTGAGGCAAAGAGTTAAAAATGAGATCAAATCTGAAGCAGCCTAAAAAAGGTGACTTTACCTGATGTTGACAGGTGTTTTCTCCACTATCTGATGCCATCTTGGCTAAAACAACTATCAGAGTTGTGGATGACAAAGTGACCATCACAGAGCTGGGGGTTCAGCTGGTTACAGGGCTCTCCATGACATTACAGCTCAGTGCAGGAAGCAACAGGGCCATACTGGCTACCACAACCACACAGGAGGTGCTACAGAGTCCCAAACAGGTAACATCCTTTATCATTTTTTAAATGTAAAGATTTTAGATTCAAAGATCAAAGTACAATCTTTTTACAATTTCTTTGTTCTCTTAGGAAGCTTTGGTCAGTGCCTGGATACAATTCAGTGATGGCAATCAGACACCTCTTGACATTTATGATCAATCCTTTTTCCGTGTGACGGTGACCTCTCTAGATCAGGGAGTGGTGTCGGTGCAGGGCACGCCACCAGCTGTGGCGGCAGAAGGAGAGGGCGAGGGAGTCTTGGTCAGAGTAGAGATGTCCATCTGTGAGGCCTGTCAGAAGTCCAAACGCAAAAGTACTTTTGCAGTAGGCAACGGCACCCTCAAGGTCAAATTTCAAGCGAACACTAAGCGATCAGATGGAATATTCGACAGCAGTACTGTTAGCAACAAGGAAACTGACTATGGGAACGATGGGGAAGAAGTGGAGCGTCAGAGGAAGCAGAGAAAGCCATCCCAGGATGCTTCACCACGCATGTCAAACTTAGACAGAGAAGAAAGCGCCATACAGAAGATCACGACCACTATTAAATCTACAGAAAGAACCCTGATAACCAGCGGTAGCCTCGGAGGAGTGGGTAAGACCAGTAATTCAGGAAGTCCTGGTAGTCCTACTACTGTGGCTAATGTCAGCCTAATGAGCAGCCCTGGTGAGAACAGCAAAGGATACGGGTCAGACAACATGATAGTGGAGGATATGAGCAGCGTTAGCTTCACCAGCACGGTGAAAGTTCCCAGGAATCTGGTAAACTCCAACAACTTCCCCACCAAGGTGGAGACCCCTGGGCAGGGGACGACAGAAATAGAAGTTGGTGGTGAAGAAGTTTTGGCAAACAGGCCTCTAACAGACTTAGAGATTGGCATGTATGCTTTGTTGGGTGTCTTTTGCCTGGCCATCCTGGTTTTTCTGGTAAACTGTGTCTCATATGTTGTTAAGTTCAGGCACAAGAAACCGCCCTCTCACGGCCAGGAATCCACAGGCCACAGGCACGACTGGGTATGGCTGGGCACAGATGCTGAGCTGGTGATGAGCGTGCCGGGCAGCCCGGTCCAGCAAGACTCCCAAACTACAACCACTGTGATAGACATTGGGCCTGATAAGACTGGCTCTCTTTCCAGGAGGCCCAGTTGTCTGGCCTCCGTCACAGATTCTCCCCTCAGTTGCGTAGGCTCCCTCAGAGGCAAACCGATGCCCACAGAGTCCCTCCACTCGCCCACCAGCAAGAGAAAGAGAGTCCAGTTCACAACCTTCTCCACACTAGAGCGCCAGCATTCACCACATCTCCCACCCAGAGAGAACGGCCATGGCATCCATTGGGTTGGAAAGGAGGACAGCTGTGGGGAGGAACCTCAAGTGCCCATCACAGAGCCTGGGGACCAGTTATAATAGAGAACCTGATCAGACCTCACATGTACAGCAGATGTGGCTTTGATCACCTCAATGCCTTTGTCAACTCTGAAAACTCTCGAGAATTTATGATTTTGGAATTGCCCTCCTCTACATTTCATTACCTATCAAGGCCTTTTACATGTACTGTATATTATTGTTAATATTGGAGAGTTAGATGTGTGTGATCGTGTTTGAGACGGCCAATTCAGACGGACTCCCTTTTCACACAAAGCCACCAAATATTAAAGCTGCATGTGGATATCTACTTCTAAATTGTTGCACTCACACGCTGATGCATACAGTACAAAGACACCCAGAGAAAGTGTCTCCAAATTGAAAATATATCCTATATCAGCATAATCTGACACTGATTTCAGTAGACATATGGCTTTGATTAAAATAATAAGAACCAAAAGGAGTGTTTTCTATTATGCAGCATAAAAGATGTATTTGTAATTTTAAGTTGGGTTAATTTTCAGTTGCTTTTTTAACATTAAAACAGACTGATCTTCAATATTGCCTATTAATTGATTTTCTATGTTAAGCACCAGCCACTTGAGTTGGTCATCTACTGCAGTTTTTTCTTTGCTTAATTCAGAGATTAAGATTATCTCCATCTGCAGTACTTTACATTCGAAACGTAGCTCTGTTTCGGGACCCCTCACAGATTTCTACGTGGATATGTGGACAGCATGAGGTGGGGAGAGCAGCATCGAGACCCAACACAGAAAAAACACATCAGGAAGAAGAAAGACACACAGGAGCTGGGGTGAAGGTCATTTGCAAAGCGACTTGAAGGTGTGCAGCAAGCAGCTTAAACAGTGCTTCCTATATGGGATTTGTCAATTGGCTGTATAGAAGACCATCAACTGAGCAGACAGCTGAAGTAGGCTAGCGCTGGGACTCACTGCCATGCTGGGATCGTGGCCGAGCTCGTCTTTGTGGCCTGCCTGAACTAATGCAGTCCTTGATTTGATAGGTTTTTGTTACGGTGCTTACGCTGGTGCAGTACGATATCATAATCAACCTTTGTAACAGCAAACAAAAGGACTTTTGTGCCATTCTATCCTTTAAACAAAGTTATACTGGTTCATTCTCTTTGTGTAACACAGTTATTTCAGCATAAAAAACAGAAAGGGGTAGCATAACCTGGAAAAATCTTGGACTTCATTTGGAAAAGTCTGATAAAGAGAAACGTGATAATTTTTTAGATCGATAACCATTTAATATGCAGAATGAATAATCACAGTATCCATGCCTTTATCATAATTAAACCATAAATAAGAGTCCATCATAAATGTCATATGTCTTTGGTTTAAAGCACTCTTCGTCATAATTTTCAGTCAGGTAGTAGAGATAAAACCGCATTGTTATGCAAACAAGCATAATTATACCTGTGCAACAAAGAGAGACTAGTGTCGCGCTCTTCTTCTCTCCTGCTGAAGCCCCTGAGAAAGTTTACAGATTGCAGTTTAATGTGCTCAGTGCAAAGTGTCCACCAGTCGCTGGTAAGTTTCTCTCTCCTGTTTCACGCCGTGACGCTCTTCCACGTAGAGTTTTCCATTCCTCAACACTCTCTCTCTCAGCTCGTGATCTGACAACAGCCTCTGAGATTGATGCACAAATTCCTGGCAAGGATAAAGGCAAAATTAGTCTCATTCATTGCCAAATGCCACTTGAAGCTTGCCAGTGAAGGTGCCTGGAGATATTTTTTAAAGCATAAACGATAATCCAAAGCACAAGAACAGAACTCAGATAGAAGCCTGTGCACTGATTAGCAAATACTTCAAAAGTGTCTTTACATAGCCAAAGGATGGAGATATTTGTGGCTCCATATCTAAATATGGATGCCCAACAGACCCCCTTTTTCTATCCTAATAGCTGCCACCTCTCATTTGCTTATGTAAAAAGAGAAAAACAAACAAAGTGATACAGTTAGAAAAAAAAGATACTGTAGAACCAGTCGTGTTGGGAACATGGCGAAGAAAAGACAAGGATAAAAGAGCAACAGTATAAAAAAAGGGAGTAATAACACCATCACGTATTCATAGAAATGAGGTCCATCAACTCAGCATTCAGAATCCTAGTTTGCTCATCTGCTGGCCCAGCAGCCTGTCAGAAGCCTCCAACAAAATGAAGTCAAAGTGCCTTGAAGTGTTCTTGCAACATGACAGCCAACATTCACTGCTGCACTGAGCCAATGGGCACACAAAGTTTTAGCCACTGCCAGTCAGCAGGCCATTTTGCTTTACTTCACTTCAAGTGATGTGATTATGTCTGGAGAGGCTCTTGGTGGGAAACAGTTCTTCTGTATGGACATATGAGGGCTATAAATCCTCACAGCAAAAGGATTAAAGCTCAACTTATGAGAGGCGCGCTTATATTCACTTCACTCTTGGTGCAAATTACAGAGCCCGACAGGACAGGCCATTTTTCCTCTTTAAAGCTCGTGAGTGCTTTTGTGTTTACTTTGCTCGACACATTTCTTAATACCCACACTCCTCATGTAATTCCATCTTGAAGAACAAGAAATACTGTCAGTGGAAAGAATAAGGAAAGACTTTAGCGTGCGTGAAAAGTCCTGCACGGGAGCTACTGCAAAGGCGGCTCAAAGACTAGCACTCTCTGCCCGTCGGTCCTGGCCGAGGTCCTTGTTTATCCGGTCCAAGTTGCTGCAACCATCTGTGTGAGCTTCCTACCAGCAGCTCAGTGGAGCACACGTGCAGGGAGGAATTATCCCCACCATTACAACAACATCACGCTACAGCATGATCTTGACAATACAACGCTTAAACCCTGCCAATTGGCCTTATCCTTTGTTATCTCCCATTGCATTAAACCTCATTGAATATCAGACTGAGCAGTTCTCATGGGGGATTACTTACTTTCCACCTTACTGCTAATTGTTGCATCACTATGCGGTAGTATAGTATCTTTGTTCTCTCCCTAAAGGGTGCACTTCTTTTGATTCTAATCCAAGCACCTGAGGAAACATAAAATAAAATATGACACAAGGAGGGGCCTTTTGTTATATTTTACCTGCTCAGATTGGACTCGTGATAAAACCACTACAAAGTTTACAAAATGATGTCAAAAGTTTCTGATTAAAACTGTGAGACTTGTTATTTTATCCAGTTATGCAAGGAGAGGACATCAAACCCTCCAGTTGTTCTCAGTCAGTGTGTCGGTACTACTTAATGCGGTTGTGTACTTTTCTGGTCAGCTGAGGTAAAAGGAGTCCCTGTAGCCCTGGCAACAGTTTATCCTCTCTGTAGTCCATAAACACAGTCATTATGTGTATGGACTACAGCGCTTAGCTTAACTACAGAGCTGGTCAGCCAATATATACCTGAGGAGAAGAATACAGAAGGCCGGTGACCTCATGCTGCACCACAGCTGCGTTTCCTGGAATGTTTCTAGCCAGCACAGGTACCCCGAGATCAATGGCCTGGTGAAGACAGAAAGCATAAGTAAAAGGCAAAAGTTTCTTGTTTATCCTGTCATTGTTAAGAAGCAGTCACTCGAGCATTTCGGATGGTGTACAGCGCCGCCATTCTGTGCTTCGGTTCACTTAAAGAATTAACAATCTGTGCAAGCTAATACCTTGTTAAGTGAAACATGCTAACAAACTAATAACACTTTAAGCCTACTGTGGATTGTCTTAATTGCCTGTGTTTAAAAAAGATTAAGAGGATTTGCTCACTCAAGAATGGGAAGATTGGAGTCAAGCAATTAATTTGGGTAATTGTCCCAGAAGTGTCCAGATAGCATTGTAGCTGAACAACAAACAGTGCAGAAGATTCACGTGGTTTAGATTAAAAAGCAAAAGCTCCTCTGTAAGATGCCTTGATAGATCAAACTACCATTACCAAACTGTTATTCTTGTCAATGTTGGAACATCGTGCTGCCCTGCCGTCCAATTACCCACCATCCTCAAAGATGTTTACCTCCAAGATGGCTGCTGACATGCCCTCTGAAACAGAGCTGTTGACCACAGCGAAGCACCTTTTCATGGCAGCATGAAGCTCCTGTTGGCACCTCTCCTGGGCCAAGAACACCCCTGCTGTTCTGTAAAAGCAGTGGCAAAACTCAGTTCTGTGTGACTCAGGGCTCACAGAGGCGTGAATGATGCTGAACAGCAGTGACAAGCTCAGGCAAGGAAACACAGCTGCACTGTTTGTGACATGAACGGAGCATCCAGGTAAAGTCTTAAGCAGAGAGGGCAGCTTCCTGCCGCAAAAATCTCTGTTGTGGTGAAGCCCTGTGGCGAAAAACTGAAAGATCGGCGGAGACTTGAGTGTGGGAGGACAGATAATAAAAAGAGGACCTTGGCGCTCAGCTCTATTTTGCATTCTGTTCACATTATGTTACGATACATGTGAGCTGCGTTTGTTTTTCAATGCACCGCATGAAAGAAGCACAAAGGCAGGCAAGTCTGAAAAGATGGAACATCACAGCAATTAAACAGACAAAACTGACGGTTTGAACACAAAGAAAGCTGAAGGCCTACCTTTTAACAACCGTTTCTACTTCAGCAGAAAGAACGGGATCAATCTGAAAAACAAGAGGCAAAACAAAAATGACCGAAACATGTGCAACAAAATTTCTGTTTTTCTTTTTTATTAAGGATACCTGCAATATCCTAATTACTGGGATATAAAATATCGAATGACACAATTAAGAACTTCTAACAGGAGAAAATCATTCTCAGGAAAATCCTGCATTTTCAGAGATTGGGGTCAGGGTGGGCAATCTGATTAATTGCAATGTGGGATTTATGTGCATTAGCCTGTCCACAGAAAAGTCAAAGCATAGCAATGTGGGTCAAAGATCCTACTAAGCAAGCTGCTACATTTTTCTCATTTTATTTTATAGCTCACAAAATGGCTTCATGAAATTATTTTTTAAGATGTATTAAAAAAGAAATGCAGTTTTGCATCCTGGAGCGATCTGGGATTCTGCAGGAATTATAAAATAGCAGGGGTCGGATCAAGATGATGAAGATACTGGCAAAAATACACGGTTTAAGCCCAACCGGCGCTGTCTTATAGTGAGCCCAAAAACAAACAAACAACAAAGCTACGTCATATGGCGAAAGCTTCAGTGTTCCTGTTCATTCTAATAAATCTGTCATACCTTTACTGATGTTTGAGAGAGATATAATTAGATTTCATTTTTGCTCTCAGCAAATAAATAAGGTGAAAGCCTGCTATCGTTACGGGAGATAACGTTCCCTTTTTGGAATTGTCCAGATTTATTTTACTCTGTAATTTACAGCCCATTTACAGAGAAGTCAGATGTGTCATCGCTGACAAACTGACCTGAATTTTCCTCTTAATCACAGATGCTGCAAAGCCACAGCGCTGAATGAAGTAGCGATACTGATTTCTGTGATGTCAAGACAGCCTGAGCGAGGGATGTCTCATTCCACCTCCTCTTCGCATTTTTTAGATCTTTTTCCTTCACTTCGTTTAATCTGTTCAACACTGTTCCACAAAAAATATATAATCCTTAAATTAACACAGCTGAAATCTGGCTGTCACACGAAAACATTTTTAGTATAAAATTAATATCTTTCCATTTCTTGAACAAACATGCCTGTGATTCAGACGTGTCACGATGAATCACATGTTTCTGCTTCGACTGAACCGTTTCATCAAACAGCAGCAGCAGCAAAGCCTCGTGAAAAAAGCAAGAAGCGGCAGTAAGACGGTGCATACAAGCCCGTGGCCATGCCTAATTGAGTTGGTTCTGTGCAAAGCTAAAGCAGAACGTACCTTTTGCCTGAGACCACTGTTTGAAAGAAAGAACAGATGCTAAAGTACTGTACATTGATGCCGTATCAAAGTCGGGTGGGGGGGAGAAGAGAAGATGAAGACATGCAAACAGAAAACAATGGGTGAGAGAAAAACAAAGAACCGAGGCTGCTGCTGTTCTCTGGGATATGACAAGAATTTTAACATAAAACTGCAACCTGATATTTTTTTTAAAAGAAAAAAAATTTAACATAAATGAATAAAAAAACTAATTTGATTGTGTGACTGACTAGTTGATTGATGCACGAGGTTATTCACGACAGGGTTTGAGAGTTCAATTGCTATTTTCCACTTATTTATTTGCACTGTTTGACATGAAGACACACAGCTTGTACCTGAGCACTTAATGTTTTCAGGGAGACACACAGCACAGAAACATGATAACATGTGACAGGGTGGCAAAACCTGTAACTTGTGCTCCCCGTACACGTGCAGATACATATTATGAGGATTAAAATGAGTTTGCTCCACTCCCACACAGGTCATTAGTAAAAGCCAAGTAATGTCAAGCAGGTAATGCCAAACCCCCCCCCCAAAAAAAGAAACAAAACAACTCAACCACCACTATAGCTGACCCCTTCCCCAGTATTCAGAAGACATTTCCTTCCAGCACTGTCCGTTAATTCCAGCATAACAACTAAAGCCTGTATGTCTGCTCTATCCAATTAGAGGCTGCCTCAATTCCCGGGGGATGTTTCTAGGTAATTTCAGCAGTACACAGAGTGACAGTACGGAGGCACATGGCAGAAAAGGGAAAAAACAAAAACAAAAGCATACACACAAAGAAACAAACAAAACAAAACTGGTGCATAAGGACTGTTTACTTACCTTGGGTCCAATAATGACTAACACATTCAGCAGATTTTCACAATGCCACTCTGAAAAACATTAAATATAACTGGTGATGTAAAAAACAATACTGCAGTTTGTTTTTGTGTGTGTTTTTTTAAATGAGCAAGTTGTCAAAAGAAGTGAGGCTGTTCTTGCACAGATTCCCACAAGCTTGTTTAATGCACGACACTCGTGGACAGTATGTGTTAATTCCAAGAACGTGCATGTGAAACTTGAACCGTGTAGCTCTCCTCAACATTAATATACAATGTTGACGCCCTCTAGTGATGTCTCATCACAATAACTGTGTGCTGTGAAAGTCACAGTATATATGGGGGGTTGAAAAAGAAACCACTCGTGTTAATTAGAGGCAAAATATTAGGTACCTAATAAGACATACAGGATATCCACCAAAGAAAGAAAAACCATAAAAACCATGAAGGCAAGACCTGACAAAATTAGAACGAGCTGCCCCGCTGCACTGTACAAACACTTTTTCATGCAGCTTACATAATCATATTTACTGGTATGTATTTCTAGTTTCAATAACGGGTTGGGTCTGAGTGCTGATCTCGTCGCCACTTCATGTTATACACATGCATTTCATAGCAAGCACAATGAAATGAATTCAACAATATAACATAATGAATAAAATCACAGC
The DNA here is from genome assembly GCF_057382185.1 of Mchenga conophoros. Lineage (NCBI taxonomy): Eukaryota > Metazoa > Chordata > Actinopteri > Cichliformes > Cichlidae > Mchenga > Mchenga conophoros. The sequence continues at coordinate 12,682,351 of NC_140537.1, forward strand.
ATACTTGAAAAAACCTCCACCAAATAGAGGGGGTCTTTGACTCTTCTGAGGCCACAGACCAATAGGAAGACACGCAGCTCATCCACATGCTCAGTCCTCACACCTGGAGAGAAGCCAGACAAATAGAAAGACAGCGCCACAATATCAAAACACTGCATAATGAACATCCCAAGTACATCAGCAGATAATGAAAGCAATACATCAACCAAGGTCACGAAGAAAATAAGACAGCGGTGACTAATGTGCTCACACAATTCTCTGATCAGGAGGGAAATAGTCTGCTGAAAACACTGGAAGGTCGCACCCTAATCAGTGTGTAATGCAGCATCATAACTACACACTTTGAATATTTGGGTGACAATTTGCTCACTGATCAGCTCTAATTAAATAAAAAAATTAGCCGGGCCAATATCGAGCTGACATCAAACATCTGAAGAATTAGGCTTTAACTGCAATGCTGTGGAATCTGCTCCTCTCAAATATCATCCGGCTATCACATTCAATCCAGAGATTATCAAAAACTGGCAGGCACACAAACGTGCACAATGCCAGCAGCTACTCTCGTGCACCTGACCTGGCAAAGACAGCAGCTAAAAGTCCTGACCCTATTACACAACCCCATCATAAAGGCAACACACGACCTAGCCTGTAAGTCTCAGACCTCACATTAGTCAACAAACCTTTCACTTCAAAAGTACAACTACACTGTACTCGCCTTCGAGTCGAGGCGAACCAAAATTACTGTCACAACTGCGTGGTATGTAATGGATGACAGTGGAAATAACAGAAGAATATACTATATTGTTACACAGCTACTCTTAGTCTGGGGCATTCACATATACAACTAAATTCATTTTTTGTTTTCATATAGCACCAAATCATAATAGCAATCACCGCAAGGCACAAGATATAGATCCTATAATAATACAGATAAAACCCCATCAATCAGGTGACCCCCTATGAGAAGGAGACAATGGGGAGGAAAAACTCCCTTTTAACAGGAAGAAACATCTGGCCGAACCAGAGAAACAGGGAGGGGCACCCATCTGCTGCGGGAAAGGTCAGAGATTCATACTAACCCATGATTAATGGTTGTTAATAGTGATGTATAAACACATAGATAGTAAAAGAGGTCCCCAGCAGCCTAGACCTATTGCAGCACATTTAAGGGACGGTTCAGGGTCACCTGATCCAGCCTTAACTATAAGCTTTATAGAAAAGGAACGTAGTATACAACATCAGTAATCAATAGCACTTAAATAACATTACTGAAAATGTTACAACAAAGCAGTACAAGCACAGTACAACAAAAGTGAGTACTAATTGAGAGACACACAAGCCTGTAATGACTGATCTGTGATTTCCTGTTATTCCTGTTAACTGCATGAAGTCTGTCATGCATGGGGAACTGAAAAATGTGACTGTGAGATGGCACAAAGGTGTGAAATGACACACTAAGACTGGTGACTAATGATCGTCCTAATATGCCGTCATGCACTGAGCAGTGCTTGTGCAGTTATCTACTTGCATAGCGACAGACTTGGCACTGGGGTTATTTATTAATGTAGACCAGACCATATTGGAAAGATGCCATTTATACATGACAACACAAATGCCAAGAGTTACACCAAAATCCTGGCGAGTATTTCTATCGTTCATCTGTTTGAACAGGACTGTAGAGAAACAGATCCCCTCGAAAAAAAAATTAAAAAAGCTGAACACACACAAAAAACTCAAATAAGTTTGAGAATTGAGTATTTGTCATAAAAATCAAAGTTAGAAATACAAAATGCTGAAAATGTTTGCCCTTGTGCAAAATTAAAGTAATACAGCTAGATTTTGCAATGATTTAAGCGATAGCACTAGGATGTACCTACTTCTTTTTTTTGGTGTCCCGTTTGGATCTTTAGCCATCAGAATTGTTGTCTTAAGGCCAAGAAAGATGCCAAGCGGATTTATTTTACCAAGTGGATCATCATGGCCTTGCCATATTGGTCCATTTGATTGACCTTTATTAAAATTATGAATTTATTTTATTTTCAGTTGCTACAAACGGGACAGACATGACTGGGGGATAGGACAGGGAGAAAGAATGAAAGAAAGAGAGGGAGAGAAAGAAAACCAAAGGGGAGAAGAGACGGTGAGAAGGGGGGAAGAAAGAAAAAAACAAACAAACAAAACACCTGGGTCACCTGTATGGAGAAAAAAAACAGAAGAGAAAGCAAACAACAAAGAGCAACATAATAAAAAAAACAGCACCATCACAATAAACTAGCTAGCAGTAGATATCAGTAGATACTAAATAATAAACGATATTGTGCAGCACGCAAGATAGACAGCGCACAATGTGCTTTGAGGCAGCAGCCAAGAAAGCTGTAGTCCGCGTCTGTGAATACCCGTGTGTACACCTGTGTGTATACCTGTGTGGATCAGCATGCTTGCATTCCAAAGGTTTCTCCATGTAACGATCTGCTAGGGAGTGTGGGGAGCCACAGCCCCGTCCTCCAGGGTATGAAGCAGGTATGGAGGAGATCAAAACTCCAGACATCCAGAGGCCCCCAGAACACAAGAGACCAAGGAAGACCAACAGAGGGGCAGCCGCACCACTGTCCCAGTAAGAGCTGAGGAGAGTCCCAGATGAGGGCTCACTCAGCAGCCGCGGAGCAGAAGCCAGGGGGAGTTGCAGTGACGCGCCCGTGAGCTCCGCCGGCCGCCAGCTGTGCCTGAGTGACCAAGCCCCAGGCCGAGAGGCCGGGGGCACCCCACCTCCGAAGTGGCCCGAGCGAGCCCCAGGCTCCAGGCCCCGATAAGCGGCCGCCAAGGAGTGAGCCGGTGTGTACCTGGACGCCCATCCCCAGACACAAAGAACCACCAACGCACCGACACCTGAGGGAGTCCGCCACTGGCAGGGGAAGTGGTGGTGGGTGGAGATAGGCCTCCAAACCTTGGAGGGCCTGAGATGTACCTACTTCTACTGTATATATAGTCAAACCCAGGAAGTAGTGGTAACAGTTGGAACAAAGCTGTTCCAAAATTAAACCTGAACTAACATTATGGACTTTTCCTCAGTGTTTCCATCAGTGCTAGGTACTTCTTGGATGTCCTTGCTAGACTTTGTATTGTGTTCAAGGATTGTTTCCTGTTTTAGTCTGTTTATTGACTAGAATAAAACAAAATGAACAACATTCTTGACAGAACAAAATGGAGCTCAAGGACGACTCAAACTCGTGAGTTTACACTTTCAAATCATTTTTTAGCTTACTGAGGTAACTGACGTCACACTCTGTTGTCTCGATGCATGCTCAATCATGCAGGTTACTAAATCCCAGAAAGTTGATTCTGTTCATCTGCACGTAACGCTTTCAGTACATTTCATCACTCACACAAATGACTTCTTCAGTGACTTCAGCTAACTGCAGTTTCCCCAACTATAAGACAGGCAGGGAGGTCCGTCCTCCTCTGAACTGAGGAGAGGGCTTACCGATATATCTTTCACCATGTCACAATGCTGTGATTGTTGCTTTTCCTAACTCTATGTTAATGGTACTGATCAATTGTCACGATAACGCCAAGTAAATGATTATAAAAAAGCCCATTGTTAGTCTGTGGAGCTAGTTTCAGTCACTATGCACTGTTTATAAATTTGGGGAAACCTGCAGTCAGCTGAGACTGTAGATGTCACTTGGATGAGTGAGTGAGTGATGAACCCACTGAAAACAAAACATCCAGATGAACAGAATCAGATTTCTGGCATCCATATCCAATTCTAGTCTGTGAGGAGAAGTGTCCGTCACAGCCACATACTAAGCAGATTACTGTTTAAAATACAACAAAGCTCCCTTTGTAAGCAACGATCTGACTGCAGAAACATCCATCCATCTATGGCTCCGTGTATGCACTGCGACCATAGCTGGACTGGCCATTGAGCATACCGGGCAATCGCCCGGTGGGCCGCTGGCGATTTTTTGTTTTTAATGGGCCGATCGATTTTCTTTTTTTTTTGGAAGGGTATAAATAATGAAAGGTGTTGGATTGGCCAATTGGTCATGATCGACTCTGGGCTGGACCAATTATAGCCGAGGAGGTCGGATGCACCCTCCCCCTTGTTTAGCAATCTCATAGACGAACTAAAGAAAATGGAGAACAAAAAAAGGAAAGGAGGTGCAGAAAAAATTAGGGCCAAAAAGAAACAAGCCCTTCAGGCAGACGCTGCCAAATGTGTAAAAATAACTGAATTGTTTGGCGGTAGCTATGGCATAGCTTCCACAGATTTAGCATCATCAGCAAGTGGTGGAGGCCAGCAGGTGGATAAGGGAAAGGGGAGGCAAGAGGAGGAGAGACCCGAGGCGGCCGCCGGTCATAGTGGCAGAGGAACTGAACTTCAGGTAAGAAGTTATGACCTGCTGTCTATCTGTGTCAGATATAAACCAAGTTTAGTTGTAGTTTGTTTTCGTTGTGCTGACTTTTTACAGTCGCTTAGAATAACTGGTACTGCGTACTAGCTAGCATGACGGAGTTTATATACTGCTGGGCGGGTGCTATGAAGTTACTGATAGTAAATTTTATTTTATGCTTAAGGTTAGTTTCTCAAACTCTTCAAAATCTTAACAAATTGTGCCAATCCTTACATGTTGCACCAGGCTGATTTATCATCAAAAGTGGAGAAGTCTGTGACAGAGGAGACAGAAGAGCAGCAGAGAGAGATGGAGCAAGAGAGAGAAATAAAAGAGCAGGAGAGAGCGATGGAGATAGAGAGATGACTTTATGTCATCCATGAGGGATGCATTTGACATATGTTTCACATATTATAGCCCAACAAGTTACTTATAGCAATTTAAATACGAGCAATCAGTTTTTGGCAAATACCGGAAATCAGTTTTTGGCAGACAATCACCTTTTGGGGCGATCGTGGCTCAAGAGTTGGGAGTTTGCCTTGTAATCGGAAGGTTGCCAGTTCGAGCCCCGGCTTGGACAGTCTCGGTCGTTGTGTCCTTGGGCAAGACACTTCACCCGTTGCCTACTGGTGGTGGTCAGAGGGCCCGGTGGCGCCAGTGTCCGGCAGCCTCGCCTCTGTCAGTGCGCCCCAGGGTGGCTGTGGCTACAATGTAGCTTGCCATCACGTGTGTGTGACTGGGTGGATGACAGGTTGTGTAAAGCGCTTTGGGGTCCTTAGGGACTAGAAAAGCGCTATACAAATACAGGCCATTTACTTTTGGCACAACACCGGCTATTGCAGTTAATAATACAACAGCTTCTTGCCATTTTTTGTGTTTCTTTTTATCGCTGTGTAACTGAGTTCAATTGAAAGCCTGCATGCACTAGTACCTCTTGCCACAAGTTCCCAGAATCCTTTGCGGTTTTACCCCTGAATGACGTCACATTTTTGGTGGGCCGGTCTCTAGTCAAAATGCCCGGGCCAATTTTTTGTCCCAGTCCAGCCCTGACTGCGACTAGCTTCAACCAAGGAGATGACCCTTCGAGGGGTATTTGTTCATCACGCATTTGATCTTAAAAAAAAAAAAAAGTGTTGGACAATGTCAAATTTTTAACTGACTGTTGCAACAAATTTAATGTTAAACATTCGTAAAAAATTACAATTTATCCTGAGAGGAATGCTAACATCTGTGTCAACCTTGTTGACGTTTGTGGCTTTGAATACATTCTCTACTTTAGAGGATAGAGGGGGAGTCAGAAGTCTGCCAAAATCATTAGGATGAGTAAGAGAACCCTGAATGTCTGCATTTTTTACCAATCCATCAAATAGACGTTGGCATATTTTCCAGCAGAAAGTGCAAATTTTGACCTGCTGGTTACACAAAAAGAATTCATAGATTATTAAAGTAGGTTTGATGCTCTGGGGACCATGACTATATACAAACAGCTGCGGGGAAATCTATCCAAAAGCTGAATGGACTGCCAAATGCAGAGCAGAAAGTCTCGTGAAAAGAAGATTTAGACTTTATCGACATTGATTTTTGAGCCTTTATGTCAGAGAAGACTGTGGTTTTATGCAAATTTAAAGCAAAGCTGGTACAATAGCAATACTTTAGGGGTTGAATTTGAAAGAATAAATAAAATTACATTACTTTCTGCCATCAGTGGTAAATAATGGTATAGTTGGCCACAGAAAATTGACAGAAAAATCATTTTTAATCCTTTAATCCTTATTGAAACAACCCAAAATGCAAAATCACTGCTGCTGCGAAAACCATTTTGGCAATGGTGTTACCAATTCAAGCCAAATCTTTAAAAAAATTTTTTACAAACTCTGCCCAAGTTTAAAGAAACAAAACAAAAAAAGTGAAAGAAATCAAACCACAGAGCACCAAGCCTGTGGTTGCAGTACAGTGACACTCGAGTGAAATCCCCTGCTGCCAGATAAGTCCAGATCAGAAGGCTGAAGCAGCTCTTTAATGCTATTAAAGAGCATCTTAAAATGACAGCCTGGAGACTGGGCACTGACCCCGATCCTAGGAGAAAAAAAAAAAGCTTTTACATCTGTGGGATGTATCAAACTTCCTTCCATTGATTCACATGATCTGAAAACGTGCCAGCTAAGCTAAACATCCGTTCAGTTTCTCCAAACAAGCTGCAGGAAAATACTACAGGAGCTCGAATCATGTCTTAGCACAGACCTGTCAAAATGAAAAAAACCCAGTGAGGAAAAAATATATATTTTTGGGAATCCAAGACAAAATTCATTTTCCCTCTGAGAATAAAACTAAACAAATTGTACAAATCATATGACGTGCCAGAAGCAATATTCTTTCTCTGTCTGTGTAGTTCTGTGAGATCTATGCAAATCATAGTTTTTGTTTGTTTGCCTTTGATTTCAGAAGGGTAACAACCCCTGTAATGCTTTAATCAGCATGTGTGCATGCGTATGTCTCAGCATTGCTGGAAGAGAACATACAGTATCTATCTGAACAGCTCTGCTTTCATCTGTTGAGCGGCATGGTATGTTTTTTTTTGGACTAGACAAAAAAATGACATAACCGAAAAACTCAAGTATGAAAAAAAAAACTTTTAATTTGAAAAATTCCAATAATTAGCACTTCCACTGTACATATTATGCTTTGAGGTATCTGAAAGGTTTTTGACCAAACTACATATGAAATGTGACGAGTGTGTGATAAGCAATTTCGCACACCACATGAGAACTGCACACATGAGCTGTGAAATGACCTGCATTTTGATCAGCTAAAATTAATTATACTTGATGTCTTATAACATGCTAGAGTCAATCCAACCATGGAGCAACTGACCTGGCTTAAGACTGGGACTATAAATGTGGGAACATTGCTACAAATCTATAAATAACCTGAACTCTCAAACAGCATTTGCAGCAATTCTAAAAATCACTTTTTTTGTTTTAATAATTATTATTCTGTACAAATGTGTTTAAAACGAAGGAGCAAAAGGTATGTCATGAACCATTTGTGTCCATCTCTGTTCTTTCAATACCAAAACATCGGTCTGAAAACTAGTTATGAGAGTACAGACAAAAAACACAAAAACTGTAAAAATCAAACAACATCAAAAAAATCAATTAAGGCTTCCCACCTGACCTCTTTACAGAATCACCTGGTTTTTTTTTACCAGCTTGGCAGATTAGGAAAATGCAGGCAAAATGATCTTTGTTCATATGCTGTAACTTGTTTTGATCAACCCCCAATCCCACCTTTCCCCTCGGAAGTTTACACAAAATGCACTTTAAAAAAAAAGTTTTATCCGGTAATTCTTAAACCAATAAACATGATATAATTATACTGAAGCTCAGTGTTGATTATTTTAATACAGCAAGCCACATTATACTCTCTCATTATAAAATACTAACCAAAGGCTCTGACAGTACATTTAGCTCATTAAGATATTGTTTTCTTAATCTAGTGCCAATACTTTAATAGTTAATTTGATAATTAAAGAGGCCACATCCTTTGTGTGGTTATGAGAAGGCATCCGTATACACTTTGAAAAACCTGAATGACTCAGGCCATTACTGTATCACTCAAACTGTGACACTGTGTGACAGCTTAGTTATCTGAAGTGCCCAATGACATCTGCTGTCACATCCTGATCGATACAGTCTAAATATGGCAGATCATTTATTATAAGTAATGAGGTCACTGCCGTTGTGGCACGTGTTTGAATGCGAGCGACTCTATCGCTCCTGGATTAGAGTCTTTACCCGTGAGCCTCGTTAATCTGACCTGTCAAAGACTTGTCTTCATAGTGGTAAAGACTTTACTGTCAAATTGTACTTGTAAACATTTCAATCTATAATAGATGTAAAGATAAGATAGATAAGATCCCTTTATTGTTACCCACAGGAGAAAGTCGTCCAGGCAGCTGCTTGATCAAAAAACAACAAACATCGCAATAAAACCTTAAATGGGCAAATTTTAGGAAAGGCAGACCTTAAAGTAAATATACAAACAGATGACTAATTAATAACGCCTCATCAAAGCCTCTCTACTTTTCTTTGTGTCCAAGATGAGCTGTTCATTTATCCGCTAACAGACAGAGGGGCAAATAAATGTTTATGTTGCTTCTGCATACACACGGGAATTCTGTAAATCTACTGCCAGAGATTCATGCATGCAAACAGTGTTCAAAAATGTCTTGGTGAACGGTCACTGTTTCTGTTCCCATGATGAAAAATCTGTCAAAAATGTTTAGTACAACTTTGGTAAACTACGACGCCGCACAGCTTGATGGATTGTCGGAGGATTACGGCTACCGTAGTCAGGAGCCTTGCGGAGTAATCTGGTTCCAAAACTTCGTCTGCTTCAGGTCCCAAAGTCAAATGAACACTGTGGCATCACTGAGAGTTGAAAAACTGTCTAAATTCTTTGGTCTTTAATAAATTGATCAGCGTTGCTGCTTTACCAGGTGTAACAATTAAGTTTAACATCCAGGGATACATGAAAACAGAATTTATTAAATTTAACAAAGTTAGAAGTTAGCAGGAAGTTAGCTCGCTAGTTTCCACCTAAACATGATATAGCATGTTCTGACTGAGAGATTTGTGAACAAATTCAAACGTACTGCTCTGCTATCACTTCAAACATAAATGAAGACAGAAAACTAAACAGCAGTGATGTTTGTAGGGTTACTGAAGTTGGACTAGCTGGTATATAATGATGTGCTATGTGATCGCTAGCGACACAGCTATGTTAGCATAACATAAACACAGTGAAGCTGGAGGATGAACGCTAATGGTACGGAAGTGGAAGCAAGAAGAATGAGTTGAGTAAAGTTTGACTTATCTGACTATTTTATTTTGCTTAATGCGCCTTATGTATGAAAACAGACCCGTTCATCAACAGTGAAATGGTCCAAAAAATACGGTAATATTACTGCAGACGCCAAACACTCAAGGGAGCTCTGATTTATTTTTCAAAAGTTCAATTCTTTATTGACTATTTTAAATACTTTACCAACCATGTCTGTAGATTAGCTCACTTATCTTGTTCACATTTTGGTCCAGCTATTTTATTTAAATCTACTTTATTATGCTTACTTGGATACATAATTTTGGAGTTTATTTCATTTCATGTTTGATAAACGACAGACTTAAAACAGACTGCCTCATCTTGATAATATACTCAGACCCCTGCCAGCTCCAATCTTTTTTCCCCTCTAATTTTTGAAAATATTGAGCTCACGTACAGAGACGCTATCTGTTCCGCATGCTGTTTTGTTCAAGCAAAAAAATAATAATAAAAAGAAATAAGCAAAAATGTAAATGTTGATGAATTTTCACACAAACATTTTCCACATGTCTGTGTTAAGTGAGTGACCCCATATCAACGTGGACCCTGCAGGGACCTGTCTAATGTCTGGGAAAAGTGGGACACTCAAAGGATGACCTCCAACTGATCTGGGCTCTACAGTAAATTCTTCAGGGGTGTAGCTAGATTAGGTAAAAACAACAGTGACACCTCAAACTTTTATAACATACTGGTTATGCTGGGAGTGAGCACAGTCATTTGTATACAAACAAAAAGGTGAACTAACGACTCCTTGGCCGGGCTCTGTACCTTTTTACTATGATGCCAGAAATAGTAAGAGGCCTCTCTGAAGGACTCATAGCAATTAATGAAAAAAAAAAAATACACTCTATATAAAAACTCTCATTGCTCTATATAACTGTAAATAAACCACTGTTAGTGCTGAAATTTAAAAAATAAAAAAAATAAAAATCCTTATTTTTAAACTATCTTAAACATCACAGAGTAGATTAGAGAGTTCAGCGAAAAGCGACTGATGGCGAGTGTCTCACAAATCTGCTGTTATGCGAGTTTGATGAATAATCAAGACTTAATCCATCGGTGTCAAACTCTGGTACGTGGGCCAAATTTGGCCCGTAGCCTAATTACATTTGGCCCGCTAAGCCATACCAAATTACTATTAGAGCTGGCCTACTGGTATTATACAGCTAATATATATATTGTTTAGTATTAAGCTTTGCTTGTTTCATATTCAGTTTTTCAGCAAAACGTGTCCATAAGAAAAGATTCATTCTTATATCTGGAGGAATAAATATATTTCAATAAATATTAACGTTAGCCCGCGATTTTGTTCCAGTTTTGAATTTTGGCCCACTGTGTATTTGAGTTTGACACCCCTGACTTAATCTGTTGATTTGTGTTGCTCAACCTTAACTTTATGTTACTTAATACATATATATTTCCCAACATGAAATTCTCTACATTATTTTTTGGTTCTTGAACATGACTTTTTAAAACTATTTGTGGCAGTGGACAAATTCATGTTGCCCCTCACGCCAGAGTCATGCAGGTCACAGATTTTCATAAATCACTTGTATCATTTTTAAATCAACCATTTATTAAAAAATGTGTTGCTTGGTTAGGTCGAGGCACTACAAACTCCTGGGTTAGGTTTGGAGAAGGACAATGGGTCGAGTTAAAATACAACAGCTGACATGTCCTAAAAACCCCCAAAAAACTTCTGTTACCATGGTGACCAGTTCATGCTTTCTCTACACAAAATACATGCTATGTTTTATGAAAGTAGCAGGAAAATATATTATAAAATATAAACAACTATTTGTGTGGACGGAAACTGATTTTGGTATTTTTTCATGACTCATGACCAGAGATGGGTAATCCGATTACTTTTTTCAAATAACGAGTAAAGTAAGGGATTACTATTGCCCATTGCGTGCGCTACCACGTAATGGGAAACTCACATTGAAACTCGCGGATTCTTCCACTGACCGCTGCGGCACACCTGCACCAGGGTAAACCTCCACCTACCCTACTCCTGCTATACAGGTGAAAATAGAGCAAAAGGACCGCTAGTCTTTGACTTTATTTATTTTCTGCTGTGTTTTACTTGCATCTATTTGAAAGAGTGAGTGTAAACACACAAAAAAAAATTATTTTATGTGCTGGAATGTGCAGAAAAAAGTTTTAAATATTAAACAAATTTCTTCCAGTCAGAGAATGTTGCATATAATTAAATTTTTGCTTGATGCATAAAGTTAAAAGATTAAAACTAATAAAACAAGTTTTAAAAAGAGAGACTTTTCCATTTGATTACATTTTGTATGATGGATTATGTAGAAAAAGTAGAATTGGGCTGAAAGATCTATCGCTTTATCACCTATTCAGGTTGTAAATTGTGTTTTTTAAAAAGTAACTAAATAACTAAGTAATTAATTACTTTTGAAAATAAGTAATCAGTAAAGTAACTGGATTACTTTTTTGGGGAAGTAATCAGTAATTAGTTACTGATTAGTTTTTTCAAGTAACTTGACCAACGCTGCTCATGACATGAAACTGGGCTGATCACTCAAAGATTTTGTTCCTCATTTTATTGCTGTTTAAGGGTTTATGGCTTTAAGTCACCTGAGCAATGAGATCACGTACATTATGTGCCAACAGGCACTCAGAGTGGCCATTTTACTACGCATCTGTGCATTTTTTGTAGCAATGCCTAAATGTTACACTGATGCTGCAGTGTGCCAGGTTACACATTCACACATGAAACGGATGCATTCATATGCCATCAGAGTAACAAAGAGGAGAGAAAGGAGGTAAAAACATCACTATGACTATATTAACTACTGTTAATTATTGTTTATCCTCTGATCCGCTTCCTGTGGAACCTGTTTAATAATTGTGCACTTTGAGAGCCCTGTATCTGCAAAACAGCAAACTCCCTGCTTGTTTCCCATCATCCTTTAGTTACTGAAAATATCACTCTACAGTGCTGGACTTCATCTATCCCTTAACCCCATCTCGCCAGGCACACAGCATGGGCCCAAAACAACCTACACAGACATGTACACACACACACACACACACACACACAAAGTGACTTTCATCGAGAGAAAGACTCTGAAATTCAGTGCTCAAGCCTGTTTCTTTGGAGGCTATGACATCCAAAGGGTAAAACAGAGGCACATACAGACTAGTCGTCTATCTTCAATCAGACAGGAGGGATGCTTTGGCTCTTTTATGTTCACTAGTTGAAGGTTTTTTTTCTACACTGCAGTACGTGGCCACAAAGAATACGGCCATGCCCAAACTTCCATTCGTGTTGAGCTTGCCTATATATAAATTACTGTAGATTTCACAATTTAATAAGAATTAATTCATGTCAGACAAGATGGAGGGAATGAATAAGTAAATCAATATGCAGCAGGATCTGGCAGGAGTGAATGAACACATGGGATGGTGCCCTCTGCAGTGCTGGGAGTGTATGTGAGGACAACGGTAGGATGAAAACTGGCAGGAGAGAAAACAGGTTGCTGCAGGAGTTACTTCTGTCAGACTTCTGTTTAAGGATAAAAAAAATCATTTCCTTTTAAAAATCATTGTTCAAAAGCAGGATATGGAAAATCTAGTCTTTTAGACAGCAGAAAGCCGAGCACACCCAGTGATAACTACAAAAACAACGCCTAATGACTCCTTAAGCAATGTTAGCCTCACAAAGGCACATTTCTAATAGAGCAAAGACTACAGGGTCAGTTTGTCTGAATGAGATTCTCCGCCTTGCTATGATGTTCTAGTCCTGATCAAACACAAGTTAAAACCCAGTGTGTGTGATTTATTTTATCAAAGCAATCATGAGACTAAGACAATTGTCAAAAAAAAATTATAATTTTAAAAAATGATTCTTAATCATTTGAAATGTAGCCGTCCCACATCCACCGCAGACAAACAAACAAAAAGTAATGAATAAATAAAATACTAACACATCCCCATGAGGAAATAACAAGGAGGAAGAAACCGCTAAATTGTTTACATATCTAAAAACAACTATGAGTCAGATTACAGTGCTTTCATCGCTTCTGAAAAGGCACACTCGAGCCGACTCTCATTTCAAGTATAATAAATGGAAAAACGACTGTGGAAAATGTGTATTACTTGGTATGGATGGGAAACGTGGTGATAAATGGCCCTGGGCTTGAATGCTATTAATCAACTGTTCCTCTCTGTACTCAATGGGGTTCTCCCTGAGCACTAATGTACTTGGGATGGACATCATGTTACAATGTGCAATTTAAAGTCTGGATGAGGCTCTGAGTAACAGTACATAGTTATTGAGCAATTGAAATGGGAGTTGGAAGGCTGGTGGAGAGAAAGAGAAAGGAAAATATTCAATGACAGACTCTGGCTTCTGAGAAACCACCAGTAGTACTTTTATGCACTCCTATTTCAGGTCTGGGTGCATGTATGTCATTTTGGTCCTATCGTGGTCTGTGCAGTTGCTCAACTGGAGTGAGAAAAAATAATGCAGGCTATCGCTTGTATACAATGTTGCAAATGCTTGCAAAATATTACATGCTTATGTATAGATGGTGAAAACAACACCACTAAAGCTGGTTTATGAAGCAGGCATATTAACACTTTTGTGAATACGTATCCAATATAAAAACACCAACAAAAAAATAATAAATAATACAATAGAAAGTTAAGCACAGCAGAAAAACACAGTACTGTGGAAAAGTCGCAAGTTCCCTTTCAGTTGATTCACTCAGTACAACACATAGGTATGGGATATCGCGCCCTTGCGTGTCCTGGCTGAAGAAACCTTTATTCACGCCTTTAAGGCAGATGACGTGTGATGACATGCGCACGGCCCCGCCTGCACATATAGCCGCTGTCATCACAGTCATCCCTCAGTTCTTACGCTCTTCACCTCGCTGAGAACACCTCTGGTGAGTTGGGCTAGCTAGCTGCTGCTAGTTAGCTCCGTTGTCTGCCGACTTGAACTTAGCTTAACTGCCCCTGTTGGTTTTAGCCTCCACCGCGCAGTTGGTGTGTAGGTTGCCCGCGGAGCGCTAATGTCAAGTTTTTCCTGTGCAGCGTTTTGCTTTGCGTTTTGGAATGGATTCCAAACCGAAGCGAGCAAAGCAGAAATCTTCTGTTCGCCCCGTCCTCAGGGATGCGGTTTCTCTTTGCATGAGAGCAACCAGCACGATGCCTGCCCTGTCTGCCTGGGGATCGTCAACGCGAGCCCGAAGCCTGTGCGTTTTGCCGCCAGCTCCGGCGCTCGACCATGGAAAGACGGGTGACGTTTGTGGAAAAAGTGCTGGGACGCTTGGCTGTCGCACGGCATGACCCTCTCCTTTCCGAGTCTGGAGCCCCGGCTTCATCCGGTCGATGTCCCCTGCAATTAGCTGGGCTGACCACATGGAATATGTTGACGGGTTAGCTGATGACGAGCCGGAACCATGCAGGAGCGCTGACTGGCTTCAGCCTGGTTGAAGCCCGCCAGCGATCCCCAGGAAGACGATGACGTGCTGGACAGCCTGGAAATCCATGGTTTGTCGGAGGATGAGCAGGAGAGCTCATTGTCGGCCCAATGTGCCACCGCTGCTGCCCGTCGGCCACGATGACACCTCTCTTTTCTCCCTGTTTCGCCGTGCTGGCCCTCTCCTCCGACAGAAGCCGTCGCGATTCGCGGGTTTTTTCCTCCCACCGGAGCCCGCAATGGCCAAAAACTGCCTTCCTACGTTCCCAGACTTTCTCTGCGAGCTAACAGCATCATGGGACAAACCTCTGTCTACCCCCGTCACTGTGCCCGGCTATGGACAGTACATGGAATTGGACGGCGCCGAGGGGGCTGGCTTAGCTAACCCACTCCCTATGGAGCCATCTCTGGCTGCTTATCTGGCCCCGTCCCATAACCATGTTGTCGGCGGCCCTGCAACTCTGCCGTCCAAGCACTGCAGATTCTCTGATTCGCAGCTGGAGAAGATTTATCGGGCTCAGGCTGGCACTGCTCGTGCCATGAGCTCCGTCACCATGCTCCAGACGTACCAGGCAATGTGGCTGGCGGAGCTCGGATCGCTGGTGCCTGATGACAGCCCGCTGGCACCTCTCCGTGGGTGCTGCGAACCGTTGCCATGGGTTACCAGTTGCAGTTCTGGGTCAAGCCGCCTCGTTTCCAAAGAGTCGTAAACACGACTGTCAACACCGAGGCGGCCATGATACTGAGAGAGAAAATAAAGGCGCTATTCCAGAAAAGAGCAATATGAGTGGTCCCCGCTTCGGAGACAGACAAAGGTTGGTACAGCCGTTATTTTGTTGTGCCGAAAAAAGAGGGAGGGCTTCATCACATCCTCGACCTGCGAGTCTTGAACACGTATCTACGAACGTACAGGTTCAAGATGTTAACACTCAGACAGCTCTTGAATGCAGTCAGCCCGGGAGATTGGTTTGCAACAATCGATCTAACAGATGCTTATTTTCATGTGGCTATACACCTGAAACACAGGCAGTTTCTGAGGTTTGCATTCGAGGGCGTAGCCTACGAATACCTAGTGCTGCCGTTCGGGCTGTTGCGCCCCTCAGAGAGAGAGGCATCCGCATCTTAGCCTACGCTGCCTCACTCAGTTTCAGCTGGGATGCAGACTGCGTTTCCAGATGATATTAAGCTTGTTGGGCATGATTTCATCTATGATCACCATAGTGCCACTTGGACTGTTAAAAATGAGAGCGTTTCAACGCTGGACTCTCTCTCACTGTTTGTGTGCATCCCGTCACCTCCGGAGGAGGCTGCCGGTAACTGCGTCTTGCATGCTAGCTCACCGTCCTTGGAGGGAGCCCAGGCTGCTGCATCAGGGCTCTCGGATTGGGAGGGTGTTGTTTCGCAAGGTGGTGTCCACAGATGCTTCCCTAAGAAGGTGGGGAGCGCTGTGCGAGGGTGCATCAGTGAGAGGGATCTGGTTCGCAGCCCAGCGCCAGCTGCATATCAACCACTTAGAGCTGTTAGCAGTGTTCTTAGCTCTAAAACATTTCCGTCCAGTCCTGGAGGGCCAGCATGTCTTAGTCAGGACGGACAATTCAACAGTGGTGTCTTACATAAAGGGGCAGGGAGGAACACGTTTTCTCCCCCTGTTGAAGTTGTCTCGCTTTCTGCTGTTATGGTGCAGTGTTCATTTTCTGTCTCTAAGAGCCACCCATGTTCTGGGCCACCTGAACCTGGGGCCGGACCTTCTCTCCAGGGGGGTCCTCTGGTGAGAGAATGGAGGTTACACCCTTTAATAGTGGCTCAGATTTTGGATCTATTTGGCAAGGCACAAATAGATCTTTTTGCTTCCAGGGTAAATACTCACTGCCCCCTGTTCTTCTCCATAATCAACCACGATGCACCCTTGGGCTTGAACGCGCTAGCGCACCAATGGCCAGACGTGCTCCTGTATGCATTTCCCCCAGAGTAAATGATATCTCCAGTTGTAGAGAGAGTGCGTCGGCATTCCCTCTCTCTGATTCTAGTGGCCCCTTGGTGGCCCACAAGGTCATGGTATGCAGAGATAATCAGCCTGCTAGCAGCGAGTCCTTGGCAGCTTCCTCTCCGCAGGGATCTCCTCTCTCAGGCGTGAGGAGAAGTGTTTCATCCGCGCCCAGATCTGTGGTGCCTTCATGCTTACCTGCTGAGAGGTTAAACTTGATTTCTAAGGGTTTGCCACCTAGTGTGATAGCGACAATTCAGAGTGCTAGGGCCTCATCTACTAGAGGCTTGTACGCTTACAAATGGTGAGCCTTCAAGCAATGGTGCCAGGACCGCCACACTCTCCCAGGGATCAATAAAGTATTCTGATTCTGATTCAGTGCTCTACTGTGGATGGTTTTGACATTACTGCAGGAGCTGCTGGATAAGGGCCTTTCATTTTTGACAATTAAGGTTTATTTAGCAGCTATATCTGCTTGTCATATTGGCTTTGACGGGGTGACACTAGGTGCACATCCCCTCGCCATACGTTTTCTGAAAGGAGTTCGCCGGCTGAGGCCCGTGCTTAAGTCCAGTGTCCCTGCTTAGGACTTGTCTTTGGTGCTGGAGGCCCTTTGTAGCCCCCCGTTTGAACCCATTGAGTCTGTGGATATGAAATTTCTTTCATATAAGACTGCATTACTTCTCGCTTTGGCTTCGGCAAAGCGAGTGGGTGAAATTCATGCGCTGTCTGTGCATCCCTCCTGCACACAGTTCTCTCCTGATGGCCACAAGGTTGTATTGCGTCCAAATGCTGCCTATTTTACCAAGATCATGACTGCATCTTATAGCTCAATGGAGTTTGAGTTGCTGAGCTTTTGCTCCCCTCCTTTTGCATCTGAGCAGCAGAGGAGGATGCATTCTCTTTGTCCAGTGCGTGTGCTACGCACCTACATTGAGCGCACTCAGAATGTGCGTTTATGTGACCAGCTGTTTGTCTGCTTCGCTAATCCAAATAGAGGTAGAGCTCTGTCCATACAGAGGCTGTCCCACTGGATCATAGAAGCTATCTCACTGGCATACGGCACCAGAGGTCTTGCTTTGCCCCACCGGGTGAGAGCTCATTCCACCAGGGGGATGGCAACCTCATGGGCTCTTTTTAAAGGGGTGCCTGTAGCTAGGGCTGCTCAATTAATCAAATTTTAATCACGATTACGATCTGGGCTTTCAACGATCATTAAAAATGAATGTGCCGATTATTAGCACCTCCCTCATGCTTTACTCTGGCGCTGCTCCGTGTGGCAAATCGAGCGCACCTCTCTGCATTTCGAACACGCGTCACAACAATTAAGAGGACCCGAGGGAAGCTCGGAAAGCTAAGCAGAAGTTATTTGGAGAGGAGCGTGACTGCCGTTGGTTGAAAAGAGAGGTAAAAAAAAATTTAAGTGGTGTGGAAACCTTATGGGTTCGCGGAGTCAGACGTGGATCAAGTAGACATAGTGTGTAAACTTTGCTACAGTGTCGTACCTGCACCACGGAGCAACACTGCAAAGTTCACTAAACATAGATGTTTACATTTTTCATTTATTTTTTACATTGCAAACATTTGCACTGTTATCAGTATTTGCACACTATTTTATATTATTTTTTAAAGTCATTATTCAATACATTGTTATTGTTAACCCTTTAAAGCCGGTCAGAGCGGCACGCTCCGTTTTGTGTAACTATTTTTAAATCCCTGTAGAACCGGAACCATGTAAGCTAGCGCAATAATTTTTGCATATAAAACTTACATCTTATGCCATCAGCTTGTCCTCGGTCACGGTTTCCTTCCACATAAAGCTTTGCAAAAATTGCATAAAAAGCGCTTGCAGGAACAAAAACATAATATTCCAGAAACACGCTTTGCCGATCCGATCAGCTGTTCGTAACACTTCCCACATTGAAACAGACGTCAGCGCGAACTATCGCATGTCCGCCATTTCCTGCCTGAAACAGGAAATGACATCATTTTCGCGAAAAATGTAGTTTTTTACTTGTAGGCCTTAAAAGCCTATACTGGTGTTTTTATAAGTCATGTTTGACTTCTTTGAATAGTTTCTGGGATGCTTAGAACTCGAATTGCACAGCTGGAAATAGTTTATTTTGATGCACATGCTGTTTTCTTTGCAAATTTACATCATAGGATTGTTTCTTTGTTTTTCCTGCAGTATATAAAAATTGCTGTATCTCCAAAATAAAACTATGAAGACACTCAAAATAAATTTCCTGTTGTTGTAAACTATTTTTTGCAACTTTTTTGTATTTAAAGTTTTGAGGGATAAACCTCTTAAATTTCTCCAAGTGGAAATATATGTAAAAAAAACAAAAACGATTTTCTATTTTTTTGCAATTTATTGCACTTTTTTGCAATTAATGTAGTTACTATGGACTTAATGCATACATATTATTAAAATATGGGCTATAACAGTTGTATTGATGTATAGCAACTTGAAATGCTCCCACAACTGGCACTACAACATGTAAAAAAATAATATAAGCTCTGGCGGACTTGCCCATATGGAAAAGTTATATATAAATCTTATAAAGTTTGTATCTGTCTTGTGTGAAACTTGTATGAAAAGCATATAAGAGTGAAAACAGATATAAGATCCCTTGTTTTGGATGTTTACTAAAACAATGTATGAAAAGTAATGAGAAAGTGGCCACTTTCATGAGTAATCACATATAAGTTTTTACTATTTCTTTTCCATATGGGTGGTTCTATAGTAGGTCTTAAAGGGTTAAATAAATATCGTCAAATAATCGAGATCTCAATTTCAGTGAAAATAATCATGATTATAATTTTTGCCATAATCGAGCAGCCCTACCTGTAGCTGATATTTGTGCGGCAGCTAGTTGGGCATCACCGCACACTTTTGTGCTGTTTTATCGGTTGGACGTTACAGCCCCTTCGGTGGCTCATGCTGTCCTTTCTGCTGGGTCTACCACTCACTAAGGACGTGGTGGTCCGATTCCGGTTCGGTGGCTGCTCTGCAGGGCGTGTATATACACTCAACAAAAATATAAACGCAACACCTTTGATACTGCTCCCATTCCCCATGGGATGGACGTAGAGACCTAAAATTCATTCCAGATACACAATATAACCATCCCTCCCAAACAGTGGTCACAAATCAGTCCAAATGTGTGGTAGTGGGCACATCTGCCATATTGAGATAATCCATCCCACCTCACAGGTGTGCCACATCAGGATGCTGATCTGACACCATGAGTAGTGCACAGGTGTACCTCAGACTGCCCACAACAAAAGGCCACCCTGGAATGTGCAGTTTTTTGCGCTATTGGGGGTCTGGGGACCCAGAACCGGTCAGTATCTGGTGTGACCACCATTTGCCTCATGCAGTGCAACACATCGTCGCATGGAGTCTATCAGATTGTCAATTGTGGCCTGTGGAATGTTGGTCCACTCCACTTCAATGGCTGTGCGAGGTTGTTGGATATTCGTGGGAACTGGTACACGCTGTCGTATACGCCGGTCAAGCACATCCCGAACATGCTCAATGGGTGACATGTCCGGTGAGTATGCTGGCCATGCAAGAACTGGGACATTCTCAGCTGCCATCTGCCCTGAACAATGTGAACCATGATTCATCCGTGAAGCGCACACCTCTCCAACGTGCCAGACGTCATCGAATGTGAGCATTTGCCCACACAAGTCTGTTACGGCGACGAGCTGGAGTCAGGTCAAGACGGGCATGCAGTTGAGCGTCCCTGAGACGGTTTCTGACAGTTTGTGCAGAAATTGTTTGGTTGTGCAAACCAATTGTTCCAGCAGCTGTCTGGGTGGCTGGTCTCAGACGATCTTGGAGGTGAACCTGCTGGATGTGGAGGTCCTGGGCTGGTGTGGTTACACGAGGTCTGCGGTTGTGAGGCCGGTTGGATGTGCTGCCATATTCTCTGAAACGCCTGTGGAGACGGCTTATGGTTGAGAAATGAACATTCAATGCATGGGCGACAGATCTGGTTGACATTCCTGCTGTCAGCATGCCAATTGCACGCTCCCTCATTGCTTGTGGCATCTGTGGCATTTTGCTGTGAGACAAAACTGCACATTCCAGGGTGGCCTTTTGTTGTGGGCAGTCTGAGGTACACCTGTGCACTACTCATGATGTCAGATCAGCATCCTGATGTGGCACACCTGTGAGGTGGGATGGATTATCTCAATATGGCAGATGTGCCCACTACCACACATTTGGACTGATTTGTGACCACTGTTTGGGAGGGATGGTTATATTGTGTATCTGGAATGAATTTTAGGTCTCTACGTCCATCCCATGGGGAATGGGAGCAGTAACAAAGGTGTTGCGTTTATATTTTTGTTGAGTGTATGTCACATACTCAGTGTTGGGAAGGTTACTTTTAAAATGTATTCCATTACAGAATACAGAATACATGCCCCAAAA
This sequence comes from Mchenga conophoros, assembly GCF_057382185.1. Taxonomy (NCBI): domain Eukaryota; kingdom Metazoa; phylum Chordata; class Actinopteri; order Cichliformes; family Cichlidae; genus Mchenga; species Mchenga conophoros. The sequence goes on from NC_140537.1 coordinate 12,703,509, forward strand.
TGTATTCAGTAATGTATTCCGTTACGTTACTCAATGACAGTAACGTATTCTGAATACTTTGGATTACTTAATATATTATCATGCTTTTTACAACAACGTGAATGTACTATTGCTGTGTGATTTATTACTATTACTGAAGGTCCGCGACTCCGAACTGTAGTAAAGGGACCTCTGACTAATACGGCGGGGTCCGTGTCGGCTTGTAGCCGAAAACTAGCTTTACTTTGTTGTGTGGGTCAACTTTTCTTGCGAGAGACAGAGAGAGGCGTTGAAAGGCTGCTCCAACAGAACTTATTGTTTTCGGAGGAAAATACGAACACAGCGTACAGTCGAGTCTTAATAGCTTACTTGCAACTGGGCTCGTCAGGCACTCTTCTTGGCTGAAGTGGTTATTATTATATTTACATGCTTCCAGCTCCCGTTTCTGCTCCATGACAGCTCATACTTTTCCTTTTTCTCCCTCCTCGTGCTCACAGACCCATAACGTGTATGGCAGTCCATTCTCCCTGCAACACGGACTACACTGCCCATGATGCTCCATTCTTTAGAGCTATGCTTGTAGCATTCCGCCTGTTAGCTTAGCACAACAACAACAACAGGCGCTCTCTCACCCAGGGAACACACAGTCGCAGAGAGAGAGAGCGTCGCCCTGTAACCATGGCAACCGTAACGCTGCCGCCTGGAACAACAGAACGTAGCTGTCAAACAAAACCCAAACAGTCCTGACCCGCGACAAAATGAAACAGGAAAGTACCGCAGTGTAATCCATTTATTTCAACAAAGTAACTGTATTCTGAATACCACCTTTTTAAACGGTAACTGTAACGGAATACAGTTACTCATATTTTGTATTTTAAATACGTAACGGCGGTACATGTATTCCGTTACTCCCCAACACTGCCCATACTTATGTGTTGTACCGAGTGAATCGACTGAAAGGGAACGAATAGTTATGTCTATAACTTCTGTTCACTGAAGGAGAGGAACGAGGTACAACACAAGGTGGCCCCACTGAGCAGTTTGGCTCGGTGAAGAGCGGCTATCGAACTGAGGGATGACTGTGATGACAGCGGCTATATGTGCAGGCGGGGCCGTGCGCGTGTCATCATACGTCATCTGCCTTAAAGCCGTGAATAAAGGTTTCTTCAGCCGCGACACGCGAGGGCGTGATATCCCATACTTATGTGTTGTACCTTGTTCCTCTCCTTCAGGGAACAGAAGTTATAGACATAACTATTTGTTATCCCTCAGTCCTTTATATTTTGCTTCCAAGAAGCCAGATTTGTAATTTTTTAAAGTGCTTTTCAGCAATAGCTCTCCAGGCTTTCTGAAGTTGTTGTTAAGTTGTTAAGCCACATAACCCCAACTTATGAATCACTCAAGCATAAAAAAGGTCCCCAACTCAAGGGATAAAACAGTGTTGTTTCGGCACATAACAGATAACTTAGCTTAGACAAATTTGAAATTGAATCTTTAACCTTTCTGTTTACAGCAAACTGACGCAAAAACATATAATTTGCTAACTTATCTTTAGTTGAATCTACATGTCAAAGATAACACAGTTTGACAGGCATAAAATACTATTTTTGCACCAACAATGTGATTTGCAAAGTGCTGTTAGCTGACAACTCGGCATATCTCAGTATGGTTTGCAGTGTGTCCTTAAACAATTTGAGGAAACTGGACAAGTGGAACACAAAAGAACAAGTGGCAGAACTAAAAAACAATCTTCAGCAGATGTTTAGCTTTCAAAAAGACATTTTTAAAAAATCCAGTAAAGACCAGAGGTATGACCTGAGAGAGGTCATACCTACCAGAGATGCATCTGGTAATTTACTGTTCATTGAAGCCTCATCAGAAATGGTGTCAGTTGAAGGCTGGCTGACAAGAAGCCATTTATAAGGAATGGAAACAAGGAGAAAATTACACAAGAACGCAACTGAAAATCAATGGCAAAGGGTCTATTGGAATGATAAACCCAAATATGACATTTTTGATTAATTATTGTCAATACATTTAGAGGAGGTAGGAGAGAGGCAGCGTACAACAGTGCGTGTCTACAGCCATCTGTAAAACACAGTGGAGGCTCTGTCATGGTTTGCGGCTGCATTTCACCCAGAGGTGTTGGGGATCTCCTTAAAATCGATGGAATTATAAACACAGATTTTGATCAGTCATGCCACACGACACCATCTGGAAAGCACTGCCAATGCATTAAAAGCATACCTGGATAAGGAAAACTCACTGGATTAAGCTCCCCAGAGCTTCGACCCCCAACATTATTGAAGCAGCTTGGGATCATATTTGTAACAAACAAAAGAAAAAGCAGAAACATCAAAAGAAAAGCTTTGAATGTCCTTCAAGAAGCCAAAGGATACTTAAAGAATTTCCAAGATAGCTTGAGAGAGTTCAGACTTGAAGAATTATGGTAGTGACACCAAACGTTGACTTTCAAGCTTATAAGAATTGTATGAACTCTGTAATTGCTTTATACTTTACTGTATATTATAATATTTCCATATATGCACACGTTTCAATAAATTGCTACACCTACTTCACATTTCCCTAAAGAAATGAGGGGTAGCTCAAGACTTCTGCACACTACTGTGAACATAATTTCAATATTTTCTTTAAGGCCTTCCATTACAAGAAATAATAATATTTTTTATCACTTTGGATAAATAACTGATTTTCCACCATCATCAAACAAAATATATATAAAAAAGACCGTCTAAAAAGAAATATTCCACTGTCAATTACACATTTTGCAAAGTGTACCTGGAATGATGACAACCTGAAGCACTAATAGTACCTGAGCTCCTCAGGAATTCAGTCCAGCAGAATTTCTCAGTAACGTCTGTCTGGATGCCTGTAATATAAACACAGAGACAGCCATAGTGAACTTCATAAAAAATAGTGCAAAGTGCTCCAAATTATCAGTGATCCAAAATACAATTTTTGTGTTCTGTGTAAAAAGCACTTCAGCATGATCACTCTCTGGGGACAAGCCTGAAAATTAAGCTTTCACTGGTTTGGGCTCAGCCATGCAGCTGGCCCGGGGGCTCTTGTCTAATCTATGAAGGGACACTATTTGCCAAACAAGGATACCGGTGGTAAACAACATGGAAGAGAGATTTGGGCTGTCCTACATGGTACGGTGGCCAATGGCAAGAGCAAACACAACTCTGTACTGCAGACAGTATGATAATGGAGGGAAAATGTCAAAGCTGATTAGTGCAACACTTCAATGGTGAGTCAAGGATGCACAGCATCAGGTGAGGATGTCCATCCTGCAGAACTTACCTTGAGGCTGGACGTAGATTTTGCTGCTTTGGGACACCTTCAGAGGAAAAAAATAAAAAAGAAGTGGTTAAAACAGCTAACAGAACGCAATCAGCAATTATTGGCAGCGTTTGTTTATAGAAATTACATTTGATTATCACCAACTGTGCTTCTCTCTTTTTTTTATGTCCGACAATAGGGACAGCCATTTAAAGCTCTTTGTGTTCTAAGCATATTTAAACAGAGTACCAACTTTAAAAAGAGACTCAGGAAAGCAGTCGCTAAGATAATGCGGGTGCCGCAAAATAAATCAGAGGGGACGGGAAAGAAATTGACTGGATGTTATCACACCAGATCCATCCGCTATGTGTGTTTTCTGTCGCAATAAAAAGCTTGGCGATGCCTCTCAGTGCCTGTCCTGTCTACCAGCTGTCAGCACTAAATGGCAGAGATAAAGCACTCCACTTGCCTCAATCTGCAGCCTATGGCTGGAATCTAATCTGAAAATAAAACACTGTAATATTGTTTTAATGCCAGACTATTACGGGACAGGGCAGGATATTGTGTTTGTATAGTCAGAGCCCTTCTGCTGTATTTATTGACGCTGTCATTCTCCTGCCGTCTGCAGATGTGCTGTAAAAATGTAAACAAAAACTTTCTCTCTTATTATAAGCTGCAATTAAGCAGACAGAGTAAGAATCTGGGGGAATTGAAATACATGAACTGCGGCCAAACATAGGGCATGTGTGAAAAAAGTGATATCTGCATGTGTAACCATCATGCGTCAAAGTTTAAACTGCATGTCAAATGGCTGGACAGCCCCACCTGAAAGCCCATCCCTCCTCCCACTGGGGGAGGGGGCATTTTTTGTAACTTTCTGCAACTATCAATCCAGAATTTACAACTTCTGGTTAGATGTGCAGAGATGAGGGAAAATAGTAATTCTTCTTTTCTCCCTTTTGTCACTAAATTTCATGTGTTCAACCCAATGCAACACTATCAGCGGTCCTCAGAGAGATAGCCTAAAATGTGCTCGACTCAACTGAACCACGAATTACTTCAGTCAGTGTATCAAAAAACATAAGCGCATAATCATACCAAAAATAACTCTGCCTCTTCTTTCAGTTTGTCAGTAAATGCAACAGCAAACCTGATTGGGAACAAAGAAACACTTCATTATCACTGCTGTGCGAGGCATTTCAGCAAAACAAGAATTTTCACTATAGGCAGTAAATTATAGCCTTTTACAAGTCATAATGATTTTGACAACAATAAAAGGGGGGAAAAAGCTGTGCTAACAACACTAAAACACAGAAATCTGCAGGCAGAGCAGTATGAGAGCAGAAAAACTGCTTGTAGCTCGAAGCGAAAGGATTTCAGTACAAAAAGAGAAAGAATACAAGCTGGAAAATGAAGGGAATGTAGAGCAAAGAAACAAAAACGAAACAAAAAAACTGAAAGAAGATACTAATTTTCATTTGTAAGTGTGCATTATTAAATGGGCAAACAAGCCCTGGGCAGTGATGGGACTTTATGATCAAGGTTGGGATGAGATGGCACTAATAGTGGGAGGCGGGTGGATTGAGATGTTTAAAGCTTTGGAAAACAGGCTCTCGCACATTCCTCTAGAACAGGGATGGGCAACTCCAGGCCTCGAGGGCCGGTGTCCTGCAGGTTTTAGATATCACTCTGGGTCAGCACACCTGAATCCAATGATTAGTTCATTACCGGGCCTCTGGAGAACTGCAAGACATGTTGAGGAGGTTTAGCCATTTGAATCAACTGTGTTGGATCAAGGACACATCTAAAATCTGCAGGACACCGGCCCTCGAGGCCTGGACTTGCCCACCCCTGCTCCAGAGGTCTTTTTCTAGATTTACTGCCATCTACTTTAATCAGCTAGAAAACTGAGACACTTAAGTGTGATGTCGGCTTGGATTAGAGCATAAAATTTAGATTAGCCAGATTAGCCATTAGCCTGCTAAACTAGTGGTTAGCTTGAATTCTTTCAGTCTTATTCTTTCCATAGATTGTTTATTAAAGATGGACGTAGTCTCAGTAGTTTGCGAGGTCGTGCTTTGAAGCCATTTTGGTATTTTGAACCTGGACATGATGAGGGAGGCGTGGACCTGACTGATAAACTAAAGGACGCTGCACAACGATTCAGGAGGAACCTCTCAGCCATAAGGTAGCTATGTCAGCAGAGCACACGCTGCTTTATCCTCTTGTTTGACTTTAATTGGGAAAAATTTGCAAAATCAACATCATGTAGTTTCCAGTAAGATTTTAAATTAGCAACTGAGTCTATAATCAGCAAACTGTTTACCTTTTAATTATTTTTATTTTTAATTGTATTTATTAAATTGTTTTACATTGATTTATTTAAAAAAACAAAAACAAAACCCAAATAAAAAGATTTGGATCAAGAGGTTCGAGGGTCTATGCTAATGATGTGCAATGCCACTGATTTTCTTTTCGATACCAAATAAAATTCCGGTACTAAATAAGGATAATAAACTTAATGTGTTTGGAAAATCAAAACAAAAAGTAGTGTATTTCCAATTATACCTTTATAATGAATACAAGACATCAGACTACTTGTTCTTATTGTTTAATTATGAAGAACAAACAAAAAAAAAACCCCTGAAAACTCAACACCTACAGTTTACAATATTCAATTAACAATCAAAAATTAATATGAATGATTAACAATAATAATAATAATAATAAAGCTGAGGAACATTTTATTAATACATGTTATTATCTATCTTACATATGAAATATTTTAAGTTGAATTTGTTATTTTTTAAAGCCTACAATGTCTGTTTTACTGCAAGTAGGCTGTATATTTAATGACACCTACCCAATATAATCATTTTAAAAGCTCTACAATTCTAATAAATGGGATTTCATAGTTTTAAGGATGCGGAGAATTCCCACCACTTATACATCAACACAAAGCCTAAGCCTAGATGTAAGTCACTTTCCAAAATTTAGCAAAGTGCTACACGCAGGTGACGATTTAGGCGATCCCAATAATATCATTACTTTCATTTTGTTCTTGTGAATCATAATCTACAAATTCACTCCAAATTGCAAAAAAAAAAGAATGAAAATCAATTCCAGAATATAAATATCTGTTATTGGTGGAATCAATGTTTAAGTATCGATCTACACACCGCTAATCCATGCAAACAGCTGTCTCGTCCCCTCCTGATCATTAGAAAGAATTCTGACTTGAAGCTATGTCCATCCTTTAAATACAGTCTATGATTCTTCATGCCCCAGAGGCCAGAAGATCTTGTACAGAGCCAGAGTTTTTGTGTTGTTTTTTTTTTTTTACCCCCAGTGAAAACCTGGAATTTATGTATTGAAGGAAAAAAATATTTTAAGCTTATATTCAGACAGCAGTGTTACTTGTGATTTGTTGTTATATCCAAGACTGAATAAAATACATAAAAATCACATGATTAGTGGATTAGAAGCTTTCTCATTTCATGTGAATAATTTTAATAAAAGATATGGAAGTGGTGACATTTACTTCCTGCTCGCACTTCAGGTTGGAGACATCTGAATCAAACCTTTATAAAAAGGAAGTTGGCAAAAATATGATATGACACATTACTAACATACTAGATATTAAACATGGATAAAGTCATGATTAATGATAACTGTCAAATTTGATATAATCAGCAGGTCCTTCTCATGGGAGACATGTTACAGGGTATTTCCTGTAATGAGCAGTCCTCTTGAAATGACACTCCAAAAATATAATGCATACATGATTAATGGCATGAATGAATGAATATTGATGAGATTTTATTGATTGCAATGCACTTTTAAAAATCTTCTCAGTGACGTAACGCACTGTAGAAACAGAGCAGAAAGAAAGGCCTGCATCCGACTTGGTTGTGGAAAAGCTTCCCTGCATTGAGTTTGACCTCAGTGCTTTGCAATGCACAAATGTAATAAACGCAAGAACTGATAAGCTTCTGCTAAATTGGACAATTTGAATTTCTTAGCTAGAACTGATTTTCCATTCCCACCTCTAATGCATCTGTGCTCCTTGTCCTATCGTAAGACGCTAACAAATGTGCTGTAGATGCAGCCTCCTAGTCTAATTAACAAAGCCAACAGATGATGCTGATATCACATTATTTATAATGTAGACTCTTTTGCAAATTGTGACTTTTCCGTTATTTTAAATGAAACTTTTCCAAAATCATTTTATAAATGGTATGGAATATGTATGATATGAAGGACTAAAGTTCATGTACTAAGTTTGGAGCCATCCGGAAGTTTTAAAATAGGAATTTGTAACAGTACAACATCACCTGGCTTTCAGTAGCACCTGTTCCATAACCACACGCTTCTGCTCCACTTTCACATCTTCATTTATGTCTGTGCCGCCAAAGATTACGCCAAAGGGTATTTCAATATCTATTGTAAAGAACAGACATAAAACAAAAAGGCAATGTGGGACTGAAAGCTGTACATTTGAAGACCCATTATGTGACAGCAAAAAAGAAAACGGATTTAAAGTATACAGCTGATAAGTAGATGATATAACAGCAAGTCAGTTTACCCATGAGAAGTCTGCCCGCTTTGAAAAGATGAATAGCCAGTGCAGCTTCAAACTTGGGATGTTCAGAGACCAGATTTACCACATCAGCAGGAGACTGAAACTCTCGTGCGTCTCTGAGCTCGCAAGTGTGTCCTGCTGACTCAATGTAGGACCTAAAACATAAAATTAACATTTGCTTATGGAAGGCAGGAAGGAAGACTGAGCGGTTGAGCAAATTCATAATGGTTAAAGCCAGGAAACGTCTTCCGCTATTTTAGCTATTTTAACATGAAACTGTAGACGGACAAGTGTTACCAATCACATTAAATTAAGCTCAGTTCCTGTTAAGAACAGAAGCCAAGGTCACCGGCAACACCCGTGTTTACTGCTACTCATCTTAAGGTGTCTCATTACACGATAAGGTTTGTATTTGGAGCCAACTTGTTACACTTATTTCACAGTGAAGTGATTTTACCAACAACACTTGCCCTGATGAAGTTAAATACTCCGTTATTGCGTCATAGTGTCACGCGCTAATTAATGAATCATACCAGCTATAAGAACCAGCTACACTTAGCAACTATGTTTGTTACCTTATTCTCTCAGCTGTAGTATGGTTCCCAGTTTTGGGGTTGAGACAGGCAAGGAAAAGTAATTTCATATCTCCTATGAAAGCAGGGCTGACGTGCTAATTAGCTACTTAACGCGAAATATTCGCGAAAAGCTGACGGCACCGATCGGGACATCTGCGTTTCAATGAGCTCGCTTAGCCGAGCTCCAATTACATTTCCTTGTCCGTAACTTAACACGTAGCAGCACCTAAGGGCAAGGCTGGTTCATGTTAGGGTTGCAAACAGACCGTCTAATGTAGTGCACCATGCTTGTAATGTTTACAAGTCCGTCTTCTATACGGCCCCCTGGAAACATGACTGTAAGCGGCGAAGTGCTGCCAGCCAATTTCACTTCATTTTCTTCTTCCTTTTTTTTGTTATGCCCATCCCCAAACCCCAAACCCTGTTGGTTCATGTTATATAATAACAGAATCAGCCGTAGCCAAAAAAAAAAGATTAAATTGCACTGCAGTGCCACTTCCTTCTCCCCTTGCTTAGCTCTGCGTAAGCGGAACAAATCCCTATATCACATGGATGGTGTTGCGCGCCTCGATTTGCAGTACCCGTCGCGTAAGTTTCATTTTCAGATCGTCTCCACAGCAACGCAAGAGTGACAGCGTTTGACTGAGCTATGTGTCACGCGACAGAACTGTGACATTGTTTTTCTGTTGACACCCAGTTCTCTTTTCATAAAGTTCAGCTTTTAGACAGTACAAACGAAACATTTGAGCGGTTAGTATGATCTAGATTGATGGAGACAACCGAAGACCTCTGGGACGTGTTTCTGTCATTAAAGGTAAGGTAATGAGAAACTTTAACAAGCTGATGTGGTGTTTAAGCTAGCTTACTTCAGGTTTGTAATAAGCTAAAAACCTATATGACAAGAAAATGGGCTCTTTGACAATTTAGATGTTGTGAATCCGGTACAGTTTTTTGTGTTTGTGCTGCGGTGTCACCGTTTGGTTTATATTTGTGTTTTATCTTCAGGTTTGAACTCTTAAAAATAAGGAAGAAACTCCATTCCACTAAGTTGGGCGAGAATGGCTAACAACAGGGACGCCAATGAGAGCACCCCTCTTTTGGACTCAGACACTGAGAGCAGACCTTCACCACCGTCAGTCTTCGAGGGAAGAAGACTGGCATGTGCGGCCATCCTGCTGGCCGAGTCACTAGAGAGGATTGCTTTCTATGGCATAACGTCAAACCTGGTTCTTTTTCTGAATGGTAGTCCTTTTTATTGGGAGGGCACTCAGGCGAGCCAGGCACCACTCATGTTCATGGGAGTAACTTACCTGATTTCACCATTTGGAGGCTGGTTGGCCGATGCATACCTCGGAAAATTCTTGACCATTGCTGCAAGTTTGGTTCTGTACATTTTTGGCATGCTGTTTTTCCCTTTTATTTCAAACGAGGGCACCAGGATACACCTGTGCGGGGAAGAAATGGCATTTCCTGTGCAGCCTGCTGAGTGTCTGAACACAAACGTTACCACTCCAAAAAACGTTACCTGCCCCATTCGTGCCCCATATTGTGGCCCAGCAGTCTATGGTGGACTTTTCTTAATTGCCTTAGGTGTGGGTACTGTGAAGTCTAACATCACTCCATTTGGGGCAGATCAGGTAGAGTATAAACAGCACTACTATGAGTTATTACAGTTTGTATTAATTAGTTAATACCTGGAATTTCCTGTTACCAGAAGGCTATAACCTGAACCATTAGCTTTCTGGAATTGGCTTGTATAAAATATGTAGTGGGGACATCAATGAAGTCAGACATGTGATGGGACTTTAGCTGCGCCATGACATTTCTCTGAGACATGCTCTTGATTATCATGGCTACTCATGGCTGTCACCATTAAAAACTAAACATTTTGAAGCATCTTGTAGAATAGACAACACATCTCTCTGGAACACATGCACAAACGGAGACATTTATAAACACTTCTTCAATTGTTCTTAGTTGGTAATAAGAAGTGAAACACACATCTGTCAGTTTAGTATCAAAATTATCTAGAGGGCCCTCCACAACATGCAATCATGGAAGTGGGAAAGTTCATCAATGGGGTCATTGTTTCTCAGAGTTATCTAATCAGGAAAGGATAAAATGTTTCAAGGGGAGCTGGCAGACTGAATATGATTAGTGCAATGTTATGTTCAAATACACAACACACAAAAGACACTGCTTTTTTTTTTTTTTTGGTAAAAGTCCACTAACCTTAAAGCAAACGCAATGCACCATGAGGTTACTTTTTCCTGCGTACTGAAACTGAAAGTTTTACCTCATACAGACAAAATTTTCCCATTAGTGATCCTCCAACTGAAAGTCCTTGGTGTGTGGGAGATTTGAATATTTAAGAGAAACAGAAGAGTCCCTGTTAAAATTGGCCTCATTCCTAATAACGACACCCTCTCACAGCGTAAAAAAATTATCATACTGATTGTTGTGATTTCCCCTTTTAAATACAGTGCATTTGCATGAAAAAAAAGGTTTGTGACCTCTTTGGAATTACCAAACCTGGACTTGCAGTTTTGTCAGTCATGATACTTGGTCTGATCTTCAGTGACAATTGTAAAGAAACACAATCTGACTGAACATATAGCACAAAAAGTTGGATTTATATTATTTTATTGTTTGTAGCAACTCGTTGTTGAACCTCCTTTAGCAGCTACAGCTTTCACATGGGGGCTGTTTCCGGTAGCTGCTCATAAGACGATTTAATGTTTGTTTGCTAGTTCACCCAACCTTTCCTTTAAAACACAGACAGCTGCTCTTTAATTCAGTGATAACAAGCTATCCAAACAATGATGTTGGTTCAACCAGACTTTAAAGTTGGGATGATGGTGTTGTCCACCTTTTGATAAATCTCTTCATGCATCACTGATCTAGAAATGTCATTAAAAATTTGTAGATCTTCTAAGCTTTCCAACTAATGGCCGGGTCTGGTTGTTTTGCTAGTAGTGTGTTTTCCCTTGAACCCTGTTATCCAGTTGTGGAAATATCTACAGGTGTTACCACTCGGAGACAGATTTATTTTAATTGTAAATATTTCACTAGTTTTATTTTGTGTTGAGAGTTTATTCATATTTAGTTGAATTTTCATTATGTAGGGGTATTTGTCAGGGAAATATTCAAGAAATTTAGAAGAAGTATCACTATAAAAACACAATTTCTGTGTCATGTATTCACACTACACCAAAACATTCTAATGTGTGTTGCTCTGACAAAGACTAAAACATATTTCCTCTTGTAGTTTCCTACTTTTTGCGTTAAGTTTAGTTTTTATTTCAGGTAACTTAAATGTTTTTGTAACTATAGTCTTGCTTCAGGTCTTTAGAAAAAAGCTTTTATAGCCTTTTGTAGCTTCATATATCTCTAAATGCTTTTACAATCGAGAGGGAGGTGTTCATCGTTTATGTTAACAATCAAAAGTCAGACTTTTATGCCTTTTTTATATGGGGGGCACCCCAACAACCACCCAGCATCATTTTCTTAATTGGATACCACTGAGGTTCACACAGAGTTGCGAGTTTAGTTAAGTTGTGTTTACTATAATTGTGACCTATATGAAGCCTGGACAACATTTTATGATTAATCATTGCAGAAATCCCAGTAATTTCAGACAACTGACAAGAATTTATTTTTCCAGCTGTGCCATGAGGGAATTACTTTCATAACTGACTCTGCACAAATGCACTGATGAACCCCAGAAAAATTTATGCTGAATATATTGACCTTATGTTCAGCATGTTTTAGCTGTACCAGCATCTTTTGTGCTTGTATATAAGCGACATATCCATCAGGAATTGAGAAAATCTTTTTCACTCAAAAGAATAACTGTATGTGGGATGGATCGGATGATAATATTATGTGTTGGCATAGACAGCTATTGAAGCGTTACTAAGCCAATATTATAACCTTTAATTGTAACCTTTTAAAGAATGCTAAAAACTACAATAAGCAGATAAAGAATAAAGAAAACGTTGCTTCTATTGTTCTGCTCATTTCACTCAGCTGAGATGATAAAATGATAAAGTTATTATAAAGTTTGCACAGTATTGCTATGTATATTTTACCATAAATGTGGCAAACGTGTTGACTCATGCAAATTGGTATTCAGCTTGTGATCACTGTTTCTCTTTGTTAGTGACAGTTCACGGTTGTGTTTTGATCATTTTAGGTTTTTACAAACTGTACTTTGTACTATATGTTATAGCTTTGAGTCATGCAGCCATAGTTTAAATCAATTTAAACCCTGTTTCTTGGCTTTGAAACCTAATCTTTTATATCAGACGACTTGTGACTTCACTTATTTTTTTATAACAATCAGATGCTGGTAGTTAACTTACAAACTCATGACAAACCACTGTTGCAAAGTTCAGAGTACACTTACTCTTCTTACACGCTCTTTTTGTTTGGATTAAAGAAAAGAAAAAACGTCACCCTGTGCTTTGTGTGCTCGCAGGTCAAAGACAGAGGACCAGAGGCCACTCGCAGATTTTTCAACTGGTTCTACTGGTCTATTAACTTGGGTGCCATTCTGTCACTGGGAGGTGTGGCCTACATCCAGCAAAACGTTAGCTTTGAGGTTGGCTACATCCTTCCTACTGTGTGCCTTGGGATCTCTTTCCTGGTCTTTCTCCTGGGGCGTATGGTTTTCATCAACAAGCCCGCAGATGGAAGTGCCTTTACTGACATGTTCAAGATCCTGGCTTTTGCCTGCTGTTCACAGAAACCAGTGGAGCCAAACCTGCTCCGGTAAGAGTGACATTTCATACAGTAATTAAATACATATACAAACAAAGCACACCCAGATCAGTCTCAGTGGGACAGCTTCCTAAAGTAGTGTAGTGACGTTAGTTGGATGGTGACTGTGAACCAGTGGAATAAAATGGCTCTATTTTATTGGTAGAGCTTTATGTTAAAACCTCCTTTGATCCACCTGTATAATTCTTTTTTTTCCCCCATTGGTTCAGGCATTCATCTTCGTTCCATGTGGTTAAGTTATTCTGAAGTGCGGATACTTGACTTTGAACCAAAGTAGCACTATTAGCTCATAAACTTGACATTGAATATTTTAAGTTGGGCAGTCCTGCTGCCTTTCAAGAATTTCTTATTAAGACATTTTCTCCAGAGATGGGGATTATAGGCTTTAGAAAAAAAGTTTCTTTCATATCTCTAGAAGTGCTGTTGTTAAAGGCCGAGAGATTCACATAAAAGGCTGGTTCATTTCCCACTTAAAGAGCACAGACCAATTCTAGTTTATTCTGGATTTATTTTTGCTTTATGTCATTAATTACACTGTATTTTTAAACTATTTCAATCAGGTTTATGTTTATTAAATTTTTCCTGTGAAACAGCAAACCGGCACTACTGGACAGTGCCAAAGTGACTTACGGAGGGAAATTTCCTGAAGAGAAAGTAGAGGAAGTCAAAGCACTGGTGAAGGTCCTTCCGGTTTTCTTTGCTCTTATTCCGTACTGGACTGTATACTTTCAGGTAAGATCAGCCGATATAAAGTTAGATCCAAACATTAACACAGTATTGCGCATGATGAGAAATGCAAAGTGAGAACACAAGAGATAATGTGCACACATTATCAGGTAAAACATTGTTTGTGTCAAAACTGGAGAAGAATGGTGTGCACCAGACACCCTGGTGATCACAAAGTGGAGAACGACTTCACGCTGAGACTTTAATCTCCTTTTCGCATTACAGATGCAGACAACGTACATCCTGCAGAGCCTCCATCTGAAGATTCCTGATACAACCCCAAACAGCACTTCTGACTTCTCTAAGGTAAACTGAAGTGGAGACACTCTCCTGCACCTCTTTCCTGTTTAATTAACAATTTTAGTGCCAGTGTGCTCTGACTTGATTTGTGCTGTGGCACTCTTAACTGTTCTCTAATTCTCTGTAGTTAAACATAACAGCGTGGAGCTCTAGCCTGCTTTCTCACAAGTGGTTTTGATCTATATTTTTTACTGCTGAAACTAAAGGAGTCAGTAGGCCACTGACACACAACAGCTGGAGGCAGCAGCAAAGGCTGATAATGCAACGGGGATTAAGTGAGAACTTCATAGACTAATACCTCACAGATTAGCAACTGGCTGGCATTGTATCTCACCACAGCAGCGCCTCCACCTGTTTCTGTTTGGCAAATTTTGCTGGTATACCTGTCTCTCACTTTGCCTGATTCTATTTTCAGTTTGGCAAATTTAAGTTTTCGTTTTATAGTGGCACTAGAAAATAGAGAAAATTGGGTAGCAGGGAAGGACCAGTGGAGTGACATTCAGTAAATGGTCCAGCAAGGAATGGAGGAACCAGTGCTCAGGCATTTGTGCCTATGTGATACACGCCCAATACTTGTCTATCAGGACAACTGTAGTAGATTAGATGTTGAGCGCTGCGGTGCTTTGATGACTGAAAATCAAAAGGTTCAAAAGCAATGAAATTAACTTGAGTAGTAACAGCAGCTTATGTAGTGCAGTAAGTCTGTTCATATTTCTGAACAGGTGATTGTGAAGTGTACCGACTTCACAGAATTGTGAAGTGAAACACTTGTCGGTAAACCTCGCAGTCTGAGTTAGTGCTCTTGAAAAGCCACAAAAATACTCGACTTGGAACATCGTGAAACTATGTTACATGGCTTTGTTTACTTGTGTAACATGTTTACAACTGTGTTTAAGAACTACATTTCTACAAAGTTTTCCTAAGTGCACCGTTTATCTGGTAGGAAAAAATGGAACTAGGCCCTTCCTGCTACCGGCCTCGACATTTGTCATTATCAAAAGGGAAGTGAGAATAGATGTCTCGTCTCACCTGACACATTTCAGTGGCCAACCTGAACAAAAACTGTCTCTTTGGAGAAATGGCACCCATACTACTATAACTACTACTCTGAGGTTACAATTTATGAATTTAGAGTAATTTTTTGACTAGTTGCTTTATTTTTGGGTTTGATTGGCAATTTGAAAACAAAACTACGTGAATTTGAAAATCACATTTTAAAATTAAAACTGTTTTCATGGTAACCCACAATAAATTCAATACTTCATGCCCTGTTACTCGTTCAGAGGATAAACAATGTATTATTCGTCTGCAGAGATTACATATTTCTATAAGCTTTTTTTTTCTAATCTGTTACAATAGATTATAAGGGTTAGAGCAGTGAAGCTGCAGGAAACTTCATTACATGGTTTAGAAATCCCCCCAACGTCTCACACCAACTTGGACATAGTAATCAAGTATATGTTTCTGCAGTTATCTCAGAAATGCTTTGCAGTGATCTAAAATTATTTGTTCCATTGTTCTTCTGTCTTTAAATTTGTTTTTTTAATTTCTTAAAAACTTGTTTTTAAAATCTCTCAATATCTCAGTATTAAGTTAGGCGTATGTACAAACTCTGATCTTAAGGTGTAAAGAAAATTCTGTGATATTTGCAAACGATCGTAATGCTTAGATGCTGAAATTTGAGTCACACATTAACATGTGTCCCTTGAGCTTATGCGCACAGGATCATTGTTGCAAGTCTGAAAACTTGAATCTCAAAATTGGATTCATGTGAAAGCCAGTTGAAGCCCGAAATGTGATAATGATCAGCCATGCATGATGTTTTACAGCAAATAGATTTTTATTTTATTTATTTATTTTGTCAATTCACAGTCCAAATGTAAACAAAAACACTGGGTTACTACTGCTACTGGGTTACTACTACTACTACTAATGTTTGAAAATGCAGAACTGCGTAGAGTACACAAAAGAGGCTGCAGACATTTGCTGGAAGCGTGTGGTGGCTTCTCCCAAACTGAATGGCCATTGCAATTCACACAGTTGTGCGCTCTCAGAAACAGCCACGTTGTATATCTACAGGGAGTGCAGAATTATTAGGCAAATGAGTATTTTGTCCACATCATCCTCTTCATGCATGTTGTCTTACTCCAAGCTGTATAGGCTCGAAAGCCAACTACCAATTAAGCATATTAGGTGATGTGCATCTCTGTAATGAGAAGGGGTGTGGTCTAATGACATCAACACCCTATATCAGGTGTGCATAATTATTAGGCAACGTCCTTTCCTTTGGCAAAATGGATCAAAAGAAGGACTTGACAGGCTCAGAAAAGTCAAAAATAGTGAGATATCTTGCAAAGGGATGCAGCAGTCTCGAAATTGCAAAGCTTCTGAAGCGTGATCATCGAACAATCAAGCGTTTCATTCAAAATAGTCAACAGGGTCGCAAGAAGCGTGTGGAAAAACCAAGGCACAAAATAACTGCCCATGAACTGAGAAAAGTCAAGCGTGCAGCTGCCAAGATGCCACTTGCCACCAGTTTGGCCATATTTCAGAGCTGCAACATCACTGGAGTGCCCAAAAGCACAAGGTGTGCAATACTCAGAGACATGGCCAAGGTAAGAAAGGCTGAAAGACGACCACCACTGAACAAGACACACAAGCTGAAACGTCAAGACTGGGCCAAGAAATATCTCAAGACTGGTTTTTCTAAGGTTTTATGGACTGATGAAATGAGAGTGAGTCTTGATGGGCCAGATGGATGGGCCCGTGGCTGGATTGGTAAAGGGCAGAGAGCTCCAGTCCGACTCAGACGCCAGCAAGGTGGAGGTGGAGTACTGGTTTGGGCTGGTATCATCAAAGATGAGCTTGTGGGGCCTTTTCGGGTTGAGGATGGAGTCAAGCTCAACTCCCAGTCCTACTGCCAGTTTCTGGAAGACACCTTCTTCAAGCAGTGGTACAGGAAGAAGTCTGCATCCTTCAAGAAAAACATGATTTTCATGCAGGACAATGCTCCATCACACGCGTCCAAGTACTCCACAGTGTGGCTGGCAAGAAAGGGTATAAAAGAAGAAAAACTAATGACATGGCCTCCTTGTTCACCTGATCTGAACCCCATTGAGAACCTGTGGTCCATCATCAAATGTGAGATTTACAAGGAGGGAAAACAGTACACCTCTCTGAACAGTGTCTGGGAGGCTGTGGTTGCTGCTGCACGCAATGTTGATGGTGAACAGATCAAAACACCGACAGAATCCATGGATGGCAGGCTTTTGAGTGTCCTTGCAAAGAAAGGTGGCTATATTGGTCGCTGATTTGTTTTTGTTTTGTTTTTGAATGTCAGAAATGTATATTTGTGAATGTGGAGATGTTATATTGGTTTCACTGGTAAAAATAAATAATTGAAATGGGTATATATTTGTTTTTTGTTAAGTTGCCTAATAATTATGCACAGTAATAGTCACCTGCACACACAGATATCCCCCTAAAATAGCTAAAACTAAAAAGAAACTAAAAACTACTTCCAAAAACATTCAGCTTTGATATTAATGAGTTTTTGGGTTCATTGAGAACATGGTTGTTGTTCAATAATAAAATTATTCCTCAAAAATACAACTTGCCTAATAATTCTGCACTCCCTGTACTGTGCCTCATGACAGCATGTGATAAAAGAATCCTATACTATCATTTATGAAAGATTAACAGTACTTGTAGCTGAAAAACAGAGCATTCTTATTGAAATTATAATTGCATGTAATGTGTTCCCAAACACCTAATAGTGTAATTTTACTGCTTTCGTGACTCCCACATTAACCCCAAGCCAACTTTTACCTTTTAACAGACAAAAATGAATACATATTTCAAATGTAATATTATTGCATATATTAAAAGCATGCTTCAATAAATCTTGTTTCATGCTGATCTAAAGGGTGGTCTAGGGAAATAATGGCTAAAATGCTCACAACCTGCCATGTGCAACCATATTTTTATGGGATACTTTTTGATCCCTAAATGGTGGCACTATCCAATTTTCTCAAGATAAAGAGCAGCAGAAAATATAAATCTTGCAATAAGTCTTCATCATTTCCCAAATTGCTAAATCAGTATACAGTGTGTATGTGTGGTTTTGTTTTGGGGAAGTGGGGAAGAAAACAAAACAAAAAAAAACACACGGAGATTTGTGAGATTTGGGCCTGCTGAGACACCTCAGTCATTCATGCCAGCCTTGCCTTGGCAAAGAAGAAGTCTCATTTAGCACTTCCTATCATTTTGAATATGATAATGTACAAACAAGAGAGAAAAACACTCTCTAAGGAGCTGCGTACAGATTGCCAGCGGTCGCTCTAAGAAATGGAAATTCAATTTGAGAATAAATGATCCTATCAGAAGTGTTAAACCAGAGACACATCAGGAGCTCAGATGGCACTTGGAATTTGAATTGCACAAAACAAAACAAACAAACAAAAACTCTGCTCCAGCAGTCTGCACTGTTACACTGCTCAGTCAGTGAGATATTGCCTCAACTTGTAAATACTTTGTATGCTTATAGTGGAATTTCTGTTTGATTGATATGTCATCCAGTCTGTTTACACAGTGCAATTATTCCTTCCAAAGATTACGCTTTATCGTGATAATTCAGAATCAGTTTTGTCAATTTTGTCTCACATTTAAGCTTTAATAGATTGGAATGTAAAAAAGAGAACTTATGAATCCTATTAATACTAGTGCTGCTGCTGCTACGGCTGTGAATAATAAGCTGAATATTTATTCGGTATTGACTGCCTGCTTGCATTACTATACATGCTATTTATGTTTTGTTTTTTAAATTGCTTCATGTTTTGCTTTTGACCACCTGGGGGTGCCAGAGCAGTATCAAGTCTGAAGGATGCACAGACTCCAGTGAATGCAAACATTTGGCGAACTGTGTAGTTTTCATACTTTTTTGCCTTTTGTTCTCTTTCATCCCATGTTTCTCCCCCTGGATTCCCCAGATGACGTTCCGCTTCCCGCCTGCTTGGCTCACCATGTTTGACGCAGTGCTCATTATCATGCTGATTCCCCTGAAGGACAAAGTGGTGGACCCAATCCTGAAACGGCGCGGCCTGCTGCCCTCCTCCCTGAAAAGGATCGCAGTAGGGATGTTCTTTGTCATGTGCTCGGCCGTGGCAGCGGGTGAGTGCACCCGCAGCCGAGTTCTCTGTACATGTCACTTAAATAGTACAAACACAACAAAGTAAAAAGGCAAAGTTGGGTGTTATTTTCTGTGGCAGATGGAACATACAATCAGCAGTTCCAGTGCCACATCTACTTCATCTATATTTTCATTACTTTTGGTAACATGGCTTTAATACAAAGCCGCTTCACTGACATGACTTGAATATGGTCACTGAACTTTTTTTTTTAAAATTTTTCTTGCTATTCTGGGGTTGCTTTATGTGGGACTCGAAAGATGGTTTGTCACAGATTTATAGTCTATTCCAGAATCCCATGACTTTCCATCTGGCAAAGGAAAAGCAGCAGATATTGTCCCCCCTCACTCAGTAGCTTATAGAGAGCGCTGTGGCATCTAACTTTTTAGTCCTGTGTGACTGCACCAGCCGTGCTCAGTCGTGTTCTTTTCCAGTCTGTAGATTGTTTTCGAAAGCTTCAGCCAGGCCTGTCAGTGCATCCAGGCTAAAATGTTTCGAGCATGAAGGCAGGAAGAAAAGCCAATCAGTCTACATTGTATTCCACAAACGCTCCACTTTTTCTTACACAGAAATGCAAATGTGCAAAATGAACATATTTTACTATTAGTGATCCTTAGATATTGACTAGTGTGGTTTTATAGATGGGGAATAATGCACTTAATGAAAATAAACAGCAGTTGTTGGGGATAATTGTGAGCGAATCTCTGTAGAACTGGCCGTTCTTTCATCTCATTTCATTTCATTTTTGAGTTTGTAGTCAAATGTCTTAACAACAGTTTCCACGACAAGCATGCTTTGTATCCTTATATAGCACAAGCAAGCCGATTCTACAGTTTTCAACAAATCACAACCGAAGTGTCATAACATTAGCTCACGATTATTTTATGGTATGTTTTACGTCTGTTTTTACAAACTGGTCTTATCTCCACGTATGATAAACTTGTTTATTCTTGCTCCTTTATGGTCATCTGATAGCAGAATGTGTAAAAAACACAACAAACCCCCCAAACCCAGCAACTTAATAAATTAAAGCTCACCTCATCAAAACAGTGAGTGTAAAAAGAAGACTGTAGAGTCCTCAAATGTTCTAGTGTTGATTGGCAGAGTAAGACCATCAAACAAATCTTTTTCAATCAACCTGATGCGGTAGAATGATTATTAACCAAATCCGTAGTGTTTATTTTTCAGTTTAAATATCAGAGGATGTGAGGTTTCTGACAAGTAAAGGTCCTTCTAATATTTTCATTTTCATGTTCCAAAGCTGGTTAGCTGTTTGCTTTTCCATTCGACTCACTGAAATAAAGTGCAGCACTTGCATTTAAATTCAGGCAAAATAAACTCAGAATATTGCAGAAGGCTGTTTTGAGTTCTGGGAGTGGAGAGAATGTGTTTATGGTGTGGGAATTGGACAGATGAGTACACAACTCGTGTGCGACAAATTTCTGACCTGGATTCCAGGAGACAAATCGGAGGACTCTGTCAAAGTTTTACAGTAATATGCTTTGTAAAGTGAATTACTGAGATGCAGTATAATGATATTGCATCTGCAGCTTATTTGAATAATTATTCAGACAGCAGTAATTTGCAGAGCCTGTGCACCGTTTATCCCCAGAACTGACTCGATTCACATTTGTTCAGTTACGCACACTGACTCCTGGGAGCTGCCTTACACTGTTATTACATTTCAAGCTGCATTCTAAGTTGACTTTACTCGGTGCTTATCTGTAGCGGTCCAAAAGCTAAAATCATGAAGTTCAAAGACTGACAGATGGATAGCTGTGAATGTCCAAGTGTGGCACCTTTTATCCACAGACTAGATAGTTGTCACACATGACACTGCCGGCACGCCACACCGCTGCTCCTCGGCGGTAGCATCTCTTTCATCTTGTTGTGTATTTGTCTGGATTGGTGCAGCAGTATTTTACACAGTGAAGCTGTATGTGCTGACACACGTGGTACAAGGACAGGTGGACTACCCATGCAGTGAAAAGGGACTACTGAAGGCATGCTGCTAAGTAGACAGTGGACTGTTTCTGATCATTTATGTACAACGCTCCCAGACTTTGGCCACATGCTGACCAGCTCTCAAAAACTATGCTGACATTGTCTTTTCTGTTGTTTTTTTGTTTGTTTGTTTTTTAGCATGCTGTCTCACTTTTCTCACTTTATGTCTGATCTCATTTGGTTAAAGCTCAATGGCTATTGCACCCAAAGCATTTCTCTCTCTCACTCTTTCTCGCCCTCTTTCTCCTTTTTTTTTTTTTTTTTTTTCCAGAAAAGCTGGAGCAGAGTTTCCAGGGATCACGCTGGGTTGTCTGTTGTGTGATATTTAGTTAGGGTGGGTGGGGGGGAGCAGAGATGTGTGCGTTTATAGAGTGCGACTTGCTCGGGGCAGCTCAGTGGCCGTGCTGTTCGAGATGGACAGCTGGTATTATAGGATATCCGGATTACAAGGCTACAACTCCTCTCAAATATAGCATTAAGTGCAGTTATGATAGGAGGCTGTCTCTGGGAGTTATCTGGAAATAGCCGCTGGTTACATGATAATAGCTATCGAATAAAGCTTTTAGGAAGCAGCGGCAGTTGATGACAACTGCCTGGTTCTTATTATTGAATCATCTGCACCGTCCCATTACCAGCTGCCAGAATATAGAAGCGTGCAGATGTGATCTTAATGAAGTGTAGGCTAGCCTTAAAATTAGCTAAATCCTTAATGGACTGTTCAGTGTTGAAAACTCTAAGTCTGGCAGCTTCTTGCTGTATGTTGGTGTCACGAACTTTAAAGTATCCTTTCCAAAATATATAAGCCTTTTCAAATTACCCATGCTAAATATAGCATGGGTAATTGGTGTGTGTGTGTAATAAATTTTAGGTCTTGTTTTTTTTTGCTTTCCCCTTAGTTAATTGTTCTTCCTTGCACTGTTTTCTGGGTCCACCCCATCAGGTATTTTGGAGACAAAGCGCCTGGAGATCGTCAAATCCAATGGTACCATTGACCAGATGCTTGGGAGCGTCATCTACCACGCGGCAGATTTGGCCATATGGTGGCAGATCCCTCAGTACGTGCTGATTGGAATCAGCGAAATATTTGCCAGCATTGCAGGTACAGCCAGTTGACATCCTCTGTGAAGTTTTCAAATAAATGCTAAACACTTTCATTTAATAGTGCGATCAGGTAAACATGATGACTCAGACAAATGGTAAAATGTCACATCCTTCTCCAGAGTAAGAGACTTGTACTTTGAGTTGATCAGCTTTTCCCTTTGAACATTCAGAATAGATTGGGGGCTAAAGCCCATTGTGCCTATTCCTGTAAGCACAATGCAGTGAAGACTAATGTGTAAATCCTTTTTGAACAATTTGTTTGATTTATTGCCATCCGGCACCAGCTTAATGTGTTTGTGGGTTGCAGTCCATACTCCAGAGTAAATAGCCCACAACATCAATTGATAATTGATTATCCCGATTTTATCACACTACTGCAAGACATTGTTAAGTAACGGAGCATTTTCCAAATAAGGAAAATGCTCCGTTACAGTAACTGCTTTTTAACAAACAGGGAGGAAAAAGCAAAGCTTTCATTTTACGTCCAGTGCTCTTGAAACAGATAGAGGAGATGGCGAGATGCATAAAGGTACAGATAGGTTATATATAGGTTATATTTATAATTGCAGTGCAAGGTGGAGCGTGATATAAAGCTTTCACCTTTAATGTTTAATAGTGTGGTAAGCTGACATTTTTAGATATGCGCCATCATATGCAGTGACTCTTACATTGGGCCTTTTTCCTTCTACAAACAAGGGACGGCTCAGAGATAATACTAACAAATTGCACTGACACATATTCACTTAGTTAGCTTTCACAGCTGACACGCTGTTAATAAGGACGTGTTACACCATAGCAAATGAAAGTTTAATTATCAGTCCAGCAGTTTGATAGATCTGACATTTACATCTGCGTACATACACCAAAGAAGCAGAAAACGGCTCTTAAACATCCTATTAAGATTTCTTCTTATCAAATTGCACTTTTAAAAGGATTGTACTGCAGATTTACATTCATTTACATTTAAGATGACATAGTATAACAGGTTATTTGCACCTCTAATTTGTAATATTTTAAATAGGCTCATAATTTTTCATCCATCTCTATCATTTGTCCAGTAAGAAGCAGCAAATACGTTAAACTAATACTGGTAAGGCTTTGTAATTACATTCCTCTTTGTCAGCGTAGAAAATGTTACAATGGCTGAGATTGTTTGTGAACATTATTTAGTCGAGACAAGACGATTCTAAGAAGGCAATTCAACCGTATTTTTTTCTCCCCACAAAATTTTTTTGCTTCAAATTTCAAGTGTTTCATTTATTTATTTATTTATTTTTCTCAGAGAAATACATTTCCTGTCATTTATGTTTGCAAAAGCAATAAAAAAGAAAAGAATTGCATTGGATCAAGGCGGGTCAGAGTAGCTCTTAGTTCAAACAACAGCTCCTGTTTGTGATCATTTTCCAGGTATCGGCTCAAAACTGCTCGGTAAGAAACTCGCGAGAAATGAGAGTCATTTCATTTCTTGCGAGCCCTGGTGTGAAGAGTAAATGCCTTTTCATTAACAGCTTTGGGGAGAGCATATTGCCCCAGTAATACAATAATGTGGGGATTTGCTTTAATGCTGTTTGTGTTTGTAAGAAATGCACTAAATGTGAAATTCTTTATGAAGTTGTTTTGCGTTGAACGGAGTAGCAGCTGTGGGCCATTTTTATCCTTTAGCATGCAGACATACAAAATAGGGCAATATACCTCGCATTCTGCTTATCTATCTAATTGGAATCTGTATTTTTTTGCTTACTTTCTCTTGCAGTCATTGCCTTAGTGATTCAACTTTGTTAATCCCTCTAGGCATGATTGAGTCATTCTCCCACTACTATGAAATGTCCTACAACATATTGTGTGGTCTCGGTGTAGTACATTCTTTATTTCTTACTTAAGAGTGAAAATGAGACCATTAATATTTAGGACTTGAAGGAATATCTGGTCAGTCCAGTTCCCTCAGAAAACATTTGTCATCTTTAAAAATCTTTGGAAACTGAAATCTGTTTAATGAGCTTGGGTATTATACAACCCTTGAGCAGAAATGCATAAGGCTTCTATAAAACACTGGAACTTGCGTAAAGAGAGTCCCTATGAAAGTCAAATCCGGGATTTGACAAAGCTATAGGGATCCTTAAAATAAACTTGCTCTCCCCTCTCTCTCTCCATCCCACAGGGCTTAGTTCAAGACAAAATGTCTGACAGAATTGTGGCATGTGTCTGGTAAAGAGGAATATTTCCCCTTAGTCATCTTCTGTTTGAATAAATCTGTGTAAAACCTCTGGTGCTATCAAACTTTCTGACTGCAGTCCCCAGTCTTGTACGGCAATGGGTAATGCTTTCCACATATGCCACTCAAGTTCGTCTGCTTTAAGGTGGCAAGAAAATGCAAAACCCTCTCGTAAAAGAAAAGAAAATAGTGCCCGCAGTATTTTTAAACATGTTTTTTTTCTTATGAAAAAAGTAGAAGGCTTATGTTACTTTCTAAACCATAAAAAAACCTCTGACCTTGGGAATAGAAAACAATATATACATCAGATATGTACATATGTATTCCCCTTCTGAGTGTTTTTGTGTTCCTTATTAAAATTAAACTTGTCATTCAACACTCCCTGAAAGCAGGTGAGGCATTTAGGTTATATAGGTTATTTTCATGCATACCCAGTGATAATATTTGCCACATCTATCTGTGCCTTTTTATTCTAAAAGGATCCCTCTTTCTTTCTTTCTTTCTTTCTTTCTTTCTTTCTTTCTTTCTTTCTTTCTTTCTTTCTTTCCTTCTCAGAACTATCGCAGGTATCTGTCAAGAAACTGTTCATCACGTTAATTTGAACAATGTTACCCTCCAAGGATGTTAAAAGGCACACATAAGCACAAGTCCCTAATCTCTTCTGACAGATGTAGCTATAGGGGCTCCTATGTTTGAGGTGCCATGAAATTATCAATGTCAGCTTGCAGCAAGACAGAATGTTTTAGGCAGAGGACACACAGATTTCTCCCCATACTCCTCTCTCTTTCTCGAAAGTTTCTTGTTCTTTTTTTTCCCCCCTCCAGTCTGTTTTTTTTCCATCACACAGTAAATACTGAATAATTTGTCTTCCACAAATTATTTAGTACTTACAAACACCACAGTCCAGTGCCACAATAGGAAATGAGCTGCCAAGGAATTCTTTTGCAATTAACAAGTGAACAGTCAACAAAACCCACCCAAAAAACAAAAACAAAATTATTTTACACAGATGGATAAATACGCGAAGAGTTGGGATTGAAATGTTACTCCGCCCATAAAATGTACACCAGCATGCCTGATGTTTTTAGTTGTCTGTCCACTAGAAGTAACAAAAATCACTACTCTTCCTACAGTATTGATCTTTGATTAAACCTAAACGCATTGATCACCTAGTGGGTACTGACTACTTTTATGGGCAATAACATGTAAATTGTAATAGATCATGAGTCAGATAAGCTGTTATATCAGTGGCGTTACCACAGTTTACAATCCAGAAAACCGTGTGTCTAAAACCAAGAGGCTGTCTCTGGGTTTTGCACAAACTGTGTAATATTCTGGGGTCTCTGAGGAAGGACATTCAATTGAAATGATCTGAAATCTGGGGGACTATCTTTTAAAAAGAACAGTTTTTTGTTAGACATACCAACACAATATTGTTTTCTCTACCAATCCTGCTTGCCATATTTGCTTCCGTGCAAGTTTTCCCATTTCCCCAAATGTAATTTAAAGTGGTCCAGAGATGCATCGGAAGATGACATTGAAAGTGAAGAAGCATTAATCTTAGTCGGGAAAGACTTAGATTTCCACATATTATTATTTATCACACCGCTCGTATCCAAGTAAATTATGTTACCTTGTTGCTCCAGTATCTCAGACTTGGATTTATTCAGAACGTGTTTAGGTTAAATCCTGTGTCTAAGTAGCACTGAATTCCAAGTTACATTACATCATCAGTGGCAGCTTTTGTCATATTTCATTACATGTTGTACCATATAAACTATAAAGCTGCGTTACATTAACATTTAATCATATATATTTCTACGTATGTGTTTTCATCTTTATTGCAGGCCTGGAGTTTGCCTATTCTGCAGCCCCCAAGTCCATGCAGAGTGCCATCATGGGGCTTTTCTTTTTCTTTTCTGGGATTGGATCCTTTGTGGGCTCCGGATTGCTGGCTATTGTCTCCCTCAAGTCAATTGGCTGGATGTCATCCCATAGAGACTTCGGTAAGAGATATTTTAGCTCATGATAATTCCAATTTGGCAGGTACGTCGCACGTACCGTGATCAAGAGGTAGAGAACTCGACTGAAGCAGATAGCACGTGTGTGCGTGCACCTGTATGTTTGTGGAAGTGTAAGCGCACACATATGTCTGTGCGTGTTTTTGTATTATTGAAAAATGTGGTCCTGGAACCATTTGGTGTAGGTGAAGCTACCACAAAGGCGAAGACTTCAAGCACTTGTGCTTAAACTTGAAATAAAAGCTGGTTTTCTTTTCAACCTGTTCTCATCACTTCATCATTATCAAAACACACAGTAGTGACGTGATTCTCAGCGCTATCTGTAAGTCACCTGTCACCTCTTTTGCCAAGCATCCTGTTAGGTACCCAGTGCTAGACCACATACTATTGTATTCCCACATCGACTTTAGGTATAAAACCACAAGAGAGGCATCGATTCAGACTGCCTGAAATTAATCTTCCAGGAACATAGCTTAAGAATGTTCAAAAGCTTGAGCTAATTTAAAATCCACTTAAAGACTTTGTAAATTATACACAGAAAGGAGGGGGACAACACCCTGCACAGGTCTCTTGTTTTAAGAGTGTTTCACATTATAAATAGACATGTCAGACTAACGACAAAAGGTTTGTGTAAATCTGTCCGAGTGCTAGAATGAATAGCGTGGTGGTGGCAGCAGATGGATGGACTCCCAGTGAGTAGAGGCTCCCCACCCAGATGCACTTTTCCCTGAGCATTCAGTAAATAAGCCAACACTGTAAATTGTTTATCCACAAACACCTAATAGCTCATTAATACAGTGTACCGACAGGTAGGGTGGTACTTCTGATGATGTTAGCACTAGAAAATGCTTTGCATGCCTCATATATCCAGCTCAGCCGTGCATAACTTGAGGGGAAGGTAAGCTAAAGTTGTTCTGCCCGTAAGACTCCCTTTGCTTTCCAAAAAAAGAAGGTGAACTGCAGAAATGGAACAAAACACCCTCCTGGCCACTGATTAAAGACATACGGCACAAAGCTTAGGCATTACGTACAGTCAGGGTTTATGCTGTTTGTTATTGTGGCTGTTTTTCACATTTTGTTGGATGCTAGCTTTTTTCCACATCTCCTGGCTCTCTACGTGGAAAAGATTCAGCTTATTTCCATGGCTGCAGGCAACATGGCGTGCGGTAAACAGCGTCTTGGGTGAGCTGTGCCGAGCTGTACTGACCTGCACAGGCCTGAAGACAGACAGCAGCATTAATCACAGGCTGGGGGTCTGATTACATAGGCCTGTTCCTCTTAAGTAAAGCTGTCCCTCGAGCATTACATGGAGATGGCGCTGCTAGTTTGGCATCACACTGGTAGATGCTCAGCCCTCCTGTCATGCTGTAGCTCTATCATCCCCCTTCTCTGCACAAGCCTCTGTTAGTCAGTGTAGGTAAAATGTCACAGAGAGAATTCAGCTTTCTCCTTGTTTTGCAGATTCAAACTTTCGGTTTGGTAAAGAAGTCAGGGACGATCATGGCTGATTTGTGTTTTCATATTTTTAAAAGACAAGATCAAAGAAGGTACCAAAACCTTAGATGACCATTAATTAGACACTTAAAGGTTTAACTAAGAAGGTACAGTGGCTGTAATATAACTGCACACGGCAGTAGCATAACAAAGTATTCAACCTCATATTTACTTCTTTTTTCCCCCTAAACTAAACTGTGTCACGTATTTTTTTTTAAAAACTAAAGGTTAAACCTGCGTAAACACAGCTTCTTATGTGAGAAAGCATGCCAGAAAAATAGTGTATCCAGTATGAATGTGTGGACACATTTGCATTGTGACAAAAGGTTCGCAAACTTGCACCTAAATCTCATTGTGCACCCCTGTTACCATCAGCAGACTGAAACAGAAAGACTGTGGTACTCAGAATATTACTTGTAACTGTGGTTAAAGGATATATCTATTTGCAACTCCTTAATTCTCACATTGAAATAGGTTTGAAACATATTATAGAAGAACTTGTGAAATCCAATTATTGCTTTTGGTTGTGATGCGCCATCACAATATTTCTGCAAGCACAAGAGCATCATTTTTGCCCAGTGTGTTTTGGTTAGTGGAGTCAAAAATAGACACGTGTTGAGGTGACAGAGACTTGTCATTCCTTGCATCTGTTGAGACTTGCTCTTGGGAAGTTTTAAGAGGTTTGGCTATTCCTGCTGTTCGCTCTTGTTCCAGTAATCTTTGTTGCTGTGGGTCGTTGAGCTGTGGAGTTTGAGAGCCTCCTAAATAGCTTTGTAACCCTTTCCAGATGATTGTCTTTTATGTCCCTTCTTTATCTCATCAGGGACTTCTTATGATTTGGCAGTGTGCTACAAAGTAAATGTGTGTAAGCTGTGATCCCGAAAATGTTTTGTTTAAGCGGTAATTGCACTGAACATGGATGGTGGTCATCAGGCCAGAGTGTGTTTAGCCCAGCTACTAGCGTTACCAGAGGTGCCCGTGGCTCAGATGTTAGAAGGGGTTGACTACCACTCACCGATCGGAATATTCTCAGGCAAGATATTGACCCCCAACTTGCACCTGATGCCTGAGTGTGAATGATGGAACAGTGCACCTCGCCATAGCACTGTATGAATAAATGTTTAAGGGTAAATAAGATTTGTAGTGGGAAGGGGACAACTTGAGTAGAAAGGCACTATATATAAACCAGTCCATTTACTGGTCAGTTATTGTTTAAAAGTCTTAGAAACTAAGGGAGCACATAAGCCTCTTTTTCATCACTAAAATACAATTAGCAAGTAAAATGTGTTTACAAAGGACTTTCTGACAACACTGTAAGCGTTTGGTTTTAAAATTTTAAATTATATTTGTTTTTTGAATAGTAGTGTAGTTCCCTTTTTATTTCCAGTAATTTTCTGCATCACAGAGATAGTTATAGCACTCGTCCAAGATTTAAATGGCTTAAATGATATGCAAGTCATTCTATTGCTCATCTTAAGAAGGAATCTGCAGTCTCGTGCATGCTCCAACCCTGGGATGGGCAACATTTTTCCTCACGGAGCCTGCCTCATTTGGACAGAGTCAGCAAAGAGCCAGTCATTGAAAATTTTCTATTATCTTTTTAATTTTCTGCCCAGTTATGACCTATTTTGCTGAGTGAGCTTCTCTTCACTTGTGCAGCTCAAACGTCAATGCCACTGCAGATGAGTCTTTAGTTTTTAGATGTTCTTCTTTGTTTGTTTTCTGTGTGTGATAATCCTTAAAACCTGCTCTTGTTCTTGGGGTGAATGACCCTGTGTGTGTGCAACTGAAGGACACGGCAGTGGTCCGCAGAGTGCTTTATGCAACATTTTAGCTCTCAAACTTGAAACCTTTCAAGCTCGTGTTGAAATTATTGATCCCTTAAATCTCACAACAAATTGTATTCCACCGTAGTTACATCTGGTTGAGTAGTCATCCATCACATTCTCTCATTGGTATTTTTATAGGTCTGGTATAAAAACACTGCAGCTACTTTTATTCTCAGGCTAAGTCAGTCAAGCATCAGCCTTTACGCTCTATGCAATATTATCCTTTACACAAGAGAAGGCTTTTGTCTTTAGATAATGGCGCTTGCATTTAATTCCCCTTCCCTTTTGTGTAGGTTTTATTCACTGTTAGTGAATGGTTTTTGTGAATTTCTGTAGTCACGTGACAGGAAATGGCCTTTTCTTTTACCAGCATTCAAGTCCTGGCTGATGTTATGTCAGATGTCTGGCACATGTTCCGATATTCACAGCGAGCTGACGTTCGCACATCCTGTTGGGCCGGGCTTCGTGAAATGTCAGGGTGTTAATAGAAGCCTCTAGTGTCAGATCTGTAGAATTTAACATAAACTCTGTCTGAAAGGACTGTGCAGGTCTGTATACACGCCAGAAGTAATAGGGGGCGCATACATATGGTTAGCCTGTTGTAGCAACCTCAGGATCAATCATGAAGTCTTCCAAGCTGGCAGAGAGCTGCAGAAAATAATATTTATTGCTGAAGCAAACATGCATCGATTCTTTCCCCCGATTTCATTCTCAGGCTGAAGATGGCATTGAAGTCACTGGAGCATTAAAATGTTGGGTTATAATACCGAAGGTCTGGATCAATTGATCCATTTTCAAACATTAAATTGATATTGACCCATTTCATTTCGACTCACATGGTCTCCTCAAGCCCACTTGCAGGTAAATTATCCCACAAGTTTACAACGCTCCAGTATTGGATGGGTGACCCCTCCTGTTTGCGGCATTCAGTCTAATCACAACCTTGAAATTTACTAACTCAGAGCTGCCAAACAGATCCTCTAAACATGGCAACATTTTAGTAACAAGTGTATCAGCAGTACTACTCTTTTTCTCCCGTCACTACCTCGCTTTGAATTAAATTTTCATACATCTGTCAAATGTTTATCAGCTTTATTAATGCGTGCTTTTTCTAAGTATGTCCTTGTTTGGTCTTGTGCTGCTGTAATTAGTTTTTTATATTTTTCAAAAGTGCTTTGCAGCCAAGTGGGCCCTGGAGAGGGGTGGAGCTTGAATGTAATTTAAGATTTAGCTAAACGATGGGATTTTTATGAAGTGGGGTTGTTGCTCCTGCCTGTTCTGTTGCATTGTGTGGTGCAGGTTAGGGTTTAAGGTTTTTTTTTCCTCCCTCCATTAAGAAACTGATGGTTCCCGTTAGACGCCTCTAGAGTCTTTAGTGTTGCTGGCTGATTGTTGCTTGTAGCTTAAAAGATTGGCAAAAAAAAGCTGAAGGGTCAAAGCATTTGCCAGTAAGTAATTGGATGTATAATTACCATAAGACTTTTGAAACTCAGGCTATAAATACTACATAACACATTTTTTGTTTGCTACTAGGAACTTTATACCAGTTTATCTATTTATTACACTGATATTATATGAGATCTGTGTCTAAGCATATTTCTGGCAGCTCAAATAAAACAAGACCAGCTCAAAAGTGTTTGAGGCACTTGCTTTTGCACTTGTACTGCACATCCAAGAAACAACAGTGGTGACACGTGATGCTTAGATTAAATTTTCCTTGATACCAATTTTCCGTCACTTTTTATATCTTGATAAAATCTTTCCCTGTTTTCATCGCTGATATCTCCCAGATTTTGTGGTGAAAAAAGTTGAGATGAGAATGTGAAAAGTGCATCTTCAGTGACATTTTTTTTAGCTGGTGGACTTTCAGCATGTTTCCACAACCTCAGCATAATTTTCTGCTCTTTGATTTCCAAGAAAACTCTGGATAACCTGTGTGAATGATTCCCAATGTGCTGCTTCAGTTAGCGTCAGTGTCCTTTGGAAGTTATTGTCAATTATAAGTTCAGGGATTTCAGGACCAACAAAAACACCTTCCTTAATTTTGGCTTCACTTTTCGGGAGATCAGAGTTTGTTCTTAAATGCTGAAATGCATCGCTGTTTCTGTCAGTTCATCTTATTTGTCCAACATTTGGAATACTATAACTTAAAAAACGTGATGTTTGAGATCAAAGCATTTTTCAGATTTGGAGTCAGCAAGTGAAATTTGTTGAAGTAAACATGAAAAAATCCCAGTAGCAAAGTGCTTGTTGGCCAGTGAGTGCTTTTATATTGAAAACTTAGCAGATTTTAAAGCATACTGCATTACCAGTAATAATCCAAGGGCTTTAATTTTAAAAGCCAACACACACCTGTGCCCTCGTGCTTTGGTTCAGTCACACTAGGGTAAAAATAGGATAGCAATCTCCTTGGACGAAGTTGTGCTTGATTTTTTGATTAGTGTTAAAAATGTGCTCAGAGGAGTGAGACAAAAGATGAAAATTTATGATTGACCTTTAGTGGGCAAGTAGATGGCAATCCTCTTAGATGCCTACAGATAAAAATACTGTATTGGGTATAAAGAAGATATCATTTAAAAGAAAACTGAGTTCACCTCAATTTGGTGATAAATTGATGGTTAAAGCACATTTTAAGAATTTTGCAGCTTCTTCCAAGCTGTCATTCAGTTGGCACATTCTAGCCCTCCCATCCATTTCAATGGGAGAACTTTTGGGCATATTTTTTCTCCCAACAATTGATTAAATACTTTGAAAACCGTAAACATATGTTCGAAAACAATAGGTTGCATCAAAACCTTGCACTATTTTCAGTACTGCTCCAAAAAATTGGATGTTACTTTTTTTTACCAGCAGCAGTTTTCATTCTGGTAGATTTGCAAAACTAGAACAACGTTTGTGATCCAGTCATCTGTTAGAATATTATTAAAGCTACTTTAAGGTTTTGGTTTTTTGATTTTTTTTTTTACTTTAAATTGAAGGAAACTTTAGTAAAATCTTGGTTTGTTGCAGGCCGAGCACCCGGGAGCAAACTCAGAGGTTGTTGAATATGTTTCTGTAGACCTTGCACTTATTTTTCTATGGTCTATATCCTACATTAAATGGGTCATATTTTAGTAAACACTCTTGTTATTACTATTGAGCATGTATATGTGTTCCCATACATCATTTGTATGCTATATTACTTTATGCAATACTGCTTTGTGAATTAAGACTACCGCAGCAGACTCTTCTTTGTTTACCATCTGTGAATTATCGATTGAAAATCTAAGTACCTTCACCGCGCTAACCCCTCTCCTTTCATGCCCTGCTGTCAAACACATTGTTTTTTCATCTTCATGAATTATTTAAACACTGTCTTGGTTTTTGATCTATTTCTCACAATTTACACCCTTGACCAAATTAAGATGACATCACAAAATAAGCTAAAACTTCAGCCCGGGTCAAAGTCATCAGCTGCGTCTTTGTTCCTTGATCAAAGGTTTCAAGCTATAGAAACAGCCCAGTGCACAGGGCATTGACGAGGAGTCGCTCCTGAGGGATGTATCCTATCGTAGCAGCGCTGCTTTGTTCGCCTTAATGTCTAATTATCCACAAGAACGTGCGTACAGCACAGCGAGTGGGAATATGGCCATCTGTATTTGCACAATGTGCACGGTGTTATCTGATGAGCTCTGCCACAAATTCTGCTCTTTGATTAGAAGGAACTTGAAGCTGTGGATCGCACCTCTGCAGTGAGTTGTGGCTTTTCTGTAAAAACCTTTTTATGTAAAACTGGCATTGTTTTGTAAGTCACAGCTGTTCATTTGTTCATTATTATTTATAAATTATGGCGGGTCAGATGGACAGATTTATGTATGCATTTGTTAAGTCATCTTGCCCTCCAGTATTCTCAAAGCACCCATATGTTTGACTGCCTGTCCTCCATAATCCCTTCTTTGATTTATTTCTATTTTTTTTTATATTTTTAGTGAGCAGTAAGGACCGACGGCAGTTGATCTAAGACTTGAGGCCAGGCTGAAATCAATGAACATCCTTAAAGGAAGAGGGCTAATTTTCAATAATTTCTAGAAAAGTTAAGTTACACAGACATTTAACTGGCTGTGTAAGCACGACAGCATTTTAGTTGGTGCAGAACATTCAGCAGTCACTCAGTTGCCTGGAACGCACTGTGCGATCCACCCTTAAAACCTCACCTGATTTAAATTTGGCAGCTCACTCGTCGAGTGTCTCTGGACTGCCTTCAGTGTAGCTGTTCTTTGGAGATCACTGTAAGTTCTGTTCTGTCGTCTTGCACTTGTGCTTTGGTAATGTGTGCTGGATCTCCTCCAGTGCAACCTTCAACTTGAATTTCAGTTTGTGGAGTGGAGTCACAGGGAGTCTGTGAATCTAGCAAGTAGAATGGGTAAACAAAGCATTGTGAGCTGTCTTACATTGGCATGCACCACAGTTAGGTTTCTTTCCGCTTAATATCTTCCCTCAGATGCCACAGTACGCCAACCTCAACGTGGCGGCTGAATTCATGGGGCAACGATATGAGTGATAGAGAAAAGGAAAAGGCTCTGACTGTGACAGCCGTGGAAATTGTTAACTCTTCAAGTGAAAACTCTGCTTTGGTGTCTGGGTCACAGTCTTAAACCCAGCTCTCATATGATTTTCAATACAGAGGTCTGGTCCGTTTGACACACGTTGATATTTGAGGTCCGTGGTAATATCCCAGAGCACACATGCAAGTGGTTATGGCCAAAGTCCCTAACATTTATGATAGCTAAGGTAGAGAAGGAGAATGACATCTTCAATAATTGATTAAAAAGTCAAATATTTTTGTGGTATTAAAATTAGATTTACCTGATTTTGTTTAATATGTCTGTGTTTAATATTCTAATGAACCTCATGTGATTAAAGGTCCTTGTTATATTTCTTCTTATTTTCAGTCATCATCCTAATATTGTACAAAAAAGACAGTTTAAAGCAACATACTGTGAACTACACATTCTGTATTCTCTGTGTATGTTTGTGTTGTGTTTTGTGTTTAGACTAAAGGCTCAACCTCACTGTGTGTTAGAACTGCTGACTTTAAACGTAATCTCAGTGATTCAGTAAGTGAGTGCATGCCTGCAGCACACTGTTCATGTTTCTTAATTGCTCAGTAAAATCATTAGAAAAGTAAAAGAATGAAATAAATGAAAAATCTTAGACCATATGCTGTATACCATATACTACCTTAACCTAGGGGCCTGTTAACTTTAAACTGACAGGCATAATTAGACTCCACGTGAGTACACAGAACTTGACTTAATTCAGACGCTTATCTAATTAAAATCAAGCCTGCTTCTCCGTCAGATTACTCTGGGCTTCACATTTCCACATTTATAGATAATAATAATAATAATAATAATAATAGCCTAAAAATCCCTCCGTGTCCAGCAGAGTAGTTCACAGCATCGTCTCATGCTGTTGGCTGAAAGTCAATTGATCTGTCTCGCACGGTCATTTGTACAAAAAGCTGCTTTAATGCCAATCCAATTGTCACCATACTTGACCAGCGAAACCAACTGTATCGGCTTTGCCCTTCATGTAAACCCCTAGCATGACCAAAACAGGATTTGTTTTAAGCTGTCCTCTCGAGCTTTGTCGCTGAATGAGAATGGCCACTTCAGCCAACAGTGTAGCAAATGCTAAGACAGTCAAAGTTGGCCGATGTCGGGCTGGATTTGCCAAATCCATTAGGAATAAATGTGCAGGGAATGTCGGCAAATACCATCACTGCTTCCTCTTTGTCTTCTGCAACCCTCTGCTTTGTCTTTTTGTCTTCTCTTCCTGGCTCCAAAATAGAAAAGAAAGTCCCACAGATCACAGTGGAAGCATCAGTTTATTTTTTCCACCTTTCTTTTTTTTCTCTTTTCTTTAATCACATCCCAGTCCCACCAGGAACAAAAATCGCTTTAATGCCGATGAAAGACTCCTGGGCTGGAATCATAGCTGAGGGCTTGCATTGCTCTGTTGCTTCAATACCGCTTTCCTTTATCAGCGCTGAAGTGTGGGGTCAATTGTCTTCACTTTCACAAGATTTCACAATGGTGAAATGAGAAGTAACAAGCCCTCAGCCCCCCCACTCACTCGCTCCATCCTAATTCCTGACAGAATCGTGTTTCCTTAACATGCTCACTTCAAGCACCCCTTTTATGTCTGCTGAACACACAGCAACCTGACACAGTTGCAAGCTCGTGGCCATTTACCTTTGCCTTTGGTATTCTTTTAACGTGGAGAAGTACTTTGTGACAAAGAACCCTCCTGCTGTCACCCTCCGAATATGTTGCAATGCTTTTGTTCTCCAGATTTCCATATTTGTCTTCTTTTTTTTTTTTCCTTCATGCAGCTCCCAACTTTTTAAGAGTTACATGAATGCCAGTTTCATCGTGCACATTCTCAGCTAAACTCTCACATATTCTATTAATAACATGTCCTTATTTTGTTCTCTTGCAGGTAATATCAATGACTGCTCTCTGCATTACTACTTCTTCCTCTTGGCGGGGATCCAGGGCGTCACATTGCTGGTGTTCCTTATTATCTCGGTCAAGTACGACAAGCAGAAAGCCAGAGCAGGGCTTCAGCAGCAGAGACGCGCTTCCTCTTGACCCAACACGGCTGCACATTCATAAACTTGCAGCCCACTATGGTCACCCCCTCGTCAGATCACTCAGTGCTCTAAGAACCCCTTATTAATTATAATACAGCAGTTTGAGCGAAGAAGTTGTAACTGTCATAACTACACCCTTTTTTATGTAAGATTTAGTTTTAAAGTGCTTTGGATATCCAGTAATTTCCAGATTTCCTGGTAATGGGTTTGAAATCACTGGGTGACTGCAGCAATACCACTTTCAGTACAGAGATTAACTATTCATACTGTACTTGCTTACTTCTGTGCGCGTGTCTGCCCCTGTTGCCTTTCTTTGATCATTTGCACTTAGGAAACGGTGCCATAAAATGTGATCCCTTTGAATATTTTCAAAGTTGTTTTACAGATATTTGTGTTTGTGTTATCTAACAGAGACAGTTCATTTCACTTATTCTGGTACGACACATCAGTATTTAAATCATTTAGGTCCTTAAGCTTAATCTCGGGTATTCGTGCATTAAATGTTCTCGAGAATCAGCACCATTTCATTCCCATTCACGCAGTATCTTGGAAGAGATCGCACCAAAAGGGGAATTGGTTTCGATGGTAATTTTGAAACAGTCCCTTAAATTATTGCTGTTCAAGATGCCGATTGTTGGAGAAGATTTCAAACAAACACATTTTTTGTTTGATCAGTCACTGTAAAGCCACTTTAATCTACCCTGTAAATGCTCAGATAGCACTCTACATGACTCATACATACATACATACATAAATACATACATGCCTCCTCATGTCAGAAATACTCCACAACTCCTGTGACGCTTCGGTTTTACATTTCTGGTCAAGCTGCAAAATCGAATATCTTCAATGTTAGATTAACAGAACCCAACAAAAAAATCTCTGTATTTAGACTTGTGGCATTAATGCTCGGATCACAGTGAAATGGATGCATAACAGTTAAAAAATGTAACGCATTCACAGTGATGCCATCTCAGTACTGAGAAATTCATAACATTTGTGACATTATTTACATTATTTCGAATCATTTGCTGTCAGAAACGTTTACGGCTTTGCAGCTTTACCAGAAATTCTGTTTTGTTTTGTTATATTTATAAGACTGTGATTCATTTGTTTTACTTTTATACTATTAAGTGTGTGTGTGTGCACCATCGTCTGTGCGTTTTCAATCCTCAGAATTAAGCCGAACACATGAAGGAAGAAAACTCAGGGCTCTCTAGGAATCGTGTCATGTGACATAAAGCTCCTGGAAATGTAAACCTGCCTTCGGGAGCTCAGAACAGTCGTCGTCATTTATGATCCGAACTAAATGAAGTTACGTTTGCGTTGTTGTATATTTAAAAGAAGAAAAAAAAGCTAGATTCTATCTCACTGACAGTATGAAACACCTCTTCAAGTGATTATTTTTTTCTGTTTGCGTTTATTTGATCAGATAATTATGTGTTCTTGTTCTATTGCTTACTGTATGTGTAATTATGTTGTCATCTCAGTCACATCAAAAAAAAGTCCTGTTACATTTCAGTATGGTACAGAACTGTGATAATGTTTTGTAGTGTTATGTGTTCCCATTAATAAAGTGTATTATTTTGTGACTTCTCTTTGTCATTTTCAGCCAGTGCCTAAATAAAGAAGAACTTTTGAAGCTAACAAAGTTGTCTGTCACATCACTGTACTGGTTAGTTTCCACTCATGCAATCACAGCTTTGTTGCACAACTTCCAGATCTGTAAGTTTATTACACGAGACACAAATGTTTTATTGATAAGACAGGAAGGACATGTTCCAATCCTGTGTTTTAAATTCAGGCAGCATGGCGACACCGTTGTTGACATGTGAATCACGGATCGTGCTTTTAACAGCCTGCTTTCATGATTAGGGTCATGGTTTGTTGGTCCTAAGGCAAACTCAAAGTGGAATGCCTGAATTATTTATATTACAACAAACACGCCCTGTAGCTTGCTGTAGGGGGAAAAGGTTGCTAACACAGAGGTGTAAAGCCTCATTTTGCATTCCTGTTGGGGGTGGAAGCACCATATTTCTTCTTAGTTTCATCATTGAAATCAGCGTCATCACAGATCAGTTTTTAATGGTAAGGCCTGCCAGCCGTGAGGCTCGGGGAGGGCCGTTTCCTGTTTAATTTGGTCAGAGCGCCCATGAAGCAGTGACTGAGCAGACAGCTTGATGTTTCAAAACCAACACAATGCCTTGAGGTCATAATTCTAGCGTGGTGGCTTGTTTCACATGTACAGAGGAATTTCTGACACATCATAGCGGTTGTGGAAGCAGAACTGGGGAAAAAACACATAGATGTAGTTTTGACGCTGGCCTCCTCGTATTTTAAGATGATGGTGCGAGTAAACAACAGTTCCTCTGAGAACCTTCTGAATGCTCTTTATCTTTCATTGAATTCATAGCCTCCAGCATTTATACAATTCCTAAGTCAGTAGTTCTTCCTGCAAATCAAATGCTTCTTTGTGACTGACAATTTTCTGCCACGTGAGCGTGCAGTGTCTCTGTTTTCAGTCAGCTGCTCACTTGTGGTTGCAAACTATCAAAATGGCAACGACCAAAATGCTGAGATTGAGGCTTCATAAGTGGAACGAGAGTGAGCCTATGTCCAGGTTGCTGGGAAGGGCAGGGGCATTTAATTCTGGCATCGTAAACCATTTGTATTGTCTTTGATAGTAGGTGGATGGATCACTTTAGACCAAGAAGACTGAACATATTCAAGTCATTAAAAAACAACAACAAAAAAAAAAACCCCACTATTCTTGTAAATGTTCTGGTTATATGTTCAAGTTCAGAATATTTTCTTAACATTACATTACATTCACAGCAGTAACATAATAAATATTTAAGGCCTCTCTTTTTTCTCTGGGGTGGTGTCACAAATTGCAGCTTGGCTACAACCATCTTTTATATGCAGTCTATAATGGAAACTCAATTTGTTTTCTGCCTTTAGCGATCATTATGTTAAAGTGAGAGTCTTGCAATGGTTTCACATCAGATACAGCTAATACAAAAATACTTTACCTGCTCACAAGTCATTGCTGTATTACATGATTGGATGAGTACTTAGTTCTAGGTGTTGTCTTTTTTTTAAACTCTGTCTTGGTTTTGAAACTACCAAACAGAAGCGCCAAAACCCTTCGGGGTACACTTGAGACTGGGTCCAAATGTTAGAGTCAGACTCCCATATGGGTCATTCCATTTAAAATCAGTGCGGGCCTTCTGCTCGACTGGATCTGATTTGCATAAAAAATACATGGTACAAAGTTTGGAAATATATAATGATTCCTGTGAAATTCTAGCTTCATATATTAAATACTTTGCAAGATATAGTTTTTTGAAAATGATGCGTTGATCCATTTTCTTTCATCCACGTTTTCATTCAGTATTATCATCTTTAATAGTTAATGAGATATTCAGGATCCTACCTTGCTTCAGATTTCAATGTCCCAAAAAATGGTCTGAATGTGGCTGAATGTATATATTTTGAAAAGTACTCTATATCTCAAGCTAAAATCTCACAGTAACCATAATAAGTGTTCAAACTTTGGGCCATAAAATGTTTATGTATCTTAGAGATGGTTGTCCAGAAAATGTTCTGATTCGAGATGTGATGCAATGCCTCACTTTACTATATATTCTGGGACAAAGTGGAGTGTTGATCTCTGCCATCTCTCTCCACCTGTAGGACGGCTCCATGGGATTAGATTTCCTTTGAACTCACCCCTTTGAATTAAAGGACAAAAGTTAGCGCTAGCTTACAACAACACCAAATGATAATATGTGGCCCCAAAAAAACTCAAACTGGCAACAGTTGGCCAAGACACTAAAATTAAGGCTTTAAAACAGGACTTTACAAACAATATGGATGTAGCTGAATCCCTGTTCTGTCTGCAGTCTGTGCGACACAGTTGTGATAAAAGATCAAGTAAAAGACGAAAGACTTCCAGAAACTGAAGATTAAATTATGACTGTAATTTTTAATTAGAGGCACTATTACTCCAAGTATCTTTAGTACTAAGCAGACATGTATCAAACAGTATTTCCTTGCGAAAAAAAAGAAAAAAGGTTTAATCCCATAAAGAGTTTTCATTTGTGAATTCTGGTCTGTGCGTCTCCATACTTCTCAATTAAGACCACTGTGCGTGCTGTATGTCAATGATTTTTCAGGGGCGCGCGGCGGGCTAATCTACAGAATGTTAAGCTGCTTTTAATTGTATTACTGAGTCTTACCTGTGTAATGAGCGGCCATCAGATGCTCCCTAAGATGTTGCTCCAGTAATTGGAGGATTAGGAGGTATCGCTGCATGTTAATTAGGATAAGCTAATGCACACACAACGTTTAAGAAAACAGCCAAGCAGACAAATCACTCATCTCTAAGTACTCATCATCAGCATTTACCTCGAACTAATCACGCGGCATCCTGGAGTCCGGGGAATCTAAGTGGGACAAGGGGCGGGTTGTTAAACTCGTGTCTGATATGTTTCTGAAATGCCACACCAACGAAGAAGTCGTGCTGAGGATAACATAACCTCTCCCAATCTCTTGTTCCAGAAAATGTGCTTGTCTTGTCGCTTGTAAGACTGATTTCTGTAGGACCGAGCGAGGCGGCAGGTGAGGATGTTCATTCAGACAGATGATGTGTGAAATAAGCAACCGTAAAAACGCTTTAACAGCGTACATCCATCTGGATTTACGGCATCAGCCTTAGTTATTATGTGCATGCCCCGTGGTTTAGAGTATCCTATTTGTGCAGAATGGGACTTGACTCCCATAAAACAGTACAGGTATCAAGATAAATCTTTTTAGCCACTCTGAGGAGTACCATTTGTGCCAGGTGTATCTTGGTAGCCCTCTGACCTTCTGTTGTTCTTCAGCAGGAAGAAAAATTCCTCAGCCTCCCTGAGAGCACTGCCTGATATGTCGCTCCCCTGTGCATGTTGCCCTTACTAGTGGGCCAATACATCTAAATGACATGGCTGGGTGCTCGAGTCATGCTGCTGAGCCTTTCGCCAGCTACTGTAGTTGTTTATAGCTGCTGGAGTTCTGAGTTATCGCTGATACTCTGTACCTGTGAGCTTGTGCTGAGATCACTTTGTTGGTTCTGGAGGCCAAAAATACCTGCACAGGGTTGTTTATTTCTTACTTTCAAGAAATCCCATAAAAAAAGACAAAAACTAATTAACTGACTACAAATGAATAATCTCCACAACTAACACACTAGCACATTTTTTCTGTGCCACAGAGACCCTCTTTTGTCCAAAAGGATAAACACTCGCTGCTGCACTGGGTGATGTCTTCATTATAAGAAACACGCGCACTCTTGGTTGTTTTGAAGCACTCCGACACAAATTATTTCATGATGTACTCACTCATTCGTTTACTAAGTGTGCAGTTGAATCAGTCTCTAACAGATGTACAATTTACTTACTTTTATTTGGAAAAAACATATTTGTGACCTTTTTTTTTTTTCTTTTAGAGCTTTACATCTTGTGGGTAGGGACTTTGCCTGAGAGACCTTACAAAGATGGTAAGACAAGGGAACATTTGTTCATGTGTGCTGTGGTGTTTATCTTCCCAATGTGGTCTGCTGGTCAGGTGGGAGATTGTGTTTACAGGAGACAGATTTGGCACAGGGGCGTTGTAAACAATGTTGCCTCTAGTTCCCTGCGACTCCATCTGTAAGAATCGGTCGGACCGGAATGTCAAGCCGACCTCGTTGGCTGTTTCTTCGCTCCTCTCCAGCGGGGTGGTTGTGTACATTTAGCTGTCGTGAACCTGCTGTGAACTGACGGTAAAATGAATTCAGATGAAGCAACATAAATCAAACAGCGAATAATCATTTGGAAATTGCAAATACGGGCTCGGCACATTAGGACCACAGGGAGCACAGCCAACCATTAGTGAGAGTTTGTTGGTCTCACATCATCAATTTAATTAAAAATCCATTTAAGATGGAAGCCTGGGGAAGCTTTTTTTTTTCTCCTTTCCCTTTTCATGAAGTCAAGACTTCAAGGCCAACAAAAATGAGACTTGAGTTAACATGCTCCATGAACCGAAGTGAATACAGCCATTATATTTCGTGTGCTACATCCCAGCAGGTATGAGCACATCCACAACTGGAGCCCAAGGGGGTGAATGTGGTGTGCCTTTAATGGGTTGTATTGCTTTTACTTGAAGAGGCTGAAGCCACCAACAGTGGTTGCAGAAAGAGAGTTGCAGTGGTGTTTTAATTAACCGGGGTCCTCCATCAATCATTACCCTTGTGGCTGGCAGTTAAATCCCTCCCATATCTACACAGGCATTCCTCGCCCTTCATGGTCCACCGACTGAGCGCAGCAGCTGTGACCCCCGCTTCAGTCCCCTGGAGATAACGCTAAAGCCACAGAAGCAGGAAAACCCCACAAAATGAAGCGGATCACGACATGGTGACAGAACATAATTGTTTGTGTGTATCACGGTGTGTGTGCGTGTTACATTGCTCATAGATGTCTTAATTTTTTTCTACTTGAATTACCCCAGTTTAGAAATATCAGCACTTAAAACACTGCAACACCAGAAAACATTAGTTATACATTTAAAAAATAATGCATATTATTACATATTCTTCTTTGATACGGGTTAGCTAAGAAAATTATGTTACCTGTATGTTTTTGTAGTAGCATTTACTGCCAGTTAGCCGCAACAAAAACTTTTTTGCTAGCAGATTGCTACTATTACTTATAGTTTGCATGAAAGAGGCTAACTTGTCTGCTAACGCTCACCAACTACTCGCTAAATGGTAGTGAAACAGAGAGTGTTA
This sequence comes from Mchenga conophoros, assembly GCF_057382185.1. Lineage (NCBI taxonomy): Eukaryota > Metazoa > Chordata > Actinopteri > Cichliformes > Cichlidae > Mchenga > Mchenga conophoros. Next base: position 12,747,051 of record NC_140537.1, read on the forward strand.
GTCTTCAAAGTAAAAATTTGACCTTTTGAAATGTGTCAGATGCAGCAGGCACAACCTAAGTCTACTACTGCTCCTGTAGAAGTTAGCAAGTCTTTACAGACAAGCTGGTGTCTTCCGTGCAAACTACAGTTGATTGGGGCAATTTGCTAGCGACCAAAGTAATCATGAATAGGTTTTCGGTCCAACAGTCAGCAATGACTGACCAACCAGTTGGGGGAAACACATTTCCCTTAGCAACTAAAGATTGCTTGGGGGTCTTCTGTGACTGGGGCCTCTGTAGTATGATGTTTAAGCTAATGTGCGGACATGAAAATGGTATAAACCTTCTCAGCTGACACACGATAAGGGAAATAGGCAGAAAAATAGCCGGAAAAGCTGCTAAACCTCTGTGTAGGTATCTGGTGGGGCTCCATTTAGTGCCGAATGCTGACAGAAGTAAGCTATTCTATACGACATCCCCAATTCTACTCAAGGTAGCGCCACTATTTGCTGAAACGAATAATATTGACAATGCCCCTGATTAACAACCTGATTCATACTGCGGCAACAGTTAACATAATGTGAACATTTCTCTGCTTGATGGAAAATAATAACACACTCACGCACACACAATTCCCCAACACCACTGTGATGATAATAACGTTCACTGAGCAAAATGCAATTTTTCAGCCGACTGCCCTTGTTTAGGAAGTTTTCAGAGAAGATTATTATTTGTGCAATTATCTGAATAATAAAAGATCCACTTCCAAAAAAAGGTAATATTTCCTACCTTGCGTGTAATTATGGGACAGAGGTGTTAACTGGTATTTTCTTCAAACCTTGAAAAACTTTTAACTGAGAGGGCGGTATTGGGAAATGTCACATTATCATGATGGTCAGCCATTTGGTTTAAAAGCTCCTTCACATATACTGGCTGTGGTGTCAGGGTACTGGATTGTAATGGACAAGATGAGAGTATTGATGCTTTTCTTCACTGGCCAGCATTAAACGAGATTAGATTGTGTTGTTGCTTGTAGGTAAATTACATCTTATAAATAGTCTTTGATACAAAGATCAGTGTGTAATTGGCTTCACCTTCTCCAATCTAAAGACTCAATGCCTCACAATGCTGCAGTCAATAAAAGCTGATGCACACTCTTGACATTACTGTGTATTCCTTAAATGTTATGAAAATACAATATACAGAGCAACAGTACAATGCTTTGGAGATTGTTCAGTATATACATAACAGGTCGTATGCCTTGCTAAGGAGGATGACAATGAACTGGAAAGTTGTGCCATTCTTGTTTTTCTTCCCCCCCCCCGAACAACATGCAGATTTGTCTTGACTTGCTTTGGCCTTTCCAGAACTCTCATGTAAGAAATCCAAAATTGATACAGAACTTCCAAAGCCATTTAATGTGCACACACACACTCGGAATATCTATCTAGTCACGTCACTGTTCGTTTTAAACTCTATATGCTTTGCTGCAGATCAGTTCTGGGATCCTTGCACGATTCTAAATCGTGTAATAATAAAACAATGTTTAAGTGGCAACCATCTGACAAACAAAAGAACCACCTCATGTTTTTTGTCAGTGATTTATCATCAGTCATATGTGGAATCATGACATTTCTCGCAAAGTTTAATGACCCTTTGGCAGTTTGGGTTGATTCTGAAGTAAATTTACTCCTCGATCACCAACTGTGGATCTGGTTTCTGTTGAGACCCACTCTCCGCTGGCTGGAAGGCATATGGGTGAGTTTGTCACAAGTGCACACAGTACATTATGCCACCTCTTTTAAAGCACTGTCATTTAACCTTTCCATGTAACTGCGCAACTCCTTGGAGTCTCCAAGCTGCACGTCTTGACACACCCACTTAATGTCATGGCTGTGGCTTCCAGTCAGTGTGCTAACAGTGGGGTAGCTATTGTCCAAGGGGATAGTGGTGAACGTGGTAAACTTAACTCGCTTTCTCTTGGTGGTGGGGGAGTCTCCTTTGCTGTCCTTGGCTATGCAGCCTGTGTCCGCCGCCCGATGCACTTGGCTCGGCACGCTCTTCTGGGAAGAGCCTCCGTTCAGTAAGTGGCTGCCCTCCTCGAGGCCGCTGCTTGAGTCTATCATGGAGGTCTGTTCTTCCTGCTGAGGCGAAAGGCTGATTTGGCTCTCCAGCAGCTCGGCCTCGTTCCCCAGCCACACCCAGTCGTGAGCATGGTTCATGTTTTCCTGGCCCTCGATGGAGAGCTCCTTGTGACGGTATTTGAGCGTATAGGAAATGCAGTTAATAAGAAAGACCAGGATGGCGAGGCAGAAGACCCCGAGCAAGGCGTACATGCCAATTTCTAGGTCTGTGAGCCCTCGGGCAGTCTGAATGAGCTCGTCGTCCACATTGCGACCACGGGGTAGATCTACTTGTGCGGGGAAGTCAGCAAAGTCAATTGGTATGCTCTGGCTACCATCCACTGAAAGTTTATCCCCATTGGGTCTGCGGATTATTGCGCTTCTCGTTGTGGTGGCTCTCTTCAGCACACCATCCTCCATGTCAGAGATCGAACTACCGTAATAGTGTGTGTCAAGGCCAGTCCTGTCCTGGGAGGAGAGCCTGCCCCTGTTCTCCATATCATCTCCATCAGGACCATAGTCGCTGCTCCCTCCCCTTGAGCTGTCACTATGGCCAAACTTCACCCTGATGTTGCAGTTCCCCGCAGCTATAATGCTGCGTCGCTTGAACTTCTGGCACACTTCACTAACAGTCATTTCCATCCTGACCAGCAGGCCTTGACCCTCTGCCTCCGTCACAATGACAGGCCATTTCCAGGAAGGGTCCTGCTGCACTGTCACGACTTCCTCGTCTAGTGAAGTGGCTGTCAGGACAAAAAAGTCCGGATTGTAGAGGTCTAGCGGAGCCACAGAGCCGTCACTGAACTGTAGCCAGGCACTAATCAAGGCCTCCTACAAAAGAGGTAGAGAGAGAGAGGCAGGATTGTCAGACATTACAAAGGATTGAAATGATGCTGTAAAAATACTGCATAGAGCATAATTTCATGGAAACAGATCATTTTCAACAGGTTAGCTCTGAAACTCCCCTTGCTTGTTCCGCCGGCTTTAACTTATGGGAGTATAGTGAATTGTTCAAATGAGCTGCATAATGATTATTTGGATTCAGTGTTCCTTTAGTCAAGCTCACTAAGTTGTGGTTAAGCTACCTCAGCAGCTATTTTCTCTCAGCCAAGGGGCAGAAAAGATCAAACAGTTACTTTAAATATTGTTCATGCCACTGAGGCTTCGCCATACATGGGTGTCGTGAAGCCGCCTACTACTGCAGTTTCACAATTTGCATTTTAATATCACCAAGAGACAAATCCCCCAAAGGCGCACAAGTATATAGATTCCCACAGTGGTCTGTCAATGCTCCTTATATTAGTAACACCAGAGGTCTTGCAAGCGCAGTGCTGTCTGCTTATCCCCACACTCTATGTAAGAAGATAGAGCTGATAAATAGCCTTCATGCCCTCAGTCAGAAAAAAGGGTGAAGTGGAATAGTTCGGGGCAGCTCGGAGAGCTCACTGGAGAGCTTGATCAAAGAAGCCACAGCGAGAGTAGCTGCAGCAAATTATAAAGAAAAGCAAACATGACAGAATTGCAAAGTTCAGATTTTAAGTCGAAATTTTGTACAGTACTGTGGTGTTGCTTGAGCTTGCTCTGAGATTAAACTTCTGTTTCCATTAGATAACCAAAGAGAAGCGCTGCGTTACATGCTTTCAAGCCTTTGAGTTAATATATGAGTGCCGTAAAAAGAACAGACTAGCCAAGACATAGAAGAAAAAAATGTACATCTATTCAGGAAAGTAAATAATATAACAAAATTAATTAAAAAAGAGGAACTACAAATAGAAGTAAATGAAAAAGCTTAGCATTTTTCTATTTTTGTATTGTTTTTGCTATTCATTAAAGAATCAAGCTGCCAGGCTGAAGCTATGGGCTTGCCCACCAGCTTAAATGTTAAGAGAGGCTATGCCAATGGACTGCCAGCCCTCAGGCTGCACTATGCTCACAAGCTTTGGAAGCCATGACAATAAGACTCTGCTGAAGTTTCTGATAATCCTAAAACAGCGGTCCCCAACTCTCACGGCCAAGTCGTTTGGTACCAGGCCGCGAGAGTTGAGGCTCGGGTGTGAAATGTATGGTTTTCAGGGGTTTTATAGGTTTTTATTGTTATTTTTTAATTGTTTTGATCATTAACTTGGTTTCCCAGGGTCTTTTCTCTTGTGTTAAGAATAAATCTTCTTTTTCTTTGGTACGGTAGTGGTTTTTTTTGTTTATTTATCCACGACACAAGGCCGTTCCGTGAAAATATTGTTGGACATAAACCGGTCTGTGGCCCAAAAAAGGTTGGGGCTGCTGTCCTAAGACATCCAGCTTGTCTCAAAGCAGCGCTCCTCATGTAGATAACTTTTTATAATCTCTCACTTATTTTCTTTTTCTTTTGCACATTTAGACAGTTAAGGATAGTGTAATGCAAACAAAAAATAACTTTATAGAGACCCTAAAAGTATTTGAGTTGGCGATTGAGCACTTTTGGCTTCAGCTGATATTTATATAAAAAAATTATTTCATCTAATTAAGAGTAATTTAATATTCTAGGTGATAATAATTGCCAATGTAAAACAAATGAACATAATTATCTGCCTTAATCAGATCTGTCTAAATGGTCTGTGAATAATTTTCATCTAGTAGAGAAGAATCAGCGCTCACTTTTGTAAAGGAGGCTCTGAGGAGAAATGAGCTGTTAAGTAAAATCACATAGAAGTCTCTTATACGTGGGTCTGCACCAAATTATTATCTTCTTTTTCTGCTAACCTGCTAATTATCCACTCATTTGATCCATTAATCATTTTATCTATTAAAACACATGAAAGTGTTGACTATAATTTTCTGCAGCTTAAGGAAATGGAAAGATGATAATAAGATATTAGGTATGACAAAGAAAATTAGATTTGAGGAGCATCGACTATCAAATATTTGATTTTGATGGATAACTGATAACATGATTAATAGAAAATCACAGTTGATTAACGATTATTCGTTGGTTTTACTTTTTATCTTATTAAAACACCTCCACTTTCTGTATGCAACAAAGGCACTGTAAGTGTCAAAACTGAATCACTTCCAGTAACTACATTACGTCTAAGTTGAATAGTAGGGTATTTAAGCAGTTTAAATGAATATAATTGTAACTGCATATAATATTTTGTGCCAAGGAACAATGATTTTTAAACTGGACTCTTTCCATACCTGTTGACATTATGCAATCTATTTCACACTGTCTGAGCTGCCACAGAAACTCAGATTCCAGTTGATAACCCCACCCCAACCACAATCTTTGAAGCACTTGTCTGTTTTTTGTGCAAGTATTGCAATGCCCACTGTGTCATTTTAAGACAGTGGCCTCTGCAGATCTGATGAGTTGCATGTGGCTCTTTATGTTCCCCCTGATTGCAGCAGAATGTGTTTCAAGCGATATTTTCTTTGGTCATCAGTCAACTAAAATATCTTTTCCTATCTTTACGACGTTTTACAATCAGGTTTTCAGATTTTCTCCTTTCCCTGTAGAGCCATCTGAACATTTTTCACATAATTCACTCTGGCTTGCCAAAAGTGGAAAAATGTTGCCTGTACTGATGAGTCTCAATTTCTGCTGTTAGTGTCAGAATTTGAATAAACAATATGAGCGAATTACTCCATCATGCCTTTTGTTAACAATTCAGCCTGCCGGTGTTATATTCAAATGGGGGATATTTTCTGGGCACATTTTGGGCTCCTTAGTACCAACTGAGCATCACTTAAACACAGCAGCCTACTTGAGTATTGCTGCTGACCATGTCCATTTATGACCACAAAGTGTCCATCTTCTGATGGCTGCTTCCCTCAGAATAACACACCAAAAGTCAAATAAATCCAAACTTGTTCTTGAACATGACGGCGAGTTCACTGTACTCTCATGCTCTTCACAGTCTCCAGATCTCAATCTAAGAGAGCTTTTTTGGGATTTGATGGAACGGCAGATTTGGATCAAAGATGTGCAGCTGACAAATCTGCAGCGACTGTGTGATGCTGTCATGTTAATATGGACCACAATCTCAGAGGAATGTTTCCTAGCACCTTACTGAATTCATGCCATGAAAAATTGTGCAGTTCCAAAGACAAAAAGGAGGTCCAGCCCACTATTAACAAGATATACCTAATAAAATGGCAGGTGAGTGTATAAATTTATATGAATTTGCTCATTCAATTAGACAATATGTTTTCAAACTTGTGAGCCAATAACCCTTACGCATATTAAATGTAGTTTTGTGGTTTTTAATTTCTTAAAGCATTCTGACCTGTTTGGAGCTCTGCAAGACTTCCTGTGTGGTTGTAGTAGCCAGGATGGCCCGGTTACTTCCCGGACTGAGCTGCAGGCTCATGGAAAGGCCTGTCACCAACTGGACTCCCAACTCTGTGATGGTCACTTTGTCATCCACCACTGTGATAGTCTTCTCTGCCAGGATTGAGTCTGATAAAGGAGACAACACCTGAAAAAGTGAAGAAAAACAAGGAGAGAGATGACAGATTACCATGGAGACATTAAAGTAAAAAAGGCAAATAATTACATTTTTCTTTGACGGTATTCTTCACGAATACACGCAGTAACCTGTCACATTTGGTACGAACAATTATAGATGCTACTCAACAGCAGTGACTCAACCTAGTGTATAGCCTGTTGATGAAGGCTTTATGATTTCCTGCTCTAAACACTGAGGCCTGGGAGGTCTTTCCCAAGAGAAATCAGCAGCAACAGCAAACAGAAACGGATGGAGCAGAAAGAAAACAGCAAAAAACTTCATTAACGGAAAATACACACTGGTCACATTGTTTGACTGACAAGTGATTTCTGGCAAGTGAAATGCAAAAACAACACATCAATGAGCATCTGGCTGTGAAGATGCCACTGATTTTAGAAAAAAAAGGGAGGGATTACTGTGAGTTACAGGTGAAGCTGAGAAAATGTCTTTCCAAGGGTTTTCATCTAACATAAAAGACTTGCATGCTCCTCCGCAATATGCAAAACGATACACAAAACACACTTTTTTTTTAATTTTATCTGTCGCTACTCAGGCTGGGTGGATCAAAAAACAACTCAACTTGGATGCCATCCAACCCTTGTACCTCATGTAGGTATGAATCCATTCCCTTTGACTAATACTGGTAATCTAAAAAAGAGGCACACTTTAACCCCAAAACAGAAGAACGAAGCATGCAGAGGAAGACTTCCTCCGCATGCTTATCCTCATCCGTGTGCCGTATCTTTCATCAGCATGATGCATGGCACAGGCAGTCAGCTGTCAGACCCTCGTACTTGCCGTGTTTTCTGGTTGGTGCTTATATTTTCAGGTTTGTGGTGTTTGGGGATTGAACACATCTCTGCACAGAAACAGACAGATGAGTACTCTGAGCCAGGAAACAGATCCCACTCTCACAGATGTCATTAGGAGGCTGATATTCATCCAGTTAGTGTGAAGAGCTTGACAAAGCATAGGGCTGAGGGGAGAGGACCCACTCACTACAGAGAGCCTGAAGTACAGGCTGTGACACACCAGTAATCACCTGTCTGCTATGGTCAAAGGGAGGTACTAGTCAAACTGCAACAGCAACATTCACAATTGTTACTGTCCCCGGGATAAGCAACATGTTTCCACAGCATGTTATTCTGACATGTTTTTCTCTAGAGAGAATAATGTAATGTTAAGCTAGGTAAACTCTAATTAGAGTTTAAGATATACCTAGAATTACAACCATGTTGTTGTCTGGCTGTGAACACATTCACATCCAAGGATTTGTAGTACAACATAATAAATGTAATTATTTTTAAAGATTCTGACAGAGTACAGAGCTGTAACCATGACAGCAGTCATGGCTGTTGCTACAGAGAAGCAAAAAATGTTAAAACATGAATGCTTCAAGCACATTTTTAGCCTGGCAGATTGACAGAACCACCAAAGCACCACCAATGCTCACCAGTTCCTGAGTTATGGCACCAAATTTCACCATTGACTTGTTAAATATAAAAGGTTACAAATTTAACATTTATTCTGAAATTTATTGCAATGTTTTGCCTAATTAGTGCATAAACTCTCGAGTTCTGGCCAGGCAAAGAGACTTCAGAGTTGACCACAAAGTTATAAAAAGAAGTATCCCTAAGATGTTGCGTTTATGCTGATGGGATGGATGAATGCTACACCCAAACTCACACAGTTGTGGTCAGAAGTTTAAGCTCATTACAGGAATGAATGTCATGGTAATTTGGGGCTTTTAATGATTTCTTAGAACTGTTCAGCTTCCAGGGTGGAATGATTATACTGAATATATCTTAAATGATTAAAAAAAAACCAAATTGGGTGCACCAGTTTGAAGCCTATTGGGATTTTGTCTAACCAACAAAGGGATAAAGTGTACCTACAGGCTCAAATACATACACACATCACACTAATATATGATTAAATGTATTTTAGCAAGTTGCACCTCGGCCAGATGTTTTTGGTAGACATCAACAAGCTTCCAATTGGATATTTTTAATCACTCTTCTTGGCAGAATTGGTAGAGTTCATTCAAATCTGTTTGTTTTCTGGCATGGACAAAGTTCTTATGGAAAGTCCACAATTTTGGGGTTTGTGAAGGACTTTCTAGAAGCTTAGTGTTCGCCTGCTTCATTCATTCCAAAACTAGTTTCCATGGTTGTTTGGGATCATTGTCCTGCTGATACTCTCTGTTGTGTCCAACTATCTGTTGAACTGACCTAAAGTTGAAGAATTTAGAGGTAGAAATACTTCTTCATTACTCCACCCACTTTGTGCAATGTACCAGTACCACTAATTAGATGGTACTCTCATCTAAGGGTGACAGTTTGGGGTTTCTTTCTTCCAGACCTCGACAAAGTGGTTTCTCATCTCACCTTCAGCACCTTAACCGAAGATTTAAGTGAGTGTATGTATATATTTGAACCTGTACGTAGAATTATGACCCTGTGTGGTTTAGAGAAAATCCTAAATTGATTCAAAGCTGTGCACCAAATGATTGTTTTTAATGTCATTAAGGATGTAAATCATTCCAGTCCAGTTCAGAGAAATCATAAAAAGCCCCAAATTACCATGACTGCTACGCCTGAGTGCAGAGGCATAGAACTGTATTTCCCAAGTGGTTGTAGTTAAATCACTAATAAAATCACTACAGTCTTATTTTTTTTGACTCATTAGAACAACCACAATATTATAGTGTTCTATATTAAAACAAATCTTTGCCAACCTCAAATAGCTTCTACACTACTGTGTGTGTGTGTGTGTGTGTGTGTGTGTGTGTGTGTGTGTGTGTGTGTGTGTGTGTGTGTGTGTGTGCATCTATACAACAGATTTTGAGATTTGCACAATTACTTGAGTAAAGAGGATTAAAAGGAAGCACTGATCTTCCAACACAAACATTGCTGGAGTTTTGAAAGATTCTAGCAACGGCAGAATAATTGCACACTGAATGACAGCATTTCACTCGAGTAGTTTCTGGATCTCTTTTGCTGTTAACAAAGCAGGTATTCAGGGAAGAACAAGAATCAATGGCAAATACCTATTTGGAATCAGAGGCAACATTGTTCAGAGAACATATGGTTCAAATCAGGGAAGAACTGACCAAAGTGGAGCATTACAGTAAAATTGCATTTTTAAAAATTATAAAATGCAACTTGAAAGAAGCCTACTGAGTATTAGTTTTTAGGAACCACCACTTTTAACAGTTTTTTTTCTTTCTATTTATCATGATAACACTGTGCCAAGCTTCAGGGGATTGCACCAAGCATGTTACAGTCGTGCCCACTAAGATTTTAACTGTGCTTTGAAATTAAACTTAATCAAAACAGCCGGTGTACAAATTGTATTGTGGTTGCATGTGTACTAAAGATAAAAATTGTATGATTATTATGTGTTAATAAACCCCCCACTGCCTGACTAACATTCAGATTTTGTCTCATTGCAGCAAATGTAATTTTAGACAGCACCTGTAAGCTGTTGTTGTAACAAATTCTGATACAGATACAGATTCTTCGTATACCTGAATAGTGGTCATGCCTGTGTCAAGGCCCACTAGTATCTTCTTGTCCAATAGCTGTGCAACCTGTGTATTCTCTACTTTGAGGAAGTCCCAAACAAGCTCCGTAATGTCCACCTGCCAATCGGTGCCCAGCATGTAGCTGGTCTGGCCTCGAGGATCAGCTGACTCGGCTATAAAATGAGTCAGGACTTTGACCATGGCATGCTGGTACTGCAGAGTGCAGCTTCGCCCTCGCCTGTCTTCGTCGTCTTCATCCTCGCTGTCCCGTGTTGACCTGTTTAAAAAGAAAGAAAGAAAATAAAAAATAAAACAGTCTGATGTGCAAAGTGGAAAGAATTTCTTTTCTTAGCAGTGAGAGTGGCATGCCTTTAGAGACAGCAGTGTTGGCTGTTTTACAGACTAAAAGAAAAAAATATTGGATAAGCTGCCATGAAATTTGGTACAATTGAGGCTGAAACAGGATTTCTTGCAGAACTTTGCCTACATCCAAAATGCACTGACAAGTGCATTTAGCAACATGTGTTGCTAATTTGTTACTTTTGTATCTGGTGCTTAACATTATATGAGCTATGCATATGCATGCTACAGTTGTTATGCATGCTCATTGTGTGTTATCTTGATTAAAACATTACACAGTACAGTAAATCAGAGTTATATGTCATATAACTTTGATTTACTGTACTGTGTAATGTTTTAATCAAGATAACACACAATGAGCATGCATAACAACTGTAGCATGCATAATGATGTTAAAAAACAAAACGCTGCTGCGTACTTTGTGTTTATCGGTATCAACAATCTAGAAAAGGCAGAATTTAAAACACTCATTTTGTACTGATGTATGGTTTGTGGTATTTTGAGTAGCATTTTAAATTGGAGTAAACAACAAACACACAGACGGGTGTAACTCATACCGGGATGTTCACCCGACAAAACTCAAGCTATGATGCAATGTTGTTGATTAAACCAGTAAGAGGGGGATCAATCCAGCGAATGGCCATCATTTCTCTGTCTAAATGTCTCTCCTTTACTATTTTGGAGCACCCGGCCTGGATTGTAAATGTGCATACACCTCCTTACGGCTTTACTTAATAGCCTCCCAGATCGCTCTGTTGCAAGAAAATCTAATTTTATTACTTTCGGTAACAAATCAGCCAACAGAGGCACAACTATCTCTCACTAGGAAAATTGCTTTGAGTGTGACAAACTAGGTTTAAATGGTTACAATACAGCCGCAATATCATTAGTTTACTTATAACTGTATTTTTTTTTACATTTTCGCATTAACAAACACCTTTGAAGAAAACAATCAGCCTTGAATGTTGACAAAGCATTGTTTGAATGGTTATTCTGGGGAAATAAATGCTGTTACAGCTCTTCAGGCTTACACTGGGGCACGGTTGGGATTCTTCCAAAGGAAAAAAAAAGCACTTTGTCAACACAACTACTAATCATATATCTTACTGTACAGACTTGCGCCTTCCTTTTCATCTAATCATCTTCATTTGTTCCTGTGTTGCTATTTCTCTCTCTCACACACATAAACTCTAGTAAAGGTTGCAATCATGATGAAGGGGAGAAAAAAAACGAAATTAATCTCTTAAACTCTTTTTCTTGCGATTATCCGCTCTGCTTGTCTCTTTCTGTCTGAATCCCCTGAGAAATCGGACTGCATGCGAAGCTGTGGGAATAAAGATGTCAGCTGCATTCTCCAGAGGAAAGCCAAGGGTAGAGAGAGATTTGAAGATAAGGGCTTAAAAGCTTTGCTGGAGGGACTGATTTCATATTCGCAAGTGAAAGACCGCCTTTATTACTGTGGAGTCAATATTGTAACACTGAAAAGAAACAATTTGTCCAGCTAAGTCACAGCATACAGTTATGAAAAGTACATTTGCAATTTCACTGCATTTTGGTTTTCAAATACAATTTTTTTCATGATGTGCCCTGTGTAGTTAAGTATTGTGTATACAAGTGCTACAAGGTAACACATAATCACATTGCATTTTTAATTAACACAGTATTGTAAAGGTTTACTGCATTTTATACATATCTCCGTACAATTCTTCAATTTTTCTATACATATTCTGTGCATTGTTACCTGTATATACAAACTTCGGTTGCTTATGTTTATGGGACCACCTTGTGTCTTCCTTTTATATTTTATTTTCCCTTGCTGTAAGAGCTCTGTAACACCAAAATTTCTCATCCGTGGGATAATAAAGGTTTATTCTATTCTATTCTATTCTGTTCTATTAACTTGAAGAATCACATTAAAGTTATGGTTATCTCACTGTAATGTCAGGTATGTCCTGAAACAACTGCATTATACTGCTCACACAACATGGATGCTTTGCGAGCATCTGCACAGACAGCATGTTTACAACAAAGCGAGCGAAGAACCCAGGGTGAGTGTATGCAGAGCCCAGCCCAGCAGCCGGGGCCTGCGCTTCAGCGGGTAACAAAGGCAGTAATGAGCCTCCATTTCTACCAGTACATGTTCCTACAGCAGAATCACAGTGGAGATCTCTTTAAAGTCTATTTGGGTTGATTTTAAACATTTCTTTGTGTTGTTAGGTTTGTGTTCATATCAAAACTTCAATTTAATTTAATTAAATTTTATATAGCGCCATATCACAAAAACAGTTGTCTCAGGGTGCAAACACAAAAACAAAGATTTCTTATGTGTCCTCATTAAATGTCAGCGTGTGGGACATAAGCTCAAGGTCTGTATTATCAGCTGCTAATGATGTGACAGTGATTTCAGACCTTGTTATGGAGTAATATAAAAGTAATGCAAGGAGCTTTAAAACGAAATGTAATACATTACTACATGTCTTTACTATTTTTTGAAGTTAGTTGTTATATTTGTCTTTTATGTGAATTCCAGGCTTTGTTAACGGGTTCTTGGAGATTGCAAAATAAGTGCCTAAAAAGCACTTTGGGTGACTGTCAGCTGTTTTGAAAATGCGCTATATAAATAATTCACTTGATTTGGCTTTTTTTTTTTTATTTGAATAATGTCTCCAACACTGCTGAAAGTCTCGTGACCTGTCCAGGATACACCCTGCCATTCGCACAGTGACAGCTGAAAACTAGTAAACTAGTTTCAGGTGATGGGCTAGACTTAAAAAAAAGAAAGACAGAAAAAAAAAAGATTGTCTGGTTCAGGAACACTACGCCCCACCTTAAAACTAAGGTTGTGGTAGAGCAGGGTTGGGCAACTCCAGGCCTCGAGGGCCGGTGTCCCTGCAGGTTCTAGATGTGTCCTTGAACCAACACAGCTGATTTAAATGGCTAAATTAGCTCCTGCAGTTCTCCAGAGCCCTGGTACAAAATAATCATGTGATTCAGGTGTGTTGACCCAAGGTGAGAGGTAGAGGCTTTTTGGAAACACTGTTTAGCCTGGCGTTAGCACATGGCATTGGAAACTAGAGGGGCATGATCTGAATCTGAGTAGTGTTTTTGTCACGGCCTGCGGGATCGGCAAGGCACTGATCAGCATCTCTCTCCCCCTCCCCTGTTTTGCCGGGGCGGAACTCATGGCGGGTTCACGCCCTCGGTCCACGCCCTCCCGGATCATGCACACCTGGGCCTCATCAGACCAGCTGGTATATCAGAAGGAGGAGATCAGCTGTTCAACGCTGGATTGTTGTGAAGACTCTAGTCAGTACACGGCGAGCCCTAGTTTCCCACTCTTCCGTCTCAGAAAGTTAACATTTGTCTCTCTGTTCTAGATTCCCCGGACCCGTCCCCGTGTTTCCCCGTGTGGAGTGTGTAAGAGGTGACTGGTCACTAGCGGAGAGAGGCTGGCGTGAGCGCGTGTGTGATTCCCTTGTTTTCCCTGGAGCCCTGGAACCCTGCCTCTCACATCTTGTGTATAGCACTGTCCTCGCACTGTCTGTAAATACACTTGGTGAAGACTTTGTGAATAAACCGTCTCTGTTAAAACACAACTCCGGAGTCCTGCGAGTGGATCCTCAGAGCAACCCGTGACGGTAACAATCCAGCCATACTATGGATCCAGCGGACTCAGCTCTGCAACCCACCCCTCCTCCAGAAGCCGTGTTGGAGCGACACGAGCAGATGCTACAACACATTAACCATCAGTTGCTCGCACTCACTCAGGCTCTCGCTCAGCACATTCCGCTGCCAGGTCCCGCTATGCCCCCCTCGTCTGCTCCCGCACAGCCGCCAGCCCCGGAACTCTCCACGCCACCAGCCCCCACTTCCGCGGAACCCCCGGAACGAGCTTTACCGTCACCGGAGTCATTCGCTGGTGAGTTCCACAAGTGTGCTGGTTTCCTAACACAGATTACGTTGCAGTTTAGGCAGCTGCGGTGAACGTATGAGAGTGATGGAGCTAAGATAGCCTTTTTCGTTCAGTTACTCCGCGGTCAAGCCTTGAACTGGGCTCAAGCTGTGTTACGAACTAGCCCGGAGATTACCTATGCTGATTTTCTCTCGAAGTTCAAAAGTGTGTTCGAAAGGGGCACCGGAGCTGAGGCAGCGGGCCACCGTTTGCTGAACTTAAAACAAGGAAGACGGTGTATGGCGGACTTCTCTGTGGAGTTTTGGACACTGGCTGAGGAGACTGGATGGGGGCAGCCTGCGCTGATAAGTACCTTATTGAACAATGTTTGTGATGAACTTAAGGGCGAACTGTTAATGAGGGAGCTGCCCAAGACTCTGTCGGAAGTGATCACCTTATGTGTTAAGGTTGATGAACATTTGAGGGCGCGTCGCCGCGCCAGCAACTACAGTTCCCAGAGGCCTCTGGGGCGAGCGGAGTCAGCTTCCGGCGGAAGCGGAGGTAGCGATTGGGAAGTGGACCGCGGCGACGAGCAGGAGCAACCCATGCAGATCGGACGCTCTCAAGTCTCCCCGGAGGAGAGGGCACGCAGATGGCAGTCCGGTGAGTGCTTTTACTGCGGCCGCAAGGGCCATCACGCCAAGGTCTGTCCTGCTCGGCCAAAAGACCCCGCCCTCCGGTAGAAAGGAGGAAACGGGTGGGCGAGGTCTCCTTCTCACATTCTCCTCCACGCTTCATGCTAGCCGCTAAAGTGACTGTCCACTCTGCCTCTCACTCTCTTCAGGCGCTGATTGACTCTGGGGCGGAGCAGAGCTTCATGGATGCTTCCCTGGCTCTCAAACTTAAGATTTACACACGGGCATTACCCCACTTGTTGCGGGTCACCGCTTTAAACGGTCAACGTCTTCCCGACGTAACAAATGTTACAGAACCCGTGTCCCTAACGCTGTCTGGGAATCACACTGAACTGTTGCAGTTTTACGTCTTTGAAGCCCCTCTCACGCCCCTGGTGCTAGGATTTCCATGGTTACGCCAGCATAACCCCGTGCTCGACTGGAAGGAGGAGAGGGTTCAGGAGTGGGGGGAGGAGTGTCACATGACCTGTTTGACAGCAGCTACTCCCGTTACAGCAGCTAACCCACTACCACACGAGCCCCCTGACCTTTCAGCTATCCCGTCAGAGTATCATGATCTCAAGCAAGTATTTTGTAAGGACCGAGCCCGCTCTCTTCCTCCTCATCGCCCGTACGACTGCAGTATTGATTTGCTCCCAGGTGCACCTCTTCCCACTAGTCGCTTATACAGTCTCTCTCAACCTGAACGTGAATGCATGGAGAAGTATATTAATGAATCCTTGGCTGATGGACTGATTCGCCCCTCTTCATCCCCTGTGGCTGCCGGGTTCTTTTTCGTCACTAAGAAGGATAAAAGCCTTCGGCCATGTATTGATTTCCGGGGCCTCAATAACATTACTATTAAGAATAAATACCCTCTACCACTCTTATCCTCCGCCTTTGAACTCCTGCAGGGGGCGACCGTTTTTACTAAGCTCGATCTGCGGAATGCTTACCACTTAGTCAGGATGAGAGAGGGTGACGAGTGGAAAACGGCCTTCAACACGCACCTGGGCCATTTTGAATACTTGGTCATGCCGTTTGGACTGACTAATGCTCCAGCTGTCTTTCAGGGTCTAGTCAATGATGTTCTCTGAGATTTCATCGATCGTTTTGTGTTTGTGTACCTTGAAGACATCCTCATCTTCTCCCACTCTCTCTCGGATCATGTACACCACGTCAGACAAGTCCTGCAACGCCTCCTGGAGAATCGGCTGTTTGTTAAAGGGGAGAAGTGCGAGTTTCATGTGAGTACTGTGTCATTTTTGGGCTACATCATCGAACAGGGCGATTTAAGAACCGACCCAGCTAAGTACCTTAGCTGGGTCGGTTCTTAAATCGCCCTGCAGTCTTAGACTGGCCCACTCCACCTAACCGTAAGCAGCTTCAACGGTTCCTTGGTTTTGCAAACTTTTATCGGAGGTTCATTCGTGACTACAGCAAGATTGCTTTGCCACTAACCCGTTTAACTTCCCCTAAGGTACCCTTCTGCTGGGATGATCTGGCTCAGGAGGCTTTCTCCCGACTAAAGAAACGCTTCGCGTTGGCGCCCATCCTCCGGCAACCGGATCTCAAGCGGCAGTTCATCGTGGAGGTGGACGCCTCGGATGTAGGGGTCGGAGCAGTTCTCTCCCAGCAACTAGAGGGTAAGCTCCACCCTTGTGCTTGCTTCTCCCGTCGTCTCTCTCCTGCAGAGCAGAACTACGACATCGGGGACAGGGAGCTGTTGGCAATCAAACTCGCCCTGGAGGAGTGGCGCCTCTGGCTAGAGGGCGCAACAGAACCCTTTGTGGTATGGACTGACCACAGGAACCTCGAATACATCCGGTCGGCTAAGCGACTAAACGCCCGACAAGCCAGGTGGGCTCTGTTCTTTACCAGATTCTGCTTCACCATCACCTACAGGCCCGGCTCCCAGAACGTGAAACCCGATGCCCTTTCCCGCCAATTCACCGCCTCAGAGGACCCCACCCGTGAGGCTCCCATTCTCCCTCCCACATGCGTTATCGGAGCCCTGTCGTGGGAGATCGAGTCCGCCATACGGGAGGCCCAGCGGGCAGAACCAGATCCGGGGACTGGTCCACTGGGATTGCTCTTTGTTCCCACGTCCGTTCGCTCACAAGTGCTGCAATGGGCCCATGGCGGAAAACTCACCTGTCATCCGGGCATTCATCGCACCGTCACCTTCATCAAGTGGTTCGCCTGGTGGCCTACACTGGCCAAGGACGTCCAAGAATTCATCGCCGCCTGTCCAACCTGTGCCCAGAATAAACCTGTCAACCAGCCCGCTGCTGGCCTACTTCATCCCTTACCTACGCCAAGCCGCCCCTGGTCCCACATTGCGGTTGACTTTGTCACTGGTCTTCCGCCGTCATCAGGTAACACAGTCATCCTCACCATTGTCGACCGTTTTTCTAAAGCTGCCCACTTTGTTGCTCTCCCCAAGCTCCCCACTGCCCTGGAGACCGCCCGGCTTCTGTCGACTCATGTATTTCGCCTCCACGGGATCCCCGCTGAAGTGGTCTCGGACTGAGGCCCACAGTTCACGTCGCGTGTTTGGAGGGAGTTCTGCACCTCCTTAGGGGCCCAGGTCAGTCTCTCATCAGGTTTTCATCCACAGACCTGCGAGTGGATCCTCAGAGCAACCCGTGACAGTTTTGCTATTAAATGTCTGTGCTAATCACTGGTTTTGCATTATGAATAACACTTTTAAGCTTAATTACACTTGGCACCAGCTAAGTCTAATTAGGGGATCGATTTTGTAATCATGTCGTCAGCTTTGCATGAGTCTTAAGACTCCTGGGTGAGCAGAGTAGCTCAGCACTCAAACGATCGCCCCCCCCCAGGTGGTCGGGGAGGATTCTGGGTAGACCTGGCACACCTGGTTTTGGATGCCTACTGCAGCACCAACCATTGGTGTCTCAGTGCTCAGTTAAGTGCAAACTGACAGGTATGAGTTTACAAGTCAGAGGTCACAGTTCTGTCCCCGAAAGATATGGTTTGCTTGCTCCAGATTGAGTATGAGTTGCTGCTTCAAGTGGAGAACAGCTTTAGCGTGTTCAGAGTGAGAGAAAAGTGGAGCGTGAGATACACTCAGAGTCATTCAGCATCTAGAGACGTACTGAACTGGTCCCTTGTACATTGTGAGGTTACACTACTCGTAACAATACTCTTACGTTACTTCAGAAATGACCTGAAATGCACCGTCACATAATTGCCAGTTGACTATATAAACCTTAGGCTACTGTTCCACACACCATCACAAATCAGCAACACAAAGCAAAGATGGAAACCAGCTCAAAGAGACAAAGAGGTAGAAATGAAACTTGAAATACTACAAGCCTGACTCCTCATCCCTGCCTTTATTACCTGTTCAAGTCCAGGCCCATAGTAACAATCGCCATATTATTTTTCCAATGCAGTAATTGAAAGTTTCTCATCAATAACTGCGTTTTTTGAATCATTTTGAGTGTAAACGCTTGAAATTCACAGCCAATGAATTGACAAATAGCTCTGATGTTCGAGAGCATGCGCTGACATAGACTGAACCGGCATGTAATTGTTACACCTAATAAATGTGATTATTAGTTAGGTGTAACACATTCAGGAGTAAACAAGCTGATGGTGAAGTCTGACCATTTTAGCCTCGGCATAAATCTTATATGCCAATACTTGTGCAACCATCTCAAAATCTAATCTAAGGTTAATCTAATAAACAAATCACACTCAGTGCTGAGAACAACCCGCTTCACAAAGCAATTTTTCTTTCTGCTCCGTTCGCTTTCAAGCCCAGCTCTGACTTCAGAGGAGGTGCTGCATATTAATGCGTGTGCCATGCTTATTTTTGTTGTGCCTGTGGATCATGTGCTGCGTTTGTGTTGGCATTCAACTACTACAGTGACACGATGAAGGTCGTTATAGCAGGAATTAGGGCTGGGCGATATGACCCAAAATTCATATCTCGATATTTTTTAGCTGGATGGCGATATAAGATATATATCTCGGTTTTTTTTTTTTTTTTTTTTTTTTTTAAGCCATAAAGTAAGAACAAAAAGAGAGTTCTTAGTCAAAGCTGTGTCCCAGATGTCACACAGGCACTTTTATTAACATACAGCACAGATGTACATGAAAAATTACTCAAAATTAAATTATGAGCATTCATTAAATAATAATGCTCCATAAATAAAAGAAAACAAGGTTGTTTTTGTGCTAAACGAAGAGCTCACAATTGTGCAGTCAAAATGTAAACTAAAAGACGCTGAGCGTAATAACAAAGACAGACAGATTTCACAGCTGCTCTGTTCCCAAGTTTTACTGTGTGACTGATAGCCTGGAGTTTGAAATCCGCTTCATAACCACGTCTCTTACAGGTGCCATTTATGGTCCTTATACACACACAATACGGTAATATTACGTTGATGCACAGTACGTATCACTCCGCGAAGCTCCTCGGTAGCCGTTAGTGATGTGCGATACCACTGATTTCCTTTCCGATCCAATACCAAGTAAAATTCAGGGTGGTATCGACGATACTGATCTGATACCGATACTTTGTACAAAACCTTTTTTTACTGTATCTTTTATTGTATCTCAAATTATAAAAACGGAAGTTGTGCGCCATTTGAGCATGTTCAGCACTAAAGGACTCTGCCACAGACGTCTGTCTCGCCCTAGCAGCACCTGTCCCTCTCCTCCTCTTCAGTTCGCCTCAACATAAGCTCGTCATATTCTGTGATATGATTTATTCTGAGGTGTTTGATGAGGTCAGTGGAGCTGCCACGAAACCTCACTGTCTTGCCACATCGCAAACTGCGTCTTGGCTGTTTGTGGAGGTAAAACACGTCCACACATGACTCCATTTACGCTCAGCCGTTGTTGTGAGTGCGCACGCCAGGGGCTGCCACACAGTTATGCAGCCGTATTTCGCACATGACTATGAAAGGCGGAAGAGGAAGTAGTTCCTTCCAGTGTAGACGATCCGAATGTTAGTTTCTTTCCACTGTGTTAATGATAAACTACAAATTTACTCTAAATTACTAAAATATCGATATTTTAATGTGAGAATCGATTCTAGAACATAAATGACTGATATCGGAGGAATCGATATTTCAGGATCGATCTGCACATCTCTAGTAGCCGTAATGCGCCGACAATCTATCAAGCGGTGCAGCTCCGTAGCTTACCAAAGTCGTACTAAAACATTTTTTGACAGATTGCTGAGCGCCGTGTACCACATAAAATCGGTTCGCGGCCATCAAGCACAACCAGAATTCATACATAAGGCGCGCTATCAACTTTTGAGAGAATGAAAGGATTTTAGGGTTAGCGCTGTTAGCTCGTTAGCGCGGTTAGCTCGTTAGCATGTTTAGCTCGTTAGCACGTTGACGCCGTCCAGCCCCACGCATGGGGCGATGCGCAGTAACTCGTTAACGGAGATTTGCCGTGTCCGTCTTGTCGCTGCCTGCACGTGAAGCGATGGGGTAGGAGGGGGAGTTGTCTTCAGTGAAGGCGAGGCGGAGTAACGTTGCGTAGAGACAAAAGTGGACGAAAGAGAGGCAAACTTGCGGCTCCACAACTATAATTATAACGTAACATAGACTATATCGATATAAAGGATATTGTCACATCTTATATCTCGTATAAAAATATATCGATATGTTTTAAAAACTCGATATATCGCCCAGCTCTAGCAGGAATGTTGTTTCTATATGAAAGAACACTGGTGGATATTTTTCGAATTTGAATGCTGCAGGCATGTCAGTACAGCTATTTGTTTTACAGCAGCAAGAAAACACTCGGTATGCACTCTATAGGATAACTGAGGGCCGCTTTTTCTTTTCTTTTTGAATATTAAATGATCACCTTGATTAAACAAGTAAAATCTCAACATACATATCCTGAGAGAAGCAGTAAAGGATGGTGGATGCTCGAGTGCTACGCCTACACTTAGGTTTGCTGTCTGCAAAGGCTTATCTTGTCTGTGCTTTGACAGGGCTTAGGGAGGGAAGAGGTGAGCCATACAGGCAGTGTCAGTCAAAACTGTGTGAGGAGTACATTTGCAGTTCTCCCACTAACAGGCCTAATGTGTCTTTATTTTATTTTTTATATTTCTGTCTCTCTCCTCCCAGCGTGGCCACAACTTGCCAGCTTTCCCGATAGAGGAATGGCGTGCCGCTTGCTATTGTTGCTCGCTGGCTTACTTCTCCGTGTGCTTACGGACCGTGGACCAAAGCTTATTCTCATCAACAGGTATAGTGCTTCTTTGCAAGGTCACGCCTGTTATCCCCCGATAAACAAAGACGTGCCGAAGATGGGGAAAAACAAAGCTCCGGTGCTGGCGTCAACAGTGACAACATGGCTTGGCTGTCTCCGCTGATAAAGGCATAGCAGCACACAGCTGGAAAAGCAACAACTTGGACAAGCCACAGTATTAGTTGAATGCTGTCACTCAAAATAAGAGGGGAGCAGGGATAATTAGAGTAGCCACACTGGTGCATGGGATGACTTAAAGTCTAACTTCAACGCTTTTCCTGAAGTAATTACCGTAGGTGGCTGATAACTGCTCCATCAATTGATGGATTTCAACAGTTGCAGAGTAACACTGCGCAGCAGCGTTAGCAGAGGTGCTGTGTAGTGATGAGGCCCCAGGGGAGAAGTCTGACCTCCAGACAGCTCTAATAATGTTCTTTCCAACTGACAGGCACAAGGCGCAATGGCAGGCCACCCTAAGCCAGTCGTAATGACAAGCTGTAATGCACAGGTCAGCCATTTTGTTATCAGCCAAGACCTGTCAGTAGGACTGAAGTCAGGAAGAGACAGGTGGAGTGGTGTTCGTCACATGTCACATCATTACCTTATCTTTGCCATTACTGAAATCAAATACATCACCGAGGAGAAAGGCTATTCTTGAACTTGTACTTTCTTGAAACTGGGGCTGCAAAAGTCAACAAATTACCAATTTATTTTTATTAAACTTAACAACTTGTACTAAAGTTTGTGATGTAACCTTGGTGTTCTTTCTTGGATAACTGTAAATTACGCCTGGAAATGGCTGCGCAGGAGCTGACACGAAAGTGAGAAAATGACTAAACGTTAATTATAAAGATCACGTTATATTCCATCCAATTAGTAAAACAAATGTCTCCCTGAAAAAATAAGAGAGCAGAACACACAGTCGCAAAGCCCCTTTAGCAACAGATGCACGCGCTGCAGTACCTCTGATTGGTGGCCATTATTGGCACCCTCCACCCTTTGATCTGGCTCAGCTCCGTGTCTGACACCTCAATCTGGAGGGGGAGACGGGGGATCCACACGTTGAGCTCCAGCTGAGCACTTAGGTATCCGTGGGTGAAGTTCACCATCATCTTCACCTTGCCCTTCATCTCCTTGCCGTTCACAAAAACGTAGTCACACCTGTCAGACACCTGCATGTGAGGAGGGGGGAGGATTAAAAAAGACAGCATTTAAGTTGAGCTCCTCTGACGGCTGCACTAGATGACTACACAGCAAATTACACAGTGCAATATACTGTACAGAGTACCATGTTGGCCCCGGCCCTGCGAGTTGATTATAAGGCTTTACACTTCTGAGCACTCCTCTGATATAGCATTCCTGTAACTACTTTGAACAAGATGAAAGGTCCTCGATCTGCTCGACTCTCAGGAGAAGAGGGGGGAGGACAGCAAGGACATCTTTGAACCTGAGGGAAAGCACAGCATGGTCTGCTGTTTTATTGTTGTTCAGCCTGCAGCTGAAAGAGGAACCAGCAGATGGACACTAGTAAGATGACAGCTGATAAAAATGACCAAAGTTGAAGCTAGTGGTTTTGTAAATTATGTCATAGAAAGAATTAGTGAGCCAGTTTTGTGCTTTAGAAACATGTAACCGTCAGAAGGTTATTCCTTGATTATTGATTATGAGGATTTACAGACACATACAATTACCTCTTTAAGTCTAAGCACTTAATGGGTAATTATTTAGTATACCTTGAATGTAGGAACACATTTTTTATTCCTCTGGGCGTTTTCTCAATCTTACATATTAATCTCATCTTGGAACAGACTGCCATGGCTGGTACCAGATGGAATTCGACGGTCTGGGAAAAAAATCTTTTTTTTCCCCTTGCTTCTTCTTCTTCCAAGTTATTTCTCTACAGTGAGATAAAACCATAAACAACCATTTATCATGAAGCTGTGGCAGGATATCCTCTGAGACCAAAGGAGGAAAAAAAAATTGTGTGTGACAGAATGTGTTCTGTTCACTTCACCTTCAGCATGAAGCTAGCTGTGGAGTTTGTGCGGGACCGTGGAAAGTAAATGTGGCTGTTTTGTATAAATAAAAGCAGATATTTGGAGAGTTGCCGCATCGATTTTTAAAATTTTGTTTATTTCTTTTTTTTCTGTCTGCCCCACTGAGCTTGCAGGCTGAACTAGTGGCATTCCTCAAGATCTGGTATGTGGATTGCAAGAATAGCCCCACTTGGTGTACGCTTGATCAAAACAACAGAACATCAAAACAGCATCATGAGAGACATTCCAGCTGATTTCTTTTGCTCCCATTCATCTTGACATATGGATATAAACACGCAGCTTCAAAGTCAGGAAAGAAGTGAAAGAACAATTTAATGCAATAACATGTACATGCAAAATCTGCTTTGAAATGAAATGCATAGTAGTGTTTTTGTGCAATAAAATACATACCTTCAACACTATTTCGGTACTTTGTTTTCTTATTCAGTTTTTGCATAAAACTATTTTGGACATATCTGTAGTCCACATGTGCAGATTTGTTTCTTTTCTCTTTGCCTTCCCGAGTTTGACAGCAGGTCGGCAGTGGAGAGAGGTGATTCTTTCTTTCTTTTTGTCAACCAGACGACATGGTAGTGATTATGATACAAGTTTATACTTTTTCACAAAGTTGCCCCATATCTGATCTGATCTGAATTAAGCTGCTTTTCTCTGTAAGGTTGTCTCCTTCTCCACTGGTAAACCGCTTATCCCTCTGACTGCTCGTACATTTGTGCAGAAAACTTCAGAGTCAAACTGACCAAACCTTCATATCAGGGACCAGAGGTGAGCCGGGTCTACAACAGCAGTCTTTAGTGGAAGACCTCGCAGTGACCAAGCCAAGAGGCGGCACATGCGGTGAGCATCATAAGCACTTATGATTGTTTTTATATTTATGAATATTCAGAACAAATGGCCTGAACTGTGGAGCAGGGCATTGTGTACAAAATATTTTGGCTGTATGAACACAACTGTCACTTAGCACCTCTCTTTGTCCTACACCTCAAAATCACTTTTTGGATGCAGTGCATGAAATTCAGCATGCATCACAAACTCACACATTTGTAAGAGTAACAGCACTGGAAAGAGTCCAGAACTGCAAAAGGAGAGGATCTTGAAGGGGACAACATCAGCCAACATCAGCTAAATTAAAAAGTTTTTATCTTATTTTAAGTGTTTCTGAAGCACGTACTATGGAATTCACTGGTTGGAAGAATCAGGCTTTATGTTATGCTTGAATTTTACTCTAATTTACGCAGGAATGGAATCTAACTCACGGTGGCACGGTGGTTAGCACTGTTGCCGCACAGCAAGAAGGTCCTGAGTTCAATTCCACCATCAGGCCGGGGTCTTTCTGTGTGAAGTTTGCATGTTCTCCCCGTGTTTGCGTGGGTTCTCTCTGGGTACTCTGGCTTCCTCCCACCGTCCAAAGACATGCAGCTTGTGGGGATAGGTTAATTGGATAATCCAAATTGCCACTAAGTGTGAATGTGCAAATGAATGTGAGTGTGAATGGTTGTCTGTCCCTGTGTGTTAGCCCTGCGACAGACTGGCGACCTGTCCAGGGTGTACCCTGCCTCTCGCCCTATGACAGCTGGGATAGGCTCCAGCGCCCCCCGCGACCCTGAAAAGGATAAGTGGAAGCGAATGGATGGATGGAATCTAACTAGCCAAATCATTGGGAACTTCAGTAGCACTTTAGAATACAGCCATACTTGCCAACCTTGAGACCTCAGAATTAGGGAAACATTCAAAAGGGCTGTTGGGGGGTTGATAAATAAATTTTACAGTGTTTATTTATTGGATAAAATAAGTTAAATGTCACTGTTATTATTGGCTGGCCAGAAACGGCTGGGTGTCCAAATTCAGAGGCTGCTTCCACCTGAGGACCCGGCCTTCGCGGTCTAAAGAAAGCCGGGTAGTACGTCACGAGCTCTCTCGGTGGAGTGAAACTCTGCCGTCTGCTCCTTGCTATCTAAAATATAACCGGGCGCTGGCGTAAATTCTTGACCGTCTCACACTTCTGTTTAATCAGTTTTCTGTTTGACTTTTATTCAGCTGTGTGAAAACCCCGGAGGAACCCACCCGAGGGATTAATAAAGTTAAAATTAACCTAATCTAATAACTTTAATCTCAGCCAAACCATTTTACTCACAAACAAATAAAACACTGAAAAAGCCAAACAATAACATTTTTAAGTTATCAAAGTGACTTATATATCATGTTTAACCCGAGTAGCGAAAGACTGCGGGGGTTTGAAAACGATGTGTCGGGTGTTTGGTGTTCTCGCCAGCTCAGATATTTGAAGTTTACACAGCTACATTCTCGCCTGAAAATATGTTAAAAGTTTATTTTGCGACCCAGAAAGAGAAATAAGAGTAATATTAAACTAAGTAGCTGCCGTCATTGTTGGAAACTGGAATTGGCTGGGCCGCACTATGAATTCTGCGATATGGTTTTTCAATTTTGTTGTCCGGGTGGAAAATTGGGAGAAATTCAGGAGAATGATGGCTCTGGGAGATTTTCGGGAGGGGCACTGAAATTCAGGATTCTCCCGGAAAAATCGGGAGGGTTGGCATGTATGAATACGGCCTGTCACTAAGGGTGTAATTCTGCTAGAATTAAAAGGAATTTCAGTGTAATTTATCTGGCATTACAATGTAGTTACACTTACTTACAAACATCTACTAATAGATACACTTGAGTAAAATACAGAAGAAGAAATAATTATACTGTAAGTAACTTTAAGTAATGCACATTTATAGGTATTTTACAGAAAAGGAGGGACAAGTGATAAACAATAGTAATTTTAACATTTTTGGTGCAGATCCACAAACATTGTGAACAGTTTCTGATTGTAACTGAACTGATTGCACACTACTTAAAATTACTCATGGTATAATTATTTGTTTTTTTCTTTGTACAAACTTGAATTGCTACCCCCTATTTATAACATTTGTTATTACACCAGCCATTCTTAAACTTTTAAAAAGTCTCCTGCACAGCAGCGAGCTATCAACAGCAGTGGACTCTATGACCAGAGACCAAAAAGTTCTGAAAGCCCCTGTGAGAAAGATGAAAAGCACGCTGTAGGGCATCCTTCAAGGCTACATCTAACCATCAGAGAACTTCTATTAAGAACTGCACAGGCCTTGCATTTTCAAGTGGACACATGAAGGATGAGTGGATATTTCCTCTGTGTTATTACGCCAAGTACGGAGAACGTACAAAGTGGTACCTTGTAATACAGTGCAATGAAACACAGACCGACGGCTTAAAGAAGCTTTTAAACGTCTGTACGAGCGCGGTGTCCTTCCCCTGGTTACAGTCAGTCATGGAGCAGATAGGACTCAGTGCTCCCGATGCGGGAGTGTGTTTGAACAGATAAAGATGTCAGAGGAGTCCCTGCTCTTTATCAGCTCTCATTGTTAGCCTCTTTTTCTCTCACCACACTCAGTCTGCTGAGACTGAAGTGCTTTGACAGTCTCTTCATCTCTGACTCTACTTAGTTGGTGTGAAGCAACTGAGCTGCATGAGCAGCGAATTGCAGGCTATGCGATGCCTGACCGAAAAACGTGCAGGGCTCACTCACCATATCTAGTAGCTAAATGAAAAAACTACAAAAAAAAGCCTACAAAATTTAAATTAATAAAAAAATTGTAAACATCTGGTATTTATTAACGTACAGCTCTGCTACGGTATTCTTAATGACAAGGAAATTACTGTAACTGCCTGCTAGGAATTTGATCAACACCCCACTAATCTAGGGAGAAACAATTACGGAAAACATGGCAGCTGACATCGTGCTGTCCCGACCAATTACACAGGCGTGCTTATACCGCCCTGCTGTGCGCTCTGATTGGCCAGAATAGACTTAAATCAATATTGCGACATAAGGGGACGCTGCCACTTAATCAGCAGGCCCTTTAACCCCTCCTCCACCCTCACCACTGGGTATGTGTCGCGCCACGCCGAGGGTGGAACTGCCTCTGCGAGTTACACGCTCTCCGTCATTCTTCTTTACAAAGTATCGTAAACGTCCAGGAGGATCCACCGCCACATTAATCAGGCGCATTAGGCAGCTAACGGGAGAATACTTACAGAGGACATTAAGGCTGTCTCTGGATCTAGCCCAGGAAATTAACTACTCACCAGACAGTCACAATCCAAGGCAGATATGAGCGATGGGAGTAGGGAGTATGAAGGTAGGATGAGTCTGTCTCTGGCTTGTACACAGAGCCGGTTTGACAGAAGCAATTAAGCTGCTCAGACATCTCTGCATAAGATTCAGCGCTCACTTCAGTGCAAGGAAAAGGTTTGCACATAGCAAGGTTTCTAATGATTATGCTGCGCGACGATAGCAGGAGTTGCAGGAGCTCGCTCATAACACGACCTTCATGGCTAATGTGAAGATGGAAGATTATCCCTGCAATTTCATGAATGTGTGTGTTGCTGTTGTTATTTCAATGATTCTTTTATTTGTGCGAGCTGCTGAAATACCGCACATCTTTTCTGACTAGAATTCACAGTTCAGTTCTGAAACAAGAAATTGTTTAATGCTGAGCGTGAAGACAGAGCTCCAAGTTATTAATGCTGCAAATGTTATGAATGAATTGTTATTTTGCAGTATCAGTACTTTCTTCACACAGAGGCAAGTTCTATACACTTAAAAGGCTTTTGTCAGTGTTGCCCAGGAGGAGAAAAATTAAATCTGTTACATGGATATGGATTTATGAAGCAAACCATGGGTAACCACAGCCAGTGGAGGCAACCTGAAGAAAGAATAACTTGTTAATCAACATTACAGCAAAAGCTATCACTCCTATGGCTTTGGTTGGACTGTGCTAAGGAGGCACCTGGAAAACAAAAATATGCCTTCTAAAAGAAACGTGGCTTTCTTTGAAAGAGTGCTGGATCTGAGCCAGAGGTAACACTTATTTTGGATTGTGTGAACATGTATAAGGTGATGTAGGCAAGCTAAGTGAAAAAAAAAAGAGGACAATGACACAAATGAGATATCAAAATTGCCTCAATCTGACAACACAGCCAATAGAAGAGCTTGAAAAAACATTTCCATAGATTCACACACAGTAAATGCAGCTCATATGGTGAGCTTTGCATGAGCCTTACACGTAGCTGTCAACATGATAACCCAGAATAAGCACAGACATAGCCTTATTTCTTCCTACACAGAACAAATTTGTGTAAACTGCACAAATTCCCAAAGAGCTTTAAAGAAAAATCATGTAACCTGGTATTTCTTTATAATTTACTGTAATTTAGGAGGCTGAAGTAAGTGGAAGCACCATTTCATGTGATGTGATTCACTGTTCTATGTTAAAGTCACTCTGTGTTTATTTAATCCTAATCGTCCAGGTCACAATCTGTCACCTTTATGTATACGATCACAGGCTATGATTATCAAAAAAAACCCTCCTGAGTGAGCAACAGTAAGTATGCTGCAGGTGGGGCTTTTTGTTTTTAAAGCAGAAGCATCCTTCTTCACTTAATCGTCCTCCAGAACACACTTAAGACAATTTAAGGTGATCAATTATGGTAAATGTTCTCGTCTACTATAGCTTTTAATTTTTGACATCACAGCCATTTGGAAATGGAAACAGACCAAAGGCATTTTCATTGTAGGGCTTTTTGGATAGAGCCAGTAGAGGCAGAAAAAATAGTGGGACAATTAAAGGAGAGATGACATGCAGCAAAGAGCCTCAGGCAGAATCTAACCAAGACACTGCAGGAAGGGCCAAACCTTCTGTCCACGGGCCTGCACACTCATCCAAATGAGCCGTGGGGGTGCTGACTGATGTGACTGTTTCTTCTTTGGGTTTGCATTGAGTCTCTTGGATCCCGTCTCAGTGTGACTTCCTTTGTTTGCATAGCAAAGCCACTTTTACACTTTTTTGTTTTTTGGTTTCATGCTGCAGGTTTAAAAGGGACCGTATAAAGAAAAAGTTGTCAGTTGTCACTGCATATCAAACATGCTCTTTCATGTTGTTTTCCAGTGTTTGTTTTCATTTTCTTCAGGGTGCATGTGTGCTAAATGTACTAAACATCATTTCAACACTTTCTATAAAAAATGCACTACCTACCTAATCTTTAATATAATTACATGGGCTCATATGTGGGTTAATTATAATGGCAATTTGAGTTTCCATTGCAAATTGCATTTGATTAACTTAAATGGACTACAGACATTTTAGATTACATGTTGTTCACATTTAACAGATTTACTATTAAGCATTTAAACATATTTTGCAGGTATATCCACACATAAAGGTTATATTATAGATAACTAAAATAAAATAAAATTTGAAAACCAAAATCTTGTTAACTAATATAAAAATAAAAACTAGTCTTAAAAGTAAAGAACTACAAAAAAATGATGTTGTTAAGTTGAAAACCTATCAAAAATAAAATAAAATAAAATATGCCCAAATTGCCTAATGAGACTTTGATGGATGTCTGCAAGACCGGGAGTCAACTGCTTTCAACAAGTTCTGTGTTTTTATTGTTATACCTGTATAGAGTTTCCTAAATCTTGACATATGCCTTTCATACAATAATAATTAAAATAGTAAAATTAACACAGAAAATAATGAAAACTAAAGAAAACTACACTTTTTCAAACAATAAAAATCAAACTGAATCAATAAAACCCACTCTGGAAACTAAATAAAACCAAACTGAACTAAAACCGAAGAGTAGACACATACACAACATTACTTAAGAATGCAAACCCTTTACATACTAGTACTGCACCTGTCTATATATCTGAAGTCATATTTGCACAGGGCATCACCTTGGTACTGCACTGAGCTGTAGCAGCTCATGTAAAAATAAATAAATAAAATGTCACTCTTTGAAAAACACCAACAGAAACTAATCTGAAGCCTGCGATGGCATGGTGTTTATGCGAGAGCAGAGATTGCGGGAGTCTTTCCCCCCCCTCTTTTCAGAAGTTGATTTTACTGACCTTGACCACGTCTTCATCTGTTGAGCGACATGTCGCCGCTTCAGAGACGTCAGTAACAGAGGCGTCAGTTCCAACAGTCACCACCTTTACAGGAACAGCCACCGTCTTTCCAGTCAATACAGCGGTGTTCAGAATCTCAGAGTCCTGAAGATATAAAAAGAAGACAGAGATCAAAGCAAAGAAACAGTTAGAAAGTAACAGCTTAGAAATGAAAGTTAATCGTTTGTGGATAAACCTTCAGACTAATAACTGATGGATATCTTATCTTATCCTTTATCTTTCCCATACCTTACCTACAATGTTTTTCATAAAAGTCAAACTTAACCTGCCAACACTAGTCAGTTCCATTATGTATAAATTGGCACTTGCTGCCCAATCACACTTAACTAGGCTCTGTGAAAGAAACAGAAGAACCAAATGCTCCAATTTGCCCCTGGACTGCAGTAGAGATCGTTCCAGTAAATGACATCAGTGATCAGACAGCCCCGGTCCTTTAAGTCCACTGGCACAGCTTCATTACTCTGAACAGAAATCTTAACCTTTCATTACAGACACACACACACACACACGCACGCACGCACGCACGCACGCACGCACGCACGCAGTCACACATACACACACCAGCATTGTCACAGAAGATAATCGGAACCAATTAAGATAAGTCTGAGTTAACTTTTTTCTCTCTGAAGTCACCAAAGCACATTGGATTGTCTCTTCTGCCTATTCAGCCCAAAGAAATTGCACTTCAATTACACAAACTGCTACAGAACCCTGAGCGCCACAGTAAATAGTCGCTACTAAGGTCAAAGTGTACTTTTCAATAGTTACAGTGTAGAGCACTCATATATTGCGCCTGGTGAACTTAAGGGACTTCAGCTAATTGTAAAGCATGACAAAAGTCTCTATTTTCAAGATGTTTTCATTCTGCTAAAGAGACAGTCTCACAAAAGCTCAGATTTCCTTGATTTCAATAGGCGAGAACCCGAAGGCATCTTTTTCTGTCCCCACTGTATTGAAGCTTTGCCAGCACTGAAGATGTGTTCCTACTATTTTTTCCCCCCTTTTAACAGAGAAATCTTCCTCTTGAGTGATGCCTGTTGAATTAAACGTCTCATTTGTTTAGTGTTTTATTGCTAAACCTGACAGGCACAGACAGGACCAATCTACAGTGGCTGACTTCCTGTCCATATTCATATATATCCCACAGTCACCGGGGAAGTACACAAGAGCCGTGCACTCGCTTTCCAAAGACTTGTTTGTGAGCTTTCCAATGGAGCTCATTCAAAGAGAAAGAAAAAAAAGAAAAGGAGGATTAAGTTTGATTGAAAGAAAGCTCGTCGTTTGTAAGGCTGGTCATTTGTAGCATCATTCAGCTTTGGAGTGAAATGATTATTAGCTGAGCCAAGAGATACCGATGAATCACAAAAAAACCCACTTAATCTTCAAATGGCGTTTCATTACAATTTTATAGACTGTGACAGTGTTATATAGCAATATAAACCCTTCTCTTGCTGTGCCACTGACTTTGATTCAATTCGTCTTAAAACCGAGGAATGCTGTAAATTAATTCCACGTCTGCTGGGATTCCTCCATTTTCAGAGGGTCATCTATAATATATGATAGGGTAAATGGTGGGGACCTGGTGAAAGCTGGCGCTAATGTTAGATTACAGCAGCTGGATATGACCCGAGAGCTGTAGAGAGCGAAGCCTGGCAGTAATAAGCCACAGCGGGATCGCACGGTGATGCATCAGCGGTCCGCAAGCTCGGACATAGACAGCGCAATTAAACACATAATAGAGACCAGTGGCGAACATCAGCAGGTTAAAAAAGTGTGAATGAAGAGACAATGAAATATGGGCCTGCGAAACTAAAAGAAATGCACGTGTTCTTACTATAGATCAGGCTGGTCTTTGAGATGCAAGCTTTATTTTGATAGTTCTGAATGTGCCATTTATAATACCAGTGCTACTTTTAGCATGTAAAGATTTCTCTGAAGGCCTCCTCTGCGTCGTATCAGAAACAGCGGGAGAAAACAGCAGCCTTTGATAGGACCAAATACGTATTGCATTTAATGTGAAATTGGCTGAACAGGAGATAAGACACGCTATAAAATAATTGGTTTCTGTGTCGTGTTACGAAGCGAGCTTCCTTTGTACTGAATGCAGCAGATTACAACTCTAACAAATTAACACATCACGTCAAAATGCAGTATTGCCACTATGTTATCTTTTAAATTATTTATGATTTATGATCTGTTGTTACAAGAATAACAAGGCCTAAGATGAGCGGTGACAAACAATGTTTTCATCAGGAGAAATGACGAGAACGATATGCGACATACAGTAACTGCGAACGTCGGCAGCATGGCTACTGACTTATGAGCAAAACGTACAGTTAAGGATATTCTGTGTTTATGTCATGTGTCAATGTCGCCTTTAAATGGGGAGTAGGGATTATCTTTATCAGATAATATTATTTCTTTAGGAGGCCTTGCAGGGAGGAAAAAAAGATACTAGGCTTTCTTATAAAGACCCTTAACAAAACAGATCCTCATGATGACAGCCAGGCAAAGATGCTATAGCTTAGTCACACCTGAAACACCATCTCCAGTGAGCATTGATTTAGAACAGTGATGTGCAGCATGCATCTGAAAATGACACACACATTTAATAAAAACGGAGTACTTTTTATTCCTTCATGCGAAGCAGCAATAAAAATGAGAACTGGCCCGAAACTGTATTGTACCAATCAAGATGTTCTCAGGTTTGAACGGTGGTGTCCTTCACCTCTGCATGCATTATATAGATTTTTAGCCGATACCTTTAGAGACACCTCTAAGTATGTGGGTTGAATGTTAGTTTGCATCTCACCTGTTGACGCCGGTGTTTGTGCTTTACTTACGAGCCGGTCTGGCCCCTCAAGTCTAATACATGGGATTCTTTTTGTCCAATAAGGTGCAGGAGAACTGCCTGTCTGCTTTATCAAGGATCTCTCTGTTAGCATTCAGCACGCTGCTGAGGCTGGTAATGTGCTCTGGGCCATAATTTCTGCCCGTGTCTCACTTGGATCTGAAAATAAGTGAGATTTATGGTGTCAGCCTGAGTGACACAGGCAGCATGAGAAGCAGCAAAGCCTGTCCCGTCCCGCTGTTGCGATTAACTTCTGCTTCAGCCCGGCGTTAACACATCCATATTCTGACCCCGCCATCGGCGCTGCAGCTACAAATGAACAGGTCAAACACATTGTCGAGTTGAGGATTTTAGGGCCTGCATTATTCATAGCGCGGCAGACAGAGGAGAGTGTGGTAAATACAGTGTAAATGCTTAGCGTGTGCACCTGTTTGTGTCAACCCCCACGTCAATGTGGCTGTCCTGAAGCCAGCAGGATGCCAAGATAAAACAAAAACGTAAAAAAAGAGAAAGAAAAAGACATCAGCGTTGAAAAATTCTACGAGTGTTTTGGTTTGACTGACGACTCATCATTGGATGTGAGCCTCTTTATGATCTTTCATGTCATTTCAAGAGCAGGTGCATTAAGACAGCCGTGATGCCTGCCAATAGTCAGCTTAACTACAGTGAATGAAATATTCATAGTTGTGATAAACATTTTCATCCCTTGGTGATAAAGTATATGTACGTGTGAAGAAACTGAAATGGGACAACAGGAACGGCGAATATGCTGTAGACATTAAACGCCACTCAGACAGTGTCCTGGAGCTATTAAGCAGACTAAAAGAGACATGTCCTTTCATCAGCTTTCTCTCTCCACATTGTGCAATGCTCAATGTGGCACTTCCTCCCCTCGATTCTAGTGGGCGTTTAATTGGCTAGAACAGAGAAACATGGAGGAGAGTGGGAATAAAGGCCTTGGTAGCGCCATGCAGAGCGATACATCACTGCATGACAGCGCATTGAAGTGGTGGGATGATTGTGAAGCCAACACAGTGCCTTTTAATGAGGGTCTCTCTCTCTCTCTTTCTTTCTCCCTTGCGTCGTTCTCTTTTCATCCCACTTTTACTTCTCCAAGTAAGAACAGGTTACTCTCCTGCCTTCATTTCCCCCTCTTCCTTGTCTCCTCCCAGCTGATGGGATAAAGGTGGCTGCGGTACGCGGCCCATCTCCGCTTGGCAGTCAACCCTCACTGCCTCCTAAAAGACATCTAACCGCCTTTCAGTAGCAGTGCCCTGTCTGGGGTACATGCCGGTCAGAGATCTGATCTGCTCATTACTGTGGGCTGTGGCTGGCAGAGAGAAGATTAACTTGATGGCTGCTTTGATACTTGATCTGTTCAGCTTAAAAGGAGATGTAATGAGGACATGGACATGGATGAACTGGCACCTCAGAATAAAATGTATTGTTAAGGGGGCCACTTTTGTAGATACCTCAGTCAATAATTAAGAGACATCAAAGAAAGGGTACCTTTTTTCCCTATTAAAGTACAGAATAAAAATAAGCCATGAAAGGTGTCAATGCGTGAAAGAGTGTATATTGGGTTTTGTGCCGTTTTTTCCCCTTTAAAATGCACCGTCACTGCCTCGGTAGGAAAAGAGGCAACTGATTAGCATCAGCTGTTTCATATGTACTTCATAATCACTGTGAACATCCATAATTAGTCAGCTGTTTCTCTAGCAGCTGCCTAGTAATATTCAAACACTTGTACAATATAGAAATTACGGTCCAGTGTTTTTAAGCTTTTAAGCTGTTTTCACGCATGAACTCTGAACTACGTCTCCAGAATCGAGTCAGGACACTGTCTGCTGTTGCTCTCTGCACAATGTAACACACAACAGTACATTCTCACTAGTGGAAATACAATACTCCATAGGCTTACCGGGGATATTCTAACATAGATACAGCTGAAAACTGGTACCTAGTAGGGACCTAGTAGGGTGTCTGAATGCATTTTTGCATTTTCATATGCAGCTTTGGTAAGGTAACAGCTTTATTCTGCTTATATACAGTACATCCATTCCATGTCTACCCCCTTCACAACATCATGGGAGAACTAAGATGTGCTGTATGCAGTGATTACAGCAAAAGTTTACCATTTATCAAATACCACAATGAAAACAAGTTACATGCATGTTGGTTTAATCATTTAAAAACTGAAAATCAGGAAAATAAGAACTTAAGTTCTGGTCTGTTGTGGCCATTTTCGAAAAATAAATAAATAATGCTACTTGTTTCCTGGGTGAGGGACCAGACAAAGAGCGATTCAGAAGACCCTTATGAAAAGAACATCGAGGGAACAGTTTACCCTGCCCGGGATAGGGTTACCGGGGCCCTGCCCTGGAGCCAGGCCCGGGGAGGGTGCCCAAGGGCGAGCGTCTGGTGGCCGGGCCTTAGTCCATGGGGCCCGGCCGGGCACAGCCTGAAGAGGAGACATGGGCCCATCCTCCCGCAGGCCCACCACCCGTAGGAGGCGCCATAGGGGTCGGAAGGTGCTGGAAGGTGCTCCACCTGGAGACTCTGTTGTCCTGCTGGGAGACTTCAATGCTCACGTGGGTAACGACAGCGAGACCTGGAGAGGCGTGATTGGGAGGAACGGCCTCCCTGATCTGAACCCGAGCGGTGCTTTGTTATTGTACTTCTGTGCTAATCACAGTTTGGCCATAACGAACACCTTGTTCGAACATAAGAGTGTCCATAAGTGCACGTGGCACCAGGACGCTCTAGGCCGTAGGTCGATGATCGATTTTGTAATCGTATCACCAGACCTGCGACCATATGTTCTGGACATTCGGGTAAAGAGAGGGGTTGAGCTGTCAACTGATCACCACCTGGTGGTGAGTTGGATCAGGTGGCGGGGGAGGACGCTGGACAGACCTGGTGCACCTAAACGCGTAGTGAGGGTGTGCTGGGAATGTCTAGCAGAGGCCCCAGTCTGTGAGATCTTCAACGCACACCTCCGGCAGAGCTTCAACAGCATTCCGAGGGAGACTAGGGACATTGAGTCCAAATGGACCATGTTCAGCATCTCCATTGCCGAAGCTGTTGCATTGAGCAGCGGCCACAAGGAGGTTGGTGCCTGCCGTGGTGGTAATTCCCGAGCCAAATGGTGGATACCAGAGGTGAAGGGAGCCACCAGGCTGAAGAAGGAGTCCTATCGGGCTTGGTTAGCCTGTGGGACTCCGGAGGCAGCCGACAGGTATCAACAGGCCAAGCGGAATGCGGCTCGGGCAGTGGCTGAAGCAAAAACTCGGGTGTGGGAGGAGTTCGGAGAGGCCATGGAAAAAGACTTTCGGACTGCCTCGAAGAGATTCTGGCAAACCGTCAGGCGTCTCAGGAGGGGAAAGCGGTGCTCTACCTGCACTGTGTATAGTGCTGGCGGAGCGCTGCTGACGTCGACTGAGAAAATTGTCAGGCGGTGGAAGGAATACTTCGAGGACCTCCTTAATCCCACTGACACTTCTTCTGAGGAGGAAGCAGAGTCTGGAGATGAGGGGAATGACCCGCCAATTTCCGGGGGTGAGGTCACTGAGGCAGTTAAACAACTCCTTGGTGGCAGAGCCCCTGGTGTTGATGAGGTCCGCCCCGAGTTCCTGAAGGCTCTGGACGATGTAGGGCTGTCCTGGTTGACACGCCTCTGCAATGTTGCGTGGAGGTCAGGGGCAGTACCCGTGGACTGGCAGACCGGGGTGCCAGTCCACGGGGTCCCCCTTCTTAAAGATGGTGGTCCCCATCTTTAAGAAGGGGGACCGGAGGGTGTGTTCCAACTACAGGGGGATCACACTCCTCAGCCTCCCTGGGAAAGTCTATGCCAGGATGCTGGAAAGGAGAGTTCGTCCGCTAGTCGAACCTCGGATACAGGAGGAACAATGCGGTTTTCGTCCTGGTCGCGGAACACTGGACCAGCTCTTTATCCTCTCGAGGATACTTGAGGGTGCATGGGAGTTTGCCCAACCAGTCTACATGTGTTTTGTGGACTTGGAGAAGGCATTCGACCATGTCCCTCGGGGTGTCCTGTGGGAGGTGTTGCGGGAGTATGGGGTGTCTGGCCCATTGCTATGGGCCATTCGATCCATATACAACCGTTGCAAGAGCTTGGTTCGCATTGCCGGCAATAAGTCGGACTCATTCCCAGTGGGTGATGGGCTCCGCCAGGGCTGCCCTTTGTCTCAGATTCTGTTCATAATTTTTATGGACAGGATTTCTAGGCGCAGCCAAGTGGCGGAGGGCTTTCGCTTTGGTGGCCTCAGAATCTCATCTCTGATTTTTGTGAATGATGTGGTTCTGTTGGCTTCATCGGGTGAGGGCCTCCAGCTCGCACTGGAACAGTTCGCAGCCGAGTGTGAAGCAGCGGGAATAAGGATCAGCACCTCCAAATCTGAGGCCATGGTTCTCAGCTGGAAAATGGTGGAGTGCCCACTCCGGGTCGGGGATGAGTTCCTGCCCCAAGTGGAGGAGTTCAAGTATCTCGGGGTCTTGTTCGCGAATGATGGGAGAAGGGAACCGGAGATCGACAGACAGATTGGGGCTGCAGCTGCAGTAATGCAGACGCTGCACCGGTCCGTCGTGGTGAAGAGGGAGCTGAGTGTAAAAGCGAAGCTCTCAATTTACCGGTCGATCTACGTCCCTACCCTCACCTATGGCCACGAACTGTGGTTAGTGACCGAAAGAACGAGATCGCGGATACAAGCGGCAGAAATGAGCTGGCCTCTCCCTTAGAGATAGGGTGAGAAGTTCGGCCATCCGGGAGGGGCTCAGAGTAGAGCAGCTGCTGCTCCACATCGAAAGGAGCCAGCTGAGTTGGTTCGGGCATCTGACAAGGATGCCCCCTGGGCGCCTCCTGGGTGAGGTGTTCCAGGCATGTCCCACCGGGAGGAGGCCCCGGGGCAGACCCAGGACACGCTGGAGAGATTATATCTCTCGGCTGGCCTGGGAACGCCTTGGTGTTCCCCCGCATAAGCTGGAGGAGGTGGCTGGGGAGAGGGAGGTCTGGGCCTGTTTGCTTAGGCTGCTGCCCTCGCGACCCAGCCTCGGATAAAGCGGATGAAGATGGATGGATGGATGGATGGATACTTGTTTCCCACTATTACACTTTTTATACTGAGCTGAGCCTTTAATGCCTGCAGTTTCTTATGTTTCATATGCACTGTCAAAAAAAATAAACTGATTGTGACGATTGGCTATACAGCGAATGAAGCCATTTCAAGTTATTCAAATATTCATTATTTGGTGAATACTTTAGCTGAATCCTTGTTGCTGCTTCGACTCTTTGAAGTCCCTCTGAGCCTCTTCCGTCTAAATCTGACTATATAACCATTTAGATAGTCGGGTCCTTGACTGAGGTGCCTCTTAGTGAAGTAAAAGAATAAATCATCTTCCTTCTGTTCTTTATTGTCTTCTTGCCCTCACACCCTTCAAAAGAAGGGCAACCAGTGATGTATGAAGAACTCCTCTCATTTAATCTGCTTGCACAGTTATGCAAGAGGATTCGCACAACTATTTATGGACAGTATTGATCTTTTAGTCACGCTGACTTGCTCTCAAATGTTAATTATTTATGAGTGCACATAAGTTATGGGTAAACTCTGACTATGTGGAAGTGTCACAACGACATGCTGTAGACAGGCCAAATCTCTCCACAGGTAATTGCTTTATTTGTGCCTCATTCCTTAGCCTGTGTGGATTATTATTATTATTGTGGGCTCTGGTTAATGTCGTAAGATCTAAATAAGTTTGGAAAAAAAATTACACAAATGCATTGCAATGGGAGACGTATTTAGTTTAATATGACATTGTGAACGGGCATTCAATTATAAAACCCTGCTGCATCTATTCATCTTCAGGCAATCTGTAAACCTGCCTATCCATGAAAATACATTAACAGACTTATTAGTGTCTGTGCTTGCAAAATTAAATATACGTGGATAATTGAGGACTGCTCCTAAAAGGACAGAGCCATCCTCAAGAGCCCGTTGGCCCCGAATTGCCACCCTTGCTGAGAAAGGGAGCTTGTGAATAAAACATGGCTGCCTGCGGAAGCTCTGCATTTTAAGTTTATGGGACGAATCCTCTTGCAGTTCTCATGAATACTATACCTATAATACATCTAGATCAGTGGGTCAGAAGGGAGGCGAAGACGTCCCTGGCGAATTTCCATAACAGTCAGAACCCAGAATCAAGGTCAGCCACCATGGACACAATCATCTCGCCTAGAGATGAGCGCGAAAGCTGCGGGGGCTCAGGGGAGGTAGCCGGTCGGTGCTTTGAGTGATGCTGGCTCCTGTACACCTCGTGCGTGCCCCTGCTGTTCGCCCATTGTGTAAGAGCCCAGAGGCCAGAAGGCAGGGAAACAACCCCGCCTGTGCCAGTCTGCTCAATTTCAGCCCGATATCTATCACACACAGCCGATCGATGAAGAGTTCTTCAGCAACAGCCAGCAATGCCTGTAGGGGAATGACCTCTTGATCTCTGTCTGATTTCTTCACCCGTCTCTGATCGAGATCCATACTGCCAGCTTAGCTTGGCTTAGCCTGGCTTAGCTGCCCTCTGGACACAGACCTCTCTCAACAGGCACAAAGGTCAGCTCTATTGGAGAGTCCATTACTGCTAAAAAAAATACACACATTCCTTTCAAACCTCAGTGGGTAAGGATTTAAAGTCAGAGTGAATAGAACTGGACCGGAATGTGAAGTAGGATGTTAACAATCATGGGGAGATGTGAGATATGGACACATGTCACTCTGAAATTGATCTGTCAGTCTGCATCCCGCCCTTTGCGTCATCCCTGCTTTTTTCTTCTTTTTTGAGCTGAACAAACTTTTTTTTCAGCTCAACTTGGCAAAGTCAGGATAGAGAGGTCTGCAGCGAAAGCGATTTAGGTTCAGCGCAATGTATTAGAAAAACAAAACTATAAGTGGTTCCACAGGGCGGTGCAGGTCCTGGGCATTTTCTGTAGGTGCTGGAAAATAAGGCTGTGCACAAATACGGTGTTTTATGCATGAATTATGCAACGCTTCGGAGACCATCTTCCGAGATCTGCAGTGGCACAGTAAACAAGTCCTCTGACCTGACTTGTAGAGAAGCTTTCCAAACCGCAGCGGAAAGGTTAGCTGTCTTAATGGTGATCCGCTAATTTGCAAATGTCACTGTAATGAGCAAGCTTTGAGAGGTATCATCCTGCTCACCTATAATGTTTGTTCTCTGTTTAATAAAATGACTTTAAAGTCTATCCAAGTGACAATGGCTTTGCCATAAAAACCTCAGTGTGTGTGCTCGTTTGTGTGCAGTGGTGCAGTGAAAAGATGGTTGTTCTCGCCGTAAGTGCAGTTATGGGGTGTCAGTCCCTGTCGAGAGCATTTTTACATCCTGCGATGACAAAGGAGCAAAGGCACGTAGAAAATGTTTAGGCACGCAGTCTCGAGTACTCAGATCATGGTTTAGAAAAGCATTTGTCACAATCGTCCGTCCTAGTTAGCATTACATGTAGTGTGCCACGTGCATACGGCAGCTCCTCAATTAGTGCTACCACTTCATCATCAGCCTCTAAGCTGTAGTAGATGCTAATGGACTGTTTGCTTGGGATGCATCCATCAGCTCTTTATTGTAAACTGCATGACTCATGAGAAGGGGGAAAATGCAATGTTTCATTAAAACAGCAGGGGTATCCAACACAGGCTTGGCCGTAGTGGAATAAAGTGGCTAAGCTTTTCAGAAGACCAAAATCAGGTTTTTGGGAGGTGGGATGGGTTTTGGGGGAAGGTGGTTGTGAAAACTGTACAATGCATGATTGTGTAATACACAGCTTGCATGATTTTACCAGTGCCCTTGATGGGTTTTCTGCAGGATTAGCTGGGATGTAAGTGCTCATCTCTATGTTTGACTATATGTTTGATGAATGGCACTCCAGATTTCACTTGCCTGGTAGAGAAAAGATATGCATTGCAACAGAGGGAATGGAATAGAAAGGAGTAAAATAAAACATTGGTTGGAAGATGCTGATAGATGACTTTATCATGCGAGAGCAGAAGTGGCCAGAGAGGGCCGGGGTGATGATGTATTGGTTAACAATACATTGAAGCAGTACGTGAAAGCTAACGGCTTCTTTCATTTCTCCTCATCTCTATGCCTGAGAATGCTCGTGTGAGTGAGCACAGTATGGTGTCTCGGCTGGAATAGGAAGACTGATGAGTCAAGATATGATGTATGCCCTGTCCTCCCGCTCCCTCTCCATCACCGGGCATCCACAGGATGGGTAATGATGATGAGGGTAGCCTGGACAGGAGCACATTACTTTACGATGGTAAAAGATAATGGACCAGCCTCCTACTGTGCAGGGGAATCTGCTCAGGCATCCAATTACTGCCCTTAAAATCCATCTCAAGATGACAGAAAAAAACCCACAAAGCTTTTTCACACTTTTACTGAAATGGAGGATGCCCGCATTAAGGAGGCGGAGGTTGAGAAGGGAGGCAATTAATCTGCATTGTTATTAAATAAATTTATGCTCATCTGGAGCAAACAGGAGAAAAATACAGAGTGGAAAAAGGTCTCAAAAAAGAAGAAAGCATCTAAAAAGTAGGGGGAAGAGGAGACAAGCTAGGACAGCCACAGTGGTATTACAGTCGA
Organism: Mchenga conophoros; assembly: GCF_057382185.1. Taxonomy (NCBI): domain Eukaryota; kingdom Metazoa; phylum Chordata; class Actinopteri; order Cichliformes; family Cichlidae; genus Mchenga; species Mchenga conophoros. The sequence goes on from NC_140537.1 coordinate 12,788,935, forward strand.
CAGAGGGAGTTCAGAAGCCTTCCCTCGCTCTAAACTGACGGAAACTTTTGAGTACTCTTTTCATTTTCGTCTTTTGAAATAATTGCTGCATTTGCAGAACTCCTGCTTCACAGTTTGAAATTGGTGACAAAGTGGAGAGCAGCGCTCTAAGCCCTCCCAGTGCAGGTGGATCTGTGACAACACACAGGAGGAGCCCTCTTCAAAGAGAGCAGAAAAAGGAGCGCTCATCTTTCAAAACGATGTCAGTGCTTTCCCAGAAGCGTCACCCATAGCAGAGCCATTCACTTGGCATGGGTAATGAAATAAAAGGAGCTTTTTATAATAATCACTTCAAGCAAGGGCGCAATAATTTAGAACATGCCGTAAATTGGGAGGGAATGGGTCTGAGGAGCCGCTGGAGTAATAGACCATAAATGTGATCAAACCAAAAATCAGCTTCCCATTACTAATACTCATTAGCTTTATTACGTTATAACCTTTAGAGACGTGGTCAGTTATGGATCTGCGTTGAGTTTATGAGATTTCTGCTCTAAAAACAATTAGAGCAGTTTTTAAAGTACGAGTGACAAAATTCACTCCAGCTTATTAGACTAATTAAAGCTAATTACAGATGAAAAACACTTTCTAGAGAAGCTGTTGTGTCAACAGATGCCTTCAGCATGCTTTATGAAGTTTGGAAAATTGCCCTCTGTGATTGCGTTTGTCTGCCATCCGCTGCTTCTGCTCTTCTATGCGCTTGTTTTTCCATTTTTTCCATATTATCTATAACTTCAATGTGATGTCAACATTACTGATTTTTAAGCACGGTTACCTTAAAAAAATTACAACAATATCCATAATAGAGAAAGACAAATGCAAATAAATACGCAAAAAAAAAGCTAGTGGTTTGGCTACCTGGAGCTCCAGCAAGTCACATTTTTATATTTCTGTGACACCAAATTTTATATACCCTAAATTTGCAGGGTGTAAAATTTTCACTGCGGTCAACTGAGTTGTTTGCTATCAAGTGCATACCATAGCAACAATGGCTGTTATAGGAAAAACATGTTTAAGTCACCGAAGAGTATAAGAAAAGCTAATTTTAGAATGTAGTTTATAAGTTGGCTGGGATCTGGATCTGTCCCGGAGCTTTTCCCTATCAGTGGATGGCTGTCAGTCCACTGTTTATGCCAGCTGTCAATGCCAGGTGAAAAGCACCCACTTTTATTTACTCTGGAAGAGACTGTAAGACTGTGAAAGGAGTCTGATATGAGTCAGTGAGTAAGAGACGCTCATTTCAGTTCAGCTGAGGAGATGCTCAACTGTCGGCAAATGCTGCTGTTTTTGTGCCGTTACCTACTGTTAGCCTCTGTTAGCCTCTGTTTGCCAGCATTAGTAAAACTTTCTTTAAAGTAGGCCATTATGCACCCACAGTCTAGCGCTAGGCTGCGATGCTTAGCAAATAAACTCTCATACAATGTGAGAATGTAATCGTACTGTTTGTTAGAGAAAAAGTCAGATTTTTTACATTAGCTAGCATAATGCTAGCTTATATTCAGGTGTTGTTGCATAGCCAGCTCTTTTTGTGGTGACAGGGACACGACAGGTAACTGTGGCAATAACAGGAATAAATGAGGATGTTTATGTATGTTAGAGTCATGGGGAGGAAGTGAATGATATTTTAATAAGATGTCAGTGGCACTGTCGCATTCCTTCGGATTTTAGCTTCTTTGGTGAAGCGAACCCCTTCTGTGATGATAAAACAAAGGTACAGTATGATCCTTCATATGTTAAGAATATAAACATCCCTTTGCAGCACGTCTTTTCCTTTGACGTACTATAAATGTGATTACGGAGAAGTCCTGTACTCAAATATGGTGGGGGATCATGGCAGCTTGCACAAGCAGCAAACAATCTTCTGTGTATTTTTAATAGATTAATTATGGGTTTATGAGAATGCATCAGTTTATTGGAAGATGTAATGAAACACTATTCTATGTATATTTTTGTAGAGCATATACATTTTCTATTAAATAACCTAAAAAATTACTGGCTGTGCCTTTAAAAACGCAACTATATATTAAATTTGGTCAGCCGTCAGGTTTGTACTGTGAAGGAGTATCAGTGTTTCTGATAGATGTAAGAGCATGTAAGTGTATAAACATTAACAATTCGTTTTGAGACAAATGAGAAACTGAATAACCATAATCTTTCTGACTGTTAGGTAATTTAAACTGTTAAACTCCTTGATACATTCACCCAAGTATCCTTTAGTTGATGCTGTGTGCTCAGAGAAGGAGAAAAGAACAATTTAATGTCAGAACAGAAGACAGTTCATGGGATATTTTAGACAATAACAGTCAGTTCTTGGAAGGAAGTAAACCGGGCAAGCCAATAGAGATTGGCATCAGCTGATCTAGGAATGTCATCCATAAAGGTGACCAAACAAACTGTTCTGTGTTTCTGAGTGGTCACATCAACTGACCAGGAAGCGGAATGACAGAGAGAGTTCTGACATTTACTTTTTATTGAGAAATCATCTTGAAAGTAAGCTCAGTCTCAAAATATATGACTCCCGGGAATCTGAGATGAAAAAGTAAGGCCCAGATGTGGCTCAGGAGGTAGAGGAGGTCATCTACCAGTCAAATACTGAACCTCAAATTGCCCCAGATGCATTCATCAGAGTGTGAGTGCGTGTTAGGAAAAACACACACAAACACAAACTTCAAGGCACAGAATAAAAGTGTCCGTGGAAGGGTGGATGCGGCTAGTACTAAGAGTAGCTTAGGAGTACTTGGCTAAAGATGAAGCAGACCGAACCTAACACATGGGGTGTTGGTTGGCTAGATTAGAGAGCAAGGTAGCAGGCAGCCGGCTAGCAGCTGAAAACTCGGGATCAAGCAGGGGGCTAGTGGGCAGTAGATTGGAAAGGAGCGGAAAGCCCCAGCATTAGGCATAATCCATAGAGGCCTCCTGAACATCATAATACCCTCTCAGATATTCCTTGCCCATGCTGCTTTGGCAGCATTAGGGCAACCCACATACCATTAAAGACTACTTCTGCTCCACGTTTTCCATTTTTGTGAAAATGGCAACTTCAGTTCCATGTGCAGAGACCAGTTTTGTTTTGATGTTAGATTTTGCTTTCCCTTTCGGAGGCAAGATGGTGATGGCGACACACCTGCAGGTGTGTGCGTGTGTAAAGGGGGTTTGATGGCATTGCTCTTACATTACCTTACTTCCTCTTTTCTATCAGCGAAGAGTGTAGCAGGGAGGAGGGTGAGGAACTTATCTCTGGGCTTTTTCATGCCACAGTGATCCCAAGTAATCTAATTCAGCCTTCCTCTTTCTCGCTTGTGTGCTTTTCTCATACTGGTGCATGCAGATTGCAAAAAGCCTTACGTGCCTGTGTGTATTTGTGGGTGTGCAGGTGGGAAAAAAAAAAAGGGGGGGGGGGGACGACAGAGAAATACAGTTAATGAGAGTTAATGAGTTCTGGATGTATCTCCATCTATTTACGTTATGTGTTAAGTACTGCACCACTGGGGTGGCTGGAGTCGATGTGCACCTTTGGCTGTTGTCTGTGTGGGAGATGGCCATGGAGAAAAATGAAATAGCAAAGCAAAGAGAATATGTGTGCAGTCTTGTGCTGAACCCAAATAAAATGAAATTTTGAAAAAAGAAGTCCCCAAAAGAAATTTTAAACTTAATTTCTGATGATGAAAATGTCAGAAATGTTAGTATCAAAGGTATAGGCTGATCAGTGAAACCAGTCCTTTTTTATATACTTTATCCACACACTCACACGTGATAGCAGCTGCTTCACTGACTCACTGACAAGCCCTCTGAACAGATTAGAAAATCAAGGTAAGGAAAACAAAAATCAAAACTTTCAGTGCATACAGGGCACAGACACACAAATGAAGAGACAGTGCATCGTCTTTTTTATGGGACACATAACATCTTAGCGATCTTTAAGGCTTCGGTCTATAAGTTCAGCAAATAATTGCAATATTTAGTTAATTGAGATGCATTTTGTCGCAGTGATAAAATGTGTGATTTATACTTAGCAGTGAAAACCTTCCTCTGTGCACAATGGGTGGAGTGAAAATGCAGGGACGTGTCTGCAGGCTTGTGCACTCATTCACAGACTTCATTTTACAAAAACAATAAAGGCAATACTGCCAAGAATACGACCTGCACAACAGCTAAATACAATCAGATAATACAAATAAAGATTTTATTTACAGTGTGTTCACTGAGCGAGCGGGTGAAAAATCTCTGCTGGGGTCTCTTTTTTTACAAGCACAGGCTTTTGCAAAGTAATCATGCAAATCATCTTTGTAGTTTATGCCACTAGAAGTCATGTTTTCCTAGAGTAAGGAAGATGCACTGTTCATGCATCAGCGACATGAAAAAAGGGCGTGAGAGAGGGAACTCGAGCAATACTGAAGCATTAAAAACATAACTTCAATTATCCCAAGACTGGATCTGGGAGTGAGGATGCCTCAAATTCCTCTGAATTTTGGAACAGCCACCCACAGGCATCTATCATCTACGCAGCTACAGGCAATACTTACAGAATAACAATGACTAAGCAGTCAGGTCTGTATCATGCAGATCAGAAGCACCGAATCAGAAACAAACGCAATCTCTGCTTTAGTAATCAGCACCACTGTGACACTATGTCTTTCCCTTTTGTCAACACAACTCATTTCACTCATTTATTCACTTGAACGCTCTTGATCTAAATCAGAAACCGTGTTCTCCGGGTCGCTGAACAAAGCTACAAAGATGCATGAAATGCTCCTTGCATGAACCTCGACGAGGGATGAGCAACACAACCGACTACCTGCGCCTCGCTGAGGGAGACACACAGCTCCGGGCAAACCCTCAAGCCAGAGCCAGCCTTGAGACTCCAACTGTGGCCTGTTGGGAGCTACAGATGCTCTCTTCTTGCCCTGCTCCTAAACACACTTTGTGAGCACAGAGCAAACATCATTGCCTCTGCTTTCGCTGTCAAAACAACAGTCATGGAAGACGTTTAGAAGTCCTTTAGCAAAGTTAAAGCAGATACACTACAAAGAAACAAGTTAAAAAATAGAATCGAGTAAATGCAGTTATCTGTATTATCACTAAAATATATTTAAAGAATTAAAAGTTAAAATGCCTATTATGCAGAATAGCTTAATAGCTTAGTTAAATATAAAGGTTTGTTATTGAAACATGGGTTTAACTTTTTGTATATACAAAAACCTGTTGTCAGATACATGCAATTGATTAGAAAGTGTAATAATTCTCTGTGAAATGTAATGAAGCATCAAATATAAAGCTGGAAAAGGAAAATAAAATGCTTCAATAATACTGTTAATTTCCAGCCCAGCTGAGGAGCAACTGTCTGTGACGCATTATTTGAAGCATCCCAGAGGAAAAAGAAAAAAATCCTGCTCACTATAGCCTGTTTTTTCTGTCTCATTACAAAACAAATCATCTTGATATATATGGAGATTACTCATTTCTAAGCTGTTTCTCCCAAGCTTCCCCTTTGGACAAATAAAGAGCAAAACGAATGAAATCAGTCTAGGATTAATCATCCTGTCCAGTTTGATGGAAAAAACAGGAGAAGCACAAGAAAAACAAGGAGACAAAGCCTCATTTTGATCAATGAAACAACGTTCTTACATTTCACAAGCCCATTTATAAACCAATCAAGTTTTCCTTTTGTTCTCACCGTTATCTCAAAAGCTGATTGTTACAGTCAAATAAAGAGTGAGGGAGCAGTGAGAGAAAATGAGCATTTTTTAGGATCTTAAATAGGGATCGCAGTAGGATGAGAGGAAGGCCATTCCTCAAAAGCTGAATTTAAGCAAACTCTCATGTTAAACTTAAATTCTGTCATGTCTGAGAGCAACAGACTGGACAGAGAAAAGATTTTGAATAATTTGACATGCTCTTCCCCCTGGAATGGCATCACTGATATAAACATACTATTATCAAAGATTATTCAGCTTCAGCTAAATTAATGTCACTCCGTATACCACGAATGCATTCTCCTTGCTCGTTTATTAATACTTTGAATCTAATCTTTTTTGTTGTTGTTTTTTTAAAAATCTGACCAGCCATAAATATACTGATATCCTGCTTATAATTAATAGGGCAAAAAGTCTTTGCAATGCATTTCTTTCTTGTCGTGCAAACACATATGCAAATGTTGATTCTTGGTGTGAATTTACAATATGGTGCTCCATATTACCAGCATCTTCTACACGCATTCAGGGTAATGAGTCCAGCCATTTATATGTTTTGGGCACTGCACTGAGCTGGAAGTGGCATCACTCACCATGGCCAGGGGCACGATGCCCGCCACGTCCTCCTGAGCCAGGCGGATCTCTGTCTCCACCTCTTGAGTGGCAGCGCGACTGGCCGGGTATTCCACCTGCCAGGCCATCCAGCGGCTGCCCATCGGCTCTGGGAAGCTTTCCATTTTCAGATCCACCTGGAGCACCCTCTGAACTCCCATCTCAGGCCTATCAGCGTGCAGGAAAAAAAGAGAGCGTGAGTGAATAGTTAAGCAGGTGGCTTGAAAAAAAAAGAGCGTGTGCGGATGTCGTGACTTATGTGTGTTGGTGAGTTCATTCAACCCGGTTTCTGGTCTAATGACGACAAATGGTAAAGGCTGATGAATGTGTCTGAGGTGGATATCTATGACATTTTACCAGCTGAGATTCTCCAAAATGCCAAGTCCCTTTGTGTATGACTCTCTGTTCAACTCTCTGCTTTATGGAATATCATCCCGCCCGCTCTATATTCCTCTCACACTTTACAGTAGGTGATGTGCAATGTAAACACAACCTACGGCACAATCTCCCCGACACTCCAAAGAGCAATTCAAAGGAATATTTCATCAAGAGTAACCCCCACTAAGTTGTTGATGGCTGGGTTTGTCACCGCTGCCCTTGTTTGCCTTGCAGGAGTATAAATATACGGCATGCTTCAGCTCGATCTACAGTAGGCCTGAATTAAGTCAGACAAATGGAGAGCGTCGATAACAAAATTTCCCATGCCGCCATAAGTCTCCGGTGCTCACGGTTTAAATATAGCCCTGAGGCAGGAAAGGTCAGCATTACACGGGAGCTGGAGGAGATGGGAAATGGCACAAGATCTGTTAGCCACATCGTGCGTGTCAAATGGCAGGACTCGGGCCCAATAAATTTCATGCACGGTCTCTGTGGCACACCGGCGCAAAACAGCATCATGTAATTTGAGCATGGTGTGGGGGAGAGACAGAGAAAAGCAGGGGTGAAGAAATTCACATGTTTTTTTGTTTGGAGAGAAGAGCCTGTGGGGAATAGTGTCAAACATGAAGCAGAAAAAAAAGCAAATAATACAACGCCATGAGGAGAGACGATACATTTAACTCGTGGAAAGACAGCACACGCAAATGTATAACATCCTAAATTATAAATAGGAGACTAAAAACAGTGGCAAAATAAATAATAGAAATATTCAGAGAGGACACATCTTTCACATCGTTCTTATATTCTTGCATCTGACACTGAAAGAATGAAAGATTTGTCACGCAGCAGAGCACAACAACCCAATTTTCACATCCAACAGAGGTGTGTATAAATAATTAAGATGACAACCGAACAACTTGTGTCACATTTCATATTATCGTTCTAATCAGAGTGTACGACTCGCTGAAAACACAGAACGACAGCGTGGACTTACGTAACCGCTCCACATTGCTGTGGAAAAAACCACAGATACTAATATCTGTATAAAGATGAGCAAAGTCACAAATTTCAGCAGGTGAAGAATTTCAACAGATGATGCACTAAACGTCCCGAAATAAAGTGCTTCAGTGTCACACAAAACCCGTGTCAGTCATCTGTCCAAGTGGCCTACTTTTCTTAGAACAGGCTTTTTTTCTTCTTTTTTAAAAGGTTGTTCTGGAAAAAACATCTCACATTTTAGGCAGCCAACAAGGAAGACAGGCAAAAGAATGAAAGCGACTGCACAGCAGAAAGGTTTGATTATACTTTACATACACTGCCAGGTATGGGAAAAGAGCGCACACACTCACAAAGTCAAAGGGCCTCCAGAAAAGACAGACACAATGTATTATTAGTTTTTTCCTCCCCTCTCTCCTTGAAACATGTCAATTATTTCCCTCCTTGCGTGATCCACTTGGCAGAGTTTAATAGCTGCTGTAAATGCTGCAACTTTTATGAGGTTACTGTATTTCTCCTTATAATAACAGTGTCAACAAAATGTTGAGGTTATGAGATTGTACATTGGACAAACAGGTCTTTCTTTTTAGGATGCAGACATGCTGCTAATTTGGCAGTTTTGTGAGAGAAATACATTTCCTTCAAAAGCAGACAGCATATGACAGCAATATAAAAACAAGTGCAAGAGAAGGATAAGCACAGACATGAGAATGCACACTGTTAGTCCATAGCTTGGTGTTTATTTGACCTCACCTTTGCTGGGGACTAATGGAAATAAGTTAGAGTGTGAAAAACACAGCTCTATGCAAAGGTCTGGAATTCAGTACGGTACAAAAAAATTTTGAGCTATAATATTACCCAATATTTTACCAGTGAAATTTGAAACTTGTGCAAAACACGCATGGGAATAGAGTATATAAGATCTGTATAATTCTAATGAGCTTAAAAGTCAGTATTTGGTTTGATCACTTTTATTCTTCAGCACAGCCTGAACTCTCTTAATCAAACTTTCTTGTCATTTCTTTCAGTAGTTTTAAGGAATAGTTCCCCAGGATTCTTGAGAGACATTCAAAGATCTTCTTTGGATGTTGGCTGCTTTTTGGTCTGTTCTCTGTCAGGATGATCCTGCACTGCTTCAATAATGTTGAGGGTTGAAATCTGAGGAGGCCAGTCCATGACTGTTTCATTGTATGTTTCCTATCTGGGTATGGTTTTCACAGTTTCATGGTTTGGGATCATTGCCATTGGGAAAAAAGAAGCTGTTGACAATCAGATGCTTTTCAGATGGTAATACATGGTTGGTCACAATCTGACTGTACTTTGGTGCATTCATAATGCCATAAATTTTGACAAGACCAACACCACTAGCTGAAATACAACCCTAAACCATGACACAGCCTCCAAAATGTTTGCAGATGGCTGTAGACATTCATTGTTGACTTTCCCCATACACAATAATGACTACTTAAACGAAAAATTTCTAATTTGGATACATCACTTATGAACACATGTTGTCACTGACTTTCAGTAGAGATCTTGTGTAATTTGGCATAGCTCAGGCTTTCCCCTCTATTTCCCTTCTTTAAGAGTGGCTTCTTGACAGCCACCTTTCCACTGAGACCATTTCTGATGAGGCTTCAGTGAACAGTAGATGGATAAACTGAAGGGGCAGGTGCCTCTCTCAGGTCCTGTGTCAGATCTTTGCTGGATTTCCCCCCCTATTTCTTGAGGACATGACTTTCATATACTCACTTGCTATAGTTCACTTTTAGCACAGCCATTTCTTCTTTGTCCTCCACTTGTTCAGTTTCCTGAATTTTAAAGGACAGTTTCCTTTTGAAGTTTAATGAAATTGTGGAAGTCACATTTGAAGCCATTGTTTTAGCATTCTGGCCACTGCCATGATGGTTTTCCTTGAGCCAGAAGTGACCATATGCAAGAGAGTGGACTGCAAAGCTGCCAGCTAATGCCACTAAATTTTGCTAGAAGCTGTGTCCATAGACAATAGCAGTACATCACAAAGACACTGATGCCTGCTAATTAATCCTAAGTAACAAGCTTCAATATCAGTCAAACACACCTGAGCACCAGCTTTTTAGTTAAGCTGTTAGTACAAATAATCACACTGGTCATCTCTTTTGTCAAGTAATTGGACTAAAATAGTCGTCCGACAGCAGAAACTGAAGAGAAGCTGTTCTGCTCCACTAGAACTCTTACTTCAGTGTCTCGGTGAAGATAAAGCCTGGATGGCCTCTAACTTCCTTAACTATAATGAGAACAAAACTGACGTGATAATGTTTGGACCAAGTGGCAATCCCAGCACTTCTCATTTTAACCTGCATAGTCCTGAGTAGGGATGGGTACCGGTGTCCGGTGCCATGATGGCACCGGTTCTGACATAAACGGTAGTAACCAGACCGAAAAGCAGCGCACATTTCGGTGCTTTATTTCGGTGCTTTTTTTCCCTGAGCTGTGATACACTTCTAGCCAATCATTTTACGTTTCCGAGGATAGTAGGCGGGGCCAGGTACGTACGTTCTGTTAGAGCAGAGCTCCAGATTAAAAATGTCCAAGGCGAAGCGGTCAAAAGTCTGGCTGTACTTCACAGCAAAATATGCAAACTCAGCAGCCTGCAACAAGTGCTTTAAGGTGATATTGTGATACTGTCAAAGGAGGTAACACCAAGAATCCGATGAAACACCTGGCGACGCATAGCGTTTTTTTTAAAAGCCGAGAAATACGCCGTATTTGATAGCTTGCTGCGAGACCTCACACCGTGCACGTCGGGTGGGTTGCCAGTTATCGGACCCGGAGCAACATCCCCCAAAAACCCGAAGAATAGAGTCCTGGCCCCTAGCCCTGCCAGTGTAGCAGAAATGATGAGGATGATGATGCAGCAGCAGCCGTTCTTCTCTGCGTGAGTCGCTTAATGTTGTTCGTGTGTAATTTACGTTGAGTAGGCTAAACACGTTATTACATTAATGCATGTAAGGTGAACTAGCAAACATCATCATAGCTACATGCGGCTGTCTTCTTGTTTGATGGCAGATACTCCCTTCACCCTGGCCAAAAAAGGCTAAAATGACCAAAGAAAAAGTGGGAAACAGTTAAACATGAGAGGTTTTTGGACAAAGTTTGTGTTTTTTCCATTGTTTAAGCACTGCTTCCAGCCAAGAGTGATACCATATATGCCACATAGCTGCAGAAAAGGCACACATTGTTATCTTTTTACAAAAAAAAAAAACAGCTGAACATGAGAGGTTTTTGGACAAAGTTTGTGTTCTCCATTCTTTAAGCACCGGTTCGAGCACCGTTTAAGCACCGGCACCGTTTCAAAAGTACCGATTTGGCACCGGTATCGGATAAAACCTAAACGATACCCATCCCTAGTCCTGAGCCTTTTATTAAGTCACACGCAAAAATTCAGCGGTTAAATTTGACACAAATTTCACCTTTGAAAAACGGATTAGCTCAGTTCTACAGTGGTCTTTTTTCAAACTGAGGCTTTTATCCAAGGTGAAATCATTTCCATGCTTTTATTACATCCCAGCTGGACTATCGTAACTCCTTAAATGTTGGGGTTAGTCGGACCTGCCTTGCAAGACTGCAGTTGGTCAAGAATGCTGCAGCTCGTCTTCTGAACATATTTCCCCGGTGCTTGTCTCTCTTCACTGGCTCCCTGTTCACTTCAGAATTGGTTTTAAAATTTTATTGTTGACTTACAAAGCCCTGGATGGACAGGCTCCCGGGTATTTGTCTGACCTCTTGCAGCCTTATGCGCTCTCTAGATCTCTTAGATCAAATGATCTTTTGATTTCAGCCATACCAAGGTCTAGGCTGGTTCACAGAGGTGATCGAGCATTTGGAGTCGTAGCGCCTAAACTGTGGAATAATCTACACATCAGACAGGCTCCTTTTAAAATCTCATCTAAAACACATTTGTATTCACAGGCTTTTAATACAGTATGAGAGTTATTTGGTATTTCTTACTAATATTATAAATTATTTAATACAAGTTATTTTGTGTTTCTGCACAGCACTTTGGTCAATGTTGCTGTTGTAATTAAACGTGCTATAAAAATAAAAAAACATAAATGAAACAAACATGGGGGAGTGATCTAGTTCAGTGATTCGGAACATCGAGGTAAGTCCTAACACAAATCTATCAGCCTAGTTAGCAACCAGCTATCAGTTAATGCGATATCCTTAAAAACGGAAACTTTAAGGTTTAAAAACACCCTGAGAGGCTTAGTTATAAAGAAAATTCAGCCCAGAGAGTTGTTATAATGGACAAATATAGCTGCAGGGATCACAATCATTTTGTTGCACGAGGCTGTAAACTGTCTGCTCTTTGTTGGAAACGTCCAACCTTTTTACGTGCGAGTCCACAGGGATCGACTTTTGGATGCAAGGAAATACATTTTTATTCACTCAATTCATTTTTCAGCTCCAGAGTTTGTCATTTGAGACCTACAGGAAAGATTAACGAGGGACAAATAATGTGCTAGTCCTATTAACAGCGTTGATGCCCAGGCAGCATCTGCAGGGAAGAGTCATCTTAAGGAGACGTTACAGAAATTACAATATCTAACGTATGCTAGGAGACATTTTGATGCACTCACTTTGGAAACAATGACATAAACAAGTGAATTAAAAAGTTAAACTGAGTTTTTGACTACACACATATTTTTTTAGAAGATTTTGCCTTGACAAAAATAAGAATGTCAAAAGCTCTGTGGGGATCAATATGTACTGCTGTGAGGCTGTATATGGATTATTGTTAATTTTCCATCATCATTTAAATCCGCACATTAAAGCAACATTACTGGCTCCTAATCTGCCCAGAGCTTCCTCTGGGGCCCCGAAAACCTAGCTTGTGCTGACAGCATATATTAAACTCAATTCTTCTTCTACCACTTCTGTGTAAAAACGTGCCGCACTTAGCACCACCTTATGGCAGAAGCTTTGCATTCCATATCTAAATGTACTGCAGATTCAAAACTACTTAAGGGTTGCTTATGAATACCTGCAACTGGAAAAATCATTAATTGCATATAATGCATATATGTATGCAATAAAATGAACTGTCGCTTATATCCAACAATATTTAACGGAAAATATCAGCAATATTAAAAATGTGTGGACCTGCACACCCTAACATCTGTTGTCCCCTTACATTAAAGGAAGAATGGATGCTTAAGTGACACTGAAAAAAGTTTGTACAACAATAGGCAACAATGATCCAAAGGACACCTCAAGAATAAACTAAAAGCTTTAAGAGTAGCTCTCACTGTCTCCTGGGCATTGCTGAATATCTCTGAGAAGTGGTATGCTTATGCTTACATGAATAAAGTGACCTGCGAGAAAGAATGGGTAAAAAATATTTACATTAATATGTGATTTGACAAATGGCTAATTTATAACGCAGTTGTGCATGCGATTGCAAAAATCAAACATGTGTAATTGCCCGTGTCTGAACAAATGTCTTTTTTTAAATAATGATACTTAAAAACCAAAGCTCCTGCTCACATGAATTGCTAACCAATAAAGTGAAAAACAGATGGCAAAAAGAAGAAATACAACGACACGTTCCTGCCTCCTAAAGTCACATAGCAGCCCTGGCACCACTCCACTGACTGTCCTCTGTACTTGACCTCGATTGACACACATCAAATAAAATGAAACCTGACAGAAACATCGGTGTGAGGCTGACTGTGGTCACAGTTGTTGAGTCAGTGACATCAACCATATACACCAGCATGCCATCCTGAGTTGACCTTTTTTCTGCAAGTCTGCTAATCACATGGCTCGCTGGGGGAAACTGTTCATTTCTCTGTCACTTCCAGCATGGGGTCTAATTCAATTAGCAACAAAAGGGGGCTGTAGATGCTTGCAACACAGCTGGCCTCGGTCTGATAATTATCTGTAAGCTAGCCACGGTTTGACTAAATCTGAGAGCAGACAAACGACCAGAGGGCAGCCAAAGGCAAGAGAGAGATAACAGGCCCAAAAGTTGGAAGCAGCTGGCCCTTTGGTTCTAGGGACCGGACTGGAGAGGAAATCAGACTTGACAAGGTGCTGTCGGTGACGGCTGACAACCAATGCACTGAGAATAGCACAGAGATCTCTGAGAGGATGGTGTTTGGGCCCATTCAGGTTGCCCATAAATCACAATGACACCAGCAGATCTGTCAGACACGCACAATGAAACATAAGTGAACACCCTAGCATCATAATGTGTTTAAAATGCTATATGAAGCTTAGGAATGCATCAAAATGACAATGTAAAGTCAATCATTGCCGTTAACGGATGTGATTATGATAACGGCACCTTTTCACCGGATTTGCATGCGCGCTGGTATCCCTACAGGTTAAAGAAATGCAGATTGCCTTTACCTTTCTAAAGTTTTCCACTGCCGTGTGCTATATACCATCCATCAGCTCCGTTGTACCCACCCATATATCGGCTTATCCTTTAGACTGTCATGGAGGGCTAGAACTGATTCCAGCTTACATTGGGTTAGAGGCAGGGTACACCTCAGGCAGGCTCATCACCAGTCACTCACTGAGCTGACACTTAAAGACAGCAACTCATGCTCACGTTCACACCTGCAAACCCCCTCCTAAGACACAGGCTTGCATGTCTTAGGAGGGGACTTTTAAAAATGTTTTATAAATGCCTAAATCCACAGTATCCAGTAGCTGAACACATTCGGCTAGACGGTTAACTCCCAGTTAGAGTTAGAAGCCAACTGTAAAAAAGAAAAAAATACCTCTTTATTTTCTGTATTATTTAAGCACATTAGGAATGTGGGTTGGTGAAGTTTGGTGACTCACTGCTGAGTCTAGACAAAGAGCTGCTGTCTATTCCATTACATTTAACAGACAAACAAAGGAGTAATATCAGCCTTCACATAACTCTAAGATAAAAAGCATTTTTTTCACATTCTCATGCACATCCTGCAATCTAAAAAGCAACAAGCATCTAAAATGGCCTGTAAACACTCTAAAAAGAGTGTGTTCAGCTTACTGCCATGTATCACACTAAAAAGGAAGCACGACTGAGAATTGTTTTTTATTTCTTTAAAAAGATGCTTTGGATGGCAAAAAGCATGAATCCAAAAGTACCTGATTCTTGGTTTTTTTTTGCCAGTGAAATAAGTTAATTAGGTCGTATTGTCAGCTCTGTTTTGCAAAAATAAAAGGAACAAATTACCAAAGGTGCAGCACCTAGGTTTAAGGTTATAACAAATACCCTAGTATATTTAGCTAATATTCTTCCATATGCCCTTTCAAAAGCACGTTATCAACAAACTCAAACTTCTGTCTTCACTAATTACACAGTCTAAAAAGCACCTTGCACAGGTTATTCAGCTCAATCTTATCTTGTTAGCAGCATACTAGAGAGCTATTGAATTGATGCTGCGAGAAGGTTAAAGAAAGATAGATTTAAATGTCAAAATGAATAAAAAGACACAGGACAAAGTTATTGGAAGAATTTCCTTTTTAGCAGACATCTCCAGAGAAGGAGCTATAATTGAAAGTGCTTCTATTGTGCCATTATCAAACTCCCTGTGTCATTGTGACACTCCTTGTTTAATCTCCCTCTGATGTGATAGGATCATTGTGTCCACTGCCTCGTGGGATTTGGAGAATAAGAGAGAGAGATAGACAGGGAGCTTTTGTGGAATAAGTAAAGTGACATTTTCAGGTCCAATTTCTTCATTTCTTCAACTTGTAGGTCAAGTATTCTTAGACATCCTGTCATATTATAGTTACAGTAGAATAACATCCTCACGCCCAGCTGCACATCTGTAGTTAAAGCAAGACTCGTCTTTTCTAACTGTATGCCATGGGATGCACAGTGTAAAGTGTAAGCGACACTACAAAGGCTCACAATAAACACCAGCAGAGAAACTGAAGAAACATTGCTGATACATGCAACAAGGGCTGTTGAACAGAATGTCAGAATGAATATGCATAATGCAAGCTGATGGGACCAGAGGAGATGCTGTCCAGAACACTCTCAGACAGCGTCTGTGTGTGTGTGGCATGGGGCCTCATGCATGGAACACCAAACTTCTTGTGGGTGAAAATAATGAAATTTGTAGCTTCAGTGGTGCTTGAAAACAGCACCCTGAATCTCTGCTGTTCTCATGCTCCGTCACCTGGAACAGCAATAAACCAGTCAGCAGAATGGAGCTAGGACACACACGTACCCCCACACAGACACACACACATACACACACACACAAATAGTTGTCCGTGTAAGTATGTGCAAACACAATACATGCTCTGCACCGGTGCATCAGTGTGGGAATCTGTCGCTGAACACACACACACACACACACACACACACACACACACACACACACACACACACACACGCAGTTAAATAATTGTCAGTTTCATAATGAGCAAAAAAATTTTGGGAAAAGACCACAAGGTAGAGGCTTTCCTTGGAGAAGGCCCCTTTGGTGTCGTAACCAAATGTCAAAAAACAAAAAACAAAAAAGCCATGGCTATCAAAATCAATAAGAGCAAACCTGAAATTTTGCAACAGGCAAAATTAGAAATTTTCATCCTAGAGAAACTGCAATGTTTGGATGGGGATACCTGCAATATTGTTAAGTGGAATGGCTATTTCCTAGATGGAAAGCGTATCTGCTTAAATTTTGAACTGCTTGATCAAAACCTGTGGGACTACATGAAAGATCGGAATCACCAGGGTCTCCCCATAAGAGAACTGAGGCCAATTTTACAACAACTAGCAAATGCTCTTTTCCATCTGAGTTCCCTGGGAATAGTGCATGCTGATCTCAAACTTGGAAACATAGTGGTTGTGAACCGCCATCAGTCTCCTGTCAAAGTTATTGAATTTGGCCTCGCATGTCCTGTGTCTGCAGTGATTTGTGGTACCTGTGTGCAGACCATTTAGTAGGGCACCTGAAGTTATGCTTCATATTCCATATAATGAAGCAATTGAAATGTGGTCGCTGGGGCTGGTAGCTGTCAGGTTTATATTGTTGATTGTCATTTATGCTTAGAAATATTTAACCATATGTGCTTAGAGGTGTATAATCGATTGTGTAGTGATAGGATGTGTGATCCTTAGGAGTCTGCAAAGACTTTGTGTGCATTTCAGAGTGCTCTGGCATTCACACTCACACCCTGGGAGCATGGGAGAGGTAGCTGTGGAGCTTGCTACAGGGGTGCCACTCTACCCTGGGAATGAGGATTATCACGTTTTAAAATTCATCATACACACTCAGGGCCAGCCACCAGATTATATTCTAGACTGTGGCACGGCCACAGAATATTATTTCAGAAAAGACGACTACGGCGAACAACGCTGGACATTTAAGATGGACAAACAATTTCAGTACGAGACAGGAGACCAGTCCAAGGAAACACCTCAGCATCTTGATGAGCTTGAACAACTAATCATGGTTAGCAAAGGACCTTAAAGTGGCACAAATTTATTGGTCAGCCTGATTAAGGAGATGTTGGCCTTGGATCCAAACCGGCGCATCAACCCCTCAGAGGTTCTCCAGCATCTCTTTTTTGAGCCTGACCTTTCTAATGGTTCCCCCTGCATTGACGTGAGAAGCAGAGGGGCACAAAAATCTCTAGCAGTATTTCTTTGACTCCAGACAAATGTGACAAAACCACAAGCAGGGGTTGGAAAAGGCTATTTCCAGCCTAATTACACTGCAAACGCTTATCCACAACGCAAAACCAATATTCCTTTAAATCTGACAAAACTAGCTTAATATTTTAACAAAAAATTAATAAGTTGCTCCAATAATTATCACTTTGGCTTTTTTTTTTTCTTTTTTTTTAATTTTCACTCCTCCCACCCTAACCAGTCAACCAGGCAGATGGTGGCTGTCCCTTCCTGAGCCTGGTTCTGAGCCTGGTTCTGTCGGAGATTTCTTCCTCTTACAAGGGAGATTTTTCTCCCCACTGTTGCTAAATGCTTGCTCATAGGGAATCCTTGATTGTTGGGGTGGCCAATGCTGTAGGGCAGGGGTCTCAATCTACTTCAACACAGCTGAAACAAATGCTTGCAGGACATCTGCGATACAGTAGCTCTCGAGGATTGGAGTTAGAGAGCCCTGCTCTAGGGGAGCTAGCAATTCTTGTGAAAACGAAAAAAAAAAAAAAAGCCTTAAAAGCAACAAGCCTTAAAAGCAACAACAACAACAACCAACAAATATAGTGTTGGTTGTTGGGCACAATTTTGGTGAATATCCATTTAGTAATCACTGTGTCAAGTTTATATCAATATTCAAAGCGGAGCAGCGGACACCTTACCATCACACCAATCCTTCAATCAGACCTCAAACACCTTAACATAGGTAAAATTGGATACAAATGAATTAAATAAACCAGCTTTAATCATCAACTGATTGTTGTTTGTAATTCTTCAAAAATACAGTTCTTTTTTCTCTTCAGCCTCCTAGTAGACACACCTGTGGTATAAATGTGAAGATCCTCTGATTTTCAGAAAAGTTGACCTCTGACCTTGAAGTCAAGGTCACTGAGATTTAAACTTACCCATATGGAAAAGATATATATAAATCTTATAAAGTTTGTATCTGTCTTATAGGTTTTTTCTATTTCTTTTCCATATGGGTAACTGAGAGTTTTAGTAGATGCAACCACGGTATTGATTTGAAAATTGTACGTTGCCTCATTCTGGAGTTGTTGTATTCACAAAACTTGGGTCTCCACACTTTGTGGTTGTTGTTTGTTTTTAATTAAAGATTACAACACAAATAGCAAAAATAACCACACTACTGTCAGGGCTGGACTGGGACAAAAAATCGGCCCGGGCATTTTGACTAGAGACCGGCCCACCAGGTATTATAGGAAAAACCATAAAGCCTTTGAATGAAAACAAACGCTGTTGTGACAGTGATGTACACTGTCTTGTTGGTATATGTATGATTTCTATACGTTGTACATCAGATAAAAACTTTGGTTGTAAGATTCAGATAATTATTTAATAAAAGCTAGATATTTTAAATGAGAATAAGAAAGAAAAGTATTTTATTTGTGCCCCCCTTTCCCTGTTAATGCCCTACCTGGCCCCCCTGGCAAAGCTTTGCTAGACCCGTCCCTGCACAGTTACCAGCTGTCAACTATTTAGAAAAGGATCCTGGTGTTATTTGTCTCTCAGAAACAGTTCTTAACTTCCCTTCAATCATTCATGTCACCTAAAAGGTAAACCTGTTTCTCCGTCACAGCTCTGATGATTCAGTAAGGACATCTCCTGGTTTCATCTTCATGTTTCCCTCTCACCAGATAACCAAACCGATATAATGACCAGTAGCTTTTACAGCTGTGGCTCCAGCAAACATCAGCTGATACTAGAAATTAATATTAAATAAATTCTAACAAAAGCTGATCAAGCTTAAACGTGCTGCTGTTGTTTAGCGCGACATCCGCTGGTTTCCTCTTTCTGGCACATAGTGGGCGATAAACAAGCAAGAGAGAAAAGCTGATCAGCTGATCATTGATCAGTTTCACCATTGAATGAGAGAAGAAGAGACAGCGGACAGCGTAAAGACAGAGAAAAACTCTAGCTTTGTGTCTTTTTCCATCCTAGCTGAAGTACGGGACAAACTGTGTTCCTTTTCACCTCAATACGAAACACGTAATATTTTCTCTGAATGCAGGACGATTCAGTTTTTTAGGGGATGGTTGGCAACTCTACTAACTAACCTTATGAGTAAAATAAAGTTCACTATCAGTAACATAGCGCTCACCTAGCTGTAGAAACTCCGTCATGCTAGCCAGTACGCAGTACGAGTTATTGTAACTGACGATAAAAACTCAGCACAACGAAAATAAACTCCACCTAAACTTGGTTTATATCTGACCCAGATAGACTGCAGGTCATAACTTCTTACCTGAAGTTCAGTTCACCTGACACTCGGACGGGCGGGTCTGCTCCTCCTGCCTCCCCTTTCCCTCATCCACCTGGCCTCTTGTGGCAGCTCCACCATAGCCACCACCAAACAACTGAGTTATTTTTACACATCTGCCAGCATCTGGCCAATCCACCACCTCTCATTGTTTATACTGTTATAAAAAAAAAAAAAATCATCGGCCCATAAAAACGAAAAATCACCATTGGCCCACCGGGCAAATGCCCAATATGCCCGATGGCCAGTCCAGCTATGACTACTGTCCATTTTGACAACACTATTTTGATTTTACCTAATGTAGTGCAAAAACAAAACAAACAAACAGAAATAAATAAATAAAATACTGCATATAAGGTACATACTACAATTCATGTGTTACTGATCCTCTGCTGCAGCTCAGTAGGGACACATGGTCTGTGTCAACACACAGGGGAACACTAAGATTTCAGAAGATTTTCACTGTGTTTGTCAAACTCAGACACATAATTGTTTCAAATAAGTTACAGAATTTCACAAAACAAGGAGTATGGACTTTGTGCCTCATCATATTATCATTTCATGATCTTCGGAAAGTTTTACTAGCGCTATGCTAAATTAATTCAGGTATAATGTCTATTTGGTACAATTCAAGCAAGAACAATGAAAAGAGAGCTTGTCATCTAGTGCATATTTGGCAATTTGAAAAGGTCTATTCTAAATATTATTTTGATTTAACTTCTGATTTTTACCTATTTAGAATCGTAGTTTAAGCATTTTCTTATTTGCTCAAGTCTCAGTGAAATTAAAATACGCTTTCCGAGTGGTAATCCTTCTTTCCTGAATAGACTCTTTTATCTTGTGCTGTAGGCTACAGCTTCATAGTGTTCGTAGGAAGCAAGTCTCAATTTCAACTGTGAAGAGAAGACTTAGAGCTACAGGTTTGACAGGATGAGACAAAAGAGGCTTGCCTGGGCCATGAAACACAGCCACTGGACTACTGAAGACTGGAAAAAGGTATTATGGACCGAAACAGCTAGAACAGCATTCTGCAGCACCATGCAGTACCCTCTGGTATGCGCCTAGTTGGTCAGGGGTTCATCCTACAGCAAGATAATGACCCAAAACACAAGTCCAAGCTATGCCAGAACTACCTCAGGGAAAAAGAACAAAATGGTTTACTTGAAAACATAGAGTGGCCACCGTCTCCAGACGTAAACTCCATCGAGCTGGTTTGGGATGCACAGGACAGAAGAGTGAAAGTAAAGCAAACTACAAGTGCTACACATTTATTGGAACTTTTGCAACAGATATGGGAACAACAGTGATTTCGATTTTAGAAAGAAAGCCACGTGTGGGTTCAGCTGTTATATCTGCCAAAGGTGGCTAATTTGATGAGTCAAAAATGTAGAATACATTTTGGTCTATAAATTAATTCTGGGACTTCTTGTTTTTTTAACTCCAATTACTTATTTGTACTAAGCTTTCATTTCAGAGTGCAAAGAGAAAGACTGCATCATTTTATTTTTAAAAAAGAAAAATTGTGGTGTCCTAAAACTTTTGACGGGTAGTGCATGTATCTCAAAAATGTGTTTTAGCATTTTTATTTCAAAGTGCTTTCCCTGCTTTTCATATAACCAAAGCCAAATATAGAAAAACCACTGGGAAATAGTTATTCAATCCTAAACAATGTGGGGTGACTAGCTAACTCTGATGTACACACAAAGCATACAGGAAGTGTGGTAGTGTGCTTAAAATGAAATCTGACCCAGTTTATTCTTGAGATTATTCTCCTTCTGCTTGTCTAACAGTAGAGGTAAACACAGAGACTGCACTTGTCCACTCCAGCATCATTGCTCTAGTTCAACTACCAATCTGCATGAGATTAATTCCCTTTTTTAGTTGTTTGAATTAAAATATCAACGTGCAACATTATGCCTTTGGACCACTTTTCTAAGGGTAATCATCATACTATAAAGATTATATGTGTGTTCCCCATTTCCTCCAACGTGAGAAGACCAATCTTGATGAAAGTTTGCAAAAATAAAATATATCTGAATTACATCTACAAATATTTTATACGAATCCACAATCACATAGATTTGTACATTTGACAGGTTAGCTAAGTATAGTAAAGAATGTCAGACTAGAATGGTGAGTCAAGCATACACATGTTTGCATGTTTTCTATCCCTGTGAGGACCATGCACTCACTGAGGGCAGTCAACTTGATGATGATGACAGTGAGGAAGAGTGGAAAGAATTTTAATGTACAGTTAGGAGGTCAGGGGCGATTTCAGAATAAGCCTCATGTGATGTGTGTGGGTAAACAATCATGTGTGTATGGAAAGGACAAAATTGCACCCCAAAATGTTGCAAGGTTATTATCGTTAACGAAAACTAACGAAATAACGAAAACTAGAAGTGAAAAAACATTTTCGTTAACGGAAATAAAAATAAAAACAAAAAAAGGAAAACTAACTAAAACTGTAATGAGCGTTCACAAAACTAACTAAAATTAAAGCTGCAAGCAGCGTTATGAGGGCCCTCGCACCCTGGCGTGTCGAGCCACGCCCAACACCTAAAACCAGCACGTCCAATGTGATGTCACATTGATGGAATTCATGCATTTAACCACCAGCTAACATTTCATCTCATTGAACCATGATTATAGTCGTCCCACTAGGTGGCCCTCTAACTATTACTGACAAATGGCATAACAAACATTTCCGAGCTCGAGTCTCATCACACCTGCGACGTTTGGGAGAGATTGGATATTGTGTTTTTGAGTGACAGCAGATTACTGCTTTTTGGCGAGTGATTGAAACTCTAAGTGCCGCCATGACCACCCCGTTTCGCTGAACGTAAAAAGCTTCGCAATTTAACATCACAAAGGTCTTTAGATTCCACAAACTTCAGATCGGTCCAATCTGATGAAATCCCTTGGAGGAGTTCGTCAAAGTATGAAGCCTGAAAAGAGGGGAAAATGTCGCCAAAATTACACATTAATTTTAAAATGGCTGACTTCCTGTTGGATTTGGGATATTGCTCCAAGAGACTTTTTTGTACATCTTAATATCTTCCATGAGCTTACCAAGTTTCAGACTCATAGATAAAACACAGAGCAGGGGCTGATATTTTGAATCTTTGTAGGGGGCGCTGTGGAGCAATTTCGCGCTATTCAATGAAAATGATCACATGACAACAAAGCCTTCATACATTTGGGGGTGTGTGCCAAATTTAAAGCCTCTATAAACTTTCCAAGCCCCTCAAAAGCCACTTCATCTTTCATGTTGAACCGCGTTGCCACCAGGGTGCGCCGTTCAGTTTAAAGTCACAATTTTTGCACTGAAGCATCACGAGGGACTGATGGTGATATTCACCGCTTTTGAGGTGGCCACGATGAACCTGTGAAAATCAGTACAACAAAATTAAAGCCATGACATTTCCTGTGGCCACTAGGTGGCGCTGTCCGTATTCCCGACAATGGGCACGTCAATCTGTTCAGGGCGGGTCTGACATCATGCCTGTAAAGTCTGGTACTGAACAGACTGGATTTCATTGAGTTATACTAATTTGTTTCTTCATGGCGTGACATCAAAGTTCGCCATGCTGCTGGGGTCACACCCTTTTGCGAAAAGTCACAGTTTTCACTGTAACCCAAGACCAACTCCTTAAGGCTTTCCTGGAGAAATTTGAGGCTGCAGATGTCACCCATTACTATACTGTACCCCAAAGTGTAAAACATGACATTTCCTGTTCCCACTAGGTGGCGCTGTCCCTGGTGTCAAATATGGCAGTTGAAATATGTTCAGGGGTGGAGCCTTATCATATGTGTTCACTTTGGTCAAGGTCAGAAAATGTATGACAAAATGAGAGGCAATAAGATTTTCATGGCGAGTCATCAAAATTCGCCATGGCGCCACGGCCTCATAGTATTGTGAAAACTCAAAAGCTCCGCAATTTAACATGGCCCAGGTGTGTAGTTGACACTGTCCAAATTTCAAGGTTATGAAATGAAACCCCAAGGAGGAGTTCGCAAAAGTTCGAGGCATGGAAATGGCAAAATTAGAGCCAAAATGTCACCTTCTCTTCCAAATGGCGGACTTCCTGTTGGGTTTGCGTCAATGGGCCCACAGACTTTTTTGTTCGACTCGGCATGATACACATGTGTGCCAAATTTCATACATGTAGCTGAAATGATGTGGTCGTAGGGCTGCATTTAACAAGGCATAGGTGGCGCTGTAGAGCCATTTCCCAGTGCTCATATGTAAAACCATTAAAATACAAAATTTTTCACCAGACCTGGCATGTGTGCAAAATTTCATGAGTTTTTGAGCATGTTTAGGCCCTCAAAAAGGCCCTTGTTTTGCCTGAATAATAATAATAATAATAATAATTAAAGCTGCAAGCAGCGTTATGAGGGCCCTCGCACCCCCGGCACGTCGAGCCACGCCCAACACCTAAAACCAGCACGTCCGATCTGATGTCACATTGATGGAATTCATGCATTTAACCACCAGCTAACATTTCAACTCATTCATTCATGATTAGTTAGTCGTTCCACTAGGTGGCGCTCTAACCATTATGTACAAATGGCATAACAAACATTTCCGAGCTCGAGTCTCATCACACCTGGGACGTTTGGGAGAGATTGGACATTGTGTTTTTGAGTGACAGCAGATTATTGCTTTTTGGAGAGTGATTCAAACTCTAAGTGCCGCCATAACCATCCCGTTTCCCTGAACGTAAAAAGCTTCGCAATTTAACATCACAAAGGTCTTTAGATTCCACACACAGGAGATTGCATCAATCTGATGAAATCCCTTGGAGGAGTACGTCAAAGCACGGTGCCTGAAAAGAGGGGAAAATGTTGCCAAAATTGCACATTAATTTTAAAATGGCTGACTTCCTGTTGGATTTGGGATATTGCTCCAAGAGACTTTTTTGTACATTTTGATATCTCCTATAAGCCTACCAGGTTTCAGATTCATACATAAAACACAGAGCTGGGGCTGTGGTTTTGAAAATTTGTAGGGGGCGCTGTGGAGCCATTTTGGGATATTCAATGAAAATGATCACATAACAACAAAGCCTTCGTCACATTGGAGGTGTGTGCCAAATTTCAAGCCTCTATAAACTTGCCAAGACCCTCAAAAGCCACTTCATCTTTCATCGTGAACAGCGTTTCCACCAGGGTGCGCCGTTCAGTTTAAAGTCACAATTTTTGCACTGAAGCATCACGAGGGACTGATGGTGATATTCACCGCTTTTGAGGTGGCCACGATGAACCTGTGAAAATCAGTACAACAAAATTAAAGCCATGACATTTCCTGTTGCCACTAGGTGGCGCTGTCCGTATTTCCAACAATGGGCACATCAATCTGTTCAGGGCGCGTCTGACATCATGCCTGTAAAGTCTGGTACTGATCAGACTGGATTTCATTGAGTTATATTAATTTGTTTCTTCATGGCGTGACATCAAAGTTCGCCATGCTGCTGGGGTCACACCCTTTCGCGAAAACTCACAGTTTTCACTGTAACCCAAGACCAACTCCTTAAGGCTTTCCTGGAGAAATTTGAGGCTGCAGATGTCACCCATCACTATACTGTACCCCAAAGTGTAAAACATGACATTTCCTGTTCCCACTAGGTGGCGCTGTCCCTGGTGTCAAATATGGCAGTTGAAATATGTTCAGGGCTGGAGCCTTATCATATGTGTTCACTTTGGTCAAGGTCAGAAAATGTATGACAAAATGAGAGGCAATAAGATTTTCATGGCGAGTCATCGAAATTCGCCATGGCGCCACGGCCTCATAGTATTGTGAAAACTCAAAAGCTCCGCAATTTAACATGGCCCAGGTGTGTAGTTAACACTGTCCAAAGATGAAGCTTATACAACCAAATCCCAAGGAGGAGTTCGCAAAAGTTCGAGGCATGGAAATGGCAAAATTAGAGCCAAAATGTCACCTTCTCTTCCAAATGGCGGACTTCCTGTTGGGTTTGCGTCAATGGGCCCACAGACTTTTTTGTTCGTCTTGGCATGATACACATGTGTGCCAAATTTCATACATGTAGCTCAAACGATGTGGTCGTAGGGCTGCATTTAACAAGGCATAGGTGGCGCTCTAGAGCCATTTCCCAGTGCTCATATGTAAAACCATTAAAATACAAAATTTTTCACCAGACCTGGCATGTGTGCAAAATTTCATGAGTTTTTGAGCATGTTTAGGCCCTCAAAAAGGCCCTTGTTTCGCCTGAATAATAATAATAATAATAATAATAATAATAATTAAAGCTGCAAGCAGCGTTATGAGGGCCCTCGCACCCCCGGCACGTCGAGCCACTGCCAACACCTCAAACCGGCACGTCCGATGTGATGTCACATTGATGGATTTCATGCTTTTAATCACCAGCTAACATTTCATCTTATTCAACCAGGATTATAGTCATGCCACTAGGTGGCGCTCTAACCATTATTGACAAATAGCATAACAAACATTTCCAAGCTCGAGTCTCATCACACCTGCGACCTTTGGGAGAGATTGGACATTGTGTTTTTTACTGACAGCAGATTACTGCTTTTTGCGAGTGATTGAAACTCTACGTGCCGCCATGACCACCCCGTTTCCCTGAACGGAAAAAGCTTCGCAATTTAACATCACAAAGGTCTTTAGATTCTACACACTGAAGAATGCTTCAATATGATGAAATCCCTTGGAGGAGTTCGTCAAAGTATGAGGCCTGAAAAGGGGGGAAAATGTCATCAAAATTACACATTAATTTTAAAATGGCTGACTTCCTGTTGGATTTGGGATATTGCTCCAAGAGACTTTTTTGTACATCTTGATATCTTACACAAGCTTACCAAGTGTCAGACTCATGGATGAAACACAGAGCAGGGGCTGATGTTTTGAAATATTGTAGGGGGCGCTGTGGAGCCATTTCGCGCTATTCAATGAAAATGATCACATGCCAACAAAGCCTACATCCATTTGGAGGTGTGTGCCAAATTTCAAGCCTCTATAAACTTTCCAAGCCCCTCAAAAGCCACTTCATCTTTCATGGTGAACCGCGTTACCACCAGGGTGCGCCGTTCAGTTTAAAGTCACAATTTTTGCACTGAAGCATCACGAGGGACTGATGTTGATATTCACCGCTTTTGAGGTGGCCACGATGAACCTGTGAAAATCAGTACAACAAAATTAAAGCCATGACATTTCCTGTTGCCACTAGGTGGCGCTGTCCGTATTTCCGACAGTGGGCACATCAATCTGTTCAGGGCGGGTCTGACATCATGCCTGTAAAGTCTGGTACTGATCAGACTGGATTTCATTGAGTTATACTAATTTGTTTCTTCATGGCGTGACATCAAAGTTCGCCATGCTGCTGGGGTCACACCCTTTCGCGAAAACTCACAGTTTTCACTGTAACCCAAGACCAACTCCTTAAGGCTTTCCTGGAGAAATTTGAGGCTGCAGATGTCACCCATCACTATACTGTACCCCAAAGTGTAAAACATGACATTTCCTGTTCCCACTAGGTGGCGCTGTCCTTGGTGTCAAATATGGCAGTTGAAATATGTTCAGGGGTGGAGCCTTATCATATGTGTTCACTTTGGTCAAGGTCAGAAAATGTATGACAAAATGAGAGGCAATAAGATTTTCATGGCGAGTCATCGAAATTCGCCATGGCGCCACGGCCTCATAGTATTGTGAAAACTCAAAAGCTCCGCAATTTAACATGGCACAAGGGTGTAGTTGACACTGACCAAATATGAAGGTTATGAAATCAAACCCCAAGGAGGAGTTCGCAAAAGTTCGAGGCATGGAAATGGCAAAATTAGAGCCAAAATGTCACTTTCTCTTCCAAATGGCGGACTTCCTGTTGGGTTTGCGTCAATGGGCCCACAGACTTTTTTGTTCGTCTTGGCATGATACATATGTGTGCCAAATTTCATACATGTAGCTCAAACGATGTGGTCGTAGGGCTGCATTTAACAAGGCATAGGTGGCGCTGTAGAGCCATTTCCCAGTGCTCATATGTAAAACCATTAAAATACAAAATTTTTCACCAGACCTGGCATTTGTGCAAAATTTCATGAGTTTTTGAGCATGTTTAGGCCCTCAAAAAGGCCCTTGTTTCGCCTGAATAATAATAATAATAATAATAATAATAATAATAATAATAATAAGAAACGGAGCAGATACAATAGGGCCTTCGCACTCTCGGTGCTCGGGCCCTAATAATAATAATAATAATAATAATAATTAAAGCTGCAAGCAGCGTTATGAGGGCCCTCGCACCCCCGGCACGTCGAGCCACTGCCAACACCTCAAACCGGCACGTCCGATGTGATGTCACATTGATGGATTTCATGCTTTTAATCACCAGCTAACATTTCATCTTATTCAACCAGGATTATAGTCATGCCACTAGGTGGCGCTCTAACCATTATTGACAAATAGCATAACAAACATTTCCAAGCTCGAGTCTCATCACACCTGCGACCTTTGGGAGAAATTGGACATTGTGTTTTTTAGTGACAGCAGATTACTGCTTTTTGCGAGTGATTGAAACTCTACGTGCCGCCATGACCACCCCGTTTCCCTGAACGGAAAAAGCTTCGCAATTTAACATCAGAAAGGTCTTTAGATTCTACACACTGAAGAATGCTTCAATATGATGAAATCCCTTGGAGGAGTTCGTCAAAGTATGAAGCCTGAAAAGAGGGGAAAATGTCATCAAAATTACACATTAATTTTAAAATGGCTGACTTCCTGTTGGATTTGGGATATTGCTCCAAGAGACTTTTTTGTACATCTTGATATCTTACACAAGCTTACCAAGTGTCAGACTCATAGATGAAACACAGAGCAGGGGCTGATGTTTTGAAATATTGTAGGGGGCGCTGTGGAGCCATTTTGCGCTATTCAAGGAAAATGGTTACATAACAACAAAGCCTTCATCCATTTGGAGGTGTGTGCCAAATTTCAAGCCTCTATAAACTTTCCAAGCCCCTCAAAAGCCACTTCATCTTTCATGATGAACTGCGTTGCCACCAGGGTGCGCCGTTCAGTTTAAAGTCACAATTTTTGCACTGAAGCATCACGAGGGACTGA
This sequence comes from Mchenga conophoros, assembly GCF_057382185.1. Classification (NCBI taxonomy): domain Eukaryota; kingdom Metazoa; phylum Chordata; class Actinopteri; order Cichliformes; family Cichlidae; genus Mchenga; species Mchenga conophoros. Next base: position 12,817,680 of record NC_140537.1, read on the forward strand.
TGGTGATATTCACCGCTTTTGAGGTGGCCACGATCAACCTGTGAAAATCAGTACAACAAAGTTAAAGCCATGACATTTCCTGTTGCCACTAGGTGGCGCTGTCCGTATTTCCGACAATGGGCATATCAATTTGTTCAGGGCGGGTCTGACATCATGCCTGTAAAGTCTGGTACTGATCAGACTGGATTTCATTGAGTTATACTAATTTGTTTCTTCATGGCGTGACATCAAAGTTCGCCATGCTGCTGGGGTCACACCCTTTCGTGAAAAGTCACAGTTTTCACTGTAACCCAAGACCAACTCCTTAAGGCTTTCCTGGAGAAATTTGAGGCTGCAGATGTCACCCATCACAATACTGTACCCCAAAGTGTAAAACATGACATTTCCTGTTCCCACTAGGTGGCGCTGTCCCTGGTGTCAAATATGGCAGTTGAAATATGTTCAGGGGTGGAGCCTTATCATATGTGTTCACTTTGGTCAAGGTCAGAAAATGTATGACAAAATGAGAGGCAATAAGATTTTCATGGCGAGTCATCGAAATTCGCCATGGCGCCACGGCCTCACCGTATTGTGAAAACTCAAAAGCTCCGCAATTTAACATGGCACAAGGGTGTAGTTGACACTGACCAAATATGAAGGTTATGAAATCAAAACCCAAGGAGGAGTTCGCAAAAGTTCGAGGCATGGAAATGGCAAAATTAGAGCCAAAATGTCACCTTCTCTTCCAAATGGCGGACTTCCTGTTGGGTTTGCGTCAATGGGCCCACAGACTTTTTTGTTCGTCTTGGCATGATACACATGTGTGCCAAATTTCATACATGTAGCTCAAACCATGTGGTCGTAGGGCTGCATTTAACAAGGCATAGGTGGCGCTCTAGAGCCATTTCCCAGTGCTCATATGTAAAACCATTAAAATACAAAATTTTTCACCAGACCTGGCATGTCTGCAAAATTTCATGAGTTTTTGAGCATGTTTAGGCCCTCAAAAAGGCCCTTGTTTCGCCTGAATAATAATAATAATAATTAAAGCTGCAAGCAGCGTTATGAGGGCCCTCGCACCCTGGCGTGTCGAGCCACGCCCAACACCTAAAACCAGCACGTCCGATGTGATGTCACATTGATGGAATTCATGCATTTAACCACCAGCTAACATTTCATCTCATTGAACCATGATTATAGTCGTCCCACTAGGTGGCGCTCTAACTATTACCGACAAATGGCATAACAAACATTTCCGAGCTCGAGTCTCATCACACCTGCGACGTTTGGGAGAGATTGGATATTGTGTTTTTGAGTGACAGCAGATTACTGCTTTTTGGTGAGTGATTGAAACTCTAAGTGCCGCCATGACCACCCCGTTTCCCTGAACGTAAAAAGCTTCGCAATTTAACATCACAAAGGTCTTTAGATTCCACAAACTTCAGATCGGTCCAATCTGATGAAATCCCTTGGAGGAGTTCGTCAAAGTATGAAGCCTGAAAAGAGGGGAAAATGTCGCCAAAATTACACATTAATTTTAAAATGGCTGACTTCCTGTTGGATTTGGGATATTGCTCCAAGAGACTTTTTTGTACATCTTGATATCTCCTATAAGCCTACCAGGTTTCAGATTCATACATAAAACACAGAGCTGGGGCTGTGGTTTTGAAATTTTGTAGGGGGCGCTGTGGAGCCATTTTTGGATATTCAATGAAGATTATCACATGACAACAAAGCCTTCGTTACATTGGAGGTGTGTGCCAAATTTCAAGCCTCTATAAACTTTCCAAGTCCCTCAAAAGCCACTTCATCTTTCATGGTGAACCGCGTTGCCACCAGGGTGCGCCGTTCAGTTTAAAGTCACAATTTTTGCACTGAAGCATCACGAGGGACTGATGTTGATATTCACCGCTTTTGAGGTGGCCACGATGAACCTGTGAAAATCAGTACAACAAAATTAAAGCCAGGACATTTCAAGTTGCCACTAGGTGGCGCTGTACGTATTCCCGACAATGGGCACATCAATCTGTTCAGGGTGGGTCTGACATCATGCCTGTAAAGTCTGGTACTGAACAGACTGGATTTCATTGAGTTATACTAATTTGTTTCTTCATGGCGTGACATCAAAGTTCGCCATGCTGCTGGGGTCACACCCTTTTGCAAAAAGTCACAGTTTTCACTGTAACCCAAGACCAACTCCTTAAGGCTTTCCTGGAGAAATTTGAGGCTGCAGATGTCACCCATCACTATACTGTACCCCAAAGTGTAAAACATGACATTTCCTGTTCCCACTAGGTGGCGCTGTCCTTCATGTCAAATATGGCAGTTGAAATATGTTCAGGGGTGGAGCCTTATCATATGTGTTCACTTTGGTCAAGGTCAGAAAATGTATGACAAAATGAGAGGCAATAAGATTTTCATGGCGAGTCATCGAAATTCGCCATGGCGCCACGGCCTCATAGTATTGTGAAAACTCAAAAGCTCCGCAATTTAACATGGCACAAGGGTGTAGTTCACACTGACCAAATATGAAGGTTATGAAATCAAACCCCAAGGAGGAGTTCGCAAAAGTTCGAGGCATGGAAATGGCAAAATTAGAGCCAAAATGTCACCTTCTCTTCCAAATGGCGGACTTCCTGTTGGGTTTGCGTCAATGGGCCCACTGACTTTTTTGTTCGTCTTGGCATGATACATATGTGTGCCAAATTTCATACATGTAGCTCAAACGATGTGGTCGTAGGGCTGCATTTAACAAGGCATAGGTGGCGCTCTAGAGCCATTTCCCAGTGCTCATATGTAAAACCATTAAAATACAAAATTTTTCACCAGACCTGGCATGTGTGCAAAATTTCATGAGTTTTTGAGCATGTTTAGGCCCTCAAAAAGGCCCTTGTTTCGCCTGAATAATAATAATAATAATAATAATTAAAGCTGCAAGCAGCGTTATGAGGGCCCTCGCACCCCCGGCGCGTCGAGCCACGCCCAACACCTAAAACCAGCACGTCCGATCTGATGTCACATTGATGGAATTCATGCATTTAACCACCAGCTAACATTTCAACTCATTCATTCATGATTAGTCAGTCGTTCCACTAGGTGGCGCTCTAACCATTATGTACAAATGGCATAACAAACACTTCCAAGCTCGAGTCTCATCACACCTGAGACGTTTGGGAGAGATTGGACATTGTGTTTTTGAGTGACAGCAGATTACTGCTTTTTGGCGAGTGATTGAAACTCCACGTGCCGCCATAACCACCCCGTTTCCCGGGACGTAAAAAGCTTCGCAATTTAACATCACAAAGGTCTTTAGATTCCACAAACTGCAGATCGGTCCAATCTGATGAAATCCCTTGGAGGAGTTCGTCAAAGAACGATGCCTGAAAAGAGGGGAAAATGTTGCCAAAATTGCACATTAATTTTAAAATGGCTGACTTCCTGTTGGATTTGGGATATTGCTCCAAGAGACTTTTTTGTACATCTTGATATCTCCTATAAGCTTACCAGGTTTCAGACTCATACATAAAACACAGAGCAGGGGCTGTGATTTTGAAATTTTGTAGGGGGCGCTGTGGAGCCATTTTGGGATATTCAATGAAAATGATCACATAACAACAAAGCCTTAACCACATTGGAGGTGTGCGCCAAATTTCAAGACTTTTTAAACTTTCCAAGCCCCTCAAAAGCCACTTCATCTTTCATGGTGAACCGCGTTGCCACCAGGGTGCGGCGTTCAGTTTAAAGTCACAATTTTTGCACTGAAGCATCACAAGAGACTGATGGTGATATTCACCGCTTTTGAGGTGGCCACGATGAACCTGTGAAAATCAGTACAACAAAATTAAAGCCATGACATTTCCTGTTCCCACTAGGTGGCGCTGTCCGTATTCCCGACAATGGGCACATCAATCTGTTCAGGGCGGGTCTGTCATCATGCCTGTAAAGTCTGGTACTGATCAGACTGGATTTCATTGAGTTATACTAATTTGTTTCTTCATGGCGTGACATCAAAGTTCGCCATGCTGCTGGGGTCACACCCTTTTGCGAAAAGTCACAGTTTTCACTGTAACCCAAGACAAACTCCTTAAGGCTTTTCTGGAGAAATTTGAGGCTGCAGATGTCACCCATCACTATACTGTACCCCAAAGTGTAAAACATGACATTTCCTGTTCCCACTAGGTGGCGCTGTCCTTGATGTCAAATATGGCAGTTGAAATATGTTCAGGGGTGGAGCCTTATCATATGTGTGCTCTTTGGTCCAGATCGGAACATGTATGACAAAATGAGAGGCAATAAGATTTTCATGGCGAGTCATCGAAATTCGCCATGGCGCCACGGCCTCATAGTATTGTGAAAACTCAAAAGCTCCGCAATTTAACATGGCACAAGGGTGTAGTTGACACTGACCAAATATGAAGGTTATGAAATCAAACCCCAAGGAGGAGTTCGCAAAAGTTCGAGGCATGGAAATGGCAAAATTAGAGCCAAAATGTCACCTTCTCTTCCAAATGGCGGACTTCCTGTTGGGTTTGCGTCAATGGGCCCACTGACTTTTTTGTTCGTCTTGGCATGATACACATGTGTGCCAAATTTCATACATGTAGCTCAAACGATGTGGTCGTAGGGCTGCATTTAACAAGGCATAGGTGGCGCTCTAGAGCATTTTCCCAGTGCTCATATGTAAAACCATTAAAATACAAAATTTTTCACCAGACCTGGCATGTGTGCAAAATTTCATGAGTTTTTGAGCATGTTTAGGCCCTCAAAAAGGCCCTTGTTTCGCCTGAATAATAATAATAATAATAATAATAATAATAATAATAATAATAATAATAATAATAATTAAAGCTGCAAGCAGCGTTATGAGGGCCCTCGCACCCCCGGCGCGTCGAGTCACGCCCAACACCTAAAACCAGCACCTCCGATTTGATGTCACATTGATGGAATTCATGCATTTAACCACCAGATAACATTTCAACTCATTCATTCGTGATTAGTTAGTTCTTCCACTAGGTGGCGCTCTAACCATTATGTACAAATGGCATAACAAACACTTCCGAGCTCGAGTCTCATCACACCTGAGACGTTTGGGAGAGATTGGACATTGTGTTTTTGAGTGACAGCAGATTACTGCTTTTTGGCGAGTGATTCAAACTCTAAGTGCCACCATAACCACCCCGTTTCACTGAACGTAAAAAGCTTCGCAATTTAACATCACAAAGGTCTTTAGATTCCACACACAGGAGATCGCATCAATCTGATGAAATCCCTTTGAGGAGTTCGTCAAAGAACGGTGCCTGGAAAGAGGGGAAAATGTTGCCAAAATTGCACATTAATTTTAAAATGGCTGACTTCCTGTTGGATTTGGGATATTGCTCCAAGAGACTTTTTTGTACATCTTGATATCTCCTATAAGCTTACCAGGTTTCAGAATCATACATAGAACACAGAGCAGGGGCTGTGGTTTTGAAATTTTGTAGGGGGCGCTGTGGAGCAATTTCGCGCTATTCAATGAAAATGATCACATGCCAACAAAGCCTTAATCCATTTGGAGGTGTGTGCCAAATTTCAAGCCTCTATAAACTTGCCAAGACCCTCAAAAGCCACTTCATCTTTCATGTTGAACAGCGTTGCCACCAGGGTGCGCCGTTCAGTTTAAACTCACAATTTTTGCACTGAGGCATCACGAGGGACTGATGGTGATATTCACCGCTTTTGAGGTGGCCAAGATGAACCTGTGGAAATCAGTACAACAAAATTAAAGCCATGACATTTCCTGTTGCCACTAGGTGGCGCTGTCCTTTTTTCCGACAATGGGCACATCAATCTGTTCAGGGCGGGTCTGACATCATGCCTGTAAAGTTTGGTACTGATCAGACTGGATTTCATTGAGTTATACTAATTTGTTTCTTCATGGCGTGACATCAAAGTTCGCCATGCTGCTGGGGTCACACCCTTTTGCAAAAACTCACAGTTTTCACTGTAACCCAAGACCAACTCCTTAAGGCTTTCCTGGAGAAATTTGAGGCTGCAGATGTCACCCATCACTATACTGTACCCCAAAGTGTAAAACATGACATTTCCTGTTCCCGCTAGGTGGCGCTGTCCTTGAGGTCAAATATGGCAGTTGAAATATGTTCAGGGGTGGAGCCTTATCATATGTCTTGACTTTGGTCAAGGTCAGAAAATGTATGACAAAATGAGAGGCAATAAGATTTTCATGGCGAGTCATCGAAATTCGCCATGGCGCCACGGCCTCATAGTATTGTGAAAACTCAAAAGCTCCGCAATTTAACATGGCACAAGGGTGTAGTTGACACTGTCCAAATTTGAAGGTTATGAAATGAAACCCCAAGGAGGAGTTCGCAAAAGTTCGAGGCATGGAAATGGCAAAATTAGAGCCAAAATGTCACCTTCTCTTCCAAATGGCGGACTTCCTGTTGGGTTTGCGTCAATGGGCCCACAGACTTTTTTGTTCGTCTTGGCATGATACACATGTGTGCCAAATTTCATACATGTAGCTCAAACGATGTGGTCGTAGGGCTGCATTTAACAAGGCATAGGTGGCGCTGTAGAGCCATTTCCCAGTGCTCATATGTAAAACCATTAAAATACAAAATTTTTCACCAGACCTGGCATGTGTGCAAAATTTCATGAGTTTTTGAGCATGTTTAGGCCCTCAAAAAGGCCCTTGTTTCGCCTGAATAATAATAATAATAATAATAATAATAATAATAATAATAAGAAACGGAGCAGATACAATAGGGCCTTCGCACTCTCGGTGCTCGGGCCCTAATAATAAGAAACGGAGCAGATACAATAGGGCCTTCGCACTCTCGGTGCTCGGGCCCTAATTAAAGCTGCAAGCAGCGTTATGAGGGCCCTCGCACCCCCGGCACGTCGAGCCACTGCCAACACCTCAAACCGGCACGTCCGATGTGATGTCACATTGATGGAATTCATGCTTTTACTCACCAGCTAACATTTCATCTTATTCAACCAGGATTATAGTCATGCCACTAGGTGGCGCTCTAACCATTATTGACAAATAGCATAACAAACATTTCCAAGCTCGAGTCTCATCACACCTGCGACCTTTGGGAGAGATTGGACATTGTGTTTTTTAGTGACAGCAGATTACTGCTTTTTGCGAGTGATTGAAACTCTACGTGCCGCCATGACCACCCCGTTTCCCTGAACGGAAAAAGCTTCGCAATTTAACATCACAAAGGTCTTTAGATTCTACACACTGAAGAATGCTTCAATATGATGAAATCCCTTGGAGGAGTTCGTCAAAGTATGAGGCCTGAAAAGGGGGGAAAATGTCATCAAAATTACACATTAATTTTAAAATGGCTGACTTCCTGTTGGATTTGGGATATTGCTCCAAGAGACTTTTTTGTACATCTTGATATCTTACACAAGCTTACCAAGTGTCAGACTCATAGATGAAACACAGAGCAGGGGCTGATGTTTTGAAATATTGTAGGGGGCGCTGTGGAGCCATTTTGCGCTATTCAAGGAAAATGGTTACATAACAACAAAGCCTTCATCCATTTGGAGGTGTGTGCCAAATTTCAAGCCTCTATAAACTTTCCAAGCCCCTCAAAAGCCACTTCATCTTTCATGATGAACCGCGTTGCCACCAGGGTGCGCCGTTCAGTTTAAAGTCACAATTTTTGCACTGAAGCATCACGAGGGACTGATGGTGATATTCACCGCTTTTGAGGTGGCCACGATAAACCTGTGAAAATCAGTACAACAAAGTTAAAGCCATGACATTTCCTGTTGCCACTAGGTGGCACTGTCCGTATTTCCGACAATGGGCATATCAATCTGTTCAGGGCGGGTCTGACATCATGCCTGTAAAGTCTGGTACTGATCAGACTGGATTTCATTGAGTTATACTAATTTGTTTCTTCATGGCGTGACATCAAAGTTCGCCATGCTGCTGGGGTCACACCCTTTCGTGAAAAGTCACAGTTTTCACTGTAACCCAAGACCAACTCCTTAAGGCTTTCCTGGAGAAATTTGAGGCTGCAGATGTCACCCATCACAATACTGTACCCCAAAGTGTAAAACATGACATTTCCTGTTCCCACTAGGTGGCGCTGTCCTTGATGTCAAATATGGCAGTTGAAATATGTTCAGGGGTGGAGCCTTATCATATGTGTGCTCTTTGGTCCAGATCGGAACATGTATGACAGAATGAGAGGCAATAAGATTTTCATGGCGAGTCATCGAAATTCGCCGTGGCGCCACGGCCTCATGGTATTGTGAAAACTCAAAAGCTCCGCAATTTAACATGGCACAAGGGTGTAGTTGACACTGTCCAAATTTGAAGCTTATAGGACCAAATCCCAAGGAGGAGTTCGAAAAAGTTCGAGGCATGGAAATGGCAAAATTAGAGCCAAAATGTCACCTTCACGTCCAAATGGCGGACTTCCTGTTGGGTTTGCATCAATGGGCCCACTGACTTTTTTGTTCGTCTTGGCATGATACACATGTGTGCCAAATTTCATACATGTAGCCCAAACGATGTGGTCGTAGGGCTGCATTTAACAAGGCATAGGTGGCGCTCTAGAGCCATTTCCAAGTGCTCATATGTAAAACCATTAAAATACAAAATTTTTCACCAGACCTGGCATGTGTGCAAAATTTCATGAGTTTTTGAGCATGTTTAGGCCCTCAAAAAGGCCCTTGTTTGGGGTGAATAATAATAATAATAAGAAACGGAGCAGATACAATAGGGCCTTCGCACTCTCGGTGCTCGGGCCCTAATAATAATAATAATAATAATAATAATAAGAAACGGAGCAGATACAATAGGGCCTTCGCACTCTCGGTGCTCGGGCCCTAATAAGAAACGGAGCAGATACAATAGGGCCTTCGCACTCTCGGTGCTCGGGCCCTAATAATAATAATAATAATAAGAAACGGAGCAGATACAATAGGGCCTTCGCACTCTCAGTGCTCGGGCCCTAATTAACTGAATTTATAGCAAAAATGTGTTCAGTTTTCACTGATGTGTGCGTGTCATACAATAGTCGAGGGTGAAAATGAAGTTTAGTTTCCAGATTTATTTCTTGCTGTCTCATTATGCCAGCAGGTGGCAGTACGTTAGTCGAGTCGTCTGTGTTGCTGCTCTGTCCACGCGCAGAATCATGTCAGGAAAAGTCGAGAGAAAGCGCCAGAGTCCAATTTGGGATTACTTTGAATATGACTGTGTTTTGGATAAAGCAAGTGTCTTGTAGTGGAAAGAGACACATTATGAGGGACATTTCTAAAGGGAAAAAATCCCACAAACCTTATAGTGCACTTGAAAAGCTCACACAAGAAGGCTAACCTAGCTTACCTTGGGAAGGTAAGGGAGCACACTCAACCCTCATCCCCAGAAAACAGAAGCTAACCCCAGGCAAGGCAGCGTGATGCATCCCGAGACAACAGGACGGGGACATCTACATAACTGTGTGAGTCAATTGCCTTCAAAAAGTTTATCAATTCACTTGAACCAAAATTACGAACACCCGGTGCTGCAAGAGTTAATAGTCTCATTGGGGCCAAGATATACATTTTATAGTTGCCTGGTATCAATGGTTGTTCATCTGCCTTTATTTATTTATTTATTTATTTATTTAAAGAACCCATAGGTGGGAATGTGAGTTGTCTGTCTCTGCATGTTAGCTCTGCAACAGACAGGCGACCTGTCCAGGGTGCAGGGTGTGGAAGCTGGAATAGCAACATACCCAAGGATAAGCAGAAGAGCATGACTGATATGACGAAACTGGGATTTTGTTACACTTAATTTTTGCAAACACAACTAAAACTATAACTGAAACTAATCAAAACTAAACTGAAACTAAGGAATAAAAACTAAACTAAACTAGCAAACAATTGGTAAAAACTAATTAAAACTGATATAAAATTGAAAATCTGAAGTCAAAACTAAATAAAAATAAAAACTAATGAAAATTGCAAAACTATTAAAACCCTGGTGTGTTGGTGTATGTGTGTTGGTAACATAGAAAGGACTACCACGATTCAATGGTACTCCAAAAGTCAGAAATATGATGGCCTCCTCACATTTAACAGCAACTGTTTTCTGAAGTTCCACACAGAAAAGTTATTAATGACACACACACACACACACACACACACACACACACACACACACACACAGACAAATACTGTACACCTAATCGCTCATGCTGTTAACGTTTTCTAAAGTCAAACATCTAAATTTAAACATACAGTATACAACAACAGTATGCAGCACACATTCTTTACTATTGGCCCAGGATCTATTATTTAATAATCACTGCTACATGTTTACATTTTCACAAATGCTTCTGCAACAAGCAAAAACAGTGTGTTCACTGAAGACTGCATTTATCTGTTTATTTTAAACACTACTGAATTAACAAAAAAATAGAAATAATATTTATGACCGTCTGCTCCAAGGAGTCCCTTGCCTCTTTAAAAGGCAAAAAATATAGTTAAAAATTAATGTCTTTTAACAGAGCTTGACTTCAGTGCTGTAACTTACAAGTTCTAGCCATTATTAATGAAACTGTGACGTGTCTTCAGATATCTTATTTATGTGATCAAGATAATCAAGATAGATGAAGATCAATGATACAAGATTAGTGCAAATGTAAAATTTAGTCTTTACAAATAAAAAACACCCAAATGAGAAGCTGGGAGTGCAAAATTTGTTGATTCAAGGGGGCTTAAGCATACACCCTGCTGTCCTTACCCATATTAGGGTTGCAGGGAGCAGGAGTCTGTCTAACTGCTGGAGAGCAAGAGTAAACCCTAAACTGGTCACCAGTTGCTCACAGGGCTAACAGAGAGAGACAGACAACAACAACACAATCTCACATCCACATCTATATCCAGTTCAGAAATAACAGTTAAACTACTGTACGCTAATACTCCAACCATGGACTGTGGGAGGAAACTCGAGCACTCTGAGGACATCCCAAGGAGGCCTCTCTGGTCCTGCACCCAACCAGAGAACACTGCACACTGCACCACTGTGCACCCAAATCACTGATTTTGGATTTTCTTATTGTCTATCATTTGTTGATGCTCATATTAAAGTGTTTCAAATGATTAGATGAGGGAACGTACAAGTAATCCTTTCAGACTTATCTTCTCTAAGCCCTTCATGATGTCAGAGAGAGAGAGTGGGTATCCCTAACACGGTCATTTTCGGCACACAGCTCTGGCTGTAAGTCCAGAAACACCACCTACCTGCTCTTAAAATCATCTCTCTGTGAGGGCTAGCCCATGAGAAGAAAGGGAAAAGGAGCCAAATTCAAACAGATTATTTTTCTGTCGATTGATTAATCAAATTGCTACTACCAGATTTTGTGGACTGCTTGATTTTGTGCATTATTATGATGCATGTAGTACAATTGTTATTTATGCATGTAAAACTGTTGCTGTTGTTGAAGAATATATATACAGTCACGTGAAAAGACACACTAGCAAATCTTCAACAGCAAAAAAGGAAAGAGTCAAGGCTCTCCAATGACCCAGTCAAAGTCCAGACCTCAGCCTGACTGAAATGCTTTGGTGGAATCTTAAGAGAGCTGTGCATGGACGAATAGCCACAAACCTCAATGAATTGAAGCAACGTTGTAAAGAAGAGCAGGCCAAAATTCCTCCTCAACTATTTGAAAAATTGAAAGGTCCTGCAGGAAATGACTACTTCAAGTTATTGCTTCTAAAGGTGGCTCTGCGTGCTACTGAATCAAAAGGCGTTTCAAGTAGTTTTTTACATAACTGCACAGAGTCCTGTGAAAACTTTCTTTTTTACTTAACTGTAGGTTGCCTATGTATCCAAAAAATGCTTTAAAATCATTGTTTTCAACATTTATTTTGTATTAAGTTGGCCATTTTGTGCATTACACTGGCTGCATAAAATATGCAAAACACATAGGAGTAAAAACAATGGAAAGGCGCACAAATATTTGGCTTTCCAGCGATAATAGCACATAAATAGGAAGACACACAACGGTCTAATTTCTTTAAGCTGTAGGTGAATTGAATTTATTAGTCTGCGGGAAGCCCATTAGAAGTGATTTACCGCAGGCTAATTCCAACGAGAATTCACCTCAGAGGTCAGAGCCTCTTTTAAGGCCTGATTTCTGAGAAAGGACTCCGATGATCCCAGCATGAAGCGTAATCTCTCTGCCGAGGGAGCCCTAACCGGAGCCCAGTCACATTTTCGCTGCCCTCTGATTAGCCTCTCTGCAATCAAAGCAAATTACTCCGTGCCTGAATGTACTGTAGTCATGGATACATTCAAAAGGCAAAATGTCAGCGCAGACAAAAGCTTAAAACTACGCAGCTTCAATTTGGGAAGTTAAGAGAACAAACAGTGTCTATGGACCGGAGTCTCCATGGATACTTATTATTAATGTAATATTTATTATTAGAGTTTGAGCGTAGAGCTAGAAGGCTACGCTGAAGGAACAGCTCAGTCTCACATTAAACACGTGCTAAGGCGAAACTGGACCACGGTGTAAATTTTTTTTTTTTTCCAAAATGAGACCTCGAAAATAACGGTCTAGATTTTTTTTTCTTTTTCTGATTAAATTGTGTCCATGTCACACGATGGTCATGCTTCTTTCTGTGAAAATGGGAAAAAATGTCTTATTCTCTTTGGAAAATGCAATAACTTTAGTGCTAAAATGGCTTTTAATAACATTTCTTGCAAGAAAGATGCTCATTTTTATAATCCCCATTTAGTAAATGTGTGCAATCTCGACAGTAAATAGTTTCATACCACGAACCATACCATACTGCTGGGGTATGAAAAGAGAGAGCTGAGCAGACCAGATGACATTTCCAGAGCAACTTGCTCAAATTGCTCCCTCAGGTGCTTCCAGACTAGCTGGGAGAATGTATACAGAGTCTGGTTACAAAATAATGATCCTCTCATGGGTTTTTCATTCTAATTTTTGGACAAACCCACAGTATTTCTAGATTTGTTTTTAATTCAACCCAGTTGACTTTAAGAAATATTTAGCAATTCATCTTCTGGTCAGACACCTTATTTCAGTATATAATGGCTAAAACAAGGGCTAATAAAATGTACTGTAGTATTTAAGGACTGAAATAATATTATCAACGCAGTTACACAGAAGAACACCAATAACATAACAGACCAGATAACTAGAGTACACAGTGTGGCACAGCTTGGCTACTGATAATAAATCGGGTAGCATATACTGGATGCAACATAAATACTTACTAAAGGTTTACTAATAACAACAAATACAAAGAATTCTAAAGTTTTGAATTCTATAATACAGATATATCTTTTATTCCCTCCCTAGTCAAATACAAGATGTGTTTGAGGGCAGGAAGAGGGGAAGAGGTGTAGGAGAAAGCATCCTCAGACGCCAATACCCAGGAGACCTTTTCAATTCAGCCTCGTCCAGACTAGAAAAGAGAGATAGTGACAGGAGGAGAAAAAGGTGTAAACTCCCCCCAAAACACTGTCAAATAAAGGGAAGATAAGAATGACTATAATAGTGATAAATGTCACCAAGGTGTAGCTGCCTCTCTGGCTTTGGAGGTTCATGGTTATGCAGTGACTTATTGTATGCGGTGGCCACAAGAGCATTAAATTCAGTCAGAAGAGGAAATAATAGTACCAGAATATAGACGATAGAAGATATAGAGTACCAAAAGAAGTGCATTTATGTGATGATTTAATGCAAATGTGCGGGAAAAAAACCCAATAAACATACTTTATCGCTTCCTCTGATGTATTTTTTGGGGAAATCTGCACATTGCATGAAAGTGAAAAGTGGTTTATGTGTGAAAAAGTGAACAAACTGTCACGTTTGCTGTGAGTCATTTAAAAAAAAATCAAGAAAAGAACATCAAATTCAAAGAGCCTTTCTTTCCTTTTACCTGACGGAAACTTTTCTCCAGTTGGCGAGTGCTCGTTCCATCATCAGCTATAAAAATCCATCTGTACGGAGTGCCTGCTAACAGGAACCCCTGGTACCCAACATTAACTCGTCAATATGACATTCAAAATATTTTTTAACACCGAGCTCCACTGAATGTTTGGATATCTGCGGGACACTTGCGCCTGCGTAAGGATGCGCTCGTGCGCGTGTTTGCATGTGCGTGCCGCCGAGATTCCTCCGTCTCAACCATGTCGAACTGCCTCCTACACCAAGACTGCAATGAATGGTTGGCGATACAATCACATGAGTCGGAGCATCACTCATGTTGCTATAATTTCCTCCAAGATACTAAACCAATAGCTTTGATTTATGGTGCGTCAACTGACATTCATTTATACCTCTCTATACTGGCAGAACAAAAATAGAGGAAATACCGAGCTGGGGCTGTTATAAGAAAGTCTCTGTTTTAAGGGTTGTTAGGGGATATGGAATAAATAAAACATGCTGGTAATAGTCTTATAAAAATTGACGGCAGGAAGCATAAATCTTTTAACACGTCTCTATTTTGGCACACGAATTCCTCTTGAGTACAATCCACACAGTCATGCCATAAAATAATTTCCTTGACATGGATGCTAAAATAAATTACAGAAAGCTTTTCCTCTATGGTAAAAAACAACCATCTTATCTGTTTGATAATTATTTTTAGGAAATGAACCTGGAAATTAAAACAAAAAACATTAAAAAAAGAGGTAAATGCACCCACACATTCAGCTTTTTCACATCTTTTTGAATTAAATCCTGTAAAAATTGGCAGTCTCACTGTGAATATGCTGGCTTCTTTCTTCAATGTACAGCCAGAGTTACTGTCTTATTAAACACACTTTTGAACACTCCTGCTGTTAGTTTCCTCTGCGGTAAAGGCTCAATAGTCTCCTTTTGCTTAGGAAGGTCCTTAACTAAATGAAGTGACCTGGAATTATCTACGTGACAACCATGGATAATCACGGCGAGGTTAACCTTGCTGCATTAGCTGTGTCCTTATTTAAGTGTTGCTGCATTACCAGTCTTTAATTAATCTTACTTCAATGAAAGCCCGCGCGCTAAGAAAGGCAAAAGTTAGAATCTACATGATCTCCCCAGCAGAAGGAATCAATGACTTCAATGCATAGTGACCAATCTCAATACAACCATTTTTTCCTTCATTTTTTAAAAATTGTATTCTCGGTTTGCTTTTACAAAGAACACACAGGCAAAAGGATCAAAGATATATATTTTTTATACTGCATCTTTGGCCCACTGTTTCACCACAGTGCACCTGAGATTCAGGCATTCAGTGGGTCATGTTAGCAGCAAAAAACAAACTACACATGCAAGATTTTTACTTTCAGACTTGTGAGTGCATGCTCATCCAAATGACATGGTTTAGGTTGTTGGTCAAATTTATGAATCCCCCACCACTCTCTGTAAACATATAAATGCATACAAGTTAAGTAAGTACACTTAAGTGTTTCATTTTTTTGCATTTTGCAAGTATTTCCATTTTCAATTTTCTTAATACTGGTTCTCGACTGCTTAGTGTTCAGTGGGTTGTCCAGATGGCCTCGGATTGAGGCCACTAACCATGAAGTCCAGTGTCGCTGGTTCACATCTGTCTGCAACGCTTGCATGCCACTTCCCGCTCTTCCTTGAGCTATCCAGTAAAGACTTAAAAAGCTAACCGAAAGTACTACATGTATACTCATGTTGTTCTAGCCGACAGAAAAGAAATACTTCTGGAAATGTACTTTCCATTGATTGTATTCTCATACAAAAAGATCGGGTTGTTATATTTCAAACAACCTGCAGTGCTTAAATTAAAGCCCACTTTTACTAAGCATCAGATTCCCTTTAATTTAATCGCTTATTATTTAGCCCTTTCTAACATCGACACAGACAAAAGGGCTGAGTACTATTAATTATACAATTATAATGAAGCATAGACGCAAACTGAGGGCTTCTGGCTTGTGTGCATCAAACCCAATAAGTGGATCATATTTCTAATTATCTTAACAGTGTTCTGCTGAATTCAGCTGCTAAAAAATTCAACTCCCACACACACACACTCACTCAACGCTTTCTTTCTCTGCTTGCTAAGCTGTGTCTGTAAGTCATGCAAACTGTGAGACACAAGATGTAAAAATTAGGGATTCGGCTTGCGCCGTACCTAACTGCCATATGTGGCCTTTATTTGGACACACGAGGGTTTTTTGGTTGCTTAAATCATGTGGGAACATTTGTCTTTTAGATTCCAAAGGTACAGAGACACATTTTACACACACACACACACACAAAAAAAAAAATAGATTCCAAAGGTACAGAGACACATTTTACACATAAGCATTTTAATAGCGCAATAATATATTGTGTCAAGAAAGTTAGGGCCAGGTGGTGCCTAATCAGTTTGTTTTGGGTGGCATAAAGACATACAGTGTATGTAAAAGGCTTTAGACTGTTAGGAGGGAAATACTCTTTCATTACATTTGTTTCTAAAATTGCTCCATGAGCACAGTCGACGCATTAGCCTGAGCTCAAACAGTGGCATAACAACTCCCAGACAACAAAAGCTCATCCTGGAGTTAATGAAATGCACCATTCCACCGATGTCTAATCAAAACCAAATGCTTTTCTGCACTGCAGCATCATTAGAGTCCATCAGCTGAAGTAGGCTCCGTAGTGTAATGGATCCCTAATGATGGCAGTCATCACCACCGGTGACCTCAGACCTTATTGCATCAGGCATCAGTTCTCAGTCAGTTACACTCTATATCTGTCTAATTCGTGGGAAAGCTATCTAAATGTTAAATTGCAATATAATAAATTGCTACTTGTCCTGATAGTCAAACTCAATTTTCCCCACATCTAAACACTCGTCTCAACAGAGATTAGCCACTGGGAACGACCACCAAAACTCCTGACAGCGCTTAGAAACACACAAGCACACGCATACATACACACACACACACACACACTAGGGGGCAGCAGACACTGTGCCCTGGGGTGATGATACAAGTGTTTGTGCAGATAAACTGAAACCTCTCCCTCCTTACAGGCCTCCCCTGGTTGATCTGTGACCGTGCAGGCCTGCACCAGCACCTGCAGGTGCTCCGACACTGATAGTGCCTGTCCTTCTCGGGAAAGTCCTTAAAAACCCACCAAACCTTTTAGCTCTGCCACTGTTGGCATGGCAACAGAACCTGGAGAGCACACAAGAGTCATTGACCAGAGAGGCCCAGACTATCAGATCAATGATACCCTATTGCAACCTAGGCATCAACCCCCCTCCACTCACACACACACACACACACACACACACACACACACACACACACACACACAGGCAGACACACAAACAGGCTCACCCCCTAGCCCTGCAGCCCCGAGGCTTGTCTGCGCAAGGTTAAGCTCCCACTCTGTGAAACATGAAAAAGTGTGTCAGAAAAGAGCCCCTGAAAGAATCGGCTCAATATCATATCGCAGCATGTGTTTTGCAAACAGGTCAGCTGTAGATAAGGACAGCAGGGCCAGATGTTGAATTTGCTGTAACAGCAGAGTGAGATAAGTGCCAGTATCTTATGAAAAAAATAGATCCAAATGGAAGGGATTTCAACCTTTAAAATCTATGCAAAGAATTATGCATGTGGACAAACAACATCGAAAACACGCAGGCCTAGTCGCATTAACTAATCTGTGAACAGCAAATATTTGTGTGCACAAGGACATGCTTGCTTAAATGTATAAGATGCAGAAAGACAAACATAAATGTGTAAACTGAACCCCTTTGTTTGCGATGATTACAGTGTCGCTGAGGAAGTGATGCGGAGGCTGCGTGAGCGTGATTGCCTTCAAGTCTTAATGTAGTGTCTAATGGATCTGGGAGGTCAAAGTTAGTGATGAAGAGTCAAGTTCTGTGCATAGCCTCCCGTCTCAAAAGTCCACGAGAGCTCAATTTTAATTCAGAGGCTCGTATAATTTTGACACCCACTTACTGACTGCACTGTTTCACATCCTACTACTAGAATAGGAAAACCTTATTTTTGAAGCACAGTCACATATACAAATGAAAAACTATATAAATCATCAGTCTAATTATTCGTTAATATGAGATTAGGCTCAGGTCGCATGTCCATGTGCTAACAGGTGAAAGTTTTTTGCCAGCAGGGATCGGGGTATGGGACTTAATTTTAATGTTTTCTGTGACTTAAATGTGAAATGTAGAGGAAAATTTATTTTGGGGATAGGAAGAGAGTCTCAAGAGAGATCAAGTGAGCCTTAGTATAAAAGCAGTGGATATTAGCTGGGCTTCAGAATCAGAGAATCAGAGGTAGTAGGGATAAAGGGAATGTCGAGGAAACACAGGAAGGAAACAAATTGTTACTCTACCTGCAAAGGACAGATTGTTCTTGTTAAACTAAAATCAATTTCCTTTTAGCATACATTAGCTTCTGTGTACATATGGCATTCGGACTGGTGCTCAAACACGAGTTTCAAACAAATGCTCCCCTCAGATTTTTACTGCAAATCAATAATTGATTATGTACATCAATAAATCTGTGTTGTGCGTGTGGACAGGTTCCCCCACTGATCAAAAAAGGTCAGTTTGAGCCTACTTTCAAGGATGTAACAAGGATTTCAATAAAAAATGAAATTGCTATGTTTAATTGTTATAACCAGAGGTGGCAAAAGCAAAAGTACTGATTCAACTTCTGTACTGAAGTAAAAGTGATACAGTAGAGCATTGGTTCCCGAACTTTTTTGCTGGGCCCCCCTTTGTTTTACAAGAAAAATATTCGCCCCCCCCCCCCCACTCTCGCGCGCGCGCGCGCGCACGCACGCACGCACGCACAAACACATCCTTCAACCACACACACCCATATTTTGCTCCATTGCGGTTTATTTCACACCTCAAACATTTAGTAAACAATTAAGCAAATACAAGTAATCTGCAGGTAGTAAGAAAATAAACTACTAACTCTTTTACGCTGCGTCCGCACGTACACGGGTGATTTTGAAAACGCAGCTGTTTCGTCCACACGTAAACGGCGTTAGGAATCACCGAAAAGATTTTTTAAAACTCCTTTTTTGGGTTTATGTGTGGACGAGGAATACAGAGTTCATCATGCAACGTCAAAGGTATGTGCCTTTTTCTACGTCAAGCTGTGCGCCACGTTATTGTTTACAGGAGAGGAATTGCAGAATGGCAGATAGTCAGATTAACTTTAATCTTTAATTAATAACTTTAATCTCTTTAATTTTGTCTCTATCTTCAGGTTTTACACGCTTACATTTACACACGCAGTTACTGTCCCTCTATTTAGAAAGGCAGAGGCATCACGGTGTAATTATTTTACATGTAGTTGTTTTTTCCCCTGTGTAATAATATTCAACATTGCTATCAATACATTTTTCAAAAAAATGCCTCTCTGTGCAAAATGGGTTCAAAAACATAAACAGCTGTTTGTCCGTTATTTGAACCTAGGGAATAAATCCTGGCAGGATCAGCCTGATATTATTCGTATCCCACTGTAACTTTACTGTATAAAGAGCTAATATCTCCAAAATGTCAGAAGTAGTTATTTATTACAACAATTGTTTGTGAACTAAAAATCAAGAATGTGGGATACAAGGCTATTATCGTTAACGAAAACTAACGAAATAACGAAAACTAGAAGTGAAAAAACATTTTCGTTAACGGAAATAAAAATAAAAACAAAAAAAGGAAAACTGTAATGAGTTTTCTCAAAACTAACTAAAATTAACTGAATTTATAGCAAAAATGTGTTTAGTTTTCGTAGATGTGTGCGTGTCATACAATAGTCAAGGGAGAAAATGAAGTTTAGTTTCCAGATTTTTGTCTTGCTGTGTCTCATTATGCCAGCAGGTGGCAGTACGTTAGTCGAGTCGTCTGTGTTGCTGCTCTGTCCACGCGCAGAATCATGTCAGGAAAAGTCAAGAGAAAGCGCCAGAGTCCAATTTGGGATTACTTTGAATATGACTGTGTTTTGGATAAAGCAAGTGTCTTGTAGTGGAAAGAGACAAATTATGAGGGACATTTCTAAAGGGGAAAAAAAATCCCGCAAACCTTAAAGTGCACTTGAAAAGCTCACACAAGAAGGCTAACCTAGCTTACCTTGAGAAGGTAAGGGAGCACACTCAACCCTCATCCCCAGAAAACAGAAGCTAACCCCAGGCAAGGCAGCGTGATGCATCCCGAGACAACAGGACGGGGATATCTACATAACCGTGTGAGTCAATTGCCTTCAAAAAGTTTATCAATTCACTTGAACCAAAATTACGAACACCCGGTGCTGCAAGAGTTAATAGTCTCATTGGGGCCAAGATATACATTTTATAGTTGCCTGGTATCAATGGTTGTTCATCTGCCTTTATTTATTTATTTATTTATTTAAAGAACCCATAGGTGGGAATGTGAGTTGTCTGTCTCTGCGTGTTAGCCCTGCGACAGACAGGCGACCTGTCCAGGGTGCAGGGTATGGTAGCTGGAATAGCAACATACCCAAGGATAAGCAGAAGAGCATGACTGATATGACAAAACTGGGATTTTGTTACACTTAATTATTGCAAACACAACTAAAACTATAACTGAAACTAATCAAAACTAAACTGAAACTAAGGATTTTCAAAAAAATAAAAAATAAACTAAACTAGCAAACAATTGGTAAAAACTAATTAAAACTGATATAAAATTGAAAATCTGAAGTCAAAACTAAATAAAAATAAAAACTAATGAAAATTGCAAAACTATTAAAACCCTGGTGGGATACTGTTTGTCCGTGATTTGAAGAACCCAGCGCGCAGGGAAAACCAATTCTGCAGGGGAGAGCTACCTCGGCACTTGTGCAGGTGAAGCCAAAGGGAAGATATGCTTCACCATATTTTCTAGTCTTTGGCTTAGAATGAAGTTGGTTTGGAAACATATTCAGTGATGCTTCATCTCCTGCTTTGCGTTTGTGTGGGCGCCCCATGCTAGCAGTGTCCAAGCATTGTTTTGCTTTTTCCCTTTTCATGCCGCCCCCCCCCCAAGCAATGGCTCTGCCCCCCCCCCCCCCCCCCCTAGGGGGCGGGCCCCACACTTTGAGAAGGTCTGCAGTAGAGGGTCTGAAAAGTCGCAAAGCTAGCTGAACCTTGCACTATATTAATATGATAATAACAAAATATTAGTACATGAAAATACAAACTGTATTTTGTTTTTACTTTGCCTTCACACCTAAAAAGAAAAAGGAGTACAGTTTATGACTAAAGTGTGACTAGGCAGGTGGATAAGGGTTAACAAACAGAAAGTCACCCAAAAAACTTTAAAGACACACACATTTACATTTCAAGTCTCCAAAAAACCCAATTTCTATTTAAATGAAAAACTAGGTGGTGTGCATTGTTGGATTAACTAATTATTGTTGAAAGTAAAAATAAGAGTAATTTAGTTGTCATTTAAATGTGTTCAGAAATTGCAGATTGGTGATGATTCTTTTGATGAATCATGACACAAGCTGCCTTTATAAGTTAAAAGTATTAATATTGGCATTGGCAATACCAGCCCTATATATACTTAATATTGGATCAGTACCAAAATTTGCAGCATCACCAACTAATAACTGAAACCACAACTTATGGACATCTGCACCAGAAAAAAAAAGAATGTTGTGGATGATTCCATCCCACTTTAACTCCTGCTCCTCCTACTTAAGTATAATACTATGAAGGTACATATAATGCTACATAAATTCTATGTTTTTTGCCTTTTCCATCTCTTTGTATGCAAAAAGCCTGTGTTGTGTGTTGTTCTTCTCTCCATTTAGGCTCATCTCACTTTGATGTCACAAGCTGTGCATTGCTGGGATTTAATAATTTCCCTAACGAGACTGAAAATGTGAGGAGTGGAAAATACCGATATTTGTGTTAAAAGTAAAAGGTTGTCAGAAAAATAAATACAAGTAAGTATTTTAAGGTAATTTTGTTACTTCCCACCTAACTAATGCAGACTAAATGAAGAGGATGCCTTTCTATATTTCATTCTGTATATAAAAAAAGAAAAGAAAAGAAAAAATGATCTTGTATGCTTTAGGCTTTAGCAGAAAGACTCTCAAGAACCAACCTATATCGGAAATAATGTTCCCAGCATACACAAGCATTAGTATTGCACACATACTGTGAGATGTCTATCTTTTTAGATTGATAAAACCCCTGAGTAGCTAACATCTGCTCCAATCCATTCACCTATACGCTATTTTTGCAGAACACGAGTAGCACGATACCGTTTGAAAGCGCTACGTCAGCACCTCTTCCTGAGCATACTCGCGGCTCCCAGTCAGGAGTGAAATTCGATATTACGCTCTATTCAGGCCCCTCTTATGTACCACTTAAAGTGCTCGGTGCAAAATTTCTACCAGAATAAGTACACCGACGTTCCCCCTACATTTCCCACTCACAGCACAAATTTTGGCCATTACATTAATATGTTGAAATTTGATCCTGTTTATAAAAATATATTACTGGTGCACATATATCAGCGGGCTTACAGCAGCAAGATTTTTCATTGATCGGGAAGTGTGATGTGAACGGCCGTGTTGGCAGAGGAGAAATTATAAAGCATTTTGTAACGGAAAAAAGTGCCTCCGCACACGCAGGGGTCCGTGCGCAGAAATGAGACATTGATCCATAATTGGAAGCACTCAGTCATGAAATCAAAAGACTAATTAAAGAAAGAGAGCTTTAATGGCATCCATTTACATATTCAACATAGTGATTCAGTGCTCCTCGCTGACTTATGGCCTGTGAGAGATGGGGGACTGATCCAGTGGCTGTGAAGAGTTGAGTTAGATCGCACAGGAAACATCTGACTGCATCGGCACCAGACTGAGATTGTGTGGGTTTTTTGCCACCGCTAACAGGTGCATCAATGAAAGGCGTGCAGACACCCGTCAAGGTGTTCTAATAATTGTGAATTATGCATTTGTTATGAGCACAAGTGGCCGTCGATGTAGTGAAGTTATATAGTGAAATCATCGCTTTGCCGAGGAGCTTTTGTGGGTGTCTTTTCAGTGTCTCTTCACACAAGTCAAGGACCGCTTTAGATGCTTCACCATCACCCGAGGTTACAACTCGAATCACTCCAACAACACTCGTGAGTCTGCCTTTGTGAGAAAGTGGGAAAATCTGCACTACTAAACCTGTGCTGAGTGTTTATGTGGGAAGAGGTGACATGCACATGAACGTGTCCGCTGGTCCTGCTTTGACTTGCTCACTGATTAAGAATGAACAGTTTGGTTAAAAAAAAGTCACATTTTGATTGTTTTTGTGGCAAATTTTATTTGTGTTGTCATTTTCTAAGATTAATGTCACGTGCAGTCATGACAAATCTTTACCACGCGAGATCTCGTCAAAATACTGAGATACAAATTCCAGATCAGCTATTTTAAAAGAAATAACTGTGCCGAGTTAAATAAATTACAGCTTCAATTCCAAATGTATCTGTTGTTCAGCACTAGCAGTCAGTTGTACACACTGCCTGATTACATGTCAGGGGTGGTCAGTCCTGCTAAACTAGCACTAAGGCTGCAGGAAGAGAGTGCCTTTAGTGACATTTTACTTTTCCCTGCATGTTATCCTTAAGACAGAGCTCTGCTTTCAACCTGTTAAACCGGGAATGATAACAGAGGACAGCAAAAGATTGCTTGTCAGTGTTAGCACTGCAAGTGCTGTAGTGCAGATGAGAGGATGTGACTGGTACCTTTTCTGTTTGTTTCGCTGCCCATTTCTCTTCCCTGTCTAAAGTCCTTCGGTCATTGTTTTTTCAAATACCATTTCTATACCTTTCTCAACAGCCCAGGGCCTCTTTTAATAGGCTCATTTAAATATTTTTCCTGTGCAGGTTAGATAAATGAGACAGTGCTGGTGCCAGGCCAGGCATTTCTTTAAATGAAATGGGTTTCAGTATAAAGCCAATCATTTTGAAAGCCAAGATAAACTGAGGTTAATTAGAGCCAACTGTGGGCCAGGGTTTCTTTTGCCCGTTCAGTTAGACACGTTTGTAGGGAGGGAGTTTTCGAGTTAAATCTGAACGGAAATATTAAAGACAAGTGGACTTATTCTCCGCACTCAGCTGCTGTTCATCAGAGCCGGAGTGCTGAATGAGCTAAATCTCATTGCAATTCAGTCCAAACTTAGTACTTCTTCAGCAGACACTACAGAGATGTAATTAGAAGAGAAGCAAGCAGTGTGTTTGTTAGTGAGTTTGTAGACAATTACATGTTTACACCTTAGCTCACTTTGTCTCCCTGGCTGAGTGCTACTGAAGTGAGCACTGCAACACCAGCAACAGTTTCAGTCTCACCACAGGTTTAATTTTGCCAAAACTGTGCTGGCGTGCCCAGAAAATGTAATCAGCATAAATATGTTTATGGAGGAAGAACATCTGATTCCACCGCTGTACTCAATGTTGAATTCAACTGGATAGATGATCTCTTCTATGTATGCTGCCGCCCACACCACAGTATCCAACCTGGTCTGGAGCCCATGCACCCAGTTGTGCTGGATGCAAATTATTCATTCATATTATTGAATATTTAAGACTTTGATGAACAGCTACATCATCTTGTCCCGAAAGGGTCTTTTCTGGGATACGATGCAAATGCTGGATCCCCTGTAGGTGAGAGGCCTACCACCAGCATCTTTATCAGGCTGCAAGTTCCCATGATGGCTGACTTTCCCCTCCACAAGGTTACGTCTGCATAAGCCAGCCGTCTTCTCGACAGGCAAAGGCTGCTTTTGGGTTAAAAAAGTAAGAAATGCTCTGAGCTTGGGTACTATTTAAATGCTCAAACACCAGAGCCATGCATAATGATATACTTTCTATTCTCCAAAGTGATGCTCTTCAGCTTTGAAGTGCATTAATAGCTGGGAGGGGGATGCCATTACAACTGCTCTTAGATCAGGGACAATGTTTTACAGACCACAATCTGATTACACTAGACTAGCCATTCGGCCTTCCTCCCACAGATTATCTTTCCTGAATCTGAGTGGAATTTGGGGACTTTAGACTTTAAGATATTTTGTCAAATCTAATTACTAAATCATTTTAAAGTCATATGCAAATGAATGAAAAGCATCATCACGTACACAATAAAAGTGTGGTCGTTTCTGGCCTTTGTTTCACGCTGAAAACAAAGATGAAAGGTCTTAATAGATTATAGGGGAGGTTTAAATGCAAAGCAGGCGATTTGCCCTATTTTAAAGCCTTGAGTTGAGGATTTCTACTGTCGCTGCAAAAAGGGAGCAAAACAATGGATGTGGGGAGGAGGGGCGACTGTGGCTGATGACACACTGACAACCTGTTAAATATTTGGTTTCATGCACACAGATAATCTTCTATTTGGAAACACGGTATGATCAAGATTTATACAAACGTTTTAATTCATGACCAAAACGAGCGATTTAGATCGCCATCTAGTGGTCTTTAGTATATTAAACACTTGTCCATTGCCCTAATTTTTCCGGCCTAGAAGCTAGCTGTTTTTTTTTTTTTGTTGTTGTTTTTTTACCATCTATGGTATAAACTTCATATGTGAGGAAGATCTCTGTTTATTTATGGCTTTAAAATGATTTATTAATAAAATGTGATTTATTGTCATATAGTCTTTAGAATAAAGTATGCAAATTAAGGTGGAATACCGCATAGTGTTGTATCTTGAGTGAATCTTACTATAAGGTCTGTAGCTACTATCTCATTAACGGGTGGGTGAATCTGAAACTTTGCATGAACATTGTCACACATACTTTCATTTATCACAATTAGAATAATCCCTATTCTTTTTGATTGTCATGTTGACCAACCGCGTGAATCACTGGTAAATAAAAAGAATCATAGAGCTGTATACATTTTATTAACGACAACAACAACGACAACAACAACGATGCATTTTTATAAGCAATCGCACGCTGCCTGATTTTTTTTCAACCTTAAAAAATAAAAAACCCTATTTTCTGGCTTAGCCAAATCTTTTGAACAAAATAAAGGAATAATGGAAATCTGAAAGTAATCAGGCAACGTGCAGCTGTTTATTTTAATAGGGAAACACACAATTAAAAAGTGAAAATAATAAAAATGTGTTTATCTCCATTAAAAAGGTACTTTTGCTTGTTATATCAAGAAAGCATTATTAATAGCTTTAATCCACATAACCACAGCAAGAAAAAAAAGTGATGCAACCCTCCAAATACTAGAGACCATGTTCTAATCCTCCAGGGGATTAATCTCTAAGAGAGGGATATCCACTGATAAACCTTCATAATTCTCAAATACAAACCTCAATCTGTCTCTTGTCTGCATGTACACTTTTGATAGGTGGCATGCACTGTGGCATGACATGAGTGAATCTGAACTACCAAGCCGCATTCCCACACCTCTCAAAAGCTTTTCAGGATTCCACTTAAAGCCAGTGAAATGTACTGTATGAAGAAGTTCCATATTTTCACAAAGCTTACTTGAAAAGTTTCATGGCCATTTGGTGCAGATGTATGCAGCACTGATAATGTTCTCCGCTGAGTTTTATTACTGGCTATTGGTGAACTAGGAGAAAGTGCAATGAGGCACATTGGGGCATATTTTCCCAATATTGTTTCCCTGGCAGTTGAGCAGGGGGCCAGCACGAACAGTCAAATGTAATCTAGGCTGTCTATTGTAATCATCTGGCTGTCCTGGTGTGTGTGTGTGTGAGTGTGTGTGTGTGTGTGTGTGTGTGGGGAGGGAGGGGGCATAGTATATGCCAAATCTCTGCTCCAGTACTGATAAAGGAAACCACGTCTCCCGCTAAAAGCATTTTGAATGTTTCTCCGCCAGCCTTACAGTAAAATAAAAAAAAGGACTCGTTAAAAAAATGACAGTTTGGCTGACACAGATGAGTACTGATCACATGCCAATTATATAATTAAGAGATTAACCAAAATTTGGACTAGTGTATTTTGGTAAATGCTATCAATGAGGCTTCAGTGACGGAGTATATTTACGGTAGATGGAAGCCACTGAGAACGGGGCTGAGTCATTATTAAGGGTGTTAGCATAAGGACTGTCAAGTTCCTGTTTGGCCCTAATGTAATTAGGCAATTTCATTTCAGCCTCGATTTATGCAGTATTATACAGCATAAAGCCTACAACATGTGGCTCATTCTCAGGACTACTGAACCCTAACAAAACTTCATTTGTTCAGACAATTCTTTCACATGTAAGTCAGAAAGACAGACAGATCGACAGATAGATAGATAGATAGATATAGTCTGTCTGTCTGTCTGTCTGTCTGTCTAGAGAAACACTCACATATAATTATGAATTTCTCTGAAGCCCCAAGAATGACAAGGACCACACATGCCTAATGTTCTTCCAGGGGGCTTAGAAGACTATAACAGCTATCTTGAGGCCTTTGTTTCATTTCAGGTTTGCAATAAATGACACAAACAATAAATAATCCTGTTTTAAAGGTTTTCTAAACTTTGAAATGGAGATATATTGTGGGGTCGCTACAAAATCTCACCCGTTATTACACAGCTGTGTGATTTCTTTCCATCTGGGATCCTAAGTATTCACACTGATGAGATTTACAAGCTGCTGCTTTAGTGGAAAAGTCACGTGTCTTTATAGCAAAATGGATGAATGCCGAATTTAATTATATTAATCCGAACTCTATGCAAATGTGATTCAGACAATATAAAACAGGCTGCGATGAGACCGTTATTAAATTAAGCAAGATTTTTAGATATATACTATATCTTCCCTCCCCCCCTGCTCCTACTTGGACTGGCTCCCTCGTGAAATGGCTGTAATGAGTGAACTGCCTGCCGACCCTCAACTGGGTGTGGTGTGGGCGATTAATGAAGTGGTGGCTCTCAAGAGAGCTACATCTGCACCCAGACAGACATAATGAACAACCAAGGGCTGGACATGGCACTTTTACCGAGGTCTCCACTTATGCCTTGTGACATGCTGAAGAAGCAGGACTGCTTTCGTTTTGAATGAGCTCACCTTTAATGAAGACAAAGGAAAGCTTTCAATCTAGTGCATTTCACCCAATAACATGTGCACTCCACACGGGCATTTTTGTCTTTGTAGCCCCATTGCTAAGAATCTCAACCTGTCAAAGAAAGGGCGGTGGATATAAGGTTAAATAATAATTTACATATAAATGAGGCCATAAATGCTCACTTAAGATCCAAGACTGTCATCTCCCATCACACAGGCCCATAAACACAACAGGAAGTGCCTAGAGAAAAATCATTCTTCTTACAATATATCAATTATTCATTAAGAACACAGGATGACAAATAACAAAGAGCAGAGAAATATGGAAAAGGGGCCAAGCGTCTTCTCCTTGGTGCTGCTGCGTGGCACATCGAAGGTATGCAGAGAGAAAAGTGACATATTTTTCTACCCCAAAAATTTGCATCTTTGTTTTTGAACAGAGGGAAAAAGCACGCTTCTCATTTCAGGTCAAAATACATTGGTTTTGATAGCTTAAGTCTTGACTATGACAAGGTGAGTTCATTCTTTTTTCTTTTTTTTTTACCCCTTTGCTTTATTGTTGGCTTCAAAATAGCGACCATAGAAATAGAAAACCACTAACTTACAAACTCTTTAGGAACTGAGCTATAAGGTAATGTGTTATGTGACACAGCACAACTGGGGCAGATCTGATTTGACTTTTTTCATAACAACAATGTGAACAGCTCTTATCTCACTGTGGTGTTGTTGTTGTTTCGTTGCATTGAATCGGAAAGACCTGCCGTCAGCTTTTCCTTTGGTGGCTTTAGGGAGAATTCAGCTCTGTTGTTTCCAGTTAAAAGCACACCGCATCTTCTCACTGTAGCAACCCTTGATGAAAAGCTGTCACCTCGCTATTGCTGTTATTGGTAGAGATGCTGTCGGTCAGGGAAAAGTGCACAGGTTTGCATTTCCATAGGAAAATTCAGTCTGCAGAGCTGAGGAACAGATTCAGCTGTTCATCTTGATCAAATTCAACAACTTCTAAGAAGAATAGCTACTTTCAGCTGCTCCCTTATTCACAAGGGTTCACCACAGCAGGTAACCCTGCAGATTTGATTTGGCAGATTTTTGCACCAGATGCCCTTCTTGACACAACCCCCGAAGGGATTTACGCCTCCTCCCGGGATCAAACTAGGGATAATTTATTGGTCTTATTAGTGTGTAAACCAGTAGACCCATGTCTGAGCTTAGGAAAAGAAGTTCAAAAATCATATTATCTATTTTTTGATTTACAACAATTAGATGATGATACAAAAAAATGAGGGTTGAGCGAAAGCAGTTTTTTTTCATGTATTTCCTACATGTGTAGTCACAGGGAGTCAGGTGTGGTCAGAGCATCAGGTGTGAACGTGTACAAAGTAGGGACTCAGCTGGCCAGGGCGAGCCGCTTAAAGCGAGTGGCTGAACCGGCACATAGTGTACACCTGGCACACCGTCTGTAATGTCGTGCTTTCATGCACACATCGGATCTGGACAACCGTCACGGCAAACATACATACAGGCTTCAATTAGCAGCTCCACAGACGTTATTCAAAGACACTTAAGTCTAGGAAGCAGTCCAAGGTAGAGTGACAGTGCAAATTATTCATTTGTACAAATGGCATGTAAAACGATGATTAAAAGTCTGTGTTCCTGCCTTGTCCCTTTGCAGCCTGTTTGTGAAGTCAACAACCCGACATTGGTAAAATCATGAGAGCATTTTACTAACAACTTGTGTATTTGTTAGCATAATGCACTGATTTAAATAAGAGCTGCAGAGCCAGGTGAGCACACTCTTCTAAATTAAAAAAAAAATCCTTTAAATTCAATTGAAAATTTGAATGCTTGTCATAAATGTTTGAGAATGCACAAACATAGTAATTGGTCAACCATTAGATTCTTTTCAGATTTATCTTCTATTCAGAAATGATTCTGTTTTCCACACGCCGTCATGAGGAATGTGACTTCAGGGCTGCATCCTAATGGTAAAAACAACGTGTAATCAGACACACAGTACAGGAAAGAGGAATGACTCAAAATGTCCAGGAAATTGCACAGGACAATGTTCTGCTGACTTTTGAGTGTGCAGCAGTATAACATAGTAGCAAACAGGAATAGAATAGAATAAAATAGAATAGAATGACCCTTTATTGTAATTGTATATGTACAGTGAACTTGTGGGTACAAGGAAATCCACACTTTTGAGATGTAAGACTGGTCTAAACACTTTAGGAGTAAATGGAACATATTTTTGATTAGTGTGGGTCTAATTTGCTCCATCGTTAACTGTAACCTATGCAGGGTTATGGACATTTTCTTTTAAAAGATGAGGAAAATTTTCAATTGAAAACAGACTCTATTCTTACAGAAGAATGGCTTTCCAGAGTCGCAGTGAAGAAGTAAATAACTAAATCCTCAAGTGAGTGCTTAACTCATATTTAGATAATCGTGTATACATCCTGTTGTTCAAAAACAACTTTAAAATGCAAATGGGATCCTCACTTGTTTGACCTATACCATTCACATCCCTCATCCTCCCCTCTGCATGGAAGCAGCGGAGGAGAGACCAAAGCAGACTGAATGACAGCTCAACAGATGAGATAGCAATGTTTAATCCCCTTTTAAAAGAGCTTCATTGAAAACACTCTGAGCGGGGAGGACCAGACGAAAGAAAAATTGGAGCATTGTGCATTGTATAGCCATCATGGGGCCTCTTTGGTCTTCTCTGTGAAGTGACTTTGACAGCTGTGGAGATTAAGGAGCAGCCCAATGTACATGGCCCAAACAGCTGGGATTAGACTAGATATGCTCACTCTTGTCTCTGGCTTCTTCACTTAGTAAATCAATAAAACATGATTTTACTACTGTAATGGAGAATGTGTACGTGTGGGTGAGAGAGACGGTGAGGTCGCGGAATAGCGTGGAGAGAATAAAACCTGCTTAAAGGAGGAAAATAGCTCCAGAGGCAAGGAGGAGCCAGCTGCCAAGTGTTGCTGCTCAATCCTACTTAGGCTGTTGCTGTAGCTCTGCTTAGACCTATAAGTAAAGCAAAGTGTATATGGTGCATGAATATATGAGTTTCTAAGGCGAAGCATGCAGTTGGATAAACTTTGAAAAACTTAAAACTGAAATTCAAGTTGAGAAGTGACCTTGAAGAAAAACACCTTTAAGCTAGCCTCATATAACCGGACAAATGCAGATTAGTGTGCCAGCTCTCAGGTCAGTTTTGACTTCTAAAGGGTGTCATCCACAGCCTTTGTCACAGTTCTGGGTCAGTTTGACCCAGTATTATGAGTTGTTATGTTTTGGTGTGTTTTTGCATTTTGGATTCTTTTCTTCTTATTATGATGATGATGATGATGATGATGGTGATTATGAATCTATGTTTTAGTTATTCTTGTTTAGGGATTAGTTCGTAGGTTTTGTGTTCTCTTGTTTATTGCAGGTTTAGTTCAGTGTCTAGTCTGTCTCAGTGTCGTGTCTGCGTCTTCGTGCAGTGTTTTCTTGTTTCCTGTTTTTTTGTGAAGGTCTGCGTCTCATGTGAGTGTGTTCAGTTTACCTCCCTTGTCTCGTCTCGTTAATTACTCCCAGCTGTGTCCACCACTTGTGTGTAATCTCCCTGTGTTTCTTTGTGTGTATTTAAGTTGTGTCTTCTGTCATTGTAGTTGCTGGTCCGTCTGTATATCCACCATGTCTCACTCGTGTGTTTTCCCTGCTGTCCGTCGTCATTCTCCGCTGCTCATCCTCCTTCATGTTCATGTCCGGGTTTGTGTTCACTAGTTTAGTTGTTCTCAGTTTAGATAGCCTTCTGTTCCTTTTGCCGTTTGCCCATTTTTATTTTGTGTTTAATAAACCACCCTCACACCTTTGCAAGTGCCTGCATTTGGATCCTCCTTTATTTCTTCCACACGGCTCATCTCACTCGCCGTAACAGCCTTAGACCAAAATACTTATTGGACCTACAATAATTAGACCTATAAAAAGTCATCTTAAAAACGTGTGGCATTGTGCACTGTAGGCAGAGCTGTGAGAACATTTGTGTAAACCGGAAGGAGTCCAGATGAATTCTGCCAGAACAAATGAAACATGACCTCCGAGTTTCATCTGGTACCCATGCTACCTTTAAAAGCTTCCTTATTCTTGGACACTTCTAAAGTAGCTTTGTATGACTCAAAGTTCAGAATAATCTTTGCTTTTCTTATACTGACCACTGGTGAAGTCGCTCCATTCAGTTCAAAAAAATCATTAAAAGCCCCAAATTAGCAAAGCACTCATGCCTGTGATGAGCCTGATCACAACTGTACTACAGAGATCTAAAATGCATTTTAGTATTCAGGTTTGTAACAAAATATGATGTAAGATCAACTCTAGTCCAACACCTTTAAAATCTCACAAGCTTTAAAGCAGGGGTCCCCAATCCCAGTCCACGAGGGCCAGTGTCCCTGCAGGTTTTAGATGTGTCCTTGATCCATCACAGCTGATTTAAATAGATAAACAACTGTCTTGAAGTTCTCCAGAGGCCTGGCAATGAACTAATCATGTGATTCAGGTGTGTTGACCCAGGGTGAGATCTAAAACCTGCAGGGACACCGGGCCTCGTGGACTGGGATTGGGGAACCCTGCTTTAAAGCAACAAAAAACTTCCCAAACAGAAATCAATTTCAGCTTTCAGCGGCCTCAGAGTGCATTTAATATCTTATTCGGTCATGATAACAAACATGTTAGCCTAAGATATTCTCACCATTATTTCTATGTGAGTAAAAATAGGCTGGAACAGACAGACGCAAACATAATGATAAGACTGAGCTGTCAAACCTTATTATGCGACTGAATGGAGCGTCTGAAAAGTTTTTTCAGTGCGGAGGCGACTTTGAGTTCTTGGGGCAGTTCATGTATGAAACTGGCTGTTAATAAAGTCCAAAAATGTACTGCCTGTTCTGAGAAGCAAAAATATTAAATCCTCACATAAAAAGGCCACTGAAATCTGAGCATAAGCATCTGCAACAGACACAGCATGACTCAGCTCCTGGCTTATATGTAGCTGTGCAGATTCACAATGACACATCTATTAAAATCTATTAATTTTAGACGCGCAACTATTCAACGGCACGCGCAGCTGTCTTTGTTTTATGTGCTGTAACACTGCAGTTAGCCTACAATCACTCCTTGAGATGATCCACTAATAGTAACATGTCTAAATAAATCACTGGACCAGCATCTTTAAATTACACATGTTTCACAGGCTGCTCTACACTTAAATAACCCCTGCACAACTTTGATTATAAAGTTGCAGTTGCAATGTCAGGAGTCTTGTTTTCTTAAGGGAGTGGTTTAGAATTTGCTAAGTGGAACGAAAGCTTAAGAGCGAATAAGTAAGCCTTCCCCAGCTTCACATCTGCCTCTAATCCATAAAATTACACCTGTCACTAGAAAGTTAGATTTATTAAAACTATTTCCTTATCCGAGAAGGAAAAACTATTAAAACGCACAAAGGCCTTCAATCAGCACTTAATTAACGCGGCAACCTTTTTTCTACCCCCCCCCCCCGTCCTCCTCCTCTTGCGCCTGCAATCACGTTCCTATCTGCCAGATTAGTTTAAGGATGTGAATGCAGATGGGAAATGACCAAAACAACTTTGAGGCCTGCTAGTGGAGAGAGTAAGTACGCAAATAAAAACGACAGCACGAGGGAAAGAGAGAGAGACGGAAGAGGGGATGCTGCAATAGTCGATTAACTTTTCTCTCTCCACAGTTGTGTCAACAGACGTGGCCTTTATGTCAAGTCAAGTGTGTCATTTGAGCAAAGAGAACATCGCTTAAATAACCATTCACACGGTGCCTGTGAGTGTGTGTGTGTGTCTCCTTCCAAATGTGAATGATCAGCAACTTTTTAATTCAACAGTAAAAATCACTCTGGAGATAAGCCTACTGAAGCCATCTAACTGATGCTACTAACTCAAATTGTGCACATCCAAAGTGACAACTACTTTTTTAGCGGCTAATGTGAAGTCAGGCTGTTGAGTTCAGTAGTTATGAACACATTAAAAAAATAAATACACATACTAAAAAGCTGTCATCAGTGAGGAACTTACTTTAATGTCTTATAATTGAAGGTCATGAAGATGTTTACAAGTCACTAAGAGGCCATTCTCCCAAACTCGATATAGTCATTCAAAGAAAAGCACTTTATGGGCTGACCTTTGCTGATCATAGCTGGACTCCTTCCTGCGGCAGTGGAGAGTCACCACTCGGTGGCCTTCGCTCCTCACATCTTGACTAACTATCCACTGGGTGGGGTTGCTGGGGCGAGCGCCGAGGAACGTCACGCCTTCTTTTAACTTCACTCTGCGGAGAAAGCAAAGAAAACGTGCCCAATGATTGCATATGTTGTTGTACATCTACGAGTTACAGGATGGATCCTTTTTTTGGTCATTCTGTTCTGTTCATCACTAGCGTGCCTTCAGCTGGTTGTAAAAATGCGTGTCATTTCATATTTGCGCATCCTTTATGTGCGCGTTTCTCTACACTCTCACCAAGATTTGATTGAAAATGTATCAAAACGAACAAAGCAAAGCCTCGCCGGGATGTGCCATGTGTGGTAAATGTGCTGTTTGCCATGACATCAAGTGGGATGTGACCGTATCATTATGCTATTCCTCTCCGTTCCTCGCCTCCATCAGTAATAGATTCACTCCCTTGCAGTCTGAAAGAAAATTTATAAAAAGGTTTCTTTGACTGTGGCAAAATAACAGCATCAATGTCCTTGGCTTAGCAGGCTACAAAGAACAAAAAAAAAAGTCCCAAGGAAATAAAAGAACATAAAATAAATCAAAATCTTTGATGAACATAACCCAGATTATAAAGCACATCCTCTGAACAGAGACTGATTTAAAGGTAAAAGTGCTGACATAAAATATGTTTAGGCTAATGTTTCAATCAATAACATGGTCCCAGCCCCGTACGATTTTATCGGAGAGTGGCAGCAAAGTTCCAAGATTGAAGAGAAGACTAAATTATAACAGAAGGCCCAATCACTTTCCCCATCCAATCCATACCAGGTTGGCAGATGAGACCAAAGATAAGGCTTTGCTTTCATCCTGAATTTGTTACTGCACTTTAAAATGCAATTGCATGTCTCCATGCCAATGAATATAGCGGCCCTCCCCAGTCAAGCCTCTTTCTTTGATGTAATATCGTCTCATGTTGTGAGGGCGGTTATATGTGAGAAGTGAAATGGGTAATATGACAGATGGTATTCTTCATCTCTCTATAGGAACAAAGATAAACACACTTAAGGCAGCTCTGTGAGAGTGCGCATACTCCGTGTGTTTGTGCGCGCGCGTGTGAAATAATATTTCTTTGTGTTGCTGTTTCCGAGATAATTTGATGTCTTTCTGCCAGCTGCTTCCCTTTTGAGATGTGCACATATAGATGAGATCATATAGAACATTTATAGAGTTTTCTACAAAGCCGCATGTTTAGTCTCGATCAGAGTATCCAATTTTTGGACGATGCAGTGATAGGTTGCCATCTTTCAGACCATGCTCAGAGTACAGTGAATCGTGAGATCCGCTGACAAATTGCAGGTCTGTGAATAACAGGCAGTCTTCGCACAGTCAGCTGCCTAAGTATCTGGTAAACATATATTTTGCCTATTTTGGCTACCTGTGAGGTAAAGGATTCACTTTAAATACCTTTAGTTCACATATAAATGCTTGCATGGGCTTTTCCTTGAGTATTTGCAGAGATATTACAGTTTTATACCCCTTGTTGAATGCTTAGACCAGCTGATCAGCAGCTGTTAATAGTCCCAGACTGGTTTCTACAGCCTCGCAGCTGCAGCTCTGAAACACTAAAACACTTCAGGTCAGGTTGTTTGCTTCTCTAATAGCTTTCAAAGCTCACCTTTGCTCTTTAGCCTTTTCACGAGTGTCATTCTGTGAACAGTATAAGATGTTAGCTTTAGATATTTAGAATTATGTTTTAATCATGTTCTATATTTTTTAATTATTTTCTCTTATTGTTTTGTGATTTCAACTTCTCCATTGTTTTAGTGATTGTTGTGTAGCATTTTAGTGAGCATCCATACATGAAGAGCAGTCTCCTGTGGGTCATCTTAATAGAATGCAACATGTTGAAAAAATGCATGTGTTGGTGTCACGCCATTATTCAGCTGATGCTCTGCAGCCTTTATCAAGCAAAGGAAACACAACTGAAGATTAGTGAATTAACACTACAGAAATACAAATAGTCTAAATAGTAGCATAAGGCTACTCTAATGCACTTACACTTAAAGGAAAATTAGTGAAACTTTAATAATCAGCCTGTTTACAGCAGTTGTGTGGCATCCTTTGTGAGAAACTGGCAACACTGACAAGGAAGAAAAGCCTAAGAATCCTTCTGGATATTTTTGCCCCTAATTGATTTGAACAGTATTTGTTAAATCTGTAAACTGGCAGAGATCGATTCAGCACTAAAAATCACCAAGGTGCCCATGAAAAGTGCTGCTCTTCTCAGAAATCCAGTGAGGAATGTAATTCTCACAGTATTTCTTTTACTTGCAGGTGTTCAAGCTACAAACTGCGCAAAAAAGAGATAAATACAAACTGAACTGGCCCTACGGTACCAGCTCTGCTGCTTGTTATATTATCATCAGGCTTTTGTAGAATAATAAAATTCATACTCATGTTTGTGTACTACTGCAGTAAGAGTGAGTAATAGCTCATAACAAAAAGTGGCCATGATACAATATATTTGTCCACAATGTTGGCTACAAGGCTATTATGTATTTCCTTTGAGGGAATGCAAAAAGATCCCGGTTGTTGAAATACTCGAAAACAGCGTGAAATCACAGATAGAGGGAAAGTAGCTACATCAAAAAAAAAAAAAAAAGATTTACCACTGCATGTTGTTATGCAATCACAGAGAACATCCGAAAATAAAAGCTTGATGCCGCTCTTAAAGGATTAATCACACACTAGGTTTTTTTTCTATTAAAACTAGATTCACTGTTTAAACCAGAGAGAAAGACAATGCTGTGGTAAAACTTTCAAGCAGTGGCAAAACAACACAAAAAGCTCGTGTACAGTCCTCCACAGGTCCCAGTGGATGCAGCAGGGTCTTGTATCTGGTTTCTTTACACTTGAGTGATCAGGATGTCTATCAGTGGCTTCTAGTGAGGTCTCACAATGTTTTTAGTCCCAGAGGGGAACCAGTCATTACTCCACAGACCATCTCCGAGCTCACAGAGCAGTTGTTGGAGTGCAGTTGAAGTG
This sequence comes from Mchenga conophoros, assembly GCF_057382185.1. Classification (NCBI taxonomy): domain Eukaryota; kingdom Metazoa; phylum Chordata; class Actinopteri; order Cichliformes; family Cichlidae; genus Mchenga; species Mchenga conophoros. The sequence goes on from NC_140537.1 coordinate 12,854,936, forward strand.
TCTTTTATTGACTTAATGATCACTTTGGGCTTGAACCAGACAGTGTAAGAGTCACCTGCAGGTTAAATAGCTCACATTCAATCTCAGTGACTTCTGGATTTATGCTGAAACCTCAGTCAGGCATTCTCCATGTAAATAATCCTCATCAAAATGCACTTTTTTTTTTTACATAATGCTAACATTACTAATTTAAACTAAAAGAAAGAACAGTACAGGATAGTTTCATTATAGCAGGACAATTATAAACATGCCAAACTTATGCTACAGCCAAAGTCAGATGTGGTGTGAAGAATTGGTGCCAGTTCATTGTTTACTAGGTGTGGGTGTTCTAATCTGCTAATTGTAATTCAGGAAATAAAATAAAAATAAAAATGCATGGAAATCAATACTAAAATGCTATGTTAATCCATTCAATACTTGTCAAGTCATCTCAGAAAAGCCCAGAGCGTGACTCTGCAGTGGATATTAGAGGAACAGTCAGGAAATTGCAACATAAGTTGGCATGAAAAGGGTTTAAAAATCTATGCAGCAATATTCCCATCCCTACAGAGCGGTGACATATACATAGTTGAAAATAAACACTAATATATATATAGGCTGCTGTACAAATGCATGAGTCATCTTTATGCTTGCATTATTTTTATGTGTTTTTTTTGCTTGCCTTACAAATTTCAAGCTAAACTTAATCACACAGCTCTATGACAGGACTCCGGTAAAGAATGAAGTACAAGTCAGAAAGTAATCCTTCTCAAAGCTTGACAAGCTGACACTCCTCTCAAAAGTGAAGGAGAGAACACTTTATATCAATGCATCTGGGCTCTCCTCAGTCACTAAATATGTCTCCTGTGCAGCCACAGCACTGAACTGTGTCTGAATGTTCTGAATATTAAATATTACACAACTACAGGGGGAGGAAAGAGACAACAGCCCACAGTGGGAAGAAAGAGAACAGGAAAAGAGCGTTTAGCTGGCAGTGTAAAGTGACGTAAGATGCAACTTCTTTAAAGTGTCAGCGACTCTAAGAGACACTGACAAGCCTAATTTATACCACAGTACTGTAAGACAGAGACAAAAAGGACTGAGTAATTTGAGTAATGGATGCAGGGAGTACATGGTTTGTACTCCCAGTTGTAGTTTTCAAATCACAGCTTGCTATTTATGCTGTAAAAAAGAAATAAGTAACATAGCTATAAGTAAGGTATTTACATTTTTTCATCAAGCTAATGATGAAAAAATGATTGTAATTTATTATGTTTTGACTACTTTTGAAATGGGCAGTAAAGCTGAAAAGTCCTAAAACACACATTTAACCCTCTCAGGCTCAAATTAAGTTTTTGTTGCTAATGCACAAAAGAATACCTGCAGTGGTACTTCTAAGTAAAAAAAACCTCATAAAATATGTATGTGGGGTAATCAGGTTGTTAGCTTTTACTTGTTGCAAATCTGCAACGCCTGCCTTGAGGGTTAAACCAGAAAAAGCCAAAAATACAGCTGAGAGTCAAGCAGTCACACAGCATTTGGTAGTCAGTTGGTTGTAGGCACTGATTTAAATGGCAGATGAGTGAGTTCAAATTCAAAAAAGGAAGAAAAACAAAAATCAGCTAAGAGGCGCTGTCTACCCAAGCCTCATCCCAAGGGCTTTGCTGATTGGCACTGTCAGGAAATATGAGAATATATGACAAGTTTGAGGCTAGATTTGATCAAGCAGAGGGACATACTGACCTAAGAGGTTATTATGTTGTTAGCTATATCTGTCAACACACAGCATAGAAGATGGATGTAGCTAGCTTGACACCACCCACTGGTTTCTGAAGTCATGTTTTACAGACCTTTCCACCATGACCATTTTGGCTGCAAGACATCCACACACTCATTGGCTAACAACACATGTCATGGCACAAATAATCCTCACATTTGAAACGCATGGCCAAGGTTTCCAAAAAATACTTATTATTTTTTATTTTTTGTTCAGTATGAGCTAAAATGAGTCACTGAGCCCATTTTTAATTTATTTTTTAAGGTACTTCCACATTTGCTTAATTTTTATGACTCGAAAGCCACGCCTATGCTTAATACTGTCTGTGGTTCAATCATTCACCTGACTATGGTAGACTGGCAGAAGGAGAAAAAGACGAGGGCTTTGAAAATGTTGTCTGTCTCTCAGTTATTTCAATAACTTTATGATCGGACAAAGAAAGCACTGCAAAAGGATTGGTTTCTAAAACCAATCCTTTTGTGAGAGAACAGAGAACTATTCAAACTATTTGTGCTTGTGTATATATATGTGTGTGTGTGTATATATATATATATATATATATATATATATATATATATATATATATATATACACATCAATATTGAACCGTTCGATACAGTGCCTTCGGTTCGGTACGCATATGTATCGAACAATACAACATTTGTAATTTATTTGATCAACTTTCCTTCTGACGATGCTGTCTGTGTTGAGCGCTCAGTGAATCTGTGTTTGACTACTCCGCCTAGGCTGCACTGTCGAGCGCAGATCCACTGAGCGCTCAACACAGACAGCATAGTCAGAAGGAAGAGCGCAGGGCAAGCTAGCGAGACAGAAGTTAAGCTCTCCTTGCAACAGGCAAATTGAACCTCATTCAGATCTGGCGTTTGGAATTATTTTGGTTTTCATGTGAAGGTAAGCGAGTCATGGACTAAAGTAAAACAGTATGTTGGATGTGCCATGCAATGCTCAATTACATGGGTGGGAACTAGTGTGTTAGCGCAGTTAGCTCGTTAACGTGTTGGCCGTCTAGCCCCATGCACGGGGCGATCGGCGGTAGCTCGTTAACGGAGATTTGCCGTGTTGTGGCGTTAAGGTCATTTCAACGAGATTAACCTGAAAGCACTAGTGGGAACACAACGAATATGACTGCACATTTACGCCGACATCATCCTAGTGCAAAGACAAAAACAACAAGCATGCTACTAACTTTAGCCGAGTCATTTAGACAGCTGTTAGCACGTGATTCTCCTTATGCTGCTGAGAATATAGCCCAGAAGAAGCGGATAGTATAGCTTTTATTTTGGAAAGAGCCATTTCTCTGTAATAAACTCTCTTTTCCAAAGATGAGTGATTCCTCAATCAGATACAGGGCTCGCAAAATCGCTAGCCCGACGTCCCGGAGCTAGCGATCTTTTTCAGATGGGCTACCCTGCCCGTCGGGCTATTGTAGGAAAAATATATGTCAATGCTTTTGCATTCTTTCAGAAATGTAGCTGGGTAATTATGTCATTGGCATCGGTGAGCCACTGTCAATATGTGACATATTGAAATCGCGTTTGAATTTGCGCTTGTTTTTTTGCTTTCACTTTGCAATCGTGCGAACTGTGTATAGAGAGCGACAGCACTGATCTGTGAGTGATGATAATTTGTGCACCAATTCCTCTGACATCGTCTTATTAATCGTTAGCTTACTATGCAAACATGACAAGTGAAATCTCCCGCAGCTTAAACATGTGAGAGGTTGATCGCGCAGAGAATCGCTGAGCTTATGTGAGTGCGTGTGTAAAAGCATTTCAGTTCTGCTGAGCCAAATAAGACAGGTCAGGGTGAAGAAGTGACAGCCAAAGAAAAGCTTACCACAAAACAGAGAAGTTATGACAAATCAGACTATAAGGCAAAAAGAAAGTGCAGCTTTATGGTTTCATGGACAAAAGAATTTCTGTGGCTGCAATATGACGAGCTAAATAACCAGGGGTGCACATAAGTGGTCCGCAGGTGCGCATTCGCTGTCAAAATAAAAAACACGCACAAGGGTTAGGGTTAAATTTAAAAACTGTACTTTTGAGTTAAAATATATATTTATAATTTTAATAAATGACAAATTAAAAAGGCATGAACATTTTTTTTTAAAATATCGAACCGTGACACCAAAGTATCGAACCGAACCGAACCGTGAATTTTGTGTATCGTTGCACCCCTAATATATACATACACATATATATATATATATATATATATATATTAGGGGTGCAACGATATTCGTATCGATATTGAACCGTTCGATACAGTGCTTTCGGTTCAGTACGCATATGTATCAAACAATACAACATTTGTAATTTATTTTATCAACTTTCCTTCTGACGATGCTGTCTGTGTTGAGCGCTCAGTGAATCTGCGTTCGACTACTCCGCCTAGGCTGCACTGTCGAGCGCAGATCCACTGAGCGCTCAACACAGACAGCATAGTCAGGAGGAAGAGCGCAGGTAGGGTTGCCAACCGTCTCTTAAAATACGGAATCGTCCCGTATTTCGAAACAAAAGTACACGTCCCGTATTGAGCTAATAAGGGACGCACTTTGTCCCGTAATACAGTGAGAATCAAAAGTAGTCTATAAATGTTTATGGAATTAACACTTTGTTTGAAAACATAATTCCCAGCCCCTCTCCTGCTTTGTGACCAATGAGCTGACAGCACACTTATGACAATTCGAGTATGACAATTCAGATTACCGCTCATCTCATTGGTCGAGGAAAGGTCGCTTGCGGAGAAAATACCGGAAGACAACAGATGACCACAACAAGAAGCATGGCCAACAGGGAAACAAACGCCGACACTGCGGTGCAAGTCTCGGATGACAGTACACCTAAAGCTGGGCAAACACTGTGCGATTTTTTTCAGTCACGTTATTCAGCTCCTGCTCAAACTGCACGATTGACTCGCAGGGGTTAGAAGTTCGTATGTCACGATGTACTCTCACACTATACCGCCCGATGCTCTGATGCGACCTGAGTGCTCACACTGTGCCTCCATAACATGAAGGTTATAACAGAAAATCTGTCGCTCGCTCTCTCTGTCTTTCACTCACACAGACACACCACCACCATCAACTTTGCTAAATTGCTAATGAAAAACATGATCAGGCAGCTGTGATTGAGCAGCAGTGTAAATCCAACTATTTTCACGGTTGTTGTGGTCGTGATAATTTTGTGATGCCACATCGAAAAGGCTCGGATGAGCTTTCCAAAGTTCTACAAGTTGTGCCTCCATCGCTTGTGTCCAGATCACACGCTGCACAGCCGTGCTGCAACGTCTTTTTCACGGCGTTTACGTGTTTGCGCGCGAGCAGTGTGAGCGCCTGTGGTGACACCCTCACGAGCGATTGATGATCGGGAGCTGGTCGTGAGGTGTTAATCACTTCTCTTTACCCCACGTATACTACACGACGCACGATGAAGGCCAAAATCGGTCCGATCACTCAAAAATCGGCTCAAAATGGGCCAAAAATCGCACAGTGTGAGCCCAGCATTAGAGCAGCAATGTTTGTTCCCCTCAGAGAAAGGGAAGAATGGGAAAAGGAAAACACCTGGCTGGAAAACGTTAATATGGGCATGTGCAGTGAATATCAGCGCTATGTGGCCAGAAGTGTGATAATATAATTTATTTTGTGTAATAAACGACTGCAAGGATAGATGATTACAACAAATTGATGACTAATACATAAAAGTAATACATAGATGAATAATGATGATGAGTTATGATGCGTAATCATGGGAACAAGCGGGTTTACAAACAGGAGCAGCTGATTAGCTTTAGAAAAGCTGAAATAATACCTCAACTGAAGCCAATTGTACTAAATGCACTAAATGTGCACTGTTACAAGAATATTTTTCTTTCTATTGTTTTCTATTATTTTAAGTTAAGCAGGACAGAGTGCTTTTAAAGAAAGATTTACTTATATTCTCAAAAGTTAAGCATGACAGGCTTCTGTTTAAGAAAGAGACCTGTTTTACTGTGTTAATGTTGTCATTTTGAGCTAAAAATAAATGGCTAAATGATCATTTGTTTCACATGTGTTCATATCACAAAGAATAGAATATGCATGTACTTAAATCAACTTCAAGTCAAATGGTTAAAAAAATAATTTCACACACAAAAAAAGAGCTAGAAAATTCACCACACTGGGAAGGGTGAAGACAACTGGGTCGCCCGGCCCTGGCCACGAGGTGTCCCTTATTTATTTTTCAGGGAGTTGGCAACCCTAAGCGCAGGGCAAGCTAGCGAGACAGAAGTTAAGCTCTCCTTGCAAGATGGACCTCCCCCACTCTCATTCAGATCTGGCGTTTGGAATTATTTTGGTTTTCATGTGACGTATGACCCTGAAGGTAAGCGAGTCATGGACTAAAGTAAAACAGTATGTTGGATGTGCCATGCAATGCTTAATTACATTGGTGTGAACTAGTGTGTTAGCGCAGTTAGCTCGTTAACGTGTTGGCCGTCTAGCCCCATGCACGGGGCGATCGGCGGTAGCTCGTTAACGGAGATTTGCCGTGTTGTGGCGTTAAGGTCATTTCAACGAGATTAACCTGAAAGCACTAGTGGGAACACAACGAATATGACTGCACATTTACGCCGACATCATCCTAGTGCAAAGACAAAAACAACAAGCATGCTACTAACTTTAGCCGAGTCATTTAGACAGCTGTTAGCACGTGATTCTCCTTATGCTGCTGAGAATATAGCCCAGAAGAAGCGGATAGTATAGCTTTTATTTTGGAAAGAGACATTTCTCTGTAATAAACTCTCTTTTCCAAAGATGAGTGATTCCTCAATCAGATACAGGGCTTGCAAAATCGCTAGCCCGACGTCCCGGAGCTAGCGATCTTTCCAGTCGGGCTACAAAAATCTCTCTGCCCTGCCCGTCGGGCTATTGTAGGAAAAATATATGTCAATGCTTTTGCATTCTTTCAGAAATGTAGCTGGGTAATTATGTCATTGGCATCGGTGAGCCACTGTCAATATGTGACATATTGAAATCGCGTTTGAATTTGCGCTTGTTTTTTTGCTTTCACTTTGCAATGACAGCACTGATCTGTGAGTGATGATAATTTGTGCACCAATTCCTCTGACATCGTCTTATTAATCGTTAGCTTACTATGCAAACATGACAAGTGAAATCTCATGCAGCAAGCTTAAACATGTGAGAGGTTGATCACGCAGAGAATCGCTGAGCTTATGTGAGTCCGTGTGTAAAAGTAGCAGTATATATATTTTAGTTCTGCTGAGCCAAATAAGACAGGTCGGGGTGAAGAAGTGACAGCCAAAGAAAAGCTTACCACAAAACGGAGAAGTTATGACAAATCAGACTATAAGGCAAAAAGAAAGTGCAGCTTTATGGTTTCATGGACAAAAGAATTTCTGTGGCTGCAATATGACGAGCTAAATAACCAGGGCTGCACATAAGTGGTCCGCAGGTGCGCATTCGCTGTCAAAATAAAAAACGCGCACAAGGGTTAGGGTTAAATTTAAAAACTGTACTTTTGAGTTAAAATATATATTTATAATTTTAATAAATGACAAATTAAAAAGGCATGAACATTTTTTTGTATCGAAAAAATATCGAACCGTGACACCAAAGTATCGAACCGAACCGTGAATTTTGTGTATCGTTGCACCCCTAATATATATATATATATATATATATATATATATATATATATATATATATATATATATATATATATATATTTTTTTTTTTTTTTTTTTCACCAAACAATGTTTGATGTAACTTCTTTGTAAACATTATAAAGGATTAAAGTTTACATTTAACCTGTAATCTCATTAGTTAACGCTGTAAGTTGTGATCATTCCTTTCCGACACACATACAATCATCACTCTTTCTCAGATAAAGCGAAGGAGCTGGCAGTGCAAGTACTGTAAATTCTAGCCTCTTATTTCTCCCTAGAATCCGTTGCTCTCTCCGCCAGCCATTTTCCCTCAGACCTGATTATATGCTCAGACTCCTCAGGGGCTCCTTTAATAAATAGTGATGAGCTAAGTAGGAGAGCTACTTCTCAGCAGGGCAGTGAGAGAAATAAACATTTCTGGGGGAAATCCAATAAGGTTGAGACTGACGATAGTCCCTATGCAGCATTCTGTATCCCGCAACTGAGGCTGCACTCCCCTTACCTCCGTGGCCTGTTTCCATCAGTCTCTGTTGGGCTGCTCTTGGCTCACTTGCATCACAGGGCTTGGTGACCTATTCTAACCATTTCACTCCACTGACTCCTCTGAGAACCATATGCATCTGCAATCAGCAGCTCCCAAGGAAGCTTTTCCTGTTTTATTGTGCCATCCCGCCTACATAAACAGTGTGAAGGGAATGCAAGAGCTCAGTGGGAAATGAAGAAAAGAGGGAAGCTGCAGTGTGAGGGAATGGCAGAGAAACAGCAGGAGGACAGTACTTTGTAATGGTTGAACAGTAAAAAGCGTCGCCTCATCTATGAGTGTGCTGCTTCATAGAACATAACTGCTGCAAGAGCAGAGATCGGAACGAACACACACACATATACAACATGCCAAGAAATTGAAAAACCAAAACTAAAACAATGATAATAATAATGTAAAAATTAAAAAAAAATCAGGCCAAACACCCACACTTAAATCCCAAAGCGACATATCGAAACACACGGATTCTGTTTCACAAAGGCACAATAAGGCTTTAAAACTTTTGCTGATTCTTAAAAAAATAAAACATGGTTTTTATTTTTATACTTTTTGCTGATTTTTGTTTGCATGTGTGACACAGAGTTCATGTAGGGGTCATGTAGTGTAAATGCTCATATAGTGGAATTAACATCAGCACCTCTCCCTCTGTTAGTTTGCTTTGCTTATTGATGTTAGCTACCGTCCTTTTATGTCATAATAGCTAGCTTGGCATCCACTGAATGGATTGCTCAAGATTACCAAGACACCCAGAGGCCTTTTGTTTACCCATCAGGTCAGAGTTTTTACTTATTCTGCAAAATATCTTAGCAGCTAGCAGATAGACTGCCTTGCAAATTCATGTTTGCTGTGCAACATGCCCAAGTTGCTCTGAGGAAAGCCCCTGTCCTGTGTTTGTTGAGAACTTTATTGTTAGCATGGAGAAGAGGACACAGGTTATATTTGTCTATCTCAGCAAACACAGCAAACCAAGTCCAAGTATCAATTTAATTAAATTATATTTATATAACTCCAAATCACAACAGCAGATGCCTAAATGTGCTTTATATCATAAGGTAAAGACTCTAAAGAGAAATACAGAGAAAATCCCAACAATCAAATGACCCCCTTTGAGCAAACACCTGGCAACAGTGGCAAGAAAGACTCCCCTTTTTAAAGAACAAATCTCCATCACAACCAGGCTCAGGGACGGCACTCATCGTTGTCTTATCCAGGTAACTTCAGGGTTACCTCTGGGTTGTCTGTACTACCAATGTGGTTCACTTCTTACCTGGGTATATTGCTATGGTAACTTCCAGGTTAGAGATCAGCAGGTGCCTTCTGACTGTTAAACATCACCGAGGCTGCGGCTGAGAGTTTTAAACAACAGTTTTTGTTTTTAATGTTAAATTAATGAATTACTTGATTACAGTACAGCACATTCTCCTGTTGCTTAATGATAGAGTTGTGATAGTTTGATACTGTTAACTTACACAGTCTGCACTTTTTTCTTTCCAGGCTTCAAACAGGCTAAACTTTATTAATATGGTAGCTCGTTCCCAATTTCACTGACCAAAGCTGTTAAAGCTGCACACTTGTAGTGCTGCTCTAGTCTACAGTACTTTTCCTCTCTCACACACACACATCCCCCTGCTTTGTCTGTAGCAGCAGTGTTTCTTTAAGTATGTATTACATATTTAACCTTTCAGGGTCTGGGCATGCATGGGGGCGTTTTGCCTTTGCTTTCTATCTCTATCTCTCTCTTTCGATTTCTATTCTCTTAGATGGAGAGGTGGGCCAGTCTGTGGCTACAATTCTCCGCCATCCACTGTGGTCTAGTGCTTATTGCTAAGCAATTTGTCCAGTGACCTTGGGCCCCGGTTTGTCTCTAAGTTCTTCATCTGGAGCTCACTCTGTAGGCTATCTATGTTTCTGTGACGAGTCAAGCGCTGACGGCCAATCACCAGGCTTCGCTATTCATGCAACGAATCATTCTCTGGGGATCTACAGACTTGTCTGTACCTCACCCACCTGCCAACTTTCCACTGAATCACTTCTGGTTGCCACCACCCCCAGCCTGCCCACCAGCTACCCCTCCCAAGTCAGATTCCCTGACATTAATAACTTTAATCATTGGCTTTAATCATTTGTCACTGTAATAAATCTTTTACATTTTGTTTGTAGGGGTCTGAGTCTGCTGCTTGGGTCCAAAAACTGGTAACATCATGACAAAACTTGTCTAAAGAGCTTGGAAAGAACAGCATCTGGACTTCTTTAAGTTTCACTTCCCATCTGAGAAGCTTCTTCAGTTCTAAGAGCAACTGGTGAAGAGTCCCAGATTTTTAAGCCCTATTAGGAGTTTCCCTAAGAGTATCGTGGACCTCCTACTGATCCTCTGCCTAATCACATGAGCCAAGGTGTGAAAACAGGTGAGGGTCACAATTAGCCAAGGTTTCAGGTGAACTCGTTGTTAGACCTGGTGTATTGTTCCTGTATAAAATCAGTCACTCTGTTACCAGTAATTGTGATGGTCAGGTGCTGCCGGCTCTTCTTTTTTTCATGGACACGTGCTGCATCCTAATCCTAGGTGAACTTAGGAAGTTGATAACCAGCTTTGTGTGACTGCATATCCTGACTGTCAGTGTTAGGGTCAGAGAAGCAAGGTAATAGAAAGATATTCTGGGTGTGCTGAACTTGCTTTGTATTACAGGGCTCTGGTTAGCATCTTTATGATAATACTGTGATTTTTAGCATTTTAGCATGCTAATGTTAGCTGCTTCCTTCAAAGAGTTGGATATATTTAAGAGAAAAATAGAAATTTGTCTTTATTTTTTTTAAACAATTTGTACAATCATCTTTAAGTAGAAATGTTTTCACATTTTTAGATGAGTTCTCCCAGATCTTTGAAAAGGGGGCGTCAGGCAGGGGTGTTCAGGAGGATGGACTGGTTCTTTTAAGGTCAAAGTGCTGCTGTGCGACATCACAGAGTTTTGTTGTATAGACTTTAAGTCTTGTTTCTTTTAATTCACTCTTCAAGGAAAGAAACACTGTTTGGGTAAGTACAAAAACAGTGACAAAGATAAAGGGTAAAAGAAGCAGCAGAGCGACTGAGTCAATACATCAGAAGCCACAGAGCATGACTGCACAATCCCGTGGTGCTGCTCCTGGCTTCTCAACAGCAAAGGAAAAAAGATCTTCTGATGGCATGGATTACAAATAATCCTAATACGCGTTATTGAAAATGTCCTGCGATGTACACAGACTCAAAGATTAACAGTGATAAAATCAAAATGTTCATAACTGATTTAATGACACAGACCTTGACTGTCACTGTTCAACCTTTTTTTTTTAAGTCAATAAAAATATAATAAGAACAATTACTTTGCTCTTCTTGAGAGCACCATAATGTCAGCATAAAATTTAAGGATTCCTCACCTATACTTAAAACATACACACACACACACACACACACACACACACACACACACACACACACACACACACACACACACACACACATTAGTTACACCTGGATTGGCTTCAGAACTCCAAAATTCTTCACGGCATTGGCACAACAATGTGCTGTGCTCAGACATTTTGGTCCATATTGACACGATAGCATCACAGTTGCTGCAGATTTGATAGCACCACATCCATGATGCACTGTATCCCAAAAGGTGCACTACTGGGTTGAGATCTGGTGACTGTGGAGGTCTTTTGACCGCAACCCAATGTCACGTTCAAGAAACCAGTTTGCTTGAAGCAGCCATCAGAAGATGGGAAAACTGTGGTTAAAGCACTTAAAGTACTTTATACAACATGTCTCAGTCATCCATTCACACACACATTCATACAAGCACTTTTTTCTGTTTGCTATCTAGCTAACATAAAGCGATGGACATGACCAACCACAGTACCCAGGTAGACTGTGGTGGTTAAACAATGCTCAACTAATACTAAGGGCTTCAAAGTGGGCCAAGAATATAACCCCCGCACCATTACCTGGAGTGTTGATACAAGCCTGGATGGATCAGTGCTTTCATTATAGCCTCAATGTTACACATGGTGTGGTCTTCTGCTTCCATTGCCCATGATGCTCTTCTGCACACCTTTGTTGTAATGAGTAGTTACATCAACAAGACCTTTTCGTCCAGAGATCTGCCGTTCACTGGATTATTTTCCCCTTTTCGAACCATTCTCTGTAAACTCTAGTCAGAGTAAATCACTAGTTTTTGAAATACTGAGATCAGCCCATCTAGCACCAAAACTTAAATCACCCTTTTTCTGATGCTTAGTTTGATGCTCACTTCAGCAGGTTGTCGTGAACATGTCTACATGCAGAAATGCACTGATTTGCTGCCATGTGATTGGCTGAAATAATCACAGTTGAATGGGCATACATAATAAAGTGGCCAATGAGCGTATAAGAAATATTTGAGCTTTTATTTGATTTGCAAAAGGACTGTGACCAAAAGGCTGAAAAAACCCCTGTAAAAAAGTCTAAAACAATCAAATACATTAGACTATTATGTTTCTTTGGCTCATGTATCAATGGGGGAGCCACTAAATGCTGGCAACCTGCTCTACATACGGTAGTATTCGCCCAACAGGAGACACATTTGATTGGTTTTTCATTTCAGAATCACACAGCAGAGATTACAGAAGTGCCCATTGTTATGCTGAGAGCCCATAAAGGAGACGGGAAAAGCATTTTGTATGGAGATCTGTTTGCCAATTACTCTATCTTTTGTGTAGACACGGTGTGTGCAAAGAGGTGTGTGCAAAGAGAGGGGAGCATCTAAAATCCCATATGAAGAATTCATATGATTGCCATCATGGAGTGTGATTTTGTGGTGTTCTCACAGAATGAGTCCACCTAATTGGATTTTCATGACATCCAAGTGCACAGCAAGAGAGAAAAAAAACATGCAGGGGGGGGGACAAGCAGAACGGAACGAATAGATTCAAAAATACTTGGATGTGTTTACTCAGATACTTTAGGACTTATATTTGCACACATTTTCCTCCGGTTTCATTGGATACAAGGTTTTCTATAAAGCCAGAATAAATTGGAACTAATCTCATTCAATAATATTGCTTGACTCAGCCTGAAAGCTTGTGAAACAGTTCTGTGAATTGGAGTATCATCCCCTTGTTGAAAAATATTAAGGTAGAGGCGTTGATGTTTTTGCGAGCCGGTAGTGTGGCACAACAAAGGCTGCTGGAAAGTGTGTGTTTCCACTCTCTCCTGCATGGGGCCAAGCAGGCAGCCAGGGGCTAATCTGCAGATGAACGTGTGTAGACAAACATGATGCCTTTCATTTTGAGCAAAAAAGCAAGATTGGCACTGAAAACGTGCGTGCACATGGGCACACATGTACTCATGCGTGTATGGCTTGAACGTGTGCACACTAACAGGCCCGGGCCTGTGACAAAGAGATAATGTCACAGTGGTACCCTTGGCAAGAGACTGAATTGCACAGTTTTCACCTTTTTAGCTCATTTTCATTTTATTTCCAGTTTTAAAAAAATTGGGGAAATAAAAAGAACCATGCCCACACACGACTAGTAAATGGGAAGCAGTACTGATGGTTTTGGGCTCTGTTGCTCACATATTGATGTCTCACCTCTGGCTTCATGCAGCAGATGGGAGAGAGCCAAACAGTCCAAAGGATGAGTAATGAAATCTGCGCTGTAACTTATGATGTAACCCAAAACCCCTTTTAACCCTTTTTTTTTTTTTTTTTAAAGGTTCCTTCATGTAATGATCTGCTAGAGGGTTTGGGGGGGCCACAGCCCCGTCCTCCAGGGCATGAAGCAGGTATGGAGGAGATCAAAACTCCAGACATCCAGAGGCCCCCAGAACACAAGAGACCAAGGAAGACCAACAGAGGGGCAGCCGCGCCACTGTCCCAGAAAGAGCTGAGGAGAGTCCCAGATGAGGGCTCACTCAGCAGCCGCGGAGCAGAAGCCAGGGGGAGTTGCAGTGACGCGCCCGTGAGCTCCGCCGGCAGCCAGCCGTGCCTGAGTGACCGAGCCCCAGGCCGAGAGGCCAGGGGCACCCCACCTCCGAAGTGGCCCGAGCGAGTCCCAGGCTCCAGGCCCCGATAAACGGCCGCCAAGGAGTGAGCCGGTGTGTACCTGGACGCCCATCCCCGGACACAAAAAACCACCAACGCACCGATGTCTGAGGGAGTCCGCCACTGGCAGGGGAAGTGGTGGTAGGTGGAGATAGGCCTCCAAGCCTTGGAGGGCCTGAGATGTCCCCAGAGAGGTGGCGCCTGACACCCAACCTGACATATAGACACAGAAATACAGGCACACACAGATACAAACATCCATTCCCCCCCTAAGTTGTGGGATAAACCCCTTTTAACCCTAAGCCGTAACCTTTCACATAACTGAGAAATGTAACTACACGTCATATCGTAGGAGCCCGCAACTATTGTGATTGGCCAGTTGATTCCTCCTGCGTGTTTCCAGCAACTTTTTCACCTCAGTTTTTGAATTCATCGTCTCAGCATAAAGAATACCAATTATAATATAAATTCAAATGTCAGCAGTTATCTTGAGGGAGATTGTTGTAACTAACAAAATGGACATAAGGGAATGTCTGAAGAAGTGGAAAAACTTGAGAGGACAAGACTCAGCTGTACATCTGCATCTATAGGATCAAGGTCACTCTTTCGAGGATGCCAGTGTTCACTTTTCAGACAGAGAAGACTGATGGTTTGAAAGAGGAGTGAAAAAAGCCATCTATGTTGCTGTGAACGACCATCCTTGGACTGTAGGTGGCAGCTTATGGCACCAGCTGTCTTCCACCTACAGTCCAGTTTTGAGATCCCTTCTCAGACGTCTTAACAATGAATTGAATTGAGCTACGGTTTGGGAAAGGCCTTAAAGGGCACTGTCGGCGGATCCCGAGCCTGGCAGATCCCCATGTCCTAAACAGAAGTGAAGAAGCGAAAGAACTGAAAAGGCAAGGGAGGGTGGGGCATATAAACGGGAATGAAGAGCTTGTAGAACTGGGGGATCATATATAGAAAAAAACTGGAAGGAGCACGTTTGGAGGCAAGGTCGTGAAATTCAGATACTTTATCTCCAATTATTTGTACCTGTAGATACAGCAGTCACGCCTTCTACAGTCGTGATCCTCACATTCTCACTCTGACAGTACAAAATAAAGAAGAACAAGTAATAATTTTGAGCGTCATAAAACCCACAATGTAACAAAGCTGTAATTTGTTCATCTGAGTAATGGCCGCTGGAGTTGTTTTTAAATCTTGTTGTTCTATACTTTGGGACCAGAATGAAGATAGAAACTAAAACTCACTACGCAAAGTGTGCGAGTCGTCAAGAAAATTACTTCTGTCTTTTTGGACAATAGCCCTAAACAAGCTGCAACTGTAGGGGCACATTTATGTCAGTGCTAAATACAAGAAAACATGGCAGACTTCCAAAGGTACCTTAGAAAAGCTCATAGTTTATCACTCAGACTTGTTACTTGGCTCCAGCATTGTACCGACTACTAAAAAGTAATTTCAAACTAGATAAGCATACTTTATTTCCAAGTATGTGTGCACACCTAAGAGCATGATAAGTAAAGTCAAGCAGCTCTTATGAACTCCAGCTGCTGAAGTCTGGCTGAGAACATTAAGACTGTGATTAAGAACAGAAATTAGTATCATATCTTGGCACTGCATTTTTTGTGTGTGTGTGCATGTGTCCTATTTTAGTGTAGCAACCATTTATTTTGCAAGTGCTACTAATTTTTTCATCCTGCAAATGATCAAGTACTGAACAAAGCAAAGTATATCTAAAGCCAAAGAGCGACAAAATTAACGGAATTGGTCCAAAAATTTGTTTCGTCTTCAACGGACGAGCACACTGAGAAACGCAATTGCAGCAATCGAATTTTGTTCAAAAACACAAACAAAAAACACAGGTACACCAATGTGGTAAAATTGCAAGTGCCCTCCAAAAGGGTTACTGGCAGTTGATCTGATATTGCCATGCTGGAGTTATTTCAACAACACCAGCATTGATGTCGCTCCAGGACCGACACTGCAGCTGACAATTATGTAGCTGTGACGTGACAGCTTTGTGACTTGAGGGAAAATACAAAGAGTAGCGGGAGAAGTTTGCTGGCCTTTGGCAGCCGTTCTGGGAGAAAATCGGGGAGGGTAGTTACAGGGTAGAGTAACAAAATCCTCACAGGGGTAATGTGGGAGTCATTGATGTCCATTTGCATAGCTCGTTGGCTTTGCAGAGGGAGGAATACAGCTAATGTGGAGTGTATGAAAACACACTCGCATGTTGTCCTCCAAAAAAGCCAACCGTGCGTGTGTGAACGACTAGGCAAAGAATATTAACTGGAGGAAGGGGAATGAGAGCAGAATTTACCTGAATGGGGTCACAAAGCTATGACATCACTAAAATGTAATTGATCAGTTGCATGATGACCCTGGAGCAGCACCACTTATTATGCAGCAGGAACACCATCAAGGCAGTGACACCAGATTGTGCGGCACTTCAAATGAAACCTGTGCGCAGTGACACAGTGATTTGATGACTGGCATGGTGGTACAGAGCTCTGTCAGCGTGAAGAAGACAGGAGAGGTGCAGGGGCACTCAGTCCTTTAGGGCTAATGCTTAGTATTCAGCATAGAGTCAGCTCCTTAACCTTCCCCTAGAGCCCGGGGTTATTTACACCAACCCGTGACTTCCTGCCCGCTTTCTCATATTCCCTGATTCCCCACCCTGTCGCCAGGTCTCCCCTTCCCAAGGGGTACGGGAGTTGGTAAAAGATAAGCTGTGTTGCGGCAGAGGCAACTGACACCGCTTCAACAACACAAGGATTTAGCCTGCAAGCAGAAAGCTAATGCCCCGCGCGTGCAGGGAATCTCTGATACAAACCTGCACCCATCTGCTCATGTAGAGTTAAACACGCATGGAAGTGCACATGTTTGCACTCACACACTCGTAGGCTAATGCTTGTGCAGACACATTCAGCGAGTGAAAAAGCATAACAGAGGCACCCGGGAGTTTTCACAGAGGAGCAGACAGGCACACACACAATGAGGTAATGAACAGCCTGCCGCAGTAAACGGCCCCCGGCATGGCTTACTCTAATGCTTGCAAAATTGCTTTTAATTGGTGGAAGAGAATAAATCAATGCAAACTATGTTTGGAGAACAAGCAAAGAGGAAGAGAATAGGAAAGAGGGCAAAACCCCCCCCAAAAAACGCAGAGAGGAACAAAGGCTGGAGTGTGCAGATTATCAGACAAGGTTGCTCTAGAAATGAAAAATTTACATTTCCTTTCCTGCTTCCTCTCTCGCCTCTATCACCTATAAAGTGGTGTTACAGGTGCATTACAACCTTTTATAGGGGCAATAAACTGAAGATGTGAGCAGATGCAGGACCACACAGTGAGTCAGTAAGCCTGATAAGTAGTGGAGAATCCTTAGAGAGAGACAACAGACTTTGTGATTCACCCGCCTCACCCAGAGTTGCTTTGATGAAAATTAGCTGTCAGCCTATGACACTCATCCGATCGACACAACTTCATCTACAGCTCACTGACCTTTACAGAGAGAGCAGGGGAAGGACGTCCGCCCACCTCACACAGAGATCAACACAGTGAGAGACAAAACAATAACAACCTCAGACGCTCAATGAGATGACACCGGAAAAAAAAAGTTTGACTCACCACGGAAAGACGTGACTGAAGCTAGAGCTGAGGTGTACAAAAGGTTGGAGTGCTGTGCATGCAGTAAGTATTTATCTTTGTGTCTGCGCAGTCTGTGCTCCGGGGATAAAACGCAGTGGTGAAAAACATCAAATGACTTGAGGGAGATAAAAGCCCAAACTGCAGGTGAGAGGGACACCACACTACAGAAGACAAATCATATGAATCAAATCAAACCTGAGGAATAGATTACAATCTCAGTTATGTTGCCCTCTCATTACCGAATGCTCACGAAATGAAAATTGCACTTCTTCTCTTCAGTTACTCCAAAGGAGTTGATATGCTTTAAAATATTCAATTTTCAGGCTCACCAGGTAAAATCCATTAAAGCCAGCCAGTAATGTCAATTGAATTAGGGGTGCTTCGTATAAAGCATGGATTCCCTGTTCTTTCAGCTGAGCAGCTCTGCCGGCACCTTGTTTGTTACCACCATGCAGATGGGATTAGAAGGAGACACTGGCCGCTAATGTAACGACAGAACTTTTCAAATCATGCAAAACGACAGAGCCACTAACAGCATACTACACCATGGAGGGAAGGCATTGCAGTCAATTAAAGACTCAGTTCATACTGCACAGTTGGCACCTAAGCTGCTGTATCGCTGTCATCCAACTGCTACTAGTCCATGCAGTGTAAGCTGACTCTTGCCACCTAGAAATTACCTGTGTGAGCAAAACACTTTAGACACAACATCACATTTTGCTGTCAGATCTCTATATCCATTATATCCATATTTTTTACATTTATTTTTTAAAAGTTTTCGTTCATTATTTATTTTCTGTTATATATAATGTATATACTTAATTGATTAATGTCGCATGAGAAAAATGTCTAGGAAGGTTTTTTAAAAATGCTATATTTTTTTCTTTCTTTGCCAAATGGGTATGTAGACCTTCATGACATGCAAACTGAAATATTTCCAGGCTTTTTTGTTATAATTTTAATGATTATGGCTTTTAGCTCAAGAAGATCAAAAATTCAATATCTTAATTTATTAGACAATGTCATTTCAAATTTGAGTTATGTAACTATAATTCAAACAGTATAAATGCTGTTTATCTCTCAGTCTAGAACAGTACAGGCAACCACAATCACAGGGAGCACTGCTGACTTGACAGTTGTCCAGGTGACGATCAGCCATTCACAAGGATGCATTGTTGATATATAAGCCACAGAAGGTCAGGGCTGCAAAGGCCGGCTGTTCGCCGAGTGCTCTATTGAAGCATATTAATAGAAAGTTGGCTGGAAGGGAAAAGTGTGATAGGAAAAGGGAGAGAGCTTCAAAGGAAAGGACCAAGGCTGGTGTCAGTGCATCAAGAATCACCGCTCACAGACGTCTTCAGGAAAAGGGCTGCAGCTGCCACATTCCTAATATCAACCACTCCTGAGCCAGAGACAATGTCAGACGTGTCTTACCTGGGCTCAGGAAAGAACAAAAGAGCTGGACTGTCACGCAGTTCAAGTCCATACTTTTCATATGAAAGTACATTTTTTACTGCACTGGGAAATCAAAGTCCTAGAGCAGACAAGTACATAATCCAAGGTGTTTGAAGTCCAGTGTGAGGCTGGCTCAGTCTATGAGGATTTGGGCTGCCCTGTCATCTGCTGGTTGTGGTGGTGCTGGTTGGTTCAGTGTGTTTTATCAGGTCCAAAGTCAACACAGCTGTACACCAGGAGGTTTTAATGCACTTCATCAGTTTCTAACAGGACTTAGCACCTGCCCACAGCGCCAAAAGCAACTGGTTTGCTGACCATGTTATTGCAGTACTTGATTGGACAGCCAGCTCGCCTGATTTCATCCAGAAGGAGAATCCACGGGGACTGTCAATAAGAAGATGAGAATCACCTGACCCAACAACACACATGAGCTGAAGGCCACTATGAGCACAACCTGGGCTTCAGCAACACCTCAGGAGTGCCATGACCTAATTGCAGCCACACCACTGTGATGGCGTAGGTAGTTCATGGTAAAGGAGCTCCAACCAAATACTGAGTGTAGAAATGAACATACTTTTCTGTAATGTAAACCCCTTTATTAAAAACATTAATCTAAGGAAATATGGGTTTCTGACTTTCATAAGCTATGAGCCATAATCATCAAAGCTGAAAAAGGCTTAAAACATAAAGAAAGAGGCTACTAAATATTCTCACCTCAACAGTAATAAAAAAAATATCGCTTTAATGCCCCCATAGCCCTTATACCATACATTGGGTTAAACTGAATTTTTCTTTCTTTTCTATGAATTTAAGTAGCTACCTGCTGTAATAAAGCTGTAATAAAGTCACCGGCCATGAAGCCAAAACAGCGACAAGGCAAAAAAAAATCAGGAAAATGTCCCAAGTTCAGTGATAATTCTCTTTTATTTAAGAGTGACACTACAGTGCCACATCATATGTAGTTGATATAACTCACTTTAATTCATTTTTATGCTTATTTGCCCCATTTATTAATTATTCCTGAAGCTTGTAATCACATATTGTGGTTATTATCAGTGGACACTTGATCAGTTGTCATGGAGAGGAATATAGCCTAATGCTGAAATATTACCCACTTGTGCCCCGGGTTATCAAAGTAATCATAATCACTTCGGCCACGTGAGCTGTATTTGAAGAAGTGAAGGAGATTGTATTCACTTCTGGCTTCAGAAGGAACCCCAATACTGTGTCCTTTCTAGTTTTCACTGTTGTCTTCATCCTAGTCGTAGCTTAGACTTTTCTACACATGATGACTAACAAAAATAAAAATGCCATGGAGACGTATGCACACTAATACAGTCCCAATGTGTCCCACTTAGTCGCCTAGCGATAACCATTCAATTTTTCCGACTTTATTGTAGCACATGTGATACTGACTGTGCAGGTGCGTTGGGTCAACACCAGGACCACAAAGCTTTCTAAATGGGACATCCAAAACGTCCTCTCAGTTTGCAATTTTGGGCTATTTTCCCAAATCACAAACAGCTATTCTAGATGACCTTTCCTAATAGGCGGTGATGGAACACCTCGCTCCACCCCCTCCACCACTGCTGCCTGGAAACCCACAGTATGTCATTTTAATCACACGGCTCCACATGGAGGACAATTCTTCACCAATGCCAAAACTACAGTGGGGTGTGCTGACCCCCATTATATGACTCAAAGGTCTTCTGCAGAGTTAATTATAAGCACAGCTTGCTGTGCCCTTGCCCTGTGCACTTGACAATATATTACACAGCTGTGACTGACAGGTGACACAGCCTATGACAAACCCAGGAGGAGCTGCGTTGAAGTGGGCAGCAACGGTTGTGTCCTTGTCCTGTGTATGTGGTCGACAGCTGAGGACACCCGATAGACTCACCTGACAGAGCAGCAGCCCTTGAAGTGCTTAAGGCACAAAAGCTCTCTCCCACCCCACCTGGGCAGATGAGTGTCCTTCAGGATTCTCACTCTGACACACACATGCAGACAAACACACACGCAATGATACCGAGAGATAGGCAAGGAACCTCTCGTGTTTACTGGTGTGTTTCACCTGCGCGTGCAAACATCAGGTTTTGACATCAAAATCAGCACTGCTGACGCGCATCCACACCGGCTTTGTTTGAACTGACTGAAGCACACAGCACAAGTCTTGAAAGCTACAGCTGAGACAAAGATAATAACGGTTTCCTGGTTTTTGAATGCCTTTAAAAGGAACATCTTCCCCCAAGCATTTAAGATCTCACATATTTTACATAAAAGCCTGACAGAATCAAAGAACAAGAGCTTCTGCTAGGCCTGTACACAGAGAATTTCACCATGAAAGGGGTTGAGACAGACTTAGACCAGTTTCTTTTCCAACAGCAGAGGCTCTGGAACACTTTTCAGGAATGTGCACGTGCTCTTCTTTTCTTAGGAGATTAGAGGGTTGTTGTCTGTTTTTTTGCAAGGCATTTTGGCAACACTGTCTGAAAAGACTCCACACAAATCATCATGACAGATAATACACAGACTACATCAAAGTACTTATTGTTAAAGCCGCTATAATCAATATTTTTGCATAAGCACAGACTCTAATGAGGCGCTGCTTGCAGTAATGAACCCGTGGATAATTATCGCCAGCCTCTACAGCTCCTCTCATCTCTGCGCAGTCTTTCACCATCTTTCAGCTCACTGATTTGGTTATATGGGCATTAGCATTACTACGTTGGATCAGTCTTAGTTTTCTTACTAAAGAGGAACTGTGTCTGCTTGAAAACAGCAGACAGTCAAATTTGGTGTGTAGCTCATGGACCAGTAGAAGTTTAAGTATCAGGCATTTCTCAGGAGCAACAGGAGATGGAAAACAGACAGACAGCGAATAATAGGATTTTTCCGGTGACCAGGAACGGGAATTCTGAATAAATGCTAATGCTGCTCTGTATCTGCTGAATGTGTAACTAAACAGCTATTTGCTAACAATTTTGCCATATTAACTTTCTAGGGTAATACATCAGTGTTCTACTCAGCTTATTTTCACAGCCCCCAGTTGGCTAAAATACAATCAGTTATTGCAGGTTGAAGTAAATTACATGTCAAAGCATGTCAGCATAACTCACAATGAAATCCCTATGCACATCAAAAAGTGGCATGGCGATTGTTCATCCACGAGCCTGAGAGAAGCCCGAGTAGCATTGTAAGAACCTCAGCGATGTAACACTGACAACAACAACGACCACTCGGGACAAGCAGCGCTGATCACAATGGATCGGTCTCCAATCTTGGGTTTTCTTATCTAACTCTCTGATGGAAATAAATGGATCTTCTATGGCTTTGAATAAAAATGAATGGTACAACACAGCTTCAGTGGCTCTGAAGACCTCAACAAGCGGAAGTTAAAAAGAAGTGGCTATTGCAATGCTGGGCTACACTTAGAAGTACTTAAAAAGAAGCCGTGTTTATTGACTTGTAAGTGCTACATTTTCCCTTCTCATTACTACACCATACACACATTAGTATGAGGTGACAATATGAAGCATGAATTATTCAGTGCCTTTGCTCGGCTCATATTAACCCTTTAAGACCTACCATAGAACCAAGTTCGCCAGAGCTTATATTATATTTTTACATGCTGTGGAGCCATTTTTGGGAGCATTTCAAGTTGCTATACATCAATACAACCATTATAGCCCAAACTTTAATAATATGTCTGCATTAGGTGCATAGTAATTACATAAATTGCAAAAAAGTGCAATAAACTACAAAAAAATTGAAAATCGTTTTTGTTTTTTTAACATATATTTCTAGTTAGAGAAATTTAAGAGGCTTATCCCTCAAAACTGTAAATACAAAAAAGTTACACAAACTAGTTTCCCACCACAGGAAATTTATTTTGAGTGTCTTCATAGTTTTATTTTTGAAATACACCAATTTTTATATACTGCAGGAAAAACGAAAATAAATATTATAGTGCAAATTTGCAAAATAACAGCATGTGCATCAAAATAAACTATTTCCAGCAGTGCAATATGAGTCTTAAGCATCCCAGAAACGACACATAAAGTCATAAAGTCAAACATAACTTTTTAAAACACATAACAAGTAAAACACAAGCTCATAAGGCCCCGATCGTAAAAAACTACATTTCCGCAAAATGACGTCACTTCCGGTTTCGGGCAGGTCATGCGGTCATGTGATAGTTCGCGCTGATGGACGTAGGAAGTGTTACAAACAGCTGATGGATCGGCGAAGCGTGTTTCTGGAATATCATGTTTTTGTTGCTGCAAGTGATTTTTATGCAGTTTTTGCAAAGCTATATGTGGAAGGAAACTGTGACCTAGGACAAGCTGATGGCATAAGATGTAAGTACAACTCCTCCAGTTTCATATGCAAAAAAAATTATTGCGCTAGCTTACTTGGTTTCAGAGCTACCGGGATTTAAAAATAGTTACGCAAAACAGAGCGTGCCCGCTCCGATCGGCTGTAAAGGGTTAAAGACACAATCTGTAGTCCGACGTGGCAGAGGACAGAAAAGGGTGGAGCATGTGGGAGAGATAACCAAAAAAAATTATCCAGATAAGCTGCATATGCTGAAACACAGTTACACCTTCTTGTACTTACTGAAGAGAGGATTTAATGCACAAGGTTGTTAAGAATGTGTAACAACCTGATACTCTATGATGCACATGCATTGATATTTATTTCATGGTTAGTTATTTCATTCTTTCATCTGTATGAATCGGTGTCACGATAGGGCTGAAAGGAGAGAAAAGGAAGTGTTCCTCTCAGTCTCTAAATTGTTAATCCTGTCCTGTTCCTGACATTCAATTGTCATTTCCACTTATTATCTGTAAGCAACCTTGAGCCAGCCGGCGCACCCCCACCCACACACACACAGATGCACAGTGTTTCCACTTGCTAAGTGCACATTATTTGCAGTACGCTTCATTTCACCTTAGCTAAGGCTGTTTACTCTACATACTGTGAGTTAATGAGACTGTGACAATTAATCCCACGTGTTTACAAAATGCCAATGTTGTTCCAGCATCTTTGATGAAACGCTACACAGCGGCAACAGGGAACTCCACAAAGAAAGAGATGTATTCTTAGTGCTTCTGTGCATATTTTAGTGCCGCAAATAACAAACTACCACTGAGGAGACACTTTCCTCTTGGGAAAGGACCAATTCTATCAGAACATCTGCAATGGGCAGACATGTCTCCGATCACCACACGTCTAATGAATGCAGCAGGTCCGCATTAAAAACTTTACATCAGCCAGATAGCGCCCTGCCCTTGTTGTATGCAATCTAAAGGTGGCAAGGTGCCCTGCATAATGTTCATTTTGGCATTACAATAGAGTGTGACATGAATATACTATCATGCCACTGTCCTTCATGGGCTTGTTTTGTCTGAGATTTATTCTTGCTGTAAAGGGTCTTGAAGCCTCCGATGTTTACACAGGGGATGAGCTATCACAGCTATCTGAATGCATCTAGGAAACAGCACAGCTTAAGATTTTCCCTGAACTACCATCACCTTAAAACACATACAGCAGATGTGCAAACAATGTCAGGGCCTAAAACATTCGAGACCCAAGAGTAAGGTGCTTGTAACAAGCGCTGGTCGCCGTGCCTCAGAGCCTGAAAGGAACAGTGCTGCAGTCTGTGCAAAAAGGTATTTTACAGAGGCTCAGGAGGATGGATATAGCTGACACTCACATCTCTGCTCAGCGGCAAGGAGATGGGGACGTCATACTGTAAATTGCCGACAGAACAGGAAAGCTGAATCCTGTGAAATTTGCATTTTAACAGCCGCAGTATACAAAAGTGTCAAGAGCCACCGCCATACAAGATGATACACTGAAAACCAGAAAAGGTGAAGGAGAGAATACTCGAAGGGAGACTGACTTTGGTCCAAACCGGTGGGCGGCAGAAATTACATGAAGAAACATTTTTAATATCTGAGTTGGCAGTTTTACATCAGCTCTGCAACTTCCTTTTCTCATCAGAGTCTGCTGAAGCTGTACTGGAAGCAAAACCAAAAATAGACGGTAATTATGTTTTGTTTTTTTCCCCACAGATTTTCTGAAATGTTTTTTTTAATTGTGCAATAAGCTGAAAGTGCACAGAAGACTTGATAAATGTCAGTCACTAAATTACAAGCATTAGTCTGGATTTATATTCAGACTGCATATAGAAATTGCTTCATTTTGAGGTTTTCGGATTCTCCTTTGATTGCCTAGTCAAGGTATCAAAGGTGAGACCAATGATCAACCTGAAGTGTTAGGCTAATTAACCTAATTAACCTGACACTTGTGTGTTGTCATAGCACCCTTTGATGTGAAAATATGTAGATTTTCTGATTGGATGAAGAAGCAGTTAGACCTGCTCCTCCAAATTAATCAGGCTTGATTAAATTCCCAAAAGACTCACAAGGAGGAGGAGCAAAGTTTCTGTTTTTAAGGAGAGGAAAAAACTGTATTTTAAGAAGCAGGTAAAGATATACAAAATCATCTGGATTGCCTATAGTAATTCTGCCATAGCTTTAGAATCTTTTATGGACAGCTAGATCCATCCATCCATCCATTCGCTTCCGCTTATCCTTTTCAGGGTCGCGGGGGGCGCTGGAGCCTATCCCAGCTGTCATAGGGCGAGAGGCGGGGTACACCCTGGACAGGTCGCCAGTCTGTCGCAGGGCTAACACATAGGGACAGACAACCATTCACACTCACATTCACTCGCACATTCACACCTAGTGGCAATTTGGATTATCCAATTAACCTATCCCCACTAACTAAAATATATTATATAATAAAAATCAGCACATGCCATGGTAGGGTTGCACAGTTGTATTACAGCAAGAAGGTCACTGGCATGAATCTACCATCTAGCCAAAGCATTTCTGTGTGAGCTTGTTCTTTTTGTGTACTCTGATGTACGTTAACTGATTATTCTAAATTGCCCGTAGGTGTGAATGTGAGTGTGACCTATCGAGGGTATATCCTGCCCATGGCCCGACAGCAGCTAGGCTAGGCTTCAGCCTCCCTACGACCCAGAATCGGATAAGTGGAAGAAAATGGATGCATGTATGGATGGATATTCCCTGATTTGTGCTCGGTGGCAGATACCATTCTCTTAAATTACCAAACAACAGAATGCTTTAGTTTCCCATCCACTGCACAATGGGACTGCAATTCATGATCAAATCCTTTCCTTTTGATCTAGATTTTTAATCACTTGTTCCCTGTTTTATTTGAAAAGCCAAGCTAAGCATTAACTTTGAAGGGATACTATTTCTGACATTAAATCTAAGGACTGTGGCATGACCATGGTAAAAGATTCGTGGTAGAGAGGTGATCAAATAATTTATAATCTCTTTTCTTTGCCCTCACGGTGACATCTGTTTTAAAAGAACTCTAATCTGAGCTGATATAAAAGGACTTTAAAAAGCCATTTCACTGGCTTTTGTGCATGTGTGTGTGTGTGTGTGGGCACGTGTGTGTCACTGTCTCCCAAAGAGAAAGGACAGCCAGTGATATGTGAAAAGGTTCCCATAAAGCTTCCTCGCTGGAAGGACAACCCTGTTGTATAAATGGCACTATATCCTTTTTACTGATATAAACACAAAGAGCTCTAATTTACTTACATAGGCTTCAATACTAATAGTCACTAAGCCATTCGCCTCGTTCTCTCCCATTCATTTTAGCCTCTTTCATCCATTTAGGTGTTGCGGGATAATACAAACAGCTCATTGATATTTTGAAAAATCTAATTAGCCCTGAAGATGTACTCTGAATGCTGTTTGAGTGCACTGATTGTCAACTTAGTCTTGTTAGAGTACTTGTAGTTTGAGCACAGCCTGTGGTATCATCCTTCCCCAAACAGACAGGCTTCTCTTTTCCTCCATCTGGGGATGAAAATGGCTGCTAAACACCGACTGCTCCTAAAGACATGTAGTAGTCACATCTGTGTCCCTGTCCTCGTCCAGCTGGTGCTGTCCCTCATTCCGCCTGCTCTTTTTGTCCCCCTCCCACCAGTGTGGCACAGCTATCTCCCAGTATCAGCTGGAAATGTGATGGATGACAGGTGGAGGGGGAGCGAACAGGGCTCCTCAGAGCCCGTCAGGCTCGCTCCCTCTATCCATTAGTCTTCCATTTAGCCCAGAGCTGGGCCAGCCACCCTGATCACACACACACTTGAATTTTCTGGTCAATGATAAATCCTTAACCTTCCTGCTGCAGGATGAGCCCAGCCTTCTTTCACAGGAGAGAAAGAGGCCACCGCGGTTCATCACTCAGTCTTTAGCCACTCAGACCAACCACTTTGCTCTGCTTTTCTTTCCCCACTGTCAGATAATGCCTAATGCTACAGGAGGACCTGTCATATTCTCAGTGTCTCTCCATGGAAAATACACACCATACAGGACAGGTCTGCTCTCTATAGGAAAGGCGCACATTGTAGAGTACGGTGTAAAGGTCCAAGGTGCAGAATTTAGAATTTTTGAGGGAGAAGACTGGGATCAGCGATTTGGTGTTTTCTCTTCTTATGGCCCCTGATTTGCACATCTTGCCACAATTGGACCTTTAATTCTCTACTTCTGTCTTGGATGAACCACTGGTGCATTGATTAGGCTTGGCAGTTAAAGGAGGGAGTGAGAGGCAGAAAAGATCACACAGGACCTGCTGAGGATTGATCAGTCGTACCGATCAGCCCCTTCTGCTGCCCTAACAAGGCCCATACCTCTGACATCTGTCCTGGGAAAACTCATGTTGAACACAGAAACACTGACATCAAAAGCACCAAATGAACAAGTAAAGGTTGTGACCTTTGGAAATGCCAGACAGTTGAATAACATAACCAAATCTAGAAGTGCATGTAAAATGCCAGAGTTCAGCATCTGAGTGGTCAAATCCCGAGGTGTTGGGGTAGAGGCGAGCTGTAAACACCGAGGCAGACGTAGATCCAGCGCACTAAGATGCAAGAAGAGGAGCATTTAATTTATACTCGGGAAGCATGTTTGCATTATCAAGATATACTGTTCAGCAAAGGCGAGGCACAACGTCTCCATCAAATCACTCATTTAAACAAGAAGCCCAAGCACTACACTGCAAGTTCAAGCCAAATATTACATTATCCCTGTGTGACTTCCTGGCATATCTAATCTTTAAGTCATTTCACATTCTACCTCCATATTCCTTTTACAAGAACAGGGTCTCTTCAGGTTAATAACAGTTTCTTCCAAAGGTTATTACAGGAGGAAGAGGATGAAATGTAAGGAAGGCAGCTTGCATTTTGATAATGTAGATTTCTGCTCCATTTCCATCAGGGGAGTGAACGAATGAGGAAATGGCTGATTAAAATAGTACACTTGATACACACATACACACACACACACTTACAACTCCTTTGTAAGTGGATAAGACTTTATAATAACCGCCTCTATATAAACTCAGATTAGAAGTTAGTCAAGTAAGCAGGATGTGAAGCAACAGTTTTGTGGCAATGCAATTTATCACGGTGGTTGGCACTAGTGGTTTGCCTCAATGCAAGAAGGTCCTGAGTTCGACTCCATCAACTGGCCGGGCTTTCTGTGAGGAGTTTGCATGTGTTCCCTGTGTTTGCGTGGGTGCTCTCCAGACACTCTGGCTCTCTCCCACAGTCCAAAAACATGCTATTGGTGGGATTAGGTTAACTGCTGATTCTAAATTGCCCATAGGTGTGAATGTGAGTGTGAATTGTTGTCTGTCTCTCTGTGGTAGCCCCGTGATAGACTGGCAACGTGTCCAGGGTGTATCCCACCTCTCACTGGTATTGTAGCTGGCGTATGGTAAACGAACTGATTCTTATTACCTTATCATTACCTTATTACCTATTCTTTCTTTCACACTTTCTTCTATGCTTTTTTAAAAAGCATAGAAGAAAGTAGTTACTCAGAGAGTAACTTGGGGTTAGTATCTTTCTCAGGGATATTTGGGATGTATTTACACTGGCTCCAGGAATCGAACCATCAACCTTCAGATCAGTAGATGGCCTGCTCTACCTCTTGAGCTCCACCCCCCGTTACTGGATGACATGCAATCTGCCTCCTACAAATCACCGTTAGATAAACTATTAAATAGTTATTTTATTCTAAGCAATTTTGCCAATGTTTACTAAATAATTTATATTAATGCTAATGTTTCTGAACTATATCGCACTTCACATCTTATATAACATATTTGGTAATTACTTGTCAGAGATTACTGATCATTCTATATTTATGCTGATTTAAAAGGGATGCTGCATGTAAATTTAGTCACAGAGACTAAATTTCATCTGGAATCCCTGGCAGGTTGATGATATATTAAATTAATCAACAAAGCCAAACATACAGGAGGCATGTGAGCATAATTCCAGGAGATATGTGAGATAAAACACATACCCATACACCCATAAAACTTATTGTTCACATCCTTCTTATAGATGCACTGCATCAATTTATTAACCATTTGCAAAGTCTTAAAAATATCAGTTTTAAGTTTATAATAACAACTAAGTAATTTTATAGAGTGGTTTACAAACAGCTAACTTCTATAGCAAATTGATTGTTAAAAATAAAATGTTGTTAACTATGCACCTACCATTTATTAAGAATTGTTATGGTAAATGTTACCAAGCTTTATAGTAAATTAAGCATATTAAGCACATAATGCAAGATCGCAAACCCAGCTCTGCCTGACAAATCAACAACAGCAAAACAAGAATGCCTTGTTGTAAGGCCTTTTTTAAGGACCTGAGCTGTTCTAATGAAATATAGACTCGATGACAAATTTCACTGTGGAGAATTCACAGATAACTAAAGATTGGGCGAAGCTCCCTGAAGCTACAGACTGCCAGCAATCAAGCTGTGAGCACAAACAGATTGTCATTTTAATCACTGAGGCAGCTTGTATGAACACTTGTCTTCCTTGATGACATTTCTTTTCCTCAAGTCACCGCTGCTCTCCAGCAACACCGCTGTTGATTTGAGGAGGTAAAGACGTATTGCAGATTTCCTTTATCATGCAGCCGATGTGGCCCTCTGAGCAGGAGCTTTGTCACGTTTTAAATAAGTCAGCACGGAGCTTCCCATGATGGGGACCAATTCCTTCACTAATAATGGAGCAGAGGAAACAATTTTAAGTCATTCTACAGTACAGTCATGGCTCTACGGAGGGATACTACACTGAAACATCTCAACAAGATTTAGAAAGATTGTTATGACATTTTATTCAGATGTTCGTGCCCCCCTCCTGACATTTGATACTCCAGATTCTTTCAAGTCAGGCTCAACAAGAGGCTGAATGTTTTATCTGGTCTATTCGCCCTTTTGAAGTGAAAATGAGCAGAATTTTGAGACACAGTCCTAATTTTAGCAACAGATTTGTGACAAATATATATTTAGGAGAAATAGTTGAAATATACAACATGAATGAAGAGATGAGCACAAATCCCAGGATGCTCACATATCCGCCGGGTGGGGGGGTGGGGTGGGTTGCTAACTGATGCAACGAATGTGGGTGGCATTGGGCTTACAGTTAATTTTACCTGAATATCTTATTTATTCACTTTCATTATGGAGCTGCTTTTTGAACAAATGGGTTAGTCTGTGGTCACAAAAAAAGAATAGCTCTGAATCCCATTTTACTTCCTGGTTGGAGATGACTTGGTAGCTATGGAAACATGGAAAAACTAGACAATAAGTCAGGATTTGCAAGTGTTTCTGATTCATTTTTAATTAAAACATGTGAACTGCATTTTAACACAAAGGGTTTCTGGCATCCTAATTAAGACAGGACTACAGTGCATGAGTCTGAGTGGTGGTTTGAGTGCATGGTGTCAGAACAACTGCATGGTGCTGTATAGCACACACATACGTGTAGAAACTGATCTTATAATTTGAATGTCAGGACAGATTAGTATTAGGCATTCAGAACATGCTTGGTACTCCCACTGCAAAGCAGCTATAAGCAAGAAAGGAAGAGGGGAAAATCTGTCTACTGTATGGAAGCATAATGGCACTGTGTCTGACACAACTGATTTGATGCGGATCTGAGGAGGAGGGCCCGTGCCCTGTGACAGGGGGCTGTGATCACAGGGGGCTGCGCTTCTATCTGTACAGAGCAGAGCTGCTGCTACATTTGACTTTCCTGATCTCTGGATCAACCAGATACACACTAATTGCGGCACATTGTGGGGGCGAACTGTGTAAATAATACATATGAAGTGCTTTCCGGCAGCACGATTTTGCACAGTAGTCATTGGAATTGGGACAGACATTATGTGCAAACCGTTTATTTATTTTTTTTGACCTATAGAAATCCAATATGAAGATCATAAAAAAGGGTAATGGAGGCACATCCACCCTAAAAACTGCAACGCTTCTGCCCGGGCTAGATAAAACCAGGTAAGTCATGCAAAGTTTTACAATAAAGTGCAGCAGACAGCAAAAACGGTGCAGGTTTTACTGTCACAAGTATAGAAAAATCAACACAAAATAAATGTAAAGTGTCCCTGTTTGCCTTTTGGCTGGACTTCAAGTGCTTTTTGGAATTAAATTAACACATCAAAAAAAACAGCAGACAGTGATTATTTCAGTCCCAGAAGAGCTAGTGTCCTTGGGCTTTTCATACATTGCACAGCATGATGCCTCCCGAAAGGCCAAATCACTAACAATTTAAACAACAGGCCATCCATGGCAAAGAAATCTAAGCTGTGCAATTGGGCACATTTGTCTCTTTAGCTGACTGATTCTAAGAGTTAGCTTTAAAATTACTTGCATTGTTTGGGACATTTGGTTCTGTGTTTTTCTTAGGACAGTTTTGCACATTAGTGTGTACAAAATGCTCAGTTTGTGGCTTGAGGAGTAACACCATTGCAATACATAAATCTGTCGTAAAGTGTCATCAGTTCAATGCTTAAACCACTGAACCTGAACTCAAGGTCATCTGTGAAGATAATGATTAAATAAAAGCCCAAAGCAAGACTCGATGCAGGCCATGGATATAGTGATATACAGGAAGATGCTTGAAACACAATGTGTTGTTTTTATGAGGATTACATGAACAGGATACTCTCCTAATTAATGAGCTCAAGTGTTTTGTTATCTCTGAGCAGAGATGATGTCATGGTCCTGGGCCATGTGGGCCCAGTATTCTTAGTTCCTTGTATTTTTGTATTTCGTTCCTTATTTAGGCCATGTTTTCTGAGTTGCCCTGTTGTGTTGTTCCCTAAGTGTTTTCCCTTCATGGCTTTTACCCCCTGTGTGCCCCTCTGTGTATCTGTGAGCCCTCGTCTCTCCTTATGTCTTATTCCATGTTTCCCCTGCCCATTATGTCTAAGTTCTCCCCGTGCTCTCTCTCCCCCCTGTGTGCCCTCTATGTATTTATGAGCCCTCGTCTCCCTTTGTGGTTGTTTCATGTTTCCCCAGCCCGTTATGTCTGTGTTTTCCCCGTGCTCTCTCTCCTCCTGTCTGAACCTCTGTGCCTGTACATGTCATGTTCAGTTCACCCCGCCCTGTCTCGTTATGATTATCAGTGTCACCTGTGTTCCCCGTGTGTGCCCACTTTCCTCGTTTACCCTCTGTGTATTTCTGTCTGAGTCTCCCTCTGTTCGGCGTCGCGTTCTCCCTCATGCTGTGTGTGATTCCCCCGTGTTTCCTGGTGAGCTTTACGTTAGTTTTTCCCAGTTTAGTTTTGTATCTCCTATTATCTTTTGTCAGCAATAAAGCTGCTTTTTGAGTTCATCCCCGTGTGTGTGAGTTTTGCATTTTGGGTCCTCCTCCTGCCTGCCACACAGCTGAGCCATGACAGATGAGCTAGCACTTTCCACCCGTGCTGAGCTAAGCTAAGATATCTGGCATCAGATTTGGTGTAAAGACATGAAAGTCTCATTGATCTTCTCATCTCACTTACTTTAAAAAATCCTTTAAGAAAATACTGTCATGGGGGCTATTTCGAACTAAGGCTTCTAAATAATTTATTAAAGCATCCACACACAATAATATGGCCTTAAGTCTTTTAAATTTCTGACTACTAATAGTGATTAAATTACTCCTTATACAAAGTGGAAGGATAGTCCTATAATTTTTACTAGTGTCTCTTCTTATCTGGAAGTTTGAAGTACAGAGGAGTGAAACAGTCCTTGAGAATCACCATGTTTTTAACTGCTGACTACTTTTTATTTACATCCCACAACCTCCAGAATGCAACTATGTGAGATAATTAGCCATTGTCAACGAACAAGTGGCTACAAGTGTCAGGGAGGATATAATATGACCAGTTACAGTGCCAATTATAGAGTTTTAAGGGCACATTAAAGTCCGTGAAAGTGAATAAGGAAACCATTCAATTTAGTCTTATTGTGTTCCCTCCAAGAAACAGCATTAAATCATATCTCTGTACTTCCCGACCGCTAATAGGCTGAGCATCATTCGCAATTTAATGGACAATACAGTCAAACTGAGCCAAAGAGATAAGGTTTGGGTGTTATATGCTATATTTCTGGGGTCATCATCAGGGTAATGAATGCACGATCTTTTAGTCGAATCTTATTACAATAAGTGTGCTATATAACGGATGTGGTCAGAGGTGAGTGTGCCTCTCGATGCCATTTAAATCCTTCTTAATAATACCAATATAATTTAGTTTACAAGATTAAAGTTAGAATTGAATATAGATAACTGTTACTGTGCGCTTGGAAGAATCTACGAGTTACTGACCCTAAATTAAACATGAAACTACAGGCTAAAGTGGGGCCCTAGCTTAGAGACTGTATTTAATTATAAGAAAACTGCTTTGATCATGTTTGCGCTTAGAAGGGAATAAAATTGTGAGGGGCAAAGGAAAGTCTAAGTAAAAGACAGTGGATTGAATAAAACCTACCAGTTAATTAGGACTGAATAACAGATAGAAGGAATAATTGTAATTTAATTCAGTCATTCTACAAAGACATAATTACCGCTGCATGTATAATGTAGGGAGCGGGAAATGTATTGTGATCTCTGAGGCTCTGTTCTTGTCAATATATTCATCAGTAGTGAGAGCTTGGCCTCTATTAGCCTTCCAGCAGGATATTTTATTGTGAGCTTTAATGTATTTCGTATTCATCGACATCCAAATAACATGCTAGTCTTACAAGTAACATTTGGACAAGGCGGTTACAAATGTAACCAGTGATTTGAACAGAAAGAGACACAAGCATAAATTTATTCGCTAACAGAGTCTAACATAAAGTCTAGGGTGTGATATTTATGTCTTAATTGTCAGGAGGCTATTTCCTGAATCCTTTGGTTCTTTCTTCTGTTTATTCGCTACATTTGCCCTGCTTTTACTGGGACAAATGTAACTAAACAAGACAAATTTGCTTATTTTATAGCCGCCAATGACTGTCTATAGTACAGGCAGTAGCATATCGAGGCACATGTTGTGATAGGATCTTGAATGCACACCGGAGAGACATCTCAAAGCCCATTATATGATTCTTGCATGGGCTCCACAAACACCCGAGGCAACCAGCAAAGCCCTGCAATTACGCAATCTCAGAGTATTTGTCTGGCCACACGCAGCTACACAGGATTGATGCTCCCTGTGGAAAAAACAGGTTGTTGGATTATGTGACTCCCAACCCAATAACTGCTACCTCCTTGCAAAATATACCAACAATCAGATGATGATAAATCGAGAGAAACTCCTTTCTTCCATCCGGACCTGTGCTGGCCATGGATTTGTCCACAGAGGACACTATAAGGTTGAAAGTGGAACTGTGCGCACACCGGCAGAGAAGATGCTGTAGAGATTTCTATATCTTGGAGCTTTATAAATACTGTGTCTTTAAAAAAGCTGCTGTTTCTTTACTATACATTTATGTTTCCTTCTAAACAAGTTTTACTGGGCAATAAACACATGCAGTGTAAAAAAAACCAAAACTATATGATGTAATCCCATCACACATCCAGTGGTATATGGTCAATATATGAAAGCCATTCGTGGGTTTACAACCCTGTATTTTCAGTAAGGGAGCCGTCACAAGGATCCCAGACAGATAATAGGAGCCCCCCCATGGAGCAGTGTGGGAACAATGGGGTGTATATGCTGGAGTTTAATATCCCTCTGCTCTGCTCTGCTGCTGCCTCTCGGTGTGCCCAGCTTTTGGCAGCTGTGTTTGTTAACAGAACCTCACCAAGCCAAGGCCAGACTCTCTACAAGCTAATAAAAATCTAGAAAACTTAATGAGCCAAATTTTAAATCAGCAAACTCAGCACAAGATGGGGCGATGTTTGACACCTTGTAGCACCCGCTGCGACGCATACTGAACACACGAGGAGACTCTTTACTACATGAAAATAAATCAGCTCTTTTAAATTCACAAGAGCTGTACACCGGGGTAGTTTATTCTTTCTTTGTTAACATTCTTTCTTTATTTTATTTCTACTTTTTTCACGTATCATCGCCTCCAAAGAGGACTCTGCTGCTGATGCTATTACCCGACTGGAAACGCGAACGTTACCTGTAGTCGGCTGCCAAATAACACCAAAACACTCACAGGCTAAATATAAACAAACTACAAAGAAATTACTCATAACAACGCAGAGACGTCTGACAAGATTTATTTAATGCATGTTTGAAGTCCTTTTCTCAGATGCGTTTCGTCTTAATCATCTATATCTGTTCCCCAGAGTAATTCTTTCTTCCACTTTCAAATGGATAAGCTGTTTTAGGAAAATGGCTTATGGCTTCAATGCCTGCCAACAAATGACAAGGCATTTTCTTATTCTTTCATCACATGCTCTCCCCTGCAGAAGCACCCCAGCAGCTGCTGATTCAGTGCCTGTTTATAGCTGGGGATGATGGCTTTCAAATGAGATTGGACTATAATGAATCTGATATGAGCATGTGACCAGTACCTTGGTCTGCACGTTGGGGTCTTACGCAAAAAGAGGGAGGCCTCCCGCTGCTTTTTTATTTCTCAACCCCAGTGAAGGCTCATTTATTTCTGTTTTATTGAGACTTTTCTCTTCAGCCATTAGTGTTCTGCAGCTACAAGCCTGGAGCTGATGCAGCATGATTTAAGAGGACCTGACTTGCGATTCTATCTGTCTTTACTCCAGAGTGTATTGTTTGTAGTATGAAGATTTAAGAGAATCAGTGA
This sequence comes from Mchenga conophoros, assembly GCF_057382185.1. NCBI lineage: Eukaryota > Metazoa > Chordata > Actinopteri > Cichliformes > Cichlidae > Mchenga > Mchenga conophoros. The sequence goes on from NC_140537.1 coordinate 12,891,248, forward strand.
CTCTGTTAATGTGCAAATTAATATACAGAGACATTTAGAAGCAAATATCCTGACACTTTTGTCCCATGCGAACCGCTTGATAAAGTGAAGACGAGCTTACAGTAAATTAATTTCCATGGTCCCGGCCCCTCAAGTATGAGCAACTGCTTCTTTTTTCACTTTTTATATCCTTGTAAATTAATATGAGACAGTTTTTCTTAGATACAAACCTTGGAATTTCAGAAATTGTGATGTTTTTGAAATACAAAATCAACATTAGAAACAATGCTTTGCGTCTTAGTTCTGACAGTTGTGGCCCCAGGGAGGTTAAAGCTACAGCAATGCTTGTATTATAAAGAACAACTTTATTCCTCAAAGACACTCATTTTAGCCCGCGACCTCCATTGGGGTCATTGCAAATCACATTACAGACAACACTGTGAGCATCACATCTCAACAGTGTCACTATTCCTGGAAGATAAGTAAGAGGGCATAAAGTTTTCAATAACATCTAAAGTCCTTGTGTTTCCCCCAGTGAGCATCAGTAATAAAGGCAGACTCCAGTACATGACCTCATTCTTTGATTTCTTGTTTCCTGTTATTTACAGTTTTATAACAGTTTGATTGTCTTTCAAGCTTTAATATGATCCTAAAACAGATCAAATTTTTGTACTTGTGGGCTTCATATCAAATTCACACTGAGCCTAATTTAAGCCTGTATTTGAATTCTATTTTCATTTTTCTTTTGTACTTGCTCTCAGATCATTAAAGAATGAATGATTTCAATTCAATGTTATTTATATAAGTAACAACAACAGTCGCCTCAAGGTGCTTTATATTGTAATATAATAATACGGAGAAAACCCCAACAATCAGATAAGCCCCTATGAACAAGCACTTGGCAACAGTGGGAAGGAAAAACTCCCTTTTCACAGGAAGAAACCTCCAGCAGAACCACACTCAGCAAGTCATCAGCCACGACTGGTAGGGTGTGAGTGGAGGGAGATGGGTCAAAAGACACACTGTGGAACAAAGCCAGAGATTAATAACTAATTATTAAATGCAGAGTAAACACAGAGAGTGAAAAGAGGAGAGCGAAGAAAAAGCACTCATTGCAGAATAATCCATCACATTCTCCTATATCTTAATGGCACAGTGGACATTTTTCCAGCTTTCAAATGTTTCAAATAGTCTAACCTTTATTAATACCATAGCTGTTCTCCAGTCATATTGACCAAATAATAATAATATGCATAATACCGTAATAATATGTGTAATATGTGACTGTCTTTTGTCATATTGTCTTTGTTCTTATCACTTCTTCAAAGCTTCCTAGCATTATGTTTGTGTATCTCATGGGCTGTTTTGGGGCCTTATTTCTGACTGAGTTGTGTGCGACTTACTGGACTTGGTCAATGCCACTTTGGAGTACTGGATGTTTGTCTTTTATTTCCAGAAAGGTTGCATTTACTCTTAAAATTTTGTAGTAGAAAATGTAATACAAGGAAATTGTGCCTTTTGGAAAATTAAATCCTACCTTCCACTCTTTCAAAGATAGTATTTTGGATAATAGCCTACCTCAGATCAGGTTTTTAACTCTTTTCGGCATAATGATTTTGTACACTCAATCCCACCACAGCTGATATTTTAGGCCACTGGTTCTTGCATACATTAGTCGCCGTTGTCCATCAGTACACATAATGAAGCGTGATGGTAGGTAATTTGTTCACTGATGCACTGCCTTTTAAAGAAGATGCAAATTGATTCCATCGCAGCCACTCGTGGAGCTTTCGGTATTAACGGTGCGAGCATAGCAGGGTGCTCGCACGCAAACACGTCTCTGCAGGCACGAGCACTCGCCTACTAGCACAAACGCGCACGGAGGCACTCCTGTTCACACACAGACGCACAAATGGATGCCCAGTGTTATTGCAAAATCGCTGACAGCTTTATTGAAATCTGTTCGAAAACAAATGTTTGGTAGGATGTTCTCCACAGGAGGCACACTATTAAACAAACTGCATGCAGAAGATCAGCGGTGTTTATCTGCCTGGCACACAGCTGAGACATTCAGCCGTGTGTACTCAGTGTACACACCTGCACATCTGTGCAACACGCACAGGCGCACACGAAGCAGTCACAACACCCTTTTGTAATCCAGCTGCCACACAGAGAAAGCGCAGGTAACAAATGTAACAAATGCAACAATATTTGTGGTTGCACAGATGACAATTCGTGTCTCTGCTACTGGTTTTGCACAAGTCTCTGCCAATTTAACAGCACCGATACCCAAAGAAGGTTTTTGGGTATCAGCTTTTAGGGAAACCTCTTCCTCAAGTTGAAGCATTTCATATTAACTTTGACAGATATAAGTTCTTGATTGGACAAAACTGTAATAATGATGCAATTCTCTTAGAACAAACTAGTAACATTTGCTTATCTTTGATTATTTAAAGTCTACACTCAGCGTCAGTTGTATGCTTGGTGTCTAATAAATTTGCTATCACACCAATTCCTGTCTGATTTCTTCTATGGTGTCTCCATGAAAAATATAGTTCATCCATCAAGCTAAGATTTTATGTGAGGCACGCCCTTCTGAACTCTTTTCCTCCTTTAAATATTAATTTCAAACCACATTGTACCACTGCTGTTTTATTTTTAGATATTCATGCAATAGGTGTTTTTCTCTTTGTATTAAATGGGAACTTCTTCCCATGTTACACATCTTACACGTGTTCTGAAGTACTAGTGCCTGTTTGAAAAAAAGTTGTACAAAGCCCGGAGAAAGGTGCACTAAAAATTTTATAATTGCCTCAAGTGAGTGCCTCGATTCGCTTGACTCAATGTCAGCGGAGGTTGAAGACTGCAAGTTTGAGAAGGAGAAGAATAATAGCAGCTGTTACTTTCGGAAGAAGTGAGGCTACGTCTTGCATTGGTCAACATGCAGTCACGCTCAGTTGTTGCTTACTTTGCAGTAAACGCTGCACGAAAAGAGCAGACAAGCCCCAGTCTCCACTCCAGTGTTAATAATACATCCCCAATCCATCACCAGTTGTGTCTGTGTGTGATCCTTTGTTCCTGAATTACAGCAGTATGTTACATGGAAAGAAATGAGAATGAGTGTTTGTGTACCGAAGAAGCTTTGCTCTCAGGAAAAGTGTCACTTAAATCGACAAAATCTTTTTTTGTAAAATAATGGCAGAGTCCAGCAGGGAGGACGATGTACATGTAATAGCCCTCATCATACAGTGACTCATGCTGCACGGCAGCATTGCACCAAGACAGAAAATAGAGCAATTTCCTTTTGTGCTCTGGGTTCTCACTTTATATCGCTGGAGATTGCAGCAGGAAAATATCCTTTAAAATAATTTCCTTCATTGCATTTGATTTGCATATGAAGCATATAATACTAGGAGATAATGATGAATTATCAATGACACCTAACAAACTAAGTAGCTTGCACAGTGATGCCAGAAAACATATTATGATAATGACTTCATCTTATACATTACTAGCATGTTAAATTTAATGAGTTTAAAGTGCCTTTTCAATGTCTTTTCTTTCATTTGGCTCTCCTTTGCAAAAGGCTGCTAGTGTGCACAAATGTCTTTAAGACACTGCAAAGAGCGACTGCTGTTCATGATAAAACAGCCTCGCGAGAAAGGAATATGATTTGAAACAGTTTCTCTCCCAAACCTAACAAAGTGGGGGCACGCTAAAGCAGGCGTACAGCTATGCAATCCATAGCAATCAAATAGTTAATCCTGCTTAATCCATCTTTGTTCACAACAACCTATTCTTTGATTGTATCAATTAACATCCACAATACATCTTAAACCCCGTTGAGGAGTTAAAATCTCTACCTTTATATCATCTGGTAATGAAGTAGCTGCATGTAGAGTCAACTTTTAAGCTTGGTGTAAATAATGGCTTATGGTGTAATGAAAAAGCAATCTAGCATTTACTCAAATGGGTTTGTGGAATAATAGCTTTCTGCTGGATGACGACTTACAACGTCTGATGAGATACAGCAGCATGACTGCCACTTAGAGTTTCACCCAGAAAACTGTTCAGCAGCAGTCAGACCCGTCTCCCTGTAATTGTGTTTATAGTGCTTCTACTTTTTTTTGTCAGATTTCTTTCCGCAGTCTCTAATTACTGCCTATTACTTTCAATTACATTTTTTTTTACCTCAATCTTTGTTTGAACACAATAAAGTTAATGCTGTGTCAGCTGCATGTCTTATGGCATTTATCTATGGTAAATGGCCTGTATTTATATAGCGCTTTACTAGTCCCTAAGGACCCCAAAGCGCTTTACATATCCAGTCATCCACCCATTCACGCACACATTCATACACTGGTGATGGCAAGCTACATTGTAGCCACAGCCACCCTGGGGCGCACTGACAGAGGCGAGGCTGCCGGACACTGGCGCCACCGGGCCCTCTGACCACCACCAGTAGGCAACGGGTGAAGTGTCTTGCCCAAGGACACAACGACCGAGACTGTCCAAGCCGGGGCTCGAACCGGCAACCTTCCGATTACAAGGCGAACTCCCAACTCTTGAGCCACGACCGCCCCGGCACCTCTAAAATATTGACATTCAAAATGTTTTTTGAAGCATGTTAACAATTAAGTAGGTAGTCTTTGTTTCAGCCGCTGTTGCTTCTTCTTCTTCTTTATCATTCTCCCGCAAATTGGGACAAATCTCACCAGGGAGTATTTCAATATTTTGAAACCGAGCTGGGAGAACTGATGTGGTTTGAGATTTTAAAATTTCATTTAAATTTGTGTACACTATATAAACTTTTAAGAAGAGATTGTAGCCACTGTGATGCCACCCTTTGGTTTTGGACCCAACATTTTAATGCGTTAGCACCAGCATTTTTACCGCTGTCATGTTAGCTGTTCCGTGCCACAGTTTACAACATTTGGATGAGCACACTTAGCTTGCAAATTGCATCCATAAACCATATTGGTGCTCAGCAGAGACGAACATATCTGCTAACACACATTAGAGCTAAATAACTGCTTGATAACATACATACACAGCCCACAGTTAAATATGTTTGTTGGATGACTCAAATAAAAATGCATCAACATTACAAATATGTCAGAAATATTATGTTCATTACCTTCATTTATTGGGGGTCCTGTCCTGTGGTGGTCGTGGGGTTACACTCAGAGAGAGTTTTGAGTTTTCAGAGTTACATTTCTGCTTGCTTACCTTTGTGTGTTAGTTCCTTTTATTTTACAGTTTAATAGTTCCTTCATTTTGTTTTTCCCCATCTGTGTTTTCTTTATGTTTTTGTCCCTTTTTAAGTTGACTTTTCTGTCTGAGTTTGCTAGTTATCATTTCTTGATTCCTGTTAAACTAACTGCTGGTTAGTTGTCTTCTGTGTCTTGTATCTGCTTTTCTTTCCTCCCCTGTGATTGAGATGATGCCACGGTGTCTTGTTTCCCCCGGCTGTGTGTAAACCCAATTAGCCCTCAGTGTGTGAGTTCATATAGTCCTGTTGTTCCTCTGTTCAGTACCTCAGCGTATGTTAATCTTTCATCCTGTTGCTTCACCTCATGTTTGTTTTTTTAATAGATGGATTTTACAGGCTGATTTATGTTTTGGACATCTAATAAAGGGCTGTTTTTTTTGCTATTGTAGTTTGGGGTTTTGTTGTTCTTTAAGCGTGCCTGCACACATTTGAGTTCCCAATCTCTGCATTACATGACAGTTGGGGTCTAGCAGACATCTAGAGGAACAGTTAATTAAAGTGGCCATGCCCCTACCTCTAGTATCCAGGTGGATGAGCTATAAATTAAAAATTCATCCCTCGTAAATATCATGAACTATTCATAGCGATGGAAACAATAGACTGTAAAAATGATTGTAAGGCACTAAATTTGTGCATTGTAACATGGGAGTCTATGGGCGTTGACATGCATTGGGAACCTGCTTCAAGTGGCCACAACAGGAACTGCAGTTTTGTGCTTGCTCTGCTTTAACTTCCTTTTTTCAAGTCTCTTGTACATTAATCAAAATTTTAAAAGGAGCACTTGTATGGTACTAACTGAACCTTAAGTGGTTAAATATTTTCACAAAAATGTCAGCTGTCCAAGGATGGGTAGTTTCCAATTTTTCCATTTCTTTTTTTTCAAGGATGATGCATGTTTTTATTAATTCAACAGTTCATCAAATTAAAAGGAGAATTTGGTAAAGACTCTTCTATTCCAGAGTAAATTGCACTGCCCCTGGAATATTATTTAAACATGGTGGCCTCCAAACTAGATACCTCCACCTTGTGCATGTAAGATGGTGATAATGGATTTTAAAATGTTAGCCATAATGGTCTTTTTCTAGAATAATTCAGGCAATTTTCTCTTTCATTTGACATTTAAACCTTTTTATTTTTTTTCCAGTGGATGATGGCTTATCAAAGGGAGAGGAGACAGGAAATAGAAATGTGTTCATGCCAGGATGACTGATGATAGTAACTACAAGTAGCGACAATATGCTCCACATCGAAATCTGTCTGCGTTTGAGGAAAGTAAGCTACAATAAAAATAAGCAAAACTTTCCAGTTCCTGAGTGACAGAGCCTATTAACACAGAGGAGGTCAAATCAAATCAGAACCCGTCAAATTAAAAGTAGCATGTCAACAGAGAAATGCCCCAGCAAGCCATACCCTGCTGTGAATTCACAATGCAACAAATTGGCCGGATGATTGGCTATTAAGAATATTCCAAATTAGCTTTCTTTGCATAATATCTATCACAGTGTGAACCTTTCAGCATAATGGAGCAAAGTAAGGTGAAAACTGAATTGGAGAAGAGGAAAGAATGACTGAAGGCTCAATGACCATTTCAACTTTCATTTAAATCTGACCTTTTTCATCATGTCCATTGAGAAGAAGAGGATTTTTGTGCAAATAGTGCGTATAAATTTATGAGCATGCAGAACTAACCCCCAGATTTTGGTTTTAAAGAGCGGGGATCTAATAAACATTTTAAACTAACATAGAGCCGAGGGTCTGTTTGACTAATTTCACACGATCATAAGCTCATTCTGCATTCGTGGATACAGCCAACAATGGCTGACATAGAAGTGCGTAGTACACAAATGATAATGATGTTGTGAATATAGAGATCAAAGTCTTCTCGCTCTGGCGATTAAGTGTCCTAACAAATGCATGTATGAGGACAGCCTTATCACCTAGGACCACACAGAGGCCTTTTCATATCTGTCGCTCTCAGATGGCCAACCTGCGCCTGGCATGCGTAACGCTGCCAAATAAAAAAAACAAAACACCACAGGCACTGCCTCTGCGGGCAGCCTGGCCTGTTCATTTGACTGATCAAAGAACTCATTCAGACTTTCGCAGTTCGGAAAAAGAAAGTTTAATGCTTATCACTTCAGGACAAGTAGTAGGCGATTAAATGAAGCACGAGAAGGGCAAGTCTGGAAATTTTCTTTGGCTTGTTAAAACTAAACAATGCAAGCTGCCGTTAACTTGTTTACCTCAGCTCCAATTCTGGCCCTAAAACATCTTCTGTGCATATTTGTTGTAAACTCAGGAAATTGTTGTTTTTATTAGTGCACAATAAGAGTGCTACAGCTTGATATAAGTATCGGTACGCTTCATCTTAATATTGCGTTCCACCTAGTTTGTTTTCCTTTTTACATAGTTTGATGAATTGGTTTGACCCCTTGTTAGAGCATCTCTGGAGGTTTATAAATGTTCTAAACCAGTGTGATTAAGATCGCCTTCAGTCATTACACTAATGGACATGCATTTTAATTAATGGCATCCTCATTTGCATCACATGTTAATTATCTAAATCATTTTGTCTCATCTGTTCATTGTAATTAGTACCTATCAGCAGCTTCACTGAGTCACTGCATTTCTGAGAGATAACCCGGCTCTTCCTGCACTTACTGAAGATATATGTGGTTAGCTAGAAAATAAGTTATGAGGTTGTGGTAAGATGAAATAAAAACAACTATAATATATCTATTATAACATAGAAGTTCATTTTACACAGCATATAATTCATACCTTGTATAGGCTATGAAGTGTACCGTCTAAAGGTTCGTTAACACACAACTGTTTTTGCTCGCTTTCTTTTCAGTTCGGTTTATGTGCTGTTGTCATATAAATATCTTGAAACGATAGCTCAGAGAGGGGCTCATTGTCTCGTTTTGATCTCAAAGCTTCCCGCAGCTAAAATTTCAGTCTGCTCTGGAAGGGCACTGTATATAACAAGTCTGGTATTGTGTTGCAGCAACATGTCAGTTTACTCACACAGACTCACAACAAATGTGGAAAACATTTTAGGAAATAAACTTTTTTTTGCTTTCTTGAAGAAATTTCGATGACACCACGATGAATTGGGATGTCACCAGAACTGGTATTTACCTTCCTGAAAACACAATGGCACTTGTATTTTTTAATACTGTAGGCAGTGAAGGTTACAGCTCTTCTGAACAGGCGGAGGCAGCATACACCTACAAGTTTTCTAGTCTTATGGCCACAAATGCAACTCTCGCAGTAGCTCTGTCCTTGACGTGGGTAAGAAAGGTAGAGTCATGGAGGGATGATGTGGGTGACCAAGGGATGATAATTGATAATTGATAAAATGAGGTGATATTTAAGCGATTATGTCGTGATTTTCAGACCAAGGGATTAAATTCAGCAAAGCACCTAAAAGACCAGCATCCAGATCTGTTCTTCGTGAAGCAATATCGTCATAAATTATCCACCTCATTCTGTCCTAAAGTACATGGTACCTAAAAATATACTTTTTTTGTGAAAGCTGGCACTGCCAAAAAATCAGCCATGTTTCATGGGCAAAAAAGTTTGTAATGACTAACATTGCAAAAATACTAGCACAAATGAACCTTATGCCTCATATTAACAGTAATGTGCAATCAACAACCCTTCTAACATTTTAGTCTGTGAGCTCTCGACAAAATTAAATGTAAACATTTTTAATAAACAGCATGTCGGTGAGTTAAAACAACTTTTTAACAAAGGAACTGAGAATTCTGTAAATCTACTTCTGTTAATATTATATTATTTCTGAGGTTTACAGATGATATTTTACTGTTTAATCCTTCAAAAGAAAAAGAAAAGGCAACAAAAATTATGGACAAGACAATATACTGATCCTGACAATATTCATCAGACAAACACACATTAATGCTGAAGATAATGTCCCAAATACTAAACTGATCCTTAGAGGAAGTGGAGGAACCTTAGAGGAACCTTTTCAACTTTTTATTACTTTTGTATAGTTTTAAACTGATTTGCCTAAAATGAGACAAAACACAAACGAGGCTCATGTTTGACTGAAATCATTCTTAAAAAGTTTTTTATGGATATGGTGATAACAATGTTGAAAGTGATGCGTTCCAACAAAATGTCTTATTGTAATCACTTTACATCTTTAGCTGATTTCAATTCTTGTATTATTTTTACTAGGTCATTACTTTTATTTTTAATGCACGAAAGCACAAGAGCATGACGATAAAGTCCTGAATCCAAGACAGAAACAACTATATACTGCTAACTTGCGTTAGACAACATGCTAACACAAAGCTAGCCAACAACCCAGAGTGATGCTAAAGCTGACCCCAACCCAGCACCCAGATCCTGATCTTCAGCAGCTAACAAAAGCTATGATGAGCAGTCTGACTTGCAGCACTGCAGTGCAATCATTGTGCGATGACCTTAAAGTCTCTTTGGTCCTGATTTCATCTTTACTGTACGTTGTTTTTTGTGTTCATGCATAAACATAAAAAAGACTGTATGTATGCCCTCATTAGGATAGGATTATGTGTCGGCATTTGGGACTGTAGCCTCAGGTTTATACTGTTACAATTATGTGACTGCATTTCAGGTCATTTTACAGAGCAATGCAAAATACAACGAGTAGTGTAGTGAGCTGCTCTGGGATTGAATTAATCAATGTAATGGTTTCTTTTAAGGAAAAATAATGAACAATGTGTAATGATGACATTAATTGTGAGTAACAATGTAAGCATGAATTCTTCTAGTCACTGTAAAAGAACAACAACAACAAAAAACTGTAACTGTAAAGCCTGGTATAGCTTGTTTCTTGGCCTGAACCACAAACTCCTTTGGTTCTATTGGTGAAAGGTTTCACCCACAAAAGGGTTAAATCACATTACATTTCTCACATGGCCACAAAAAACGATCAATGAATTAATTTGACCACAAATGTCAAGGAGCTGTTAGCTACATGGCACCTTTTCTTGTATAAATACCGTCATGAAAGAGGACGACTCTCCTCAAACTCTTTCCAGTCATTTATTCTGTATCCCAGTGCAGCCAATCACAAAATGAAGTCGTCGTCGTTAGACTGTGTGCTACATTAATGTTGCCAGCTGACTTCGCAATCAATAATGATTTGATCAGTTGAGTACAGAAGCAGAGCAATTACTGCTTACCTCGGTTAACAGGTGGCGTTGATAAGCTGAAATCAATCATTATTTTATTTTTGACTTAAGAAAATTACAGAAAATGGAGAACAGCTATATTGAAGTGAAACCCAACACGGGTGACTGTGGAGGGCGAGAAGAACAGATGGAACGAGCAGGGAGCGAGGAGAAAGGAAAACCGATTCTGCTATGTTCCAGCTGTTCCAGTGTTTCAGTGAGGTGACACCAGGCCTTATTAATGTTTTTTAAGAATAATGTCCAGATTTTTAAGATGGAATATACTGAAAGGATAACACGGGAGTCAAGAGACACTGGCTGCAGAACCTCACTATGTGAGACTGACAGAAAAACTCTTCAGTAAGACATTTTATTGAACAACAGAAAGAAATATGTTCTTACCTGAGAGTAAACATCTCCACAGGAGAGTAGGCTGACACAGTGATAAAAGCAGAGCCAGTTTCCCTCTGCCTCATGGGTGTGGCTGGCACCAAGACCATAAAGTTATTATCCAGCCTGTGTTCAGCAAGAGGTGGCTCAGTGGGGTTCTGGTAGAGCCTCACACCGCCAATCCTCCTCAAAGGCGTTGAAGTATAGGAACCAAACAGCCCTTCCTGACTTGTGCGGATGAAATTGTCCTTTCTGGATTCATCTGAGTGGCACCCTGCGTCTGTGGACTGCAGCACGTAGTAGAGCTCCACTGGGGTGCCCTCGGACACTTCGTGATTCCTCTGGCGTCCTGGCACGACGCTAGGTGGGCTGAACCAGCTGGCCAGTGGCTCCAGCTCAGCCACACACAGTCCCAGCTCCCCCCTCAGCTGGCAAGTACCACGTACCTCCTGGGTTTCATGGAAAGCAAACATGTGCACACAGGGCAGCTTGTCGATGGCACTGTAGTCATCCCAGTCCCTGCCTGCAACATAGAACAACACCTGGACTTTGGGCTTGGTCAAGTGAATTCGGGAATTCATGATAAAGGTCTGCACCTTCCAGTTAAAGGTAAAAAGAGAAGAGGCAGGAAAGGTCCCCGGGCTCTGCAGGAGCTCTAAGGGGACAGGCTGCTCCACAGAGAGGGGCCCATAGCTGGCGTTCACAGAGGGCAAACTTCTGGCCTGGTAGATGAAGAAGGGCTCGGTCCGCGACACCAGGGTAGAGTTCCTCATGAAGTCCTGGTTGGCCTCCTTCAGGAAAAATCCCAAGTCAGCATTGAGGAGCTGATAGTTGACAGGCAGGTACGTGGGGATAGAGGAATATCTCTGCAACCCCTCTAAGACTCGACAGTCGGTTACTAAAAGACAGAAGAGAAAAGCCAGTCAGTGTAGTCTTATAATAGAAGTGCTTTTATAACCTATTTCACCAAGATGATGTAGAAAGACACAAATAAAGCCAAAACAGAAACTAGAAGGAGCATTTTGAACGTGCAAGAAAAGTGTTGTAACTACACATATCTCTGATAGATCACATACACTAAGTCAAGTAAGGATTCAAGGTCTTCTGAACGAATGAAAGCTTGATCGACTCATTAGTCCAGTATTGTTATTTGACTTCTGACAACATGAATCAGCTGAATAAGTGAATTTCAGTAAATTAAAAAAAGATGTGTTTCTTTCTACTAAATAAGTCAGAGCTGTTAATTGTTCGACTGACACAAAGAGCATGTATCACAGGCAGCAGACACTGAATGAATGCATTTATTGTAAAAGGACATCAGTTACCTCCTTACATGTTTCTTTTCCTTTTTTTTTTAGTACGGTTAATACGTATAAAATCCTCACTGTAAGCCAAGACTCTAAATATTTTCTTCAGACTATAAAGGAAGGATGTCTCAGGAAAGTTTTAATAGAAAAAATGGACACTAGGAGTACTGTTCATTTAATGAGGTGTAAGAAATCTTCACATTTATTTCAACAAAGTCATTATTTTGACTCTAAAGACTAGTAGGTGGTTCATATTCATGTGTTTTAAAGGGTCTGAATCCTGTGATCTTTTATATGAATAAAAACAGATTTAGATTAATACAAAAAGATGACTTCATTGAATTTACAGTGCCGTATTTTTTGTATGACAGAGCGTGAGCTTTTGTGCCATTTAAAGTCTCTTAGTCTTCTCCATAGTGTGTATTGTTGGCATTTGGCAGTGGAATGACTTTAGATTGCTGTAAGAATGAAATGCTTGTGTGCTGTAATTGTATTTTAAAAACCCTGAAAAAGGACAAGGAGATTTAGACATCTGAGAAGATTATCGAGACAGAGATTTTCTCTGCAACATGTTAGAATTAGTGCTGAAACAATGAAGCAATTAACCAGTAATGAGAAATAATAATGAGGCAGAATTTTTGCAGTTAATTAATAAGTATACCCTTCTGGCCCCCAAGCTCTAAATGTATGCACTACATTTATATATTTATATTCCTGAATTTTGCTGCAATTATACCACTAGAAACCCCACATTATCTGTGCGCTTTAATTAGAAATGTGCAGCATCGAATTATCCATTTATCAGTATAACATAGCCTATGAGGTTCAATATAAAATCAGTTAAAATGTAATTATAATTACAATTAAAACCAGCTTTCTAAATCACAAGAAGTCCATAGAGACTGACAATACTGTTCTTATAACCCGAGGAACTTCACAGAACACATAAAGAAGGTTTTAATGACAACAAGCGTGTGCTTTGACCTTCTTCTCCAGAGCAATCGGCTACATGATTACACTTCCTTAGTACACTTTCATCCTCATGCTGGCTGCTGGAGGATTTCTTTCCTCTGATCACCCTTGTAAATCAAACGTCCCAGCAGGTTACAAATCAGACAAGGATTTGGACTTCACGGTGCTCCTGCCGGCCTTAATGTTGCTCTCCTACCGTTGGATGGAGAGAAGCAGTCAGTGTCCAAACCTCAAACCATGCAGAAATGGTCCCACTTAAAGAATCACTTTGTAAAGACTCGGTCTTTACAGCAGGAAACACAGATTTCTGAGCTGCAGAACAACACTGGGCAATTTGTGTTTTTCCTGACCAAGCAGGAGCTTTGTGTCAACTGCTGGCATGAAGCGTTGTTGTATACGTGCCATCACACTGCTGGCAGAAGAAAAGCTTTATAGCCCAGTCAGTGACCGATTCATTCTCTGGTTCCTGGGAAGCAACATTACTCTCACTCTCCTGACTGAGCCCTCATGTGTCAGAGAAGGTGAGAGCAAAGAGCTCTCTGCATTGAGCACCTCTCCTCGCACCATGTTGAAATGTGACTTAATGCTTTCACTGCTGGTACAAAGACATGTAGGCGACTCATCTGTGTGCTTTTATATACGAATGAAGAAAAAACAATCTGGAAAAAACTATTTCCAGCCAAGAAATTTAAATTTCATTTAAAATTTTCCAAAACATGCTGTACAAACTGTATTAAATACACAATCAATCCTCAAATGTGGAAAGATTTGATGTTTTTATTTTAGTATTTTACATTTTTTTATTATTTAAAATATTTTATTTTTATTTTATTTATTTTAAATGTTCCCTTCATTTTTTAAAATGATCATTTTATAATCATGTCTTGCATTATTTCTTCTTTTAAGAGGTTTAGGAGCTAGGTAGTCCCCCTAACCCCCTTTTAATTTTTGAATGCTGAAATAAGAACAGCGTTCTCTGGAAAAGTCATCATCTTAATAGCAGCATTATTCTGCAACAGCCACTCAGTCATAGTCAAAAGAAGGTATACCTGTTAGATTCAAGGTTTACGTGGTGTGGCGGGGTGTGGTCTGCAATCATGCCCCGCCGGCTTTAAAATCTGTACTGGGTCCTGTCCTGTTGGGCTGTGAGCTGCAGACGACTGAGTTGTGTATACAGCAACTGTGTGATAAGTGTAAATAAAATATGCTGAAAAGCATTGTAATGCCATCGGGTCTGCCGTGGTTCTGTTAAACATGGGTTTCCATGACATAATAAAAATATTACATACAAGCCCAGATGAACAACAATATTACCTTAAATCTAAGTCAAAATGCAGAGGCATGACAGTGTTTGTTTTTCATGCACTTTAGTTTTTAATTAAATTATACATTTTTACTTCTATCAGTGAAGAGCAATGATAAGGATTTCATATGCTTCCAAACCTTTTACTGCCATATAAATAAAAAAAATTACCCTTGGCCATGACTGTACACCCCATGATTCAATTAATCGTAGAACTACATTTAGAAACTTCACTTGAAGCGTTGGCCTCAGTCAGTCTCTCATATGATTATACAGACGTCTCCGTCCGCTCTTCTTTACAACCTTACTTCAGCTCAGTGACGTTTGCAGGCATTTATACACAGCTCTCTTAAAGTCCTCCAACAGCATTTCAGCTGTGTTGACGTCTAACTTTAATTATTTTATTTTTCAGTCATCTTGGTCTAGATTTGCTGCTGTGCTTGGGATCGTTGTTCTGTCTCATGTCCGATTAGGGTGATGGCTCTGATCAAGACTGTTGGTTAAAACTAATTTATCAAGTAATAACCTTGTTCTTCTGGAGCTTCAGCCTCTTTAGACTTTGACTCTTCTCTAAGCACCTTGGAGGTAGGTGAAGAAGCCAGAAATCTTTATTGTGTTTCTACAATAGCATTCAAATCTCCTCAAATGTTAGTTGTCAAACATATGGCCTCACATTTGGCTCTACAATACTTTGGTATACACAGGATTACACGGTCAACTTAATGACTGCAAGCTGCCTGGGTACGGTGGCTGCAAAATAAGCCCAAATCCTCACCCCTCCACCACAGTGCTGACAGCTGCTATGAGGTGTTTATGCTGATATGCTGTGATTGGTTTTATCCAAACATCATGGCCAAACATCTCCATTTTCATCTTGTCTGTCCAAAGGACATTGTCTAATGGTTAGATCAGATGCAGCTTTGTTAGCCTAAACCATGCTGCTGGGCTCTCTTCTGTGGGGTGATCGTGGCTCAAGAGTTGGGCGTTCGCCTTGTTGAGGTTGCTGGTTCGAGCCCCGGCTTGGACGTTGTGTCCTTGGGCAAGACACTTCACCTGTTGCCTACTGGAGGTGGTCAGAGGGCCCGGTGGCGCCAGTGTCTGGCATCCTCGCCTCTGTCAGTGCGCCCCAGGGTGGCTGTAGCTACAATGTAGCTTACCATCACCAGTGTGTGAATGGGTGGATGACTGGATATGTAAAGTGTTTTGGGGTCCTTAGGGACTAGTAAAGCGCTATATAAATACAGGGCATTTACCATTCTGTAACCCTTACAAACAAGCTATAATTGGTCAGTGTTTTTCTAATCGCACTCTGATAAATGTAACATTTACATGTAGAGCCTCTTGGTTTTTTTGACAGTTTCTCTGAGTATTGCACAGTCTGACCTTGGGGGGGATTTGCTGGGATGTCCCCTCCTGGGACAGATTGGCAGCTGTCTTGAATTCTTTCCACTTGTGAATAATCTTTATCACTGTAGGATGATGGACTTTAAATTGTTTGGAAATGGCCTTAAAACACTTCCCAGATTGATTGGCAGCAACAATTGCTGCTGACGTCGCTCCGTCTTGGCATTGTTTTAACACACACCTGAACGCTTCAGAGCAGCAAAATGTCAAAACTTCAACTTTGATAGAGATAATCATGCTTGTTAATTAAGTGCCTTTATCAGAATCTGGATGCTATTTCCCCTCTTAAATCATATGGAAGCAGTAAGTGTGTGTTGTTCTTCTGAGATTGTCTTTACCTATTTCAAAAAAGCACCAGCTTGTTCTTTTTGTTTGTTTAGTTTTTTTTTTATATCCTCATACATAAAAAAGAAATTTGAAAAAGGGTCGACTTTCTTTAAAGCATGACAATAAAATGTCCCAGTTTCAAATATTGATCTATTTTCTCTGTTCTTTTTTTTGTGTTAAATACAGGGTTTCATTTGAACAATATTGAATTTGGTTTTATTTACATTTAATATAGCACTGCAGGTCTTTTGGGGAAAAGGGTACTAAAGGTTAAGTGATTCAGTTAATCTTCAGTAAGGCTGCTCTTGGTAATGCCAGACAAGATGGATCATTATTACAAGCAAATTACAAGTAGAAGAGCCTCTGAATAAAATGATATAACGCGTTAAAAAAAGAAAGCTTTAAACAACTGAGCAAGCTTACCAAGACTTCTGTATGATTAAAAACAAAGACTTCTGCATTAACTAAATTAGTTAGTCTGGTGGAGAGGATGAAATAGGACATAAAATTATGGAAATGAAATAAAATCTAGGACCTTTGTATATCTGCATCAAACACTCGAGATCAGTCGCGTGCCACATGTAGGGTAACATCTTTGTTAAACCACGACTGTTTGCAGTGCTTATGCTATGTCACCCTGTGTAAACATAAGCATGCAAACCTTGTTTAGGACCGGTGCCTGAAAACTGACAATGAATTCATAAACTGGAAAATAATTCTACCTCAAGCCAAATAAAGTCTGTAAATCTCTAACCCAAATCCAAAATAATGAGAATCAGCAAGCCTGTGTCATGGATCGGAATTAATAAATCATACAAAGCATTTTAAGATGAATCACTCGCTCCTTTGTTCCAGGGAGGAGAAATTGAACAGTACAACCCTACTCAAACTCTAGTAGTGCTTTGTTTTTTTGTGCAGCAGGGATTTGACTCAGATATCTGGACCCTGAGAGAACATTGCTTAAGGCACTGCCTTTTAAACAAAGTAATTCTTTTGGAGTCTGTGTGGGCCCTCTCCAAGCTGCAGCTCCTTCTGTCACCAACTTTCCACCCACTATTTCCCCACTTTGCAACAGAGGCTAGACTTGATACAGCAATATATAGTGTAGCAGGTACTGCAGTTCCAGTGGAGAAAACGTTCCACATTCAAAATTCAGAGGAAATCTTTTAGCAAACTTTTTATCAGCTAAATCTCTGAGAACCCAACAAAAGCAGAAACTTCAAAAAACCTTTAATTAAAAAAAAAAAATCATTCATAATTATTAGCACAGCATGCCAACTTTTTCTGGAAAGACAACTGCATAACTGAGCTGGTTGTATCTAACAGCCTGCCGCCTTTCAAAGGTTAATGGCTCAGTCCACTTTTGCAGTCACACAGATGAAAACAGTCCATAAGTGTCAAACTACACTGATGTTGATTGTGAGGATGTCGGGCTAACTTCGTCAATTCAATCAATTCGTTTAAAAGAGTCGCTTCTAACGGACCAGCGTAACCATTTAGCTTGCTAGTAAATGCTAACCATGAATTGGAGGTTCATCATCAACATTTCAGACAAGCCGAGCTCATAAAGTGCAACCATTATTTTCAACGCTACGCAATATAAGAATTGCACAATATTACAATTTTAAGATGCTTATCACGCGCAATCATTCTCAAGTAACTTTAAAAAAAAATGATTGGTTTCTCTCACTGTTTTGATGAGTTTTGCTGATGGAAATAAACCCTTAAGCAGCATCAGAAAACTCAATTCTCCCTCTATTAAGGACAGGCAATCAGTGTCGACGTGACAGCAGGATTAATATCTTAGGGTTTTTATTTTTTAGAAGTTTAATCCCCCCGCTGGATTTTGGCTTCAGCTTTTAAAACTTCTATTATTCTTCCTCTATTTTGTGACAGTCACAGGAAGCACTACAAATGAACTTTAATAAACCTTTAAAAAAAGAAGACTCCAGTAAGGTCTTCTTTAATGGTTTTTATGTCATGAAGTGGAGTAATACTATAACCTTGACTCGGTGAGTAGGCCACAGAAAGAGTAATTTCCACATTTTCCAGATTTTGGTCAGAAGAAAAAAAAAACTGAATGGAAATAATGTTGTAAAACATTACAGTAAAAGCTTCACACATTAATTACAGCGTGCTCTCGCTATTAGAGTATCAGTACTGTGACTGCGCTCCTGGAATTGTTATGTTGATGCAGAAAGACATAAAATTTGCAAATCATCTTTCTTTCTTCTTTCTCCAGGTTGGGGGTAAGAGAGATACGCACAAGTTTCAGCGGGTGGAAAAAATGCAAAGACAAAGAAAAATCATGATAATTCAACTGAGAAAAATGTCTATTTCAGCACACACTTCATGATCCACATCATTTATAATTAAATTTCCCCATTGTGTGGCATTAAATTGTAAAAGGATTGCCCACATTATGCTGAGACAGAGTGCCTTCTAAATTCTAATGTCTGAATCCCTTTTTTCTCTTCGAGTTTTTAATTGGAAATTATAAAAGCACCTTTTGTCTGCTCGTGAGTAGGTGATCAGGTTCTAGGTACGCATCGCTTTGGTGATGACAATCCTCCTCTGTACGCGAGTTAGTTAACCTCTTTCATCCTGCCTGGATTTTAAAAAATAAACCAAAACTTTAGCAATAATTTTGAGCAAAATGCGACTAAAAATCCATCAAATTGAAGATTTATTTATTCAATTAATGAATCCTCAAGGCTTGGTATAAACTTAATGTTGGACAAAAATCCTTAATTCACTCATAGGAAAATGATTAATCATCTTTGAACTGGTCTACTTCCTGTACAATCTAGTTTCTGAGGCAGTGAGCGACACACGGCATGTGGTAGCTTTCCAAAAAACCTTTAGTTCCAGTTGCTTTGGCTGTCACTTATCTGATGCCACTCTTGCACTTACAGTCACCTTACGTTCCTAGTTTCTAAGGTGACCAGTGGAAAGGGTTTTTCTCTCTGCATGGCTGTGCAGAGGTAAGAAACCAGGTCCCAGATGAGCTCTAACTAGCCAAGCAGCACCCTGCCTATACCTCGCCTCATACAAACTCACTCATCCTTCCACTGGGGCTCATGCTAGGATATGTAGAGCCGGAATAGGAGTAGCGGAGCGGAGAGCAGCTTTCACACTCGCAGAGACTGAGAAAATGAAGAGCCACAATAGAGGGCACCAGAAAAGGTGAGGCCATGTCCCTGCTGCCCACTTCTGGCTGTAATAATATGGGTGGACATAGCAGTGAATGGCTGCCTGGATGCCTGGCCTTGCTTGTATTTCGGCTTCGTCAAACATGTCAAGAAGAAAAAGAAATAAGAAGCAAGGACAGAAAGCTTCAGAAATACTGAACAACAGTGAATAGAGCAACAGAGAAGTTGGTGTTACTGTGCTTGCGTTTTAATCATCCCTCACACAAGAGTGAAATACAAAAGGGTTTCTGGTGCTGGTGGCCTTCATGTGGTTTTCCACAAAAAAACAAATGAACAAAAAACAGTAAATCACATCACAAAAACGAGCGGTTGTCGAGGCTTAAGATTACACTCTCCCTGACCCTCGCTGTGACCCTGAATCATTCCTGGACTTTGCCCTGAATGCCAAACAGGACAGTCTTAAATATGAGGGATGAGAGAAAGCTCTCTAGTCCCATTGAATTACCCACATCATATTTCTCACCATGTTCAATTAATAAGGCTTATTGAATTTGTGACCATGCGTCAAGAATAATAAATACAATATTTCCTTCGAGGATCATTTGCAGATGATTTATGCTTTTGATCCGCTACAAAATTCAAGAAAGAGGGACTGGAAGAAGAATCAATATATGACACAGTATGGTATTACTCCATGTCAGCCTCCATAGAAAAGAAATCATTCAGGCAGAGGTCTGTGGAGACTACTGAGCTGGTAAGCAAGAGACATGGGGTAGGGAGGTATGGAGACCGCGGAAAGTTTGGGAATCTTCACAGGGACGATGCTGTGCAGGTGAGTCTTCTTTATCTCGGACACAAGCTGTTTCATTCCACAATAATTATTCCTGATTAAGGGTCAGTTTAAATTAGCGAATGCGTATCGTGTGTGTCCTGCCAGCTTACTGAGCTTGATCAGTTGGGGATGTTTGTTGCCACTCCTCTAATGGATGGCCACATTTAAGACGCTAAGAGCTAATAAAGAGTAATGGGCCTGTGGCTTCACTGGGGAGGAGGATGAGCTATTTTGAGTTCATGAGAGAAAGCCTCATCTTGGGGATTAAAGAGTATTGACCGATGAAGAGTAAACACTGCAATGCCGTGCCCGCTGGCCTATTTGGTAAAGTTGTGGATGGAAGAGATGAACCCAAATAGGTAGTGCTGCTAGTGGCTGGGAAGGTCAGTGGGGATGTCATTAAAGGATGCTGAGAAGGGCCTCCAGGTGCTGCGAGCAGGTCTGATACGTCTGGAATAGTCCTATCACAGCAGGAGAGTGCAAATTTGAGTGGCAAGAACTCTGAGTATCCCAGGCATCCTGCAGGCAGCAAACAGCACCTCCTTTGTGCAATCCAGTGCACATGGTGCAAGGGGAAAGGGGCTGAGAGCTTTTGGCTTTGGTTGGGGGGATGAGACAAGTGCACATCTGTGTGCCAATCAGTATTCCCACGGTCCCTCCGGAGTTCTCCGAAACATAAACTGGGGTCCTTAATGAATCTTTCCCCCTCACACGGGCCTTTATTGCGGAGCGATATCGTAAATCAGGCTAACTACAGAGGCACTCACAGGGAAGAGTCAGTCGGCTTCTTTGTGAGTGGGGAGGAACATCTAATGTTGAGGTAGAAAAACAAGCGGACACAAATCCAACAAAGACTTTCTGGCCAGCAACTGAAGATAGCACAGCGAGGGTAAAAGTGATACAGCAATTACACAGCAAATAGGACTGGGCACAATTAGCCGAGTGATTTTTTTACTCCAGGCAGAATTTCCTCTCAAAGTGTGATCATGTTAACACTGCACCAAATCAGGCGACCAAAGAAAAGCCAATTAATGGAATTTTCCACACAAGCAATGGTGATTGATTATGGGTGTTGACGCCTGTCTGTGATACTGCAGTATGAAAATGAAGTACTATGCCTCTTTGATGAGTGGGAGGAATGAGAGGCTGCCTCTGTTAAAAAAAAAAAAAAAAAAAAAAAAGGAAAATGATAGTTGGTGAGAATCAAGCCAAACCACGCTTTTCACCTCTCAGGGTTAAGATATATCAATAAAAAGTTTTAAAAATCCAGCAAATATAACTTTAAAGCTCAACCACAATCCACTCAAAAAGATCTCACGGTGAACTGTTGATACTTAAAATTTGTTCAAGCCAAAACCTCAGGGCTTTAAATGGGTGTTTGCTCGGAACCTTAAGATGATATGAAAATCCACAAGTTAATTAAATCAGTACAGACAGAAGGTTTTCTTCCAAAATCCATTCACTGAAAGAGTTTTGTAGCCTAGCGTCTCTGAATGTTTAGGTTTCTCCTCATACAACACTGCTTCCTCTCAAACTTGAAAAGTAGTACATTTAGATTTTCTGACAAGGTTGCATTTATTTTAAAAGAAAATCCAGCCACAATGAAACACTCCAAATTTGTTTGAATATAGAAAACAGGTTTTTTTCTACCAAACCAGGTAATGCTAACAGAATGGAACAAAAAGCAGAAACATCTAAAGAATAGCTTTGAATGTCCTTCAAGAAGCCAGGAGGACTATTCCTGAACACTACCTAAAGAAATGACAAAAAAGCTGCCTAAGAGACTTCAGGCTGTGTTGAATAAGGAATGTGGTCATGACAAATACTGACTTTTGAGCTTGTTAGAACTCAACAAACATTTTTTTTGTTGCTTTGTTTACTGTATTTCCATGTATGTTTGCATGCTTCAATAAATCCCTACATCTCCTTCCAAATTTCCTATCAAAACATAAAGAAATGAAGTGTGAGTCAAGACTTTTGCACAGTACTGGCTCTCATTTGCACACTAGTAAGATTTAAAATAAGTGTCCAGCTGCTGGGATACTAAAACCAATTACTTTCTCTTGGACGTCACTTCAGCTAATTCAAGCAACTTAACTGGACGTCTAACCAAGAAAGTTTTGCTTCTGTTTTAGTGAAATTTGATTACTTTATCTTTTATCTATCATTTTTATCTTAATATTAATTAGCAGCATTGTGTGTTGCACCTGTACAGTTTGTGAATTCAGCTAACTAACCATGCTTAACTCCACTCTCTTCCAAATATGATGACTTTGCCTTCAAAAACCAGCATGGGTGCTGGCCAAAACACCGAGGCAGAAGCAGTTCATCCGACCATGTGGCAGGATGAGCAAAGGTATATCAGCTGAGCCCTCAAATGATGCGGGCTGGCTTTGAGATCAGCTGATCTGCTTAGATTGCTGCCTGAAACTGATCCCGAGGCCAAGAACTAATGCTATGCTGAAAACACAGCCTAGCTCTCAACGTCACGTCGCTGTCCATTAAACGAATACACAGATACATGCACAGAAAAATCCAATGGTTTCCATTTCAATTAGAGTTAAACTGTGTGTGAACTGAGGGAAAACAACTGCAAACTTTAAGTCAAAGTGCATCTTTTGAAAGACAGAAATCTCACGTCGCACCACGGACTGCGCTGAACCATCTGTCCTGTTTGTTCGAGTGTTGCTGTCAACCTCCGTCACAGAGATCTGACAGTTTGTAGACAGTGTGTACTGAACAGTTACTCTACATATTAATTCTGGCTTGTGAGTGTTTAATGCAGAGAAACGTATGCAATGTAGTGATGACTAATCATCTGTCCTGATTAGTTCAGGATCTCACAGCTGCAGCAGTGGTTCATGCTCCACTCTGCACAGATGCCATGTGACTCTCTATCTTTGCCTTTCCACCTCTGGCAACTGCTCAAGGTCCCTCGTTTCTGCCTATCTCAGTGCTGCACAAGTTATGTTAAGCCATACGGAGGGTCATAGACAAAGCCAACCAAATAACACATTGAATTATGGCAGTAAGTACACTTCCTTCATTTACACCTCTGTTATATTTCTCTGAATATCACTTTTTTTCCTATGCAGTGAAGTATGCAAATTGCTGTACTATACATACTGCAAGGTCAGTGCTAGAGTGTGTTATATTGCATTAACTCTGAAACTGTTAATCCATGTTCTCTTTTTTTCTTTATAAGAAGTGTCCATTCACCCCAAACTGCCTCATTCCCTTTTCAAAAGAGCTTTTATTGCCGCCTCAGATGGACTGGCTTTAAATCTGCAGTTTAACCTAAAACCTGTCAAAGCAGGAACTAACTCCATGAACAAATTGCTCTATTTGGGACCAGGGAAAGAAAGCCATTAAAGTGACTGGGGGGGAGAGAGAAATGTTTCTATTTCAGACAAGATCAGAGGGAAAAGCAGAGGGTTTTCACACCACTGGAAAAAAAATCTGTTTGTTTTAAAGAAATATTTCGAAATCAGCAACACGGGGTACATTTTGTTTCAAAGCCTCCCCGTAGAGCTACCAAGCTAAACTTTATTTCAGTGATTGACATCAACCCAGTCTGCACTCCCGGCTAGTGTGCAGGAATCCAGGAAGACTAGACGATTCCTCTTAAGCCAGCTACAAAAAAAAGTGGGCTTTCTAATGTGTTGGAGAAATAGAAACTAATTATAATTTTAATTCTACAAACATTTCTCGGAAGCAGAGTTGTTCTAGAGGCAAAACTGAAAGTCGCTTTGAATTAATCCTCAATGGTCTGAGCAAAAGTGCCGCTTTTTGTTGTTGTTATTTATTTTATTTTATGGGTTTTTTTCATTGTTAGGCAGCCAGCATTATGAAACACTGTTACTGAAAAAAGGAACGTAAAGCAAAAGGTGCCCCTCAGCATATTCAATTAATCCTCGAAATTATTACACATACTTTACTTATCTAGTTCATCCAAGCTATTCTTTTGGGGTGATGAATAATGCATGAGAATGGCAGTCATCTACAATGTGACCATATTCTCTAAAGAGACCTTTCTGTGCCATTTAGATTTGTCATTAAGCCAACATGTGCTCTGAACGTTTTGTCAGAATCAGAATCAGAAAGGGGTTTATTGCCAAATGTTGAGCAGGTTTACAACATTAGGAAATTGCTGCGGTGCTTCAGTGCAAACATAGTGTCATAAATAGCACTTAAATAGACATGAAAAAATAAAAGTAGGAATAAGAATTAAAGTGCTACGTAGAAAGATATGTGCATGAGATATACATGAGATATATACATGAGAATAAGAATTAAGAGTGCTACGTAGAAAGATATATACTTGAGTGTCCTTTGGCTTTGGACAGCTGGCTGACTCATTAAGCTCAGAACTAACCAGGACGCATTTGTATATATATAAACAGAAATATCATACCTGTGATTCATTGTGACATAGAAAATGCATAAAAAGCATTTCACAAGCTGCATCCTCTTTGGAAGTAGAGGAGCATGTTATCACCTATTCCTTATCAACTTTCTGGGTTACTTCTCCTGAGTCGCTCATCTATAAGACAGTTGAGGTTAGAGCACTTGCAGGGCTAAAACAGGCTGTCTAACTGCATCCTTTTTGACACGCCTGTTTCCCCTTCATGAATTAAGTGGTTCACTTAAAAAAAACAGCAAAAAAACATGCTATTTAGCAGTGCTGCTGTGCACAGGTTTTATCAGGAAGTAAAGAGTCCCTTGGCATTGAATTTAAATCCCCTAGGTGAGTGTAATTTTTTTTAACTTGCAGGTTTAAGGTAGTGAAGGGGTATATTTTACCCCTAACCACAAACCTTTCTTGAGCAACAAGCACAGAGCGAACGCAAAGGAAAGAAAACAAAGCAAAACAAAGCCCCGAATGGAACATAAGCAACAGTCCCCTGGCTAACAAAGTGACTGGGTTATTTTCTGGCTTTCGCAGTTGCCAGATCACTATAGGAGTAAAACAATCTGGGCATTCAAAACACCACAAGCAAATATTGCTTTTGGAACAATGGTGATTTGCCGGCGTGCCGTGGCCCTTTTTTAAGGTTTTGTGTTGTTTTTCATTTAGTTGTTCATACTGTACATCATGACTCAGTTTGCCGAATAATGAATCAAGACTTGATTCTACCTGTAGCTGTAATTGTTTACGCTGGGTCTCGTTCAAACAAAATGATTATTACCTAATTAAATAGACGGCAGCCTCAGAGCAGGCTGGAATGTCGCTGCTTTTATTTGTGGATTCAGGAAAAAGTGCTATCAGCAGATAAAAGCAGACATGTAGGAGAATGCGTGTAAACGTGCACACTTGATTTGGTCATACCAATGCCATTAATATGATTAAACTCAGCTTCTGCACTGGGTTCCTGGAGCTTTATGTATTGCCGCCGCCCAGTCGTTAGAGCATGGCTCTATTTCTCAGAACATGAAGCGGTATAGCAAAAATAAATCACAAGTTCACTTCCCAGTTTCTTCTGTGAAATTGTCTGCGACTCTAGATCCCTTATCAAATAATTGATGGAATTCTCCTTATGCTTTCAGGTTTTATGTCCTGTGTATGCTTTTGAGTGAGAAAGGAGCTCAACTTTTCACTTTCTTAGTGTTTGTCTACTGTGTTATATTGCAGCAAGACCAAATGATTCTTCAGTTCTCATCTGTTTTTATTCGCAAGAGGCTTATGTCTCAGAGATCAGCCCACCTATCTGCTGGTCAGCTCACCATATACTTTCTGACATATTTCTCACTCGACTTGCCTTTGTCAATCTGCAGGCCATATCCTGAAAATTTCTTTTGACATTGGTTTCCAGCTATGAAAAAAAAAAGCTAGATAGTACAAGACTTGCCGTGTGCAATTGTTTTGTGCGTTCTACTTATGTTGTACTTTTCCTGCTACTTTTTACTTTTGTTTCAAAACTACCTGGTTGCCGTCAAGATGGCGAACCATCATGGCACATACACCCAGATGTACCTTCATTAGGTACACCTTTTCAACTCCTCATTGGTGTAATGAAATAATCAACCAATCATATGGCAGCAGCTCAATGCATCAGGCAAATAGACATGGCCAAGACTACCTGCTGAAGATCAACTCAAGCATGAGAAGCTGACAGAAAAGTGATTTAAGTGGTTTTGCAAGAGGCCAGGCTGGTCTAAGTATTTCAGAAACTATCGATCTGCTGGGATCTTCCCACAAAACCATCTCTACGGTTTACAGGGAATGGTCCAAAAAGACAAAATATCGAGTAAGCGGAAGGCCTTGTTGATACCAGAGATCAGAGGAGACTGGTTAGACTTTCACCTGACAGGAAAAAAACAAACACTCGTTACAACCGAGGTAGCAAAGCGTCTCTGGATGCACAACATGTGAAACCTTGAAGCGGCAGAAGTACACACTGGGTGTCACTTTCCTGTTAGGAAACTAAGGTTCCAATCCACGTCAGCTCACCAAAACTGGACAGTAGAAGATTAGAAAATCTGCCTGCTGTGATGAGTCTCGAGTTTTGTTGCGACATTGATGATGATCAATGACGATAGGATGAGTGACATAAAAGCATGGATCTATCTTGTATCAATGCTTCATGCTGGTATTGGAGTGAAAAATATTTTCTTGGCACATTTTGGGCTCTTTTTACTACCAACTGAGTATTGATTAACCACCAGTATCTGAGTATTGTTGCTGGCCATGTCCATCCCTTAATGACCACAGTCTACCCATCATCTGATGGCTACTTCTAGCTATGGTGTTTCCATTTGAAACCCATGTCATTTCCCTTTCCCCAACCACTTCCTCCAGCTCATCCGGGGGGGAATACCAAGGTATTCACAAGGTAGCCCAGAGGTATGGTCTCTCCCAGTAGTAAATGGACCTCAGCTACTAGGTGTTTTGGATGTATCCAAGAGGCTTTGTAGACAGATTCCCGAGCCACATCACCTCGCTCCTTTTGATGCTGAGGAGCAGCGACTCTACTCCAAGCCGATCCCGAAAGGTCGGACTCCTCACCCTATCTCTATAACTGACCGACATACCCTTTGAAAAAAGCTCATTTCTGCTACTCTAATTCCCAATCTTCTTCTTTCGGTCACTACCCACAGCTGTTGCACATAGGTGAAGATAGGAACATAAATCCAGAAGTAAATCTGAAGCTTACCTTTACACTCAGCTCTCTCTTCAACACAACAGACCAGCACCAATCTGTCTGTAAATCTCCTGCTCCACTGTCCCGCAACTTGTCAACAAGACCCCTTTGCTATTTTAAACAAAGAGTACTTGTAATATAAGTTTTCTCTGCTATAAGTTGATGGTGCACATGTTAAAGCACAATGAGAGACTCCCACCTCTTAATTAAAGGGAGCCCACATCATCTACAATAAATTTTTTGGCATGCATATAATTGAAGAGGCAATGTTGCTTCCAGTATGCAGGCTAACACAGTTTGTAGGATAAAATAGACTTATTCTGTAACAGCAATATAAGTGTTAGGTACAGACATTCTGTAAGAAATACAACCAGACAGTGAAATTCCATATTTAGACTTGTTCTGGAAAGCATCCGTTGGCAAAGAAAACATGCGGTTCCTTTACTATTGCAGGTTAAACAAACCATCCTACACATGGCATGAGCAATTAAGTATGGAGTGCAGATTACATCACTCTGAATTTTAGCAGTTGCCATGCTCCCAGAACATCTAATTACAGGGCCTTCACACTACAATCTTCAAGGTTCAGCGAGAATGCACAAAAACAGCATGAAACAAGGCGGCAATAGTAATCAAAGTCAGCCCAGCAGAGGAAAAAAAGAACACTTGCAAAGTGCTTATTACTTACACTTATCTCTGGCTTATACAAAGCAATAGTGAGCATGTCCTCAGAACGAATCATATCAAGGCCTGCATCATTGTCAGTGGATCAGAGCCAGGAAGTGGAGGAGGTTGAAGTGAGAAGGCAGCTGCTTGCTACTGTTGTAACACAAGGAATTGACAAGATCATTGTAAAATGATCACACATAACAGTGGGGAGATTTGTGGTGGGATGATGGTGTTATAAATTAAAATCCATGTTACACTTATCCTTATACTGCTGTAAAAAAAAGAAAAAGAAAGAAAGTGCTACTGGGCTTTTAAAGGAGGTAAAGACAGCTAATATTAGCCTCTCTACATGGCCTGCCAATAAAGTTTAGGGTCAATTCTACAGTTTTATTCACCTTCAGCACAGTCAATAATGCGCCTCCAGCTTACATTTTTAAACTTCTAACCCATTACACATACCATAATTCACCTCTAAGTCTCTTATGGAGGAAACTTTAAGTTATTCTTGCTTCACTCACTTAATGGCATTGTGTAACTTCTAGAAAAATACCAGGGCTTGGCATACGACCTGGTAGTAAGGGTTACCTATAGCTGTTAGCTTGCAAGAAAATCTCTCCCAATGTAGTTGCAGCTTATAAAATTCCAGTAAACATCTGCAAATCAAAACAATACCTTAATTTGTTGTTTCACTGAAGGGAACAAGCCTCACATGGATGGGCATGAAACTGCAACACCATGCAATCGTCCAATTAGTTTTGCGTCTCTAAAAAATCTATATTATAGAGAAAAATGTCTGTAATTCCTGAACAGTTTTGTTTAACCCCTCTGCACCTCAATCACATCTTGATTTAATCATAAAGCTGTCCAAATACTTATGGACCTAATTGTGTTTCACCAAACAAGAAAAGAGCGTGACCTGCTGTGGGTGGAAAGTCCAGTCATAAGCACGACATAAATGTTTGTTCAACAATGCGGTGAGATATTTCAATTCAACCAACACTGCCATCCATAAAGCAATGCAGGGTTAATAAAAAGATATGACAACTAATCAAAATTCCGAGCGGCTGGAAAAGTCAGCATTCAGTCGTCCGTTAATAAATCTATACAGTTTTATTCCCAATTTGAATTAAACTGAAAAAAAAAATAGGCTAATCCTTCGTTATCATTGGGGTCATTCTGTCTCCACTTGGTGTGGCTCTTTCCAATTTGTGTGAAATTGAGGGCTTTGGGGTTAAGAGGAGAATCTGCAGGCACAGATAGCACGTTGCAGGATGTGCCAACCGCCAGCCTTGCCCCTGTTGGCCGCGGTGACATCACAGAGTGCCACAAGGAACAATGACTCAGTATTGCCACAAATTCTACGCCGTGACTGGACATCTCTAACCCTCACCCGTCATCAGCTCACTGTCCACTCTCATGAACGCCCTAGGCTTTCATGAAGACCTCAGGCTTCTGGACAGCAAGAGAAAAGCGTCACGTGAAAATACATCTTTGCTGCATCTGCCACCGAACATCAATATCTTTGCCAGAGCCATAAAGTCAAGGAATTTTTCTTTTCCTTGTCTTCCACTGACTCCGTTCACTCAAGGGGCTTCATTAAGTTACAGCCACTCCTGCCAGACTAACTACACTGATTGTACTCCGAGGTGGCCATTACTTTCACACTGATTA
This sequence comes from Mchenga conophoros, assembly GCF_057382185.1. Classification (NCBI taxonomy): domain Eukaryota; kingdom Metazoa; phylum Chordata; class Actinopteri; order Cichliformes; family Cichlidae; genus Mchenga; species Mchenga conophoros. Next base: position 12,920,851 of record NC_140537.1, read on the forward strand.
GGAAGCAGTGATTGTGTCAAGACTGATTGGGGACGCACACATACGTTGGCATTCCAATTACACCAAGTACCATCTAGACAATGGTCAAAGTGTACTTCAGGTCATTTGCATTTAACTGAGTTGCAGTGCATGAACAAATGATCATTCTGTGGAGCAATTTTCCTTTTTTTTTGGTGTGTAGAAGGATTGTCTTCAAAATCAAAAGCATCACAAAAAAAATAAAAATAAAAATAAAAATTCAACTTATTTAATGAGCACCACACATTTGAAAGTGACTTTAAACTCTATTTCACCCCAGTTGCCCCAATTTGAATGCACACTGTGAACACTGTTTATGTAATATTTCTCTAGTGGGTGACTTTGTAATTGAGCTACTGTATCTAACATTTCTGAACTGCATTTTCTCATTTTTAGTCCCTCGACAGCACCTTTGTGCCAATAAATAATCATTTAGCAACTATAAGTCACTGCTGTCAGTAATGAGAAGGAAAAACAGGAAAATATGTGCGACTTTTAGTCACATCCATGCTGTCGGTATCATTATTTTGAAATTTGACTAAATTTTAGTCAAAGTTAGTCACCGTGGCGCTGCACTGTCTAATGTCAAGCTAAAGAGAAAAGGAGGAACATGAACAACTTTACAGATAATAAATATGCTGATAAAATTTTTTAATTATTATTTATTTATCCAAAGAAAGGCTCATATCAGGCTTTTTGTTTGAAATTATGAAAGGTGCTGTCACCCACCATAATTCATTCATCATGCAGCTTCATATTGGTTTTGTGTCACAGATGAGAGCGCACAACAAACTTGCTGGCGTGTGTTGTTCCATCCACAGACTACGGTGATTATACAAAAACAGAACGAACTGCTCAAGGGACAAAACTAATATGTTTTAAAATTAAAATTCTGTGGTAGTTTGGAAAGCGCCGTTCGGCATTCTGCTGCATGAGCGCACCGCTCTGAATCACAAAGAGTCGCACAGGCTCCTATTTTAACATAATCTCAGCAATCAATCAGCTACGCCACAAAGAAGTCAATGGGCCTTGACAATATGTACCTGTCAGATCATTGCCTCTAATGCATTAAGGTCTGGTGCATCTGATAGGCGGCGACATCCCAGCGTACAACCGAGAGCCAGAGTCTCTCAGATATGGTGACAGGCTTTTGTCCCGCCACCTGCCCGAGAGCATTCAAATCAAATATGAATAACCAACCAGAGTTACAGAAGTGTTTTTATACAAACAAAGAAAAAAAAATACAGTAAAAAGTACATATAATAAATGTCTGGTGGATATATAGATATATATATATAGATATCTATCTAGGGGTGCCAGTAGCAGCTGGATAGCATAGTGGTTAGACTACACGCCTTTGGAACAGAGGATCGCAAGTATATATATATATATATATATATATATATATATATATATATATATATATATATATATAGAGAGAGAGTTTGTGACTGAACAAATCTCTGCTTTTTTCCCCAATTTCCTATTTGCACTTGCAAAGAAGTTGTTGAACATGTCCATATTGTGTAAGCCTTAATGCAGGATATATTACACAGATATCTAATATTGTGTGATGCCGTCTCCCCCCAAATGCTCCTGGGCTGATGGAATTTTATTAATGCATTGAATATAATAACATAATCAGCTTCTTGGTCTGGTGTGTCGGAATATCTCATGATTCAGGAGCTTTCACATAACCGTACATAGTGCAAAAAAAATTTTTTTCTCCCCCTTCCCTTTCATGTAGAATAAAAATATGCACCTACAATGATAGGATGCAACAACATTTGCAGTAAGGAGACAGGGCTACGGTAGAAAAATGAAAATGCATTGTGAATTCTAAGGGATGGTATCTGCAAGGAATAAAACGTCCAATCATGATAGCATTTAGACACTTGAGCAGACCTTGTGGGGTAGTTTCTTCGCACCCTTAGAGTCATAAATTGTTTAAAAATGTCTTGTAACATTACCCTGTTGGCTTTGCATTAAAGCCCACTGAGTAAACCTACAACATCGAGGCATATGTTTGCTGTTGTTTACAACGTTTTAGAGAACAGAGGAACTGAATACTTTTTTTTCCAAGCGAATGAATGAAGATTTTTAGAGGATGTGTTAAGTATCTTCTTGGAGCTTAGAGACTACACTCACCAGCCTCTTAGTTACACCTTGCTAATGCCAGGTTGGACTCCCTTTTGCCTTCATAGCTGCCTTATTTCTTAACGACACAGATTCAACGAGGTGCTGGAAACATTCCTCAGAGATTTTGGTTCATATTGAGGTGAAAGCATCACACAGTTGCTGCAGATTCCATGGTAAGAGTCTCCTGTTCCACCACATCCCAAAGGTGCTCTATCGGATTGTGATCTGGTGACTGTGGAGGCTATCTGAGTGCTCTTAAACTCAGTGTCAAGTTCAAGAAACCAATTTCAGATTGTTTGATTTTTGCGATATTGCGCATTGCCATTACCAGAAGACAGGTACACTGCGGTCATAAATGGTCAACAACAATACTTGGGTAAGGCTGTGGCATTTAAACAATGATCAGTTGGTATTAAGAGATCCGATGTGTGCAACAAAAATATCCCCCACACCATTACAGCTTGAACTGCTGATAGAAAACAAGACAAATCCAGGCGTTTGGGATATTTACACCAAATTCTGACCCTGCCATCCAAACATTGCAATAGAAAAGGACCTGTTGGACCAGATAATGTTTTTAAATCTTCTACTGTCCAACTTCGGTGATCTTGTGTGAACTGTAGCCTCAGTTTTCTATTCTTAGCCGTCATGACCGACACCTGGTGCATTCTTCTGTTGCTGTAGCCTATCTGTTCAGAGATGCTCTTCTGTATGCCCTGCTTCTAATGAGTGGCTGTTTGAGTTCCTGTGCCTCACTATCTGCTCGAAGCAGTCTGGCTATTCCCCTCTGACCTCAGGCATCAAGAAGGCATTTTCACCCAGAGAAATGCTAGACGTTTTCTCTTTTCAAGACCATTTTCTATAAACCCCTAGACACGGTTGTATAGGAAAATCCCTGTAGATCAGCAGTTTCTGAAATACTCAGACTAACCACTTAAATTACTTTTCTTCCCCGATTCCGATGCTCAGTTTGAACTTCAGCAGGTCCTCTTTCGCATATCTACATGCCTTAACGCACTGAGTTGCTTTCATATGATTAGCCGATTAAGGTGAATAGGTGTACTTAATGAATTGGTCGTAATCCCTTTGATTGTTATGTCTAGAGGATGGATTACAGCCGCATTCTGTAAACAAATGCATGACAATACATCCGAGTGGAGGAATCCTGATGAATTTGATGACCCTCTGGATTTAGTAGTATACAAGAACGCCTTTAGCAAGAGGACAAAGTTTATACTTTTCCAGCCAAATATCTCAACATCCACATTGATATACTGGTGCAAAATGACAACCAGGAATTCACACATGTTGTTGTTGTCACTGCGAACTATCAAAGGGTCAGCGAGGTCATGTGCATGTCAACGAGCTCAATCCTAAATTAGTTACCGATGCAGCTTTAGCCCGTCAATAATGACAAATTCTTTTATTGACAATAAAAATAAGTGCAACAGTTTGTAGTTTCCCCTCGTTTTCACCACTCTTAGTGTCGAGCACACGGTCTCACCGTGACCTTAGCCAACAGAGACACTATTCAACTATTCACCGATGAAAGAAAACAAACACAGCATCAGCATGTTCATCGCACATTCACATCCCCTCTTTTTAAAAGCTTTTACACAGGTTTCCACCATTCGCCTCCCCAAATTATGAAAATTGATTGAATGCGAGATCACAGCAGTTACAAAGAGCCAATTAAGCAGGGCAGATGTGCTTTGTGGAAATATTACAGGACATTAGTCTGATGTTTTTGAACTTGCAGGGGCAAAAACCCTCTTTCGACTCAGTGATTGGAAAGCTGCATGCCTCCCACACGCACTTTAAGTATAATGAGCGTAAAAGAACAGTACGAGGGATTTAGATGACAGTCCACCTACTCAGCGCGCTTCAAAAAATGGTCATTAAGCAAACAAAGGTGCAGATTTTGACACACAAACGTATGGCATAAATCACTCGCGAGTGTTGGAACTGAAAACCACGGGGAGTTTAAACACAGCTCATGTCAAACTACTACTGTGATTTTCTTTTCCTTTCTCCTTCCATGAAGGGAAACCACGGAAACCACCCAAGCCACGCCAAATTGGATTTGAGAGAAGGGGGGGGGTGACGGCTCTTTTTATCAGTGTCCTCTGTTGTAAAATTCAAGCGACTTTGTGCACCACAGCAAGAGCGATGCACAGATAGCCTTGATGAAGAATAAATACAAAAAATTAGAAATTAAAAAAGCCACTACTGTTCCTTTCATTTCTTTCTGATCTCTAAATCAACACCACAACTGATGAATGGCAGCAAAAAAAGAAAAAGAAATGACATTAGGGGGTTTATCCAGCGCATGGCCACTTAAGACATACTCATTTACTTCAATATGCTTTGGTTACAAATATAATTAAAAAGCTGTCAAAGATCTAAAACAAAAATCTTTTCAGTGCAGTGGAATCGAAGCTGACATGAAAATATCCACCCGACTGTTGATGAAATCAATCCTTTTGCTTGAGTGGACAATGTGTTCAATTCCACGTCAAAACTCCAGCTGAATTTCAATCAGACAGTGTTGAGCCTAACGAAATGAGACACAGACACATGAAAGGATCCAGACAAACACATGCCACTCACAATTTAGCAGCACAGCTTAAAGACAAACATAATCAGTCCATCAATCAAGCCGCGAATGCTAAAAATTGTTCTCCATAAAGACTGTATTTCACCTCTCTGGCTCATTTTTTTTTTCTTGACCGAGGACATGAATTGCAGGGTTTACAGGACTGCCAGGGGCAAAAGAAGTAGAGCTGGATGTGTGCCACAGCACTGGGGCGAGGAACCACAGCAGTGGATGTTTCTGAAGACAATCACAGATAAAACCTCTCCACTGAGAGAGGGTTTAAGAATCTCGGCTGGGTAAGTAAATGTTCTGAAATAAAATTTCTACAGAACGACTTCAATCGTCTTGATGGAGATGCCGAGGCATGAGGACAGACACATGGCAGCAACAAGAGACAGCATGGGCTGTGTGCTTAGTGCTCAAAGATGTAGACCAAAGGCTATCCTTGCTTGATCTCCTTTGGATCTTGTTAAGCTCAAGGATAAAACTAAAGGAGGGAAGATTGAAAATTCTTCTCAGGAATCCCACTGAGGTGTCCCACTGGAACGCACCTGGTGGCTTCAATTAAAGGACGGGACACTTGTTTTGTATGTTTTTTATTAACAAAACATACAAAAAATGTTAAGTCTCCATCCTTTTATCATAATAACATTTTATTCTGCAGATTTGCTTTGAATATTCTAGGGCCAGGAAACTCAACACCCTGATATAATTTGCAGTTGTTGAAACAAAGGGTTTTTATCACAGTCACACTAGAACACCAGGTTTCCATCCCTAATCGTGGCTTATTATGCTGCGCAGACATTTTTCTAGCACGGATCTGATCCTCTCATTTCCTGGAGTGTGTTATCAATTTTCATCACTATTCACAGTAAGAAGCTGTGTCCTGCAGGTTTATGACACACAATCCTCAATTAGGATCACACTGTGTAAGGCCTTAGCACATGGCAAATATTATTACAGTATACTTCAAGCCAGTGAGCCAGCACTGGAAAGAGAGGTGCTGTTACATAAGAATAATCCTCATGAGCTCCAAGATGTATCACCGAGGCGCACATGCACAATGGACCTCTAAGATGCAATTTTGGAAAGATTGTTTCTGGAAACTATGACCTTTAATTCTGCAGGAAACCAGCGCAAGTGTTTCTTAGACCATAACAGATACACTGCCGGCTGCAGATTCTATGTAATTACAATAAGATTGTGATTCTAGGTCTTACTGCAGTGAACAAGGATTGCATATTCATTCACTGAAAAATGTGTTGTTGTTTCTTTCATTTGCACAAGAAAAAAGGGAGGAAAAAAAGTTTTGCTTTTAATTAAAGACATGCCGTGAAAAACTCTTCTTTTGGGTATGCTGGAAAGCTGCTAGAGCCAGGCATCATCTGGAGAAAAAGTCCCATTGGAGGACCGGTTAAAATTTCCAGATTGCATTTTAGTTTAAACCCTTTTCCCACAAGACAGAAGGGATTCATTAGCCAGACCACCAGCTGCCTTCAGATCTATATATCCTGGCCGCCAGGCAGTCAAAAAGGATGTTGCTGTTCTCCTCCCAGTGGCACTAATTGACTGATGCAATGTGGAAAATGACATTTAAATCATCTTTTTCTCCCCCCACCAAGAATCCATATAAAACGCAGAAATTCCTACTAAAAACATATTAAGTGACACCTCAAAGAGATTGGGACTGATGTTGTGAAGCTATATGAAGAGCTCTCATCAATGCAACTCTCCTAAGTTTTCCCATGAAATAAATATGGGCTTGGAGATGAATTTTATGTAATAACTTAAGTCAAGAGTCGATACAACCCCAGTGCTTCTGTTGCACAAGATAATCCTTGTCATGTTGAAATATTGATGAGATAAGTGTTATTTAAAGCCAGAGCTGCTCTGGGTTCATCGTACAGGTGCAGAGCCACTGCAGCGAGGTCTTCGGAATCCATAATATATGACTGAACACATCTGAACTGAATTCTTGTTGGGGAATGTAAGCGTACACGCAGATGAGACAAGCAGGATGTTCGCTACCCTGCATCACCGTGTATCTCACGCGGTCCCCTGTGTGACAAAAATCACGCTACTTGGCTCCAGTTCGTATTAAACTTACTTGAAATCTTTGTTTAACAAAAGCCTGGCTCCTCAGTCGGCACAGTGGGCGTAAAGACACATAGGCTAAAAGGTTTAAAATGCTTACCTCCCAAAAGTAACACCACCGACTGAAGCGCAAGGATGTGCAACATGTTTCTCTGAGCCGTTAAAAAACACGAATTCCCCCAAAAATTAGTGCGCAAGCCGATGCGTGTTAGTTCAAAGAAGAGCATCCTACGTGCAGTGTGGTTTCTAAAAATGAAGAATGAAAACACGTCTTTTCATGCTGCAATCGTTAGTTTCCAAACGCTGAACAATCATAGTTCGAGTGAGCAGTTTTGAAAGTCTGATCTACTTGTTTTTGTCAGGAAAATTCAAGAACTGAAGAGAAAGAACTTCAGCTTTGCTTCGGTCTCTCCAGCATTTTTCTTTTTAGAAGAGATAACGCTTAGATTACTGGCGAAAGACCAGTTATGACACATTTTCACAACGATTTTGTGTTTGTTTTATAGCGGGGTTTTTTTTATCCCAAGAAGCGCAGAAATCCTCTGTCCTCAGACGGTCAGTTTTTCCAGCTCCCTTCTTTCTGCATCACCGGGCTCCTGAAGCTGGCTGTAGTGCGTAAAGTCCGATACTTTCCGTCCATCCTCGTGTTAAGGCGAATTATCTAAAAGTAGAAAAGTTCAAGTCCCGGCATAGATCAGCGTACATCCACACCCAGACAGCTTTTCGTGAAGTCCTGAGCCAGAGGAGAGCGCGCAAGAGGTCCGTATTCAGCGTTCAGCTTCCACTTCTAATGACACTTTGGCACCAGGTGATTCATATATTCAGCGAAAGTCCGGATTCAAGTCATCGTTCTTCTATGTTTATGCAGACAGACTGCAGTTTGTGGAGCTTACGCATTGTCACCCCGTCCAATGCGCGTCGAGGGGACCAGAAGGAAAGACATAACAGACACAGAGCGGGGGCGTTTGGCGCTCCAGGAACATCATATCATTGATGCCGGGAGTAAACATATTTTAATTCATCACTTTTGACCAGCTGAGTTTGCATTAAAGCATCTTCCTAAAACAACAACACCGAAAAAAACTAATATGTTCACCCTGTCAGTTTTAAATCAAAATCAGACAGTGGCACGTGTGTTAAATAACCAACACGTCTGGTGACGTCGCTGCCCTTTGCGTGCAAAAACAATGATTTTAAAAGTTGTCATCGGACATTTCGAATTTATTGGATGATTGCGCCACTTGTCAGGCACCAGCGACCCTGTGCGGCACGAAGAGTGAACTGAAAAACTTGCGCCGCTCGTGTTTGATAACGCAAACCTTTAACGCTTCGGGTAATTAATATTAAAATACAATTACGAAAAAAAGAAATGACAGTGGGTATAGAAAAGTAAAAAGCACCAGTCTGATGACATCATTCGCGGTATGGTGTCTGCATCCTGAGAGAGATGCACTCAATCACCGCAGTAGGCTCAGATATGGCTGCAGTGCTCACCGAGTTTCTCGCTCCTTTGTTGTATTTTCACACAATTTCCAGTGAGCCATCTCCATTCATTTATTCATTCAATTTTCCATACTTATTCCCATTCAGGGCCACGAGGAACATATATTCAGCTCCACCACAAATGGCCCTTTTCTGCAGAGCCATCTAATATAATAAAGATTAGAAATTTATATATATATATATATATTTCCCTGCAAGCAGTCCAGCAAACAAGCATGTGTTGACATATCAGTTCCAATGCAATTTGACTTAGCAGTATACAGTGCTGGTGTTATTTGACATTGCTTTTGTTCCACTTCCATTGATGGGAACATAATTGCGGCTGCCAGTGAATTCATTATAATTGCAACCCAGAAAATGAACTAAAATATGGATTATTACTGTAATCTGGTAATTGATTAAACCATGAACCCCACAGCAGTTTTTTCCCCTCCCTCTCTAAGCAGATTAGACGGTGTTGTGAAGGAAAGATAAAGAAAAATCCATGAAGACTAAATAGAGATGTATGAGATGACTCACCAACAGTGCAGTCATTCGTTTCCACAAGATGCGTTTCATCACTGTCCCTGCCTGTAAGTGCTGTGATCGCTGTAAAGTAATACCTATATCACTGATTTTCATTTTGAGTGTGGGAAAAGTGTAGTTGTGGCATTTTTTTAAGAAACAAAGAGAAGCAACACTTATTATTCAGTCAACTCTAACATTACTCGGGTGCAGTTTATGACATTGTATCTCAGCTCCACTTATTTCAGGTTAACTACTAAGTTGAGGTCTACAGTGCAAGGTCTAAATGCACAAGAAATCATTCTCAAAGAAAACTACAATACTTTCATTCACACACAGCATATAGCTATTGTAGTCCTGGTTATTCTGGTTTGGTGCTGTGAGTGTTCTGTGCAGGTACCAGAGAGTTTGAAACATCTTTCAGCACTAAATCATTGTTAAAGCTTTTGTGTTAAGTCGCCCGTTCTGGTTCACTTCAAATTCCATTTTTGCTTATGGAACTAAGACTTTACTTCCTTCTTAATGCGTGCAATTTGATGCTGGAAAAAAATTCACTCTGGTACAGCTGCAAAAAGCATTAGAGGTACAGGGAACAAAAGTGTTGATGTAGAACAGTCACTTCCCTAGCTGTAGCTGTAATGGTGGGCTGGAAAAGCACTCACACAAATGCTGGTAGCTGTCCAAAAGTAACCCCCTTCTAGGACCTGACACTCACTTAAATCCCTTGAAGACCACGATATACTGAGGTCTGTTCGACGGCTGGAAATCACAGGGTGCACCAGACAGACCCCGAGTGGCTTCGGTTACATCGTATATAGCTGTGCAAGTCATTAAATAAGCAGAGCCCCTGTCGGTTCTGCACATGGTAAGTCCATTTCCTGAGCTAAAATGACCAAAACATTGACTGCTGTGAAAGCTCACATACTATCCATCTCTTTCCAAAGGTCGATAAGGCACATTTGATTTGGAAAACCGGAGTTTTCAAAAGAGGCAGCGCTATTGCAGGCATTGTTTAAAGAGATGTCTAAGAGGGAAAAATACAAGCGATTTTGTCTTGACAGATGTGCCGTTTAGACCTCTCTGAGGACAGGTCTTAAGACTTTGATGTCTGCAAAAAGGTCTCAACCCTTTGATGTCTTGAAAAAGATCTGTAAGCTTTCATGCCTTGGAAATAGACCCAAGACTGAAATGCCAGACACGTTTAGATACAACAAACTATATTTCCACTTTCAGTTACCTGTCAACGCATTTGACTTTGGAATGTTAAGCAGTTTTGTTTCCTGTAATGGCACGGCTTTTCTGCCAAGAAGAAGGGGAAAAATACTTGCGGCTATATAATATACAGCACTGTGCAAACATTTTATATTCTAATCCATCACGCAATACAATTCAAGTCTCACTATAAGATTCATTCTGCAGCATGACGGCCCAAAAATACCACCAGATTCATAAACAATCATCGTTGTGAGGCAAGAAGCAGAAGGAAAAGCCTATTACAGATTGCATGACCTCCATGACGTCATGAAGTCAGTCTGGAATCACCCAAAAAAAGAAGCAAATCAAACAGCTCAAAATCCACAGAAGAACTGCAGAAAAACCTTCCTGCCAAGTACCATAAACCTTTACCTAGAACTGCTTTAAAGGCAAATGGTTGCCTTCAGTTTTTTTCTATCCGCAGCACTTCCTTTTAACTTAATTGACACATAAAACTAATTATAGTAGACTCATTTTGCTTTCAGTGCTTAAAACTTTTCCAGACTGTACCAAACAGAGAAGTTGAAGCAGACTGTATCCTTTTCTTCTTTTCTTTTTTTGACATTGTCACCCTGCGACCTGCAGCCGGTCCCCTGAGATATGGACTATTCTGTCCTCTGCATTATCCATAATGAATTGTCCGTTGTGTCTTCTTTTTGGGTGGTATCCTTCATTCATGACCTTAACCTGCCTCAGCAGCTTGTCCTCTAGTCATTTGGTCGACAGAAGGCCCAAATTCATCACCACCTTTCATTCTCATTCTCTGGCCTATCTGATCTATGATAGCATTTATAATAACTGCTGCAGAATGCCCCGTCACCCTCTGTGCCTTGCCCACTCGTGGCCTGCACAGATTACCACCAGCCATTCAGAGACCATTAAAACTGTATTTACTTATCAGCCTCTCTGGGGCTGTCACTCTGTTTTCAAGACTGATGCCCAAAGAGTGACCTTCAGTCCTGAACAGGTGTAACAGGGCAGCCCTTAGCGGCTGGAAACACAGTGAGACAGACCAAGGCAAGTGTAGTGGAACAAAGTATTTATTCGCTATACGGCTCTCCTTACAACAATTAACTTGTCGAGCTTCTTTACAGCACAAAAATCCATCCTCTAATGACAACTGGCAGCCTTAAATATGTTCAGCTGTCACAGACTTAACCATTATTCCACTCTCAGGTAAATTCTTAAATCCCAACCTTCCACCACAGTATACAATATATCAATAAGAATAAATAAATACATAAATACATCTTCACATTTACATATTAATAAATATTTCACACTTTAATGTTACACAAAACCCAATATTATAAAAACCCAGAAACCCAAGCACAAAAAGATTCACCACACTCTCTTTACCAATGGTCTCTCCCGGAACCTTTAAATGGTGTCTGGACCCCCGGGGAAACATTTGCCCAAACACCTTGAAGAGGACACAGGCAAGAAAGGTGAGTAATCATTAACTTACAAACGCTTATTTGCAACACTTTTCCCTAGATTTCACACACACATTTGCATTAGTTTTCCTTATTGGTAAACCTTAATCACAATCTCAATCACCATTCTTCTCTCCTGACAGACAACCACCACATTCCTTGATGAGGAGCAGCTGTGCAGGATCTGAAACAAGGCCACCAACTGATTTTAAAATTCCCAATAAATAGTCAATAAATATTTAAACTTCTTGTGTGCAAATCCATGCTTAAAGTGCAATGCTACATAAAGTGCTTGATAAGGTGCTTTTAATAAAGTGAAAGGTGTGCTCTAAAGTGCTATACAGACAATACAATATAAATAAATGCAGTAAGGGAGTCCTCTTCCTTACAACAGGTCACTAGCCTCATTTGTCCTTTATTTGCTGCCTAAACTCTCCTGAAAGCAATGTTTGTGCCTCACAATAACACAAATCAAGAATTCAGTAACTGGAAATAGAACAAAGAAGACAAAACCTTATGCTTCCTATATTCATTTTTTTTATAGTAGTTTTACACTTGTACTCTTAGGCAATAGACATATTTGCTTTCTAATGAAGCATTATTGATCCCACTCTCATATGTGCATGCTCTACCGGCTTGCTGATTGCAAAGAATGGGAAAAAATGGATATACAGCAAGCATGGTCGTGTCTTCAGAAATCTACCTGCAATTAGCTTCAAAGCTCGCTGACTAATGTTGAATGTTGAACGTGTAAAAACTAAAAAACTACAGGGGTTATGTGCCACACTGGTTCCTGGAAAGTAGTTTAAGTCTGGGTGACCGGCTGTCAAAAATGTCACAGCATTTATTTTAATTATTTCTATGAATGCATGATTTGATTTGGGGGGCCAGAACTTTACTGTTTTGGCTCAGTGCATCTCATTTTGGGGTTTTTTTCCCCATTGAAAACCTTGAATTCACAAAAAAATATTAATATATATATATTCCAGAGACTGAACAGAAGTCTGTCTAACCTCTCACTTCATTTAAAGCCTCAGTAAATAGTTATCCAAGCACTTTACTGTCTCAATCATTAGTTTAAAGTTTTATTTAATATAACGCAGTATTCTTTTTGTAAAGGCCAATTGGTATTAAAAAAACACAACAAAACAGGAAAACAGGCTATGCTCTGTCCTACCAAGTCATCATATAGGAGTTCAGTGTGCTGGGTTTATCCTTTACAAATGCATAGGAGCAGGTTTGTGCAAGCTGCCATGTTTCCCGTTATTTTGAATACAGCAGCCAAAATGAGCATCGTCATTCCACCTAATTGTGTTTCTTCCTAATTGCCAAGAAACCAGCAGCATATGTACTATGCCTTATAAGTAACTTTTAATTTAATAATCACAATTAGCTCTTTCAAACAATATGTGAATATCTGACATTTCTGTGTTTTTCAGCATTTCTTTCTTATTGTCATTCTCCTTCTCCATGACTGCTTCCTCATTTCCACCTTATCCTCTTCCTCCTGAACTGAAGTCAAGACCTTAACACATGAAAACTTGCATAAACATGTGTATTTATATCTGATACTGTTGCAACTGTCAGAAAATTAGACATCCAACCCTCCCGTCTCTGCAGCTGACAATGAGCCAGCTAAACAACAACAGCTGGTTATAAGCTAACACTGTGCCAGCTAATATTAGGCTCAAGTGTCCTAAAAATCACACTTTCCTTCCAATAAACAGTTTGATTACATTCTGAGAGCATACACTCACTACAGATGAATGAGTTGTTTGTCCTACAGCAGCCACCATAGGAAGGATTATGCACTTGAATTTTGTAATTCATTATTATCGGGTTGTCCTAAAAGCTCCCCAAAAAGCCTTCATTCAATCTAAAATGCTGCAGTGAGAGTACTGACAGGAACTAGAAAGAGAGATCATATTTCCCCCATTTTGGCATTCTTCACTGTCTCACTGTTAAACCCAGAATCAAATTTAAAATCTTTCTCCTCAGATATAAGGTCTTGAAAAACCACGCTCAGTCTTATCTTAAAGAACTCATAGTAGCATGTCACCCAGACTGAGCACATCACTCTCAGACCGCTGGCTTACCTTTGGTTTGTAGAGTATTTAAAACTAAATACTCTGTGGAACCAGCTTCCTGTTTGGATCTGGGAGGCAGACACCCTCTCTACTTTTAAGATTAGGCTTGAAATTTTCCTTTTTGATAAAGCTTATAGTCTGGCTGGATCAGGTGTCCCTGAATCGTCCCTTGAGTTTTTCTGCTGCAGGTCTAGGCTGCTGGGGTCTTCCAGTGATGCACTGAGTGTTTCTTCTTCACTTACTTTTGTCACTCACTATGCGTTTATATACGAGTCTGTATTTAATATTTTCTTGTTTTTAATGTCTGGCTCTGCTCCACAGCATCTTTTGTCCTGTCTTCCTCCCCTCACCTCCAACAGGTCACAACAGATGGCCAACCCCTCAGTGAGCCTAGTTCTGCTGGTGGTTTCATCCTGTTAAAAGGACTTTTTCAAGTGCCAAGTGTTCGCTGATAGGGAGGCATTTGATTATTGGGGTTTTCTCTGTATTACTGCAAGGCCTTTACTTTACAGTAAAGGCTGCCGTTGCGATTTGGTGCTATAAAAATTACACTAAATTGAATTAAATTGAATCTGGGTAAGAATACAGAATTCATCTGACTGCAAGTTCCAATTTAGTGACATCTAGTGGTGATATTTTACACACTGTACCTTTAAATGAAGTGTTGCCGTTATCGCCACCAGCTTTGAAGTTTTTAAATGTCATGCTGTAACACCTAAAAGACAAAAGTTACAGTTCTTTTGAACTGTAGTGACCACCATCGTTAATACCTCAGTGAATTACACTGTTTGCTTCAAAGTACATTGGCCCGAGCTAAGCAGTTCCTATTGTTGCTGTTGGGTTAGCTGCAAATGTGCCATTATATTTGACTGACAGCTGAGCAATCACGATAGCATAAATGAGACAAGGTGAACTCTTCTCATTCTTCTTAACACACAGTCATTTCTTATCAGCCAGAATGTGTCATGGTCTACTTTGGGTGCGCTTAACTTCCTCTGACCTTTAAAAGGGCTGATTATTTCCACCCACAATCTTCACTCAGCAATACGCTGCCAGCACAAAAGGATATTAGGCCCAGACCTGCTGGTCTGATAATTCCAGCTCTCACGGTAGCACTGAGGGAACCAAACCCACAATGCTTTGCCACTCTATTATCATTTCACTGCCTTCATCGTCACCTTCACCTCTGGTATTCTCTCACCTTTCAACTCAGCACTATTTGATGAAAAGAGAGTGTACCTAAAAGGGAACCAACAGGTCTAAATGTTTAATAGATTCTTATTCTACTCTCGGTAATCTCGTAATCACGGGTTCAAGGGGGGTCACATCTATCACCCGGGGAACAAATAAAAGTCTTATTGTGTCCCGCTTCCTTTCACCTCAAGAGGAAATGTGAACCAGATAAATGATGGCCTTGTTTCAAGAGAGGCTCAATCTGCTGCCAACGATTTGTGGCCAACAAAGTAATTTCGATACCGTTCTTTGTTTTGATAGATGAGGCCAAAATTTAATATAGAGCCAATTTACTCGTATAGGAATGGAACTGCAGTTATCTCCCCTCTTTTCTTCCTCCCGGTTTGCCTCACGCCCTCCAATCCAGCTCAAAATTAGACGTCAAGAAAAGGACAAACAGCACAAAGGATGATATTTTTGACAAAGCTTTGCTCTTAACTACGACCATTACTCTTCAGTACCTGGAATCCCACCGAGGCGTTTCATCACACACGGGACCGTGGGCGCTTAAATGACTGTATCACTGTGAATGAGTGTTTTGCAAATTCATTTTTTTCTCCTACGGCGGTCTTGTGAAAGTGGCTTAGAGCTGTTCTCCTAAAGCTATTTCAAGTGTCATGCGTTGATACCCGCGGGGACCTGACACGCCGTGCTTTGAGAACAACAGTGACATTGGTGATGCCGTAGTGAGGTTTGTAAACTTCCTCAAGAACATCCATTAATGCTGAGCCTGATACCTGGGAGGGGGGTCCTGCGTTTGAAAAACACTTTTTTTTCACGGTCTAATGCGTGATGTGCGTTGTGCCACCTGCCTCTACTGTCGTCTAACAAGCAGCAGTATGCTCCCGTGACCACATGGTGAGAGTTGGAAAAATAGCTTGTCTACTTCACCGGGGGGCTCTGACAGGTATGCGCACAAAGACTTAAGAACTTGTCAGCGGCAGTTTTGTGAAAGGAAAGGTAAGGAAGTTTATTCATGAGCACACGCCTTGAAAATCCAGAGTAAATTAAGTGTGGCTGGAAAACAGCAAAAGAGACTTCACCCTCATTAGAGAGATTATGAACAGGCTGCCATCCGTTCAGGGAACAACGCCTTATTGATCGGGTTACTTGGATGTGAAAACAGTAATTGTCTTGAAAGTGACAAAATTAGAATTAATCAAACTTTGATTAAACTATTGCATCCTGTTTCCGCTCCAGAGGACAAGCCCGCGGGATGCCAGAGAGAGTCTCCCTGTGATGCTTGTTTGAGATTCCGCTCAAGTCCACATCTACATGATAGGTTGTGTTTGCGTTCATGCACATTTAAAACCATTCACTCATGGGTGTGATGTATAGTAACAGGTCTAGGATGTAGTTTGTGTGCCGATGCTGCTCTACTGCCACCTAAAGGCAGAATTTGTATCAAAGGTTATTTAGACAGCAATCATGCTCAAAAAATGAAAGGAACGCTTTTTAATCAGAGTAAAGCATCAAGTCAGTTAAACTGCTGGGATGTTGATCTGGACAGTTGAGTAGCAGAGGGGGTTGTTAATTAGTTTCAGCCGTTTTAGTGTTAATGAAATTAATACCAGGTGCACTAGAGGGACAACAATGAACCATCCCCCCAAAAATTAGTAGTTTTACTGATGATGTTAGGGACAATTTTTCTCTTCTAATCTTTTCTGCCTGTTTTTTCACTAATTTTTCATTTGGTGAGGATCAGTGTCACTATTGATAACACAAGACGATACCTGGACCCTACAGAGGTCCAACTCATCCAGGGTGGCACATCAATTCATGCCACTGCCAGAATGTTTGCTGTGTCTCCCAGCACAGTATTGAGAGCGTGGTGAACATTCCAGGAGACAGGCTATTACTCTGGGAGCGCGGGACAGGGTCATAGAAGGTCCTTAACCCATCAGCGGGAGCAGTATGTGCTTCTTTGTGCAGGGAGGAGCAGGAAGAGCACTGCCAGAGCTACAAAATGACCTCCAAAAGTCCAGTGTTATGAATGTCTCTTACCAGACAATCAAAAACAGATTTTATGTAGGTTGGCCTGAGATCTCGACATCCTCTGGTGGGCCCTGTGCTCACTTTCTGGAACTCTGGAGCCCAACTGGCAGGTCCACCGGTGTCATCCTAAGCACATGTGACAGATGTGTAAGGGTCTGGAAAAGCTGTGGAAAACATTATGCTGCCTGTGACATTGTTCAGCATGACTGGGCTCATTGTCAGACCCTGCATTGGTGCAGTGCGCCTTGGGTTCCTCCTGGTGCATGACAATGCCCAGACTCATGTGACAAGAGTATGCAGGCATTTTCTGGAGGATGAAGGGAATGATACCACTGACTGGCCCTAACATCTCTCATACAACACTTCTCGTACTCTCATCCATCTGACACTGCCAGGTTGAACCTCAGACTGTTCAGGAGCTCAGTGATGATCTGGTTCAGATCTGGGAGGAGATCCCCCAGGACACAATTAACCATCTCATTAGGAGCATGCTCAGATGTTGCCAAGCATGCAAGCATGTGAGGGCCATAAAAACTACTTAGTACCATTTTGAGTTGCTGCAATGAAATTCAGTAAAATTAAAATTTTTACTTGGGCTTTTGGGTTGTGTTTGAGTTCAGCCCTCTGTAAGTTGAACATTTTCATTTCCATCAAACGATGCAGAACCCTTTCGTTCCTAACAGATTACCCAGTCAATGTCAGTATAGCTATCCAGCATGATTTGTTTCCCACTGAGATCTAATGTGATTTCAAACTGGTCATTTAATTTTTTTAGCTGTGTATTTGTTCACTAATTTTAACATATTAATAAAAAAATTTTACTCCGTTTTTTTTGTTTGCTTTTTTAAATTTAAAACTAAAAAAAGAATATGCTTGTCTAGCTAATTTGTCTTCCTGTGATGATTTCGCTCATTTTTTAATTTGAGACAGTGTGTCAGCAACAAAAACTGGATTAACATGCGTGCAGTCGTTGGGACGGGTGATGTTTAAAGTCAGTCACACAAACACATGCGCTAAAGATGACATCCTGTGAGAGAGAAGGCCTTCCTCTGTGGTTCTCAAAGTGAGCCATCTGTCAACAAACTCCGACTCAGCAGGGGGTTGTTTGCTAAACAGGACAAAAGCAACTGTTAACAACCAGATGCTGTCGGCATAATGGAGAAATTGTCACAAATGCGAAAGCTGCCGTCCCAGAATAATGTGCCATATGGACAAAAGAAAGTGTTTTAGAACTGCTCGTGTTGGTGGGAGAAATATTTTGTTGGTCAGTAAGAATATCAAAGGAAACATGCCAAATGCTAATCAGGCACTTGATCGTTGCATGGAAGTTGGCATGGTTTGATAAATACATGACAGTTACCATCAGAAACAAAGATTGATTTGTGACATAAAATAATAAACAAATAGACTGAACTGGACACACATGTTTGAGGAAAATCCTGGAATCTTTCCTGATAGTATTGTCTGTTTGGAAAGGAGTTTAAAAAAGGAAATTGTGCAGCTTTCTAAGTAAACCTTTGTTAAAGTTAAAGTTTATTATCAGACTCTTAAGGGTGTGTATAAAAAAAATGTACACAGTCACCATGCACCATCACTCATTAATTAATGAACTGAGCATTTTGGGCACTGCCAGTGTTGTGTTTTAAAAAGCAGGGTTTTAACTGACTGAGAAATTGCAGGAAAAGTGCATGTCCGTATGATACAGGCTTGTCAATCACAAGGTAGGTCTGCACCAAAACACAGCATGCTTTATCCTCATTTTGATTCTACTTGGAGCCATAATTGAAAATAACAGTAATAATAATGACAATAGAAATCAACATCATGCTGCAATCAATTAAATCTACAATCAGAAACTGAGCCTGTGGCTTATCAGAGCTCATAGATGAGGTAGTTTTAAAGTCTCATTACTTGGCAGTGACCCTAAAGTTTTGAAGACTTATTCAAAATAATTACAATAGTCACTGGGATACAAAAACATTTTTGGATCCGTTACAGTTAATTAAAAAATGTTGCTAATATTGACCCAGAGTAAGAAGGTCCCCCTTGGAAGTTCTGCTTCAGTCACAATGGCTGTTGTTGCAAGAGTTTTCTCTTTAGGACTGAGCGGCATGTCTTTCCCTTCCAATATCTCTGTTAGTTTTCCAGCAGACTTCCTTACAGTCATACTTGTATGTTTTTATTTTTTGCACTAAACAAGCCAGCACTTGCTGATTGTTTTATACCACTGGTGGTAACTGGTTGTATTTGTTGCAATTTTGTTACACTCTTTATGAGATATCTTTTAAAAAGGATATTTTTAATATCAACAGATAAATTAGCATAAAAAAAGTCTACAGTTTCTACCTTGTGACAGGAATGTAATTTCTACCACAAAATAACTAAATATCATTCTTGAAAAATATATTTGACAGATCATAAGTCAACTACAAAAGCATTTTACTTAAAGCTACAGTGTGTAAATTATCACCAATAGATGTCAGTATGTTGGAGACTGCAGTCAACTGAATTATGTTTTCTTACCCCTCAAAGTTCAAGTGCTTAATACTTGCTACAGTTACATCTATAGTGAGTATATACTGTCAGTATTTAATCAAGCTGTTAATCAGAGGGAAAGTTGTGATTTTTAGTACACTCAAGCCTAACCATAGCTCGAACAATGCTAACAAGCTGTTCTTACTGTTTAGTCAGCTTGTCCTGAGACAGGGCATACAATTATGTATTGTCTGCTGACAATACATAATTGCAACCATATCAGGAGATGAGGCTTGAGGTGAGGAGGAAACGTATGAATTAAAAATTAGGGTGCATGGTCGAAGAAACAATGACAATAACAAGGAGGTGAGGAAAATATGCACAAATGTTGAATGATCATACACAGTTGGAAAGAGCTGACTTATAAGACGTACTATGTATGTGGTTGATCTTTATCCACTTACATAAAAAGCTATTAGGTGAAAAAGCCATGTCCGTCTCTGCAGCTGTATTAAAGATGGATGGTTTCCAGAAACCAGCCCCTGCTCCTATGTAGTTATAATGGACTATAATGAAAACGCCTCAGATTGCTGGAAGGCCTGATTATACGCTAATTAATGCAGTATTTATATTTATTCTATTATCCTTTAATTTATATCCTTTAAATACCCGAAATCACTATTTGGCATTTAAATTTTCAGTAAATGTCTATGTTTCAACAACTGAAGTGGTGCAGTGTGTTTGCTTACTTACTCATTTTTGATTGAAGGACACGGACTCGAAAGAGGAACCTTGTTTAGGCTTGTATTTTAAATGGGAATGAAAACAGCGTCGGACCGATGCGGGCGTGAGGAAAGCTTCCTGTTTTAAAGGGAGTCTGCTCTGAGTGACTTTCCTCTCTTTTAAAAGTAATTTCGCTAAGACATTTATTTATAATTTAGCAGGTCAAGAAGTGATACATTTGGTAAGTCATGCTGCCATTGATTGCGACACTTGTCGCCATTTTTATAACATAAATATCGTTGCGGTTAGCGTAAGTTAGACAAACGGTCAGCTGAATGGGTCCAGCTAACTAATCAGTATTAGGAGTACATATTATTTTGTATGAAGGATTTTAAAACCACTGCGTTAGCCTGTTACTGTGACGTGTCACCTACGATATGAATACTTTTGTCAGCTGTACTCAAGAGATAAGCTTTGATGTCTGCGTTGCGTTCTCTGTTAGACTGACACACCCTCAGCACACAGCATTTCTTTTATGCTTTTTAGGAGCTAACCTAGGATCGCCGAGGCAGAGCCATGCCTTTCCTCCATGGATTTCGCAGGATAATTTATGAGTATCAGCCGCTGGTAGATGCTGTCATGTGTGTTATTGGACTGGAAGAACGACATGACATTGGCGAGGAAAGGTAAAGCTGGCTATTCAGTTACAGTCCTCTTTTGGCAGTGCTACACTGCCGTAATTAATTGAACATGTATCAGATAACAGACAAACATTACATACAAGGTGCTTCTTTCTTCTCCTGTCAGGAGTTCTGAGGAAGAATCCGCAATTTCTAGGTCTCTGGTGGAGCTCCTGGAGCAAGAATCCCAGTCAGAGGTGTTTGTGGAGGGGATCAGCTATGCCCTGTTCAAAATGGCAGAGCGAGGTCTGGTGCAGCCAGCAAAAATCCTCCTACGCTACGGAGCAGATCTCAACTTTGAAGGTTAATAACAGTTTGGAGTGTGTTTTAGATGATGTGAATGTTTTTAACTTGACACTGTATACACATTTGTTTATGAAACCTTGCTAAAGAGAGAGAGAGAGATCATTTTGTGACTGTGCTTAATGTCATTTTTGAAATTTAAAAAAGCAGAGAAGAAAGAAACACTCTTCAGCTAAGGTGTGATTGTTGATTTTGAATCATTTGTCCACCAGAGGGCACTCTGCAACTTCATGTTTAGAGCACTACAGACACAACAATGAGTGCATTGTCTTATCTTAAAAAGGACGTAGAAGGTATATCTGATTTTTAAATCATCATATATCAATATCGGTCTTAAAAATCCTATGTTGGTCCGATTCAAATCAAGCGTATGTACCAACAAGCGCAAGCAAGCTGCTACAATACAAAATCTGTAGGATGAGAAAACAAATTAGAATAGTTTTCCTGGCAGTTTGGAGTTCATTCAGTGTCTTGCCATACTAGCAAAATTTTCAGCAGCAGTTCCAATATCAGAATCACAATCAGCATACTTTATTAATCCCTAAGGAAATTATGTGGGTTACAGTTGCTCTAGTATAAATAACAGAAACGGACTAGACTATTTAACAATACAGTATGTTACAGATTTAAGAAATAGCACAATATATACAAATCACTAAATAATACAAATCAAGGATTGACAGAGGTGATTATAAATAAATATCACCAGTGCTGACAGGAATGTTACAGAGTAGAAAGAGCGTGTGCAAAAAGGATGCAACTATTGCAGTGTTTACAGTGTATTAGATGGAAGAGTTGTACAGGGAGATGGCCGAGGGCAGGATTGATTTCCTGTGTCATTCAGTGATCACGATATGTCATATCATGATACGTGTACTTCAGAACATCAGATTCAGGTCCACTCAGTCTTTTGTCAGTGAGCGTATTACTTAGGCTACGTTCACATTGCAGGCGAAAGCGTATCAAATCCGACTTTTTTGACCCTATGCGACCCATATCCGATCATGGTATGACAGTGTGAACGGCACAAATCCGATATTTTCCAATCCGATCTGGGTCACTTTCGTAAGTGGTACTGAATCCGATACATATCTGATGTTTTAGAAAGCAACTGCTGTTTGAATGGTCATGTCGCATTAAATCCATCTTTTACGTAACTGACACAAGACAGACGCCAATTATCCGTGCCGGAGAAGCGCCCGATAAGACATCATGAAAGCTTCCTGGCCATCCCATGTAGATGTCAGTGAAACTGTTGGGAAGACAGTGTTGGAGAAACATGAACATTTTCTTTGTACTGTATAATCTGCAGATTCTGACAGACATTTCCAACTATCCTTTGAAGCACCGCTCCTCTCTAAAACAGCAATAAGGATATTTATTAGGCCATATGTAAATAACAAAATAACTTTATAACTTAAAGCAAAATTGGGAAACGTAAAGTCCAAAACAAGTCTTTATATTAAGAGCCATCAGTCAAACAATACTGTTTGGTCTGGATCTAAACAGAGCGCGTTGTGTGTGACGTCTTCTTTTGCGCATGCGGGCCGCTTTGAGGGTTCACACTAGAGCGCGTTTGCTGTCACGTTTTATTTGTAGTGTGAACAAGCAGACAAAAAAATCGGATTTGATCAAAAAATCTTAATTGAGCATTAAGACCTTCAGTGTGGACGTAGCCTAAAATGTGTGTTCAAGCATCATAAGTGAACTGATGTAGGCCCAGACTGCAGGAAGGGACATCACTAGGAGATGGCAGATGTCATTAGCAGCAGCTTCTGTGGTTCAAGCTCCAGGTCACGATGCTGGCAGCACCACATTTTTACAGGAGTCTCCACTGCTCTGGATAGTTTACCTTCTGTTTTCAAAAGCTGAAAAAACAATGTGTGTGTGTCATTTCTGTGCTACTGATTTGGTTGCTGACACAAAACCAAATCCAACACTCCCAGTATGCCGGTAAGCAACAAAAATGTTGGTTAGGCAATGAACTATAGCCAGTTATTTGCCTTCAAACATATTTGCATCACGTTATTAATGACAGGGCTGCTTTAAGAATTCTTTCACAGGAGTGGCCATATGGGTGGCACACTAAACACAGAATTTCTAGTTTTTATTATGCTGTTGTTAAATATTGGATACTTGAAAAATATGGCAAAAAATAGATAAAGAAAAGAATTATATGCCTAGTTAATTTCATGCTATTAAAGTTGATATCACTGAAAATGGGTGCATGTGAAAACCAAATAAGCAAATTTTGGGGGGTGGCCAGTGCCCCCCTGGCCCAATAGCACATTTGTTTCTTGTAACTGAAATTTTGCAAGCTGTTGCAAATGATCTTCAAAGTGCTGAAGAGTGTTTTTGGCTTTCTAGCATTCACCTCATTCCCTCCTGCAATAGTCCATTTTCTCTTAATACACAGATTGTTTTTAATGACTGATACAAACAGGAGACCACTGCCATTTTTCTACATGTAACAAGTAGTTGCACATGCATAACGAGCCAGTTATCGTCTGTATATACTAGTGGGAAGTGCAGCATGTTTTTCTACTGTGATTAAACCTTCCAGACTAAGCCTAACTATGCTGTGGTGACCTCTGCTGGTTTCAGGCATGTGTTTTTCCCAAGGGTATGATTAGGGATTTCTTGCAGAGGCTGCTTCATTCACCTCTCACATTTCATAAAGTCCTCTGGCGAGAAACAAATGCTCCCCACATACCATGCAGTACGTGTTTACTTCCTGTGTCTTCATGTCTTTTCATGATCTCTCCTTTTGCTTGTCTTTTACAGTTTTTCTTTTATTGCTCATGTTCTCTGTTTGGTTTTATACTCTGCATGTAAGTGTACAGTAACTTTTATAGCTTTGCCCACACTCATTTAGGAACAATGCTATATTGTCAAATCCTCGCCTGTCTGTTGCTTTTCATCTCTTTAATGAAGACTTTGTTTTATACACAAAATATTTGTTTTCATTTCTCAAGACCCAGTTTCATACTACAACCCACTACACATAGCAGTTTTGAGGAACAGGCCAAACATGGTGAAGCTGCTGGCCGGGCACGGAGCAGACATTGAAAAGAGGGACAGAGTGAGTAAAGAGGAATCCATGACTTCTCTTTTGATTGATTCTGTCTTTTTTTTTTTTTTTTTTAATCAGTAGAGGGATTCTATGTAAATCTGTTATTTCTGTAGATTCATGAGAGCAGTCCCTTGGACCTTGCCAGTGAGGAGTCAGAGAGACTGCCCTGCCTGATCGCCTTGCTGGACCTGGGTGCTGATGTGAATGCAAGGGATAAACACGGTGAGTTTACGATGGCCAAGCTTAATTGTAAAATTTCCATTCATACCCTTATTCAGTCATTCTGAAAGGCGATTGCTTTGATGTTGTCTTCAAAGGAAAAACACCTTTGCTCCATGCCTTGGCGAGCAGCGATGGAATCACCGTGCACAACACGGAGAACATCCAGCTGCTACTTGAGAGAGGTACTGACTCTAAAACGGCACTCCAGGCACTTTTCCTTCTCATCTGCTTTTGGTCATTCAAATTCTTCCTCAAGCGGCATCACAGCTAAAATGCTGCACACAGGCTTTTTGCCACCTGTGCTCATTTTGAACCTGGAATAAACCATGGATCTGATTCTTAACAGAAAATTGAAAGTGGAGCAGAGCTAGTGCTGAGATCCCAGCATGAAGCGACTCACTAGTGACTTTTTTTTTTAACCATAAAAGGTTTCATCTTCTGTAGGCAGAAGCTTAAATTTATCATTAAACTTCTCACACTTACAAGTATTTTCATGTGCAGAGGGTGACTATAGGGTTGGGACTTTTTTCTTTTTTGATCTCGTCTGGTTCAGGTTTTTTTTTTTTTTAAACAAGTGTAATAAACACTTAAGTTTGTCCTTCAAAAGGCCAAACAAGGCTTGGACATTTTTGTGTAAACCAATGAATTTTACATTGCATAAAAAACCCTGCACATGACAATGTTTTGTATTTTTTATTTGTGCTCAAAAGTGGCCCCCAGCTGTTACTGACATTTTCACTGTGGCCAATTCTGGTTTAGCGTTTTTTTTCCTTTAAGTGTAATTCCAGAGTGTATTTTAGTTTTCTACTTCTCAAAGACAAATGGGGATTTCCAGCATTACAGGATGCGTAGTCATCAACATCAACACTAAAGATTTTTTTTATGGTCCAGCAGGGGTAGCTAATTGTCTGTCCGCTCCAGTCCAGACACGGTCCATCTGCCTGCAGTGAGCCACTCTTGCTGGTGATGTTACTGGTCCATCAGTCAGCTGCAGAGAAGAGCGAAGTTCTAACATACAAAGTGTTGCACGTGAAACAGAGTGTTTAGCCTCTGCCTGTGCTTTTCATGTCTCGTTGTTATGCAATAATATCAGTATTGGAAAAGTGGTAATTTCTTGAAAAGTTGAAATTGTTATTTTCCATCTAATTTTTCTAATTATAACATTTCACAAATTTATTTAAGATTACGTTTATTAGCTCTTCGAAAGATTGTAAGGATAAAATACATATAATGTAGTAAACAAAGGATACAACAATACGACAATACCTATGACATCTAAATAATTGACTATAGAAGAAGAACATTATCCAAGCATCCGTCCGTTTTCTTCCACTTGTCCAATTCAGAGTTGCGGTGTGTTTAAATCGCAGCTGTTATAGGGGAAAGGGGCAGATCCGTGGGCAGGACTCCATTCTGTCGCAGGGTTAAACGATATGGAAAAGTTAAAAATTAATTTCAGATACACTCATATGGAAAAAGAAATAGAAAAAACTTATAAAAGACTTGCATAAGATGTGGCCTACTTCATATAGTGAATCATATAAGGCTTATATGATTTACTCATGAAAGTGGCCACTTTCATATATAGTTTTAGTAAATATCCAAAACATACAAGTTTCATTTATATAATTTTTCAAGGGATCTTATATCTGTTTTCACTCTTGTATGCTTTTCATACAAGTTCCACACAAGACAGATACCAACTTTATAGGATTTATATATATCTTTTCCATATGGGCTGTATTAGTATTATATGCTTAAAATAAAGAAGGTATAAAAGACAGACCGCTCACTGTGAAATGGATTGCCTACATTTTCAAATTAACCATACAGTTGTCCAGAACAAAATAAGAGTCATTTTTATTTTAATAATTGTAAAAGTAGTACAAAGTTTATCACACCGTCCACCTCAGCCTCCTCTTGCATCCGTCCTGCGGTCTCTCTCTCATCCATCGTCCACACTGCTCCGTCTCAACTCTGCAGCCTTTCACCTCATCAGCTCTGCTCTCCGGGCCATGATACCCACACGTTTCAGCTGCTCTGCTCCAGATTTCACTTTTTATTTGATTAGTTCTCCACACTCTGGACTCTGTTCACTCAGCTACCATTCTCTGCTGCTCCACATCTCAGTATCCCACCCTGGCCTGTTCAGCCCTGCAGTCATTGTTCATCTTTTATCTAACCACAGCTAATTTAAAAGATCAACCGTTACTTTGGAAGAGTCACATGAAAAAGATCTAAATTAGGATGTCAGTTTTTTGGCTGCACAAGGTTAACATAAGCCCTGCTGTCACTTATTAAACACTGGAAGAGCAAAGTGTATTTGGAAATAATGGAGGGATAAAGATCAAAAGCCAAACGGTATTTGCACAGCAAGAGAAACTGTGCAAATACACACAGCAAAAGAGGCCAGCTCATGTTTTTAGTTTGACTCTCAAGTTATCTGAAACCGTTCTGAACACCAGGGAGGGCCTGTATCTGATGCTAGCAATTTGCATGATAATAGATGTGGGATTAGTTTTTGGAGCCTAAGCCTAAAAATGAGAATAGGTTGTTTTTTTTTTTTTTTAAACACGCAAATAGATATAACAGGACATACTCTACTAAGACTGTTCAAATAACCCCTAAATTAACCAGTAAATACTGAGTTGTCTCAGTTTCAAAAGTGTTACAAATTTAAGCCTGTGTTGTAATCTGGATAAGTGCTGAGAGATGCTTCCTTTTCCAAAGGTGCTGACGTTCATGCTGCGACTGTAGACGGTGAAACAGTCGAGTCGTCGTTGGTGTTTCTGGTGAAGGAGGCGCTGGGGGCTTCGGTGGAGGATGCTGCTCAGATTGGTAACTTCTGCCTGAAAACCACACAGCTACTGCTGGCTCACGGCGTGGACCCCAGCTGCTGTCTGAATGAGGATGGCGAGCCTTCCCTGACGCAGACGAGCCTGGAGTACTTTGACCTGCTCTTCCCCTTGGCTGTGCTCTTAATTCAGAGCGGCGCGTCTTTGGTTTGCTCCAATCACAGTGACTCCTGTTGGTCAGGTTATAGCCTTCTCTTCCAGAGGCTCCAAACAGCCCTGCAGCAGTGCTCTGATCAAACTCACGTAGCCGAGCTCTTGGAGCAGGCAGAGATGTTGCTTGACCTGGTAAAGGTTCACAGCCCCAGGCTGCATCTCTCTTGCGGGCTGCAGCTCCCCATGCCTGGTCAGGAGTCTCACCCGTACGCTCAGGCTCTACTAAACCTGCACAAGCACGTAGCAGAGCGTGAAGCAAGCCCCCCTGCTCTGCGATGCCTCTGTAGGGCGTTTATAAGGAACCGCCTGAAGCCCTGGCCACTGGAAGACAGAGTCAAAGCCTTACCACTACCAGACAGACTCAAATACTTTCTTCTTCCCGAGCACACGTACACTCCAAAGTCTGGCTGGGACTGCTTCAAGCCCCAGCAGAGCCAGCGCTGACGATATAAACTGCTTACTACTATTTGTGTTGCTTAAAATCTGAAGTGAAAGACTGAACAAACTCTGTAATAATTTGTGTAAAATATTTGAGGATGTGATAAGTGAAGCGAAGTCTAACATATCATTGAGGCCTTTGTTTAATTTCCAAATCTGTGTTGCCTGTGCCAAATTTACAGACAAAATTGTGTATATGTTTACTTTACAAATACAACATTGTAAGTACAGATTAGTCTTTGAGTTGTCACTGCCACAGTGAAATGCTGTAGAGGTGAAACATATGGACACGTTTATTTAAAAAATAAAATAAAATAAAAAATGCAGCACAATATGAAAGCCACCAGATGGCAGTGTTGCTCCTGCATTTTCAAAGGTAGCTCAGACTTTGGAAGACTTAACTATTCACAGTGCAACCTATTGAAGTTGTTCCAGCACAGTAGGGTCCATCTATATTTTAGATCCTCAACGTGACGGTGATATACTGTAGAATTTGTGTAACTTCAAGCTTAATATGAAGATGTAATGACAACAATAATAACAATTAATAAAAACTTCCACCACCTGTGACCTCATTGCTTTGTGTAGCAGTTTTTGTTTTGCGTTTGTTTACACATTAGTGCTTATAATTTCCCAGGTAGTGGCAGTGCAGTGCTGAATGTGACTGTGACAGTGTACCGGTAAATAACAGGACAATTGGTGGTACACGTTTTCCTCATGGATGCGCTCAAACCACAAGCATCATTCGAGTGGTTGCTAAAATAAGGCACAGCAGAAGGAGCGCGCCCCTAGATGTGTATGTGACATAATGTAGCTTTGGTGGCTGCTGAGGTGGAAAGTTTTACCTGGCTTTTTTTTTTTTTTTTTTTTTAAATGCTTATGGTTAAATTCTGATGAATTGAGGGCCCAGTATACCCCCCTTTACACTCTCGCACTTGTGCTAAACCCATTCTTTCCACCCATGCCTTTGGTAACAGGCAAACAGTCTGTAAAGAAGCAAGCGATGATGGTACAGGGAACCGTTGCTTACATATGTGTATGCATCCATGCGTGTGTGAGTAGCAAACTAAATAGGACATTGTGTTATACAACTAACCCCTTCCTGACATTGCTGAAGCTGGAGTGGCTCCAAGGCTTGCAGGCGCTCCAGCTCCTCTTGGTTATCTAGGTCACAGCCTCTGAGGAGAAGAGCCGCAGCAGCAGCAGCAGCCCTGCATGACACACGCTTCACTCTCCTGTCTGTCTGAATCTCCCTGCACACTCTTGACAAAACCTCAACACTGGCCCTGGTCGAATGAGGGGAAGAGTGGGAGGGAGATGCAGGAGGCAGAACAGTGGAGGGGGAAAAAAAAGACATTAAAGATACAGAGATGCCATATGTGGAATGGTTGTGAGAGCGGTCGTCATGGAGGACACATGGAAATGGTAATATTGGGCTGAATTTATACTATACATTGGCAGCAGGAACATAATCCGCCCGACCAAAAATGACAACAGTGGTGGTGGGGGGAGTTTAAAAAAAAAAGGAACAGGCTTCTTCCATAAAGTCCAATCCTTTTGCTTGTAGAAGGTGATAGAATAGAGATAGTAGGGGGCGGGGAGGGAGAGGTCTAAGGCAGCATTCTCCATCCAGCATTTATTGGAAAACGGTGCGAGTGAAGCTCTGTACTGAAATTAGTTATTGATCTATTCTCTCCCTGAAGCCCATGGGTCTTTCCCCACCGCACCTGCTCATTCTCTCATAGCCTTCTTTCACCACGGCTCGTTATATCCTTCAACCTCTGCTGCGAACTGCTGTGTGTTTTTGCTTGTTTTGTAGTTCCTTTATTCACTTCAGACCACTCTGTCTGAGAGACAAGAGCTTCCAAAACAATTCTACAGAGTTCAATATCAGAATGGATTTATGAGGGGCAGGTGCCATTAGAGCTGCATGTTTTATAAATGAAAAAAGTGACTTATAGAATGTTGAAATAAAGAAAAATATGAAATCTCTTATTTCATGCTTGGGATGTTGACATATTTATTCAAAGATAATTATTTTTGCTAATTGCTTTTGCAATTCCTTTAGCAGAACACACTAAAGGACACAGGAATACCTGAAATATCTGATGCCAGGAAAGGAAATATCAGAAATCTTCAAGAAATTCATTTTATTGATATAAATCCACATTTTCCAAACAAATACTTTTTTGCATGCAAGAACCACGTACTGTGATCAAAATTACATATATGACTTTATATTTCCCTTCATGTCTGTGCTCCCTGGCTGAGTTCCCAGCTTGCCCTTAACCTTTTCATTAACCACTACTTCACCAGCTGAGAGACGTTCCGGTCTAGCCGGGGCCTTTTCCTCTGTGGAGAGCAGCCTGTGCAGGATCTCCTTGTCTTCCACTAGACAATGTCTAGACGCGGGATAATTGCAGACATCACTGAACACTCAGCTGCTGCCTGAAGCCTCATGGGAGTTGAGGTGGACTTTGGAGGGAAATGGCCAGCAGTCAGTGAAGGGGTTGGGAGCTGGAGGGGGTTCCACACCGTGCAGTCACACCCCTTTAGATTGTGTGTTTGTGTGTTTTGTTTTGGCTTCACTTATCTTTTTGCCCAGGTATCTTTATATTGTGTGTGTTTGATTGGTGAGAAGAAGAGTGTGGGAGAGGGAAAGAGAGTGTAGACATCGAAGCACACAGCGCTCATACCCACAGATGTGGTGACTTCATCAGACAAACATGTACCCCTTCCTCTCGCTCTGCTGAAGTGCACTGAAATTAATGGCTGCTAACACCAAGATGAATTTGGATACCAACGTATTTCTTGCAATCGTGCTGCATTCCAGACTGTATATACTTTATCTGTTGCCTCCACACAAGACTCTTGAACGTGTAGCTTTGACTCGGTGCTGGGATATTGTGTGCGTGTGTATGTGCACATCCTCTTATGGAGGGGAGGGGACTGCTGGTTGGTCAGAGCGAGAGAGAGAGAGATGGTTGCAGGCCATGGGGTTCATATCGAGCTGGTGGGACTTAATCTCAATGGGGCTTGATTGGATGTAGGACAGCTGAATCCTGTTGGGGCAAGCCACCTTCCTCATTGTGCTCCAGGTGCTGGTTCCTGCTTTAGAGCGGCACACTCTGACTTGTGTCCTTCCATCATGAACAAATATTTTATCTGTTTACAGCTTTTACCATTTACCCCCCCTTTTTTTCATAGATACTGTTCCAAAATCTGTTTGTGCACCAGTAGGGTTTTTAAAGCCTCGACTTTGGAAACAGAGTAACTCAGACAAGTAACCAGAGCAGCACTGACACAAAACTTGTTTTCCTCTTTGAGGGAGAGCCGTTACTGAAAGTGTATAATGCGGACAACTTTTCAGCCTCACAATCCAGCTCCTATTTTAGAAGCTCTCCAGTCCACCACCCTCTGCATTTCTACAACAACTGACGCCATTTCACAGAAATTCCAGACTACTGGCGCCTGAGCTCAGCCTCCAAGAAGGACATGATGAATAGGACACACCCTTGGTATTCTAGTGAATGGTACGATATATGGCACACTGCGGTGTTACAGCCCAGATTCACTGCAGCCTTTAGCTCTTTTCAGTGCCGTTTTTCTCCCATTTTTATTTATTTATTTATTGTAATTATTATTTTTAAAGGGGTTCGAATTTGAGTGAAATGCACTGAGGCACCAGTAAGGCGAGCTCCAGCTCTTTCCAGCGCTTGGTTCCTGATCCACCTCTTTGTTGTGGTCTATGCATGCCTGCTCCAGTCACATGACTGCGTTTCTATGGCAACTCGGGTTTGAGTAATCATTTGCGTTACGACCTTTATTCCCTTGAGGAAAGGGGAGGGGGAGGTTAGACTGAGCCTGTAGAAAGAGGGAGCAAGAGGGAAAGAGAAAAGAAAGGCAGAAGGGGAGCGGCGGAGAGGCACAGGGAAGGGAAAATAGAGGGGAAAATGTTGCCCTTACTTGCCTGTATATGTTTTATGTCGTATCTTAACTGCTTAGCAGCTTTTTTCCTCGCACCGTTCAGCAGATGGGAATAAATAAAAAAAGAAAAACCTGCCACTAAACACTGGGTTGTGTGCTTCAGTTTCGCCATAATGGCTTGTATTTTGTGACTCACTCTGTGACTAGGGCAGAAAAGTGAGTTTAGTTGCAGAGAGGCAGGCATGCATGTTTCATAAGGGCACACACACACACACACACCTCCCCTTCACTTCTTCTCAGAGGAAAGGCAGCTCTGTGCCACATGTGCAAGTCTCAGCAGAAACAGATTATGTATGTTCCTGTTTCTTGCTCTCCCGGCTGCGTTGTCATGGTAACCGAGCTCGTTCGCCACTGTTCTCTCTCTCTCTCTCTTTCTCTCCACTGTTGGGTGATTCAACCCATCAGTTGGGTTGTGTCATCTCCTAGATGGAGTTTGTAGCTCTCACTTCTCCTAAATGGGAGTTGGTCGGTTTGTGCTCCTGTTCCAGTTTGATTGTACTTTAATATAAAAGCAAAAAAAAAAAATGCATATATATAATAATAATAATAATAATAAATTGTGTGCCTATATATCTGTGAAGGGTGGAGCTGGATTTTGTGGGTGCCTTCTAACAGCAGTATGGGGGGGGGGGGGGGGGAATCCAGTATTGACAGGAGCTGGGCTAGAGGGGGCTGGTGATAGACACTATGGGGGTTGGTTGTGCGGTGCTGGTGGTGGTGGTGCTGGCAGCTTCCAGGTGCCTGAGACTGGGTCTGAATATGAATGAGGGGCCCCTGGTTCTCCAGAGATGGTGGCTGGGGAGAGAGCAGCTAAAACCAGAGACCAGCAGAGCCTGGCTGCTGGTTGAGAGGCCCCCACAAGCTGCTGACAGGAGCTGGAGCTAGCCATCACGTTAATTAGCGTTTTTTACTTTTGCAGCAGCGAATAGGGGGAGTGGGTTAGAGAGGGATGTGGGGGTGGTATATGACTCATAGACACAGTATGGTTTATTCATGATGGAGGAAGGGTGTGTGTGTGAGAGAGAGAGTGTGTGTGTGAGGGAGAGAGAGAGAGGGGAAACCGACATTTGATTTGCACACAGTCGTGTGTGTGTGTGTGTGTGTGTGTGTGTGTGTGTGTGTGTGTGTGTGTGTATGTGTTTGTGTTGCCTTAGTAGATCACTGATTGGCACCAAGCCAAGATATTATTATGTCTTCAACACTGGGCATTCACTGTTATTTTCATTCAGGGTTTTTTCCTGCAATTTACAACTCTTGTCTGAAATGAGATTCTTTTTCTTTGAAACCAGATCTTTGTTCTAATTTCGCGGTGCACACGTGCAACAGGAAATTTTACACAGCACACACTTATTTCCGCGTCTGCTGAGACTTTATTGATCGTCTTCTGTTGAGGCCTGTCTGAGAAGCATGGGGCTGATGAAATGGTCAGAGGTGCCTCCCTCACAGGTGACCTGACCTTGTCTCCCTATGCCTCAGCCCCCAACAGTGAGGGATGCACATGATCAATAGATTGGTCTTTTACCCACACCAAATACCCAGATCTCTCCCCAATCCAGCTCCGGCAACGCTGAGGAGGAGAGCTGCTGCAATGTACCGAACATTCAAGAAGAGTCTGCGAGCTTGCCTCCTATCAGAGAAGGCAATGTCTAAGCTTAGGTGTTTGTTTGTTTGTGTGTGCATATACGAGTGTGTAAGGGGAGGTTGCATTACAGCTATGCTATTGTCTAATTGTCTCTTCTTATCATTAGTGACAACCATGACCTCTGTTATTGGCATATCTGCATTCTGCCTGCACTGCAGAGCCTCCACCACGCTACTCGCAACGTTTTCTCTCCCAAGAGCGGCAGGGCCCATGCCTCATAAATACAAACACAATCTCTCCTACACCTCCTGACTGCAGGACAGGACTCCACACATATCTGCCCGTGGAGCGCAGCCCATTTGCATACATATTAAAGTGACGCCTCAGAAAAAAGGAAGAGAGAGAAAGAGGGGGGGATGAGGGTAGGAGGAGAGGGGAGGGCGAGAGCGGGTATATGCAAACAAGGCTTTCATCTAATATGCAAGAACCGGCATTGCTCTGGCATAAATCTGCATCTGAGCTCAGGCAATGCGAGCAGACCCCATTTGACAGTAAATGGGCTAGGGATGGCTGTCAGATTCACAGGGGAGCTGTGTGCTACCGTACAAAGAACAGGGACCATTGATCAGTATGGCATATCGCAGATAGCAAGAACTACAAGGTTACAATTTTGCACGCTAAGTTAAACTTATAAATGGGATTTGGGGGGGTGGGGGAGTTTAAAAATATTTCAACATTCACTAAACTAAATAAAATGTATTAATTAGTGAAATTTAGACTTGCTTGTAATCACATTTACTTTTTGATATTTAATCAGAATATGGCTAGGATAATTTTTTATGCTAAGCTAACCATGCCATTTTAGAGATTGTGCAGAGCTTCAGCAAAAACTTAGCAAGAAAACAACATCATTGTCACTGTGTGTCATTACCCTCAGCCCCTTTTGATTCTACAAAACATGGAACATTGCATTTTAGAACCGCTGAAGTGAACATCCATTTGTTGGTGCTAGACTGGATAAAACGGAGGGACACTGTGATTGGTTGACGCATTGTGCTCTGTTGTGGTTGATTATTAAGTTTTTAACTCTGACTGACTAAACAGCCAAACACATCTAAAGGCAGACAAAGGCAGACTTTGCAAGGGGGTACATTTTCACTGCTCAAGAAGCAGGTTTATCGAAGTCCAGCTCTCCTAAATGTCGAGGACCTGGACAGGTTTTATGACTCTCATTGCCATACGACCTGTTTTATATATATATATATATATATATATATATATATATATATACATATATATATATATATATATATATATATATATATATATATATATATATATATATATATATATATATATATGTATATATATATATATATATATATATATATATTTGTATATTTGTATATTTGTATATTACATACTTAAAAAGGGGAAAAAAAGATGTTACTACATTGAATTTGGATAGATTTAGACATGGAAAAATATGACAAGATTTTGAGAAAGTTTGCAATTGATTACTTTGTTGTTTGTGTATCATTCAACCTTTTTACTTTTTTCTTATTTCAATTTTTTAAATGTCATAATTTTTTTTAAATTTAGAGCTTTGGGTTGCAAATGCGGTGGAGGAAGCACACTTGGAGTCATGGATTCTCTTCACACGCATGCAATTTATTTACAAAAAAAGAAATACTGATAGCCAGGCAGCACAGGTTGGTGGTACGACAAACCAAAAAGGAACTTGAACAAACAAACTTAAAACCGTTTAAAAAAAAGAAATCAACTAAACTCATAAAGCTTAAGCTTCTCCCCAAAACAAATCATGTAAGCATTAATCAATTAGCTTATACTATACACTCTTGCCCAAAACATGACAAAGATATTGCGTTTATCACTTCTGAGACTTCTATACAAAAATCACAAATACAGAACTTTACTGACAGTAATTAAAAGACTGTTTAAACAAAAGACTGTCAAACTCTCATGTGTTTCTAACTACTTGGTAAGATCCTAATTCCCTCCTATAGTATAAAGAGACTATTTCCTGTACGGCAGTCTGGACCTCAAAGATGGTAGCAACATAAAACAGAGCAACCTTCAAGCATTCTGGTAATACTGATAAGCCAACTTTGCAATAAATGATTCAGAATACATGGGCCCATTGTGTAATTATTTTATGGTATGAAATTATAACTTGGGAAATGCTTAGGATTACCAGAAATATGCATTTTATTTCACTCACTTAGGACTTCAAACAAACCTGAAGAAGGAATGGTCTACAGCCGCATTAGCATCACATTCACAACTAAAACAACAACTCTATTTTGCCAACAAGATGTAATAAAACAATGGAAATTGCCATTCTAGCATGTTGTGGGCTATATGTAGCCTTAGTCCTCCAGAGGCATACCGGGTTACCCTGTGACAGGGCTGTTGGTTGGACATTTTAAATGTATTGGTGGTTTCAGTTTGAGCTTTGTGGTTCCAAAAATCGTTTGTACTTTGAATCATCATACACCATATTAGTACCTCACAGAAGCGTGTCCCACTGACGTATTCATAACTTGGAATTTTAAAAAAAATTCCATTGGGGAATTTTTGAGAGCACAATATGCAGGTTCAAAGTCAGAATTCAAACAGGTGACAGTAATCGTAATCATTCATAATATGAAAATTACTTTACAATGTTCTGCTGGGAAACTTTGGTTCCTGGTATTGACTTTAACATTGTTACAGAACAAGCACACTCTGACAGCATTAGTTTCTGGCAGCATTGGGCAACATGCCCTGCAATACTGTAAAACCTGCTCAGGAATGGTTCAAGGATCATGAAAAAGACCTGAAGACATTGTCTCGGTTTCCAAACCCAACAGATCCCATGAGCCATTCACAGAAAGACAGAGTGTAGTTCCCCCATATTAGCTTCTCTTCACTGGCTCCCTGTTAAATCCAGAATCAAATTTAAAGTCCTCCTCCTCATCTAGACAGTCTTTATTAATAAACCAAAAGACCACTTCACTCTCAGACTACAGGCTTACTTGTGGTTCCTAGTGTATTTAAAAGCAGAATGGGACACAGACCCTTCAGTTTCAGGCCCCTCTTCTGTGGAACCAGCTCCCAGTTTGGATTCAGGAGACAGACTATGCTTTTAGGATTAGACTTAAAGCTTTCCTTTTTGATAACAGATATAGTTAGGCTGTATCAGATGACCCTGAACCTTCCTTGAGTTATTCTGCAATCGGCCTGCTGCTGGAGGGTTCCCATGATCCACTGAGCATTTCTTCTTCACTCCCCTGTTTTCACTCGCTGTGTTTATGACCCACTTTGAATTTAATCAATAGTTATTATTAATCCTTGTCTCTCTTCCACTGTATTTTTTCTCCAATATTTCTACTCTGTCACCCCAAAACAGCAGATGACTGCCCCGTCCTGAGCCTGGTTTTGTTGGAGGTTTCTTCATCTTAAAAGGGAGTTTTTCCTTCCCACTGTCACCAAGTGCTTGCTCAAAAGGGGTTGTCTGATAGTTGCTGAGTTGTCTGAGTTTACTCTCTGTTATTGTAGGGTTTTTACCTTACAATTTAAAGTGCCATGTGGTGACTGTTGTAGAAATTTGGCACTATATAAATAATACTGAATTATAGATAAAATTAAATTCACAACCCACAGTATCCAAAATGATCCACTGTGGATTTATGCTCAAACATAACACAGTCGTTTATGTGTCACGGGAACCTTACGCAATAATATGCAGGTGGTAGTAATCAGTCAATTAATTAAAAATCAGGTGGAGAAAGAGCTATCACACTTCCTAGACAAAAATGTAGCATCATCTCTGTTAGCATTAGAGCAGGATTACAGCTGTGCTTCAGTACAGTCTCACAAAAAAGTAACAATCTTTACATTTAGACAGCCACTTTTCATTTATTTCTAAAATTTATGCTAAGCTAAGCAAACCATCTGTTAGGCAGAGGAACATACATATTTATCATTCACATTATAGAGTGATAGAGATCTTACATGTAAGTAATGGAAAGGGCAAAATGTAAAATGTCAGACTGTATTCTGTATTGCCTTGTGATCCCATTAACTTACACTGAAATATACAGTATGTATTGTTTTGGAGCAGGCAGATCATGCTTCTACAGCACTCTTGCACAAGCAGAAGTAGAGCACATGATGGCAGTGCTAAAGCAAAAAAACAAAAAACAAAAAAAACTGATGAAACTTTACTTACTGTCTCCAGAAACTGGAGTGCTGCCATGAGCGCTGGGTTTCCCCTAACTCTGCGAGTATTTCATGTTGGACACCCTTGAACTCCCTTTCCTGTTTTCCTGCCTGAGCATGTCGCATTGAAGCACGCCATTCTGTCTGTACAGGTGATCTTACGCACAGGAAATGGAAACTCTGATTGTATATGTGTGTGTGCTGCTTGAGGTGGGTGGGTGCGTGGGGGTGGGGGGTGGGGGGGTGAAACAGGATATGTTGGGAATAACACAAAGCACAAAAAGTGTCACATGATCTGAAGCGAAGGGTTGATTTATTTGGCTTCAGAAAGAATCTGTTGCATGTGGTTTGGAGGAGAGAATGTTTTCCTTCTTTGCTCTCAGTGTGCTCAGACACAACACATGGAAACATTTTCTGAGAGGCCATGGGTCTGTGAAAAAAAAAGAGCTCCAGACATTTTATTTCTTCTCCCTCTTTTCATAGCTTTTTTAGAACTTTTTTTTCTCCCTCAAACTGATTGAATTACATACATCTGTTTGCCACATGTAGAAAGAAACTCCCTAATGAATATTTGTATTGCATTTGATAATCACGATGTGCAATTAGTTATTGATTTTTTTTTTTTTTGCAATATTTGTCACTCTTACATGTTTTAATATTAGACAAAGATAACCCAAAGAAATACAGATGCAGTTTTTAAATGATGGATTAAGGATTAAGTTATCTAAAACCATCTGAGCCTAAGTGAAAAAGTAGCTACTCCCCTTAAATCATGAATTAACTGCAATTAACCACTTTTTCTTTAAAGCTAGCCACACCGACGCCTGATTACTGCCAGACCTGCTGAATCAAGAAATCACTGAAATAAAATCAGTCTGACAAAGTGAAGCAGGCTAAAAGATCTCAAAAAGCAATCATCATACCATGATCTAAAAAAATACCCCTGAGAAACAAAGTCAGTGACATCTATCAGTCTGGAAACGGTTGTGAAGCCATTTCTAAGGCTTTTGGACTCTAGTCAACTGTGGAGAGACCCATTATACACAAATGGAGAAAACTTGGAACAGTGGTTCCCAAGAGTTGCAGGGCTACCAAAAGAACTCAAAGAGTGCATCGACTCATCCAGGAGGTCACAACAGGACACAGAACAGCATCTAAAGAATTACAAACCTCACTTGTCCTGGTTAAGGTCAGAGTTGAATAATAAGAAAGAAAACTGAGCAAAAATGGCATCAATGGGAGAGCTGCTATGTGAAAGCACTGCTGACCAAAACCCCCACAAAGGCTCGTCTTACATTTGCCAAAAAACATCTTGATGATCCTCGAGACTTTGGGGAAAATATTCTCTGGACTGATGAAACACAAGTTGAACTTTTTGGAGGGTTTGAATCCTGTTACATCTGGAGAAAAACTACCACACCATGTAAGTGGTAGTGTGATGGACTGAAGCTGCTTTGCTGCTCCAGGATCTCGATGCCTTGCCATTATTGATGGAACCATGAATTCTGCTCTTTACTAGAGAAGGTCGAGCCTTCAGTTCATGCCCTGAAGCTTAAGCACACTTGGGGTTATGCAGCAGGACAATGATCCAAAACACACCAGCAAGTCCACCTCTGAATGGCTCAAAATGACTTAAATCCAATTAAGATGCTTTAACCTTAAACATTACCTTAGGCATAACCTTAAACATTGTTGTTATTGCTTGAAAACCCTCTAATGTGTCTGAATTGAAACAATTCTGCAAAGGAAATTTGCTAAAATTCCTCCACAGCAATGTGAAAGACTCATTGCCAAGCTTGGTTGCAATTCTTGCTGTCAGTGGTTGCAGAACCAGTTATTAGATTTAGGGGGCAATTCCTTTTTCAGATAAGGCCAGCTAGGTTTGGATAACTTTTATTCTTCAATGAATGACATCACCATTTAAAAACTAGATTTTATATCTACACCGGCTTTCTTTGTCTAATATTTAGATATGTTTTATGGTCTGAAACATAACAAAAAAATAAATTAGGAAGGGCGCAAATACTTTTTCACAGTAGTGCATTAATAGTTTTAGTAAAAATCTACTGTAAGCCTTGTGTACCAAGTGATGGGATCCTCGTTGGTTTCACGAAAGTGTGGCAAAGGATTTATATCAATGAACATCCTATTTACAGCCTCTATTTCAGTCTGTAATAAATATACTTCCACTCATATGAGACAGTTGCATGTCTGCTCTATTGTCTGCCATAAATATGCTGGAAGGCTTGGTTAAATATTGATAACACCAATTTTCTGCCTCCCCCCCCCTTACCCCACACACCTTCTCTCCATCACCACCCCACACAAGCAAGTGCACACACACACAAAACCCCTCCTCGTTTCCCTCCCTCTATCTCGCGGTTATTTCACCCTCACAGTAACCTTGCTTATGCATATTGCATATGTAAATAAAGCACCCCGCCTCTGAAGTAATTGTGTGCATCTTCTACAGAGCTGCACATCTCAGCTTAGAGTTTAAGAAGAAGCACTGAGGACAGAGTGAATTCTCTTTGTTTACTAGTGATTCTTTTCAGTTTGAGCCCAACTCAACAACTAACTGTTTATCGATAAGCAAAGCACTTTAAGCTCACTCCTATATCTGTCTCATTTTAAGATTAGGTATGTGTGGGGCGTGGAGTCCACAGTTTGTGAAATTTAAAATAATCTTTTAAGAGAATAGAGAATTAAGCCATGACAATTTCACCAAGAACTTCCATCTTCTGTGTGTTTGCAGTGCTTCACTTGTTCCATATTATAGCCTTATTCAAAAATGGACTAAATTTATTTTTCACCTCAAAATTCTAAACACAATATCCCCTTAATGACAAAGTGGAAAAAGTTAGCAAATTTAATAACGATAAAAAATATGACGTGTACATGACAATTCAAAGATGTTTGCTAATTACTTTGAAGCAGCTTTGGGGACAATTACAGTCTCGAGTCTTTTTGAGTATAATGCTACAAGCTTGCAACACCTATTTTGGGTCAGTTTCTTCGTCGGTGCGCAGCCATTTTCAGATCTCGCCAGAGATGTTCAGTTGGGTTCAAGTCTGGGCTCTGGCTGGGCCACTCAAGCACATAAACATAGTGGTCCCAAAGCCACTCCTTGGATGTCTTGGCTGTGTCCTCAGGGTCATTGTCCTGCTGGTAGATGAAGCTTCTTCCCAGTCCGAGGTCCGGAGCGCTCTGATGTCCCTGTACATTGCTGCGTTCATCCCTCAACCCTGACTTGACTCCCAGTTCCTAAAGCATAGCATGACGCTACCACCACCATTTCTGTAGGGATGGCATTGGCCAGGAGATGTGTGGTGCCTGGTGAACTCCAATCAAACACCTGACAATTTATCATTTAAAACAGGAAACAGCTCAATTTTAAGTTTCATGGCAAAGGCAGTAAATACTTGTGTACATGTTATATTTCTGTTTTTCACTTTTAATAAATTTGCAAGAATATCAAGCAATTTCTTTTCACTTTCCTGATTATAGCGTATTGTTTTTGGTAGAATCTTGAAGTGAAAAATTAAATGAATCCATATAACCCTAACATCAGAAGGGCCCGTCAACAAAATGTTTGAGTGAGGTTTACTACTTCATTCAGGAACATACTGAATATTATTTAAGATTTATCACTTAAAGTGTGCACTATAATAATGCATTATTAGTTATTTTTTTAAGTATTAACTGGAAACACACAAAAATGCTTGTCTAATTGAAAGCTGGAAGTAATGCTTACAGCACTTTTTAAACTTTGGTTTTCCTTACTTTTAAAGGTTTGTTTATGTTTACTGTATTCATGTCAACTCAGCTCTGTGAGCTTTCCAAGCGGTAATTCGTAGTGTGTCTGTGTTACCTGACACTGTATAGCCAGTGTTTCTAGTACTTTGTCAACATTAAGGGGAAATCTGGAATAAAAATATCAGATTGTTAATGTTACATGTCCAAACAAAAAAAATCAATGTTCAAAGTATCTGTGTAACCGGTGTGATTCTGCGTTGTGTCTGATAAAAAAGGTAAAAGAAAGAAAGACCTCCAAGTAAATAATTTGCCCACTCCAGCTCCTCTCCCACAGGGGAATTGTAGGAAAAGGGCTGGCATTTATTTTTACATTAAACATAAAATATGCATTTACACGTAACATATTTGACATAAGATAAAACAAAAACAACAACATGAAATCCGACATCCATCCATCCATCCATCCATTTGCTACCGCTTATCCTTTTCAGGGTTGCGGGGGGCGCTGGAGCCTATCCCAGCTGTCATAGGGCGAGAGGCGGGGTACACCCTGGACAGGTCGCCAGTCTGTCCCAGGGCCAACACACAGGGACAAACAACCATTCACACTCACATTCATTCGCACATTCACACCTAGTGACAATTTGGATTATCCAATTAACCTATCCCCACAAGCTGCATGTCTTTGGACAGTGGGAGGAAGCCGGAGTACCCGGAGAGAACCCACGCAAACACGGGGAGAACATGAACATGAAATCCGACATACCTGATAAAAAAGGTAAAAGAAAGAAAGACCTCCAAGTAAATAATTTGCCCACTCCAGCTCCTAGACCAAATACAAACAGTGGGGAAGAGGGTTAGCTCAACCCACCACAGCTCCCAAGCTAGCAAGGAGTATATATTCATGCTAGCATTTATGGCGCCTAAAACACATTTATGATACACACATACTACACACTTATAACATCTTACAAAAACAGGCTTAATAATGACAATAACTGAACTAACATCGCAATCATAAACATCAGGGTGGCTAAATATGAATTATGTGTGTTTCAGGGTGTTGGAAAGAAATGACACCCACCTCTCCCACAGGGGAATTGTAGGAAAAGGGGAGAGGCAAAAGGGGTACACTGTATTTATAGTATTGCACCAAAGAAGAAGAAGAAAAGAATGAGGAGGGGCTCTAACTGATAATGAACACAACTACAGGCTTGGAGGTCCTAAAAGTCAGGTATAAAAGGAGCAGTTTGGGGTTTAGAACACATTTTGTGTAATTATAACAATGTGATTTATGACTCTGTTACATCTGCACGGATTTTACATATTTATTCAATAACTTTAGGCTGCTAAAGCATCAGTGTAATTTAAATCCCAATTACGAATTATTTTGTAAAAACAAGATGAACTCATATCTATCTTTTGGTCTCAGTGGTAGTCAAACTGTAGCTGTATGAAGTAACAACTGCTGATAAATAAAAGAGACTCACAATTTCACTAGAAATTGTTTGAAAATGTCCAGGAATATTTACTTTGATTAAAAATTTCCAAACATAAATGTGTGCCTTCTCTTTCACACTTTTGAATGAAATTCGGTAGCTCAGTTTTCAACTATTTATCCTACTGCATAGCAATGACATTTTATCAACTATGGGATCTGATTTATAAATTATGTAGTTATATTCTGCAGTTAGTTCCAATATCACTATGCCTATATTGTACATATAACATATAACGTATACATATAAAAATGTTGGACAAAGACACAGAAGACAGACGTTTTACAGTTTTGCCTTTGGACCCTGCCACAATGGATTTTAATTCAGACAATTAAATGTGATTGAAGTGCAGCGTTTCAGCTTTAATTCAAAGGGTTTTACAAAAACTTAGCATTAACTGCTTAGCAATTATGCCTATTTTTAAAAACAGTCCCTTATTTAAGGCTCAAAGGTAATTGCAAAAACAAACAGAAGTTTAAATATAAGCACTGAGTGTTCTTGACTTGGTTAACTGATGAAAAGTTGTCTTTCTAAAGTGTGGACATAAGTCTGTCATCATGCACTTTCAATGTCTTCTGTGGTCTTTCCGGACTTTTGGTGTTGCTGAGCTTTCCAGTGCATTCCTTCTTTTTTAAGAATGTACTAGATTGGTTATTTGAACACTTCTTAAGTTTTACCTACACTGCAAAGCTATGAAATACAAACTCTGAATTATCTTCAAATATTATATTTGCTTTATTTGTCATGAAATAACAAGGGACCATGAAACTGTCAGTCAATTATCCAGTTTCTTTTCAGCCTCTCAGACTGAGGGATTGTCTACACTGATAGCTGCAATTTCTAATCAGTTTATGCCAAATTTTTGTTTAACCCCTTAAATTAATGGAAAGTCTGTACTTTAGTCACATATTGATTGTTTGATTTAAATTCCAATGTGGGGAAACCTCATGGAGCTAACTGTATATTGTAAATTTGGTAAATTGACCCATTTAATTTCTTTTCTGCATCTAAGTGCTTTCTGTCTTGCATTCACACTCCAATGCACACATCGGAAGCATCTTGGGGTTCTGCATCCTGCCCAAGGATACTTTGGCATGCTGACTGGACCAGCCAAGAATCAAACCACCAGCCTTCTTATGACTAGATGACCTGCTCTACCTCCTGAGCCACAGTCACCATATATTCCCTAAAGCTATACTTTATTATACTTTGTGGCTGTCTGATTATGGCAAATATAACAATAATAATTATTATGGTCAGAACTGAAAGAACAATAATTGAACCCAATTGCTCAGTGAACTTTTATCAGTGGCATTCCTTGAATTTAATTCAAGAAATTTCTCTACTTGCAGTAATTCAACTTAACAGAATAAATAACGAAGATATGTGAACTGGGTACATTTGGGTTACTATGCTGTGCTATAGTAGCTTGAGCTAATACAATTCTTTAAAAGCCAACTTAGTGTGACTAGATACACCGTGGATTTAGAGTGGCTTTGCTCTCAGTAAATTATGAATGTACAGTCTGACACTAACGGTTATATTATTAGGATTGCCTCTA
Source organism: Mchenga conophoros (assembly GCF_057382185.1). Lineage (NCBI taxonomy): Eukaryota > Metazoa > Chordata > Actinopteri > Cichliformes > Cichlidae > Mchenga > Mchenga conophoros. The sequence continues at coordinate 12,965,241 of NC_140537.1, forward strand.
ACAGCAGATCTAGTGTGAATGAACTCTCATGTGTCTAAAAGCTCTTTGTGGAGAAATTATCTGACATATGTGCCCCACATCTGTTTGTATGTACACATAGACACAGATGGCTTACATCAACACCTGGATGTGACTTTGATTTCCTGCCAAATAGGTGGATCGGGATGACAGTCACTATTATGGGTATCATGCTCTGTTAATACTGTAAAGTGCAAATTGGCACGTGTGCAGGCTCAGGAATGTAGTTTAACAGAAGAGTATTATGTTGTATTTTACAATACCGAGTTTGATTCACGTGTCTTTTTTCATAAACAATTATCCCCATTTTGCACATAGAAATATTATTAATGGTTATACATGTTACGTTTGCCACCTCTCTGCATGGATTTGGGGTTACAAAAAATTGTTTATAACACTGGTGACAGTGTCAAAGTATAAAGAGTCCCTAACCCCAGATTTCTGTTCCACTTTAAAGAAAATAAATAAAAATGAAATGGCAGTACCTTACATAAATTATTATATATTTGGTTTCATATTAGCCACTGATTTGGTAATGATCAGACACTTTATGTGTATTTGTATTCTACTTCATTTGTATTTTAATCATGTTGCATTGCTTCTTCTTTTTTAAACCTTTTTATGGTCTTTGCAAGCGGAAGCAAGAAAGCCCATGACATGAGCTTTTTGGGTCTTTAACTCTCCTGTTATATCCTCCTGAGAACCGAGGAAAAAGTATGTGGCAGCAGCGTAAGGTTTTCACAAGTTTTATTGTAAACACAAGAATAAACAATGGTGAGACGGGAGTATGTGGTGAACCATGCCTTCTGTCTGGGTTCATACCTGGAAGCAGGCATCTGGCAGTGGTCAGCATTGTGATGCTGCCAATCCAAGGGATGGCTAATGGTTGAAGAAGGCCAGAGGGTCGTTGATCCAATTAATGATGGCGGATCGGGCAGACTGGAAACATAGTGTCTATTGGGAGTGCTGGAAACCAGGTCTGGTTCATCCAGAAGAGCCTGGTGAATTGTCTCCTTGATTCCCCGGGTGAGGGAGCCCAGTCTACATGGTGATGGGAGGATGTTCTCAGGTTCTGACTGGTCGGTGTTGGAAGAGAATTGGAAGAGAATCTGGTTGTTGTTGGAAGAGAATCAGTGGATTTTATATTTCTGGAACCTGGATGATAAGAAATGAAGAAACTGAAGCGGCCAGAAAACAAAGACCAATGAGCCTGGTGAGCATTGAGCCTCTTGGTGGCTTTAGGGTAAGTTGTGGTTGGTCCAAATAATAAACGGTTATTCGGTTCCTCCTAGCCAACGTGACAATTCCTCTAAGGCTAACTTGACAGTGAGTAACTCATAATCCCTCACATCATAATTTTGTTCTGGGGGTGTTAGTCAGTGAGAGAAAAAAGCACAAGGCTGCAGCTTACCTTGAGGTCCAGACTGCTGAGCGAGCACAGCCCCAGGAACTGAATCACAGACATCCACTTTCACAATAAACTGCTTCACAATATCTGGGTGGACAAGGACGGGTACAGAAGAGCTGAAGAGTTGTTTCGGTTTGACAAAGCTGCCTCAGCTTCTTTCTTTTTTTTTTATAACTTTTTATTTGTCAGTTTACAGTATGAGAATACAAAACTTACGGTCAGCATAGGAGACATACACAATTCCAGTAATAGCATCTTCTTACATCATGGTAATATTCAATTATTCAGTACAAAGGGAGTACACAACCCATTTTTCCCAGAGCTTCTTGAATTTCTCAAGCTCGAGTCTAAGGGCAAAGGTAAGTCTTTCCATTCCAAAAATTTCTTCCACTATCCCATGCCATTGGGCCCTAGTTGGAGGGTCTGCCTTTTGCCATCTTCGGGTTATGGCCTTCCTGCAGCCAGCCAAAAGTATTTTCAATAAATAATTATCTTTATGTGGGAGTGCCGTAGGCAATTTGCCAAGATACAACGTATCAAATGAGTAGACTATTTTAATCCCAATTATTTTGTATATCTCAAGGGCCACCTCCCCCCAATATGGCTGGATCCTTGGGCAGGCCCAGAAGACATGAAAATGGTTTGCCATGGGGGTTCCACAACCTCTCCAACATAGGCCCTGGCTCTGTGAGCCTGTTTGCCGAGCTGTGAGTTTAGGAGTGATAAAGAATCTCACTACATTCTTCCAACCAAACTCTCTTAAGGACCTTGAATTTGCAGTGGTAGCCTGAGAGTCACATATTCCCCACCAGCTGTCCTCTGAAATTAGTGAGCCTGATTCCCTCTCCCATTTCTGCTTAATGTACAACGTAGAGTGATTTTTAGAGGCTTGTATACTACCGTATATTTTTGAGACCATCTTTTTAGAGTCCTTTCTCTTGTATGCCTCTTGGAAGATATGAATTAGGTCGTATTCGTTTTCATCTCTGATTAGTAACGTCTTGTTGTAATAGTCTCTAACCTGCAAGTATCTAAAGAAGTCATGCTTTGCCAGTCCATATGTATCTGAGATGGTTTCATAGCTTTGGAATCCCCCATTTGTTGCTAGTGAACAAAAAGAAGTAATTCCTCTCTGAGACCACTGTTTAAAGGTCCCATCCAGCCTGGCAGGCACAAACTCCGGGTCATAAGCTATCCAATTCAAGGTCCTAGCCTGTTTTTCTATTTGTAGTTTCCCCACTACCCTGAACCATAGTTTCAGGGTGAACCGGGTCAAATGGTTCAAATCTTTGTAAAATTTTTCAGCTTGGTTCTTATTTCCTAAAAGTGACTGTAGTGGGAAGTCTAATTGTGTAATTTCCATATTTTTCCATTTAGCTTCAAAGTTTGGGGAGCACCAGTTTACCAGGGGCTTCAGTTGTGCGGCGTAGTAGTAATCGTGTAAGCACGGCAAAGCTCTCCCTCCCTTCTCTTTTTTTAGTTGCAGCGTTTTGTACTGGACCCTCGGTCGTCTGCCGTTCCAGATGAACCGTGAGATCCATCTGTCCCACTCGTCAAATTGTTTTTGGGGTATCTCCAGGGGTAGTGACTGGAAGAGATAGAGGATTCGAGGCAGAACGTTCATTTTAATTATTTCTATTCTATTACTCATATCCAATGGGAGGAGAGAGACCACCGAGTTAGGTCAGATTTGATCTCTTTGTTGAGGGGGCAATAATTAATTTCATAGAGTCTAGACATGTCTTTCATTAGGTTTACTCCCAAGTATTTTATTGTGGGAGAGTCCCATTTGAAGTTAAATTTCTTTACAGTTTCCGGTCGAGGTGTATAATTGAACGTAAGGGATTGAGTTTTTTGAATATTTAGTTTATAGCCAGAGTAGTGATTGTAGGCTTTTAGTAAGGTCATCAATTGGAACAAACTAGATTCAGGATTTGTAATAAAAAGAACATCATCCGCGAACATACAAGTCTTGTGTTCTTCACCCCTGATCATTATTCCTTGTATTTTAGAGTTTTCTCTAATAGCCTGAGCCAAAGGCTCAATGTACAAGGCAAACAGGGACGGGCTCAAGGGACAGCCCTGGTGTGTCCCTCGCTTCAAAGCAATATTTTGAGACAGGTGCCCATTAATCCTGATCCTGGCTGTTGGGGAGTGATACAGTGCTTCGATACATTAAATGAAGCCATCTTTGAATCCGAATCTTGCTAGTACCCTAAATAGATATTCCCAACCCGCCGAGTCGAATGCCTTTTCGGCGTCTAGGCTGACCAACATTGCACTAATATTTCCTGATGTTATATGATCCATCACTTGTAGCGTTCTCCTCAGGTTGTCCTGGGTCTGTCTATTTGAGACAAAGCCTGTCTGATCTAAGTCTATCAGCTCCGGGATAATTGATTCCAGTCTCTTAGCTAATATTGAAGCAAATAATTTATAGTCCACGTTAAGGATAGAGATTGGCATGTACGAGCTGCATTCTTTTTTATCTTTGCCGTCTTTTGGGATAATTGAGATAACTGCTTCTCTCCAAGATTGTGGGGCTACTCCTGTTCTTAGTGTATGATTAAAGCAATTAAGCAGCACTGGTGTTAGTTGTGTCCTAAATGCTTTATACCATTCGGACGGATAACCGTCTGTGCCCGGTGCCTTATTCGCCTTCAGCCTGGAAATGGCTTTATGCAGCTCTTCAGCAGTTATCTCAGCCATGAGTTTTTTATCCTGCAATTCTCCTATAGATGGTAGGTCTAATGAGTTTAGAAAGGCTTCCATCATTGTATTCTCTACTAGGGGAGGTTGGGTATATAGGTCTTTGTAATACTGTTCAAATGCCCGTTGAATGTCCTCCTGTTTACTGCAAATAATTTGTGACTCAGGGTTCCTGATTTTATGAATTCTATTCTTTTCCTGTTGTTTTCGCAGCCTCCACGACAGAAGTTTCAGCGCCCTAGGTCCCGTCTCATAATACTTTTGTTTTGTAAATTTGAGCTTTTTTTCAATTTCCTCGTCGTAAATGCTGTTTAAATCTTGTTTAATTTTGTTCATCCTCACCAATATCTGGGGGTCTTTTTGGGCAATATGTCTAGACTCTAACGATTTCAACTCCCCCTGTAGCTTCTCAAGTCTTTTCTGCTTTTCTTTTTTCCTGTGTGCTGTGAGGGCAATAATCTTACCTCTAATGACAACTTTTGCTGCGTCCCATAGAGTATTTGGAGATACCTCGCCATTGTCATTATTTAGTAGATAAGTTTCAAATTCCTGCTGGATTTGTGTTTGTGCTGATTTCTCATTCAGAATACTGGTATTGAGTCTCCAAAGTGTATTTGTCCGCTGTTTAGCGCGGCGCAGGGTTAGATACACACCTGAATGAACAGATAAATCTCTGACCCCAATTTTACATTCCTCGACCTTATGCCAGTCTGATTTGTACATAAAAAAATAGTCAATACGAGTATATACTGAATGGCACGCAGAGTAACAGGTAAACTGTTTATCCCCTGGATGAGAGGCTCTCCACACATCAATCAGACCCAATTCTGTAAGCATGTGTTGGACCATGATAGCATTTGAATTTTTCTTTTGCCGGTGGTTGGATGAGTCTAGTTTTGGCTGGAGTTGAACATTAAGGTCTCCACCAAAAATCAAAACTCCCCGTGTTTCCAAGACCGCTAAATCAAGTAGCTTCTTATAGAAGGATTTGGTGCTTCCTGGCGGGGCATATACATTAAATAATGTTACTTCCTCCTCTTCTAATTTACCCTTTACCAAAACGAACCTCCCGTCTTTGTCCTTTATCTCTGAATACAATTCAAAATTAACAGCATTGGGGATCAATATGGCTACTCCTCTTTTGCGGCCTGATTTATGAGACAAGTAGTAGGTATGCTGGAATCCAAGTTTTTTCAATTTTTCATGTTCTAAAGAAGATAAATGTGTCTCCTGCCAAAAAATTACATGCAGCTTCTCACGTTTCATTTTGGCTATTATTTTGCCCCTTTTAATCGGATTATGTAGCCCATTTACGTTCAACGTGATTATTTTACTTTCCGGGTGATGCATACGACTTTTTCAGGCTGTGGTCCCTTGTGCAACATCACCCATGCCGACCAGAACATAAACAAGAACAACAAACAAGTAATCCCAAAAAACAAAATCAAAGACTTCCAAGTCCGAAGTTCAGGTGGAGCCTCGAGTTGAGAGGAAATCCTCGGTCCAGACGAGGGCCTCCCTCCAGTGTCAGGGAAAATACCCAGCACCAGTATCATTGTTTTATTACGTCCGAATTGCCCAACCGGTACAAAGTTCCTTCTTTAACAAGCTTAGGGAGTAACTACAAAAAAAGACTCTTCACAGGATATGCGGAGAGCAGAGCTACAGATGTGATTTGAACATCCAAAAGCCTGAATATATTCGACCCAGATAATAATAAAAGTAAAATAATCACTGTAGTTAGCGTCATATATGGGATACGAGATGAACTGGTAGAAACTCTTAGATATAGAGTTCAGCTTAAACTGTCATGTGCAGAAGAGATTTCGAGTTATTGGTAGATTTGCTGAGGAGTAATATTTCAACCTCCTCTCTGCATGAGAGCAGGATACCTCACTGCAAAGCTCCAGAGGGGATGTGGAGACCCTCTTGTTTTCACTCGCAGGAGTCGGATGTTCCCGGAGGGGCCCGGTGGAAGCTCCGTAGTTTCTCTCTTATCCTCTGCCGATCCACCGCCTTTCTGCTGCGATCTGCGCCGGCCCTCTCCCACGTTGCTGGTCTCTGCTGTTTCGGCGCCGTGGGGCCTGGTTCCTTGATTTCATCCAGGCAGAATCCTCTCTTCTTCAGGTCTTCGGCTGCCTCTGTCGCGTTCTCGTAGAGTTTGGCTATCGAAAAACACCCTCAGCTTCGCTGGATCTGGCATTTGGAAGCAGAGTCCCTTGGCTTCGAGCACTCTCAGGATCCCCACGTACGCCTTTCTTTTCCTAAGGATGTCTGGGGGGTAATCTTGATCAAAGTAAAGCCTTTTCCTGTCATAGCGGACATCCTTCTTTCTCCACGCTGAATGCAGTACCATCTCTTTTATTCTGTACTCCAGAAAGCACAGCACCAGTGATCTAGGCGGAGCGCCTTCTTGGGGCTTTGGGGCGAGCGCCCGGTGGCAGCGCTGGATTCCGAGGTTTGTTTCCGCAACCGGCGGGCCGATTTGAGCCCTTATCAGCTTCGTTACAAACTCTATCAGATCCGGGCCCTCTGATCCCTCCGGTACTCCATGTATGCGGAGATTATTCCGGCGTGAGCGTGCTTCTAGTTCGGTCAGCTTTGCTCTCAGGGTCTCCTGGCTCTCCATCATGAGTGCGAGTGCCTCCTTAACCTCCGTGTCCCATTCTTCAATCTCGGCTATCCTCTGTTCTGCCTCCTCTACCCTTGCCGTGGTAGCCGCTAGCTCCTTTGTAGTTTCTTGAAGTTTCTTGTTAATTTCACCTTTAAACTCATTCAGTTCCTTTTTCATATCATCGTGGAAAGAAAGTCGAAACTCACTCATTTCACTTTTAAGGTCCGATCTCAGAGCCCGGATCTCATCGTAGATAGCTAGCATGGAGGGACTAGCTTCGCCATTATTCACCTCTCCGCTGCGAGTTTCCTCGGCTAACTCTCCCTTTTCCCGTCCCGAGCTTGGTTTGCCTTTAGGCTTTTTTTGTTTATCCCCATCCATGTCAAGTTTAGGTACTGTTCTTTGTGTCTGAATTATCTTCCAAGGGGATTATTTCCACCCGGCGGGGAGCCGAAACTTTCAGGCAGCCATTTGCTACCGCGCCAAAACCGGAAGTCCACTGCCTCAGCTTCTGGGGACCAAGATGAGTAAGAGCTGTGGCTACCAGACTGTAGTTCCTGATAAAATGGCGGTAGAAGTCAACAAATCCAAGAAAACGCTGAAGATGGTTTAGAGATGTGGGAGTGGGACTTTTTTTTCCCGCCCGCACCTTCAGGGGTCTGTCCTCCTGCCAAAATATAACCCGGAAAAGAGATCAAGGAAGAGTGAAACTCACATTTCTCTGCCACGACGTACAGGCAGTTCTCCAGGAGACGTTGTAGGATACTATGAACATGGATCTGATATTCCTCAAGGGACATGGAAGAAATAAAAAACATCATTTAAATATACAAAGACAAAAATGTTCAAAAAAATACCTCAACACATCATTTACAAATGCATCGCCAAGTACTCAAAATATCCCAATGGCATATTAAATGCAGTCTTTCATGTATCCTCTTCCCTCATATGAACGAGGTGATAAGTGTTTCAGAGGTCTAGTTTGGCGAAAATAGTGGCCCTGTGGATGCGTTCAAAAGCGGAGTTGATGAGTGGTAATGGACACTTGTTTTTAACTGTAATGTTGTCTAATCCCCTATAATAAATGCAGGCGTCTTACTTTTCTTGGCAATGAAGAAGAAGTCAGCACCTACTGGGGAGGAGGAAGGATGGATGATGCCGGCAGCCAATGACGCACAAATATATTTTTCCATTGCCTCGCTGAGACAGGTTGTTGAGGCAGCTAGAGGGTAACAGAGCCCCGGGGAGAAGGTCAGTGGCACAATCGTAGGGCCTGAGAGAGGGAAGCGACAAGGCTTTGTCTTTATTAAAAACTTCTTGGAGGTTGTGGTACTCTTTAGGGTTGGAGGACAGATATGGGGGGTGGAAGATTGGTGAGGGAGGTTTGTGTGAACCGGAAGGTAGTAGCGATTTTAGGCAGTTGGCAAGACAGAAAAGCTTGCGATCTTATCACCAGACCAGTCTATATGGGGCTTGTGTTTCTTTAGCCATGGATAACCAAGGATCAGAGGGGTCTCTGGGGAATCAAAAATGTAGAATGAGAGAGTCTTCAAATGATTACCGGATTAGATTGAGTGGACTGGTTCTGTCTCATGAGTGATCAGAGCAAAAACTTGTTTATTGAGAGCAGTGGCAGGAATGGGAGGTTGCAGTGGAATGAATGGGACAGCTAGTTGTTTGGCTACTTCTATGTGCATTAAGTTTACTTGGCACTGAAATCTATAAGACTGTGAAGGGAATGAGTGACCTGATTAAAACAAAGCAAGACTGGTAGTGTTAGATGGGGCTTAGACTTGAAGGAGCCACCCATCCATATCACTGAAATTACTTGCAGGTGGGATCTAGTATCACAACAGAATGGCAAAAAAAAGCTCAAGTGGCAGAGATGTGGCAGGAGGAAAAAATGGAGCAGACCCTTTGGAAGCGGAAGCAAAAGTAACGTATTACACATTACTTTAAAAAAAATTTAATAAAAGTAGTTAGACTGCTCGTTACAAGACTTTCTCATTACTCCGTGAAAGGTCACATAAATGTCTCATAATGACATAGTCAGTTTACAGCTTAAACCCGAGGCTCCAGTCCCACACACCAACACAAACCCCTACCCTAACGAGGACAGACATAACATCTTTCTTTTAGGCTTATGTTTCATCAAAAAGGTAACAACAGAAAGAAAAGGTAAAAAACAGCCCAAAGAGAGTGGTCCTATTTTAGAAACATGAACTGATAAAAACAGAGACTTCAAGCTGGACTGCTCATCACTGCTTTTGTTACCTGTTGAAGATCAGGCTCTGGCTGCTGGGCTGGGGTCAGCATGCACTCAGCATTAATATCAATCTGGCTTCTTGGCTGTCTTTGTGTTTGCATGCTGTCTGTGCAGATGCATGCAAAGAGCCGAAGTTTTGTAAGCAATAAAATGTGATTGTTTATGTCCTTAATGCAGTTTCCACTTTATCATCATGGTTTCATCCTTTTGAGCAAAAAAACATAAAATTAATGTCCATAGCTTCACTGATCACAACCTGTATTGCTGTACCACTCCCCCATGGCCCTCCTCCTGCACAGAAACTGAAACCAAATCAAAAAAATGATTTGTTTCTTTCTTTTCTTTCTTTCTGCCATGTGCACAGATAAGTGAAGAAACTTGTAACACAAGTAACAACATATTTATATAATTCTTGAATTTGGTTACATTACGTTCTTCATACTGTTACATAGAATATAGTCATGTTCCCATACCCAACCTTTTCATCATCATCAAGTAACATAGAATATAAAACATAGATCCTAGACTGTTAAGGTGCCTTGGTTTAATCAGAGCACAGATAATAGGTTTATTATATTAATGTGAAATAAGAATAATCCAGTAAACTACAGCTTATGGGCAGCATATTCTAGTGTATTGAAAGACAGAGTAAAAGTGGCTTTAGGGAAAACTGGGAGATCGGATATCTGTAACTGTAACTGTGAGTCTCTAACAAAGAAAGTACTTTAAAAAAAAATCACCGAGCACATTTGTAATTAATATACCAACACAAAAAGCAGCCAAACTAAATGTGCAGAGGGGCTTTATTTGTTACAATCACAGGAAAAATGAGACAAGTAAACTCAATACAGTAACATAGCTAAATGGCAATATGAGTGAAATGCTAGTGGGGAAAATGTCAGAATAAAATAAATAAATAAATAGATAAGCTGTAGAGGTGATTTTTATAGAGCATAAATAGAGAGAAACCATACTCTACACCGATTTTCAACTTTAATTCAAAGGATTTAACAAACATTTTACATTAACTGTTTAAGAATTACAACCATCTAACCTCATCGAGAATAGTCTTGAGAAGGTAAGTGTTTCATTCTCAGTGTCTACAATCAAGGCAGACCTTCGTGAATACGAATACAAAGGATTTACAAGAAGATGCAAACCACTGGTTACACTCAAGAACAAGAGGGGCAGACTTTACCAGAAGACATTTAAAAAAAACTTGCACAGTTCTGGAAAAAATAAGTTATTTTAAAAATGACCCAAGATTAACTTGTGCCAGAATGATGGGGAAAGAAAAATATGGAAGTGGAAAGGTTAGGAAAAGCATTATTATGCCATGGACATGGCTGCCAATTGCACCGAGTAACTAGTGTTTATTGATTGAAGTAGACTGCTTATAAAAGTAGTATTATGAAGTGTACTGAAGTACTCTGAAGGGTACAGGGCTATACTTACTTCTGGGTACAACTAAATGCTTAAAAACTGATCAGACAACACACACATAATGAGCCAAAGGAAACTGCAAAAGAGTTTCTCAAGACAAAAAAATGGGATATACTTCACTGAGCAAGTCAGTCACTTGATCCGGACCCAGTAGAGCATGCTTTTCAGTTGTTAAATATAAAACTGAAGTCAAAAAGAACCACAAACAAGTAGCAACTGATGGCAGCTTCAGTAAAGACCTGGCAGAACATCTCAAAGGAGGAAACACAGCATTTTGGGTGTATCCATGAGTTCTAGGATTCGGGCAGTCATTGATTGCAAATGATTTTCATCCAAGTATTAAAACAAATCTTGGTTTGTCGATTTACTTTTGCACATCTAAAAATGGGGGACTAAATATATGTATATATGAAAATGGTTTTAATTCCTTAACAGTTAATGTAATACTTTTGTTAAACGTCTGGAATCAAAGCTGAAAATCTGCATCTTGATTGTTTAATTTAAAATTCATCATGGTGGTGTACAGAGGTAAAATTTAAAAAAAAAATAGCATCTTTATCCAACAATCTTTGGACCTAACTTTGGATTACTATAGTATAATGTAGAATAACGTGGCATAGTACCATGTTTTATAGTGTCATATCATATTATATTGCAATATACCATATAATATAGTGATATTGTTCTCTCCCAAACTTCTTTAGTTCACCTTATTATTTGCTTAAAATGTATTTATTTAGTTGATTTTGGGGAATTAGGGCTTTTTTTTTTTAATTAAGTTCTCATAATTGTTTAAAAGACAATTAAATAAATAATAGAATCAGTTTTTTATCTTTTAGATTCAATCATTATAATCTCGGCTTTGATCCTGTTAAGTGTAATTGTGATTTTTGCCATCAAGCAGCCATAAAATGTAGTATAGTATAGTCTTGTACTGTGGTAGCACATTGTAATATAAAATGTAACAATATAGTAGAGAAAGAATCCTCAGTATATAAAATGATAAAGTAATAAACTGTTTTGGAAAATAATAAGATACATGATTGGAACAGTCAAGAAACTGAGTAAAGTAGATAATGTTGATATTATAAAATGCAACTTAACCCTGTTTTAATGTTCATCCTCTCTACTTATATTCTACATCCACATCATCTAATATTTTTCTTATTTGTTATTACATGTTAGTACATGTTATATTTATAAATTACATCCCATTACACTATTTCACTCTATTGTACTACCCCGCTACATTCGCCTCTGCTTGTTCTTCCACCTTCCATTGCTTTCTGTTTTAGTGCGGACTCCAAAGTCTCCTATTTGTCTGCACTGAGATTTAAAAAGATCATATTTAGTGAAATACAGCTTGCCTGCTCCTACGTGCATTTTGAATGAGGCTAGTAGTGATATTTGCGTATAACAGAAGCACCTCCTCCCTCCCATTGGACAATGTGTACGTGAGGGCGTGGCAAGGAAAGATGAGAGTTGCAAATCCATGCCCTTACTGGGAAGACATGGAGCGCTATGGACACAGTCTACACGAATCTGATAGGAATCTCAACTAAAGGCATCACTATTTCACCAGTTTGGAAACAAACGATTTGAGAGACCGAGAGCAAAGAAAGGGTGGCCCGACTGAGGATGGAGTGTGCATTTGAAGCACAGAATCTGATCTCCATTTCTTTGAGGAAAATCCAAAGCTCCAGGACGCAGAGAGGAGGCATCAAGCTCCACAAGAACTTACTGGTAACGTACGTACTGAGAAACGCCAGGCAGTTCTACATGAGCAAAAACTTGTCGCAGATGCAGAGGACGAATCCGTACGAGGATGTAACCGTAGTCCGAGAAAGGCAAGAATACCTCGAATGGACGGGGAGCTTCACGGAGTTGGCTGATGACTTCTACTGCAACTTTACTGGGGTTGAGTCGGACACTTGGCACTGCGGAGCGCACCAGCCCAACGGTCAGCCTGCAGAGGTGGCGCACCAAGGCGCATCTGCCTGCGCAATGGATTCACCGAGTGACTCTGACCTCATGGTTTCGGACGCCTGTTGGAGCTGTGCGGACAAATCCTCCTGGGAGTTATCTATCCCGAACACGCAAGCCAACCAAAAGACTGTCCTGGACTTGGACACCCATGTGGTGACTACTGTCACGAACGGATACTTCCACACAGACTGTTGCGCGCAGCCCAAACAGCCGCAGGGCGCGCAGTGCTACACAAAAAAGCGAAAGATTGACATAAGTTATCATATCGTTGATCCAGAGTTTTATTTGCCAGACTTTGCGCCAGTGCCGTGTAAAAGAATGAGGAGTGATGATGATTCACATTCAGACTCTGACCAGTTGGACAGCACAAACATCTCCAACCTGATCTCGGTGCTGGGCTCAGGTGGGCTATCTGAGTTTGTGAGTTGGCAGCAAACGGACCTTGAGCAAATATTCGCCACTCAAACAATTTGTTTAAAACACACGCTGTTAACAGGCAGCGGCTGGACCAGAGCAATCGAAGCATTTTGATATGTATGACTATGTGTTTTTAATTTCTTTGTATCGTTTTATTTTGCTGCTTTTAAATAAATCATGACACGACTGCAGTTCTCTCTTGGACTTTTTATACAAAAACAGTGCTGAAATTATACAGAATGGTCATATGCATTTCCATTACTTTTTGCACATTGACATTTCCTGTGCTAGTGCGAATAATTTCTACACAGCATGACTAAACTGTAACCTTTATTTAAATATTATTTTGTGGTGGTGATTTTTTGTTAAATTATTTTTTTCTGCGGGAAAACCGGAGTCACTGGTTTGTATTTCCTGGAGAAATAAGTGAATGCTGTTTTCTCCTTGGAAAGATGTTGGACGACTACCACCATGTGGCCAGAGAAGATCTGTGCAGCTTTGTGCAACAGTTCAACGAGAATTCTTATTCTTATTCTTATTATGTAAATATATATTTATATCAGGGCCTGCTTTGATTAATCAATAAAACAAACAGTCTAAAAACACAAATGCATTGACTTCAAATTACTTGGAAAGAGGGCGCAGCGGTCAACTTAGAAATACAGACAGATTTTGTGTTTTTGTTCTTCTTCTTCTTATTATTATTACAGTTATTATTATTATTAGTAGTAAATGTGCCATCATTTCACTGAACTTGGAGGTTTTAATATGCAATTTCTGAACACAATAACCAGAAGTAGTAAAAGACAAATGCTTATTAGCAGCTCTTGTGGAACATTTGAATCCATTTTTCCTAAAATGAATAAAACAATGAGCTGAGGAAGCTTTCATGCGGGTAGAGGTTTAGTGTAATTATTTGTTTTGAAACAGCAGTCTCACGTGTGCCAAACTCCACCTAGAAAAACACTTTTCAAGGAGAGAGAGCGCTTGTTTTGTTTGCTGTATCCGACGGGGGGCGGACAGCTGAGCGCAGAGTGCTTGTCCTTGAGACATGACTGCCCGAGGGTTTCCCCATCTATATTCCCGGGACAGTCCAAGTTTTTAGCGCGTCCGTCTGACAAGATGCTGGGTGTTTTTGTCAGAGCCGCGGTGAGTCCTCCTTTTCCCCCCTTTGCGTGTGTTTTAAGTGCGTGTTAAAAAAGCGCAGTAACGTTACGTTTGATTTTGCGACATCAGGTCAAGTGAGTGAGTGAAGAGGGAGGGGCGCTGTGCAGAATAGCAACAATGTGGCAACAGTAGGTTAAAATGTAACTTACGTTCACCCAACGTGTGCATTTAAATTGTGCGTTAAGGAATATAACGGAGTATTTTTCTTTTTTTCGGGGAGGGGGTTAGCTAACATTTTGCATAGCGTTAGCTTAGCGTAGCATAGAGTAACTTAGCGTTAGCTTAGTTCGTGACATGGGAAACAGCAATGTGACTCGGAGTCATCCCCCAGTATTATCCACATTCTTGCATCTTTTCTGTCGTGGCGTGCAATAAATACACAAAATATTTAGCAATAACTTTATGTTGATATCGCTAACCGGAAGTTAATTGTTGTGTTCCAGCTTGACATAAATATCCCTACATTTTTTCTAACCGTTACGTATTTAATTCAACCTTATTTGGAGTAATATTAAATCAAATGGGATATCATATGAATGTATCTTCTTATTTTTTGTCAATAAATCGTATAACGACTTTATATTGATGTGTTTTTGTTGTAGCTCCCATCCGAAGGTTCAACTGTGTCAACCTATTTATAAGCTGGCAGAGACTAACACCAGTTAGTCCGAATAGTATAGCTGCTTCTGTCGGTTGTTTTGGTGTCCGTTTTCATGCACCAAATCATCATCTCACTGTAAAGCACGAGCCTGTCTAAGTTATTTACCGTTGTTCGCAACGCCCGAAGCTAGTTCTTGCTTAAACCAGTTTGCAGCGACTCATTAATGTCTGCAGTCTTAGATTGCATGCACTAAACAACATGTTGACACTTGAGGTTAAAGAGATTCAATTAATCTGCAGGGTTAACGAGCCCCAGTGAGATTGTCAATAAGATTACATTTCAGTATTCACACTCATGTATGAATGTACTGGGCTATTTATATATTTAACTGTCTGTTGGGCTTCAAATAGCAATGACACCTTCAACTTTCTAAATCCATTTGTAATACTCCAATTTAATGTGTAATAGCAGAAAAAACAGAAGAGTTTTTAACTTAACAAGATATTATCTTATAGATGCGGCCAGGTATGGTGAAGCCATGTCACCTAGTCAGACCCGTAACGCAGATCCTTGCAAGGCCCCTGACACACCAAGAGGGTCTGCCTAAGCTACCTGTGCCACCCTTGAATCAAACGTGTGAGCGCTACCTCGCAGCTTTGGAACCCCTCATCAGTGATGAAGAGATGGATCACACCAGGAAGGTGGTACAGGAGTTCCTTAAGGGTGGTGTAGGAGAAAGGCTTCAAAAGGGACTGGAAAGGCGGGCACGCAAGACGGACAACTGGGTAGATAAATGGATTTATTTAACTTTATGTGTCACCGTAGACATGATGAGTGTAAAAGCAGTCTTTTGACAGAAGAATCTGTCTTTTGTAATTACATACACTAAATACATGTTTAATTTGGCTGTTTAAGAAATTAAAGTAATTCTTTTTTCGCCCTGGTCTGACTACAGCTGTGTTTGTGTAGTTAACAGAATGGTGGATGCAGTCGGCCTACCTGGATTGCCGTATGCCGGTGGCAGTTTACACCAGCCCTGGAGTAGTCCTGCCCCAGATGCACTTTCATGATCGTCAAGGTCAAATGAGGTGAGAAACCAGCATGCCCTTACAGTATCCAAACTGCTTATCTTAATAATCACAGGCCCACAAACACTAAAAAAAACCCCAGCACTTGTAATGCGTGCAGTAAATTTTCGGGGCTCCAGCAGTACCAGTTATAAAGTTTAATTGTCTGAATATAAGTGCAGCCATTAAGCTGTTTTAAAAAGTGATTTACTTTGTGTTGAAGTTACAGTACAAGCTCATTTTAAGCTGACCTTTGCACAGTCTTCCCTCCACATGCTGGCTATTTAAAGCCCCAGGGCTTCTCATACCATTGCTCAGCTGTTTTTGAATGCTGTGACCCATGGGATATGCAGTGAACATAGGGGCACCATGGAGATGTAATGCAAAAATAACAATGAAGATGATAATAATATATGTGCCAAACATATGAGACTGTGGTAAACAAGCCAGTGCTTGTTTTTGTTTTGTTTTTACTTTTAGCTTCTAAAAATTTAACTGCGTTCCTCTCCATTCCTCTCCATAGTTCATGACTGATTTTGTTCCATCTGTGAACACTATATATGAGCGCTAGCTTTTGGAGCATTGATGCAAAACAAAGCATACACTGACCATTATGTGTAGTAATCTATAATCTGACTTGTTTTTTTTTTTTTTGTTTTTTTTTTGCAGGTTTGCTGCCAAATTAATTGCAGGAGTTTTGGACTTTAAAAAAATGATTGACACGTGAGTTTGTCTGAAATCAATACAAACATTGTACTGCTGTAGCAATAAGCTCATTATCACCATGGCCTGCAGCTGTTTTTTATTTGTTTTTTTTTGTTTTTTTTTCAAAACTGCAAATGAATAATATTAGTTACTGTGTTGTAGTCAGACTCTGCCTGTAGAGTATTTGAGTGGGAAGCCTCTTTGTATGGACCAGTATTACCAGATCCTGTCTTCTTGTCGTATTCCTGGACCAAAGAGAGATATCGTTGTAAATCACGCCAGTGGAAAAACACCTCCGACTCACATCACTGTGGTCCACAACTTTCAGGTACTCTAGATGGCACTGCTGTTCTTTCTTCAATTATAAAGATCCTGATTTTTTTTTTTTATAGTCATTATGAAGAAAAGGAGTAATAAACTAAATCTGTTACTGAATCAACCCGGCTTCTCTTCTAGTTTTTTGTCCTAGATGTGTACAACAGTGATGGCACTCCACTAACAGTGGATCAGATGTATATGCAGCTGGAGAAGATCTGGAACTCCTCTTTGCAGACTAACAAAGAACCGATTGGCATCCTCACATCACAGCACCGCAACACTTGGGGAAAAGCCTATAATAACCTGATTAAGGGTGAGGACAAGCCACAGTATCAGCCAGATGTATTCTATAGATAGAAAGCATTTTTTGTTAGAATCTTGTGATTCACAAGTTCCATTTCCCCCTTTTTTTTTTCTTCTCAGATAGGACGAATAAAGACTCAGTTCGTGCCATCCAGAAAAGTATTTTTACAGTTTGTTTGGATGCTCCAATGCTGCGGGTGTCTGATGACTTGTATCTGAGCCGCGTAGCTGCCCAGATTCTGCATGGAGGAGGTGCTCGTTGGAACAGTGGCAACCGCTGGTTTGATAAGACGCTACAGGTCAGTTTAAAAGAGCGCAATGACTCACAGATCCAAAGTAATAAACAGGATTCTGGCAATGGTTGAGAATTTGAATGTACCTGCAAATCGTCCTCAGTTCATTGTTGGTGAAGACGGTGCATGTGGACTGGTGTATGAACATGCACCTGCTGAGGGTCCACCCATTGTGTTTCTCATCGATTACGTTGTTAAATACATGTAAGTTTATTTCAGATTTTAGACTAGTGTTTCTTCGTGTTTATGATGAGCTCACACTGACTCGGCGGGTCACGTTTTTCTCAACAGGCAGAGGACTCAATTCCGTCGCGCTCCCATGATTCCCCTGCCCATGCCCCAGAAGCTGCGTTTTAACATTACACCTGAGGTCAAGAGAGATATTGAGAAGGCCAAACAAAATATGAACATGTATGTCATGCTGTGCAGTCAGAATGTAGTTTTCTTGTTGCTGTTGTCATTTGGGCTTTGATGTCAGACATTTTCTTTGACTCCCTCTTTTCTCATTTTTGTCAGAATGGTACACGACTTGGATGTGAAAGTGCTTGTGTTTTCTCACTTTGGAAAAAATGTGCCAAAGAAGCATAAGCTCAGTCCAGATGCCTTTGTGCAAATGGCTCTTCAGCTGGCGTACTTCAGGTGAGAAGTCCGCTCTCTTGAAAGGGGGGGAAAGGTCCCGTGGGATGCAGACACTGAGTGCACCGCATGATATACTTTTTTTGTTTTCAATCCAGGATCTATAATATTTGCTGCTCTACCTATGAGAGTGCTTCCTTAAGAATGTTCAAATATGGGCGAACAGATGCAATCCGGTCAACTACTGCAGACTCACTTGAATTTGTCCAGGCAATGCAAGACCCAGCTAAACAGGTACTAGTAAAAATGATGGGCTCTCACAAGCGATGTAACATTTTAAATGTGATCGTAAAAACTGAGCAGTAAATGTTCAAACAGAGCGCAGAGAAGCTGGCACTGCTGCAGAAGGCCATTCAGACGCATAAAGAAAACACGTACAACGTGAGTGCTGAAATCCCCAAAACAACCACTTTTTAACTACTTGATAAATATCACTTTAACATGCTCACCATTGCTTTTTCAGGCAATTCATGGGCAGGCCATTGACAGACACCTCCTTGGGCTCAAGAGGCAGAGCATAGAAGACCTGACCTCTATACCTGAGATATTTATGGACACCTCTTATGCTGTGGCTAATCATTTTAATCTCTCCACCAGCCAGGTATATTTGCATCTAAGAAAAGCCCCAGTGTGTTACTGCTGAGCAAAGGATAATGTGTTGTAATATTTGTTTACTTGCATGTTTGCCCTCATCCCTCCCGTCTCGATGTCCAGGTTGGCTCCAAGACAGACTGTGTGATGTGCTTTGGTCCAATGGTGCCAGATGGCTATGGAGTGTGTTACAATCCCATGGATGAGCACATCAACATCGCCATCACAGCCTTTAACAGCTGCGAGGAGACAAATGCTGCCAACTTTGCCCAGGCTGTAGAGGAAGCACTGTTGGACATGAGAGCTCTCTTGGAAGACACAGCTACAGCCAAGCAGTGATTCCACACAGGAACCTGGCACGGTGTTTTTGTGCCCCCGCCGGGCTGTGGCTGTAGCTGAACCTGGAACAATACCACACTGACACAGACCTGCAATGGACTGAGTGTGTTGGAGCTATGGGGAAACCAGTTTTTAAAGGAATTATGGGAAATTTACCGTGTGACTATCAGTATTGAGATAGAGCTATATATAGGTGTGCGTGTGAACTTTAGATGAGCATTATTTACTAACTGTAATAGTATAAGTACGCCCTCCATTTTTATACTTCAGCAGTTCTGTGTGCTATCTTCCAAATGACTTTGTCCTTGCTTAAGTTAAAGATTTTGAGTGCTTTGGTTTGTTTATTGTTTATTTAAGGTCAAAATAATTGCATATAGTTATAACAGTTAATGAAAAAGGATCTTTCAGTAAGATCCTTTTTCATTTCACTTTCACTTGAAGATATAATATGCAGTTATGAACCACAAGAACTGTATGGTGATAAGTAAATCTGCAGGGAAACAGCCTTCTTGTAATTTCTTATTTTCCTTTTTCAGGGGTGTTGCCTTTGTACAAAGGGTGTGTAGTCTCTGACCAACAACTGAGAGTGTGAGTGCAGGACTCTGTAAAAATACAGAACGAGGGGCATTACTGTCACTGTCTGTCTTCTCCGCTGTCCGTGTCATGAAAAGTCGCAGAGGTCCTTCTGTTCGGGGGGTCTGAGCGGAGCCAGAGGCAATAGCAGCCATCATGGAGCATGCGCTTCAGGTGTATTCCCACAAAACCCAGCAATGCAGCACCTCCCTTCACAGTTGTGATTTAGAATGAAAAGTGCTGCGAAACAATCACGTTATCACAAATAACATTTCATTTCACAGCTATTTGAGTCACAGCTTCGTTCTTGTTAACACCGCTCCTTTTCATCTTTCACCTTTTTCAGCTCGCGTGAGCACCGCTCCTCCCTTTCGCTTTGTGGAGCCAGAGAGGAGGGGCCAAATATAAATGTTGTGTTCAGTTTATAGAAATCACATAACTGATGACTGCTGCATATTATACCTTTAACTCTTTCTTCTCAACAGAGCACAAGTGAACATTGTCAAAAACAGTATCTGGTATCAAAGGCGCACAAATGAATATCGAGCTCTGAAGCTTCCTTCAGAATGCAGGTAGTCTCCGTGAAATTCAACCTCAGCCATATTTCCCGACGCATGCCACTGAAACAGCTGGTTACCTTTAAACACGTTGGTCTTTAAGACATCCATGTCCCGGATCTGAATAACACAACAAGCATATTGCAGTAGTTATACTCGTGCGCTTTTTGTCCTTGTAAGATACAGCATATTGAACCAACACATGTTAGAGAGCTTGTTCGCACCATAATGTATGTAGACTGGGAGTTTGTGGTGTTGAATACTAATCCTATGTGTAGTGCTTGGATTCTGATCTTCACTGAGGGAGGGGCGTTGATGAGCACTCGACAGGTGTGGTTAGTGCTGGACGTTATTGGATTCTCAAACACACCGCTGGGGGAGAACAGCTGAATGTCACAATCTGAGGGGCAAATATGGATCGTTGGTTAACAAGTTATCATCACTATAGTCTGTGTGCAGTTTAGTGCAATTGCAATAAAATTTACAGTTGTCTACAAGGAATATTATAGCTGTGAATTGATTGTTCATAGCTAGAATATCACGTCCTTCCCACCTGCATGGTGGATGGAAAGGATATGAACAAAACAGCCCATATAGCTGGAAATCTTAAAACAGTCTCACTCTATCCGAGGCAAAAGCGTAAAAAACTTACAGTATTCTCATCTGACGTTATGTATTGCAGGGCTTTTGTTTATGATTGCGTTAGACTGTGGAAGTATTCTCACTGCGTCATACAGTACTGTGCAAAAGTCTTGAGCCAAACCTCCTTGATATTTTGTTAGGAAAAATGGGGAAATAGGTGTCAAAATTTACTGAAGATGTGCAAACATGCACGCGTGTAATATATACACTATATAAGGTATAAAACAGTGCTTGTACATTTCTAATTAGGTTTGGTATTATTACCTTTATTCTTCCACACAGCCTAAACCCTCTTAGGCAAGCTTTCTTTTAATTTAAAGTAGTCTTCAGGAATAGTTCTTCAGGCTTCTTGAAGGAAATTCAAAGCTTTTCTTTGGAAGTTTTGATCTGTTGTCTGCCAAAATAATTCCACACTGCTTCAATAATGTTGAGGTCCCAGCTCTGGGGAGGTGAATCCACGATTCACTGTTGCACCTCTCAGCTGACCTCTGACATGCTGACAATAAGTTGAACTAAATAGTTCTGGTTTAGATTCAGACCTGCTGCCACTGATCATCAGTCCATTTCTTGTTTAAGCTGGCATAGCTCAAAATTGTCTCCATCTTTCCCTTTCTTAAGAATGGCTTCTTGAAAGCCACTCTTCCACTGAGAGCATTTCTAATGAGGCTTCAGTGAACAGTAGATTCCACTTTCCTCCAGTTTATCCTCATGATGACTTTTGAAAATTACACATACATCCAACTCTTTGGAAGGAAAATAAGAGTGCCAACCTCAATCAGCTCACTCTCTGGGCAGTATTTTCTTTTAAGGAAATAGTAAATGAATTTTGTATGTATTAATTAGTTTTCTTTATTCTTTTTAAACATACTGCACTACAAATGTATTCAAGTAAAATCAAGTGCAAAGTGGCTTTTGTTATTTAAGAGTAGGTAATGGATAATAGGTATTGATTTGTTAATGACTGGACAGTTTGACCTCATTTGACCTTGAAGAAGAGGTCAGCGGTCCAAAGTAACATGATATTTAAAATTCCCACATATCTTTCCCTATTTACCCGTATGTTGTCAATGTAAACAAAGGCAGTTTTAAATCATTTTGACCTTCAAATCAATCTATCAAGCTTTAAGGAGAGGTCAGAGGTCAAATGTGACATATTTTAAATCTTAGTATGGTAGTTTCTATATGTCGACAATGCACACCACCAAAGACTCATACTTTCTAACTTGTATGGCTTTTGTCAATTTTCAATAAAATTATTAACTTTAACTTCAGTTGATGATCTTGGTGGATGTAACGTAAATTCTAATGGATTGCTAACATGACCCCGCTGTGCCCCCCTGTAGAAAGAGAGTGACACACATGCAAACGCTACCGAACAACAACCTTCTTTGCACAAGTAGTGAGGGGTGGCTTAAGACTTGTGTACAGGCTTGCAAATCTCTGTTAATTCAGTTTAAGTGAATAAGTTTCAATTCACTTGTTGCTGCATCCATTCAAACAACAAATGAAGGATGCTCTTTCATTAATCATAATCCTATCTTTCATGATATTTGACAATCCTTCTGCAAAAAAATTCCTTCTGCAAAAAATTCCTAGTTCTGTTCAAGCACCGTCTTACCTTGATGGTGGCTCCTCTTCTTATTTTTCTGTGAACTGTACGTAAACACAACCCCGCTCCCTGGCGTGAGCAGATTTTGGCGCACCAGCAGGACATTTGTTCTGGTGGTCAGTTCAGTACCTCCCACATGCGCGCACTTCCTCATAAATGCCAGTCGGTCGAAAAATGCCACGTACTCCTCTGTAAAAACGCACGCAGAGTTGCATTTATTTTGCTGCTGCAGCCTTCGCACAGAAAGTAGCAGTATTAGTGTTATTAATAGAACCAACTTTTTCTGCAGTCCAGGGAGCTGGACACCACTTTAATGTGAATGACCTCATCCAAGGGTCGGCCTATGGATACCACACAGCGATCTGTCACATCAGTTAAATCCACTGTGCCTGATTCCTCCAGCAGTAGCTGTCCACATGCACCTAGACAGGAGCAGATGTTATAATATTAATAATAATGCTTTTCCTTCGGTTCTTCATGAGCTCTTAAAGTATTTATGTCTACTGACTTGATTTATGGGTTGGAGTGAGTGTTGTGGCAGCCACTGGGGTCACTGGGATGGTGAAGGCCTCTGTTGGACTAGGAGAAAGTTGGCGTATGCTTGGCTGTGATATGTTTTTAGGGCTTAGAGTGGAATGCAGAGGAGTGGGTTTATCTGATGTGGATGGCACATCTCTGCAGCTGCCCGTGTAGCAGCCCTGGATGGTGATTGGCTTGGGCATGTGCATGCAAATCAGGGGGCTGAGGGGCTCTGGCTTAGAGGGGCCCATGCAGGACACAGCTCTGGATTGGATACCGTAGCCACAGGATACTGAACACTTGAGAGAAACACAACACTTATGACAAGGAAATTTCACAATGTTAGCAATATCATGCTTAATGAGACATCAGTGTCCACTGCTTCGGTATTCAGCGAAGGAGTGGACGGGAGAAAAAAAACAGGTTCAAAAGAGATTATTTCATCCCATTTCTATCTAATAGCCATCCCCATCTTGTGACGTACCTGGCTCCACGGCTTCACCTCCCACCTAAAGGTGCAGACTTGCACCAAGCAGGGCACTGTGATGGCTGGTTTGACAGCTGCATGGCAGTTTTCCTCTGCCACCATGCTCTCCTTGCCGTGGATAAACTGGACACAAGACACAACCCTCTGAGCTACACCTAGGTCACAGGAGACTGAGCAGGGTAACGTCCTGAATACCTTCCACCTGGCCAAGTGACAGTGGTGGGGAGTTCATTATTTTTTTTGCTGTTGCAGAAATCGATTTCAGGTTTGCATTTTGTGTGATCTTCACCTTGCTGGGCAGCTGTGAGTGTTACATGATACCACTGCTGTGGGCTTGGGAAAGTTACTGCACTCCGAATCTTCCACAACCACCTCCTCCCCTTCTGCTTCCCGAGCACAGTACAGCACCCTGTTTGCTACCCCTCCTCCACACGTAACACTGCAGACTCCTTGCTTAGAGCGCCACCTGGTTGTTACAAGAAAAATATTCTGTAATTTTAAAACATTTATTTCAAATCTGCATCCTACTTTCTACACATCTCTATGGTTACTACAGTGTCTCACATAGGAGGGCAGGGTAAAGTGCTGCATATCTCAGACTTGGGATGAGGTTTAGTAGAGGCATCACAGTGGAAGTCAGGCACTCCCAGTGTGGTTTGATGGTCCACACAAGAAAACCACACCTGCAGAGTTCCTACAGCACATAATCAGTGGGCTTTGAGTTACTACATCTGAGTAGACAGCACTGTTTCTGACTAAGGGAGGACTTACCATTGCCGCAGGTCTTTGAACACGGGCTAATAACAGGGCTCCACACATACACACGAGGCTGACTAGAGCGTGGTAACAAATCAGACTTTAGACTGGGTTGTTCCTGGTCAAGAAAGACAACAATTGTAGAGATGTTTCACATTCTTAAAGAACACTGGAGTTCAAGTTATCGTTGATTTTACCTCTCGGTCTGATTCCCACCCAATGGGACACACGTCTACCACACAGGGCACAGAATCGGGGGGTTTAATCTGCTTTGAACAAAAACTTTGATCGACTTCAACATCCACGCCACCTTCAGGTCGGATGCACGTTACAATCTGTTTTGCTTCTCCTGGCCCGCAGATTGCCGAACAATCCCCTGGCTCTGATGCGTGCCATCTATAAACGCACAGACCGAAGATTTACAATGTTAACTGTTCACACTCTGTGAATCTAATAATCAGCATTACATTGCAGATGTCATACCTGGCAGGACAGTGCTGCAGGTTACATTTTTCAATAGCGTGCGGAGCTGTATCAGGTGGACATTTGGAATCTGGAACCTTCACCACATCAGATCCATGTTTCTGAACACACCTTACAGGACGCACTCTTTCTCCCCCACCACAAGAGGCGCTACAAGGCCCAAACGTCCCTGCAGTCCATCTGTAAAATAGTACATTTTACATGTGCTAGTTTGTGCTGAGCACTGTATGTCAAAAGAAGCTGAGTATGAACCCAACCTGGGGGGACAGGGTGCAAGATTACAGGTTGTGTAGAGCAGTGTGGTTGGACGGGGTGTTGAACAGTCATGTTCCTCCAAAGGTTTGCTGGTCTCTTCATCTGCACAAATATAAACATGCCTCCGAACACCTGTTGAGGGGTGAAAGGTGGAAGACGCAAATGTTTACAAGACCTTGGATTTAACAGTTGTAGCCTCCTATAGTCTACATCAGGTATCAAACATAAGGGTGTAAATTATGGACTTCTAACTGTATTTTCATGAATTTTACAACTTTTCCTACTTATAAAGACCTCCCCCACAGCCTTCATGCTACACCAAAGTAGTGAAATAGCAGATAAACAATTAAATGACAGAAAAATTCACAGTAAAATAAACAAGTAGGACATTATCTGTAAATTAACAAGACAGTCTGGGCCTGTATTCTTTAATTTACTACAGCATAATCTCTTTATCATGTAGAAGAATTGGGATGTGCTGTTAACATTGCACCAGAGACTGGTACACTTTTTGTCACTCTTTAGCAACAAAATATGAACTTTAGTCAAGTAAAGATTGCTATGATAGTGTTAGCTTCCTTTTTATTTATGTTGCCAACTAAATGATTTTCATTCAACTTAGTTCCACTTCATTGTTTTCCCCAATAATCTAAGCTCTCAGTAGGCAGCGCACACCAGAGTTTGACAGCCACTGCTAAACACTATTATACAAATGCTTTCAATATGGCATTTTACTTGCAAAAGACATCTGTTTCCCAAACAAAAAAGCAAACACTACACGGTCTCTCAAGGTCTCAAATGATCCCCGTCATCAACAGTATTTTTTTTGTCACTTTCTTCGTTAAGTTACTTACCTGATCCACAAGATACAGAGCAGGGTGTTGGGAAAACAGACCATTTGCCTTTGGGTAACACATCCATTTGGCTGCTGTTTCTGGTAGGCACATAGAACTGGTAGCTAATGTTTGGATTTGTTTTTTCTCCATATTCTTTTCCATATTTGCGATAGATCTACAGTGAGAAAAAACAAAACAAAATCACTATAACTGTTGCACAAAGCCACGTGAACAGTTTAGTAAGATTTCCTCGCCTGACCTGTACTTTTATCTCCTTTTGCAGAGGCCCAGGCACGAGCAGCTCCTCCATCTCAGGCAAAAGGTCAGGTGTTAGATGGATTCGGTACTCCAGGCGGTTTTCATCCAGCGGGGAAGGGTGGGTCATATTCAGAGCCATGCTGCCCATTCCAGACACAATGTACGTCTCCCCAGTCTTTACAGCTGTGGATGCAAAGTTTTAATCCTGTTAAGGTTGTCTTATAGAAATGTAAATCTCCTGTCCAGTTATGCCACTCACCCATATGAGTGAAGAGAGGTGCCCTGTTGATAATATGAACCTGTGTGGCATTCACTGGCACCGAGACAAAGGTGATGTACTCTGAAACAAAAATAAATCACTGATTTATAACTGATGCACGATAATACAGCAGTTATTAATGCCATCAATTATTCTTTTCAAACTAGTAAAGAAAAAAAACCTTTCACACCCCAAAAGCATTAAATTTGCTTATGTACAACAGGGAAAAAAGCAGGAAAACATCATATTTGCTTTACAAATAACTTAAATTAATGGCACTCAGTTTGTTACCTCTGGCCTGACCACCACTGTAGGAGTCAGATATCAACCTGCAGGAAGACCCATTTCCACCACACACCCCACAGATATCCCGTACTTTTCCAGAGTGCAGGACACCATCACAGCCAAACAGCTGATCAGAGACAAAAGAAAGATCACAGAAAGAGGGATATGGCATTTGATCCCTGATATATTTAGCCTCATTAACCCATCCCTACCTGGCATCTGCCTCTTAGACAAGCTGCTGTAGCGCCGAATGGAGGAGGGCTGTCTGTCTCACAGCGAGTACCATCCACAAACTGAGAGCCACGGCTCACTATGAAGTTTTCTCCATCTGACTGGCACATATATCTGCACTGTTCATCCCCTGGTTAGGATAAGAATAAGAAATGTTAGGTGTACACATTTTTCACATTTTGCTCTAAAGAAAAAAAATCAAGTTTGCTTAGACCTACCCTGTGTAAAGCCTAATGCAGGAATCCATGTGTAGAAGGAAGCACTGTTTGGTGGCAGGTAGAGGGGGTGGTTATCTGTTTGGGAGCACTGCTCTGCCATGAAATTAAGTTGAGTGCGCTCACAGGGCTGCAATAAGGTAGATGGTAAGAAAAGTGTTATTTTCTCCTAATAAGTCAAGTTTACACTGCCAAGCCCAAATTACAGTAAGGATACTCTGGCAGTAAACTGAATTTGAAGAATAGCTGATTTGTCCCATGCTCTTATTTTCACATGTGCATGACTTATTTTCTCGTAATTCTAAGACATTTAATCATTTCTGTTGAAATTATGGGCTGCAAACTACTAAGAAAAGCTCATTCAAAGCTGGGAATGATTTTGGGTCCAATGTTCCATTGATTAAACAATATTGACCTATTGTATGGAGGCCCAATGTAAACATAGCCGGTAAGTACTTACTTGCTGGTTACAAAGTTCAGCCTCGATATCTGGGCCCTCACAATCATTCCCTCCAAACGCAGGTCTGAAAATTAGAGGTGACACACCAAAATCCCACATGTTCTTAAGAAGAAGTTCAGCAACATGTTTTTACTGACGCATCCATTTGTTAACCTTGGGTTGTTACATTGCCGCGTACGAAGTGCGACACCGCCACCACACGTCCTCGAGCAGGAAGAAAACTCAGACCAGCCAGACCAGGAGCCGTGAACCACATCAGGGGAGCTGAGATCATCTGGAGACACACAGCGCCCCTTTAGACACCACTAGAAGAGAGGATTGCATCCCGTGAAAAACACACTACTGTTTGATGACTCTCTGGTGCCTGCAGAGCTGTACCTGATTAGGACCACACTCTGTCCCATCCAGAAGTGGCACTAGGAGGCGTTTGCAGGAGCTATTGTCGTCTAGATTGACGTGGCAAGACAGAAAACGACAAGCTGGCTGATGGAAAGGAGAAAAAGGTTGTTAACAAACTGAAAATGTGGTAATGTCAATTTCCCATCCTGTGCCATGAAGACTGTGACATACCAGGTCATTATTGGTGAAAGAGCAGGCTTTCGCAGTGCTACCAAAAGCTATACGACACTGGTCATCCACGCCATAGTAGAGCCCTGGCTTCCAGTCTTGCAGGGATCCTTCCATTGCAGGGAGATCTTTTACACATTCCGCCTTCCCTTCACTGAGAATACCAACAGATGAGAAAACCCAAAGCGCTGACATTATATTGCGCTGAAAGACTGAAGACTTAATATAAATTACGTTTTAAGGATCAACCTCTGTGGCAGATATGAAGACACGACTTAAGAGTAAATACCATATTCAGTAGTGCCAGATGTGCATGATAAATGAATGGCATTTCTTGCACAGCTGCTGTGAACAGGTTGGCCCACCTGAAGAAAGTAAGAAGCTGCTGTCTGCTGCAGGGAGACCAGGTCAAATCCACACTGTTGTAGCCTCCGTCAGAGGCCATCATGAACCCACTCCTGCTGCAGGTGTTTCCTACTCCGTCATGGTTGATTCCAAAGCTGGATGAAATACAATCAAGCATAAAAGATGTTAAAGTAACCATAGTGTAGGATGCTGTGAGCATGCGGTTGTTAAAAGATGACATTCCCTGGCTGGTGACATTTAAAGGTATTTTAAATTGCCAAGAATACCAGAGCAAACAATTACGGTAAAACAGTCTTGAAGCATGTAAAGCACCATTTAAACTGTCAATCACGGTCCAGTATGGTGACTATAGTGAGTGTTATGAGCTGAATTAAACTGCACAGTACAATTAAAGCTTTTTTTTATGGGTCTGTGATTTGTGAAGAATTTCTTGGAAACATTGAAAACATTTCCTGTATAGACAAAAATTTATCTCTGACTGAAAATAGAAAGAAAAACTCACTTAAGGGGGGGGAAAAAGCAATTAAACTGAATTATACTGTTTGATAATTTCAAAATGACAGAAATAATAAGGAATGCCCCAAATTAGACACAGCTGTAAACTAAAGTATACATTTTAGGTCCCGTGGATTATCCCTTTTACCTGTGGCCAATTTCATGAGCGATGGTGATTCCCAGGTCAAAGCCAGTGTCCTCTGTAATCACACAGCTCCAGTCACTGGAGCAAGCCCCACCGAGCTGTGTTACTCCCCTGACCTGCTTGTTTCCATCAGGTAACACCAGGTCATACCTGATTGTGATGGTAAAGCAAAAAAAAAATCATTTTGCTCATCTGCAAGATAATAAAACATCCTCTTATAACCAGATACAGACAGTTAACATACCTTGTAATGTACAGTAGAAGATCTGCATGTAGCGGGTCCGTGTCATTTGAAGGGTTAATCCTTCTGCCCCAGTCACACACACTTCTGAGAGAAGAAGTGATGTTGGTAGACAGCTGGATCTCTGGCTAAAACATGGTCAAATGTAACAAGAGAATTAAAGTACTTTGCACTGAAACTTTTAATCATGTTGCTCACATTCAGAGTCACTATGGATAGCAGCAGCTTAATAAGCTATAGATGTGACAATAGCTTACACAAGCACTGTAGGACTTCAGATTATTGTGCTAAAAAGCTATATCTAATATTTGGTCATTTGTGACTTAACTATAATGAGCTGGAGTCATAACAGAAAGCCACTTACCTCTGGCTCTGACAGGATGATCATGCGGACCAGGTGCACCCTCATGTTGGCACCCAGCGTAATGTCTCTCAACAGCTCTGAGGCCTGGGTGGAAATTGAAATATAAGTCCAATTACTATATTTCATCACTTTCAGTGTATTGGGACTATAGAATTGCGGAGCACTTACACCAGGCCAGACTATGGAAAGAATTCAGCAGACACGGTACAACTTCAGAACGCATTACTGTCTCTGACTTATTGCTTTTAACACCTCTTTCATTATCTGCTGATTCCTCCCTATATCATCCTCACAGCTCCATTTACGGATTGTTCCAGTAAACATTCCCATCCACTAGTTCTAACTTCTTTTGCATGTGTGCGATCAGGCTTACAATGTTGAGGTTGGTGAGGATGTATCTTTCTGTGTCCTGCCTGTGGACCTGCTGGACATCAGGCCCCACCACTACCAGTAGCTCCAGATGGGTGATATCAGGCATCACAGCTGACCGACGCAGTCGCTCACTTACTGCGACCAAGAAGAAAACAGTGCAGACACAGAATGATAACCTGTCTGTGTGCCAGTGGTTGTGTATATACTTTTTTTCTCATTTTGTTGTATTTTCAAGCTTCCATTGACACACATACCTGTGGAATGAGAAGAACCTGGATAGGAAAGTACTCTTGGACTGGTCGAGTGATGAAAAGGCTTTTGAAAGGAACAAAACTTTGTTTACATCTAGTAGTGAAATTAATGCTATGTAACTAGATTTAGACATCTGAGTCAAACACCAAAAAAAACCATGAAAATACTGCTAATTGCTTGTTAGCAGTATGCATGTAAATCCAATAACCAAAGTTAGGACTCTCTGTAACTTGTGGGTTTTTCGCAGGATGATAAACAGCTTAAAGTTGAAGAGTTCAATGTACTTTGCAGAAGTTCCGAGCAGTGGAATGACTAACCGCAGTGCTCCTGTTCACCCGCAGCTTTCCACCTACCTTTTCCAATGGAGAAATCATTAGTGCGCTTAAGCCAGGCCGCAGCAGCAGCAGACAGAACAGAGTCATAAAAACCATGTTTCTCCTTCTTCCTGTGTGTGTACCTGCTCCGCTTTAACACCAGGACAATATGTGATCCTCCTACTCAGGCAGGACAGAGCCAAGAGTCTGTGAGTATGCGTTTATGTAAACAGTAGGGACAAAGTTGATGAGCATCACGCGTCATTTGCTGTTTTTTTGGGGGGTTGGAGACCAAGAGGACAGCTCTTATTGGTTGGCTCTCTCAGCGTGTGCTATGACTAATATGTGTCATTTCTTGCCTTTGGTCACTGAGTGATAAAAGCTATGACGACCCACCGAGAGTTTTTGTATTTGCAGTGATGGCAGCTTCCTTGCTTTATTTAGAAACCAAAAGTCCAACTTTAGACACCCCACCATATTTATGGGCCTTTCCCAGACAACAAATGAATTGTGCTGAATTTGTTACAAGTGATTGTGAAGTTTGTTACCCGTTGTAGCCATTAGAGGGCACACATGATCCTGTGGATGAAATGAAAGTAACGGGGGGAGAGAGCAGGAGCTACTCCACAAGAGTGTAACAAACTAACATCCCTCATGTTCACGACAGAGATGAAACCAGCGTTAAGCTGCTTATTTGTAAGGGCCGAAGATTCAGAGTGTAAGCAATAAAACAGCTCAATTTAAGCAACATTAGACGATCTAATAACTTTGGTCTGTGGCTATAATTAATTTCCTTTACAGTTTAAATTAGGTCAGAAGAAAGACTTTCTTCTCTCCAACTATTTTTAGTGCTTTTTTTTAACACTTGGTGGAGGAAAGCCATTTTAAATATAACTTTATGCTTTGATATTCCTTTGATGACATGAATACAGTAGCAATGAACTTATCAGATTCCATCTGACTTTTAACACAACGCTGGTTTCTCATCCTGCTATGAAAAAGATTCAAGTATAACCAGAATGTATTCCACGCCTTACATAAACTCCGAAATGTTGTGGAAATAGCATTTGACCCTCTTCCTCTCTCACTCGCTCTCTCTGTTCCTCTCCATCCCCTTCCTTCCTCTGGGGGTATAGTTTATCTCTGCAAAGCTAGGATTCAAGCCCCATCTGCCATTAGTCGGCCAGATATCTGCCTGTTGTCAGTCTGAATTAACAGCTGGGTGTCACAAGCATTACACCAGCGTTGCTGCTCCACTAAAACCTCAATGCCATGCTAGATTTGCCGAGCACAACAGACTGTGATGAGCGTCGTCGGAGTCTCATGCCTGCTCACTCTGAGGAGGGCATGAATTGTATATTCATGATGTCCTAAATTATATATATCTAGCCATATGGGATACACAAGTGGGCACAGCAGATGAAGCCTCAGGAAAATTTTGTTTGGTTGTAATTACTGAGGAAGGAGGAAGCTGTTTATGGCTTGAAAAATATTCATAGAAAGTAATCTCTGTTAGATCACTTTGTGCCCCATTTGTAGTTATCTTATTGCTAGAAACTATATTAAAGTCATGTAAAACTGCATGTCACGCATTACGACATTTTGGAAAGACATTTGGTAAACTGGGTTTTTTTCACTGTGAAGTCCAGCCTCGCAGTGTTTAATTTTGAGATGCATTTAAGTAGAGTGGCTCTGGCTTGTACATAAAAGGATTGTCGCTCATCTGCTGCTCTTTGTCATTCCATCCATCTGTCACAGAGTCGCAAAGATTTGTGTGTGTGCAACAACAACAAAAACAACAGAAATGTTCACCTGCCTCTTTATGACAGTCCATCACCAAAACTTTATGTTGGGGAAAAGCACTGATGGCAGATCAAGTATGTTAGTTTTAGTGGATGATTGAACAGAATCTTCTGACCTGACTTTTTTCTGCAAGTTATCAGCTGTAACTATAAGCAGAAGTCCTCGCATAAATATAGCACACCTTTCATGTCTCAGTAAAGCTGCATTTCTGTTCAGACTTAAGTACTGGACTATTTATAAAATTGTCACAGTGATGTATCAGATGCTGAATCAAAGTTACCTTCATGCATAAAAGTACCAGCAGAATGGCCCTGTAACATCTGTTTTTCAAACATACTGACGTTCCTCTGAACATTTATTTCCTCAATTTATGCATGGGTGTCTCTCTCTCTCTGGAAAATCTGTAAACCTAAGAATATTTCCTCCTGCTGGTGGAGTTTCTCCTCCCTTTCAGTGTTCCATCTGCTAATTAAGACAAATATTGTGTTGATGCTATACTGTCAGCCCTGATATGATAGCTTTCCAGTGTTTTCAAGGCAATACGGAGGGTGCTGAAACTTGAAATGTGCAGTCATTTTCCTGGCCGTGGCATTTCTTCCAGGAGCCCCCCAGCTGTTTTAGCATATGTCAGCATATCGCAGGGATGCCGACGTTGCGCCGGCATTTAATGATGCCACTGTGCTGCTGATGGTGATGCCTTAATGATCGTGGTGTGTGGTTTCTGATAAACGGCTATAATCTGCAAGTGATTATGAACAATCATTTTCAGGGGAGGCGCTTTTGTAATATGTGTTTCAATAATGGTGTGATGTGAGGTAAAGCGGTGTTTGATCAATGCATTATTCTGTAATGTTGTCCTGTTTGGAAGTTAAATGACTATAGGAGCAGAATTTTCATGTCTCGCTCTGGAGTTCGAGTTTTCTACACCGAGACTGTTTTATGAGCTAAAATGTGTGGCATCACAGATATGCACAAAAAAAGAATTATCACACAAGGCCGACAGCAGCAGCAAAACACTAGTTTAAAAGTCTGTGATATCACAAAGCAGATACTGTATGTATAAGCATACAGTTGGGTGGTGCAATGGTAATTCAATTGCCTTTCAAACAGATCCAGACAATGCAAACCTTACCTGCTGCAATACCTACTGAAGTTAACTTCAACATAGTGATCTAAAATTAGACAAACATAAGACAGCATTTAGACTGAACTTGATACAAGATGCAGACTTTAGTTTAGTAAACTCAACAAGGCTTCTAAAGTTCTAAACGATCCAGAAAGATAAAAAAAATCTTAGAGCAATTTGCCCCATTTTTGCCATGGCCTCTTTCTCTATTTCTCAGCCTTGTTCTCTCTATTCCTACGGGGCTACTGTAACTGCAGTTGACTGCAATAAGGGACTGCAGGGAAGGATACTGAATACTAAGCTGGCCAAGTCAGACAGCCTACATTTTGATCCAATCCTCCCATGAATTAACAGAAAGCTCCTATCGGGCTATAGGATGATGGCGTGGCAGTTGTTAATGAACAAATCCAATAGCTGAACATCTGTTTACATGATGCTCGGGGGAGTTGAATTTTAATAAGCTACGCATGGAGATGTTTGACTGCAAAGTTTGGACTCGAGCATGAGTAAGAGGAATCGAGAGCAAAAATACAAATGAGCCTTCTGGTTACATGACTCGTCCTCACGTCCTTCAGTATAAAAATCAATACACGAAACTGCAGCGCATTAATCTTTTTCTTCAGACCAATTAAAATTCCTTTCCCCATCTTTTAGCAAGTATGTATCTGAAATCATTTTCCCTTATTCCCATCTTGTGCTCTTTCCCAGCAGGACCCTGCAATCTCCAGATCAGTAATTATAGTAGCCTATGTTTGGATACACCTTACCTGAAATTTGCTGGTATGGTGTCTCAATTTACAATCCCACTCTCAAGCTTTCAGTTTTATTTACTTCTGCCACAGCCCTTCGATTGTGGATTCTTTGTCTTTTGGTCAGACGCATGGAATTTAACAGAAGAGAGTTTCATGAATTTTGGGAAAAGAAGGAACAATCTTTAAAAAAATGGGGTGGATTGTGCAGTTTGTTTTAATAACATAAATGAGTTGCACACACAGACTGTACATAAGAGATGTATGCAACCACTGAGAAAATCCCCCATTGGTTAGTAACGTTTCATCCCAAAGGCTGAGGTGATAGTTGCATCTTAGCATTTTGAAACCAGCCGTAGTTGGGTGTGGCCACAAACAGGTCCCCTCGTAGGGTAAGAAATTACCAATCACAAGGTAGGCCTGCCCCAAGGCAAATGCTGCTTTATTGCTGTGTTTTAACAGAGAGCATCATTTCTAGAATGAACATCATGCTGTGTTTAACAAACTAGCCACTGAGACCATAAAACTCATTAGGAAAGTATTTGCTGGGCTCATAGATCAAGCTACTGAAGGTTTGTATTTCCCACAGAGATTACTGAAATCTTTCTTGTTTTGGTAACAAAACGACCCCCAACCCCCTTTCACTTTTTACGTATCATTTTTCAGACCCGGAAACCAAGCCCACTTTTTAAATACAGTCAATAGCGTGGTTGCCAAGAAGGGATGGGCATTCTTCCAAAATCATCCATCATATTATAACCACAAAAAAAAAAGATAACCTTTTCTTTTTTTTTTGTAGCTCAGTGACTAATATTAGAAAATCATGCACATCCCTACCCCCAAGGCTAACAAACTTTACTCCCTAAATATTTGATGAATAATGAGGCTTTTACCTTTATTTGCAAACCTGTACACAGATGTCTCCCAATCTCTCTCTAGTCAAATTTGTGAATTTAATTTTTGTGGACGTGTACAAGACCTGCAAATCTATCATTAGAGTCATATATGAAGATGTGCAATAAAAACATCCCAGTCTGTATTCAGTTTCAAAACTGTGCTGCTGAGAAAAGCAGACAAGTCGGGCAAGTCTGCAGACACGTTTTCCTTTTGCCCGGAAATTTGTATTTTTAGCAAACTTTATTAAGCATAATTCACTGGATTTTGAACCCAGGCTTTCTCTGTGAAGGTCAAAAACTTGACCCTACCTTACAAAGTTAATATAGTACCTTACGAAGCCTATTTTCAGTAGTAACAGTATTTTTCTTTGACCACAACATTTTGTTTACTATGGTTGAATCAGAGTGTCAGCATTTTATGTTACTAAAAATAACTCACTCATAAGTGATATACATGTATTCAGCTATGTATAAGCTTTGATAAACTTCTGATACCTGAGCCCTCCACACTAGTAGTGTTTTTGGGGAGGACACTGAACTAACTTGCTCCTGATGCCAGACAAGCTCCTTGCATTCCAGCTCCACGGTCGAGTGTGTGTATGTGTGTGTCTGCTTATGTGAAACTCATTACAAAGTCCTTATAGAACCTGGCAAAGGTTGAATAATATTCCGTAAGTGGCCCTTAACACATTTCACAGTTAAGATATGAAAGGAATAAATAACAATACCAGTCTGCATCAGTACAGGGTGTACTCCACTTCTCACTGGGAAAGGCTCCCCTAACCCTAACTGCGACCTTGAATTGGGTAAGCGAGAGAAGATTATGCCTGAAGCCCTCTGGTGAAGTTATTTTAATTTTGACCAAAGGCCTGTGAGTGTTAAAGTTCATACTCAGCAGTGATTCAGCAGCCTTTTGCTGAAAATGTAACGACCCACTTACACACATCATTTATTCACACCCCATTGTTTGAACGGCTTGCTGCCCTAGGGAGGCTTTGAGACTGTAGATGGGCTTTTTAACAAGCTAGCAGATCAGTCTCTCCAAACATGACTTGATGTTATCGTTTTGTAACCAAGCTTTAAAAAAACGAAACCAAGCATATCACGAAACACAAAAACTATTTCAGTGTGTAACTTGGCTACCTGCCTTGTTTTCAACCATTAACATTAAGCGTGATAATTCACTATTAATGGAGGAAAGAGAGAGAACAGAGAGAGCAAAAGAGGCAGGTGATCTTTTTTTGAGTATGGGCTGCTCTGCTGCTGACATTTGAAATCATTGAAAATAGCTTGTATTTAAAATGCCATTGATTTTAGGTGTTTGTTTTTTTTAATAAGTCATTGAATATGTATGATGTGTTAATGAGAAACGCCATTAACAAATGCTAATCATTTCTGTGTTATTTGGTTTGGTGTGAGAATACTGAAAAGTTTAAACAAGTGCAGATATGGAAGTGGATTACTTTGTAGCTTTTAAACATAGCAATAAATAAATAAATAGAAAAAAATAAACCTTTCTTTACTTCACACTTAAAAAGTGATCTTTGTACAAACCAGTGTTATTAACGGTAGTTATTTAGGCCAAACGCTGTAAATCAGATATCATGTAAATTTGGAATTTTACCTCAAACGCAGGACTGCCTTCAATGGCATTGTGGGACTTGTAGTGTTGCTCAACCTTGACTGACCCCGACGAAGGACTAAAAGTTAGATTATTCTGAATCGTTTTAGCCCCTTTACTTAAGGAACTTTGATATTTATGCTAAAAATGTAACTTAGTGCATTTTAATTCAACCCTTTGCCACAATTAATTTTTGTCCGTTTGAACAACAAACTCAGAATTCTCAAGTTACAAACACTAACTTTGAATCCAGTGCAGTGATTAAACATTAAAAAGGGTAAGTGTCTAATTTGAGTGTTATAAAGACAAACCTCACCACCACTTTCAACCATTTTTTTTCTTTCTTTTTTTGTGTGTAAAACTGGGCAGGCAGACTGACCTGTAAACAACGTTACATATAATGTGAATGTGAGTCGAAAAGTTAACCTCTCGCTATATGCCCGGTGACACGTGTAAAGGCTCTTAAAGCACACAAAGAGTCAGTGTGTGTCCAGTGGTACCGCGACGTCAGTGTCTCTGGCACTGAGCTGAGTTGGTCGGGGCCATGCAGCAGAGGCAGCAACGTCACTCCCTGACGGCGGCATCAGAGCAGCACGGACGGCCATCCGCGCAGCAGCGAGTCGCTCACTCCGGAACTCGGCGAAGGAAGACGGCGTCGGACAGCGGCTTTCTGCTGTGGGGCAAATTTTTTCTTTTCACCGCGACTTTCCGCTTTTGTGGCTGAGGTAACCAGAAGCCGCTTTATATGGGAACGTTTTTTTCTTTATTCGTTTAAAGGTGTGTTTTCTGTTTTTTTCCTTGTCAACTAGCTACACGGAACAGCATGGGTACCAAACGTTTCGAGTACAATGACTAGCTTCCCGCACTGTAGCCATAAACTGAGGGTTGCTATGGTACTGCCAGGCAACATCCCACCTGCTGCTGCCTCGACTGTATGTATTTCTCGCTGCTGTCAATCAAAACACGTTGAAATTAATAAAAACAAAGCGCTTTTCGAGGGTTTTAACCAGGCTATACGTTTGTTGAGAATGTATGTATTTTAGTTGTGCTGTTTTGTCTTAGCCAGCTGTTTGAATCAGTCATTTCACAACGTGACTTCATTTTCTGCTCGTTTAGGCTGTGCTGATTTAACGCAGAATACTTTAATAGCAGCCTCTACAGTTAAATTGACAGCACTCTTCTAGCTGCATATTGTGTGATGCCTGCTGGCTACACTCAGCAGCTTAGGCAGTCACTACAAAGGTCGTCTTGTTTTGAGTGTTTTTCCAGTTAAGTGCCCATGTGTCTGTGGCTCTAGGTGACAGTCCAGTCCATTTCTCATGAAATACAGCACATGCCTGTCATTCCCTTTGTAACTGCTGTCTGTTTGTTTATTTTCATAGTGTCTGTGCAATATCCAGGACCAGAAGGCTTGAGCAAACGCAAAATGGTGATTACCAGCGTGGCATCCCTCGCAAAGACATCACTGGCCGTCGACGCAGAGTACAGATGTTTGCAGTGAAGGTGCATAGTGCGTACAGTAGTCTTCTAATTCTGTGGCTCAGACAGCTGCTGTGGTTAACCGTCAGTGCATGCCAACGCCCGGCCCACGGTACAAAGAAATTCCATTATCCCCATCTCTGTGACAGAGAGGAAGAAACCACCATGCCATGTTGTCATGAGGCCAGAAAAGGAGGGAGAATTATGAGTCAGAATGGAGGAGAAAAAAAAAAGAAAACTGTCACTCTTCAAATACACATCTAAACTTGGTAGACAGCTCACATGCTTATTTTAAGAGCAGCACCGGATCTCTTTTGTGCTGTTCAGTTGGCATCAGAGCTGTAGAACCATGAACAGACTTGGCGTCTTTCTGGTATCTTCTTTTTTTCCCCCCTAGAAATTATTACTGAAGCTTTTTAAAACTGTTTCTTTACACTGTGGTGTCTGTGTAAATTCCAAGGATTAGAGCTAACGTTTTAGAGCGAGCGCAAAGTGCAGCGGGGGGCATCCAAGTCGAGCTCTGTTCATTGTATTTTAGTTTACACACCTCCTTATCTCAGCTGTCAAGAGGGAGGACTCTTTTTCTACAGTAACTTACCCTGAGCAATAGAGATAGTGGTGGGAAAGGAGGGGTGGGAGGAGTGAGAAGAACAGAGAATGACTGTGAGGGAGCGAGCGTGCTTAACCCAGCCACTGAGTGACTCTTGTATCCAAGGACGAAGGTAGCAACGCGTCCAAACGCCACTCTTCGCCCACGGGCTGCTGTAAAGAAATGAGGCGGACACATAGGCGCTCCGCAGCGCTCGTATAGACTCAATAGCCTGCTGGGTCCTCTTCACGTGGTCCCCTGGGGTTTGACTCGTCTGTGTGGAGTGCTGATGGCTGAGCAGATCATGACCGCAGCTAGAGTGATATATACAGAACGATTAGCCTGAATGGGAGTGTTTTATTTCCTTTTCTGTCAAAGCAAACTCAAATAAAAGTGTCTTTCTCCTATCTCACCCGTGTCTTCGCACCTAAACTAGCCCCACTTCTCTTGCGTGTTTTGGCAGAGGAGCAGACTGGCGAGGACGTAGTAACAGGTGATACGTGCCAGCGTGGATTTGGGGGCGTCGAAGAGAGCTGAAGATCATGGGTAAATCCAACAGCAAGCTCAAGCCAGAGGTGGTAGAGGAGTTGACAAGGAAAACCTACTGTGAGTAACTGAAAGTGTGTTTGTTTTTTGCTTGTTCTTACAAAGAAAAACTTTGCAGAAACTTTTTCTGTGAGCTTGTCATAGCCTGTTGGCCTGAGGTTAAAGAACATACAGCTTGCAATAGGAATACATAATACAGAGTTTATTGCTGCGGTTTGCTAATCTCATTTTCCACCCACTGTGCACCACACAGGCTTAAGAGTAAATAACGCTGCCTGCTGGGATGCTTTGGGATGCTATACATTTTTCACCACTGACAGAGCAGATGTCAGTTGCGAATGATCTCCTCATTTGTTTCAAATTTCAGATTCTTGAATGTATCGCAGACTGCAATCAGCTAAGGCTGAGTAAAAAGTTGCAAGCGGGGGTCTTTAAGTTACGCTGAGGACATAGTAGAGTTTGTGGCAGCTGTAATGATAGCTTTTCTTTACCGATGAGAATGTGGTTTTATGTGCTGTGCTTGTAAACATGCTGTATGTTCTACTTCTAATGTGACAGACATTGATAAATTTAAACGTAGAAAGGGTAAATCAATTGTGCTTGTGCTTGTGCCGCCACACTTATAAATTGCATTCCTGCGTCAAGATCGATGGATGGGGTGGACTCACAGAAAGGGGACTGACCCTCCGATAAAGAACTGTAGCGAAGGTGCGACTTTGTAATTATATCTTCGATTGTTGTTCCCGTTGATGCATTAGGGTGCAAATTGACTGTATTTCTACCATCTTACCAGCCGTTGCTTATCAACGTCTGCTCAGCTATCACTTTGGATCACATTTCTAATTACCACCAGCAATGTCTGCTTGGTATCCACTATATTAACCACTTGTGTGTTATTTTTGGAGCACAGCATTGCTATTATTATTATTATTATTATTATTATTTGAGCACCGTGGTGTGCAGGTGTGGGTGGGAGTTGACATCCCCTGGCTGCTTAATGACAGTGTTATTTGTGTGGTTGGTCTCTCCACAGCAGAACCAAGGAAGGCTGTTGTAGCAGGAAATTGCTGTGGAGGAAGATTAGACTTCATGCTGGGCTGGACTGCTTGCTGCTGTCCCTTTCTCTCTCTCGCTCTCTCCCCCTGTCTGACTGGTTTTCTCATTCTCTCTTAACCTTTCACCCTGTCTCTTTTGCTTTTCCCCCTAACCGCCCTCTTTGAGCAGGGAATGGAATAGTATAATTAGGATCTTATCTGGTTAGCATCGCTGAGAGGGGCTCTGAGCTTTTCTCTCCCAGCGTGATCGTTCTCTTGTTGCTACTGTTGTTGCTTGACTTGAGACTATCGTTTCTGCTTTCCTTCATCCTGTTACCTCTTTCTCTTGCGCTCCCATGAGAAGCGTAGTCTGCCATTTTAGTCAATGCTTTCCTTTGGTCCTTGACAGATTGGGGACTCAGTAAATTTCCCTGTGCCCCTCTGTTTGTTTGTGTTTGTGTGTGTCTGGTAAAAGATGCAGGATGTTTTGCACAGAAAATAATGTGTGTTAAAAGGTAAACAGCAAGGCCAGAATTGAGGCCCATTTATTTACGAGGAATAAATGCTGACATCTGGATTTATTGTATTTTAGAAAATTTCTTATGAGCATTTTTTTTTGTTATCGTCAGTAAAACACCTTCAGAGACAACAGTAGGCTGTGCAACAGCTCTCACTAATGAGTGATTTTTCTGGTCTTTAGTGGAAAACAGTAGGGAATAGTTACAAACTCGCTCCTCCCCATAAATGCTTCCCTGAATGACTGTTCTGGCATTACATGGAAGGACCAGCAATCCTATTAAAATGTCTGCAGGATGTAGCATAGGCCCATGTATCAGCATGAAGATTTTTTTCTTTTTCTTTTTTTGAAGTGAAAAGAGACAATGACACTCATAGCGATGGAGGCACAAGCTGAATGTGTTCTAGCTAGACCCTGCAGGGCCAACGACTGAGTGGGCCCCGCACCCTCCTGCAACTGGCTGATTGCATTATTGCCCATTGCCGCTGACTGAGTTATGTAACACGGTTTTTTATTAAATCGCAGCCATGGTAAATTGCCTCAATTTCTGACTGCAGCAATGGCTTTTGAGGCCAATTTAATGCTAGCTTGGCTTGGCTAAAAGTAGTGAGATTGACCCTGTCATTTACTGACCAGAAAATGGTCACAGGATGAGTTTCTCGGTTTAAATGCTGAGCAGAACAAATTGAGATGGAGATATATGCAGAGCTCCTTATCCGTAGTCCCTGTATTGTTTTGCTCTTGATCTGAGGTAGTCGCATTATCACAAACATTTGGTAAATATCATGTTTTGTGTTTCAGGTGTTTATTTTCTTTTTTCCCAAATTTGTTGTGAAGGTTGTTTTTTTTTTTTTTTTTTTTTTTTTTTTTTTTTTTAAATTTGTCTGTCTCCTACAATGCGAGACTGCTGGATAATGTAATTTTATATTTTTATTTTTATTTTTTTACAGGAGAATGTAGCCTTGCTTACTCAACACTTTTTACCCTCTCTGTGTTTTACCTGGCTAGTAACCATGACTATGAGCTGCTCAAGGTTCAACATTACAGTAGATGAAATTAGTGATTAAGTTACTGTCGTTTTGTTGTCTTTAAAAGCCTTTTATTTTCCCCCGGGCCAAACAGAAGTGGTGGTAGACAGCATCTATTGTCAGCTTGCTGCAGCAGCAGCAACATGAGTTCAGAGAGCCTCTCAAAAGACCACCTGGTTAAACTAATGCTATTGATTTCCAGCCCTTTTTTTTCATTAGTAATCCCAGGAGCCAAGAGGCTGAAAATTACTTTGGTTACTTGAGAGAAAGTAAAGAGACAAGGGAAAGGCATGTGGGAATGG
The DNA here is from genome assembly GCF_057382185.1 of Mchenga conophoros. NCBI lineage: Eukaryota > Metazoa > Chordata > Actinopteri > Cichliformes > Cichlidae > Mchenga > Mchenga conophoros. Next base: position 13,007,353 of record NC_140537.1, read on the forward strand.
TTGATTACATACTGGCAGATAGTAGTGCTTGTGTGGGCATGATAACACATCCTGCCACATAAACAGTTCTTTTTCTTAAATCAGTGGCTGACCTTCATTCCCTCTGCTTTCCTCGTCTTTTTGTGGCTCTCTAGGGTTTACTCCCACTTGTCTACTGCTATACAGGATATACTAGAATTAATGAATTCTATTTTCAGCAAAACAAAAGCTGTATTCCAATTAGGGCTGGGCCATATTATACCGTTCACGGTAATACCGGTATAATGTTAGGCAACGATAGGAAAATGAAATATCGCGATAGAATATGAGTAAACCGCGCATGCGCAGTGCCTTTGTTTTCATACGCACATGGCCGATTGTTGAGTGAAACAGATGAACCAGAATTGGTTTGTAAAAATGGTGCAACTTCAGTGATGTGGAACTGGTTTGGTGTTTGTCCGTCAGATACACGACAAAGCACATTTTTTTTTTGCAGAACATGCAAGCGGCCGTCGTTATTGTCGTATTTGTCAGACTAAGATGCTCTTAAATCTGGGAGTAATCTGGGTCCTAAACTCCGTATGCTTCAGGTCAAACAACACTGCAGCATCACTGAGAGTTTAAAACTCTCTAAATTCTTTCATCTTTAATAAAACGATCAGCATTGCTGCTTTACCAGGTGTAACTATGAAGTTTAACTTCCAGGCATCCATGAAAACAAAATTTATTACATTTAACTGAGTTAGAAGTTAGCAGGAAGCTAGCGGAAGTTAGCTCGCTAGTTTCGCTAGTTACCTAAGCATGATATCCGGTTGTTCAGTCTGACGTCACTAGCCGTGTCTGGGTCTAAACTCCACTGCAGGTCCATATATCAAACGATCACTATGGCATTACTGAGAGTTGAAAAACTGTCTAAAGTCTTTCATCTTTAATAAAATGATCAGCGTTCTGCTCTACCAGGTGTAACAATTGAGTTTAACATCCAGGCATCCATGAAAACGGAATTTATGACATTTAACGGAGTTAGAAGTTAGCAGGGTGTTAGCTCGCTAGCTTCTATCTAAATACAATATAGCATGTCCTGACTGCGGGGTTTTGGAAACAAATTAAAACGTACAGCTCTGCTATCACTTCCAGCATAAATGAAGACAGAAAACTAAACAGCAGTGACGTTTGTAGGGTTACTGAAGTTGGGCTAGCTGGTATATAATGATTTGCTACGTGACCGCTAGCGACACAGCTATGTTAGCATAATATAAACAAGCTAACTTTTTTTCCACTCGATAAAAGTTAACATGAGTTTTCTCGGTGGTCAGGAACAAATGTAATCGCATGGCAGGATGCTGTAAAAGGACCAAACTTCAGCCAGGAGAACAACTGAGATAATCCATCCATAATACGAGGTTAGTCATTCATATACTGCTGTATGGGCTGGGCTGTAGTTACATCCTAAGGTTTTAAAAACTGAGCTTAAATAAATGATTAGCGGTAATAAAAGCCGAGGGAGGTCAACAGGGATCACTGACTGTTTTAGGAGCTTTTTGAGATCAAATATCAGAAAATACATGTTAACAACACAAAAGCCATATTAAACGCAGACTACTTTAGACCGGAAGTAGGATTCGTCGTGTCATCACTGAACAACCGCATGTTCTGACTGAGAGATTTCTGAAAAAATTCAAACGTACAGCTCTGCTTTCACTTCCAACATAAATGAAGACAGGAAACTAAACAGCAGTGACGTTTGTAGGGTTATTGAAGTTGGGCTAGCTGGTATATAATGATGTGCTACGTGACTGCTAGCGACACAGCTACGTTAGCATAACATAAACAGTGAAGCTGGAGGACAAACACTAACACTTTTCCACAACTGAGATAATCCATCCACAATACAAGGTTAGTCATTAATATACTGCAACAACATGGGAATAGAGCAGCTGCCAGAGAATTCAACATTAATGAATCAATGGTACAGAAGTGGAGGAAGCAAGAAGAATGAGTTTAATAAAGTTTGATTTATCTGACTGTTTTGTTTCACTTAATGTGCGTTATAATCCCGTGCACCTTATGGTCCGAAAAATACGTACTGCACACTACAGTTTAATGTTGCAAAGCACCTCTTTTTAACTTCAGTGGATATTATACATGGTTATGCTCAGGATATGTCAGCCCATTTCTACTGGAAATGCCTTTTGGTTAAACTTTCAGCAAGGAATTTGCATTTGCACTGTTACATTTTTATAAAGCTTTAATGTACATAAAAACCAGCTTCTTGTTTAAGTGAAAATAAATGGAAGGTTGTCTTTTTGCGCTAGTAATGTTGTGGAGTTGTATTTTGTCTCACATCAATTATATCGTCAGTTAAATCGTTATCGCAAATTTTCAAATATATCGTGATAAATATTTTTGGCCATATCACCCTGCTCTAATTCCAATAATTGCATGTTGAAACTTAATGTTTTTTTTTGTTGTTGTTGCATAAAACATGTTTGAAAGCCTAGTACCAATATGGTTGGCTACCAGGCTCCTCTATTGTGTCTGATATGCTAAGTTTTGCATCTAGCTAATGTCACTCTTTATTTCTCTTACAGTTACAGAGAAGGAGGTGCAGCAGTGGTAAGTGTGTGCATGCATTTTTAATGAGATTTTTTTTTTCCTTTGTTCATGTGGGGCTAGTCAAATATTAGCATTTAGCAGCGTCTTCAGTGACAAAGCTCGCTGGAGTTAGACGCTCCTTTCAGGTTTACTCCTTTGCATTAATCTGACAGCATCTGAATGTGCTGGTTTCATGTTTTTTTTATATAAAAGATACTGTGTCATTTTTAACACACCACAAATCCAAACTGCATGCTGTATTAACAGATTGGCAGGCACAAAAGTTTGACTCAAAGTGTCTCTTCATGAATTGCTTGGCTCACTGATAGCATGGTTGTCTTTGGAGAATGCCTTTAATTGCAATAATGTGAGAAATAATAGCATCTTGCTGGCTGTGTTTCTAATTTACAAAAGGTATTTACCTATGATGCACTCCTGATTTAGACCATCCGGTGGAGATCGCGCTCTCTATCTCTCTCAGCCTTTGTGTGAGGGGCAGTGACGTGCAGCATACATAAACGGAAAAATACACACTCGAGAAAGATATTTACAAATGCGGTCACACTCAATTAGAATCGATGTTGAGAGCTGTCGTCGTCACAATTAAAACAATTCTTTGGCACGTAAAGTGAAAGGTGTGCATCACGATCAGGTAAACACAGTGACCTTGACAGACTGACGAGGTCAGCATCGTTACATGTCCCAGGTCTCAAAAGGGTCAGGAAGTTTTACATTGACCCAGCTGGAAAAAACCCTTTTCGATGTATCCCTTCTCAGGATTCGTTTTCTTGAGTCAGCAAACAGTGTTGCTGGATTTGGTTTGATAGTCGATTTGGAGCCATCTCCTTCACACTTCCCTGAAGACAGATGAGTTCTGAAAATAGAATGACTTTGAAGCCTAACTGAGACAGAATGACTTTGAAGGCTGATAATACTGATACAAACATTTCCATGATGCATTCCTCCACAACCTTTTTGCTCTGTTTGCAAAAGGGATGTCTGATAACAGAGGAATGGCAGGGGTGCAAGCTGTTTCACTTTCAGGCAGTCATGACTACTTGGCCACAAAACCTACACAAGGTTGCTCATTAGTAATCCTTCCTGTCAGATTCTGTTCCTATTAGTCACTGTGACCTGAGCCAAGATGGGCTCATAGAGGTCTAGCCTTTGTCTGATCCCCGTCTATGTTAACAGCGTTAAAACATGCACGTCAATGTGTCAAAACGAAGCAAATTCATAAAACAAAGACAGTTTAAGCCAGGATATTGCATAAAAGTGGGCCCGGAGCAATCTGCTTTTATTGTTAAGGTGTGAATTTATGGATCTTTTTGTGAAGGGACAATTTGACAGCCTCTGGCAGATGGATAAGAAACAATGCTTTCTTCATTAGCGGAGATGATTCAAGCGTGAGCACAGTCATCTCTTTTGTTTGCCGGGTGGTGCTATTGGGCTATTATTTCTTTGAAAATCCAAATCAAAGTAGACCATAAATCAGAAAAAAGAGCTCTGTAATGAAGTGATGACTCTTCAATGTTCACATTTTAGTTCTCCTCCTTTTGACGTTTTCATTTCATGACCTAATTCCACATGCGTGAAAAGAGCTTTGCCTTTAGAACTAGTTGCTCTTCATGTTTCCTGTTGGGGAGTTTTTTTGCAGGGGGAAAGGGAGCCACGGCACATAGCAGTAGTACAGCAGCATTAGATATCACTGGACATTGGCAGGTCCAGAGCCTTCGAGCTGGCCTGTCTCTAGGGCTGCCTGAGTGCACTGGGGCGGAAACCCTCCCCTCCCCAAACCTCCACCCCGCCGGCTGTGCAGCCAGCTAGCTCGCCATCGCTCTCGCTGTCTTTCACAGGAAAGTTTGCACGAGCCCTCACTTGAAGATCAGTAGCAATCAACACGGCTGAGTGTGAGGGATGAGAGGGAATTTTACCAGGGGGAATGCCAGATGGCGTGTAATTAGAGCACAAGCACAGACACAGAAGAATTAGCAGGGTTAGATAAATGCCTGTGTTGTGCATTAAATTTATTCTCCTTTCTAATTCTCCTCTAAGGGAACATCATTAGTATGCCCGCGGCCTACCTGAAATCAATAACTAAATGCCATAGCTCAGTGATGTTCCCTGCCAGCTAGGCAGGAGCAAAAGAAACATCCTGCACAGTACCAAGCCACCGTGGTAGATGCCAAAGAACACAACCAGTGCCAGAAAATAAATATCTTATCTTCATCCCAGCACCCGAGAGTAGTCTGATCCACAATGTCACATCCCCACAAGTACAGCACGTAGTTGCACTATTACACCGCTTCAAGTACAGGCTGAACGTGTGTGTGTCTTAGCACTAATGTCACCAAGTAGGATCTCTTGTACATGACGTGTTCTTGGCAAATGAAAGTGATTCGTATTATGAGCAGCTGACACTGCAAACATGTTTACACGTTGGTGCAGTGCTTACTGTATCCACTATATCTACAGTTTGAGTGTACAGTGCATATGTAAATTAGCTGTTGTATAGTTGATGTGTTTCCCAAAGTTTGGGATGCTGTGCAAAATGTCAGTAAAGGTGCACTTCACTGTTTAAACCCTGCTTTTTGTGGAAATTGTGCAAAGACAGCGTATCAAGTTGTTTTATGATTTTATTTTATTTTTTATTTTTTAATTTAATTTTTTTTTTTAAATTTGATGCTAGCAAAATGTTTAACAAAAAAGGGGCAGGCTTAGTAGTCTGACTTATTCTTGCCGTTGTTCTTTTAATGTTACAGTTAAGTGGCTGTCTGGTTGATGCACAATTGATTTCACTTGAAATAAATAGTTAATTATTTAAATATTCAGCTATTAAAACTGAAACACTGTGGAGCTGTAATAATAATAATCATAAGATGAAATGCACTACTGCATCATTAGAGCTCTTTTATTTTATCATGTGTAAGAAATTATTTTATAATTGTTGGCCTGTTGCTATTAACTGCTTAAATGTCACTGGATTAGTTTTGCATACAAGTATATTTACAGGTCTAAGGAAATACTACTATAGACACTGTAGTCAGGCGTTCTCACATTTTGAAACCTTGAAAATGTTGTAGATGTGCTAAATTACTGGAAGATGTTTTCTAAGATGGTAATTCCTTATGAGTTGCAAAAAGGGGGGGAATCCTTATTTACGCAGCTCTGAGGTACTCAAGTGATTTTAGCATTGCATTAAAAAAAGATTGAGTTCCTCTGAAAGAGCAAAAAATTAAAAAACTGTTCAAAATTAAAGCAGCCGAGTCCGCCCTATCCTTTTATCCATTTCCCATAATGCAACAGAAAATCACCTTCCATTAGACTGCACTTGCATCTTAAATGCTTTCTCCTCTTAAATGCCATACCTCCTGCTTGCAACACAGGCTTTTTGTTAAATTTTAAGGCTCGAGCTAAAGTCGAGAAAACCCAAACTACATCAACAGTCACTCAGTTTTTTTGGTTTTTTTTTTCTATAAAGTTCCTTTTAAACCACAGAAGATTTGCTTTCACAGCCCGAGAAATGCTCCTGATGGGAGAACTGAGCCTTTGTGTGTAAAATTGATGGGTTGCCCTTCTAAAAGCCTTCTTTTTGCCATGCATAATGGCTCAAAACGCAAAGCAACAAAGTGTCTGGACAACATCATTTTTGCTGATCTTCATCTCAGTGAATTCATTTATCCTCTGGACAGAGAAGGATATAAAACAGCATTTTTGCCACGATTCTCAACACATTTCCAAACTGTGATTTTTGCCATGCAGTGTCTTGTTACTTATTAGAAAACAGATGCCAGTGCATCTTTAAGCGCATGCATCAATATGGGAGTGCTAATTTATTTTTGCTTGTCTGCAATGAGCTAAAATTTGCTGATATTTGACCCTCCTGATCTGACATTATTTAAAAAAAGAGCAAACTAGATGTGATATTGACAGAATAAGAATATTTATTTTAGATGTGATTCGATGAATTCATATTCCTCTCACTGTGGGTGTACCTATGATACAGTCTTCAGTGCCTGAAAGCAGTAAACGGAGAATTTGAATGCACTGTACTAACGGTTTTTGTACTAATTGTACTAGTTTTTGTACTTGTAATGTTCTGTGCTTGAACATGAGCACTGTATGTACAGTATGATAGAGCACATTTCATTGTCTTCAGTCTTTTCTTTGATATTCCCCCGTCAAGCATTAAAAATGACAAAAGAATTCAGGTGAAATAGGTCGGCTGTGGATTACGATATGCATTGTGCGTTCGGTTCTTTGAATACCAATCAGGTTATAGCCTGCATAGTTAAGCTAGGCTTTCTTTTTTTTTTCCCTGCATGTATCTCCAGATAATTCATATATGAGAATTTTGTGGTTCTGCTCTCTTCTCGCTTTTCTTCTCGCTGAACTTTTTCCCAGCTGCTCCTCAAAGCTCCTTGCCTATTTCTTTGACTGTAAGGAGCTGGCTTCATTATCTCCCGGGCAGATTAAAAGTAAAAGAGTTTAAGAGGAGTGAAGAGTCAGAGTGTGAGTGGAAAAGATCGCCCCTGGCCTTCATTCTTCATCAGAACGCGCTTTCTCTGGCCTTAATTATAGCCCAGTCTTATTACGAACAGCCAGAGCTTAAGCAGAGACGAACACGCAGTGCTCCCTTGTGTGAACTTGTGTCATTTTTGCTGTTGATTAAGAGGAAAAGCTTTTTGCAATGCTTTTTATAACTAGAGTGTTATTATTTCCCTGTCATGTCCTCCTCCTACTACTATTCATCTAAGATTTATTTTTGTAAAGACTAAATCTCGCTTACTTGCTTCCTAACCTGTTCCTGTGTGGTTAGACTCTGTGGATGCAGACTTCCCTTATGAAGACAGAAGAACACTGCCTACCTTTGAGTGATTGCGCTTGAAATTGCTTATGAAATGCTTCTATATTTAGGCTAATAGAGATGTTAAGTCACTCTCCAGATATGGTATTTCCAGAGGGCAAGAGGAAGCTCTCAGACTTATCTACCAGCCACGCATATTATCAAAAGAGGAGCAGAGAGTAATTTGATTAGAGTTAACCACCCTGGGCTTGCTATTGGATTAAGGCGATCGTCTTATCTGTGAATGAGACAAATAGCTTTGCACTTTACCTTTTTGATCTAGCGCACTCTTTCAGACTGAATCAGTAATGCCTATGGTAAGAGTGAGGAGGTGACTTCAGTCTACTGCTGCTGTCCGTTCTAGTCTTGATTATGAATTCTCGTTTCGTATGGTTGCATTGCATAAGGCTGTATTACTTTTTAAAATAATCTCACAGTGCGCTCTGTTTTTCTTTTTAGGTACAAAGGTTTCATCAAAGATTGCCCGAGTGGGCAGTTGGATGCTGTGGGTTTTCAGAAGATATACAAGCAGTTTTTCCCTTTTGGAGATCCCACAAAGTTTGCCTCCTTTGTCTTCAATGTTTTTGATGAAAATAAGGTTTGTAAACAAATTCATATGTTTTATTAGCCTTTTAGGGTGTGTAGGGAAATATTAAAATACCCTTGCTAGTTCACAGTAATATGATCATTTGGGGCTGGCATTGCCGTTAGATAAAAGGAGTCTGAGGAGAGGGCTAATCTGGAGGTTTTTGTTCAGATCATGTCAGTTTGTGAGAACAGCATCTCTTTCTTTGTGAACATCTAGGGACTACTGAGCAGAATAAAAGAGAAGTGTTGTAATCTTTTTCATTTTAATTATTATTCCAGTGCCATTATTGTTGTATTTTTCCCCCTCAGAGCTGTAGTCTCTCACATCTGTATACACACAGTTTTTGAACGAGAGCTGTTTGTTTTGGGCATTGTCATAAAAATTATAGGCAAAAATGTAATTAACTATTTCCCCATTGGGACGTGTACATTACCTACAACTGAAGAATCTAGCAGTGCCAGTGCAGATATTCTTTCTGTGATGCACACTGAGTGCTCACATTATGTATTTCTGGCAACATTAGCACAAAAAGAACCTGGATATATTTTACACTTAAAGATATTATATTACACTAGGTACCCCTTCTTTTTGCTCAAAAAGGAGCAACGAGCTGCAGTGGAGTCTTCGTGTCTACAATAACCTATAATTGTAACCCAGAGAATGTGCTGTTCTCTTTATGGGGTGAGGGTTGGAGGATGTACTGGCAAAGCCAACAAGATAGATGCATTTTTCTGAAGAAATCCACCTCACTGTAGCTGTACGTGATCATTGTGATTGTGTTTGGGGACACAAACTGAAGAAGAGCAGTTCGCAGAAAGCTGCTGAGCCCCCCGGAGGTGTATTGACTTGAGTTAAAAGGCTTTGTGTCAGGAAGATCACACAATCCCCTTCATCTGATGTTTATCTGTGACCTTCATTAGCATTACGCACCCCGTAGTTAGAGAATGCATTGATCGTAGCAGTTTTTGGGACTTGTGCGATCTGCAACACATGACTTTAGCATTTTCTGTCTAGTCAGCTGTCTGGTAGAGATAGCATTAGCTGACCCTGAGGGGCACAAAAACACCAGGCTTTTTTCCCCTGCTTTAAAGAATACTGTGGCTAAACTTGCAGTGGGCAGCTGACTTAGCAGAATGTAGGAAGACGACAGACTCCGTCAGCTGCTTGAAACAGGAAGTCATAACATGATGGATTGGTTTGAATTAATGGCGTCTGAGAAACTTTGAGTTGTGTTTTTATGATTTTAGAATCAAGTCAGTAGACCACTCTTTGATGCACAAAGTGTGGATTTAAAAGTGTAATTCGTCTTTTTTTTGTGGGGTTTTTTGTTTTGTTTTGTTTTTTTAGCTCAGCGAGTCACATTTTAACAACACTTAGAGAAAACTAAATTTCAGAGTGGAACGGTTCCTGCCCCGTTGGACAGAATGATCACTCGCGTCCATTCGTGATGTGAAATGACTGGAAAATGCGAGGCGTCTTTGCTCCCCGTATGTTGTGGTCGTATGTTTGCCTGCTGTAATTTTTAGACTTTGAGCCAGTAGCATTCTTCTTACTAATGACCAGAGGTGACATATTTCTACCTCAGGAGAGAGCCAGGTGCGAGGCAAAAAATAGCATCTGACTTGGAGCAAACGTCTGGCCCCATTTTCAGAAGAATCCAGCAAGGACATCATGAAAAGAACAGGACAGAGTTTGTGAAAGTACAGCCACTGCAAGTGTGAAGTGAGAGCCTCGTCTTGTCTCTGGGCCATTTCTCTTCACTCTCTTTCTCTCCCCTCTCTCGGTCGCTCTGCAGGATGGACGCATCGAGTTCTCCGAGTTCATCCAGGCCTTGTCAGTGACTTCCCGGGGGACTCTAGATGAAAAGCTGCGATGTAAGAAGATGGAATCTCCTCTCTTGTTGTTAATATTTAAATGACAGTAGTACAGACTTCTAGAGAGAAAAACGGCAAATAAAACCTTGACTTAATTTTTAAACCTGTGACAAAGTGTGACGATATTTATCCTCCTTTTTCACCCACATGAAGCCCACATATTTTAACTTCTTGTCTTTGTACAGGGGCTTTTAAATTATATGATCTCGACAATGATGGCTACATAACCCGAGACGAGATGCTGAACATTGTAGATGCCATATATCAGATGGTGGTAAGTTTTCCCAAACATTAGAGATCTAATCCTGACTCGTTTTAATGCAAACACCATATGAAGCATTATGATGTTGCTGATGTCGTAGGGGAACACTGTGGAGTTGCCTGAGGAAGAAAACACACCAGAGAAGCGTGTGGACCGCATTTTTGCAATGATGGATAAGGTCAGTGTTTGAGTACTAGAGATGTAATTAGTAGGGGTGCAACGATATTCGTATCGATATTGAACCGTTCGATACAGTGCTTTCGGTTCGGTACGCATATGTATCGAACAATACAACATTTGTAATTTATTTTATCAACTTTCCTTCTGACGATGCTGTCTGTGTTGAGCTGCTTTGATGACCTCACACACCTCCTTCAAACTTGGCTCCGTCAACTTGAACTCTACTGATGGTGGGGCAGGGTTGATGAGAGCTTTGTTTGGTCCCAAGTCTTGTTCCCTCAATGGGTCACTCGTGGTCTCATGAAGGAAGTTATTCACCTCCTCTGCTGAGCACTCCAACTGCCCGCTTCGCTTGACCCCTAGTAAATAGTGATAGAGCAATATCTGATATTCATTGAGACTGACATTGATATAGTCATGAGTTTAACTTTATTAGGGCTTTCGTCTACCTTTGTTGCCACCCTCGGGGCTTTGATATGGACGCTGTTAAGTTTAGAGCTGTTAGCTGTATTCATCACAGTGTCACTAACACCGCCTGCAGTCTATAAACATCATATATATATATTCTCCTCCACCTCTAGCGCTCAGTGCTGGTGCCCGCTCTGTCAGCTCCAAGAATCTACTCGGCTTTAGTGAAAGATGAGATGCTGCCTGCATGGGCGTGTTTGTCAGCTCACTACTGCCAAGATCAGCCCATAGGAGTAACTGTGCAGCACAGCAGCACTTAGTGATTTGTATTAGCTGAGAGTGGTGACTGTCCAAGTGCACTGAACCAAACATCAGTCCCAATAGCGTAGAATAGGGGCAACATGACATGGCCTGAGATGCTTTTTTGCCCCCTGCTGGAAGGTGTGTGTAAAAGCATCACAGGGCTTCAGCTCGATATATTTTTCTGTTTTTGTGTCGTGTTGCAGAATGCAGACGGGAAGCTGACTCTGCAGGAGTTTCAGGAAGGATCAAAGGCAGATCCCTCAATTGTTCAGGCATTGTCACTCTATGATGGACTTGTGTAGGAATGTAAGGTGAGTGGGGTATTAATCAGCTGCTACCTGCATACCTACCCGCATGGGTGATTTTTCAGTTCCCGGTCATGCTTCAGCCTCACAGTAATGCTGTGTAATTTCTATTTCTTCAGAGCAAAGAATACAGAAAGGAACTTCAGTCTGCGGGTTGAAACCAAAGTGAAGAAGCCACTTTCTGCTCTTGAGTTTGTTCTTATGAATTATTCATCTGGCTCATTTGTTTACTGGCAATCAAATATTCTTGCAGCGCTGAACGAAGAGCGAGACAGGACCTCCTCTCACTGGCTAATGTAATGCACTGGCTGCTGCCAATTGTTGCTGACATCCTGCTCAGCGTTTTGTCAACTGTGAAGTGAGCTTGTGAAGACTTTTTTTTTTTTTTTTTTTTTTTTTTGTAGTAACACAGCAGCTCTGTTAGTGATTACCCAGCATGCTCTGAACACAACCAGGTATCATAACTCAACTGCTCCACTCACATCCCTCTTACACCTCAGATGGATCCCACTCAGCTTCCCCCCACTGTCCGTTACACAGCAGTGCAGCACCATCACACTAATAATGGGAGGAAGCCACATTTTAACTCGATCACCCAGAAGCAGATTGCAAACTTTTCTACTCCCAAGTATCTGCCCATCTGCGTTTCCAATAGCGGACTGTGAACAAATATATCGTCTGATGTGATAGCGAATCCAAACCTGTCTGCAAAACCCTCCGTTGTTTGTGCGTGCTTCTGCAGCTACGCAGCATCGCATCACACCCTTGAGTAACTCTGGACTTTGGAGTATTGTGTAGTGCGAGGTACTGAATTCCTGTGGAGATGTTCGTGTGCATCTTGTTCACATGCTGTAAAGCGGCAGATGCAAAGTGAACTGCTCACTCAGAGGAACTGTGCTGCTGCTTCATCACCACACAGAGAGACTCTAAACCACAGGAGAATCTGTCGGGGGGGAAGAAAGTGTTACTTTTGTGATAATGTGAACACTAACTTAAAGACACAAAGCAGTATAGTGTGTATTATATAATGTAAATATAATGGTAATTTATTTTCTGCTTTTTTTTTTTTTTTTTTTTTGCTGCATTTATGGGAATTTCCTCATAAATATGGAATGAAGTTTTATTTTTAAATCAAAGGTTGTTGAAATGTATTGCACTGTATTTTTCATTATTGTTGCCCGATTCTCATTTTTGTCACGCCCCGAGGTTTCCTTTTCTCGAGAGAGCAGGGTTTTTGTTTTGTTTTTTCATGTGAGGAGGAATTTTGAAGTAGCACAGAGTTTTCTATGGGTTATTTTGCTGTGTTTGCAGCCCGTGCATCCCATCGTGGTTCAGTCTCCCTGCTGTTGTTCGCTCTGCTGCCCCCGCCTCTCGAATGGCCCGGCCAAGCAGCCCAGCTCGGTTCTCACAGCAGCCGAATTGAAGCTCAGTATTTCTTTGGAGAGCACCCTCAGCAACACAAAGCCGTGGTCACTGAGAGCCACAAACGGACATCATTTCTGACTGTGAAGCTTTTGTGAGCTCTGTGGTTTCAGTTGTCTGCTTGGTATTTGTTCTGTGTGAGACCTGCGCATGTATTGATGCCTTTTTTTTTCTCCATTGGATTGTTTTATTTTGAGCATTAAGATGTTTTTCAGCTTCACTGATCTTTATGCCTTATGCAAATTTACTAAATTCTAAATGTCATTTTCCTGTTGATTGACAGTATAAGAGCACAGAATAAAATGCATTTAAGTGGCTATCTTTTCTATTACTGTATCCTTAGTTTGTAATGGATAGAAAACTATATATATATATATATATATATATATATATATATATATATATATATATATATATATATATATATATATATATATATATATATAAATAAAAAAAAAAATATTATTTTTTTTTTTAACAGCTTTTAATAACTTTAAGGGGCTGCTTTGTAGAATGACTGTTGCTCATGTGTTTATTTGCAATATTTTAAACTTTACGAATCTTAATCAACTCTCAAGAAGTAACTCAAGTTTGCACAGACCCTGATGTTTTGTGATTCAAATGTAATTTATTATGAGTCCAGTTTTGCAATGCTGTACCACTGTTAAGGGAAGGTGTCATGTCAAGCTTTAGTGCCTGTAATGCTTTATAACACAGAATCTAACATGCCAGCTTGCTCTGTGGTATAAGCCTGCACTGTGTAGTTATGTGATGAACAATGAAGTGCATAAAACTCTGACGTCTTGGCATTGATGGGTTTAATGGGTGGGGCTCGTGTCTTTTAAAGTTGCTGGGCTCTCCGGGCCTGCTCAGACCTGCTTTCTTTCTTCTCCTGTCTCTTATCTCCCCCCCCCCCCCCCCTTTCATGAAGGACAGATGCAGGTGTATTCAAGAGGAGGAAGGGTCTGGGGCCTTGACCTGAAACTGTTTCTTTACGGGGGTTTTTTTTTATTCAGCATAAGTTTCAAATGTAGCATGTGTAACTTAAGTACAGTAAAACACGAGTGTGTTTTCATGTGAATAATCAGTTTCTTAAAAGAAATGTTCTGCTTTTATGCAGCTTACTTTGGAATTAGCTGACATATTTGCGTTTGTAAGATCTGGGGGTGGGTGGTGGCTTCCTCTGTGAGGTCTGATCACATTAAAAACGATATATCATAGCTGGGCACCAAGTCCACAAGGATAACATTTTTAATGATCAATAACATTTCATCCACATCAGCAGAAAAGAAAAGAAGCACAGTGACATTGCTCTTCATTCATATGTCAAGGAGATATTTGTCAGCGTGGGCTATGTATAAAATTAGGTTGGTGTCAGCTGAATATAAACTATGGCTATTTATAAAAACCAGGCTGTTACTGAGACAATGTTCTCGACACGTCCAAAATACAGACGCCAGGCCCCGCTGGTAACAGGGGAAAGCTGTTAAAAAGTGCGTCTCCAGGGGCCCACCGCCATTGTAGAGAAAAATAAACTGACGGGAAATGTTGAATAGGGTTAAAGAAGCCTGGAAGTCACAGTGGGGTCGAGTTACACACACACACACACTTTCACACAAACACACGAAGGAAAGGAGAAAAAAACAGGTTGGGTCCCGGGAACTTTTTAATACCCATCTCCGCCCCCGTTTGGAGCGTCAGAGCACCAGCTCTCCTGGGGCCAGTCCACATGCTCCTCCAAACTTTACGCACGGATGTACTCCCGTGGAAGTATTCAGCACTGGATTTTGAAGTGTTTCAGCTGAGCCGCGTTGTTCTAAATCTACTAGAAGCAGTGCCAGAGTCATTTGGGCGGCTTCGAAATCAAAACTTTTTAAAACTTTGTGATCCTTTTTTTTTTTAATATATGACTCGCCTTATTCCAAAAGACAGATGCAGTAAATTTGGAAAATGGCCGGTGCCTTATTAAAGTGCTTAGTCTTGGCGCTCTCAGTATGCGCGCACAGACTTTTGGCAGACCCCCGCGTTGAGACGGGTGATGAATCCGATGACAGCGCCTCGACCCTGGCCTTTGTGTTCGATGTTACCGGCTCCATGTACGACGATCTGAAACAGGTGATAGAGGGCGCCTCACGGATCCTGGAGAAGACGCTCAGCCGGAGGACCAGACCCATTAAAAACTTTGTCCTGGTCCCCTTCCACGACCCAGGTACTTTTTCTACCTTTAACACAAGTTTGTTCTTTAACTAAAGAGCCACAACTTAAGAAACTTTTTTTTCGTGAAAGTGGATGTATGGAATGCGTATGTTTGTTAATTCATGAATATGATTATAATTTATTGGAGCATTGACTTCAAAGGAAAAGACTTTCTTGAATTACTACAAAGAGAGCGTGGTATTTTTATAGTTTCCGCGCCTTGCACTGATTTACTATTTATATCTGCCATTTACACACTTATACTTGCAACGCATCTCAGAACGTGTAGCAGAGTGTGCTGCTGCATAGCGGCTTCAGTGGAAGCCCACTTGTAGAGAGAAGTGAAACTGATGCAAGACGTCAAGCAGGGGAGGATATGCGAGCTCACAGTGGGTCTTGGGGACAGGTAAGGCTCTTCATCCCAGCCCAGCATCTTCCTTTCTATACGGGAAAGCTACAGCTTGAAAATAAGAGTGCTCCAATGGGGGGAGGGTGTTTGTGCGCTGATGGGAAGCATATGCTGTCTGCTTGTGTGTGTAATTACCCCAATCGCCACCCCACACTCACCCCACCCTACTCCTGCCTCTCCTCCCTCTTCTGCCTCGCAGCCCCCCCACTGGCCACCCGGGGGGGGGGGGGGGGGGGGGGGGGGGAGTTGTGGGGGTTGCCTACCCTAACGCCACACATTTTGTCTGTGTTTAATGCGCCTATGCCCTTGGGGACCTTGTAAACTTCCAAGATCCCAGAGAAGCCCTCTGTGGCTGACGAAGAGGCGTGACAGCGCCGTCGGTGTTTCCTCTCAGGCACTCTTGAGAGGTCGACAAGCACTTGAAAGCAGCTGGAGAAAACACCGAGAATGAATTAGAAATGTCATGGCCCTGACACATGTCTGCAAACTCTGTATCATTAGTCTCACAAAGATACTTCAAAATTATATTTGACAGTTGGAATAAAGAGCAATGACACACCAAAATCATGAGGTATACAAGACTGGATGAGGGTCTTTTTCTGTAATAACTGTGATGAAGTGCTCGTGTTTATGGAGGGCAGCAACACAATGCATTCCCTCTGCACTGGTTAATGTTTACTGTTCTGTAGTTTGGCCCCAGAAGACATCCTAATAAGTGTCAGGCCCTGACAGGCTTTTATCCATCATCCTTGGGTCTGGAAAATGATTATTCCGTCATCGTGCAAACTGTCGCCAGATTTTTAGTGATTTGTGTAAAACAAAATGTTACGCTGTAATTTTGTCAGCACGGCCTCTCTTGTGCCCTGTGATGTGTGATTGATATTCATGTGGTGCACAACGGCTGTGGGGCATCATTCTGGCCTTGATAAAATGTGCTTTGGCTTAATAGGGTTTTTGATGCTGTGTGCTTTTCCTCTGCTCATAAGGGCAAAGCTGCTAAGAGGAAACAAACAAACGCTCTCCCTTCTAAAAATTCCAGACCATAGGCGTTTTGTGGTTGCAATGATTATCCTGTTCTGTATAGGCATACACTCTTCAGAAATCAGAACAGAACCGGCTGACTGGGTTTGATTTTCTTCACAGAAAGGTTTTTTTTCCTGATGTATATTTTTAATCTGACAGATATTGGCCCCGTGTCCATCACCACCGACCCAAAGAAGTTCCAGCAGGATCTGCAAGAGCTGTTTGTCCAGGTTCAGACACAGATTACATAAATTAATAATTTTGTACAAATGAAACCTTTAGATTATGGTGAACAGTATGTGGATTGCCAGCCCCTAAAACTGTAATCATGATAAGCAGCACATCTGTTGAATGTTAAGAACCCCAGATTGTACTGAATTGAACAGTTATTCAAATGTTTACTCATATAAGGCACATCGTTTATGGGACCGGTTCTTTCTTCTTTCAAAAGTAAATTAGTGCTGCTTTTATGGGTAGTGATTTAAACGTATTTAAGAAACATTTGATGTGTCTCTCCACAAAATGGATGTGTTCAACAACACGATATCTGAATGAACATTTAAAAAATATAAATATATGATTTTTTTTTCTGGAGTTTTTAAGCAAATGTGATTTTATCACACAGGGTGGAGGCGACTGCCCTGAAATGAGTATCGGAGCCATAAAGAAAGCACTGGAGGTTTCCCTGCCTGGATCCTTTATCTATGTGTTTACTGATGCCAGGGCCAAAGACTACCGCCTGAAGAGAGATGTTCTGCAACTGGTGCAACTCCGTCAATCACAGGTACAAGGCAGGGAATTTAAACAGGCCTCTTATACATCAGGACAAAACTGATACATACTTAATCAGTCCAATGTGTGCTCTTTATTCAATGTCAAACATCCGATAGATGCAGGCTTCTCTTTGATCAAATCTATGGTATGTAAACTGATTAAAAGAAAATAAAAACATGCCCACAAGCATCTCATTTGTATTCACTGGTGCTGAATACTCCCATAATGATCAAGATGCCATTTAACTGATGTTATCTGGAACACAGTTGAACCTACAAACACGAGCCCCATCCCACACTGTCTTTAGAGCCTCTGCATTTATTGCACGCTGTCACAAAAGGGATACAACAGCAATGCTGTAAAAAAGAAAAACCATCTGCATTCCAAAGAAGTTCCCGGGATCAGCTGAGTGCAGGAAAGTTGCTCGTCTCAGCCCCTACATGATGCATGACAATGAGCATTTGGAGCAAAGTGAAAGCGACTCAGCAGAAAGCAAACACTCAACAAATGTAATCCTCTTAACTCCTCTGTCCTCTTCGTTCCCAGGTAGTATTTGTGTTGACCGGGGACTGTGGAGACCGCTCTCAGCCTGGTTACAGGGCGTACGAGGAGATCGCCGCCACCTCCTCTGGGCAAATCTTTCACTTGGATAAGCAGCAGGTCAACGAGGTGAGAGCAACGCAGAGTAACCGTGCGCTCTGACGACTGGCCACCGAACCCCCATTAAGCCCTCACACATAATGAATTAGCCCCTAAATTGGAACTCTCTAGTGTATTTGAATATGAAAGGGGTGATATTTTCTAATAACAGAGGAGAGCAGGAGCAGAACAACATCAACTCCCATTTGACCCACCGATAATAGATGATAATGAGGAATTCATTTAGCCTAATCAAATGATTCCAGTGCTGATATTAAACTTCCTGGTCATACGATACGGGCCGGTGGTTCCTTTATATCGGAAGCAGCATGTAACAGGAGCTGAGTCTCAGAAGCCAAAGACAGCGGGGCTCACTTCCCAAGCAGACGTAAAAGAAGCCAGAGTTTCCTCTGGAAGAGACACTGGTATCCTACATGTCAACACAGGAGATGGCTGGGCAGCGCTGAGCTGGAGCCAACAGCTCTGCACACTGGTGGCCCACTGAACCTCTGAACTCAGATGTGTTTGTGTGGGTCTTTGTGTGTGTGGGGGGGTCTGTTTCCTGTCAAGTCATGCTTGCATATAGCTAGACATACAATGCCTGTGTGTGTGTGTGTGTGGCAGCTCGTTTCATTATCACTCCATAATCCTACCAGCTGTTTAAGGAGTGCTTAAAAGTCATTTTACTGTTGTCGTATTAAGGGAACAGGGGACCAAATGTAGTCTAGACCTTATACCTCAACACCAGATGGCTTTGTGCTAATGTAGCCCTATTATTTTGAACATAGTCTTTGTGTACATTTTCATATAAACAGGCTTTTTTTCCCCTCTTGGATTTACGCTGTCTGTCAGTCGCTTCTCTTTTTTTAACCTGTATGATTTTTTTTAGCTCCTGGGTGGCATGCTTTTACCAAATTAATGCAAATCCTTTAATCCCTTAAAAATCCTCAGAAGTAGTACAAATCTAACCAAATATTCACCATTAATAGTAGTTTAATAATGTGCAGCCAAATGAAATATACAGTGTCTTTTTGTGGTCTCCAGGGGGGCCAGCGCAGAGAAAACAGACTGCTTATTTTACTCTCTAATCCCAGGATGTGATCTTTCATGGTTTCGCTTCTTCCAACACAGCTGCCCAGTGGAATTGGCTCCAGGTCCTCGCACAACAGTTTATTGTCAGCTCTGTGTAACACGCTCTTTACGCGCTTTAAATTTTAATTGGTTATGATAAGTGAGTGAAAATGGTAACACAGAACACAGGCAATGAGAACCGCTGTCTTTAAAGTGTTGAACATTTAAAAATATCTGCGTTCTTAAGTGCCCTAAAGTGCTGAAGAACAATGAGGAATGTGATGTTTTACTGGGTGATGTGATGTTCGCTCAGAGAAAGACCTGAGATTTATTAGTTTTGTGTTTCTAGTTGGTGCATACATGGATAACTCGAGCACCTTGATGAGTTGTTTATAAGATTAGCCTCGGGGTCTTTTCTGATTATGGGTGCTGCAGCGAGTTAAGGGAAATGGCAATGGTAATGGTTGCCAGGCATAAAATCTAGGTACCTTTTACCCACAGTCCGGCTAAACAAAAGCACTGCTTATCCTGTAGCTGAGCCTCTCTATGTGGAAACTCCCACTCAGAAGGAGCAGGGGATCTGTCTGGGTCTCGTTTACTTTAATAACCTTGATTTGGAGCGGGCCATCTTCATGCAAATATCCGGTAAATGCTGTGTTTATACCTGCGTAAAGACAGAGCTGACCTCTAGCCCGCTGGGAGGTCTGGAGGCAAGCTGTTCTACCTTACAGTGGCGCGGTCACGCATTTTCTTCTTCAGGTAATGTACCTGAATCGATGTGGGGAATACACCATCACCCCAGCTTTAGGTAACACTTCTTCTCTGCCCCATCTGTCATGCTTCTATGAATAGCAGCAGGGGGTCTTTCCTGTTACAGCCCTGTAAGCCTGATCATCTGAGACATGCTGGATGAGGTTTCACGGGGACTTAAGGTCCTTTGCATTCCCAGTGGTAGAGCCAGGGAGAGGCTACGGCGCTCGGCTCTTCTAGACCCTGCAGGCCAGCCCAGACAGGGAACTGGCCCCACCTCTGGGCTCTTCTTCTCTTTCATCTGAGGTCCGAGGGCAGAGAAATGCCCACTCCTCTTTGCTCTACCGCATAAGACACAGACATAGATGTGGGTCACTTCTAAGCAGTTTCCTGCTCTGACTGTGACGACTGCACACGTGGCAGACATTACAGCTGTTTCCAGTTGTAAAATGGCAAGAGGAACCAGCTGCTGTCAGGACCTTGCAGACCCGATAGAGGAGAAGTCGAGGGCTGATAATTAAATTATCAAAGGCTTTCCCTGTTTCATTTTTACGTCTGTGTCGTAAAACGTGTTGGTGTTGGCCTCATCTCTGAAGGGCCTGCCGAGGAAATGTTTTCATTTGGCTTCATTACAGGCACAGTTAAACCGTGATGCCTCTCAATACGAGGTGAAAACAAATATTAGACAGCAGCTGCTTGTTAAGCGTTTGGAAGATGGACGACATTTAGTTTGCTGTGACCGCTGAAATAGGACTCTGTGAAAAGTCAGTGGGCTTTTGCTGTGCTTCTGTTTTGATTTGAGTGAAAACAAAAGAGAAACTGCATTTTTAATCAGTACCTCGCTGATGATTACACCCAGAGGGTCAAGCACCTGTCAAAGCTGAAATCCTGTAACATCACAGATTCCTGTGGAGAGCTGCTGAGGGAAATTAAAGTCTAAGTAATGACTGTTTTTACCATCATGTACAATCAGCTTGTTCAACCTTTCTGTAATCTTTGCTCAAAGTGGTGGAATGACTAAGAAGAGAGTCACTGTCTGACCTCATCAGACTTCTTCAGCTTAAACCTTTCAGCAGAAAAGTGTGAAATGCCTGCCTGATTCAGTTTAATGCTTAGGTTTAATTCAAAACCACGGCCGTTCCCACAACCCGATCCACCGCTTCCGCTTTGTCTTCTGAGGAACAAGCTTTATGATTAATAAAACCTGCGCCGCTGCAGCGGGACTGCTGCCTGACAGGCTTCCACTGTGAGAGACACTTTTTCTGGGAATACGTGCTTGAAAGTGCAGAAAACTGTATGTTATCAGTTTGACAGCTGAGCTGCTTCACTTTTCCTTTGTTTAGGCAAAATCCGTCTCATGAATAGTTTTGTGATGAAAGAATAGTCCGAAAGACGAAGAACAGGGAAAAGCAAGGGCTTTGTGGGGGCTTTCGGAGTTAAGGCCAGTGTCCCTCTCCTGCCTTTTGAAGTTTACCTCTCTGACAGTTTGATTAATGCACTCAGGAATATCTTGCTTGGTTGTGCTCCTGCAAATGCTGTGTTTTGCCTCCTGCCAGGTTTTAAAGTGGGTAGAGGAAACAGTTCAGGCCATGAAAGTCCACCTTCTGTCCTCCAATCATGACAGTGCCCAGGAAAACAACTGGGAAGTTCCCTTTGACCCAAGCCTCAGAGAGGTCACGGTGTCACTCAGTGGACCAGCACCAGAAATCGAGCTCAGCGATCCTTTGGGTAACTCATTCCTGCTTTTCCTATTTATTCTTATCTACTCCTAGCATTATCAGTGCTTTTAAAGAAAGTCATGTTTTTCTTTGAAATAACATCTGTTATGTTTCCTTTTCCAAGGTCGGGCAGTTGGTGTAGAGGAGGGCCTTAAAGAACTCTTGAATATTCCCAACTCAGCTCGTGTGATAAACCTCAAGTTTCCTAGACCCGGTGCCTGGAAACTGAAGGTATTTATTTTGGTGAATAAATCACAAATGTGTTTTTGTCTGACTTTTTTATGATGCTGAATTCACTTCACACGTTTCACTCTAAAGATAAGCTGTAGTGGGCGTCACACTCTGAGGGTCACAGGAGTCAGCAGTCTCGACTTCCGCGCAGGCTTCTCCAGCGTACCTGTTACAGAGTTCAACCACACGAGAGAGAGGCCGATAAAAGGTGTCTGGCATGTGTCTGTTAGCTCTTTGCCTTTTATTTGACCGAGACCATGTGCAGAAAATTACCTCATGCCGATCTTCCTTTGTCCTTCAGGGCTCCCATCCCATGTTTTACTGAAATGCACCGGCCTGAAGCCTCCAGGTCATCTGAGCCATGTGGAGCTTGTGTCAGGCTCAGGCCGCTCCTTGCGAACGATCCCTGTACCGCTGCCCTCTGACCTTGGAAAACAAGGCCTGTGGAGTCTCCCGGAATTCCGCACCCCTTCCCAGAGCTTCTTCATCAAGGTAACGGGCAAAGACGAAGAGGGCTACCGCTTCCAGAGGCTGTCCAGCGTCTCCTACACCAACATCATTCCAGGCAAGGCATCCCTCTTCACCAAAGCCACACTGCAGTGTCTCCCATACCTCATCAATCTCTTTATAGCCTTTAACCTTTGTTTCCTCCCTTGTGCAGATGCTCCAGCTGTGAGCATGTCGACTGTAGTGAAGGGCGTTTATATGCAGCCAGCTGTGATTGGCTGCTCTGTAAAGAGTGACATTCCCTACAGACTAAGATTCACCAGAAGTGGAATTACACTGGGAAGCGAGAGGTTCTTTCAGTGAGTCTCTTCTCTATTTGCTCAGCACTCCATAACATTTGGCTCGCCTTCCTTCCGATTCCCTCAGATCCCCGAAGCTTCGCGCGCCTATTACCTCATTTAAAAGCATTAATTAAGTCACTCCCTAATCTTACCAGTGGGCACGCCTGTAAAGCATTAGTGCTGCCTCACTCTTGCATTTTATTGGTTCATCTGTCAACAAGTGGATATATACACAGTTGATTTTCTAAACATCACATACTCAATTTAACAAAGCAACTATTTTGTCTTGGTGTTGACTCTCTGGCTTGAATTACTTTCATGAAGTGCAGCTGACTTTTGATGAAAATTATTTCCAGTGCGTGGATGTGCCAAAGAGCCACTGGGTGTGACATGAAATAAGAGGAATATGTGCTGGCCAATAAACCAAACGTGTCTTTGCTTCAGGTATTCTGCCGTTGCATCATGGGAAATTCCGAAGGCATCAGCCGAGGACGAAGGCCCGTATGAGTGTATGGCGCAGAGCAGCGCAGGGCAGGGGTGGGCTGTAACACAGTTAACTGTTAGAGGTATGTCACACAACAACAATGCAAGCGCACACTCCCCTTCAGTTGGACGTGGGTGCGTTCCAGCCATTTAGATACAAACCTCTGCTTTATCGTTTAGACATAAACTAGATAGAAAGCATGTCTGCACAAATATTTGTTTTAAACATTGTCTGCACTCATGTTTCCACTAAAACAGATCCTCCTCCGGTCTTGAAGCCCCCAGTGAATGTGACATCTTCTGTGGGAGGCGTGGCTGTGCTGTCCTGTCAGGTGGAGGGAAACATGCGCCACAATTTGACCTGGCATCGAGGGGGCTATGCTATCCAGGCACGGGCAGGGAGGGTGAAGCTGCTGCCCAACTCTTACCTGCAGATCAGCGCTGTGCGGGCTCAGGATGCTGGGGAGTACCGCTGCGTGGCAACCAACCCCTACGGAGACAGCAGAATCGCCGTGTGGCTCCACGTCCCAGGTATGATAGCCCAATACCCTGCGGCTCATCTGCTTAAACATTTAACGCGGCAGGGCTTAACGGATCCTCGCGGGCCCCCGTCATCTGTTTTCCATTATTGCCTCGACCTCCTTGCAATCAGATTAAGCCACTTCCTTTTCTCATCAGCAAAGACTTATGCGTGTTGAAAAGTGTGGCGTCTACTGAGGGAATGCACTCAGATATTTGCAATGACTTCAACAAACAGGCAAATAAATATGTCTTCAAGAATATCCTGTAGTTATGAAGTCAGACATGGAGTGTTTTTGTAATTGCTTTGCAGCCCACAGCATCAAGTTTGCTCTTGTTAAGCTTGTGATAGCTATAAATGACATCATGCAGCCTGTGACAAGGCCCTGAGTCATCGTCTGCTTTTTATTTTTTTTACATTTTTTGCCTTCCTTTGATTTCAACTGCAGAGGCTCCTTCTGTGGTAGTGCACCCGCAGTCCCTGGCTTTCTCCCAAGGCGATGAGATCCACCTGGTCTGCTCGGCGTCCGGCTCCCCCCCTCCCCGGCTCTTCTGGAGCCAAGGCAACGTGTTCCTAACTAATCGGCCGAGGTAAGAGGGGAACTCTCAGCCCACTCGGCACCTCTGGCACAAAGGACTCAGAGAGTCATTACGTTCCACTTGACCTACATGCGCCATCGCCTCATCTTGTTTGCATCGCTTTGGAAATTTACATCTACTCATGTCAACCCTTTTTTTCCCCCCAAACCACAAGTATTTTATATGTCAGCAGTGAAATATACATTCGCACACACACAAATTTCTCCCGTGACACCAAACAGCAGCATAAAGATTCAGAGAGATGGATCTCTGTTTTACATCTGCGCTTGTAATCAACAAAAGTATCAACAAACATGAATCCTGTCCACTGTATGCTACAGGTTCAGTCTGAACCAGCATGGAGTTCTAACCATTAAAGGGGCCCTCCCAGAGGATGCTGGGAACTACACATGTCTGGCAAGCAACGAGGCTGGGACTGCCTCTCAGTCTGTGTCACTTAGTTATGCGGGTAAGTCAACACATCCCGACAGATGTCTGGTTGAGGATGCCAGCGCGAAGATATATTGTTGCTGGAATTAGCCTTTCGTCATTCGGAGTTGTTAAAGTTTCTGTTCTGAATAATTGCTTCTCTTCTGACTTCATTTTTAACTTCCAGTGACACGAAGCATTTTTGCCCGTGTTGACTGTTTTTAAGGCGCATTTCTTTTAATGATATCCAGCAGGATAGAGCAGAGTATACAGCAAGCGAACATGGCCACATACAGCTCTGTCTCACACGACGTGATGTTTCTCTCCTTGTTTGGTGAGCGCTGACAGTTGTGGGCCTGAAGTTTCACTCACGGCTGTCAGTTAGTGCTTGACAGAAACCGTAACACTGATGGATTATGGCAGCATTTTCCTGGGGCTTGCTGGTATTATACGCACTTGTCTCTGAATGTCATTTTTAACAACACTGATCTGTCAAATCAGGGAAAACCTTATAACACAGTAGATCATCTCATCCTTTCAGCTCAGCTGCCTGGGTCTAAAGTATAAGCCTCATTTTTACATTCACATCAGGGTTTTTCTCATGCCCTTGCTGGTATAAACAAACAGCACATTACTGTTCACGTACAGTAGCGCTGCATGAAAGACCGGTGCATTGCTATAAACTAAAAAAAGGGGGGCCTAACATAAGGCCCGGGGGGCAGAATTGGCCCAGCAAAAACTCCAATCCGGCCCACTAGATGTCTTTAGAAAATGTGAAGGAGAGCATAAATTTTGGACTTTAAACTGTAAGCTTGTCCTACTGATAGACCTCCAAAACAGCCATTCATACTAAACCAAAGTAATGCAGAAATAGAATTTGCAATTAAACAATTAAATAAATGAATAAAATAGAACAACAAAAATGCCCCACTTTAAAACCACAGGAGAATCTGGCCCACGAACTATCAGTACTTCTGTAACTTTACACATTTATTTGTTACAGTTTAAGTCCACAGAGTCATGCTGACAAATTTCTTTATTTTACTATAGCAGCGTTTCTTTATCACGTGGAAAAACTGAGACGCACCTTTGAAATTCCACTTCTTTTTCTTACATTGAGATATCGCAGGGTTTAAATGTGCAGTTAAACTCCTTTGCACCGATAGAAAGGGGATTTTCACTGGTCCGTTTAAAATCAAAGTCCCGAGGCCTATGATGTAAAATGACTTGGACATCCCTGGAATAAAAAGTTCATCCCACTGATTTTTTTTGTTCTGCAGAGGCACCAAGAATAACAGTGGTACAGCAGGTTGTGCTAGTGACTGTTGGTGGTGATGCAACTCTCGAGTGTCAGGCCACAGGCTTTCCGTCCCCTCTTGTCCACTGGTTCAAAGGTGAGTTAACGCCATACACAGTGCTTTTATTAAAATGACTGTGGAGATGTCTCTGTTAGAGGACGACAAGCTTATATTGCTCGTACTTCCAGGTGAACTCGAGGTGGGCTCTGCTCCTTTTGTTGAGCAGGACGTACATCGCGGGACGCTGCACATTCGTGGCGTGCAGGAGGTCGACGCTGGTCAGTACAGCTGTGTGGCGAGCAGCTCTGCTGGAACCTCCTCTGGCACTGTTAGTCTGGTGGTTGGAGGTGAGGCCACACTACAGTTTTCCACATAAAACTTGTATTTCTCTCACATTTATACAAAGGAAAAAACATCCATCTGGCACCACTCTTCCTTCCACAGCGGGTCCATTGTTTTCCGAGGCACCGGCTGACGTGACAGTCAATGTCGGGGAGAATATCACCCTCCCCTGCACTGCCCGGGGATTCCCGCAGCCGACGGTGACCTGGCGCAGACAGGATGGCAGACAGATTCTCATGCGTTCAGACAGCCACAGTAAAACAATGCAGCTGGAGAACGGACATCTTCTAATCCAGAGTGAGTTATCACAGCAAAGAGCTTTGGTGTGCTGTGCGGCAGCCTCACGGTTTCCCTGCTCGAACTGGCTTGACTCAAATTGTGCAAGTATATATAGAAGAGTATCATATTAAATCCAGCTAACATTTTCTTAAGAGGTGGGAGAGCCGGGATGTCATTGCCATTGGTAAAGTTACAGTAAACCGATGCCTCTCGAATATCCATCCTGCTAAAAGCATTATCTCTGCTCTGTGAAAAGACTCTCCTTAAAATGTTGTTAATTATTTGGCAAGAGAAGGCGTCTGTCTTTGTCCTCATCAGGGCAGGGGGATCAAAGCTGTGAACTCTGGAAGATATTTCAGCCTGAAACATGACTATTCTTAGCCACATACCGTGATGCTTTGTGCTCCTGAGACTAAATGTTTATAGTGTGAAATATAATATTGGACAGGAACAGACATATTTACATGGGCCGTTTCTGTCACTGTTTCCATTTGCGGCTGCCCTCTGACCTGATTGGCTCCATCTGCTACAGATGGCTTTATTTTATTTTTATTACCTGCAGTTTCAGAAATGTCTCTGTTCATATTGCGTAGTGCTCAAACGCCACTATCTCCTTGAATCGTGCTCCTCACTAGTTACCTTTAATGCTTTATCCTGGAATCCTTCAATATTTGCTAGGACAGAAGAATTGAAACATATGTTGATCTTCCAAGATGTGATCTCAAGAGAATTTACTGAGTGGGACAGCAGGATAGCAGCTGAGCCAAACCCATTAATCCTGTTATTTTCTATTTTTAGCTCCTAATTACAGCACTGTCAGGCCAATAATACCAGTTGTTACTGAGTAGGGGTCTTAGCTGCTATTAGCATGAACTTATTTAGTTTTTTTAGATAGACTGTTTTCTTTCTTGGTAAGTGTGATGATGCTGCTACTCTCAGATGTATTGTAATGTGCGGCGGGGTGCATTTTTCAATGATGTGTGTTTGACTGTAGGTGTCTGGCTGGATGATGAAGGTCTATACATCTGCGAGGCCAAGAACCAGTTTGGAACCATCAAATCTGAGGCCAGAGTTAGTGTCACTGGACTGGGTAGGCTCTTTTTGTGATCCCATATATGCATGTAGCAGAAACACACAGAAGGACACTGTGGCTATAACACATATATTCCTGCTCTTGTTGTTTAATAATAATTTCAAATCCTTTTTCTTGCAGAGCCACCTCTATTGGCCCAAGTTGCCCCAGTGATCACCACCGGGAGCGGTCAGTCACTTAGTATTCCTTGCATGTTGTTGGATGGAATTCCTCTTCCAGAAAGACACTGGTCCAAGAATGGAAAACCTGTAAGGCTGGTAAAAACATCAAACTCAAACCTGCCTCTCCCATGGATCATATCTGTGTTTGTGTATGACAGGAATATTTTTACTTTTTTCGTTTGCACAGTTCCATCTGAACAGAAGGATGTTCTTGAGGAGCGATGGCAGTTTGTACATCGAAAGAGCCATCCCAGAGGACACTGGGATTTATGTGTGCACTGCGGTTAATGTGGCAGGCTCCGCGAACATCACAGTCAGCCTGGAGGTTCACGGTAGGAGAGTAAAGGAATAGTAACACTCACATTACCAATAAAATCAAAGCCAGCAAACAATAAGCACAAGCAGCTAAGACAGGCTTATAGTCTTGGAGATACTCCAGAAAGTAACTGACTCAAATTATTGTAGTAAATGACCCGCTGTAAAATCCCAAATTGTGTGTGTAATTTACATTTTTGGCACAGCCAGGTTAGTTGTTTCCCACTTTCTTCAAGTCTTTATACTAAGCTTCCATAATCCAAGCTAAACTAAACTTACATCTCCTACATCTGGTTCTATCGTCATATTTAATGTGCACTAATAAAATATCAGCAAGAAAATATATGAGCCTAATCTAAAAGCAGACCCTTTCACTCACTGAATGCACTTTCTCAGTGCAAAGTTTGCAACCACAGGCTATATAATTGGACAATTAAGCCAAAAATGTGCCAACTCAGCATGGAAAACAATTTTTGAATGAATCGACCACCTGTTGTCATCACAGAGAGAGGGCCTGCTTTATTGCATGCTTTGATAAATGGAGTCATGAGCATGTAATGACAGACAGCCAGGATCACGGTTCATCATCAGTTTGTAATGAAGAAATGCCTCAAACGCCGATGTTGCTGGTCAGCTGAGGCCGGTGGTAATGCAGCAGCAGATCGCTTCTTCACGCTCAGTCAGACAGCTGTGTTTTATGACCTTATTCTTCCACAGTGCCCCCAGAGATCAGCGCTGGTCCGTACCACTACATAGCCAACGAGGGTGTAGCCATCAGGCTATCATGCGAAACCACCGGCGTTCCCAAACCAGATGTTGTCTGGTCCAAGGTAACACTCGCAACCTTCAGCTTCAGCTCAGTAAATCAAGCGTGACTTCCACAGCACCGTCTAGTCCAAGGTCAGCCCTTTGTATCAGTTCAGCTTACAATGAGTCATTATTAGCACTTTGGAAATAATTATCACAATCAGGCAACAGCAAAAATCAATACTCAGCGGTGATGGGATCTAGATTATCCTTAAGAGTGCAATCTTGGACCGTGCCAGTCAATACAAGCATAACGATATTAATAAAACCAGAATCAAATCAGTGTGAAATGACTGATAATGAAAAAGGGTTTTAATTCTGAATTCATTTTGAGGCACACTGAGTTACTCTGGATATTTTTTTTATTTTACACATACATCTGTAGCACTTCAAATCGCCTTCACTTACTGTGATTACATTTACATAAATACAATTACATTTTTTTTGTCTTATTCAAACAGTTTTCTTTTTTTCCCCTCTGGTCTTTTCTTTGATTTGTCAGAACACAAAAAAGCAGAACAAAACAAAACAGCACCAACAAAAACAGTTTCCACTGCAATCAAGACTTGATTAACCTGGCCAGGGAGGGAAGTAACCATGGCAACTTTACTATATTGCTGCTTGACTGGTGCAAATCACCCTGTTTTTATCGTACCTTAGGAATCTATTTCAAGACTTTCCCGCATCCCCTCCTAGTACAACACTTCATCATATCACGAGAGGAAAACACAAAAGTTTATGTGCAACCAGGCGGTGCTAAGCCGATGCTCTCGATCCATCCAGGATGCAAAAACAGATCTTATTACAGCTTGTGTGGTACTGCAGCGTTGCCTTTGACAGCCGCTGCAATATAACAGATTAATAATTTGTAATGTTGCTAAAGCTGTGAGATAAATATTGCCTGGTAAAAAGTGTACATTTATCTTTGACGTGTAGTGAAGCAGAAGCGGCAGTTTGTATACTGTTAATGCATCTGTTTCTCTTCCACCACTGAAATTAGGAACTGCAGTGATATCATCTTTTCTTTAAAGGCAAGAAAAACATGGCCGATGAAATACCCTGCCACTATTACGTACCCTGTACTAATACTACCCTGCACGAGGTCAGCATGCTGTTGTTGTCTACATGTTGCTGAACTGAGCCGGATTTATATTCCACCCGGCCTTTCCCCTAACATTTTCAAAATGTTACTCTAGAGTCAAGTAAATTTACCTTCTTGTCAGATAAAAGTGTATCTGTTAAAGCGCTCTAATGTTCAGAGCGAGTGGATGCGCAGCTGCCTCGGTTCTTGCGTGTGCACGCTGCAGATAGAGAGCAATCCGAAGGGGTGGCCAGTAATTCCATTAGACATCAAAGGTTGTGTTGTAAACCTTGAACTAATCTTAGCATCCATGCGCACGCTTGTGTGGAGGACTTTTCTAATATAATATGTTCTGTCTGATCTTATTCTGCCAGGGGAGGCAGCCCCTGCCCAGGGACAGCTCCGCTCTTCAGTCTGACTCTGAGGGACACCTCCACATCCCCAACCCCTCCGCCGAAGATGCAGGCATCTACATCTGCACTGCCACCAGTCCTGTGGGCTATGCTAGTCGCGAGATCCAGCTGAGTGTCAATAGTAAGGCGAACGGAGGCAAACAGTTTGCGTTTGGAATTGTAAAGGAAGTGCCTATGTGGTCGTCTAACAAGTTCTTTTGTTGTGTTCAAGCTGTGCCAAAGATAATGGGCGTGACTGGTCACGACAACACAGTAAACATGGCTGCAGAGGTGGGGGCAGAGGTTGTTCTCCCGTGTGAGGCTGAAGGGAGTCCTTCTCCGTTAGTCACGTGGAGCCGAAACGGGCATCCCATCCCCCCCGTCACAGCTGGGTAAGAGGAAGCCTTACCTCACCCCGACAATCATGCAGTTAAATGTCTCAAATATAAGCTGACATAATCCAAAAGCACTAACCATACTTTACCTCTGACTTAACTAACACCTGAGTCAGCTTTTACAAAGAGCTCTGGCTGTTGTTCAAAGCTTCTGCTAACATGTCGTAATGCCTCTGGAAGAGCGGCCAGGCAGAGGCAGCAGAGACTAGAGATCTGTGTGTGGGCATCACCAGTTGGCTAAACCGAGGTAAAACATCTGGTCCCACGTGGTTGCCTGATTCCTGGCTTTCATGTGTGGTCACTCTGGGCGCAGACAGGCAGGCAGGCTGCCCCGAGACACGAGCTGGATGGATGACAGGCAGACTCTTTGGGCCAGACACCAGGCCGAATCATTTAGTGCAGATAGAAGAATGACAGAGGGAGTTGAAAGCCGTTGTGACTCAGATACAGTATGACTTGTGTGGGGTCAGGAAGAAGGAAACGGTGGGGGGTGGCGTTGGAGGGAGGGGGTGCCAGGAAGAGGGGCGGAAAGTGAACTGACAGTGGAAGAGATACAAGTTGTCTGTCTGATGTTCAGATTCCCCGCGGTGTTTCGGCAGTAAAACAACATGCTGACTCTTTACTAGTCCTGTCTGATGAGAATAACATCCCTGTGAACAAACCCAGCGTCATGCTTTGCATACGCAGGGACCTATGGAAGGAGCGGGCTCTGTAAAGGAACATTAACTCCTTTAAGCTACACTCTGAGGTTCGGAGGAAATAACTGAGGGGTGCTGATTTTTAAAATAACTTAAACAGTGGGAGATGATATTTATCTCATATCCATGTATTCAGACTAGTACCAGGCAGGGAGTTTTTTGTTTTTCTCTTTCCTTTTTTCAATACTGAGTCAGAAGATTTGGTCACAGGAGACCTGATCCTGATGAGGCCAATTTGTCCCAGTTAGTCTTTGGCCAGTCGCACTGTGTACACAGATGACACCAATGTGGGGAGTGATGGATGAGCGAGAGGGGCTGTTCATGTCACGCGGAGCAGCACCGCTGTAGCCTGAGCTCACATTAACCACTGCAGAGGCCGCCTTTCAGTTTTCGAGCTGGATGCTGTCGTCTCTCCTACGGCTGTTTGGGGAGGTGGGGGGGTGGGTGAAAGACATTACACCATATGTGCGTCTAAAATACAGAGCTCTTTGTGCTTCTAGCTCGTTTCCACTTAGACAGGCGTGTTATTGTTAGAATTTGGTTGCTTAGCAGACACACTTATCAAAGATAAATCGCAGAGGTGTGTTTACATTGCTGTATATTATACATTTGTACAGCTGGATAGCTTCTGTAGCATTTCAGGTTACCACACCCTCCTTTAAAGTTGCTGACCCACAGCAAGCAAGGCCTGACTTTGGAGCTGAGGTTGTGTACTGGAGTGTATGTGATGACCACCATCTGTCCACTTGTTTGACTTTGACAAACATCAAAAAAAACAAATGGCAAGTTGGGCCAAAACGTTGCTTTGAACTTAGTTGGTCCCAGGAAGGATGACGCTTTGACTTTGGAGACCTGTGCGACCTTTCATTCGAGCTCCACCATTAAGTCAACCTTTTGATTTTCACTTTATCTTTATTTCCTGACCCCGCGGTCGTAAACGCACAATAGCTGCACACGCAAACAGAAAAATCCGCATTGATCTTTTTGAACCTACAACCTTTCCCATGGTGATATTATCAGGTCAAACACTGCTGACCCTTTCACATTGTAATTATCCCAGACAATCGTACTTAGCTCTGGATGAGGTCCAGACTCCGGCTATTGCTTGCTCTTTATGAACTCTAACCCTCACACATTTTCTTTTTCCATTTCAACAAAACAACATAATTGAATAAGGACCACTAAGTGTTTGACAGCATAATTCAATTTATGTATACCTGTCAAATGCTCTGATACTTGTTGTACAACCCAAATACCAAAAAAAAAAAAAAGTTTGGACGCTGTATAAAATGTCAACCAGAACGTAATGATTTGCGTCTCTCATAAGCCCACATTTTATTTACAATACAGCACAGAAAAGATATTAAATGTTTAAACTCTGAAAAAATATGAGCTAATTCTGAATTTGATGGCAGCAACAAATCTAGAAAAATTGGGGCAGGGCCATGTTTACTACTGTGTAGCATTCCCTCTTCTTTTAACAGCAGTCCATAAACATCTGGGAGCTGAAGAGACCAGCTGTGGGACTTCTTGGAATGTTGTCCCGTTCTTATGTGATATAGGATTCTAGCTGCTCAGCAGTCCTAGATCTTCTTTGTCATGTTTTTCACTTCATGATGCCAGATGTTTCCAGTTGGTAAATGTTTTGAACTGCAGTTCAACACCCAGACTCTTCTGCTATGAAGTCATTGTAATAGATGCAGTGTGCAGTTTAGCATTGTTTTGCTGAAATGTGCAAGACCATCCCTGAAAAAGACATCATCTGGTACAAAGTTTCTCTGGAATCTTTCTAGCTTTGCAGATGTGCAAGCTGCCACTTTTGCTATTGCACCCCCTGCAGGATTTTGAAATGAGTGCTGATAACAACACAGACGCTCCCTCTCTTCTTTGCTGCAGAGATTTTTGTGTCCATTTTCTCCAAAAAAGAAGTTAAAGTCTTGATTCATCTGAACACTGAACAGTTTTCCACTTTTCCTCAGTCAGCTTTAAAGGAGTTCTGGCCTGCAGGAGTGGTTTATATGCATGCTTCAAAATATAGGAGATATAGGAGAGAAAAAGAAAACAGACACACCTATTTTATCAGAACACAGTAGCTGTAGATCTTCAGTGACTCATAAAGTTCTGTGTTTTCTCCATGTCTTTGCCCTTGACCCCTAACCACTCCCCAGGTTCACTGTTTTGCCTTCAGGCTCTCTGAAGATCACTGATGTGCGCCTGATTGATAGTAAACTGTACACCTGCACTGCAGAAAACCCAGCAGGCAACGCGTCCCTAAGCTACAATTTACACATTCAAGGTAACTCCACAGGGTTTCAGTAAAAGTTGAAGTTTATGGAAACTTGTTTGTTCAGCCAATATCTTTAAGTCTCTGTGTGAATATATCACTTATATGTGAGACGTGTGTATGAATACAGTTCCAAATATTTTTGCACATAGATTTTTGCTACTTTAAAGCCATTTACCATGACATACTCAAGTTACAGTTTTATGATGGGCTTAAAGCTGCTGTCGAGCTTCAATATTGCATTAACAGCTGGGGAATTTCATTCATTTTTATGCACAGTTCTCTATGTTTTTTTTTCATTTCAGGTTTGAGAGCTGATGCGAAATCAGTTGGTTATCGGTAGTTGTGGGCCATCCCTTTGTTATTTCTTCATAAATTTAGCAGGAAAAGGGAACTGGAGATTATTCAAAGCTACAGCATGGACAGCCTGTAACTTTAATGTGATAAAGTTTGTGTCAATGTTCAAAACTATGTGCATCTAATATTTAGGATATTTGTTTTGTCCTCAGCTAAACCCAGGATTCTGCCAGCACCCTCCCTCCTGAAAGCCCTGCTCGGCCAAACAGTGACTCTGCCATGTATAGCGCAGGGAGAGCCGAGCCCTGAGATCAGCTGGTTTCGCAATGGATCACCTGTTGGGGACAAGAATGTTACACCCCTGAGGATCCAGCAGGTCAGCCACGCCGACCAGGCCGCCTACCGGTGTGTGGCCTCGAACAGTGCAGGACAGGAGACCTTGGAGATCAAGCTGGAAATTCTTGGTGAATGTCACGAGTTCAATTCCTCAGACCTGCTTGTTCACTTGCAGAACTATTAAATTGTGACTCATGGTTGTTTTCTATGATATATCTGAACAACTATTCACTATCACTGGTCATATGAAGGTTCACTAATGATGCATCTGTTTTCGGCCCTCTCAGCGTTTAGAGGCACATTCACTTTAGGCGCACATTGACCGTACAAACTGGCAAACAGTGAGCTATTTGACCTTCTGATAAACATTCACAAAGGGAGATGACTTCGGGTTAAGAACTCAGAGTCGTGTCCATTTGTACTGAATCAAGCTTTCTTGTTGTTATTTACGTGATATATAAATAATATTATTCTTCCCGATCAGTCCCCTTTTATATTTCCATGCCCTTGTTCCTCTCTGACACATGCTCTTACTCATCTGCAGTCTGCCTTTGATGCTTTCCCAGCTTCCCTACTTAATCATTTACTCATTTTCAACATCAAGGGGATCAAGCGCACAGGGACATTCTAACCTCTCCTAAACCAAAACTCATCTTTTAAAAGCAAAAAACTGGATTTTCCCATTCTTCTTACAGATGTTCAGGCTTTAACAGCTGTTGTTTCTTTTTGCAGCAACCCCTGTAATTGCTTTGATTCTCTCTATTTCACGCTTGACTTGTTGGTTTCAGTTTGACTTA
Organism: Mchenga conophoros; assembly: GCF_057382185.1. Classification (NCBI taxonomy): domain Eukaryota; kingdom Metazoa; phylum Chordata; class Actinopteri; order Cichliformes; family Cichlidae; genus Mchenga; species Mchenga conophoros. The sequence continues at coordinate 13,042,300 of NC_140537.1, forward strand.
CATGTGCCGTTTGTGTGGTCCTGTCACTTTGTGTGGCATTTTTTGGGGTCTCTCTCTTAAAAAAATGATCTCGATCTCAATATGACTGTCTGATTTAAGAGATAAGAAAAAGAAGTCAGCCTGGCTCAGGCTGTCAAAGCATGATGCACGCTCTGGTCATTGGGGAGAATCTGTTCGGTTTTTCAAATCATGTTTAGATCCTATTGAGGCTTCTTCTTACTCCGAAACCTAAAACTAATTGTCATTGCACCTCTTATTTATTAGCTGCCCTTGCACTTTGAACTAGCACTTAACATATTTTTCTGTACTCACAGAGGCCCCGACCTTTGCCGAACCTGGAGATGTTATCATGGAGAAAGTGGCAAACAGCAAGGTCATCATCCCTTGCCCCGCTAAAGGTATGGAATGATTCACAGATGAGTCAGCGTGGACACACTGAAAAGGTGTAATTCAAGTTTTAGGGAGCCTAAAACTGAACTCTGTCATCTTTCAGTTTGTTTCTGCAACACAGAAAGGAGAAAAAAAAGAGAGAAATCAATGTTATATGTAGGACAGTGATGTGTTTTTGTGCGCAATCAAAAGAATGTTTCACTGTCACCACAGACTCCTAGTTGCCATCTTAAAAGGAGAAACTTCTTTTCACTGCAGCACCCGGAGGCATGCCATTGTCTCTATTTCCTAACATCCATTTGCGAACGAGAGACATTCTGTAGGGATGTGGAGGACCTGCTGTTTTATCAAAACGCAGCAAGCGTCGGTGTCGCGTCTCCGTCTGGACTGATGGCTACTCAGTGGCAGCCCGCACAAACAGGTATTGTTTGTGTGGAGCTGTGTCATGGTAACCAGCTCAATGAGAGGAGGTGAGCACTGTGTATAATGTGGAGCAACAGCTGGAACATCAGTCTGCCTCCTGCCTCTGTGAGCCACATCTGCTTTCCTGTGTGTCGGGCCTGCTGGGAGCGGAATCCTAATTACAGGCTGCTTCTGGCAGATAAAGGACAGAGATGTCTGAGGTGCGCCGTGAAGCACAGGAAGAGAAAGACGAAGCCTCGCTGGCCTCACCTTTCTTCTGAGTCATACGGAAGGGTTGACAGTACCAAGCACAGAAATACAGAAATGCTTGATGCTCTTGACGGGCCGGAGAGGCAGTCAGCCTGCAGCACCAAACGAGGATCCCCACTTTCTTTGGTCCTTTTGTTTTCTTTGAGATCTATCTGCACGAGGGGAAACAAGCACAGTCTCTGCCAGAAGGAAATTATTAATTCACCAACAAGCACATTGCATTTGATAGAGGTAATTATTGGAGAAACACATGGAAGAGATAATCTCAGACTTCGTCAGCCCCAGTAAATAAATTCAGAGCCTGCTAATGAGATCTGTTAACATCTAAAACACAACATCTGTATGCATTTCCCGCAGCAATGAGATAATGAATTTGCTTCAGAGCTCCTTAACTGTAAACACGTGTTCTGAGAGGAAACAGACAGTAACGTCACCTTTGGTTGTGCTGCGTCTTCTCCTGCTTTTTGGGGGATGGAGAAGGAAGGGTGCTGCGGTTGATTTTTCAAGTGGTGTTTGTATATGTGTCACCTCTGTAAATCGAGGGAGTGTGGCTCTGTGCTGCTCTGTTAGTCTGTTAGGGAATCTGTTGTGGAGATTTTTGGAGGGTTACAAAGCTTTTTAAATTCTCCACCTTGTCCCTGATCCAGTTTTCTTCTGTCGGGCATTTCTAGCTCTATTTCCACCCAATAATCCACCAAACACATGTGTTTTTAAGGCTCCTGAGGAAACACGCCAGTGCCTTTGAACCACTTGTTCAACCACTATCTTTCTTACAGCTCTTACTCTCTCTACTCACTCTCATCCCAGTGTTTAGCAATAAATCTTTATGTCTGCATTTTAAGTATTACATCCTCCGTCACTCCTCTATGCAGTGTTTTACTTTTTTTATGTGACTTTGACCTTGAAATCTTAAGCCTGCAGGCGACAAGGACTCTAACCATTTTGGCATCCACTCCCTGCTGTCCTGCTGTCTGATAAATGTAGAGAGCTGGCTTTTTTGTAGTCTGGGCTGCTTGCCCGTTAAGTTATCCTGCACAGAAGAAGAGAGATGGAAGTAACTCTTCTTTCTGTCCGATATGATCAATAAAGCTAATTTTATCCTCACTCGCTTTTCTTGTCGCTGCACCTGCAGGTTCGCCTAATCCCAAAGTACGCTGGTTCAAGAATGGCCTGGAGATACACCCCGAACAACCCGACTTTTCCGTGGCGAGGGATGGAGCTCTTGTAATTAGCGCAGCGTCTGCCAGCCACAGTGGGGACTTCAAGTGTGTGGCAGTTAATGAGGCAGGCTCTGTGGAGAGAAAGACCAGGCTAAAAGTGAATGGTGAGAACTTATCTCATGGCTGTTTTCCTGCTGTTAAAAGTATATTTTACACATAACGATGGTCCATAAACCTTTCTTTCTGTGCTGTCTTAGTTCCCCCTGAAATTCAAGATAATGGCCAACCGCTGAACCTCACTGTCACCTTGAAGCAGCCTCTCACGCTGGGATGTGACGCCTTTGGGATCCCCTCTCCAACAATCACCTGGACTAAAGATGGCAAAGCTGTGAGTGTGTCATCCTGGATTCCCATTTACAGAAAAATCTAAAAGCCAGGTTACATGTTTTTACTGTAAATGCTATCTTGTCGATCTCTAGCGGTACAATGCCACCAAGTGGCAATTATTTCAATAACATTTAAACAGTGTGGATGCACTCAAGCTGATTTCTGTGTGTGCAGGTGGACAACCCTGGGGTGTATCTTGAGAATGGAAATAGGCTGCTCAGAATCTACAGAGTTCAGCCTGAACATGCAGGACAGTTTGTCTGCACAGCTCAAAACTCAGCTGGAGAGACCCAAAGACAATATAACATAGTGGTGCAAGGTGAGCTCATTATAAACCTGCTTTCACATGGATATTTAAGAGGAAGGTATAAGGCAGCAAGAAAGACCAGTTTGGGGATCTGTGATAAGATACACATTCAGCATTCATTCTTAATGCAAACTAGTCATTGAGCATGTGGTGTTTTTCGCCAGCTCCACCTGTGATCTCAGGAACGTCTCGAATGCAGGAGTTAACTGTGGTACTGGGCCAGGAGGTGGAGTTTCAGTGTCGGGTTAGTGGAAAACCAGCGCCAAGAGTGGAATGGAGCCGCGACGGAGAGTAAGAATCTTTTTTATCGACGTGACATTCAGCAGCGTACACAGGATGCAGGATTCACTGAATTGATTCGATCATCCTTTCCGTTCTTTCTCCAGGGTTCTGTCCCGCGATGGAGACCCTCATGTGGAGTTTCTGGAAGATGGCCAGGTGCTGAAGGTGAAGTCAGTAAGGCCGAGAGACCAGGGTCTTTACCGGTGTCTGGCCAGTAACGACGCAGGAACTCAGATGCGCCAATTTAGACTCAACGTCCAAGGTTGTTTTGAACATTTTTTTTAGCAAAATGTAAACCTCCAACTACACTCACCTGAATTTAACAGCAGTTATTGATTTAACACCTATGAAAAAAACAAAGCAAAAAACAAAACAGTTGTATAGATTCAGGATATTACTCTGACATTTTTCCCTAAATTGCTGCTGTTATGGCAACACTCTGAGAAAGAGAATTGCGAGGCATCATATATAATTCATGTGAATGCCCAGCCTCTATAGTAACATAAGTTAACATTGTATTTAGCCATGTGGTCGATGTGCACATATTGAATTCTCTTTAAGGGGACATTTCTCTGTCAGGTGCAGTGATAGAGTACCACACGCTGCATTTCTTTTTTAGAAGGTTTCCTACACAAAAGCAAAGCATTCGCCTGTTGCTCTGGTTATTCTGTACTGTGTGCCAGTAAAAAATGATTTGGCTGTTAAAAATAAACGTGTTCTCTGTTTTTTACTCCAGCCCCTCCCACTATTAAGGGGACTACTGAGACATCAGAGGTGTCAGTGGTGCTGGGTTTCCCTGCAATCCTCCCCTGCAACGTCGAGGGCTTCCCCACACCCAGCATCACCTGGCTCAAGGACAATCACCCCATCGTATCCGCTCCCCAGCTGACATACACCCGCGGTGGGCTGGCCCTGCGGCTGGGTTCGGCACAGGGAGACAGCAGCGGCCTCTACACTTGCAGGGCTACAAATCCAGCTGGCACTGCCATCAAGCACTATTCACTCAGTGTTCTGGGTAAGAGACATGTGCATCTCTAACAAGGTGAAAAATAAAAGAGGGATTTGATTTTTAATGTTTTCATCTCTTTAGTCCCACCGCAGATAGAAGGAGACTCTACCTCCCTAACGTTTGGTGGTCAGGAACAGAAAGTGCGGATCAACGGGAGCTTAACTCTGTCCTGCCTCGCCAAAGGTTTCCCCGAGCCCAAAGTCCAGTGGTTCAAAGACGGACAGGTCCGTGTGTGTCACCGTTAAAAGCTATGCTTCCTAAAATCAAAATGTGTTTTCAATGGAACAAGTTCTAACCTCTGCCAGCCTCTATTGGCAACTGGTATGAATTACAGCAACCCTCTTGCACAACCCACCTCCACTCGCCTTATTTAGTGTGATGAGTAAGCCAGTTAATTATAGACATAGAGGAAGAATCCAGTGATTAAACCTCAAGACATAAAACACTGTGCGATTTCTTTTTTTGTTTTTTTCGTGACCTACTGTGTTTTGATGTACTGTGTCCTTTATTCTGTTCAGAATGCAAGTGCACGTGTATGAATATTCTGCAGGGCCTACAATATGAGAAGCAGGAATTGGATTAAAGATGATGTAAAATATGATTTTCTTTCTGAGTGTGGGTGGAAGCTCTGTATGTCTTGGGTGTTTTAAAGCCACATTTAAAGATCTGCTAAATATTTTCTTGACACAGTAGTTCAAAGAGGCAACAAATCTTAAGGAGGCTCCATCGAGCTTAAAGAGCACTTTTGAACAAAGTATCAGAGACAGTCTGTTTTATTTATTCATCAACCCACAGATTCCTGCGAGCAATACTTCACATTAACTGTGTATTTTCTTTGTGTTTTAGCTGCTGACTGGAAACATCCATGCTGGCATTAAAGAGAGCGGCCACTTCCTTCACATAGAGAATGCCATGCTGTCCCATGAGGGTCAGTACACCTGTGTGGTCACCAACTCTGCAGGAGAGGACAAGAGACACTTTCGTGTAACTATTCAAGGTGTGTTCGGTTAATTCAGTGCATAGCAGCTAGAAAAACACTTCATTTTAAAACCTTTGTATAGAAAGCAATCTGGCTCTAATGTGCCGCTGTCTCTTTAGTCCCTCCGATTTTCCACCGGGTGAATAACAGGGAAGCATCCTGGGGTTTGGGACACGAAGACGACCTTAATGATGAGAACGTGGTGGAGAAGCGGGAAGTTGTGCTAGGCCATCAAATCAGCCTGTCCTGTGAGAGCAATGCCATTCCCCCTCCCAAGCTCAGCTGGTATAAAGACGGCAAAAAGTTAACCTCTGCAGATGGAGTGGTGCTTCTTCCAGGTCAGGGAAAACTCTGTAAAACCTCATGTAAAACCACTAGTGCAGTTGTTATATGTAACTGAGGAGTCATTTTTAATGTATGACAGGGGGACAAGTGCTACAAATTGCCCGAGTGCAGAAGGAGGATGCTGGAAGGTATACGTGTCAGGCTGTTAATGAGGCAGGGGAGGATCGCATGCACTTTGATCTGGAGATTCTAGGTAAGTGAGTACATATACCTAAGTTAGATGTAATTAAAATGTTTGCATAATAAAATCTGTGATTATAGAGATGTAACTTAATAATTTCAGTTGTGTTTAACTTCCATAGTCCCTCCTGTTATTACTGGAGCATCAAAGGAGTTTATGGAGGAGATAGGAGCAGTGGTTAACAGCACCGTGGTTCTACACTGTGACGTGATTGGACATCCAGCTCCAGTCGTCTCCTGGCTGAGAGAAGGGCAGCCGGTGCACATGGACTCACAGCACCACATCAGTGAGGATGGGACTCAGCTTCAAGTTAGTTATCTCTGACCTTTGTGCACCGTTGCCAGCAAATAGACAGATCCAACCGTAACGTTCTATAGTGAAGAATAACGCTTGTGTCCTAACTTACAGCTTCTCAGTGTCCAGGTTTCAGACATGGCTGGGTATTCGTGTGTAGCGGAGAACAAGGTCGGAACAATTGAGAAGCTCTTCAGTCTGACAGTGCAAGGTAAACCCCCCCCCCCCCCCCCCCCAAAAAAAAACCCAAAAAAGTCTTTACTGTGATATGCAACTCTCTTCTCTTTTTGCAGTCCCTCCTAGAATAACAGGCCCTAAAGAGGAGGAGGTTAGTGTGACTGAGGGCCACATGGTGTCTTTGCTGTGTGACGTCCAAGCATACCCTCCTCCAGAGATTACCTGGACCAAAGATGGACAAGTCCTCCATTTCAGCACCAGCATTCACATTCTGCCAGGTTAGCCTCTGGGCCATCTTCAATACCCAAATCCTTCAATCAGAAGCATTATATTGGGTAGAATCTAATTCTTGCACTGATATTTCATATCATTATTTGATATATTGCCTATATATATGTAATAGGTGGCCAGATGCTACAGTTGCCCCGGGCCAGACTAGAAGATGCAGGGCAATATGTTTGCACAGCCACCAACTCAGCAGGGCAGGACCAGAAGAGTATTCTCCTCAGTGTTTATGGTGAGCAAACACACTGTGACCCATCTGCACAATTCAGCCACATATACAGATGATCAAATCCCAAAACACTGCCTGGCAAAAAAAATCTGTTTATCTCAAGCCAGCTGTGACTGAGAAGAGTTCAGGAGTGACTCATTCGAATTCTGAATGAATCAAACTGAGATCATGTCCTCTCTAAATGTGCAAACCAACAGTCGTGCCCACCCTGAAGCCCCGGCACGATGCTGAGTCAGATTCGGTGACCCCTCAGGTTGGCTCCTCAGTCACCTTGCGATGCGAAGCCCACGGCTTCCCCGAGCCTGAAGTCACGTGGTACAAGAATGGGCTCCAGTTGGCTGCAGGGAACGGACTAAAGATGGATCAGTACCAGCTGGAGATAATAGGAGTCCAGGTCAGACTCATCAGACATTTTTTATGACTGCAAACAAAACATAAAAAAGGATTTTAAGGGGTTTTCAACAGCGTGCTGATGTGTAATGTATACATATTTTCACTGCACTCACTGTTCCTTTATCTGGTGCATTTAAAACCCCTGAGATAATTCTGACTAATTCTAACAGGCTGGAGCTGAGATCACCCATCTGAAAGCATTTGAAGCCGGTGTTCCAAAAAAAAAAAAAAAAATCATGAATCCCTTTGGATTATAACTTGTAAAGAAAACACAACTCACAATTTTTTCCTTTGTGGTTACTAGATGGGAGATAGTGGCACGTACACTTGCAAAGTGTCCAATGTGGCTGGACAGGCGGACAGAACCTTTAGGCTGACGGTTCATGGTAAAAATCACTCTGTAGCATTTTGGAACAAAATCGCTATAGACAAATGTCTTTAATGGACTAAATTCTCATAAATATATATTGACAGTTCCACCTGTCCTGGATGGACCTCTTCGAGAGTCTCTAAATTATAGCCTGGGCTCCCACGTGGCTCTGCTGTGTGAGGCCACAGGCGTACCCGTTCCCAGCATCTCTTGGCTTAAAGATGGAACTCCTATTGGTAAGTGGGAGGGAGTGACATGGAAATGTGGAGAAATGCAGACTTGCCAAAGGGTGTCACAGCTAGATTAAGTGGATCTGTGTGGTTTCCAGAAAGCAGCCTGCAGTGGCAGTGGTCTGTTCGAGGCACCAGGCTGGAGCTGGGGCCTCTCAGCCTGTCTCATGCCGGAACATACACGTGTGTGGCCAAGAACAGCGAGGGAGAAACACGAAAAGAGTACACAGTCACCGTGCAGGGTAACGAGGTTTCTTAAAGCATGTGTTATGAGAGAAATGATTTCAAAAGGTGTTTAACAGTAATCTCTGCCCTACTCAGTCTCCCCAACCATCCTGGACTCTGACCTCCCATCTGAAGTGAGTGCACCCAGAGGAGAGGAGCTGACCCTGGAGTGCAGAGCAAATGGAATCCCCACACCTCGCCTCAGCTGGCTGAAAGATGGAGTGACTCTGGAGGGATCGGATGCCCGTCACATTGCGTAAGTCATTCTCAGGCCCCGCTCTGTCAAGTGTGAAGTAATCATAACAATGGTAAATATTTTAATCGATGAACAGCCTTCATTAAGGGTTTGGGAAAGTGTCACCGTTAATCAGAAACACAGAGAATGATGTGCACGACGAACAAATGGTTTATAGTGTCTTGCCCAGTTAGATCATGAAAAACTGTAAAAGCAGCTGCTTCACAGCTGTTCGCCAGCTTATGTGGTCATCAGACAGTAAGCGACTGTGTTTATGTATCTGCATGCGACTGTGAGAAAACTGTGGGATGTGGGTGATAATGAAAGAATTACACCGAGGTTCAGATGTGGACAAATAATAGAGAAAAATGGATGTGAAAACAAAGCGTGCTTGTTCTCTGGCAGCGTGACATCTGATGGCAGCACACTGACTTTGCTGCGCCTGAGTCCTGAGGATTCTGGGACGTACACCTGCCTGGCTGTGAATTCGGCCGGCCAGGAGAGCAAAATCTACACCGTCTTTACTCTAGGTTGGTTTTTCACCCCTTAGCTTTGTTTATCTGCGTTAAGTTTCTGAGCGATTTCTTCACAGTCTATTTCATCTGTGGCAGTACCGCCATCTATTTCTGGTGAGACCACCATCCCCAAAGAGGTGCAGGTCACGCAGGACAGCGCTGTGACGCTAGAGTGTCAGGCAGCAGGAAACCCCCCGCCTCAGATCAGCTGGCTGAAGAATGGGCATCCGCTGCTCCTCAGTCACCGCGCTCGCCTCCTCTCCGGTGACTCTTTGCTGAGGTCAGTTAAGATGATTACAGACTGTGTTGTAAAAAGATTACAGGTTGGTGGATGAGGTCATTCTAAATGTTCTCTTTCTTCATTAAAAAAAAAAGGATTTCTCCTGTGCAGCTGTCTGATTCTGGAGTTTACACGTGTGTGGCACGCAGTCAAGCTGGTCTTGCAGAGCTCAGCTATAATGTCCAAGTCCAAGGTACAATCCCAACAGTAGATAACATGAAAACAGAACATGCTGGGTCGGTGGGGTTTCACACTCTGTGTTTATGGTCTGCAGTGCCCCCCGGTGTGAATCATGTCGAACCGGTGGAGCCAGTTTCAGTAATCCAGGGATCCTTGGTGACTTTATCCTGTGAAGCACGTGGCGTCCCCCCTCCGACGCTAACGTGGATGAAAGATGGACAGCCGCTGTCCCTTCACCGCAACCTGCTGCTGGATGGACAGGAGACAAGACTGCAGCTTCCTGACGTGGCCCCCTCAGATGCGGGCTTTTACAGCTGCGTGGCTAGTAACCAGGCTGGAAGCAGTACCAAGAGCTTCAACCTCACCGTGCTTGGTACGATCACCCTCTTTTTATTTATTTATATCTCTAATAAAGAAAAAGAACATAAGCTAACACATTTTGCTTTCTAATGCAGAGCCTCCAAAGATAGTCAGCTCCGACTCACCAGAAGAGCTGACCATAGCAGTTAACAGTCCACTTGAGCTGGAGTGCTCTGCTGTGGGAGTCCCACCTCCTACCCTCAGCTGGCTCAAGGATGGTCGGCCCGTGGAGAGATCTGATATCGTTCAGCAGGACGGAAACTTTATCAGGATTAGCAAAGTTCAGGTATAAATTACTGACTGTGCGAGCACATGTTCTCCTGAGATTGGCAATTTAAGGTGTAAAACTTTATTTAAGACAATGTATGTCGCTAAGACTTTTTCTAAGCAATCACTCCTGTTAAAAAACAAACAGAAAAACATACCCACTCTTTTTAAACCTTAGTCGTCACTTTAGTTGAGTGTAAATTTTCAAATAAAGCATTGTCATGCAAGAACCACTCAAGCTGATTGATATTGTCTCTTTAAAGGTCGAGGATGCAGGTCTGTACACCTGCTTGGCCAGCAGCCTAGCCGGAGAGGATGGAAAAAACCACTGGGTCCGGGTCCAAGGTGACACAAGCTGTTCTTGGATATTATTCAGCATGGAAGAAATATGTCATGCCCCCCTTTTCCCTTAACTTCCTCCTCTCTTTGCACCTGGTACTGCATGAATAAAGCTCTGTGTGCGATCAGGAATAAAAGTCTGGATTTTTACACAAGTGAAAAACAGACTTGCGCTGCTTGTATATCGGTCTCGCTGTTTTGCACGCAATATGACATGCATGCAGCGCAGGGTGCATTTTCTTGGGTTTTTATTGATGGCCTGACTTTAATTTATGAGTGTGCACTACTCACCATTTATTCCACTTGTTAATATTTGAGTAAAATGATGCTTCTATAAATATAATCATACACAATGCAGTTAAGACCTGCCAGACTGCTTAGATCAGTGTTTTCCCAAATTCATGGTGTTTCTTTTCCCCATTCCTATAATTAAGACTCTTCTAGAAGATTCAAAACTGTGTGGCACACATTTTTATAGCACTTTTTTTAGTAATGTCTTTTTTTAAGTGAAAACACATGCTTTTTATACCTGTCCCCGATCTACATTCTGACTTCATCTGTTCCACACGGCCTCATAACTTTACCAAGCTCTTCCTGAAGGAGCACTTCAGGCTCACAGCACTTTTTTTTTTTTACTTTCCTTTTGTTGCTGTTATTGTGGATCACATAAATCTTAATGGTCAGTGGTTGTGTTGCAGTACCACCAACGCTCCTTGGCTCCGGTGATGTGAGGACATTGACAGTGCCGGTTAACGGTCACCTCACTCTGGAGTGCCTGGCTGACAGCGACCCTCCTCCACACATAGAGTGGTACAAGGGTGAAACCAAACTGCAGGTGCAGAATGTGAACTCAAATAAGTCATCCACTATTAAAAGTATTGATCTCCTCTTTGACTTGCGTATTCTATCTTTCCTTTCCTTCTGTTGTATCAGCTGGGTGGTCGTATCCAGCAGCTGGCAGGGGGTCAGTACCTGGAGATACAGGAAGTCAGGTCTGAGGATAGCGGCCAGTATAGCTGTGTGGTTACCAACATAGCTGGAAGCAGCAGTCTCTTCTTCACTGTGGAAATTCTCTGTAAGCATACTTGTCATATCTTGTTTTTAAACTGTTGAACTTTTGAACCGTAGACATAAACACATGACAACCAAATATTTAACTCAGCAAGTTGCCAGTTACTGCAGTTAGTAACCAGTCCAAGTTATCAAGGAGAGAGTGAAAGACCAAAGTATACTCCATTCTTTGGAGTCATGCCAAACACTGCAGACAATGGAGCTGCTTCTAAAAATGTTTTGCAGTAAAAGTGTTAGTGAGCTATGAATGAATGGCACACTGAGCTGCTATTTATCAAGGGGTTGCCACAGTGAATACATCTGGATGCTTTGACTTGCCACAGATGGAAAAAACCCCCAAACAGTGGATGACCTTTGTGGTGTAACCCTCTAATTCAGGGGTCCCCAATCCCAGTCCACGAGGGCTGGTGTCCCTGCAGGTTTTAGATGTGTCCTTGATCCATCACAGCTGATTTAAATGGATACATTACCTTCTCAACATGTCTTGAAGTTCTTCAGAGGCCTGGTATTGAACTAATCATGTGATTCAGGTGTGTTGACCCAGGGTGAGATCTAAAACCTGCAGGGACAACGGCCCTTGTGGACTGGGATTGGGGACCCCTGCTCTAATTGATCCAGTCTTGGAATAAGACAAATGCAAGTACGATACCTCGTGAGCCCCTGAGGCTGGGTTTCTGTCGCCTCCTGGTGTCAAACCGGGGACCTACATGTAAGGCAAATGTGTTAACCACTACACCACGGAGCCACTAGTTTCTGAAATGCCTGTTAGAAAAAACAAACAAATGTTTAAAAGAGCTAAAAGAGCTGTCACTTTAATACATTGTCATGACTTATTTTGAACTTACATAAGAAGGTCATAGATACATGCAAAGAGTAGCTAGTTGTAGCTGAGGCTCTGCAGTACAATAGAACAGAAGCCTAATTAATTGTTCGAGGTGGAAATGATCAGACACCCCACAGTATGATATTATCACAGTTCTTCACAATGCAATACTAGTGTGATGTGCTGAGTGCTGAATATTGCACATATATTGTGATTTATCCCCTTTTTCATCTGCTAATCATGTTATCAAAGTTACACTTTTTATCCAATAAGATAAAGTTATCTCAAGTCATTTTTCCTGCTGGATAATGAGGTTGTCAAATATACCAACACTGCTACTGAAACCTGCCATAAATGTTTCTATAAGATGGAGTTAGTCTACTATTATTCTATTTTATTCTACTATACTGTTATATTTACTATTATAGCTGATAATACATCAACTGGGATAACTCTGGGATAAAGATGACATATTTGACCTCAGCAGCATTCCTGCTGTATAGGAATAAAACTAAAATACAACCAACTGGCAGTCCGTTGAGTTGAGTCCCCTTGAGTTTTGCTCATTAACAAAGACTCAGTCAGACTGTTGGCAACCTGTCTGCAACAGACTGCAACTGTTTGCACAAAGTTTGGGCGACATGGGCAATCACTTTGTGAGAAACCAATCAAATCTCTGTGTTGTATTAATTTAGAAAGGTGGTAAGTAACTTTGTACTTGCATGTGATCCAGATTCCTAAATATTTATATGTGTGAGGACTAATAGAGATGAAAGAGAAATTCCCCTGTCGTATTTCAACTTTTAATGCTGCCATTAAAGGTTGACTGTAGGTGGGTAGCTGGAGCAAAGTTCAAGAAGTTTATTTAGGAGGCTGAGTAAAGAATTAGAAGTAACATGTGGTAACATGTAACATCATCATTTGAAGAGAGGCTTAAAAAGAGCCACCTACTCAAGCAAGTTTCAAGGGAAACCACTGTTTGTGCGTTTAGGGTGGTTTTAAGGGAAATAAGTGTTTGGTGTGTCGTTCAACATTCATGTCTGGGGAGAAAAAAAGAGTTTTATATGCTAAACACAACAAGATTCTGTCTCTTTACTTCCAGTACCACCTGTAATAAAGGAGAGCAGCTCAGTGGTGACTGTACATATTGGCCAGGATGCAGTTTTACCCTGTGAAGTCAAAGGCGACTCCTCACCTGTGGTCATGTGGAGGAAAGACGGCTTCCCCGTGCGTCAAGATAACAATAAGTACGTCCTGAGATTTCTCACAGGTGTCTGTAATTGTATACGTCACACTCGACTGTATCTGTCGAACACAGACGCGGTGTATCCCCAACTCATTCATCTTTCGTGCATTTCAGATACACCATATTATCCGAGGGCTCGTTGCGCGTACATGCAGCTCAGCTGAATAACGCTGGTCGCTACTACTGCACCGCGTCCAACCAGGCTGGCTCAGATCACCGAGGAGTGGATCTTCGTGTGTTTGGTAAAGACAGTATAAGCAGTACTTAGCTTATGAAGATTTTGGGGATGCCAGCAGATTCAGTTTTTAGCACAATTTTTTATTGTTATAACAGCTTAGCTGAAGGTCTTCTGTGTCCTTTTAGTGGGTCCCTCAATCAGTCCGGGTCCATTCAACGTGACAGTAACCACTGGTATCAGAGCCCTGCTTAGCTGTGAGGCTGCAGGTATACCTTCTCCTAAAGTATCCTGGAAGAGGAATGGCACTCCCCTGGATATCAGCCAGCAGCCTGGTGCATACAGGTATAGACAAAGCTATGCCTGTACGCTTCAAATACACAATTGGTATGCAGTACAACTCGTACAGCTATAAAAACTTCAAAGCTGATGCAGTTCTGCTTATCTGTTCAGGTTACTGTCCTCAGGGTCTCTGGTTCTTTTGTCCCCAGCCAATGAGGATGAAGGTTATTTTGAGTGCACTGCAGTCAATGATGTTGGAGAGGAGCGCAGAGTCATCGAGGTCATCCTGCAAGGTATTGATTTAAAGTGTTGTGAAAATCAGCTGGCTGTAGAATGCTGTTTCAGATAATTCAGCCCACAAATTTGCTGTTCTCTCCCGTAGTCCCTCCATCTATTGAAGATGATGTTACAGCAGTTAAAGCTGTGAAAATGTCTCCTGTCGTGTTGCCTTGTCACATACAAGGACGCCCAATGCCCACTGTCACCTGGACGAAGGGTGGAGCCAAACTGAGCTCCAGAGGAGGAAGCTACCGCATCCTTCCCACTGGTAAAGCAGCACACCAGTTGCTGTTTCCTTACATTTTCATACATCACGGTCCTCTGTAAACACATGTTCTTTGTACTCACTTTAATGCAGGAGAGTTGGAGATAACTGCTGCTTTGCCCAGTCATATTGGCAAATATACATGCTCAGCCAGAAACCCAGCTGGAGTGGCTCACAAACACATCTCTCTCTCAGTGCATGGTAGGCCTCCAAGGACATATGTTATCTTATTATGTTTATGTTAAAATGTATGAAACCATATGACACTGTGTTCTGTCTTCCACACACAGAGCTGCCAGAGATCAGACCAATGGCAGAAGAGGTACAAGTAGTGCTGAATCACGGGACTCTTCTCCCCTGTGAGGTTCAGGGCTTCCCCAGACCATCCATCACCTGGCAAAGAGAGGGAGTTCCCATAGCAACAGGTAACGGTACAAAAAATATGAGCCAAATCCTTATTTATGAAGAGACAGACAGATGAACATTGCTGTAATTATGCACAGTTTTCATATATTAGAATCCAACACATTTAACAGCAACTAAGTCATACTCCAACAAGAATCTTTTCTTTGTTTTGTTTTAACGTTTTACAGATAAGACAGCAATGTCATCATGCTGTGGGCTTTAATTTGACCTGTCTCATGTGGACCAGTAATTTTCATGTGACTGTGTGTCTAGGTCACAGGCTGGCTGTGCTCCCGAACGGAGCTCTGAAGTTTTCCCGTGTGACGCTTGGTGATGCAGGGACCTATCAGTGCCTGGCAAAGAATGAAGCTGGTGTAGCTGTGGGCCGGACAAAATTAGTCCTTCAAGGTAATGCCGATTTTTTTTATCTCACCATGGGAATAACATTATGTAATGTTTCGTAATCTTATGAAACATTACATACATTTTAGGAAATTTGCAAATAAATATCTGCTCATCTTATGTTTCCGCAGTTCCACCAGTGTTGAGCGTGCCTCATGTCGAGTATATGGCTGTGCTAGGCCAGCCAGTCAGCCTGGAGTGCATAGCTGATGGGCAGCCTCTGCCTGAAGTCACCTGGCACAAAGAGAGGAGGCCTGTGCTTGATGGCGCTCATGTGCGCGTCTTCTCCAATGGAACTCTGGCAATTATTTCTACCCAGCGCAGCGACGCGGGTCTTTACACGTGTACTGCTAAAAACCCCGCCGGCAGAGCCAGCCATGATATGAGGCTGCTCATTCAAGGTGAGTGAAGCACTTTACAAGCTGCGCTGTGTCGTAACATGTTTGTGTTAATAGTGGTGTCTCTTTTCAGTCCCACCCGTGATTGCTCCTACACAGACGCAACTGTCAGTTATCCAAGGATTTCAGGCTCTGCTGCCCTGCGCTGCTCAGGGTTCACCAGAGCCTAAAGTGTCATGGGAGAAGGACGGCAGCGTGGTGCCCAACCTCCCTGGCAAATTCACCGTCTTACGGTCAGGAGAGCTGATCATAGAGAGGGCTGAGGTTAGCCTCTATGTCATGCTTTCTCTGCACTTTATTATGAACTGCATCTCTCTGTAGTTCCATGTGCAACACTCAGCTGCTGCTTCTTTCCTTCAACAGTCAGGAGACGCTGGTGTGTTTACATGCGTAGCCACCAATGCAGCAGGCTCTGCGAGGCAAGACATCCGACTGACCATCAATATGAGGCCTGCATTCAAGGAGCTGCCAGGCGATGCAATGCTAAACAAAGGGCAGACTCTTGCCTTATCGTGCCATGCTCAGGGAACGCCTTCTCCTACTATCTCCTGGACTGTCAACAACAGTCCCTATGCAGGTAGTGTTTTCCTTTTATTCTTCAGTTAAACAGCTCATAATTGCCACACAGATTACTGTATTTGTTATTATGTGTAATGCATTCAGTTTAAAAAAAAAGAAGCCTAATTTAAAATAAAACTGTGGTGTAAAACTGCAAAACTGTTGCAGGTGCCACTGTAGATGAGGCAGGCAGAAGCTCCATCATCATTGAGAATGTGACTCGGAGTGATGCTGGGACCTACGTGTGCATAGCAGCAAACAGCGTGGGTTCCATTAGAGCGCTCTCGTTCGTCCGTATCAGAGGTGAGATTTATCCTCGAGGATTCCCGCTCACTGAACTTTCTATAGATATTTACATTATGACACATTCTATCTGAAAATACACATGCTATGTGTTTCCAGAGCCTCCGGTGTTGAAGGGTGAAGCCCACACGTCTCAGACAGTCATTCAGGGTGGCTCTGCTGTGCTTGACTGTCCCGTCCACGGAGACCCCAGCCCTGTCCTCCGCTGGCTCAGAAATGGAAAACCGCTACCTCGCTTCCTCCGAATGCAAACCCTCCACAACGGATCTCTGGTCATTTACAGCACCACTGTAAATATAACATTTTCTTTTCTCCTCCTATTTCTGTTCTTTTGAGCAGTAATCCTGCTTCTAAACAAGTTCTGTCAAGCCTAGCTCACTCTGGCATGAAACATTTTCCGATGTAGTTTGCGCAAGAAGGCTCTATCACGCAATCTGAGTAGAACAGCGGCGCTTTATTCATCCCATCTGAGCTTCATCTACAATACCCTTGGGTAGAGGAACAGCGTGTGACTGTCCTGTAGTGTCCTGCTCCCATCTAAATCAGATTCAGTTCAGCCAGAGAGGCTAACAGCATTAGGCTCAGAGGGAAGAAACAAACAGAATGCTGTATGTTCCCAGACTCTGCCCCTCTTTCCGTAGCCTCTAACCTTATTATGGTCTCTAACTGCTGCTGTAATTGCACAGCCTGCAGCTGAGACTTTCTCACAGACAGATGACTGTCCTTCCAGCAGAGTGCTCTTATTATGAAATTTCCTCTCTCTGTCCCTGTAATATTAATTATGACAAACAATTCAATGGAATAAAGTCAACTGCCCCATTGAAAATGTCAGATTTTTTTGCTTGTATGGTAATTTCCCTAAACTGTAAAACTGTACCCAATTCAGAGATATGTTTGTCTGGAAGGTTTGTAGTCCTATTAAAGGATAACTGTTCCTTAGATAATTCGATAATCAGCTAAACCTGGTTGATCTACAGGCTGCAGATGAAGGGGAGTATCAGTGTGTGGCTGAAAGTGAGGCTGGAACAGCTGAGAGGACCATTACGCTCAAGGTTCAGAGTGAGTTCTGTCTATATGATTTATTTAACGGGTTATGAAATAAAAAATTCAAACAAGTTTGTACCATAATGTACTTCCCAAACTGCCTCCAATCCACTTTTAAGAACGACTTTAAAATGTTAGTTTCCCCCCGTGTTCACTTATTCATGTCTGTTGCTTTCATGTGTTGCAAGTGCTCCTTTCCTTTGCACAACAGCAAGTTTGCACAACATAACCTGTGCAAATGAACTTCCTGAGGACCCACTGTTGAAAATTCTTTTCTTCTCTTCCTCTCTTAGTCAATGGAGGCTACTCTAGCTGGCAGGAGTGGGGACCATGCAGTAGCACCTGTGGCCAAGGCTTCCAAGAGCGAATCAGACTATGCAACAACCCAGAACCAGCTAATGGAGGCCGATCATGCAGCGGCCCCAGTATCGACTCTAGAAAATGTCAGGTCGGCTTGTGTCCAGGTACCAGTGGCTTTGTTATTCATTTCGATTCATTTTGATGCCTCCAAAAAAATATGTCTGTGTAATGCATGAGGAAATTTGAAAATTAAAATATATTATCTCAGTATTTGCAATCTTGGCCGTTGCCAATAACTACAAAATATTTCATTATTCAACCCTTCAATTCAATTTTATATATACACTGCCAAATCACAACAGCAGTCCCCTCAAGTTAGCTCAGTACCATAAGAACTAAAAATAATACAGAGAAAACCAAGCGCTTGGTGACAGTGGGAAGGAAAAACTCCCTTTTAACAGGAAGAAACCTCCGGCACAACCAGGCTCAAGGAGGGGCAGTCATCTGTTGTGACCAGTTGGGGGTGAAGGGAGGAAGACAGGACAAGAGACGCAATATGGAAGAAAGCCAGAGATTAATAATAAGTAATAATTAAATGAGGAGTGGTGTCTAACACAGAAGTATGCTCTTTCTTTCCAGTCCATGTCAGTAACTTTAAACACTTTCAGGGAGCGTTTAGGACAACCTGATATTAATGAATTTCAGTTAATGTAGCTTATTTAAACGTATTTTGGTGCTGCCAGGTGAGGTTCCACGCAGGACTAGAGGCAGCCTGATAGGAATGGTCAATGACAGAGAGTTTGGTGTGTCCTACCTGGAGGCCAACATTACAGACAATGATGACGAGGGGAGCAGCACTGTGCAGGCACGCCTTGACAATATTCCTCCCACTGTGGGTGAGTGATGGCATGTACCATTGTGTACCATTGGTTGCTGTTGACCTCAGCCTCATACCTAACAGTTACCACTTCATTAAACAGTGGTCACGCTGAATTTTACTAGAAAGAGTTGAATTCTTGGGGATGCATTCCCAATCTTGTTCAAATCACATGTTGATGTGTAGCAGAGCAGCAGAGGCACAGAGCTAATGCTGTCTTGTTGTAGGTCCCTTGCTGCGGGTGCTGGTGTCTGTGTTTGCACCCATCTACTGGACCACCGTGCTGCAGAATGGAGCAGCCAGAAATGGCTACGCTTTCACTCAGGGCCAGTTCAGACAGGAGTCTCAGCTGGAGTTCGAGACTGGTGAGCTTTGCCTACTACACATTTTTGCTTTGTTTTCCGTGCATATGCCAGTTAATATTTAAAGCTTTTGATTCATTTATTTAAGGTCATGCACTGCATATTTAATCGATGAAAGTACTCGGCTTAAGATAAGTTTTGTTCAACTCTTTTTATTTCTGTTTAGTTTCTTCTAAACTGTGGTGTGATTTTACAGGAACAACAACAAATGTTGAGTTTTTCCATGTCCATTATGCGCTCTTTTGTAAAACAGTCAGTAGATGGCAGCACTTACTAGCAGTCACATACATTGAACATGGAGGCTTGTGCTTCTAAGCAGTTACAGCACGCTCCCTTGTGGTTTTAAGTGGATTTACAGTGTTATGTTTTTTGGTTTTTTAATCTCTTCTAACAGGGGAAATCCTACGTTTGACTCATGTTGCCAGAGGTCTGGATTCGGAGGGTGTTTTGCTAATTGACATAGTAATTAACGGATTTGTTCCTCCTTCATTATCATCATCTCACATGAGCCTTCAGGTGTGTTCACAGCTTTCATCGCAATGTGTATTTAAAGATCATTCAGATCAAATCCTGACTTAAAGACATGACACTTTAGTTTCACACCTCCGATCCTCTTTAGTTTGTGTGACCCGATTTCACTCCTGCCCCGTAGGAGTTCGATGAGTCATATGTGCAGACGGGCCAAGGGCAGCTGTACTCGTGGTCAACGCAAACCCACCAGAGAGGAGGAAGCCCCATGGTGCTGCGTTGTAATCACACAATTATTTACGAGGGCCAGGAAGAGCGCCAGGGTCCTGTGCTTCAACTGCTCAAGGTTTCTGGGATGAATAGTGCCTACAACATGTTTACGCTCACTTTGGACTTCCATGTTACTGCCAGCCTACACGTACCAGGTCTGCAAAAATATTAAAAAATTCCAGCAATTTAAACTCGATTTTACATGAAATCCAGGATCTGTTGGAAAGCCTAACATTGCATGTACTCTGTGTTTGCAGATGGTTATGAAGACGCATGCCCTAAAGGTTTCACTCTTGACACCACCTCCTACTGTGCTGGTATGCTGTGCTTATTTTTTAATACCTCAATCATTTTTAACACCATTTATTTGAACATTTGTGACTGTTCTATTTTATTATTATCATCAAATGCATTCTTATTAGATGAAGATGAGTGTGCGCTCCAGTCTCCCTGCTCTCATTCGTGTAACAACATTATGGGAGGCTTTTCCTGTACCTGTCCGTCTGGCTTCACCATTTCTGCAGACACCAATGTATGCCAAGGTAAGACAAAGAAAACCTGCTGGGTGATTTTTTTGCAATATCCAATATTACAATACACAGTGCACAGAGATAATGTCCTACTTAAGTAAATCTAAAATGATCTCACTAACTGTTTCCCTCATGCAGATATCGATGAATGTTCCCAAGGCTCACACATGTGCCACTACAACCAGCAGTGTGTCAACACAGTGGGAACGTATCGCTGCCAGGCCAAGTGTGGACCAGGATTTAAGGCCAGCATCACAGGAACCAGCTGTGAAGGCAAGCAGCTGTTAATCACTGTTAAAATGTCCAGCATTTCATATGGAGGCATAAACGTCTCATTATTTTCCTGTTCGTGTAATATTTTATTATATTTGCACCTGCAACAATAATAAAAAATCTCATTTCTTGCCAATCACTTAAGTGTTAATCAGCGATAAAGCCCTGCTGTATGTGTCGAATTGGTCTTTTAGATGTAGATGAGTGCCAAGAGTCCGCTGTCTCCCCGTGCCAGCACCAGTGCCTCAATACTCTGGGTTCCTACCGCTGTGTTTGCCACCCTGGATACCAGCTGTCAGGACGTCACTGCATTGGTCAGTTGAGATAAAAAGAACAAAAACTACCTGCCTGCCTTAACTTGTTTGAATTCTTATTAAGTTATGCTACAGAAGATTTCAAAAGATAAGACTACACCCAACTGCATTTTTTTATATACAAACTTAGCACAAAATATAAGGAAGTTTGTGTTCAGTTTGTGTTCTTTGTTGTAACGCTGCTTCTTATACTTATAATGTTGAAAAGCCTGTTTATTCCCCTTGGATGTATTTTCCATTGATACAGCATCCACAGTAATGCGGGCCCTGCAGAATATTTACTAACAGCTCCGATGTGACGGTTTAACTTTTGCAGACATCAATGAATGCACGAGGAACGTATGCCCGGCTCACCAGCAGTGCCGTAACACAGAAGGAGGATACCAGTGTTTCGACAGCTGCCCAGCTGGAATGACCAAAGCAGAGAATGGGGCCTGCGTGGGTAAGCTGCTTTTATCCACTTTATTTATTTAGACATTGCTTCATTTAACAGTTCCTGTTCATTAATCACTGCTTAATTTATTGACTGACAGCATGAACTCATTCATGCCTTGAAAGACTCAGATTTGGCTTCTACCTCCAACCCTTCAACACTGTATCGTGAATTTGCTAAAATGGTTTTCCTAATAAGTGGAAATGAAACCCCCTGTAATCCTTTTGAAAGCCAAAAGAACCACTGATCACTGGTCAAAAGAGGCCAAATAGAGAGCAAAAGATTTTATGAACTGTAAATCCACTGCTGCGAAAAGAAAACTTCTGTAACAAGATGCAGCAGAGTTTATGGTAGACACTGCTGCACGGCAGCTTTAAGGTACTCAGGATATCTTCTCTTTAACTGGCTTCATGTCAGCAATCGCAGTCAGCATTAACACACATACTAGCTCAGGTCGTCCCAATCTAGCCAAGTGCACTCACGTAAAAGAGGCAGTGTTTGCAGTGTAGGAGCAATCACTAAACACAGGCGTGTGTAAAGGGGTCTTTTTTTTTCTTAATAAAGAGAAAATGATAATTTCAGGAAAAATACAACAAGAACAAGATGCATAATCCAGGCTTAAATCAACCTTTATTTAGCCAAAGTGAGGAAAAGCAAACTAAAGTTATCGGTTTTGTCAATATAACCATTAACCTTAATCTATCGTTAAGGTATAGCTGGATATGACCAGTGTTGGGACTAACGCGTTATTAAGTAACGCGTTACAGTAACTACGTTATTATTGTGGTAACGAGCACGGTAACTAGTTATTGTGCCAAAATCAGGAACGCGTTAGTCGTTACTTCGTGTGGTGGCATCGCGGAGCTTCCACAGATTCAGTAACATTAGCAAGTGGTGGAGGCAGCAGGTGGATGAAGGAAAGGGGAGGCAGGAGGAGGAGAGACCCGAGGCGGCCGCAGGTCCAAGTGTGAACTGAACTTCAGGTAAGAAGTTATGACCTGCAGTCTCTCTGGGTCAGATATGAACCAAGTGTAGGTGGAGTTTATTTTCGTTATTCTGACTTTTTCGTACTGCGTGCTAGCTAGCATGACGGAGTTTCTATACAGCTGGGTGGTGCTGTGAAGTTAATGATGTTGAACTTTATTTTGTTCATAAGTTATTAGAGTTGCCAACCATCCCGTCTGGTATTCAGAGAAAATATTATGCGTTTCTTATTGAGGTGAAAAGGAACAGTTTGTCCCGTAATTCAGCTACAATGAAAAAGACACCAAGCTGGAGTTATTCTGTGTCTTTGCTGCACAGCTGCCTCTTCTTCTTTCATTCTCCCCCCTCCCTCTCCCGTTTCTACTTCAATCATGAAAACTGATCAATGATCAGCTGATCGGCTCTCTTGTTTGTTTATCGCTCACTTTGCGCCAGAAAGAGGAAACCAACGGATGTCGCGCTAAACAACAGCAGCACGTTTAAGCTTGATCAGCTGTTGTTAGAATTTATTTAATATTAATTTCTAGTATCAGCTGATGTTTGCTGGAGCCACAGCTGTAAAGCTGCTGGTCATGATGTCGGTTTGGAGATGTGGTGAGAGGGAAACATGAAGATGAAACCAGGAGATGTCCTTACTGAACCATCAGAGCTGTGATGGAGAAACAGGTTTACCTTTTAGGTGACATGAATGAGTTGAAGTTATGAACTGTTTCTGAGAGACAAATAACACCAGGATCCTTTTTTATGTAGCTGACAGCTGGTAACTGTGCAGGGGCGGGTCTAGCAAAGTGTTGCCAGGGGGGCATGTAGGGCATTAACAGGGAGAGGGGGGCACAAAGAAATACTTTTCTTTCTTATTCTCATTTAAAATGTCTAGCTTTTATTAAATAATTATCCGAATCTTACAACAAACGATTGATAGACTGATGCATATATACCATCAGAACAGTGAACATCACTGTCACAACAGTGTTTGTTTTCATTCAAAGGCTTTATGATTTTTCCTATAATGGTGGCCAGTCTCTAGTCAAAACGCCCGGGCCAATTTTCTGTCCCAGTCCAGCTCTGTATGCAGCTCATCTGCAGTCTGGTGTTACCTACATCTTCCTATTCAGAAGGCAGAATTTCCGAGTTCTGAGTACAATCAAAGCACCACGACTGCAGTTTTTGTGTTGGATGTAAAAGGCGCACATGACGCTGTGACGTAGGCTAGAATCATGGCAGCAGTCAATGACGGTCCAGGCGTGGGATTTCTCTCGTGGAAATGTGCACATTATCTTTTCCTTTCTATTGGTAGGTGGCACAGTGCACTGTGGCAAGTAAGCAAGCTAGAAGACTGGCAAAGTTATGGAAGCAACACATTAACAAGAGAAGTCTGAGTAAAACCAAAGTTACTTTCCCTGGTAACTAGTTACTTTGAAAGTAACGAGTAACTTGAAGTAACTGAGTTACTTTTGAGAGAAGTAACTAGTAATGTAACTAAGTTACTATTTTAAAGTAACTTACCCAACACTGGATATGACTGTGTGAAAATCATCCTTTTTTGATCTGGACATTTTTCAGATATTGACGAATGCCAGGATGGAAGTCACATGTGTCGCTACACTCAGATCTGTCGAAACACAGTCGGAGGTTATGGATGCGTGTGTCCCAGAGGCTATCGATCTCAGGGAGTTGGGCTTCCATGTTTGGGTAATTATTACGTTTGTTTAACAAAAAAACCCTAAACATCACACCCAACGGAAGCACAACTCACTACTTAACTTTTGTTTTTCATTTCCAGACATCGATGAGTGTCTGCAAACGCCAAATCCCTGCGCCTATCAGTGCCGCAATGTGCCGGGCAGCTTCAGGTGTCTGTGCCCCCCTGGGACAGTGCTACTCGGCGATGGGCGCTCCTGCGCAGGGCTTGAGAGAGGGCACACCTTCACAAACGGAACCAGAGTCAAGGCGAGACTCGTCCCACAGCTGGTGTCATCCCTCGGCAGGCCAATCCTCTCCCGTTCCCATGGAGTATCTCGCATCACCAGGCAGAGCTGTCCTGTCGGGTACACCAACAGAGACGGCAAGTGTGTTGGTAAGTTGAAATCAAAAAGACTCCAAAAGATGTAAAATAACAAAGGATTCTTACAATATAAGCCCAAACAATGTTCTGTTGTTTTCCACTTACAGATGTGGACGAGTGCCTCCTCAAGAAACCGTGCCAACATGAATGCCGAAATACGATTGGTAGTTTCCAGTGCCTGTGTCCCCCTGGATACCAGCTGCTACCCAACGGCCGAAGCTGTAAAGGTAAATGTCTCCTTAAACTGTTTTAAAACTTCCACCTTCCCCTCAAATTATTACAGCTATATACTTATCCCCTCTCTTTCTCTTAGACATTGATGAGTGTGTAGAACAAGGCATCCAGTGTGGACGCAACCAGATGTGTTTTAACACCCGAGGAGGATACCAGTGTCTGGATACACCCTGCCCTGCATCCTACCAGAGTGGAAGAAGACCCGGGTAATTTGCAACATTAATAAGTGTTATACAGGGTTATTAATTAAGTTGTAGATACCACACAAATGCAAAATTATGTTCATTATATGAATTAATAATTTATTTTTTTTCCGGACGACTTTTAAAGGACCTGTTACAGGCCTTGCTTGCTGGATTGCGCCACCGGAGGCTCTCCTCTGCTCCTGCAGTACAAGCTGCTCACTCTTCCCTCCGGCATTCCAGCCAATCACAACGTGGTACGACTGTCAGCTTTCTCAGAGTCTGGCATCCTGCAGGAGCGCACATCCTTTACAATACTTGAGCAAGAACCGGAGGCAGGCGGGCTGGGGCAGGTGTTCGGTATCAGAGATGAGGCCGGCAGAGGGATCATCTACACCCTGCAGGTTCTGGACAGACCTGGACTAGTGAGGCTCAAAGTGCAGGCCACCACTATATCGCTGCAAGGCCGCATTACCTACCAGAGCATCTTTATCATCTACATTTCCATCTCACCCTACCCCTACTGATCGTCCATGCTGCTTTCCACATGACTCTGCCCCCCCAGGATGTTAGCAAGTGGATAATTATTGTGTATCTTGACTTGCGACTGAATCATAGCAGGAAAAGTCCTGTTCCAAATCTTGGCTTCTGTGGGATCTTTTGATCACAGAGCAGAACATCCTGTTCGGAAGACATCTGAAGTTCATTTCATTACCCTGCACCCTCTTTGGGGTTAAAAAATGCAGAGAGCATCTAATTCACATCTGAAAATTCAGAATGTATCAGGAACTTTTTCTTTATGTTCTTCTATCAAACATTTTGTATGTTAGTTTAAAGTGTTGCATTTCTATTACTGGGAAAAATTCCTTTTCATATAAAAACATGTTTGCAGCATGGAAATACAAGCCTGCTGCTAAGCTACTATCACAGCTACGAAACTGTACAATGTTACCCCTATTATTTTAATTTATTTAAGGAATTTGAACACATCACTGGTTAATAAAACTTCCTGTCACAGAGAGTTTGACTTATTAAGGATCTACTGGCATTGTAATGGCACATTGTAACTAGCTAACAACAGTCTTTCATCTATCTTAATATTTTTGTACTCTTTTCTTACGTTTTGTTGTCACGTAAATTGTAAAGGTGCTATTCTGAATGTATTTTGGCGATACCATTACAAGCGATGTGATTGGTGCTGATTTTACAAAGGTAATATAGTTATTAACAAATAATGAAGCACAGTTGGACTGCACTTACATTTTCTCCAGCGTGGCGCTACAAACTAGCATGCTTTCACACCACTGTACAGAGCACTGTATTGAAAGTTATCGATGGTGTTCAGTAGTCAAATATGTGCCGCTGTTGTACAAATCTGAAAAGGAACATAACCTGAAAACCATAAAGTGCAGTTTAAGTACAGTATGTCCCTGTTGCTGTAAATGAATGTCAAATATCCACAGAAATAAAATGGACCACAATTTTGTTTTTGTCTATCTTACTGCCGTACCACCGTAGTTTTAATTATCTTCTGTTGAAGAAGAAAAACTCAAAAAACAAACTTTAACTTTGGGGACCATACTAAGAAAATCCTCCCTTTAATGGGGCAAGAAGAACTTTGAGTGTTTGAGCTTAATCTTGTTATATCATTATTCCTTTTTGGTGATCTCAGTCCAGACCTTTATTTAACCTGGATTTTTTACATCTAAAAAAAGCAGTTTTATATTTCAATCAGAAAGGGGTCAAATCTAACAGGATATACACAGGGATAACACATTAGAGTCCGACCAATACAAAATTAATCACAATTATTACATTGTTGCAAAACAATACTTCTGTACTCATAAGAGTGATCTCTTCCAGAATGACAACATCCCCATCTACAGGCCATGATGGGTCATGATTTAGATCATCAGCTTCACAGTGGCCAGATCTCAACCATCCCTTCAGTAGAGTCAATGCCAAGTAAAGCTGTTCTAACACCACGTGATAGCCCAACACCAAGAAACTTCCTGCTTTTTTTTTTGTTTTGTTTTTTAATTTGCCCCCCATCTGCAACATAAAATTTGCTCTGGACAAAAATATGCTTTAAATCAAGAATCTTTTAGCGCTTTAATCAAAACCAGGAAGTCATATGAATCATAGATTCTTCACTTTGGAAAACAGGAAATCTCCAGTAAATAGCCGTTGCCTGAGGTAATACCTCAGCTGCTCTGTAGATGGAGCAGGATTTAGCCCGTTTTTAAAAAGATCCACTCGCGGGTGATCTCTAAAGTCCTCGCTGCTGGGTAACGGTGCTCTCTTAGCGTCATTAATCTCAGATGTTGAGCTGCTGGTCATAACTGACAAAACCCAAATCGCACTGGGCAGCTCGAACTTTACAGGAGAGATGTTTATATTAGCCCCCCCACATCGTACACGGTTTCTCCTGAAACCTATGATGTGCTCATCTGGAATACAGAACCCAGTTCTTTGCTGTTCATTTCCCCGAAATGAGTAATAGAGAAGGTCAAGGAAAGCTGGCCTGCGCTGTACCGGGGAAGCGTGTTTGTTGATGCTTCAGTGCTGTGTGTGTGTGCAGTTGCCTCAGGTTGTTTTCTATGATGTGCTCAGCCGTGACTGCATGTTAGGAATAACTAGTGAATACAAAGCTGATGGCGTTTGTGAAGATTTAGTATTTGTTGCAACATTTACAAGAGAATTGATCTGCTGAAATAATGTTGGCGCACTCTGTTAAAGCCAAAACCTGTCATGTAGCAATACTAACATTACTATTAGGTAAAAATGTTTCCTTTTTAAAATAAATGCAGGTCTGTGAATACTGTCCCATTATGTTCCATGCTGCTCGAGTTTCTAAACAAACACGCATTAAACTTAATTCTTTTTGACTATGGTGCATGCCAGGCTAATTAAAACCATCTGCGCTGCGTCTTTAATATTTCTGAAGCATGGGCAATAACTTAATCAGTGCTACCACTGGAATTTTTTAACAGATATGTGTAAATAGAACGAGCAGTGGTAGCAAATAATTAAAAATAGCATTAAAATGAGAAAAAATTACATTTCCTTCTCCCATTTCTTTCAGAGAAAAACAGCAGGACTGCACACAAACTTGGAAGCTTATCCTTCATTAAGTATCACTAATTCCCTGTAACACGTGTAAAAAAAAAAAAGCGCTGTAAGGCAGACTGAAGGCTGTTTTCCCTTTTCTATAAAACACAAAGTATTAGTGGGAATGAATGCTTACGTCTGAGCGATGGCTACCAGTACCATCTCCCCTACTGCTTTACACAGTCAGGATGTCAGGAGAAATGGGGACTTGCTGTGCTCCACTCGCTAATGAGCACAACACTGCTGCCTATTAGTAGGTATAAGCAATGAAGCTCGGAGCATAACCATAATTAACAAATTAAACCTGCAAACAAAAGAATTCTTCGAGTCAAACTCTTGTCAAACATTTCACTTTGTCCTAGATTCTGCTTCACGCACAAATCAGCCGCTGTTTAATCACTCAGAAAACTTTCACATCCTGAAAAATATTTAAAAAGACCAAAAAAAAAAGGTGCTGAAGTAGTCCATATTTTAAACAAAAATGACAGTGTGTGATATGAAGGGTTTAGCTCATGATGAACTCACAAAGAATTATTATTCAACTCTCAAGCTCTTGCAGAGCTTTTCTTTTGAGTCTTTAAGCTCTCTTTTCCAGATGCAGGCAGCTGGTTTTATTCAAAAAAATCCAATGATAGATGTATTTCAAACTACCTGTTGAGCATCAGTATACTGAGAAAGTTAGCATCTGGTGAACACACTGGGATATTTAGTTGATAAAGAGATTTTCTCAGAAGTCAGTGGAATAAAAACGCAGTTAATAGGAGGATGAATGTCAGATATTAAAACCACTGACGTGAGAAATAAGGAGCATTGATCGTCTTGGGCAGTCTCTCTGGATTTCTTGTGGATGTTACTTATATGTGTACCACAAAAATAAACTCCTTTTCAAACTTTGCTATAAAACAAAGGAGGAATGGCTCCAGACACCACAGGACACAGGAGGTTCCTCATCAGTGCAACGGTGGTAAAAGAGCTGTTTTGTAGGGATGAGGGAGCGCTACACAATATTAGACAAGTGGTTTTAATATTTCACATTTCTCGCCATGTGTAGGGTGTGCGAGCAAGCACTGGTTTCATAATACATTTTTTTATAAGCTGATAATGTGTCAATGCTGTGTTTTTATATCTAGTTCAACTGTCCAGAAATGGCAACAGAAGAGTTAAGGCAATAATATGTTACCATTTTACCTCCAAATATTACACTCAAAGTACTTTTTATGGTACACTGACTGAGCCAGCTTTAGCTTCATGGACAATAAATTAGAGCTTCTCTGGCTAAGACTGAAAGCAGATAAGGAATTGTTGCTTTCTTCTGACCAAAACTTGGCTCAATAAAAACTTGCCAGATTCAGCTTTTCAACTTGGTCCTTCTTTTGTGAGCAGACTGAGACTCGGAAAAGTTTTACAAATGATATCAGGGAATAACAGAAGAGGCTGACCAGTATATGTCTCATATTGTTGAACTTGCTTAATGTTTGGCTTTGTCAGCAAAGTTAACGACTTGCAAAATTTTGTATTCAGATGATTTTCAGCTTTACTGTGTTCCCGATTCAAACCTAAATTTAATGCAATTCATGTAGCCTTGAATAGTCTAACATTCATAATTAAAGGTAGAGCGTGTAAAACCTCACCACCAGATGGCAGTAGATAACAGCTTGCAGTCAACTGAATTCTGTTTTCTTACCTGTGAGTTATCTCCTTTTCTTGTTTTGTTTTTTTTTTTCAGGTTACGCGTATGTGGCCGTTCCCTCGCCACAAACTCAATACGCACTTAGGTGGAACGGCCATGTCCATCTCGGCCACTGTGTTTAAGATGATGGGACAACATCTCGGTTTCCACAAATCTGTTCCTGTGTATTCTTGAAACCTTCCTGTCGTGTTCGGATTAAATCTGACTGATTTACAAATTAAAACACTCATAAATATTGTGTTTTACATCTGATTGCTTCAAGGCCTTATGACATCCTCCACACTATGAACTTGAACATATAAAAGTAACGAGCACCTCTTTCATTGAATTTTGAGTGCTTTAATCAACTTTGTTATATATGTGGTGTTCCCGGTCAAAAGTGTCCGCCATAGGAAATGAATGGGAATCCACCCCCCACCCCTTTCGGCCTCTGACCCCCTGAATGGCCCAGTGAATGACCAAATAAATAAAAGACCCACTGAACGACCTATTGAACTGAATTTGTTGGTGAAAAATGTTTGTTGTGTTAATTTAAGAGCTGTTAAAACTGACTGGTCCATTGTGACCGGAAACTCTAAAGTAAGGGGGATGGGGGTCCACAAAATTCTACATTTATACATTTTATCCTTGCACAATATTATTTTTTCTTTTCAATAACCTCAAAAACAGCTTAATATACCTTTAAAGTAACTTTGGATTGTTTAACATTGGTAATTGAAGGAAAAACTCAAGAATTTGCAAGAAAAGCATGTGTGTGTTGAAAGAGCCTGTACCCATTAAAGTTGGTACAAGAAGTTTTCCAGACGTTTTTTTTTTTTTTTTGCTTTTTTTCAATGACACCCTTTTATTTAACATCAGACACAACTGGAATCCAAACCAGTAAGGAATATGACTAATGTCCAACATTCATATGGTCACCAGCATCTGTGGAGAGACTGAGTAATACTATGAAGTGGCGACTGAACTACTGGTAAAAGCATAATGGAGGATGTCCATGAGCAAAAGTGTAGTCTGAGCCAATTCGCCAAACACTGAGTATTTCTTGCATATTCATCATTATTGTTAGACATCTTAAAATGTGAAGTTTAGAGCAGATTGTCTGGCACCGAATCAGTGCATGAAGTTGAAACAGAGGATGAGGGTCACCAAAGGCCCAACTAATGCAAATGTAATCATGCTGCACACTGCAGTAACTGCGTGAATATAAAGATGCTGGCAACATGCTTGAGAGCCATTAATGCATTTTGTTAGCACATACTTTGTCAGCATAGCACTCAAGTGTGGAGACCAATTTATAAAATTGAAATCTATTTTCCAGATGACATTTTAAGTTTCTTGCTCCATACAGCTGTGCTGCCAATAAATGTGATAATCAACATACATACGCAGTATAGTATTAACCATAACATTACCCTATGCCCTCCTGGAAACCACTTGTGCACAGATGAAAAGCATGACATGGCAATATTTACTTGTTGCCATAGCAGCAGTTGAACATACATACATAAAAAAAGAAAATCTTTATGAAAGTAAGCCAGAGGAAAATAGGTAAGTGTGGAATAATGCAGACATGGTCCATAAATAATAATTTGGGTAATTTTGTATTTAAAAGGTTATTTATAATGCACGTGCACTCACACATTTTAGCTTAATTTTTGTGGTGCTAAGTGAACTTTCTCTCACTAAGGCGGTTGTGAAAAAGGATAAAATGTTTGTTTATTTATTTATTTATATGTTTATTTTTTGCATGGAAAAAAGGCTAACTATGATCAGAGGCTGATATCTCAGGCAGACGTGTCAGACATGTCTACAAGCTCACACCGACCTGCATTACAAATCTGCACCAGCGAAGCCCTCAAAGCCATCTCTCCTCTCGCCGGGGCAATAAAACACAAATGCTGTGTGGCATATTCGTTGACATCATTCTTTTCAACTAGCTTGACAATATTTCCTGCACACGTCAGTGAACAGCTTGCCAAGAACATTAGTAAGTTTTGAACTGGTCTTTACCTTTTACAGCGCTGTATAAGACATCACATGGCTCTCTGTAGAATAGCCAGTGAAATCATTACTGGGACACTCTTCCAGCCACCCACAGCGCTCCTCCAACACATGCAACAGAGACATCAGCTTGTCTTGATCTAGGCTAACACCTTCATGTGTTCTAAGCATGTTGGCTGGAATCTAGCTGTTGGTTGACTGAATGTGTCTGGTAAAGATTTAATGCGAGCCAGACACTGACTTCATCCCCACAGAGTTCACCACAGTAGTTCCATCCATCCTGCTACCCAATCTGCCAGCCAAGCCCCGCTTCCTTCCATTACTCCACGGGACTGCAGATGGGAGCGGGAGTGGGGGGCGTTGTACCAAATCAAACATTTTTTTGCTACAGAAGGAAATAGGAATAAAGACCACCACATACACACTCTTACACAAAAGTCTCAAAGCTACTGTTTTGGGTTCGATTCGACATTTAATGTCATTCACATCAGTCCTGGCATTATAGCAGGACATCAGACGCCAGATTTTCTTCTTCCTCACATTCACATTTCTTCTTAGAAAAAAGACTTTCCAGGCTCAATTGAATAAAACTCTTATATAACCACTTGCACGAAGAGGTCCAAGCAAAATAAAGCAACGCAGCACACCACTAAGAGTAGTAACGTGCACGAACTGAATTTTGTTGTTTTAATTGCGCATAATTCAGTAACCGCTATAACTACATAATTATAGAGAATTACACAAAGACATTGAGACTTATAAAGCTGCTATAATCAATATAGTAATAAATGATGTAACTGCTGTAACTCACTGTGAGAAATCCAGTGATAATTATGAGCCCTCTGTGCTATTCTCTACAGCCTTTCAGCTCAGCTCTTCCAGCTCAACCGCACTACTCTCATTAATGCCACATTCAGCAACAGCAGGCAACAATAAGACTTTTTAACAACAGAACTCTTGTCATGATAAATCGAGTACTTAGATAGCCAGGTATGCCCCTCGATAGTGAGCAGAGAGAAAGGTCTCTGCTGTGTGTAGATATCTAGTTTAAAGCTCCAGATAAAAAGACTTTTATTTTACTTGCAACCCCCGCCAGTTTAAATAGTTGGCGGCACAAGCACTCTTTGCTCCCTCAGGATATTTTGTGTCTGCACCATTAGTGAGGTCAGACCCACAGTTGTTACCTAATCACTCTGCTTAGATCTACAGCCCTGACAGGATAGGTAATTGTCAATTTTGCTCCAGCAATGACTTTTAGACACACCCCATGCTGTGTAGGACTGATACTAAAGAAGTGCTTTACAGCCCCAAACCAGAGGCAGTAACGCTGAGATGAACCCCCCCTCAGCCAAAGCCCTGCAACAACTCACATGCTACATTGCAAGTTTTAGTGTTTTGGTTACAGAAATATAGTTGCTTAGACGTGTGACTGCAAATCAAGATCTACTCCCTGAGTAAGACATAACACATACGTTTTGTTAATTTTACAAACTACATTCCATATTGCTATAATATATAAGATACTTTACCAATATGAGCATAGGTCAGTTCAATTCAGTTTTACTTACATTGCTCCAAATCACAACAACAGTTGCCTTGGTGACCTTTATATCATAAAGGCAAAGATGCTACAATATGAGAAAGAAGCCCCATCAATCAGACGACCCTCTGTGAGCAGGCGCTTGGAGACAGTGAGGAGGAAAAACTCCCTCGTTATCAACCAGATGCCTCTCTGCTCCACGCCCGTAATCACACACTTGTGAAATGACTTTTTAAAAGGTCACGCTGTTCATGTTAGGTGTTTTTGACATCTGGTCCCCAGTCTGTAGACACTTGGTGCTTTCCAATTTCAGAGTTGACTTTATTACACATATTCAGTGCAATCAACACCAGCAAGCTGCAGCTGGCAGAGTGCGACGCTCCATTCATTTCATCTACAGCCTGGAACGGGACGAAATGGAAATATCAGCATTATAAATAGCTTTGCAACAAAGAGGTTCAGGATAAGCCGAGAGTCTTCCGTTCAGCGTCTATGGGGAAAAAGTGGTTATGACTCTGAACAACCGGTTGCATAATGATTTGAAAAAGCTACTCTCATATTTTAGACGGTACCAACTTCTTTTAAATCATTTAGTTAAGTAAGAGCTGAACATGTGTCGCTGTGCTTTAAAAAGAACTAATGAAGTCTTTAAGGACTCTTCTTATGCAGCAACAGTTGCAGCCATAACTGGTCATTTCCTGCCTCTGATGAGAAGTCAGACACTACATAGACCATCAGCAAATCTGTGAAGAGAGCATAGGGTAAATTACGGGGTGACATCACTGGATACACCCCCCCATATAACTGCAAACAGAATTACCTCATAAGAAAAGAATGGGCCTTATATGGTTCCAATAAAGACACGCTATACCACATCTGAGAGTCAGTCAATGTTGTATATTTTCAAGAAGAAGTCTTGGAAAAAACCACGAAGACACTGTTTGTCTTGGCAGCCATTTAGTGCAACATTTACATTTTGTTGCTTTGGCTCTATTCGACAGTTTATGAGTTTCAAAGATGTATCGGAGCTTTTCCCGTCATGAGGCTGAGAGTTCTGGTGGCTGACTTCCAGAGAGACATGACCTCCAGTGGTGTGACCCCAGGAAATGGGGTGGCACTGGAGGGGCTGACAGCCATCCATCACAGACGGTGCCATGGGACCAGCCACGGTGTGCTCTCCGGCTTTCCTCTCAGCACCGTCTATTTCGTGCTTCTTGAAATCCAATACACATTTATATTTAGCTTGTCCTCTCCACATTTTACAACACGGACAGAGCCAACAAAGACTCATGGCTCTAGTATGAGACATAACCGTTCATGGGTGTTGTATGAAATCCTGTCCATGGCAACGAACTGCAACCGCTCTGCTGTTTCTTTGTTGTTGCAAATGACACGTAGCAGCGAGTGACCAGAGCGATAAACAACCAAAAAAGAATGACAAATGGAAGTCAGCTGTGGGCAATAAATCAGCACATTCGGGTAATTATGTTGCAATTTCTTAAAAAAAAAGTTAGCAACCTAAAGCCTAAAATATTTCATCAACCTTCTCATATAGCACGGTTAGCACTTGTAAGCGCCACACACAATATCCCCTGAAAATGGAGAAACTCTTTGTGGCATATTTGACTAATCAGCTTAATTTTAATATTTGTTTTTGCCACATCTCACATCCCAAGTTTAGGAAATCACTTAACTATTCAAAGAATCGCAGTGTAAGTTTAGAGCTCTCCAAATGAAGACAGAGGCCATAAGAAGCTGAAATCCTTTGACACGTGACGTCACGAGTTTAAGTGGAAGTGATCTTTGTTTCCATAACTCATTACTCCTCGCTTCAGAAATGCACTGAGGTAGAGGCACAACATTTTTCTAGGAGTATTTAGTAAATAAAGTCAAAACCGGTCAATGTCATTAGTGATCAGACTTTATCCAAATACTTGGTATAAACAGCTGACTTCTTTTAAAAACTTCTGGCCTGAGTGATTACAACAGTCCTCCTCTCCATAAACATGAAAACATACAACGACCGGAGACAACATCGTGTTCAGACTTTCAGACGTTGACAGTCAGGATGGAGCTTATCCGTTGCCACAGTAAATATAAACCAACGGCCGGTGATCACACGAGAGAGAGAAAAAGCAAAGCTGAAGAGGCCAAAAAAAATGCCGAGCCTCGGTGAGATCCCACTTGGAGAGGAGTGGGGTTTTTGAGCAGCACCAACTGGATATTAAAACATTAGATAAAATGGGCATATAATTCTTCACAGTACGGTAAAATTCAATAAATCTGATGTTTTTGTCATAGTGCGTAACATAGGTGTTTTCAGTGTTATGTGGGTATGTCTTTTATTTTAGATATGAAAATGTGAAATTTAGCCTGTGTGGCTAAATCTGGCACATTTACACGATGCATTTAAGTACTTATGTGAATTAATATGCATTGCCCCCTTTGAATAAACAGCAGTACCTATACCAGACTGACTTATCAGAACTGAGCTGTTACAGCATGTACCGTTTGCCTCTTTGATCTCATCTGGTTAACAACACGAAGTATTAACACAGCTTTTCCTTATGCCTTGCCATCCTTTTTGCAAATTTGTTGCGCCGTTGAGTTTATGACAAACGATCCGACTTAAATTTAATGAAAAACAGCTACTCTGCGAACTGCCCACGGTTGGTGAAAACATCCCAGGCCAAACTACTGTAAAACCCACTCTCTGTGATATCAGCAGAAGCAGTCTGCACTTCTTCTGTGGACTTATTTTAAGACTCTAGAGATGCATGTTCTCTATTTTATTTATTACCGGGAATTAAACCAAATTGTTAACTGGGGAGGATTTATTTCTAGGTATATTATCACAAGGCTAAGCTGTTATATTTCACACACTACTATGAACCTAGTCAGTGTGTAAAATATGAAACAGAGCGATTTTAGCCAGTGCTTACAGTACCCTCACCTACAAGTCAGTGACTCAATTTTACAACCTCAATGAAG
The DNA here is from genome assembly GCF_057382185.1 of Mchenga conophoros. Taxonomy (NCBI): domain Eukaryota; kingdom Metazoa; phylum Chordata; class Actinopteri; order Cichliformes; family Cichlidae; genus Mchenga; species Mchenga conophoros. The sequence continues at coordinate 13,078,267 of NC_140537.1, forward strand.
GCTTCCCCCAAGACAGGTCTTACATTCATTTGATACACACTGTGGGTGCTGACACAAGCACTGTTCTTTTACAAGCTCGATGTTAGCGCACTAGTAAAGTCGGGAGTCAAGAAATTTAAGCTTCTTAGCTTTGTTTCCAAAAAAGGAAAGTTGCAAGAGTTAGGCTCAAAACAAACAGGTCAAGTACTCTGACCTGACTTTTACTTTACTCTCTGGGACATTCCTCCAAAATTACCTCATAGGGGGGAAAGCAGGCCTGGAAAGCAATAAAACCAGTCTCAGTATAGATGGCTTTTCAATCAGCTCTCCAGGTTCATTGTTCGGGGCTAAAGTTCCAACCTGTAGCAAAGACGTTGTAATGACTTAAACTGCTGAGGGATAAACTCCCACGTCTCAAACTGTTGCAACTTTATAGTAGCTAAAGTCTAAATTTACACCTGAGTTAGCTAAAAGTTTCATTTTGGTTTGCAGCGTTTTGCTGTACATGCATGGGGACAGGTCGGGTTTCAGATGTCCAAAGGCCACGTTTAAGCCAAGGTTCTTCAACTACAGGAAAGAATTTAAAAACATGCAAACACTGCTTCCTGTAATTATTTAATTAAACTAGAACATAGGACATAGAGAATATACAGTACAGGGCAAAGGTTTTAGGCACTTTAGACGTTTAGATTATTATCCTTACAATACAGTCAGGAAGTAGATGATTATTGGTCCAAAATTCTTTCTACAGCATGACCAGCATGCCAGACTCTGGCATTTCAGCATGGCTGAGCTGCTGCTGAGGGAGAAGCTGCTGTCTTTACTCTCAGTAGTGTCTCTGGAGGTTCCATAACAAGGACATCTTTACTTTGCTGTTATGCAATGGCAAATAGCTTGTGGAAGAAAAAAAAAGACAATCCAGCTAGCTTTATCCCAAATTGCTCAGAAATTGGGAAACAGGTACAGTGACTTGCGCAAACATGTGCAAACACACATAGAAATACGGTATATAAGGGAAAAAAAAGTTTTGAATAATTCTAACAAGCCTGAAAGTCAGTATTTGGCATGACCACCTTTATTTTTCAACACAGCCTGAACTCTGCCATGCTTTCTTCTTATTTCTTTAAGCAGTCTTCGGTCATAGTTCTCCAGACATCTTGAAATATATTCAAGGCACTTCTTTGGATGTTCCTGCCTTTCGTTCTGTTCTCTGTCAAGATGATCCCACACTGCTCCAATAATCTTGATCCATGACTGATCCATGATCCATGACTGATAGTGTTCAATTGCGTTTTTGCTGTCCACGTGTGCTTTTACTGCATTGGCCATATGTTTGGGATCATTGTCATGCTGAAAGAAGAAGCTGTTGCCAATCAGATGCTTTCTAGATTGTCTTGCTCGGTGGATGAAAATCTGACCATGCTTTTCTGCTTTCATAATTTCAACCATTTTTTAACCACCGGCTCCTAACCTCCTTGATACTTGTGTTCAAAACAGTCTAGTCATTCACTCTAGTTCTTGTGTAATTTGGTATACCTCAGTCTTTTCTCCCTGTTTCCCATCCTTTAGGTTTCCTGACAGCCACTCTTCCACTGAGGTCACTTCATGTATCAGCTGAAGGGCCAAATACATCGCTCATTATTTATTTTTGGAAGCCTGATGCTCAGTCTTTTGGCCTTCACTTATCCAGTTGCTGAGTTATGTCTAGTTTTAATAGATTCTTGGGAATCAAAACAAAAGTATCCATAACTTGAAATTTGGAGTTATTACCGGATTATTATTATTATTATTACCCGGAAGGATATGGAGCAGAGGAATGTGCACTCAAAACCAGATCGTGAGCTACCAATGTATAGCAACAAATTGGCGCTTTCGAGAGTATGTTTGCTGATAGTAACACCATGTGACTCAGCTAATAACACAAGGATTTCATCATTTGTGAAGCCACGCTGAAAATACTCAGCAATTTGTGCATTCATGACTGACTGCAATACTGGTAGCTTAGCTGTAGCATTTGTAGCTGAGGGCTTCAGCTTCCGAGTAACAAGAAATTACGTCATTCACGAAGTCATTGGCAGCGCTAACTTGAAATTTCGAGTTACTTTTCTCAAAAATTTGAGTTAATAAGTCAAAATTTTGACTTACTTTTGCTTAGTTATGGATATATTTTTTGTGGTAGAAATGGTCTTCCATACAATTCTCAAAGATTTAACCAAAGAGATGATAAAAAATTATTTCTTTTGATGACATGCTGCTTGTAACAAATTGCTTAAAGATGCAATTTTAGATTGTTTCATTGGTAATTTGCCTGTTGTGTGTAGACACCACAGTGGTTCATCCCTTAACTTAGGTGACTTTTTTATGCTTAAATGACTGTAAAGTGGCTTAACACAAAAATCTTGACAATTTGTTTTGAAAATGGTCAAGTACAAAGTCTAGACTGAAAACGAATGTGAAAGCAGCCAATGTACAAAAAAGAAGAAGACCATCAGAAATCCTGGAGAACTATTGCTCAACTATTGTTTTCCACTTTAAGAATTACAAGAAGCTAAACAGAAAGAAAGGGTGGCTCAAGACTTGTGCACAGTACTCTTAGTCTCTCTCTCTTTCAGAGAAGAATAAGGAAAGCAAACAATAAGAAAATCTACAATATCAGGAAATATCAAAGAATTATTTAGCTGAATGAGCAGACAGCTGTCTCCTGTTGACTCCCTCTAACCACTTCCGCATGTTGTATAGGAGGCAAAAAACCACTGATAGCTGCGATTCCCTAAAACTACAAATGATGGATTGCATAACGAGGGCTGATTCACAGCTTAATTAAATGTTTAATGCACACGTGCACACAATTAAAAGATTTAAAAAGGAAATTGGGTTTGAGAATGTTAAATCAGGCTGCTGAAAAGCTGGCAGTAAAAAGTACACTAAGTAAATTTAAATACTCTGACACTGGTTTAGCGAAGCACACATAGTGGATAACAGTCTTTGTCACAGATGCAGACTTCTATGCTGACAGGAGACTCAGCACTATAACGCACAGTGTTTACATAATCTGAGGATGTTGCCTGAACAGACACACTGGTGTAATACTGTCTGTCTGGGGCTCCAGTCTTTTTAATGGCCTGACCAGTGGAAATAGCTGACTAAATATTGGCTAAGTTGTTATGGCTGGCTCAGGGAAGCCATGACAGACAAACATTAGGTAACAGTGGTTAAGCACCTTCAATTTAAGGTATTAAGACAGAGGTAACATAACACAAGCATAATGATCCGCATTTAAAATAATCTTTATGCAGCAGGCTACCAGCTATGTTTTTGCAAATGAACAGACCATGAATTACTCTACTTTATTCTTCTAGTCCACAAATAGGGGAGTAATCAAGTACAGCATCTGCTACAAATAGCCGTGCAAATGAGAGTTTAGGGCTGATTAAGTGTCTGACTAGAGCAATGGTTGAAACAAAAGCCATGGAGTTTTTTCGACTGAGTACATTGCAGTCCGGTACCTTAAGGTCATCCAAGTAAGGTTATACGAACAGAGCTCTTGGAAAAGAAATTTGCTGCATGGCTCTGGAGGAACAGCAAACGTTATAAAGTTTTCCTTTTGAGACAATTCGATCGACAGGCACCCTATTGTTCCACAGTGAAACCGACTGCCAGTGCTGTGAAGGAAAAGCACGAGTAATAAAAAGTTTCATTTGATTGCTGTTGCTGGATGAATGTAACTTTTGAGTAGTTTCAGCAGGCGTTTTATGTCACGGCATCAGGTCCTCGGGAATGACATGCGACATTTACAACAACCTGTCAAATGGACAGTAATTATGGCAACGAGCTCCGCCGCTCGCCGGAAATTAAACACTTGACGCAGCATTCATGTGCAGGAAGCCGGTGGCATTTCACTAGTAAACACTTCGCACTTCAGAAACTTTTCAAAGGAAAAGTGCAGAGATGAAACTCTGTCCCTGACATCTGCCTGTTCAACTAACCAAATTCAAACCTCTTTCCTGATCCTAGCTGCAATGACGAAGAGGCAGAGCTAAAAGGACCTGACTTTGCATGTTCAGAAATGATTCCCAAGCTAAACTTCCAAACTAAACATGCATGTCCAAAGCGGGATTGGAAGACTGTTCTTATGAGGTAGTCTGAAGGAACGAGACAAAAAAGCTTGCAGACACTCAGCCAAATTATGAGCTCAACACTGGCCTCTGAAAGCAGTCTGTGCTGAATGGGGAACTAAGTGTATACATGTGTTTGTTCAGAAGCGTGTGGTAATTAAGCTTGTCTCGTTTTCTGATGTGGTCCAGGAAATGCCTCACTGTTCCACTCGAGCCACGTTTAGGTTATACTAGTAAACATTTTGTATCCAGATTTCTCCGAGCTGTAAGACCCGTGGTGTAAGAGTCTTATAAAATCTTTCCGAAGGCATCTACTCATTACTGTAACTATAAAGCATGAAATCACATTACATCAGTGTGAGCTGTTGAATCCAATAAATTAAAGAAGAATACGGCCGTTTCTAAGCCAGTAGCTCATCTGTAGGACTTTGTCGTATAAAAGTATTATTTAAGTCTTGAGCAGACATGGGTTCTCCCGGTCGTTTTTTGCGGTTCCTTTGGTTTTCTCCTGTGAAATTTGGGTCCGTCTTTGGAGCGAGGGCAAAGAGCATGCTTTAATGTGGAAAATATTACCGGGGGTGGAAGAACATGGGAAACAATAACAGTAAGAGGATTCCTCCTCTTCCATCCTCTGGGCTGCGTGATTAGGAGATATGCTTTCGTCTGCAATTTTACCTCACCACAGCAAACCGCTTGGCCCCCATCCTCCGCTACTCTTTTTCCATCTTCCTCTAAAGTGGGCTTTTGTATTGGCCCGCACATTATGCAGAAAAGCAGTAACAGCAAAGAAAAACCCTCAGGTAATGGTTATATTAGTCAGTACTAAACTAAACTGTGCTCACCCAGACCATTTAACACGTTCATTGAACTTTGTGCTTTCAGGTGACTCTTTTACCTCCTACCAGCAGAGTCCTAATAGATGACACTGACTTGTCATGAGGTTTCATTGCCCTGTGTGGAAAGCTTCCCATGTTCAATCGAATACTTGCACTTCACACATGGAGAAGTCATCAAAACAAGTGGAGCAAGTAGTGCTTCCTTCAAAGCGAAATGACTCCCTTCTGTTTTTGACATTGAGAGAGCCAAAGCTTTCCAGCTACTGATTAACTACTGTTTTCACGGAGGAAACCATAACAAATGATTTGTACGCTGTCTAACAAAAAATCACCACGGGGACAGTAAACAGAAAATTGAATCCACTTTTACTTCCTGCTGGGTTGTATTGCGGAAAATACCTCGTGGAAAGGTAAGGCTACTGAGAAATGAAAATATGTACAAATCAGCGCCAAGCCAAATACTCTTATGCTTGATGCCTTTACATAATTACTGAATAGTTTGAATGCTTGAATGCCACAGTCAAGGTCCTAATCGAATTAAAGAGTGGTGATTTGTGATGAAAACCTGAAAGCAAAGGGATGCAGTAAAACTTGCAAGAGTGCAAGCAGACCTGCTTCAATGAAAGTACTCAAAAAAAGTGCAAGAAAAGTCTGCACACACAGCTGATTATCTGAGTCACTGTCACAACAGGGGATGATAACTGTACGGTTTTTGCATGTGAGTTCTGCTCAGAGGGAAATTCAGTCACATATTAAGCTCTTAAGTGCTGAGTAGTCACCTTTCTCACTCACTATGTATTAATAGACCTCTCTGCATTGAATCATATCTGTTATTAACCTCTGTCTCTCTTCCACAGCATGTCTTTATCCTGTCTTCCTTCTCTCACCCCAACCGGTCGCAGCAGATGGCCGCCCCTCCCTGAGCCTGGTTCTGCCGGAGGTTTCTTCCTGTTAAAAGGGAGTTTTTCCTTCCCACTGTCGCCAAAGTGCTTGCTCATAGGGGGTCATATGATTGTTGGGTTTTTCTCTGTATCTATGAAGCGCCTTGAGGCGACTTTTGTTGTGATTTGGCGCTATATAAATAAAATTGAATTGAATTGAATTGAGTATAGAAAACTGTCAGGTCACAGAGGCCGATTGTGTAAGTTCTATGATTTGACAGTGTTTAAAGAAATTTGAGTAAAATAGTTTGCCCCATTCATGTTTTTACCGCTCAAAGCATTTCGCACTACGATCCATATTCACCCAAGGATACTTCAACAACAAGGAGGAGCTCCGGGGATCAAACCGCCAACCTTTTGATTAGTTGACTATTCGGTTGCACCTCTTGAGCCACATTTCTATATGAAAGGTGTCTGTTACTACAAAAGTCAGTATTTGGGGGGAAAATGCTTACTTACCTCGTGGTGGGGGGACATGACCCCAACTGATCAAGGTGGATGGCGCACCCCGAATCTGGTTCTTACAAAGGTTTCTTTCATTTAAAAGGATGTTTTTCCTCATGATTGAGGTGCTGGCTCATGGGCAAACTGTTGGGTTTCTCTCTGTGGTACCTTTTCCTGGTTCAGAGTCGACTTTTGGGGGAGGTGACTATGCTTTAAACCATAACCAGTCTCCACACAGACAAGGCAATAATTTTCTGTTACTCTATTAGATAGAAATGTCTTTCTGTAGTTTTTGAAAATTTTATAAACAAATGCTTATCGTGCATGAATAAATTGAACAAATAAACGAAATTTCATGTGCAAGAAAAGATGGTCTTTTTTCTAATGTAATTAAGTGCAGTTTTAACCTTATTAACTAATTAATTAAAAAGAAATTTGAGCATTGCTTTATTTTACTGTAATGATTGTAGTGTATATATGTGTATGTACCCTATCTCCCTTTGATGAGTGGCTCAATTTGAACAAAACTTTGCACATCGTCATAATTACAGTGACGATGTATCTTATGTCCATTTTATGTCCATAAATATGTCTTATGTCCATTTCGTCATCAACCTGATACTTCAGTGTCCTGCACTCTGTTTACAAAAGTAACTGTTAGCAGACAAACAGGAATCTTTCACACAAACTACAGGTGATCGTGACAATCGGCCGCTTCCATCAACCTCCCGCCTCCTGGTGAGGAAATACACATTTCTCCCTAGCAACTGGAGGTTGCCAGGAAGTGCTGACCATTGTTTAATCAACAGAAGAACGAATGAGATTGCAACATGTGGTTAAAAATGAACAGTTTCCTTTTGTTGCTTCCCCCTCAGATGTCACTGTAATCTGTGCAACTCTTTCTAATGGAAGATCCACAGCCAGCCAATTTTTTAATGCTGTGTTTATGTCAAACCCATCAAACTGCTACATCTGATATTATTATATCACCATCTTATGATTGCCAGGTATTAGCATTCAGGCAGTCCAGCAATAGATGTGATGTTAAATTGCATCTAATGTTACAAAAAAAGCTAAATAATGTGTAAATGGAGGAGGTCAGGCATTAAATCCACTATTTATTCACATATTATTCAAAACAAATACAAACTTGAAATCTAAATTACACTTTTGCCATCATTATGTGTAAATTTTTTATCTTGAATGTTTAATGCATAATTACTCTATTTTTATAGTAAGAGTTGGCATTTTGGAATTTACATTTTACAACATTTAGTGCTGGTATTTAACATTCTTTCCTGATTTCACAAGCTGTCAAGGCTAACTAATGGCGACATTAATCCTGGCTGGTAGACTTTGTTAAAGACCTTCTTATTTGGGTATCAGGTTTAGATTCAGGTCATTATCCTTCAGCACTCAGAAGGTTTCACATATGTTGAATGCAACAACTGTTCTGAAGACGGCTGGTGGTCGAACGCTTTACTGAGACTTTTTTCATTTGTTATGCAAGTTCAAACTTTAAAAGGCTTGATGATAAAATAATTCATAAAAAGCATCTACTAAGTTTTAATTAGCAGTGCTTTAGAGCTCATTAGTAGCACAGCTAATTAGCCTCGTAGATTTAAATTTAGTAGGTTAGCAAGAACTTAATACTCACAGCAGTGTTCACGTTTTTACGAGAATCACACAAACACACATGTACTCTACTGAAGGAATGGAAAAGGCCACGCTTGACTGAATTTAGTCACATAAACCGGAGTACATATACTTTGGGACTTTCAGGTCAACGGCTTTCATTTGGAAATCTCGTCATTAAGGCTGAAGTTTACGATACAGAGCAAAGAAGAATAAAAATAACAATAAAAGCCATAATCCAAGAATAATGCTGCATTTTTGTGCTTTGCTTGTTCATTATTTCAGATTTTGTTAGGAAAAAAAGTCAAATGACGAATGTTGTTCAATATTCATCATCATCAAACTGATCAAAATGAATTCAAGATATTCAGCTTACAGCTGCCTTTGATTTGTGGGATGACAATAAATGTGTATGTGTAGTTGATGCAAACATCTATGCTTAAGTCTGGATCTGTTTCCTCCCGTTTTAAAAAAATACATTTGTATATCAGGTCTAATTTTTAATGTTTCTGTAATTAATTTTTTCTCTAATTTTGTCTAAATGTAATAGTCTACTTATAATGTCTTCTTTTAGTTTTGTTGGACTCTCTTGTCTACTAGCTTTTCAAACTTTTATCACCAGCCTGTTTAGAATAGGAGAACATAATTATTAAATCAGCCTGAGCCTGGTTCTGCCAGAGGTTTCTTCCTGTTAAAAGGGAGTTTTTCCTTCCCACTGTCGCCAAAGTGCTTGCTCATAGGGGGTCATATGATTGTTGGGTTTTTCTCTGTATCTATGAAGCGCCTTGAGGCGACTTTTGTTGTGATTTGGCGCTATATAAATAAAATTGAATTGAATTGAATTGAATGGCCTGACCAATATTTTTATTGTTATTCATTAATTCAAATGTAATATTTTTATTTACTCATCGCATGTAAGCATGTCAAACCTGAAGCCTACTATGTCACAAACTGAGTTCATCTGCAGCTCAAGTGAACGAGCTGCCCTGTGTTTGAAAGGTGATGCCAAAATTTTGACTTGCAAATGTATAGTTTAGTATACATTATAATGATAGTATCAGTATAAAATGCTGGTTTTCCATCTACTTACTAACACCAATAACTGGTAACTGATGATCATCATTGTGCAGCATGAAGGTGTAGAAAGCCTGATACTGTTCCTGAAAGTGGAGTGACAATCAAATATTTGGACAAACACATACATGTAAACATATGTGTAACATCTCTTTGTCATAAAAGCAGCATTATTTATGAAGTGGTATTAAAAACAAAACTTCCAACTGTTTTTTGCACAAAGGACATTATTAATAAGAACTTCTCTGACAGAGTGGAGGCTGCAAATTTTCAACAAAGTTCCTTACATTGGAATATGCCCATAAACTCCATAAATTCCTGACTTCTTTGACATAATGTCTCCCTAGTGCTGCTACTAATGTGTTAGGCAGTATAGCATAGTTGCAGTTGAGTTTTAAAGGCACCCCCAGGCCTCCTGGGGTTTGGGGGTGGCCCTGCTATCATCAGTATTTCCATAAACAGTAATGAAATGAGCTATGGGCCATGCTGCGGCAAGGTGCCTTTCCAATCTTTCCTCATGCTGCTTTTCATCCAGAACTTCAGCCATTAAATCTAGTGGACCTGAACCTAAAAATATAGCAGCAGAATACAGTTTTCACAAATAAAGGAGGCAAAACTAGAGGAAACTAGAAGGAATCAGACAATAATTCAAGGATTTATCGAGCTTATTCAAAGAAACGTGTCCTATAAATGTTCAGTAAGACTGGAAAGAGACAAAAAGATAACATTTAAACAGTGATCAATGCAACAGTGGAAAAAAACTGTCAAAAGTCCAGATATACTTGTTTCTAATCTTGTCCATCTCTCACAGTGAAAATCTAAACATCTTTAACTCTGCCATCTCCAGGTCTGTGTTTTCATCAGTGCTACTGTCTCCAAACCATTGCAAACTTTCCCTTTAAATACTGTTGCCATTCTTTACCAATCACCCCTGACGTGGGTGTTTAAACTCGTCCATGTTCACTACCTTTACTCCTGGCAGCTTCACGGTTACACCTGTCTAGCTCTCATTCACGCAAACATATTTTGTCTTGCTTCTACTGTTTTTATTCCTCTTCCCTTTAGAGAATACCTCCTGCTCTCCAGGCTCTCTTCCACCTGCTCCCTACGCTCACTGCACATCATAATGTCGTCTGCAAACATCATAGTCCACAGAGAGTTCTGCCTGACCTCAACATGCCTCCCCATTTTCCTTTGCCAATAGTAGCACAGTTTCCACTTGCACCCTGTTGTACAACAGTAGAGACAGTAGTTGTTAACCCGGGCTCTGTCCAATTGGTCATGGAAATTTCATTTTTTATGATCCACATGTTTGATTTGGCCACGATTTTTCACCAGATGCCCTTTCTGACACAGCCCTCCCTATTTACCCAGGCATGGGACCGGCACTATAGGAGTGCACTGGGTTGTAGGCCTCTAATGGCTGATTTAATTGCTAATACACCCACAGACACACACATATATATACTGTATGTAGTGATTATGTAGTATACTATTTGCTCTACCAGGTGAGTTTTAGGGGACATTCTGTTTAATTGTGGAAAGAATGGTCATCAAGCTGAAAAACTAGGTCAAATATGCTGCTGACATAACTCACACAGAGACTTACCAATTTCATTGTGAGCTGTGAAATCTGAACTGCACCACAGCCAGCCGGCACTAATGACAGAGCTATATGTGTTATGCGTGAAACACATTCCCATGTCTAGATTTTGACAGGCCACCGGGATGGCCTATTAAAACTTATCCATGTACAACACCCGTAGAAAACAAGTGGGATTGCTTTTCACCTGTACATTAGGTCACACTTAATTATATTTTCAACTAGATCTTTAGTTGTTGTCCTGCTCTGCATCCATGGATCCCAAGGCACAGCACCTGCAAAAGCCTTTACCTGAGTGCTCCTTTGGATTCTTTCCAAGTGATGTAAGGAAGACCAGACTTGTCTGGAAAGCACACAACAAATCTTTAATGCTCTCGAAAAATACATACGGTAACATCAATCTTTAAATTCAATGTCATGAGACAAGATGTATTTATAGCTTATTGAGATTATTTAGGGTTTAGAAACAGGGAAAAAGGTGAACATCAGGCAAAGTTAGTAACTTCTGAATTCCTGAAGTTTGGTCACAAGCTGCACATGTGGACAGATCTCTTAATGTTATTAGCAGTAAACGCATTGTTAGACCGTTACACCGTTAAATCGCTGCATGAATAACGTTGAGTGAATTTCAGACGGGGCCACACAGGTTGCTCATTCCTTCAACGTCAGAATAATGAAGTCTGAATGAAATCCTGTTCCTCTGAATTCTCACACGTTGAATATTTACTAGTCTCATTTGGCGGTTTTGTGCAACAGTTGGGGTGAGCTCGACAAAATCCTGAGCCAGTCCCATTCTTTCCACTCAGATCATAAAACTCAAAGTTTTCCTCCCAACAGAATGGTCCTTGTAGGTCCAACCACAGGGAACAGTAAGCCCTACACAGCAAGGCCATGAAATAATTACGCAAACTCTTTCCACACCACATCATATTTATGAAAATATGAATATTTATGTTTTAATAGCTTTGTTGGAGTGCCATCTCATTAGAGCGGAGAGATGTGTCAAAAAAGGCTGTTACAGCAGCAGCTTCCAAAGGCGAAATCACAGCTCTAATAGGCTTGTCAATCAAACACTGATAACAAAGAAGCAACAAGCCGCGGGTGACAAGGTCGACGAAGGTCACCACAGACCCATCCGTCATGCCAGGCAGACAGGGAGAAAAGCTGGCCTGTACAAGACTGCGTTTAAACAAAGGTCGCTATGGAGACACATCTGCTACGGACGTACACTAACTGCCAAGATACAAATCAGTGACTTAAATCATCTGATTTGCAAAAAAATACAGATACATGAAAACATTATAACATTTTGTCAAGGATGAAAGTAAATGGGACAACTACCTGAAGTACATTTTATGTTTGACTAATAAACTGCTGACTTCAGAATCCATTAATGAAAGTGCACTAGAGACGTCTTCCTGTGAAGATTTAGTTTAGGGTCATTAATATCTAAGGTTTAAAATTTGAACCAAACAGCAACCCTGAAACTGAACAATCAAGAAGACAATTTAACTATAAGTTTAACAACCTGGTTGATATCCATTAAAAGATACAGGAGCATTTCCCCATGAATACAATGCCCCTAACAGCTTCGTAAGTCTTTTCTGCTTTATTTATAATTCCTAACCTCTCATGCAGAGCAGCCTGGCAGAGCTGGTACGGACCATTTCGTTTTTCAAATTCCTCAAAGAATTTTCTCCATTAAAGTTGAAATATCTGGTTCCTGTAGAAATATAGTCTTTTGTTCAAACCCTCATGGGGGCTCAGAGTCATACTTGTGGTATTTTCCTAAATAAATACCAAATTGTGGTAATTTGTTTAATCAAATTCATTCTGGTTATATATCTGCACTTTCACTACATATTAAAGAATACATGGCCTTAATAGTAATTTGTAACTATTTTAACTAAACAAACAAACATGCTTTTGTCTTCCTGTGTATTTGTACTACGATCAGCTGATTTCAGTTTGCGGAGGAGGAAAATGGCAGAGTGAGCTACGTCTTCTGAGGAGGTGATATATGGACATTACTTTTATTTTTATCCCACAAAAAGACAAGAGCGTGATGTTAAAATGAAACCTGCATCCAGGACATAAACAACCACATTATAGTGTTAACAGAACTTGGACTCTATCCAACTTTTTGCACAGACAGCATGCTAACACAAAGCTAGCCAAGAAGCCAGAGCTATTTTAATGCTGACTGCATGCCGACCACAACCCAGCAGCCAGAGCTGATCGTCAACAGATAATAAAGGAAGTGATGAGCAGTCAGGCTGCAGCCGCCATTTCTGCCTGTTCGTGTTTCTAAAATAATCACTGATGCGATTGCTTTGAAGCCTCTTTGGGCTGATTGCGTGGCTTCATGTTTATATGTTCAAAGCAAAGGAAAGATTGCATGTGTGTACTCTTTAGGATAAAGTCCCTAAAGGAATAAAGCCTCAGATTTATATCACTTTGTTAATAATTACTAATGAATTACTTGACAGTACATTTGAGGTCATTTTATGGAGTGAAGAGAAAGAAATGTAAAGAGTAGTGTAACAAATTACTGTTTCCGGCAAGTAATTAAGTAACATACTGCATTACTTTTAACAAATCTTACGAGTAATGGGTAATGCATTACCCTTTTTTGAGTAATGACCCTAACACTGTCTTCACAATATTATGAATCCTCTGTAACATTATGTGCTTCCCTTATTTGTATTAATTTCTCCTTCCTCTGTCTCTGAGCCAGCAGTTAGACATCAGACACCCCGTTTTATGTGGGCGTATACAGAGCCTGAAGCAGAAGCTAGGGTTTAACAGAGAAAACTAATTATACACAATTGTACTAACGAGGGTTTTAAGTGTTTTCAGGCAAGCTAAAACTAAGAAAGCCTGACAATCTTGAACTTTCTTTGCATTATACCCCCCAAGAAAGCCTTCAAGTACACAACAGTTTCTTTAAACTATTACTTTCACAGAATGAAATACTCCTTGAAAAAAAAGGTCATTTATTGATTTTAATAATGTAGTCTTTGCCACCTTACCACCTTTTTTTTATATCTAATTCAAAACAATCTGTCGTATTAGTGCCGAGACGGATTTTTACGCACCATGCGTTTACGTTCCCTAGTGCATGCAACAAGGGGACAAGCCCAGGCATGTCTGAGAGCAAGAGCACGTCTGCTTCCTAAAAACGGAACTACTTTAACAACCTCCAATAAAGTACTTCCAAGTAAAGTGCAGGATGCTTTCACAACTTGAGGCAAAAACCCGACATTGAGTACAAACAGGCTATAAAGGTGACGTGTGACCCAAATCTAAATAAATGAGTTAGTCATAGATTTTTTTCCTATATCATGAGAAATATTCTAGGTCACCCAGAGTACATAAATGGTACACAGTAGTAATAATACAGTACACACTCTGTTAGTTCTAATGTTTTAGATATATTAAAATGTAATAACAAATGATCTGGTCATTAGTCGGTGGAAAAATTAAGAAAAAATGTCATAAGTGTGTCATTATGTGTCAATGACCCTCTACTAGACTTTACAGGCCTCAGTTAAATGTTACATTTCATCACAGTACAGTTAGAAAAGGACCAAACAACTTATTTAGAAGAGCTATTGTGAGAAAGCCTCTTCTCTCTAAAATGAACATAGCAGCACAGGCTCAGTTAACAAAGCTGCATCTGCACAAAGGCTTCTGTAGCGATGTTTTCTGAACCGACCAGAGCAAAGTGGAGTTGTTTGGTCACATGTTTGGTCAACGTGTACTTTTATACTTTTGTATTTAATAGTGTCTCACTGACCCACTGATGTTAAACTCTTAAAGTCTGAATTGATTCCACAGCATGTTATGTTGTATGAGTGCAGCGATAAGATTTAATTGCCTTCAGAGTTACTAAAAAGGAGGGGAAAACATGATGTCATGCTTTTCCTCCCAGTTCTCAAGGGAAACCGCTGTTGATGAAACATCAGCTCATGGAAAAAAAAAAGGGAAAATATGTCTATTGATGTAATCCTAAAGCTCTGTTTTATTGAAAACTGTAGCACTTGTATTTTGGCCAGTAATATTTCTATCAAAGTAGAGGACTACAGTTCTCTTTCAATAAGCTTTCATAATCAACCACATCAACGTTCAAGTCAGGACAACGCAAATCTTTAAAATACAATATGTTGTAATATTTGAAACACATGGGGACTAGAATAGTTTGCTTATATGAAAAAGCTGTTTTTAGCTGTTTCTTTCTATTTCCTCTTATGTGTGTGGACATGTGTTCAGAGTTGCTGCAGGAATATGTCAAAGAGAAGAAGACGCTACATTTTTTATCTTAAACAGATCCAAAATGTTCTATACAGCAGTTCATTTCGCTTCAATTCAATGTTATTTATATAGCACATCACAACAGCAGTCACCTCAAGGAGCTTTATATTGTAAAGTAGAGATACTGTAATAATACAGCAGCAATTGGCGACAGTGGGAAGGAAAAACTCCCTTTTAGCAGAAAGAAACCTCCAGCTCAACCAGGCTCTGGGAGGGGCTTTGTCAAAAAGGAAAGCTTTGAGCTTAATTTAAAAGCAGACAGTGTGTCTGTCTCCCAAATGCAGCCTGTGAGTTTGTTCCACTGAAAGCTGAAGGCTGCCTCCTATTTTACTTTTACATTATAGGAACCACAAGTAAGCCTGCTCGCTGTAAGTACAATGCTCTGTTGGGGTTATATGACACTATACGGCCAATAAGATAAGATGGGGCCTAAGTATTCAAGACCATGTATGTGGGGAGCAGGATTTTAAATTAGATTTACAGGGAGCCAATGAGGAGAAATTAATATGGGAGAAAAATGCTCTCACTTTCACTCTTTTCATCAAATGATGACTTTACAGGGAGCTTTTAGGACAACCTGATAAGAATAACAAAAGAAGTAATAAACACATCATCTAGGTTTTGAGCTTTTAAGCATCACTGATGCAAGAAAGCATATTTGTTTGACATGCACATCCTGCTACATCTGTTAACCTATTTACAACATTCACCGAATGTCAGCAAAAAGAACCAGAAAAACTTACCTTTAAATCAAGAAATAGACACTGTTAAACTCGACTCCATTTCTAGTAATAACAGGAACTTTCCTGCTGCAAAACCTGCAAAACCCCAAACGATGTACTGGCAAGCAACCAGGCTCTCAAATTATTAACTCATTCACCAACATAGGAGGCCATCTGTGAAACATTTCCAAACTGAAGATCCTTTCCACACTCTCTCCCATGTGGTAGCAGCTTTAAAATGCATTGATTGGTCACCATTTCAGCATGGGTGCAACATTTTCCCACTGACTTCAGTGTTCCTCCCACCTGCTAGAGATTAGAGATGGAAAGAGACCTAATCACTGCACCAACACGGTGGTTTTGGATGAGATTCAACAATGAGTCAGGCAAAAACGCTGAAAGCACTGTCATTCATGTGCTGACCACATTCAGCTGCAGCTGTCATATAAGACAGGGAAGAAAACAAGGAGGGCATTAGAAAAAATGCCAGTGTAACATGTGATCCATGAGATCTAAGTGGAATCACAGTTTCTTTGATCACAAATCCCTTTAAGGGATTATTTTGTCAAATGAGTGACTACTCCATCAGTCTGCCTTAATCCAGGATGTTGCTGGTCCAGTATCTTTTGCCAGCAACTTTGCTCCACAAATGCAATTTTACATTCCCACTGTGTCCTCAGGAGGAACATTTAGACTGTTCTATTCACTTTAGGAAGAAACTGAAATCAACATCTGTCAGCCTGTAAACACTGAACCACACGTGATCTGTGCAAAGAAACCGACAGAAGAATGTGAAGCGAATATATCAACAGTACCATGCTGCTTATTGTGGTGATGAGGTTAACCATTACACATATTCAAATATTTGTTGTCTTTTGCTTGATTTCTTTCTCTGTTTCTCATTGTACTTTCAGCACGCAGCCGTTTGCAGTAATTTCTTTTTATTAACTGCAAAAATGCATGAAACATGAGCAAGGTTCAACAGTGCCTGATGTGCATAGCTTTTTTCCTTTCTTGCTAGAAGTTATTTAATAGTGCACTGAAACATTTCCGAAAACTGAGGTATGACTTTTTTATGATTGGCCTATTCCTCGGAGAGAATGAAAACCGTACAACAGCCTTGATTTCAGAGGTGTATTCAATCTGCAGGCTTAAAAGGAACTTATATAACCAAATAACACAATGGAAAATGCTGATTTTAGAATACACAATTACTGGAACAGCTGCATACATAGTTAAGAACAAAAAAAAGGGGAGGGGGGGGGGGTCATATAACTGTAAGACCTCAGCTATTAACTTGAACACCACTTGTGGCCCCTTTATTTAGCATGAGTGGATTTGGACATGTCCAATAATGGAGATGTCTGCTGCTTCTGCTACTTAACTCTCAAATTAAAGCTATGTTGCAGAAACTTCATGAATTTCTTCCCATTCTTTCCTTTTTATATGCATCCCAACACTTTTACAGGTTCGTTAACGCGCATAAAAGGTAGTCGCCATCTGCAACATATTTAAGGTTTATGTTCCAGAAGGGAGAATGAGATATCCCATAAAACAAACCCAGCAGCAGAACTGACAACTTTAGACAACACAGAGTCAGAAAAACACAATGATGTTTGCACATATACTATTTAATTATTCAAAGCATGACAAAATGAATACTTAGAGTAGTGATACCATCTTTTTATTCACTAAGGTATAAAAAAGGCTCGAAGCCAGTTAAAAGAAGATGATTGACAATGAAGCCCATCTGCAAGTTTAGAGATGCAGCAATTTGTGAGTCATAAATCACTATAAGTCAGTTTTGGCTTTGCTGACTGCTGCTGACCTGTCATTAGATAGGATGTGATCACCTCACTGTCACATTATCTAATGCTAAAAAACTGAATATTGGCCAGATTAACAGTTAGCAAGTCTTTGTAATACAAGCTGGTTTGAAACAATTTAAACAGCTGACTACAGTTTTAAGAAGAAGAAGAAATTAGATTAAGAGCAGCAAGAGAGGGATAAATTCCTCTGTTGTTATGGCATTGTATGTGTTTCTATGATACGTCCTTGCTTTGAATAGAAAATTATGAAATGGCAAAAATCTTAGTAGAGACAGGAATCCCACATTACCGGCAGGGCAAAATGCAAAACAGGAAGACAACACAAGAACAACAGACAACCAGCCACATGAGACCAATTGAGAAATTTGTAGATTGCTGGCAGCGCTCTCCACACGCACATCATCGTGTTTTTCATGTCGTCTTGTTCAGCCCCGTATGATTGATACACTCCTGAAGTTAATTCATTTTTACTATCTCTGAGCAGCATCACAATGCAGGAATCCAGCCTGCTTCAAACACGTCATGTCCACGATGTGAAGCAGACCTGGCTTTAGTCAAACACCTGGATCTGCTTCCCATCCGTCAGGCTGTTTCTCAGGACGGGCGCTCATTCACGCACAGTTAGGATGTGATCAGTGTGACGTCCCTGCTGTCCAACACCAGGAGAACCGTGCAATCCAAGCCAGAAATAGTGGTGGTGGTAGTGGTGGTGGTGAACCAGTAGCCAGGGGGCAGGGGTTGGAAATCTGAGTAGAGTGTGTGTGAGTGTGTAGCTTGTGTTGTGCGTGATTGTGAATCTCTTCTGTGCCATGGGGGGAGGGGTAGAAGACAGAAGGCTTTTGCTTTAAAAAAAGAATGTGTTCATTTAAGTGTGTGTGTGTGTGTGGAGGGTGGGGGTGCGGGGCTCTGACTACTGAAACTACTACAAGATTTTTCATCATTTAAAAGCACAGAGGAGAGAGAGAGAGAGAGAGAGAGAGAGAGAGAGCGGGTGGGTGAGAGAGAGAGAGAGAGAGAGAGAGAGAGAGAGCGGGTGGGTGAGAGAGAGAGAGGTGCAGTGGAGAGAGACAGCCTCTTAGAGCTGTGAGACAGAAGTGATGGATTCAGCCCACAGGAAAGTGACAGTCCTCTCCTAACGGGCCGCGGGCAGCACACAACCTGCCTCAGACTCTCACTGTTGATCAGGAAACTACCTCTGCCACCTGGCTGACGTTACCAGCTGTCCCTTTTTTCTCTTCACAACTTTTTTTTTTTGTTAAAGTGGATCTGGGAGCAATCTCCTTAATGTTTGAAGATTAGTTTCAACTTGACGTTCTGTTTGGCTACTGACAGTTTCTTTTTTTAACAATTACAACAATAGGCTTTGAAACGCCACCTTTTCACCGGTGGAGTGGACTAAGGTGAGAAAAGGCTGAGTAACTATAGACAGCCAGAGCGCAGAGAGGACTACGCGGGGGTGCAGGTTTCACCCTTGGGATGTCGTTCAACCATAAGAAACTTCAGACAAGTCTGGCAGGAGGGCAAAGGAACTGAAGGAGCCTCACCAGTATAGTGCAATTATCTCGTAAGCATGATGTAACCTTGTCATGAATCTGCAGTTACCTTATGATCTGGTTTATTTCAACAGGGTGTTGCATTCATTCAAAAATGACTTTACTCGTTTTTAGTATCTTGAGGTAGCGAGTTGTGAGTAGACTCGGTCTCAATAACTAGTTCTAGTAGTGTGGTTAAGCTCACTTTGCAACAGCAGGCTGAAGTCAGACTTCTGTACTTGGTTTAATGATTTCTGCCTAATCCTGAATTCAGCAGTCATCATGCAGCATCCGTCATCTGACTCACTGCTTGTAGCCAAAAGGTAATTATGCTTTATGGTGACTAACTGGACTGATGCTGACTATGACAGATTTGGCCAAGGGGAGGTTAATTCAGCACAGGGGGATGCTGGTGAGTGAGCCTCTATAGTGAAGTGCCTCTTTATTACTCATTAGGAAAAAAAAAACTCTGTGTTTTCAAAACACAGAGCTCTTAAAGTTTAAAATGAAGGGACATGCCCTGTACGTGTTATATGTATGAAGAGCTCTTTATGATGGTGCCGGACACAAGACTTCTTTTTATTATCTATAAATAACTGCTCATTTATAAAGAGGGGGGAGAAAAAAGGGGACAACTTTACTATGTTAAGCACACTGCAGCTTCAGGATGTTCCCCTGGACTCAAGAGGACAGGGAAGCAGGCGGTTGAATCTAGTCTTTGTTTCTGTTGCCAGGGTGGTGTTTGGATAAGGGGGCTTTGAGGTAGAATGCTGGAACTTATCGAAACAATTCCCAAGACCCCCTGCCTCCCCGTCTGAAATCACAAGAGAGAAAAAAAAAGAGCATTGAGTGGAACAAAACCTACATTAAAAAAAAAACAACTTTATCTCCGCTTTTCAATAGACAGTGGAAATTACAAAAATAACCCCAGTTACCAAGCTGGTAACTGGGGTTAATCATGCCTCAAATGACATGTTACACGCTCATAAGGATTACATGCTTGAGGAAAGAATGAGGTTCGCCTCAAGGTAAAGCAATAGTGCAGATTACCATGAGCAGATTGAATTTGACTCTGATCCAACACTTATTGGGTGTCATGCAGGAGACTGCCAGTTCTCAGCAGCGGTGGCGCTAATTTGAACATGCAGCACAAAGCCACGCGGCAAAGTGTCCGCTTCTTTTTTGGCAACTGGCAAATGAGATGCTGTGTAGCCGTGTTGTGATCTCCTGTTGAGGGTGATGATGGTGTGATTGTGATGCATTCACACAGAAAGTAGGACAATGAATGAAGTGGGTCAGCAGCTATGGAGCATCTTACAGGTAGATGACGAGGGGCGGGGGGTGGGGGCGTAGTAGTGGTCCTCCATCTACAGGGTCCGGCGCTCTCGGTTCCGCCACTGCCACTGACTCTCGGTGTGAGTATGCCGGCTCGCTCTAATGAGGTGACGAAGAATGTTTGGAATGCCATGCTCAGTCTGAAATGAGAGGGGCTGGGGTGAGAGGCACGGACCAGCCGGAGCAAGGCAGCCCACCTTCTAATTAATATGTGCTGAGCATGACCATGGCGCTGGTCAGAGACACAGTGACCTCGCCCCCTTCACCCACCCATCACACTTAATTTAACACGGAGCAAAATCCAGAAAGAGGAGTCGTGTAAACACAGACTTACCACCTGAAAACAGTGAAACCAAAACATGTTGGTGTGAAGCAGACTCGAAAAAACTACCTAAGAGGAGCTGCCAATCATACTGCAACAAGAAGGCTCACTCATTTCATTCGATCATATGCCTTCAGGCCTAGAGCAGAGTATGTATGGATATGGCACTTTTAAGGACCACTCAATAATTGCAGCGTTTGGTGGTCAGTAGCAGTTTGTTTAGGTGGACTGATCTTAGGACTATAAAGTCCACGGGGTTTTAACAGGAAATAAGGAGGTAAAGGCTTTTCCGCTGATCCCCCTGGCAGACTATGGATAAGGTAATAACATGCTGCCTCTGCTGGGGCAGATGAGACTGGCTATTGTCCCCAGGATACTGAACGCCAGCAAGTGTTGTTATTAGAAACACATTAACAGGGGGAAAAACATTCATAGACATGCACAGACTGCATCACACTTGCGAACACACGTTTCACAGCAAGCTGCAAACATTTTCCCCTCAGCTTTGAAGTGTAGAGAAGCCTAGAGCAGGAGATTCCAGGCTAACTACGTCCAAAATGGGAGTCCTCCACAGCAGGGGCAAATCACACGGCATTTCTCTGAGACAGAGCTCATGTTCCGGGGGGGAGAAACCGCAGGAGCCGTGGACAAATACAGTCATCAGCACATTGCAGGACAGGCCCTGAGCTGCTCTATTATCATGCCGCGGGCTTACTTGTAAGCTATTATTAGTCACTTCTTCAGGGTTTGATCTGTAAGACTTTAAGACTATATTTGTCAGACTTGATTAGAAGAATCTCTTTGCATAGTGTGAAAAATATTTTGACACTACAATTTCGGCGTCAATCAGTAATAGCAGAGATGCCCTCACTGAGCCGGGCTTTGTCAGATGGATTAGCTTTTCTGAAAGACAGAAGAGTTTCGTGCTTTATCTAAAGAAGAAACTGTGCACTTATTTTTTTTATTTTTATTTTTTTGCATAGGTGACGAGTGCTTTAAAGTATTGTATTACCAAAGTACCTCTGAGACCTTGTGCTCTTTTGTACTGTAATTTAAAAAGAAAATGTTCTGGCTGAGTAAACGATGACATCAAAAACACAGGTTACATAAGACTAGCATGAACTGTGCAGAAGATCATTTCTATTACTTTTTTTCCCCCCAGGAAGAAAGTGTTTACACATTTGATTCTAGACAGATAAAGCCAGAAGAGTCAAATGTGCCAAGGGTCATGATCTTGGACAGTGCTGCATTTCTCTTCTCCAAGTCTCCAATCTAATGTGCTGGCTACACGCCCGGATTAACAAGACAAAAACATTTCTGCTCTCTTCCCAATTTTGTGCTCACCGTTATATGGTAGATGGTCTTTTACACAAAGATAAGCAATAACAAATGGAAGTCCTGAAGGCAGGCAATCGTTACACAGCCAATTTAGGTTTCTCTGTAATGCTTTATGATTAGGCCGGCCCACTTTGACTCCAAGGAGGTGTTAAACAGGACCCCTCTGTAATCCAATATGCAGCAGCTTTCAATTATGCTGCCCAAGGAGTTACAGGCCTTGTTATCCTTATGCAGGAGTTACATTTACCTCAACAACCAGTAGCACATTCCTCCAGATCTTCAAAAACTCTGAAAACTTATTTTACTAATAATATAAATGAATTCTAGGGGAATAGCTCATATTTTAATTCTCCTGAACCCTTGAGGAAATGCTTAATTACACACAGGAAATATGATTTTAAAGAGATTTTAAACTGAACTTTATCTCAGATTCAATCAAGCAAAGATGAGGATAATATTAGCTGCCTTTATTCATTCATATTCATGCTGAATGCTAGGGTAAGCTTTCAGTCTCGCGGTCAAAGCAGAAACAGACGCGTTTAAAGTCTGCAAATTAAGATGAATTTCCTTCATGACTTATGATTAATCGTCTGAATGCAACCAATTTCCCAGTTTTGGTAGGAGCTATATATACACAGAACTGATGCAACATGCTCAATACTTTAAACAGAGCTTTGAATAGCATCATCTGGTGGTGTCTCAAATTTTCCATGAGTTAAGATGTCCAGGCCTGCAGAGTGGAACAGATGCATGTTGGAGTGCGTAAGGGACAAGTGGTGGCAGTCGCTCAAGCGGAGCCGACGCCAGAACGACAAATTAAGCTAAGCGCATGCTCCTACCAGCGACTTAATAAACCAAAGTGATCAGCACATCACTGTTCGGGGCAATGAGGTGTATTAGTAACTATCAAACCACGTGTGCATGTATTGCTTTTGAAGCTCGGACTTCAATTTTAAAAAAACAGGCTCAGCACATTTCGTAAATTACACTTAAAGCCAGAGGCAAAGCAACAGTGTCTGCTCACACCAGCAGTGATATGAACAGCAAAGACACTGAGACACTCAGATTTATGGATTACGCATGAATATAATGCATCTGTGACACTCAGCAGGGCAAGTGAGCCATTTTCTTTCAGTTGACTGTATCTTTGCCAACTTCTGCCCAGCCTACACTGACATGTGTATGCATGCTGCTTCTGTACCTGTTTGTTTCTTGTGGTTAATGAAGACAAAACCAGTGTATCTTGATGAGCAAGCTTTTTCTGGTAATAGACCTATGTTAACATCAAGATTCTCTTGATATTGCAACAAAATAAGGTTTTGGATTATTCCTATTTGTGCTTTTAAATGTAGAAGTAACAGATTGAGCATAGCTGTGTCTTCTGCTTAACAGTTGATAGTTTCCCCCTAAACATCTCCATGTTTTCCATTTTCTTACTTGCATTCTTTAGAGTTGGACACTAACTCATGGAGCCCCCTTCAGTGGTCCTGCTAGGGCTCCTTCTAGTTTATGGACTAGCCTGTGGAGTCCAGCAGACGTTGGGGAGTCGCTCAGACGGCAGCCGTGGCAGGGGCAGTACCCAAGAATTTGAGAGCAGCGAGGAGGGTCTGGAAAGAGATTTTATCTATGCAGGAAGGAGCAAACGTGCTCCAGCTGACCAGCAGCAGGACAAATGTTCCTACACTTTCATTGTACCTCAACAAAAAGTGACTGGAGCCATCTGTGTCAACTCCAAGGAGCCAGAGGCCATGCTGGAGAACCGGGTCAACAAACAAGAGTTAGAGCTGCTTAATGTGGAACTACAGAAGCAGAAGAGGCAGATCGAGACCCTGCAGCAGTTGGTCGAGGTGGATGGGGGCATCGTCAACGAGGTCAAGCTTCTGAGGAAAGAGAGTCGAAACATGAACTCCAGGGTCACTCAGCTGTACATGCAGCTGCTCCATGAGATCATCAGGAAGAGAGACAATGCGCTAGAACTGGCACAGATGGAGAACAAGATCCTCAACCAAACCTCTGAGATGCAACAGCTCACCAGTCGGTACAAAGATCTCGAGCACAAATACCAGCACTTGGCTTCTTTAGCCACCAACCAGTCGGCTCTCATTGCCGTGTTGGAGGAGCAGTGCCGGAGTCGACCTCCTCCTCGCCATGTTCCCGTGCCCCAGCCCCAGCCGCGGCCTCAGCCTCCACCACAACCCTCACCCCCTATTAACAAGCCCTACCAGCCGCCTGTAATCCCACGCATCAACAACCCAATCAGCAATGAAATCCAGAGTGACCAAAAGTCTCTTCCACCAGTTCTTCCAACAATGCCCACTGGTACGCACAGTCCATCTACCACTGACAAGCCCTCTGGTGAGTCTAACAGTCCAACAGAAAACATTTGTATTTGATGCATTGGTACCAAAACAAACCAGCTGCCATGACAAACAGCATTCGCAAAACAAAGACCGTGTTTGTGAGTGAACCTCTTAATCATTAACACCCATTCTTCGTAGTCACAACAAATTTAAATTTATCCCACACATTCCTAGAGGAGAGAGCTGGCCGTGAGAACAGAAACGCTGTTGTCTTCTGCCTTTTCAGATGCATATCATCAAATTGCCACGATTTAACCCGCATAAAAACACAAGCATGGCCAACTGTGTGCGCCTAAATGGATACCTGGCCCTAAGCCCATTGTCTTTTTGAACATGTGCGTGCAGATTTAAGAATTGATGCGAAGGGCATTTGATGGGATCAGTTGCAGTGAATAGTACACCGCCACTCCTTTTTATTAAAAGACTTTCGTTTTGGTGGAAAAACAGCGGACTATTCCCAGCATTTCCAGTGGGAGCATTTTCCGTTGACATTTCGTGCCACTGCATGCCACTTTTCACCAGGCTGCATGTGAACAGTAGCCTTTGTATGAATTTTTGAAAGGAGGCAAGTAATTTCCTGCCCACGGTCATGCAACTAACACCCCAAAAAGTTATTCAAAACTGTAACAGAAAGCTACACACCACGAAGAAGTAAAGAGAGGAAGACAGGGATTTGAAAGGCAAACAGAAAACATGAGGATGAAGTCTAACAAAAAAGGGAGGGTGTAACTACAAACAGAAAGAGATACCCTGAGTCAATGATGTCATTTGTTCCAGCTGAACCAGGCAAGACTCGGTCATATGTTCCACCGAAGAAGCAGACTTTATCAGGCAGAACAGAGCAAGGGCAGGGCAGGGCAACTTTCTGGCTTGTATCGGCCCAACACAGACATTCCTGAGAGTAAATGGGTGGCTAAGAGTGGACTATGAAACAGATATCATCCACAGTGATTTCTTGAAACCAGAAACATGTGTATAACAACACGTTCTTTGCTTCTTTCTTTCATATGTTTGCTTTTTTTCCTCGTGTAAAACACTGATGGACCTCATCCTCAAACTCCAATGCTCTGTGCGGCCCATAATTGTCTTTCTTTTTGCATTTAAAAACTGTAACACGGGCCAGTTAGCAAACCACTCAAGCATGCAATCTTGAGAACTTACATTTTTGCAGATGAGTGTTTTTACCATATTTGCTATGCTTGGAAGAAATACAGGCACATGTTCAAATTAGGGTAGATACAGCTGCTGAAAAATAATGCAGTTTTGATGCTGCTCAGGCTGTTCTGTGCAGTTTCTTTCCCCTCTGCAATAACATTAACATCTTGGTAATATAAACACACACGGAACTCTAACGTGTTATACATGACTGAAACGTTTTTGCTATTGTTTCATCATTCAGTAGTCAGGATTCCCTTTGCCCTCATGCCAGTGTTTCTTTTGGCTGCGCAATCAGCAGCCATTTCCCTTGTGATAGTAGAAGCCAAAGTCAATTCTACTGTTAAAATGAGCGCCTGTGCAGAAAACTGGGATTCCCTGTGGTAAAGTACAGTAACTCTTTGTGTCACTCTGAGTTTTTCTCTTTTTCTGACTCTCAACCTTTGAGCAAAGACTTGCAACTGAGTGTGTTTTACATGCTGTGTACACATTATGCTTTAATCTTTCTGTCTAGGCCCGTTTAGAGACTGTCTGCAGGCTCTAGAAGACGGACACGCAACCAGTGGCATGTACCTGGTGAAGCCAGAGAATGCCAACCGACTTATGCAAGTGTGGTGTGACCAGAGGCACGACCCAGGCGGCTGGACTGTGATTCAGAGGAGGGTGGACGGCTCTGTCAACTTTTTCAGGAACTGGGAGACGTACAAGGTGCGGCAACTTCACACCAGATCAAGGACTTCATGGTCTGGAGGGAAGCTGGTTACTTATGTAGGGTGTTTTGACACTAACC
This sequence comes from Mchenga conophoros, assembly GCF_057382185.1. Taxonomy (NCBI): domain Eukaryota; kingdom Metazoa; phylum Chordata; class Actinopteri; order Cichliformes; family Cichlidae; genus Mchenga; species Mchenga conophoros. The sequence continues at coordinate 13,104,591 of NC_140537.1, forward strand.
AGATGTCAGTGACCAATGAATAGGTGACTGTTAAGCTTTCCACGTGTCTAATATAGTCTGATTGCCCCTGCATACGTCATAGCCTAATACCTCAATAATTTCAGCAATGAGGTATTTGTCTCAGTGGTCTTCTGAGACAAATTCACACATACAAAACTATTGGATTGCATTTGGAAGTCATGTTAGTGTGTTGTATTATCATTACTGACATTCTGGAAAAATACTTTTTGAATATTACACCAGAACTACCAGATAAATGGCTATGGAGGGCTGTGGAGAACATTACCACTTACCCAGGGGAACTAATTTCCTCTATCTCTTGAATGGGAAACCTCTTACAGTGGAAGATGGAGTTCATAGGTAAACATTTATAGGCTGTGACTCCTGATTAAATCTTAGCTCAGAGGAACAAAAGAAACTTTTTTGCAAAAAGACCTCTAAACCACACAAGATCTCAAATTGCCTTTGTGCACTCATCAAAAGAAGTGTTTCCACAATTTGAAACACCACAAACCAACTTATAATATGACCAGAGCCAGAAAATAGTGGCGCGCCAGGATCAAGTATGTTGGCTTTCACACTAAATGCACTGTATCCTGCTGCATTCTCAATAACAACATAACAGTGGAAATCTGGAAAACCGACTGAAGCTATAAATTCGACTCAAAGGGTCCATTTATGATAATGTTCCTTGACGATAAACAACCACCAAAAAAAAGAAAAAAAGAAAAGAGAGATAAAATTCACAATTATAACCAGAGCAGGAGCAACGACCCTGAATCATCCCCCGGCCGTCCAATCTAACCATTCAAAGCTTTTCAAACAACATTCAGAAGGGATTTACTAATTGTACTGATAATGTTTTTTTTTCTTAACACTGCACTTCACAGCAAGGTTTTGGCAATATTGACGGCGAGTACTGGCTGGGTCTAGAGAACATCTACTGGCTGACTAACCAGGGAAACTACAAACTGCTGGTCACACTGGAGGACTGGTCTGGCAGAAAGGTGTTTGCGGAGTATGCCAGCTTCAGGGTGGAGTCTGAAGCTGATTTCTACAAGCTGAGGGTAGGCCGCTACCATGGAAATGCTGGAGACTCGCTGACCTGGCACAATGGCAAACAGTTCACAACACTGGACAGAGACCACGATGTGTATACAGGTAAAAATCTGGGTGACGTTCCGGCAGATTAGCTCCAATAATTTCTCCATGTTTATGAGCATAGCTTGACTGTTTCTCATTTATTTTCCACGTTTTTAAGGAAATTGTGCCCATTACCAGAAGGGAGGCTGGTGGTACAACTCTTGTGCCCATTCTAATCTGAATGGAGTTTGGTACAGAGGAGGACACTACCGCAGCCGCTACCAAGATGGAGTCTACTGGGCAGAGTTCAGAGGAGGAGCTTACTCATTAAAGAAAGTAGTCATGATGATCCGTCCAAACCCCAACACCTTCCACTGAGCATCCGAGGAACATATACTATACTGTATGCCTCCCTAAACAAACTATTTACAGGCCATTATTATTCTTTTTTTTTTCTTTTTTTTTGGGGGGGGGACCTAGAACCAGGTCAAGGTAAATTGAGATAAAAGTGCAATATCAAACATTAGGGCAATACTCATCTCCATGACAACTTTACACATTTGCTCCCTGCTTTTTCTGAGGTGTGTACATTCTCAGTGTAAAATATGAGACAAATGAAGGCGTGCTCATTGCTCAGAAGTTATTATAGAGACAGGAACCTTAGGTGACCCTTTAGGATGTGAGGGAGTAGCTTTAAGTTAGGGACCCTACAATATATAGAGTTGACACAGGAAATGTATCCAGTGATTTTTTTTTAAAAATTTCATTCATTTTTCAAAAGTGCAATTTGTAGAACCAGTTAGATTTATTAACTTGTAATAGAGCCTTGATTTTTTTTTTGGCCAGTTTTTTTTTCTTTTCCAATTTGAAAAACTGCACAGTTCATGTACCCGGCGACATCTCCTCTTTTCCTCTTCTCTCTCTGTCTCTGTCTTGTTTTTTTTTTTAAACCTTAAACTGTTAGCGAGTACAAAAACCTGATTGACAGTATTTTATGGAACTTTTTTTAAGATCAACGTTTTTTTTATATTCATTTTGAAATCTTGAATAGCTTGAGCAGGTATCATAAAATTTGCTTGTATAAATCAAGCACTGTATTTACTGTATAAATCTCGTGGTTTGTTGATGTCAGCAGATCCAACAAATTGCGTTTGTACATAAGAAATTTGTAAAATAATGTATTAAAAATTGTCATGACACTTGTAATTGCAATAAAATATGTACAGCTTGTGCACGTTTTTGTTATTTGTGCCTCGTGGGTCAGTAACGTCAGCGAGTAGGCACTCAGTAGTCATAATGTACAGTCAACTAGACAAGGTTTTTTCCTTTTTAATGCAACTTTCTATGATTAAGACACTTCTAAAAGCTTAACCATCTCATAGTGTATAATCATCAGATGTTTCTTATTATACTGAAGCATTAAGAATGTGGCTTATAAGATATAACCTAATAATCTGAGCAATATTCATTAGAATAACTGTGTAAAATACTTTGTGTTTTTACTGCGGATAAATGTTCATCTACGTAAAAGGTTTCTAATCAAATTACCCCAATAACTGACTTATAAGTGGAGTATTGCTCTTTTAAACTTCTTCTGAGTCCTGTGCTCACCGTGCCAGTATTTTATGTTCATCATAATTGCTACCTTGCAGCATACAGTGCTTTTCACAAATTTGCTTTTATGATGTCTTTTACTGCAATAACCACATCCTGTTCTGCTTTAATTTGCTCCAAAACAACTCAGCAGCTTACATAACATCATTAAAAAGCTTAAAAACAAGATGCTTCAAACACTGTCGAGAAAGAATTTGCATAGGACAAAGAGTTAGCGTACCAAATATGACTAATGCAATGTGACAGGCTCGTAAAATTAATGCATCCAGCAGCCCCTTTACTCTGACAGCAGAAACCACCTTTAGCTCGCTATGTGTCAATGAGATTTCTGGAAAACAAAGCAAAAACGACTCAACACTGACATGAACCAAACTCCATTAATGTCATATTTGAGATCAAATTGTAGCTGAAAAGGGTCTGGACAGAACGGAGAGCATTTCAAATCAATTTAAACTAAATTCCTCTGACTGACAGCTTCAAAGATCATCGAAGATTGTCTATTGAGACCGATTATTACGGAGTAAATCTTTGCCACTTGCGGTTTAAATTGCCTCACTTCAAAATTTACCATCTTAGCATTTTTGGGCTGCCAAAGTAAAGATATATGAATATGTGACAGCAGCCAAGACACTTGTTCAACATTAAACTGACAAACGCTGGCTGCTATATCTGGCTTATGAGTCAAAAGTTAAAAAGCTTTCTCCTTCATAACAAAGAGGCTGTGGATGGGACAAAGGAAGGCATTCATCCCAGTGACTGAAACGCTTATAAGCTATGTACTTAGTAAAGACGGATGGGACAGTAAATTTTACTCTGTACCAAGTCCAGTCTTCCCAGTTAGATTAACACCATTTTTTAGAGCAATTACATCTTATAACCAGTTTAAATCTGCTTTGTCAATTAACCTAATCGTGGTAAAACACAGGATGGTGTTTCATCGTCTCCATAAACACAGACGACAGACTCTCTGGATGCCGGGTATGTCTGAGGACTCACCACTATGGAAAACCTTCAGTAAGGGTGGCCCCAACTCCTCAACCAACATGGAAAACCTTGAGCTGACATAGCGCTCGCTCAGCACAAAAAGAACCACATTTCCTGAACCTTCAAACCTGAACCTTCAAACTTGGCGTCCATTGTTGTTTCACATCTGTAAAAGTCAGTGTCCTTGTGTTTTCAATTGAAAAACTTTTTTGTTTCCTGTCCCCCCACCATCACCACCACTAGCCGTTTCACGTCAATGTTGGAGTTAATGTAGTCATAACAATAAAAACCACCGAACAAATTTCTCTCGGGAGGAAATCAACCATGCACATTTCATGCTTTTACTCAGAGCAAAACAGACACGTCCACCAAGGGGACTGTCCAAGTCACATAAGTTGTAATTAACTGTTAATTATTTAGAGCTCAACTAAATATGATGAACAAATTGAGGTGAATTATAGGCTTAAAGAAATTATTCTATTAGAACTCCTGTGTAACAAACGTTCTGAGCATAAAACATCCTTGAACGGAAGATGTCAACACTTATTTTCAGGATGTTAAATGTTTTGACATCCAGAATTATGAAAGGACTGTGAAGGGGAGGTGACTTTTCAACTGTATCCTTTTTCCATTTTCCAGTGGCTGTGAGCCAGTGTCAGGGTAACGCTTTTTTTAAGAAGATGAAGAAGCCAGTATAACTGCAAAATAAGATTGAATAATAAAATCAAGAATGCTGATAGCCTTTTCAATAAATTAAAATAATAAATTATATATTTAATTGAAAATGCTCCATATACAATTTATGACGGCATACACAGTATTTTGTTTAAAGTGAGAGCTCTGGTGTGTTTTCTGGAAAATATGCGCTCATTTTGATTTTTTAATGCCAGCAGTAGGTTTCAAAACAGTTTGGGCAGGAGTAAACTCCCCTCCGTGTTGCATCATGCCTTCTGTTAACAACACAGTAACAATTGAAAGCATTTGGTAACTCAGGACACAGACAGCTCTGGTTTTGAAATCAAAGGGCTAAATAATTTTTTGCTCAACAGGATTTAGGTTGATCAACAAGTTCGGGGCCTCCATATTTCTGATTCACTTTGTGCCAATTGGTGTGAATGGATCTAAAATGATGTTTGGCACCTGGATTCTTTTACTATTAAAGCGCTACTAGTGTTACATCAGTACAGAATGTGATATGGTATCGTCTTGCTTTAGTAAATAGGGATGCTTTGATTCCATACGTGGACTGGAGATAAATCCAATCCTGACTCTTAAAGCTAGACTGAGTATTGGTGAAAATAGGCCAAAGTATCAGGTTGATCTTTTGAATTCAGTTCTATATTATTCAGGGTTTGCAGCACAGTGAACAACTTAGATTATACAGAGAAAGCCAACAGCTAAAGAGTCTGTTATGGATGCTACGCCAACAGCTTTTCTTTGCATGCTTGCAAAAGTTTTCAGTTATTTTCATTTAAATGCAAACTCAGATGAGTTGACCAGTCTGCTTCTCTCTGTACCTCTGACATCTCACAGAAGGAAAAGGTCAAAACTAGTGCAATTTTTCAAAGTGGTCTTTAGCAGTAGTTCTCCAGGCTTTCTGAAGGTTATTCAATGATTTTTTTCAAATTTTTAGTTCAGTCCCTGAACCTGATCACTTTCAGAGGAATATTTTTTTGTTTGCTCAGCCACTTAACGCTGACCTATGAATTATTTAAGCAAAAAAGAAAAAAAGAAACTTATTTTAAGGGATTAACCAGTGTTGAGTCTACACATAAAAGACAACTTCGCAAAGAACTAATTTTAACATGCAGCTTTAGGCACTTTGTCACAATCTGTTGCACAAACACATCATTTGTTACCATTTCATTAGTTGAATCTATGTAAAAATGCCAAAGATAGCACATTCTGACAGGTATAAGTAGAATAGCATTTTTACAGCAACAACGTGATTTCCATAGAGTTCTAGATCAGAAACTTGGCATATCTTGGCATGGTGTGCAGTGTGTCTTTAAAACATCTGAAGAAACTGGAAAAGTGGAGAATAAAAGAAGAAATGGTGGGTCTAAAACACTATCTAGAGCAGATAAAAAGTATCTGAAAGTCATGTCCTTAAGAAACAGGAAAAAAAACCTGAAGATCCAGATGCATCTGGACCTTCAGTTGATCCATCCACAGGTCACTGACCTCATTAAAAATAGTCTCAGAGGAAATGTCGCTGTCAAGAAGCCATTCTTAAGGAAGGGAAAAGCTGAAGTATGCCAAATTACACAAGAACTAGGCTGCAGCCATCAGTAAAATATAATGGAGGTTTGGAGCTGCATTTCAGTCAGTGGCTATTGGGATTTTGTTGAAATTTATGAAACTGTACACACAGGAAGGTACAGTCAGATTTTGAACCACGATGTAATACCATGGTCCACACACACTGCCAGTGCAGTAAAATATTACCTGTATAGAAAAACACACAGCGTAACAGTATCAGTCGTGGATTGGCCTCCCCAGAGCCCGGACATCAACATTACTGCACCAGTGTGGGATCATCTTGACAAAGGACGGAACTAAAAACACCCAACATGCAAACAAGACCTTTGAATGCCCTTCAAGAATTCAAGAACTATTCCTGAAGACTACTTAAAGAAATGACAAGAACGCTTGCCTAAGAGAGTTCAGGCTGCTGCACCTATGTTTAAGCTGATCCAGATGTTACACATTAAAGAACCTCTCCCTGTTCTTTCCTCAGAATGATGAATAAAATTGATAAATTTAGCAATCATATCAGATCCCTTCCCGAAAACCCAATTTAAAAAAAAAAATCTCAGCAGCAGCATTTGTTGCTCTAAAACCTGTATATCATCGGTCAGTATTAATGGGGCCTTCACAGATGTGCACTGAAGCATTTTTGCTGAACTCTATGCTGATGCTCTCTCTCCTCTTAAACCCAGAGGACACAATTTCCATGATTTCCAAAGAGAAGTTCAAATTTTGATTGCATAGACCACAGGAAAGTTTTCCGCTTTGCCTCAGTCCATTTCATGTGAGCTTTGGCCCAGAGAAGGCTGGGTCTTTTTTTCTTTGCATGGCAGCATTTTAATATCCATCAGTGAAGCGCAGTACAACTGTATTCACTCATAGTAAGAAGTGTTCCTATGTGAGCCTTTGTGGTGATTTCCACTACAGGACCATGCCTGGTTTTATTGCAGGGCTGTCCAATGGCTGGAAGATCATGGCTTTTCAATGGTGTTGTAGTTTTGCCCCTTGAAGACATTTCTACTATTACTCTCTTGTTATTCTACAATTCCTGGACCAAAAAAAAAAAAAATTCTTTGGATGCTATTGTGATACTCAGTCAACTCACTGACCTGTTGTTTCCCATCCCAAGTTTCCCACTGAGTTTATTGTTTGTTTATACTGCTTCCATGATAAAAATGCAATTTCATCATTTGATAGATAGTATTTGTACTTTTATAACCTTGAATATAGGCTTTTAATGTTTCCCAGATCATTGCATCTTTCTGGTGTGTGTGTGTGTGTGTGTGTGTGTGTGTGTGTGTGTGTGTGTGTGTGTGTGTGTGTGTGTGTGTGTGTGTGTGTAAAGAAAGCATAATTGCAACACATTTTAAACTAACGGTAAGAAAGTGGAATCAATTAATCCTTTTTTTTTGGGGTCTGCCATCTTTTGTTTAATGTTACTGACTGTCAGGTATCCTGAGGTATGAATGCTATGCTATCGTTTCAGAGTCTGTCTCTGAAATCAGTGCTGACATCTGTTTAATGGAGCATTCCTCTGAAGTGACCCGACTGTGACTCGACTCGAGTCCGTCACTGTCACCATCTCTCTGTCAAAGAGCAAAAGCCAACTCTGTGCGCCACCCAGTACCAAAAGGAAAAGGAGTAAAGATTTTTCCGAGTCGTTTATTTGACCCCTTCCTAATTGCTGAAGTAAAATGATTGTGATGCATATGGGAGTTATTAAAGAAGCTTAAAAATAAAAACACATAATAACGCAGCAAGGCTTTCCTTTGGAAGAATAGCCACGTCATTGTTTATCATACGTATTCAGTCTAACTATGGTGGATTTAATAACATGCCCCCCCCCTCCCACCATTTTTCCCATTGTCCCCATTTTCCAAAGGCTCAGCGTTTGAACTTTGGAGATGTGCAGATTTACTTTTAGCTTTAGAGCACATGTCGTGACTATTGTTTCATATTCTTCCACAATGTCTACAAGTTCTGTGCAGGGCCTTCAGAGGAAATTTCTTAAGGGTCAATAAGAAGAATTTTCCTTAGCACAATGGAAATTGTTATGCAACACAATGCGGAGACCCCCCCCCCCTCCTCCCCTCCCCAAAATACTGCAGGCATGGCATCTTTATTGATGGAAAACCAAAAAATCTCTATCAGTGTAATTTATTGCATCTTTGAAGATATTGATGCTTCAGTTTCGTGCACGGTAAATTTTTTTCCCATGTGGAACCTGTGACCTCTAGAAGCCAAACTCTGTTCTCCCTGCATTTTTATTCCACTGCTCCCTCAATCAATAATAGCTCACAGATGCCGGACACAAAGACCCACATACGAACTTCTTTATTATCTGGCATTAGTTTGATAAACTCATTTACAAGAAATTTGGAGAGCAATTAATTTTTAGCTGAATCCAAAATCTTAAATGTTTGTGTATTGGTATATAAAAGCAAAACATGTGCCACCGCATGTCTGTTGGAAACTATTAAAATTTAATTTAATATTGTAAAAAGCTGATGGATTATTGCTGCCAAATACTTAACCAAACCCTCAAAAAAACAAAACAAAGTGCTTATTTCTTTGGTTTACTACTACTTTTCTTTGGTTTGTCTACTCTATAAGAAAGCTAATCAGCCAATCACATGGCAGCAACTCAGTGAATTTTGGCACGTAGACATGGTCAAGGTGACGTGCTGAAGTTCAAAATGAGCATCAGAGTCGGAAAGAAAGAAGATTCAAATGGCTTTGAATGTGGAATGGCTGTTGTTGCCAGATGAACTGGTCTGAGCATTTCAGAAACTGCTGATTTACTGGGATTTTCTGCACAACTATCTCAAGGGTTTACAGGGAATAGTCTGAAAAAGAAAAAGATATCCAGTTCCCTGGCATTTTTGTGGGCAAAAAATGCCTTGTTGAGGTCAGAGGAGAATGTAGAAAGTAGAGATGGCACGATACCACTTTTTTATGTCCGATACCGATATCATAAATTTGGATATCTGCCGATACCGATATGAATCCGATATAGTGTTTTTTAATCAACAAAACTGTTTTTTTTTAAATATCTTGCTGCATTTTGTATAAGTTCATACTCAAGTTTAAAACAACAACTACACTAAAGCTATTCTGTTATACCTGTATGCAAAAAAAAATATTTCATAGTTCAGCAATACTGATCAATCTAATAAACTTAAACCTACACCATCCTCCCTATTCTGGTATTTTAAAGAGTACTTAGCATAAATATTAAGCAACCTAACTAATAGGGTTCCAACTCCCAGCAACAACAAAAATAAATAAATAAAAAATAGGGAACCACCCCTCACGCTCCACCTCATGATGCTTAATCGACGTAATCAACCTTAATTTGATGCAGTGTGAAAAAAAATGCACAGAAATCAATTATTTTTCAAGAAATATTAAATAGATTCAACATCTTTCTTCAACAAAATTGCAGACTGCACAGATGGTACCTTCCCAAAGGAAAAAGTACTATAGCTTACTAGGGTATATATATTAGACTTAATAGTTACTATATGCAGTAATGGACTTCTATACATTTTACATCAGATTAAAACTTTGGGTGTAAGATTCAGATAAATATTAAATAATTAAAAGCTCGACATTTTAAATGAGAATAAGAAAGAAAAGTATGTCTTTGTGCCCCCTTTTCCCCGTTAATGCCCTATCGGCCCCCCTGGCTAAACTTTGCTAGATCCGCCCCTGCACAGTTACCAGCCGTCAGCCACATAGAAAAAGATCCTGGTGTAGAAAGTAATAATAAATAAATTCTAACAACAGCTGATCAAGCTTAAACGTGCTGCTGTTGTTCAGCCGCTGGTTTCCTCTGTCTGGTGCAAAGTGGGCCAAAAGCAAACAAGAGACACGGACTCGCGACAGAAAAGCCGATCAGCTGATCATTAAGCAGTTTCATGATTGAAGTAGCAGCAGGAGAGGCAGTCGCTCGTTAAGCTTAACGCAGGAATGCTTTACAAACATTCAGAGATGGACTTACACACTTGCTTTACTTCTCTCAGGATAACTTTGTCGGAGATGAAATGCCGGGTTGCTAGCGAAGCTCCAAATGCTATCCAGACCACCGACAGGTCCCGCATGCCACAGCCGCTCTATCACGTGATGCATACTGCTCCGACGTGCTAACGTTCTGAGGTGAGTTACGGCGTGTTGCAAGTTTTGTGAGGTGCTTTCGTGATATTTAATGGATCGGATTACATTTTTTATTTTTCTCCGATATCCGATCCAGTAATTTAGGTCAGTATCGGACCGATACCGATACGTAATATCGGATCGGTCCATCTCTAGTAGAAAGCCAACAGTAACTAAAGAGCATCTCTGAGCACACAACAGGTCAAACCTTGAAGCTTCCACTCCTGTCAGCTAGAGCAGGGCGATATGGCCAAAAATATTTATCGCGATATATATTTGAAAATTTGCGATAACGATATAACTGACGATATAATTGATGCGAGACAAAATACAACTCCACAACATTACTAGCACAAAAAGACAACCTTCCATTTATTTTCACTTAAACAAGAAGCTTTTATGTACATTAAAGCTTTAGAAAAATGTAACAGTGCAAATGCAAATTCCTTGCTGAAAGTTTAACCAAAAGGCATTTCCAGTAGAAATGGGCTGACATATCCTGAGCATAACCATGTATAATATCCACTGAAGTTAAAAAGAGGTGCTTTGCAACATTAAACTGCAGTGTGCAGTACGTATTTTTCGGACCATAAGGTGCACGGGATTATAAGGCACATTAAGCGAAACAAAGCAGTCAGATAAATCAAACTTTATTAAACTCATTCTTCTTGCTTCCTCCACGTCTGTACCATTGATTCATTAATGTTGAATTCTCTGGCTGCTGCTCTATTCCCATGTTGTTGCAGTATATTAATGACTAACCTTGTATTGTGGATGGATTATCTCAGTTGTTCTCCTGACTGAAGTTTGGTCCGTTTACAGCATCCTGCCATGCGATTGCATTTGTCTCTAACTATCAGGAACCTTAACGTTAACTTTTATAAGTGGAAAAGTGTTAGTGTTCGTCCTCCAGCTTCACTGTTTATGTTATGCTAACGTAGCTGTGTTGCTAGCGATCACGTAGCACATCATTATATACCAGCTAGCCCAACTTCAGTAACCCTACAAACGTCACTGCTGTTTAGTTTCCTGTCTTCATTTATGTTGGAAGTGATAGCAGAGCTGTACGTTTGAATTTTTTCAGAAATCTCTCAGTCAGAACATGCAATATCATGCTTAGGTAACTAGCGAAACTAGCGAGCTAACTTCCGCTAGCTTCCTGCTAACTTCTAACTCCGTTAAATGTAATAAATTTTGTTTTCATGGATGCCTGGAAGTTAAACTTCATAGTTACACCTGGTAAAGCAGCAATGCTGATCGTTTTATTAAAGATGAAAGAATTTAGACAGTTTTTAACTCTCAGTGATGCTGCAGTGTTCGTTTGACCTGAATCATATGGAGTTTAGGACCCAGATTACTCCCAGACAGTGTTGCCAACTACTCAGTAAGGAAAATCCTAAAAGTCGCTAGAAGTCGCTACATGACGTCATCGCCTAATTTGCATAATCGGTCATGCTAATCTAATTGTAACCTATGTTGTTGGAGAGAGAAATAACATTGTGGAAGAGACATAAAGTGAGTAAAAAACGTCCTAAATTCATTTAGAGTTTATTTAGAACTACAAATTAAATTTCTTTTAGCAATTATTGTTTTTTTTAATGTCACAATTCCAACCCTGCTCCTTTACCCGGGCTTCGACCAGCAAAAGTGACCCGAAATAAGCACTCTGGTGGAGTTACTTTGTGTGTGTGTTTATAAGTAGTTTTAAACCTTGTGATCCACAAAACAGCATAAGAGTAAAAGAAGAACTGACTGCGTTACAGCACCCGCTGCTTGTTGAGAGTAAAAGCGATACACGCTTTCACGTCTTTTTTTAGCGACTTTTTTTTAGAAAAAAAGTCGCTAAGGGGTCTGAAAACTCGCTAAATATAGCGACAAAGTCGCTAAGTTGGCAACACTGCTCCCAGATTTAAGAGCATCTTAGTCCGACAAATAACGACGGCCACTTGCATGTTCTGCAAAAAAATGTGCTTTGTCCTGTATCTGACGGACAAACACCAAACCAGTTCCACATCACTGAAGTTGCACCATTTTTACAAACCAATTCTGGTTCATCTGTTTCACTCAATAATCGGCCATGTGCGTAAGAAAACAAAGGCATGCGCGTTTTACTCATATTCTATCGCGATATTTCATTTTCCTATCGTTGCCTAACATTATACCGGTATTACCGTGAACGGTATAATGTGGCCCAGCCCTACTGTCAGCTAACAGGAAGCTCAGCAGAGCTGCATGATCTGATGGGTCTTGATTTCTGATACGACATTTGGATTGCAGGGTCAGAATTAGAGATAAACAACATGAAAACATGGATGCATCCTGCCTTGTATTAACAGTTTATGTTGATATTAGTGGTGTAATAGCGTGGGGATGCATTTTGCTCCTATTACTACCAGTTTAGGATGATATGTGTAACTATGTCTATCCCAGTGTGTGTATTTTCTGATGGCTGATGATTATCCTGAGCCGTGTCACAAAGCTCAAATCGTCTGAAAATAGTTTCTTCGGCTTGAAAATGGACCTATAATGACAGTCACCAGAGCCCGTTTGAGATGAACCACATCATGGATGTGCAACTGACAAATCAGTAGCAACTGTGTGATACTGTTGTGTTAATATGGACCAAAATCCCTCAGGAATCTTTGCAATACCTTGAATCTATGCCACAAACAATTAAGGCAGTTCTGGAGGAAAAACGGGCTCTGGCCTGGTGCTACCAAGATTTACCAAACAAAGGGGCAGATGACTGTAAGTTGTGGCCAAATCGCTTATCACAAAGACAGCCTCTAAACCGTAAGTTTCCTGTGAGTCAAAATGACCTGATCATGAATCAACGTCATTGAAACAGCTTGACTTAGTTTTAATAAAGGAAAATATGAACAACATAAAAGGGTTTCTGTGGGAAAAGGAGTGGTTTCTGGGAATCTGACAGAGGTTCCTCTCACTCTCATTTTTTTTTTTTTTTTTGTTAATCTCATGCCAGCTCACGAAGACGCTAACTCACAAGTTACAAAAGGTTTATTTAAAAAGCTGTTACAGATGCTACAAAGGTTGCTTTGGAACCTTTTCAGCCGAGCCTCAACAAATCTATTTAAATGATATCATTTCGAGCAAATGGTACATTTAAACAAAACACCCCGCCCCCCACCACCACAAGATTTCACACATGATTAACCATCAGAGTGGTTTCTCATTAAAACTCACTTTAGCCGATCTCACTGCATTTCTGTCTTGCTTTAGTTGGCATAAAAATGCACTATCCACATAAACAGATGTATTCTGCATGTATTCAGTTACTTCTTCATTAGTTCAACCAGTTCCAACTTTCTGTTATATCAGGTAAAGATAAAAGACACTTTTTGAAAAGTTTGACAGAGTTTTGAGGCTTTAAGCTTATATTTGTCCTCTAATCACTTCCAGTCTTCTCTGCTTCCTGAAGAGAAGTCCCCAGTTTGCAGTTATGTTCACTAGCTCTGGGCCTTTTTTAAGATTGTTTTTCCACAGCAGCAGGACTGCAGGTGTTATTCATAGCAATGACAATGGCATTACTGTATCTCTAGTGCCACAGTAAATGTTCTTGTTCCCAGCAGAGCCTTTGACTTGCCACCTTTAGGAAAAACACACATGGATTTAAGGATGACGCAGTATTCTCATCACCTGTGCTTTCTGTGGCTCCACACGTCAAAAAATAAGCTTATTAGGTCATTTTTGATATTAAAAGTGTGCATTTTTTATATGTCAATATTCCAAAGGCATACATATAAGAAAGCAGAAGTTTAGAGATTCCCCAACTAACAAAAATGGCCAAAGATTTCATGTGAAAGGGTGAGAGCAGAGCAACAGCTAGAAGAAGATAAAGTGTACTATATTTCCAAAACTATTCACTCAGCCATTCAAATCATTGGTAGGGTCAGGGGGCGGAGGGTACCCTGCATCCAAGCCTTACCTAACAAAGTGCAACGCAAAGCACTGGATGCAGTGGTGCATTGAACGCTGCCACTGGACTCTAGAGTTCCTCCATCTGACAATCTGATGGACAATGGTACTTGTCTAAATGTGAACTGCATCGTAAAGTTTGGTGAATCAGGGATTGTGGTGTGGGGTTGTTTTTCAGTAGTTGGGCTTTTAGTGAAAAGACCTCCTAATGCTTGGGGATAACAAGTAAAGATGGGAATTGATAAGAATTTAGCGATTCTGATTCCATTACCGATATCACTTATCCATTAGATTTCTTGTCAGTTCTCTTAGCGATTCTCATTGAGTTCTCCCTGGCTCCTCTTTGAGAGTCACCACCATCTCTAAGCAGCATATCAAATACATTACATTCATGCAAGTGAATTACATGCTGTGTGGTAAATGTTTCTGCATGTTGGAGGTATTTCTCCTCTTGTTGTGATCAGTGTTGGGGACATTAGTAAAAAAAAAAAGTCATGTATTACATCGAAAACTTTTTTTAAGGACAAAGCAGTATGTTACATAATTACTCCCAGGAGAAGGTAATTTGTTATATTACTTACTCCCTACATTAGTTTCACGTTTCTTTGTAAAAAATGACCTGAAACACATAATTGCCATTTATCAATATTAAACTAGAGGCTACAGTCGCACACACCAACACAAATCCTTATCCGAAGGAGGAGACACATACTGTATGATCCTTGTCTTAGTATTTAGGTATGAACACAAAGCAAAGATGAAAACCAGCACAAAGAGACATTTAAGCAATCGCCACAGTGATTCTGCTTTAGAAACATGAACAGGTAGAACTGAAGGCTGCAGCCTGACTGCTCATCTGTTTGTTACCTGTTGAAGCTCAGGGTCTGTCTCCAGGGCTGGGTTTAGCGTTCACTCAGGAAATGTTACTCTGGGTTCTTGGCTAGCTTACCGTTAGCATGCAGATGTTTGCAAAGAGCCAGAGTTGTGTTAGCAGCATAATGCAGTTGTTTCTGTCCTGGATACAGTTTGCATTTTACCATCGCACTCTCATCCTTTTGTGCAATAAAAATAGTCATGCACACATGCATGCTGTAGACTGTCTATTTTCCTCCTCCAACACACAAACTGAAATCAGACGATTGTAGCAAGTGCAAGTAGAATGATAAGAAGAATCGATAAGCAGGCAGACTAACAATTCTAAGGAACAGTAATTAACTTTCACATAGCTTCTGTAATATGAAGATATTAAGAAAGATTGTAACCTTGCCTTGTGGTTGACTGCTTACTTTTCGTAACATCTATTCAGTCACATACTACTGGGCCTAAAGAGTTATGGTACTGTTTCGAGTCAGGAGGACAGATGTCAACTTTGCTGAGTTGTTAGTTAGGTTCTTTTAAACAAGAAATTCATTCAAACAAGACCTGTATTACAGAATAAAGTCCTTTTTTTCTTTAAAAAGACTCCATCACTTATCTTTCATATATAACACTTTGGGATTAAGTGAGGAGGTAAGTCAGGAGTATCTGTGAACTCTAGGCCGTAGCTGAGTCTTCGTGGCCTTTGTGGAGATGATACAAGGCAACTATTCATGACTGAGCCAACAACTTGTCCAACAAACACCCAGCAATCAGATTCTAACTCCAAAACTGTCATATTGACACTAATGAAACAGCTACCCACTATTTACTCGGATCCAGCTCAGTTTGTGTTACGAAGCCGCAATACATCATACTCACAGAATGCAGCAAAAGACGCCTTATGGAAACGGGACTACCTCTGGGTTCCTGGCCTTGTATTTTGTGGTTCTTTTTATTCTCTTATTCCACTGAACAGAGCACTTTAGGGTGTTATTTTAGGATCACGTCTTTGCAGTCCTATAACGCTGTCATTTAAATAATTCGTCCAATTTATTAAAACCTCCAGCAACGAGTGATGCATCACCTACTGCCAAGTATTGTGTTATTTACTTACCAAAGATAATTGAAGTTTATGTCAAGCTGATACAAACTGCCTGACAGCGTGGTAAACAAATTCAAAAGAAAGCTTAATCAGCATTCTTGCACAAGCTCACACAGAATTAATGAATGATTAAGGTCTCCTATTCTTGCTTGTACGTACACACATATAAAACCCATAACTACATGGTGCGTATGCAGCTAGTGTAATAATCCCTACAGCATAGTATTTGATCCTTGTCTTTGTCACACGTGCCAATAAGGAGAATATCTCTGGATTTTGGAAAAGACAAAACAAGGAATTTTAAGACATCACTTTGATCTGTGGTTTTCACTATTTACTGTTCAGGGTATCTGCCAGTGTATTTAAAGCCAAGGGGCTCAATTTTTCCATGTGTGAGGCAGCTGTTGAAATGGCAATGGAAGTTAAATGTGTTACCCGTTCAGAAACACTGCAAAAGTCAAAGCATTCTAGTCGTCAGCATTTGTCTCACACATCCTTAATATTTCTAATGTGACGTCAACCATCCAGGCTACAGGTTGAAGCACGCCGTGTAATGCATAGCAACGCCTGAATGGAAACGAGTGTAACGTGTGCCTATGTAACTGCCAGATCAACTTGTGATACATGTTCTAGGCCTTTTCCTTTCTGTGAAAGAGCCCACACAGGTTTAACATGCACTCAGAGCTCACCGAGGTGCAACAGAGGAAGCTGACAATGTTTTATCACAAAAGCAACACACATGTCAGACACTCACATTTGTGAAGGTTTCGCACATGTGCACTATCATTTAATGTATACATTACTCCCATGACCTTAACACAGTACGGACAGGAAGAACAAACAGTTCAGTTGGGTAAAGACTTTGACTGGTGATAAATGTATCAAAATATTTGAGACTAATCAGGTTTATTGTTTTATGTTTTTCAACTTCTACAAGCATCACAAAAAATCATGCTTACCTAACTCAAAGTAGCTTAATTTTCATATTTCCCATTGTTTGCTTTAAAGTTTTCTAACATTTTAAAAGTGAAATTAAATTTCCCTGTTTTCAGTGACAAAGAATCTGACACACTCTCCTTTCTACGACTCTCCAAACTAATCAGTAACCTTTTGATACTGACATAACTGATATTATATTATTCTCTAGCTCCCTCTTGAGGGTAAAAGTTGCACATGCGTAACAAAGAATCACTGCAGTGCATTTTAACATTGTTCAACATAATAAATAAAGAAAGGGTGGGTGAGTAGAGTTCTCCTTTTCCCCGTTTTCTAAGAAAAGCGTTAATATTAAATAACTGATAGATCAGTTCAGTTAAGAGAAACAAAACAAAACAAAAAAAGACAAAGCAGAGCCAAATCAGCGTCTTTATTTTACAAACGCATTATTCTATTGACATTTTTTATATAATAAAAAAGCAATTTACAAGCTTAAGAACCAAAATGAAGCAGCACTGAATGATTATGAGTAAAATATATAATTTGAATAAATATATTTTATTTCATGCTATAAAATAAATTCATAAATGGCAATAGATACAACATCAGCTCTAGCTAGCTTCATTTACTTCATAGTTGTACAAAACAGTAGAGTTCTGAGGTTCACAGTTGGGTTGTGAGGTTGTGTGTAGAGTGGACAAAACAGGAGCGGAGGCATTTCTGCTATCATGGTTCAGTTCGTGGGCTCAAATGCACCTCATGCTTCAGCTCTGTGGAAAATATGGGCTCATTGAGACCTTGAGGCAGAATGTTTGGGAACAACTGACTGAGGACTTGTTTCCCCACCTGAAGAGAAGTGCACAATTATACTACGGACATATGGTAGAACGTATGTCCAGTGAGACCACTTTTAATGCTATATACCCTGAGTTCTACTTTTTTTTTTTAATGTTGTTTTTTGCCTTGTCACCAAATGCACACGAACCAGAGACATACTAGTGCAGAGTTAGGGGGGATTCAAAAACGAAAAGGAACAACAGGTAGACTGAAAACGTCCCCTCTGATCCTGAACAACTGCACCTACTGTCTCGGAGCCTGAGGAGCAAAAGGAGACCACTGAACTTCAACATAGCAACAGAGAGCCCGGTCCCAAACAGTGGCTATATAGCCCAAAATCCCTTTCATTATTTCACTCAGCTGGAGGTGCAACTCTGAACAGTGCCACTGAGTTTGATGACTGAATCACGCGCTCAGTTCTCGTGTTGCAGTTTACCAACTACCACTGGATTTTCAATTGAGCATTTCAACCGCGTTTTCACTTTCATATTTTTTTTTCTAAAAACAAGAAGTCAACCTGTCCAGAGTTTCAGAAAATATATAAAAAATAAATCGATATCAAATTGTCCTGGTCCTACTTCAATTCAACAGCTCCCTGACTTTCAGTTTGTTTGATACATGACAGGCCAATATTTCAAAAGGTTTGATGATCCCAATACACCACTTTCACTTTCAAAAAGGTTATTGCTTCTCTTTTTTCAAAAAAAAAAAAAAAAATACACAGTGGACAGAAACTGACAGAAAAGCTATGGAAGACTTACGATTTCTTTTCTAAGCCTGTATCAGTGTTTGTAAACTACCTGAAGTGAGTTTCTTACAAAAGGAACAGGACGAGTTGCAAGTTTGCAAAAAAAAAAATTATCAAAAAAACAAAGAAAAAAAAAACACAAAGTAGTCTGACAGCCTTGTAAACACTTCTTTTTGAATACTTGTGGCCCAAAATGCATATCCTGTCGCTCTCAGCGAGGTGGAACTACAAGCTGACGAAGAGGGTCCATTCGAGTGTCTATCAAGTTTAGTTGGTTTTTGTAGGTGTGTACTGCCACGTACATAACTATGATACATGAATAACATTTAAACAATTACGCCCCTGTTCACCTACAACAAAAACATGGACTTGCTTGCTGAGGACAGAAAACTGAATTTCAAAGCACCATTCGAGGGGAGAGGTCCTTACAGAAGTGATTGAGGCCTTTAAGATAACTGAGTCCCTAACAGGTAACTACAGAGATAAAGGAGACTCATCGGATAGAACTGGTATGTACTTTTAACCAAAAAACAACAACAAAAAGTAAGTGCACAATCAATGACAGGAAAAAAAAGTTTTTAAAAAATTGGCAATTGTACACAATTTTTTGGCTGAGCAGCGTGCAATTCAGCTACAGTATATGTAGGTAAGATATTTTTCTGCACAAATACTCAGTTTACTATCAGCTAAATATCCTGTCTGTTCTCATGCATCTCCTGTCTCTACTTAAATGCATAAACTACAGTACATTGATTAGATTGTCCTCGGTCGTTAAAGAGGAGGGGATTTAGTATAGCCTCTGACTATGGGGCAGCGGCTTGCAGGGAACAAGTTTGCCTCATCTGATTGTAATCAAATGCTACAAAATCAGTTACACTTTAAAATCAGTTGCCCATCATGTCACAGATTAATAAAATAAAATAAAAATCCAGTGATAGCAAGTGAAAATTAGGGGCAGAGCTTAAGTAGACTAGTACAAAATGGACAAGAATGACATGACTTAATTTCTATTCATTCTTGGCTCCACTTCACAATAAAAGATGCAGCCATATTTCATCATAATCTCTCCATTTATTCCATTCCAAAAGTAAAGAGGCACAAAAATCCAAGTGCCAGAATCTAAAACATAAAGCTTGTGGCAAGGCACTAAGTTTAAGATGCCACTTGTTGTGAAGCAGTCTCTCTTTTTTACACTGGCTTTAAACAATTACATTACCTACTGCACAACTTTTATACCTTGTTTTTATGGCTTAGTATTGTTATGTTATTTATGACTCTGCTACTTAATTTCTGCTTGTTCATTTATTTATTTTCTACACAAGTGATTGTTATAAACAGGGAAACATACATTCTTTTGCAAATTGCAATGAATTAGTCTTACATTAAATTAAGAACCTATTCTTCCTAACGAGCATTCAATTACACAATCCAGCCAAAATTTACCAGAAAAAAAAAATCATCCCCTATTAGTCTTTGGTGTTGTCTTTTGGCACAAAAATATTTTAGCAGTTTGTACCCTATTCACAAAACCTTGCTGATAATATTCCAAGAAGAAATGCTTGTTGTCTTTTTTGTCTTCAAATAAAGGGCAAGAATTATCGTAGTGAGGTTAACATGAATCAGAAACTGATTTTGTTGAGGTCAGATCAGCTGGCAACCCTGCGCACATCGCCCGCTGACAAAAATATACTTGACTTGGAAAACATTAATCTAAAAAAGTACTGTATATGCTGACAGACAGACATTGGTGATGATGATTAAGAGTGTTTGTGATAAATTCGTACACTAAAGACAATGAAAAGCTAGCTATACCGATTTTGCAAAATTATCCAAATTTTGGTTTGTCGATGAGTAAAGACGACGAATGCACATTCAAAGGAATAAAAAGGACTGCACTCTTAATATAAAATCTGACATAAGCAACAAAACACAAGATTCTCCCACCAAATGCACACAACGTAGGAAATAATATGAAAACTATAAAATTGTCAATCAATTCTCAATTCATTGACACAAATTCAGCATGGACCAGTTGGGACAAAATAAAAGCATAAAGCAGGTGCTCTTCAAAAATAAAGGCATTAACCAGCTGGATGGCGAGTAAGAAAGCAAAAATAGCACAAAAGGAACCACCCAGCTGAGCTTTAAATTAGCAAATTCTAATCATCAACCAGGCCTTTTAAGTGCCTTTTAAATGTGAATATGAATTTTTAAATCACAATGGAAATAAATCTCTATATTCCCACAACACCCCATCCCCGTAATTCAAATAGTATAGATAAAATGCAATGTTACCATATATGTGACTTGTAGCCAAAAGTATTTATGTGATTGCAGAGTCTCATCAAAGCTCAAGACATTTTTACTCAGAGTAAAAATCATCACAATTAAGACAGATTAGCACATTTTATTACTGGGACAGCACTCACCCAAACTGCTAACTCTGCAAAGTGCATCGATACTTTGGATCATCAGCTACCTCTTAAAACATTTACCTCTTAACCTTGACAATACCATAAAGTGGGCTTGACAAAATGAGGAAAACGTGTTACAAGTCTGCACCTGACCCTGAACAATGCAGAAAATGAATATCACAGATTAACTGTCCAATTGTAGAGGACACAATGGAAAACAAACCCATAGCTCTTTCAAATAATGGAAGAAAAACCATGTCACAATGGCTGAGATTCCTTTGTTCTTTCTGCTTGCATATTGTTCAGACTAGTATATTATAGTGATTTAGGTGAACACATCCAGAGCTGTTCCTGGTGTGCTGAGTTTACAATGAGTACTCCCTGCCTCTGTTAGACACTGAGTATCAAACTGGAACCCCAGGAAAAAACAAAAACATATACAATAGTTCTGAATAAACCTCATACAGGGGATATAGAGGAATACAAATTACTTCACTGTATGGATGAGATTCATCCATTACATGGATGGCAGCATCTAAAACCACGCCTAGGCTGACAGAGTGAGATCTCCAGTAGTGATGAGAGATAAAATCCTGAAGTGTTTTGAAGAAAAAAAATTTTATCTTGAAAAATAACAGAGAAATGTCTCTTACTCTGCTCTCCATATTTGCCCAATAGCACACAAGTAGGCCAGCAAGCTTTCTACTCATAACATAGCACCTTCTTAATCATGTTATCCTGGCTAACCATGAAACATTTGACAAGGACTTTGTCCCTAATCCATACAATCAGCAAGGAATATTTCCCCTAAGTATCAAGGCTTTGTGTTGAAAGAATATTCTTTACAGGGTTTGGCAATAAGATACTGTACAAAAAACCTAGAACGGATTTTAAACGTTGAACACATCTGTGCCTGGTAGGTTCTTGGCTATGAGGTAGAACCTGGTGAGTTTCATTTAAGTTAAAATACTGTCTATTATGAGTATGTAGTTGCATCATGAGGTATTGAACGGATATGTCACACGAAGCTTTGCACTGGCAGAAAAATCATTCCTTGTGTGTAAGTGGCCTCCTGTGGCCACATGTGCAAAAACAGGTTAGGTAAAAAGGTGATATGACAAGCATCTTACCAGAGCTTTCACATTATCAATTATTGCAACATGCCTATATAACTCTGTAAATATGTTTTAAAAAACATGGAAAGATAAAAAGAGAAATCAATCCGGGGGTCTTGATTATTGGGACCACCTTAAAAATAGTAAGTCGTTACTCCCTTTACTTGAAAGAATCCGATTTCTATAAAGCACCCATTTTCTCTCTGTATTTAGCATCTAACTTTCACAAAACTGACAGAAACCCTCGATGAAAGAAAGGTCCATAGTAGCGGGAGCTGATTCAAAAAGAGGAGAGTCCTTTAAATTGCGCTGAAATAAACATTTCTTAAAGCTTCCTTAACCTGAAGCAGGACCTAAAAATCACATCTTGATGCTTGAGCCTCCTCTGGACTGCACTTTGAACTCTCCTCCATTTCATTGGCTGGTGCCTCTTCTGCATATTGTGCCTCAAAGGCCATCCCCTCAGACGTATCTTCTTGGTCCTTCTGACCTGAGCTTCCCTCCATCCTCTCTGGAGAGTCCATGTGATTGCTGCCCTCTGATGCTCCCAGGTGCTTCTTCCTCAGGTGCTGGTTAAGGGTGCCCTGAAATGGGAAGCATTTCCCACAGATCTGACAGTGAAAGGGCTTGTTGTCCGTGTGGCCACGGATGTGGTACTCCAGCTGGTCTTTCCTTGTGTACTTCTTGCCACAGAATTTACAAACAAATGGGGTGATTCCCATGTGCAGGCGCATGTGGCGGTCCAGGCTCCCTTTCTGATTGAAGGTCTTTCCACAGTAGATGCAAATGAGTCTCTCATTGTAAGGGTACCACTGGCTCCGTAGGCTACGTTCTCGCACATCGTTCTCCAACCCTGTGGGTCCCACAGTTGATTCGCCATCGTCTGAGCCTGGTTTAATATGACTCAGCACCCCTGTGGGGATAGCCAACGGGCGCTTTGCCCTGGCTCGGCCACCTCTGAAGCCACTGAGAATGGAGCGGGAAGGACTGGTGTTGCTGAGGTTGACAAAGCACGGGGAGGACAGCCCTGAGTAAGAATAGGAAGCAGGCTGGATTACAGGACCATAAGAGCCCACAGTGACAGCCACTACCTGGTCTCCATCCACCAACTCTGTGTGATAGCCATCATCACCAGCTGAGGAACTGTCTGAATAAGTGGGCCTATCGGTCTTTTCTATCTTCACATGCACATCTGTTACTTGCCCATCTTTGCCAATCAGTTCCACTTGCTCTGTTTCTCCCTCCACGGGCGCATCGTGCTCTGACACACTATCACTACTGCCACGATCCGAGTGGCCTTCCTCTTGCTGCTGTCTCACCCGGCCCAGGCTTTTTCCTCCCAGCTCCAAGCGCACTTCATTCCCTGCCTGAGTCTGTCGGGAGTAGTAAGGGGGGGAGATCTGGGTGGGATTTATGAAGAGGTTGCTGTCATTGACCCCGTTGCGGCTAGTCTGCAAGCTGTCTTTCTCTGGGCTGCTGACACTAACTGGGAGGCTGATCTTGGAATGGAGGCTCTCCAGGATTTGGGTGCACTTGTCAATGATTGCCTGCATTTGCAGAAAGCTGGCAGCGGTGAGAAAACTGATAATATCTTTGAGCTGCAGGGACATGTGACCTGTGTAGCAGAAAGCAAGAAGCTGTTCAAACACCTCAGGGCTTTTGATGACTGAAATGGAAAGGCCACTCATGGTGCTCAAAGCTGAGTGGTCACGGAAGTAGGGTGAACTAGCTGCCAGCACGGCCTTGTGGGCTCGAAAGGGCTGGCCCTGAACGTGAACAATGATGTCGCACAGCTTCCCTTGCAGCCGCAACTCATTGAGTTGGGTCAGAACAGTGTTGCTGAACTCCGGCACATCAAACTCGATGTAGCTGCCGTCGTCCATTTCTTGTATACGTTTCTCCAGTTTGTTGACAGCCTGATGGGAGAAGAAAAAAGACAAAATATCAGATGTTGTCATATTAAACTGCAACATTTTAATAGCTTCAAGGTACAAAAAAGCACTGGGCCATGTATACACTCAGCTTTGTGCAGAAACTAATGCCATGTCATTCAAGCCCTGCACTAAATCATACCTTCATTAACACTATAATGTTAAGTAGGTTTAAACTGCTCCTCAAAGCATTTTTAAAATTTGACAAAAAATGAACTCCACTATCAGACAAGCAGGAGAAAATGGATGGATAGATTCCAATTTCTTTCAAGTTCACTCTTTACCCTAACAACCTTCAAACATTCAAGATTTTATGCTTTTCTCATTGGCATTAACCACCAACATGAATATGTGAATAATAATTGTGTTAATTACATATGCATTAGGGTGATTAATATATAATATAATATAATACTAATATATAGACTAATATATCTGCTACAGGCAACTGGATGAATTGACTACCAGTTGGTTTTTGGTTGCACTGCATGTACACACACACGGTTGTCTAGGAATGCAACTGTCACTGCCAGTTGCTGGACTGATTGTGACATGTCAAATTTTAACTTCGGTACCTTACCAAAGCCATTTCTTAATAGCCATTTCTCAACCTGTATGTGCACACACATGCTGTTTAAAAGCAGCACAAACTGAGTGCTTAATACAATGTGAAAAAAGATGCTTGGTTGAACCACGTAGCTCACTTAAATTTTTGCCAAAACAGTGCCCCTGCAATAAATTACAGCAACGAGGCAATTATTAGATTCTCAGCCATGGCTTTGGGTTGGCTGTGGATCACGAGGTAAAGCAGGTTACCTACTAATCGGAAAGTCGGTGGTTCAAAACCTGAATAATCCAGTCTGCTGGCTAAAGTATCCTTGGGCAAGATACGAACCCCAAGTTGCTCTCCAAGTTGTTCAGTGTAGTGTGAATGGTTGTGAATTTTAGATTGAACACACTTAGGTGTAGAAAGAAACTCTGGATGAATGAGGCATGTTTTATGGAGTGTTTTGAGTGTTTGAGTAGAAAAGTGCTATATAAGAACCAGTCCATTTACCATTTATTTCTTCTGATGTGACTGTTAGATAATCCTCTGTCAGGTTTTCCCAGTCTGTGCTGTGGATGACACATCAACTCGCTTTAGTTTCAATTTGGGAACGTCTCCTCTAAGAACGTTCTATCAATTTCTTGGACATTAGTGCAGTAGGACATGTGAAGCAGAGAGAAGATAAGAGACTACAGTTGTTGACAACACCTGAGCCTACTGTAAATGTATATCTAAAACCCAGATGGACAGACACCAAAAAGATCCCAAATGTCAGTAATTATGATGAAGGGAAGTTAGTCCTGGCCAGAGCACTTGCAACTGTACTGCTCAGTTGCAGATAAACCACCAAACAAACAATTCATTTCAACAGATATGGTCAAAAGAAGACAATGAGATGAAACCATGTTTTTGAAGTAATGTCTGGATGGTAGGTGCTTTGAAAATGAACAATGTGGAATCTGATTTCATTCTTTCAGCTCTGAAGAATGTAGCATTATCATGGGAAGATCTCAAAAGCTCTCTAAAATCTTCAGAAAATAATTACGTAAAAACCTCAGAGAAGAGCTTCAAGTCATTTGAAAAAAAGTCATTTCACTGTAAGTACAAACGGCTACAAGTGAGCTCAAACGGCTGCCAGTTTGTCCAGACTTGCTGCTCTGCTGACATGCATTTACAGTTATAAAGCGACACAATGCACTTGACCTGCATGGGAAGCAAGCTAGGTAACAGCCCTTGCAAACTAAGGCCTGACAGTAAATACAACATCACACTTTCTGGAAAAATGTGCTCTGGTGAAACAAGGAGAGGTATATATCGAAAGTAAAGTCAAACACAGACCAGAGACAGTTTTTCAAGAAAACAACATCATAACAACACTCAAACACAATAGTGGAAATACCTTAGGAAATGGGCAACTTGCTGAATCAGCTATGAATTTTGAATCTCGAAAACTGGTTGACGTTAATTTAAAAACATTTTGTTCAAAACTGCTTCCATTTTTGACCAAAGTTGCCTACCAGAGTCTGGTGGACAATTAGGCAATAATGTCTACATTTACTTCTAGGGAGCTGCTCAAGTACTGTATAGTCCATAGTAGTGTAAAGTAGGAGTGCTGGATATCTTGGTAATTTTCTTGGAAGGCAACATGTAAAGTTAATAAAGTGTAATTATTATTGAATAGAGAATTTCAGTTTCCCATGCTTTATCCTATAGTTTAATGTCTTTAAACTTCCTTACATTTACTACTTACTCGCTGCTGCTAGTAAAGAGGGAGTTGAAAGTAAAGTAACTCTAAGAAATGAAAGTGATAGAGAGATTATGTTCCTGTGTCCCGCATACACTGACTGCATTGTGCTATATCAGGCAGTTAGTCGTGCCATAAAGATATGTGTATACCTTGTTTGGCAGAGAAAGAAGAAAATCTGGTTCTGCCTGGAAGATGAGCGCAAGATAACCGTTCTTAAAAAGAAAAACCTTTTTTCATACCTAACATGAGCATGAGGAAGTACACCGTCTTTTAAATTTGCTGTTTGAGCTGTTCTTTCTTGATGAGCATACCTCCAATAGCTAAATTAAAAGGTTTACAACCTAAAAGTTGCAACTTTCAGGGTTTCACTTTCATGCCCCCATCAAAGTGGAGGGGCCAATGTTGACAACTGGCACACTAAGCTTCAACAATAATATATTGATTTAAGGTGGATTAAAAAGTATCAACAAATGGAAATCCTGCCTTCCTAGACAAACTAGTTAAACAACACTGGGAACACTTCTGTTTGTAAAAGCGAATACATTTATCTTGCAAACCTTAACTGGTGTGTCAGTTCTCCAGAATAGACTTCCTCCCTCTCAACTCCATCTGCCCTTAAATAATCTATCCCTCTGCACCTCCTCCATCCCTCCTGCCCCCTTGCTGGCAATTCAGCATGATCTTCTGTGCATTTAGTCCCTGTCAGCACTTTGGGAACACTTTATCTAGTTGCCAAAGCGTGCCAAGACACCTGTCCAAGAAACCATATGTCGTGATCCTGGTTTAGGAAAGGAGAAGTGGTAACAAAACATAAAGAACCCTAAAGCAGACATGCATTAGTTTCACTTCCTCCATAGGCAGCATTCAAATACAACATCTTCATACACATGCGCAAAAAAAAAAAAAAAAAGATTCTAGCAATGGCTGCCAACAGCATGCATGTGAGAAGGAGCCAAGTGGAAGGGCAGCCAAAGAATGCATGCTCAGTAGTTGAGATGCACATGCTGAGTGAGGGTCACATGCTTGGCTCACATGGGAAAGCTGAAAATGTTTAAACTCAGCTCAAAAATTACATCTGTGGCTCAAGTTCCTTGTCTGGTAATAGACCAATCTGATACAGCTGCTTCATGTAGGCAGGTAAAAAAGAAAGGGATATTTTACATAACCAAAACATCAGCGTAACAGTGATGGAAAGATGTCACACAAAGTTTGGATTCTAAAATGCTGCCATTTCACTGAAAGTCTAAGTCAGCAGGCAAACACTGTATGCTTTCTTCAACATCAGGACAGAAGTGCCTCACAAGCAAAAGGCTCGGGGAGCATTTTTAATGAGATTTTAAAAAATAATAATAATAATTATATATATATATATATATATATGTATATATATATATATATATATATATATATATATATATATATATATATATATATATATATATATATATATATATATATATATATATATATACACACACACACACACACACACACACAAAAGTAAACTAGATTGTGATACACCTAGGGGAGGGTACGATGTGAGACTCTTAGGAGTGAAAATAAGGCACATTCTGAAAAACGTTAAGGCTTAGTAAAATATCAGAAAGCAGAGCTAAATATTGGATGCTTAGCCTTTGGGTGTCTTCGCTTATTAAATTTGTTTGCAGTACATAAGTGGAATTCAAGAAAATGCTCATCCTTCGTTTCTGCCTACTCACATGCTTATGAGATGAACACAGTGGAAAACTTTATAGTAGAAACCATCCATATCTATAATCTTACTGCACTCCCCCCCACACACACACAAAGTACTTACATTCATAAACCACTAATGAGGAACAATTGACTAACACAATCATACAGCAATGTAAGCATTCACATGACTTGTTGGTGACAGTGTGCTCCCCAAAGATAAGATTCTAGATAACATACGAGGAGGTTAATGTTATCGTTCCTTTTTCATCATATGCATTCACTACAAGCAGCAGCTGAAGAATTTAGTTAGGAGTAACTAACCTTAGCACAAAAGGTAAGGATATTTGTGTTTAGTCGATTAATTCTTTACTGTAACAATACAGTAATACATCTTGTAATTTTGGAAAGTTTGCTTATTTCCTCTTAAATGGTGCCATGTTCCTATAGAAAATGAATTTTTGGGTTGAGCAGCAGAGATAAGTATAGGCGTTGCATCCATGAAAAACTTGGCAAATCTTCTCTGCCAGTGCCAAACAGCTTATTCTGTAATTGACTCTTGTTTGGTGTTGTTTATTAGATTGGATTATTAAAATATGAAGAAATGAGAGTTATTGGCAGTTCTACAATTCATTAAAGCCCATTTTAAATTAGTACCTACTTGGATGGACTCGACTCCTCTCAGATCAACTGGTTTTCCATTATAATTTAGTGCCTCCTGATTCGTGCGGTCATTATCATGGCAACGTGTAGGAGCGTGCCGCGACATAGTTAATATGCGACAGGAATGTTACAAAAAAGGTGGATGTCAAGGCAAGAACATACCTGGTGTTTGGTCTGTGGCTTTTCATCAGACTCACGGAAAACAAAAATGGCGGTTTTGATTTTCGTCAACTAGACGCTCTCATGACTCATCCTAGTGACACTACTGACCAGCTAATTGGTGCAGTCTGACGACGTGACATTTTAGAACCTGCTTGGATTCCCTGGAAACCTGGCCAAGCAGGTACTAAAAAATTACCTGGTACCAGGTACTTGGACCTAATGGAAAACCCTGGAAACCATGGCAAACTGTGCCAAGTCGATCCTAATGGAAAAGGGGCTTAATTCAACAAACTGGGGTCTCAGTAGCACCTGGAAGAACCATACATAGCCAGAACAGCCTGCCACCCACTCCTAATGCTGGTGACCAACTTGATTACACATTGCTGTCGGATGGCATCCCATGCTTAAACCAGCATTGGTGAGCTAGAGGGGCTGTGTTGATCACTCTAGCGCAAACTGCACACCCAGGTTTATCACACAATTGTTTAACGGGATTCAGGTCAGGACTGCAGGAAGCCCATTCAACCCTCTCCATTCCCAAATTCTGGAGGTAGTCTATGATAAAAACCACTCTGTCAAGTTTTTCATGGGTGCAACCAACATCCTTGACTCAGCAGCTCAACCCACAAATGCATTTTCCTTACAAAGGCGTCATCATTTAGGGGGGAATAAACAGGGTTTCAAGCAGTATAATCTTTATCGCTATTGCAGTGTTACAACAATTATTGATCCACACACAACCTTGTCCAGTAAAATTTGCACAAACTGTTTGTGCCAGGTTTAGTTAAAGGGCAACCCAGTTCACACAAACAACAATACTTTATGACTTTTCCTTTTCTGGATCAGTTGTCACGCATTCCCTGACAAATTTTCTACATCATATGAACAGCACTTTTAATGACCAGCAGCAATTAGCTGAGCCATCACTTCACTACACTGTATTTATACCTGGAGCAAATCTTACACTGTTACAACTACTGATGGTAGCAAAGCAGTTATCGAATGTCTACATTTTACTTTGTTATAAATACTGTACAATTTAATAAGACAATTTAAGGAAATGCATGAGAAAATATTAGAGTTTAGGTTATAATATAAAAGAACATCAACACAGTAACATTTATATAAAGAATTGAGAGATAAACATCACAAATCATGACAAAAACACAGTGGAGAAATTATTATTATTTTGAAATTTGCATGGCACTGTAATGTAACTGAAACAGACAAAATTACTACAGGCAGTCACTATATTGCCCCAATAATCTTCTAAATGACCAGGTTACAACACAGAGCTGTTTTAGCATATAACAATGTACACAGCTAACTCTCCTGCTAACTGTCTTGTGTTTCATAACGCAATATTGCTGCTTCTCCAAAACAGAAAGCAAAGCAAAAAAAACAAAAAACAAAAGCGGACAGTTGGGCGGGTTTAAACCATATTGCCAACTCTTAACTGTATTAGTCCCACTCTGATCTAACATGACTCGTAATATATATGATATTACTACTGTTTTCCGATATAGTTATTAACGAATAACACAAGTTGGTGGTTTCTTTGTAAATTATCAACACATTTAAATGGAAAATATAAGACAACAGCAATAAGCACAAGTGCTTGGTGACAATGAACCCAGGTATTCCTTATAATGTGTCTGACAGCTCGCCATGATGTCTCTGCACTTTGCCCTTCACAGTTGTAACATCACTATGAGTTAGTAGGCACCGACTTTTCCAAAGAGCCCTGCTACATTGATATGTTCTTTAGTCTTTATGTTTAAAACCTGCCTTATGAAAACGAAATTAGATGCAGGCTACTATCTGATATGTAAAATAAATGGGGGACCGATGCCACCCTGGGAACGAACAATAGGGTTAAAAATAAATCGTACCGTTACAGCTAATTTGGTGCGTTAACTTATTATGAGCTCCCTTTACCTGTGTCACCCTGGTTTGTGCATGGGAGAATATTAGCATGCAGCGCCTATCTAACCGCACATGCATGTCTTTCCATTGCGGAGCCAATCCAGGGTGTCTCAAACTTTAATGCAAACGCTTCGTTGATAGTTACTGATTTGGGGAGGGGGGGGTCTACTCTGCGGAGCAGCTAATGTTAGCGCTAGCTTGACAATTTACAGCCACCGGCTTTCTGTTTACATCTCCCCTGCGTCTCACTTCTGCGGTATCTTCTAGTTAGATTAAGGTGGGTTACAAATTTGCTTCAGTTCACCGGGCCGAGACATCCAAAAGTATCAAGCACCGCTCAAGCAGCGGCTAACTAGCCACATTAGCTACCCTAGAATCGAGCTTTATTCCAGAAAAAAATACATAACTTTCAAAGAGACTTTATTCCTGTGTAAGCTAACGAGCTGAACACGTTTTCTGTGGCTTTAAAAAAGCTTGACACCCTCACACGATTTAACTAGGCAACAACGTCGAACACGGGCACAAACTATGTAGGCTGTCATATGAAAGCGGTATCATGCTAGTTAGCTTATGCTAACAGAACTAGCTTTAGGAGCAACCGCTCAGTAGCGACCAGTGCTAGCTAGGAGCTAACGTTAACTAGCAATTAGTTGCTAGCGGTCGCGGGTAATAACTCCTCATTATTCACACTGCGAGAGCACAGAAGAGCCGACTTTACAAGCGTATTTATGGTCACCAGTCCATGCCAGATCTTAAGTCCACCAAACTCACCGTCTTGCAGATTAGCATTAAACGTTGTCCATTCCCTTCAGTGGTTCGCTAACGCTACAGCCAGGCCTCCCCCCCTCTCTAGTCCAGATGTGTCAGACAGTTGCTGCTGCAATTTTTTGCATCAACAGGAAGTGTTCTTTAGGCTCTTTACATTCATTCTATCAGCGTGGTTTGCAGCAGCCCCTCCCTTGCTTCATGTCAGCGTTGCATACTGTAACATCGTGTTCCCAGTATAGAACGTGATGGAGGACGCGCACAGGCGGAAAAATAA
The DNA here is from genome assembly GCF_057382185.1 of Mchenga conophoros. Classification (NCBI taxonomy): domain Eukaryota; kingdom Metazoa; phylum Chordata; class Actinopteri; order Cichliformes; family Cichlidae; genus Mchenga; species Mchenga conophoros. Next base: position 13,136,333 of record NC_140537.1, read on the forward strand.
ATGTAAAGTAACCCACAGTCGCGCTCTGATTGTTTTCTACAGATAACGTGGCTATACATTCTCTTATACGTCTACGCCCATAACGCGGCAGTGTACGTCAGATTCGCGTGCTTTCACTTTTGCTAAGCTCTATAAATCTGTATTTTTTATCTCTATAATCTTGTAAATTTGGTAAAACTATCGTTTGCTTTATTGGAATCAAGTTATACCGGCACTTTCCAGCTGTGTAGAGACCCCCACCTCCCCCCTCCGCCCCCAAGATGCACGCACACACACACACACACACACACACACACACACACACACACACACACACACACACACACACACATTTTATTGTTTAGTTTAGAAGCATAAGATTATTACCAAAACATCTGCATTATTACCAAGTGTCTTAAACTCTGACTCGTTTGATCAAACTGCTTCGACAGCTTTAGTCAACTCTGCGTTCATAAGAGTTGATAATATATGTATATATATTCTTACTTTATTATATTTTTCCAACGTGCTTTGTTAATACTTCTGGTAAATCTACGATAATCTGGCATTATACATTAAAAACCATTAATTCTCTTCTACCACAAAGGGGCGCCAGAGACTAAATTGATGAAACACAATCTCGACCTCTCACAGTGACGCGCAGCTTTCAAAACGTACATCGGGATAGCAAGGGAATCATCCAATTTAAACAATGACATTATTGTTAATAATAATAATAATAGTAAATTGCTAAACTGAATGTAAGTGATGTGCAAAAATGTAAATGTGTTTCTCTGGCTTTGAACCATGTGGTGAATGCCCATGGACGAGTGAGGAAAACACTGGAACTCAGCAGAATGAGGAAATGTTCTGTTTCATAAAGCCCAGTGTTGGCTCACATAGTAGAAATAAACATTGTTGGTCGTAATTCTACAATTAATTTAATAAATCGACCAATAATGACATAGTATAAAAGAATATCAGTGTAGGAGGAGTTTAGGTAAACACTATTTTAATTTGGCTCTCACTGAAATACTGATTTCTTCCCTGCTGTAATCTGTTTTATGTGCACTTAACGGTATTCAAAGAAGCCCCGCAAGTATATATATATATATATATATATATATATATATATATATATATATATATATATATATATATATAATTTTTGCATAAAAGCTTTGCTCATTTCATTTTATCTTTCATAACCCATTCATGTGTAAATATCAAATGTAACCTCCCCAGATGTTAATATTATTGCTCTTTGTATCAAACTTGATATGGTGTCTGTTTTTCTGTTGGTAAAAGGGACAAACACACCTGTCTTTGGTCTACTCTTAGAAAGACTTTCTATGCTCCTTGTGGTGGAGAGGAATGAATGTGCGCTGTGTGTGTTTCTTTCTCTCTTTCTTTTAAAGTGTGAGTGACAGGTTGGCAGCTCAGGTGAATATCTGACCTAATCTGTGTGCAGGTGGGTGATCGGCGTAGAGAAAGGAATCGCTTTGTCATTGCACGTGCTTCTTGTTAAACAAGTCACTCCTCTATCCTCGACCATGATTTGCTTTTTTTCCCCCATCTCTTTTTTTCCAGGAGCTTGATGCACAACTGAAGGTGCAGCCAAGGTATGGTGATTAGAGATGGTTTTGTTGATCCGCAGGAATGATCGTGGTATTGATAACATTTCAAACAAACTCATAATCAAAGGGTTTCCTGTTGGAGTTGTAATCTTTTCTGAAATGGGGCCTTTGTTAGCTCGGTGTCATTTGGTTGACCGGGAATTATTTGGTGGTAAGCTAATGGGGCTGGTTTTGAGTGGTGCAGCGCCAGGGGATCGTATAGGGGGCTCCAGGTGGTGTGGCCCGGGGCTCTGATGTGCTGCTCCTTTTTAATCCCAGATGACATTGCAAAATCCCCGAAGCCTGCCCCCTGTGTAAGACTGTATAGGAGCACAGAGCAGATGATTTGTTTAAGAAGCACATATCATGTATCAAACTGTGGAAATAAGGAGCTCCACTGTTTTATGTTAAGCCTGAGACCAGGTTATTACTTTATATTAAAGATAGGTATTTCTGTTCTTTTTTCGAAAGAGGGACATTTGTGCGATTTCGCTCATAAAGCATCATAATCCATGGTTTTGCTTCATCGATTATATTTGATCAAAATTTGAGCTTTTAATTGGAAAATTGTATTTATTTATTTATTTTTCGCAATTATGATCATTTCGCACCAAACAGGTTGTTAGGTAATGTTGAATAAGTAGCCCAATTTTCAAGCTTAACATGAATAACACATTGTCCTTTATGTGTGCCAAGAGTCCCAGAATACCTTGGCTGTCGGTGCTGGTGAGAACAATGGTCTCCCAGTCCTCCTGTCCAGAAATAGTCTATAGCTCACTGATGGAGAACATATTTCCCAATAGCAGGTGTCTTAGCCATTCAGTGCTTGATCCTCACCATGACTGTAAATGAAAGGGCCAGCCCGTCCAGGTGCGGGAGCACCCCTCGGTCCCTCTCAGGTTTCTCCTTGATGGAGGAGCTGTTTGTGGAAGACTGGGCAAGGTAAATATTGACATTATACTATGTGCATTGCTATTAAAATGCATTTATTATCCACTTTAGAATATGCAGTTGTGTGCATAAGGGTAATTTACTAAATTAGGGTAATGACACTAATTGTTATACTGTGCATAGTTCATTTCTTTTTAATAATCGCGAGTCTTCTTACAAAAGATAGTGTGTGCAATGACTACACTTTAGTCTATTTTGGACAAACTGTTGAAGCAACCTAAATTAAGATTGTCTTGTGCTTAGCGGTCACTATTAAGCCAAACACAGTATAATCTTATGAAATATTCATATAGCACATTGATAGTCAGTTTGACATATCTTTATTTCATTTTAAGGATCAGCTGGACTCCAACCAAAGCCATTCAAGGCAAACCTTCAAACGCTAGAAGAGTTTTAGCAGTTAGTCCACTGCGAGGATAATGAGCTCTCAGATGTGTCATGTATTTGCCTGAGAAATTAAGCCAATTTGTGGAAATGGTGGCCTGGGGTTGGGGGAATACAGAGTGGCTTGTAAAGATGAGTGATATCTGGCACAGCATGAAGAGAATGAGAGGTGTGCTGCCCGGTGCTTAGCTCAAATGAAAGCTCTGATTAGTGGAGCAAAGATCAAAATGACAGAGCGGTGGAGGCTTCAGCTGGGCCTTTGTTATTGATAAGTCTGTCATCTCCGCTGATATTGGAGCAGTAATGGCAGCTGATGATTAGGCCACTCCTGAGCTATTAACTACATTTCTTATCCTTTTACTGGGGCCCAAGAGAGCCCGCTCGAGAGACAAAGGCCTCCTTTATGAAGCTGGCTTCTTAAACGGCGTCCACCTGACCTAAAAGGCACAACTGTTACGTCTTTCTGCCAGGCCAAAGAAGTCGGGGACGAGATACATGTCAGAGGTCGCGGTGCGCTGCTGTTTGAAATGAAGGGGTTCTGAGTGAGTAAGCTGCTGAAAGAGGGCTGCAGCGAAATTACAGAAAATTGGCTGTTTTGTCAACATTTCATCAGAAGATTTACAGAAAGCTGACCCCGACCCTTTCTCTCCCCCCGCCACGTCTTTCACAAGGCTAAGGAGATTGAGTGGGTCGGAATTGACTGACAAACAAATCTCTTCTTTATTTCTTTCTCGCTTTCTCTTTCCCTTTCTAGAAGTGATATTCAATATGATCTCTTTTTAATGATCCTAAGTGGCTGAAATTACATATCCTCAACACATATTGTTGAGGTTGTTCTCATACCAGCGCACACTAAGGGCATAAAAAGTAATTATCAAAATGGCTTAATTCTCCGGTGAAAAGAGAAATACGCCATTTATTTTGTGTTATTATACCATAGTGTACGAAGATCAAGTACGTCCTTTTTAATATTTCTGTTTATGTGATGGTACATCGCGACTGTGTCGGTGATAATTATCATGTGTGGCCTGGGAATAATAAGAAAGGCAATATTTTTTTAACTTGGCTTGCCAGAGTGCACTAGATTGGTGATTCCAAGCCAGGGGTACTTGTACTCCAGAGGTTTTAAAGGTGAGACAGGGAGGACATGGAAAATGAAGAAGAAGAAGTTCAACTAGTACTTAAAAAAAAGACAAAGCATTAAACACACGTAAAAAACACAAAAATCAGACAAAAGTATGGCAAAGTAAGGCGAGAGAGCTACTTAAACAACTGAAAGTTGGTATATATAGCATAACGTGCAGAGATAAAGGCGGTGAATACATTATTGAGGATAAATTGATCAGCTAAAGATGGTAAAAAACAGTTAAGTAAGATTTTTAAAGGGCAAGTAGCTTAATATAGCTTCAGGAGAGATAAATAAATAGTTTAGAATAGCTAAAAGTAGAGGTAAGCAGTTGATCTTCAATGCTTGTTTAGCTTCTCCCGATCAAAATGCAGTCAAAGCATTACTGTATAACAATAATAACTTATATAACAGTTTACACAGCCAGTTTAAATGTTTGGAACGTGACAGGTGGTGTCAGTGCAATGGTATCTGACTTAATATCATAGTCCTCTGGTCTGGACAAAAGTTTTTTGGGAGGGGGGGTTACTACGCTGCATACAAGCTTGTTTTGGGCATAGCGTTTCTGTCTTCAGCTGCGTGCTTTGTCTCCGACCTCAGCTCAGTCTGCTCTCTGTCTTTGGTATTCCTCTACAAAGGCCAACAGGAATCCTAGGCTTGTTGATTTAGCCCCCAGTGGCCGGAGGCAAAGCATCTTTCATTAACGTCTAAAACCTCAGGAATGAGATACTGGCCTCGTGATAAGATCTGGTAATGCAGTAACATGGAATTATGGAAGAAGAAAATTGCCATTTTGTATATAAGCACCTGTGATCTCCCACGAAAGCTCGTTGGGTTCCCCGGCTTGGTTCAGTCCCAGGAGAGAAGACGGTCCTGGAACTCAATCTGTCCAACAGAGGAGAGATTTTCAGGCTGAAGGCCTGGAGCAATGGAAGGTGCTACTGTCTGCTGAGAGGTCAGTGCACAGGACCAGACAGTGAACCTGTGTGCCTGTCAGAGAATATCACTCTCAGGAGAAATACCCCCGGTGTTCATGGTTCTGTTTGTGGTCAGCAAATGTTTTAAGGTCAGTACAAAAGCATTTATGAGATCCTCTGGAGATATCACGTGCTGCTTAGCAATAAGTGTGGAAAATCAAAGAGCTGCAGTGAGAATATGGGAGTTCTTGTTTTCTTCATTGCACTTAAAAAGGTATGTCAAAGTCACCGCTTTGAGAAAGACATTTCTTTATCTGGGCCTCTATCAAGAGAAATGTCAGGCACAATAGAGTTATGTGGCATTCTGACATTTCAAAGGAGTTACATACCCTTATACCACAGAGCTGAGGTCAGATTCAGAGTACTTGGAGCCTGAGTGCAGTGCAGGTGTTCTGCTGGCAGCAAACGGCCTGAAGGACAAGAAAAACCTCTCCCTTCACTCTTGAGCCTCCTTCATCCTTACAGTTTGTGACACTGTTCACATGGCAATCACAGTGATGAAGTATTTTAGGATCTTTGGTTTGTAAACTTGGCATGTAGATAATGTTGGTCACTTACACATGATTGCAATTACAAAAAAAACTATTAGAAGCTAAGCCAGTAATTTCATCATTCCCACAGGGCTTTTGCTGTGAAAGGCTCATCTGATTTTCCCATGCTTTCCAAAGCCATGACCACAACCGTAACTCTGAATGTGGAGCTGTCGTAATATAAAAACAAGGCTGCTATAATGAGTTGAGCTGTAGACAGATCAAGTGGAGGGAAGAGGCTAGAAGGAAGCTAGAGGAAAGTCTTATTGTGGCAGAACTGATGTGTTTTTGTCTTCTCTGGATAGTTTCTTCATCACCTCTTTAAATTTTAAAGCATTTGGCATGCAGCCTGTGGCAGGTTCTCTTGAGGAAGCAGGAAAGCAATGAGGGTCAATGGTGCCATATATCTTAGACTGTCCACTTTGGAATCTGACATGGACACTTGAGATATGCATATTTAATAGAACGTTCAAGTCGACGTGTCTTGAATGGCCAAGTCAAATGCTTTTCATATAAAGAGAACTGTTGCTAGATGTTAACAAGTGAACACAAACTTCTCTATAAGCTGGAGAGACATATCGTCAAACGGTCTTTATTCTGTGTCTTCCTGTAATGCAAAATAGATAAAATGGCACATACGTCCCACCTGTAGGTCTTTTGAAGGGCTCGAGGGGGGAAAAAGAGCTAACAGCCATGTTTTTGCACCTCATTCCACTGCAATGCAATAAGTGATGTAACCTGTGAGACTCACAATATAACCAGCTCTCTCAGAAATCTGTCTGTCCATCATGACTTCACTTTACTGAATTAATGCAAACTCTGGCAATACTAATGTTTTATATATCAAGACAAAAACTGAAACGCTTAAACATGTGAAAAATCTAATCAGTAGCTTGTAGAAGCATCTTCCAGCAATATCTTAAAGTACCTTGAAATAGTTGTTTTATGTAGATTTGATCAGTCTCAGCATTGTGGAAGGACGACATTGAGGTTTCCAGGCAATTGGAAACACGTTATATAACAGCTGTATCACAAACTTGCATTTGCCTCTAGAATACTTTGGTATACAGGGAAGTTTACGGTTGATCCAATGGCTGCAAGGTGCCCAGGTCCTGCAAAACAAATCCAAATCATCAGCCCACCACCACTGTGCTTTAGTTTAGTTTAGTTGGTCTGAGGTGTTGGGTTGTGCTGTTATGCTGTGTGAAGTTCTCACTAAATGTTGTTCTGTGCCCAAACATGTCCGATTTGCCACAGCGGGGTTTATTTTTGTTTGTTTTGCTTTTTTGAAAAGAAAGGGATTTCTCCCGACAACCCTTCCAAACAAGCCCTACTTGTTCAGTCTTTATCTAATACTGTTATCTAGTACTTTCCTGAACTTTAACATTTAACATGCTAACTGAGGCATGTCAGGTACTGTCCCCTGAGGGGAAGACTGGCAACTGTTTTGAATGTTTTTCACATGTGGACCTCAAATTCTTGGAAATTGCTTCTCTAAGATCATTCCTCCTTAGCATTGCAATACAGATGGTCACATTTCCCAATCATTAGTTAATCACATGCATTTGATTATCAGCACTTGGCTGTTACTTACTCTCTTATATCCTATGGAAGTTTTTCCAGACACCGTTTCTGAACTTAAACACAGAGTGTGATAGGTCATGTGTTCTTGTCCACCTCAGGTTGCTTTTACAGTATTTAATTTTAAGACTTGTTGATCATTTGATTATTTTTATTAAGTCTTGACACATAAAAAAAAATGACTCCGTGCAATCTTTTAGAGGTGTTATTTTGTAGCCAACACAGCAGGTTTACCATGAATGATCTTAAACAAATCTCCTTTGATTGCTGTTCCATCGGTTCCCCAAAACAGCACCAAAAAATAAAAAATACAGTGCCATCATTTTGGCTTCGTGCAATTAGCCATCCATTTAATTACTGGGCCTTTTTGTGGTTAAAACATTTGACACAACCACCATTTGCACTTGTAGATAAAGTGAAGCAATTAAGCTCCATTCCGAAGTCTGAAACTAATCTATAGTTAAGGAGAAAAAGGGGAAAACACTAAGCATATATAATGTAAACAGTTTCTGGCAACAGAGCAGGGTATAAGTTCAAGACAATATTTGGAGGCTAGAAGACTGACAGTAATTTAATTAGACAGGAATCCTCACTCGTTCCGTGGGTCAAAGTTATCCATGTTAATCAGCAGAGACCGGAGACATATAAGCTGCTGGTTTCCTGCTGGGGCTTCTCTGTCTGAATGTGTGCTTGTACCAGACTTTGCATTTAATATAGAAACTTGTGTTAATACAAACTTACCATTAAAAATGTAGATGCCATTAATTTGCTGTTATATATGATTATTTTTAGTTTTTTTTTTTTTTTGGTATATTACATTTAGCAACATACCAAAAGGAAAGCAAAAAATTATACATAAAGGTTTTTTTTTTTTACCTATGTGGTGTTTTGATAGATTAATAGATAAAAAGGATTTTATGATAACACAAATCATGAAGACTGCAGCTCTTCCTTTGTGAACCATTTTCACAAGGTTTCAGATCTACTTTGTGTTTATGTTGGTAATCTCTCATCCAGCTCTCCAGTACACCTAAATTTGTTGTTTGTTTGTATTTTTTATTTTTATTTTTTGCCATGTGTCACAACCCTGAACACAACTTGGTTGGACCCTTTCTATTACCTGTTTCAGTCTCAGCATTTTTGTTATTTTCACAGACTGAAAGCTGATTTTCTGACTAAACCCAAGTTTTGAGGATGATAACATTTGCTATTCAGTGTTTTTAAAAAAACATCTTAAGAACTGCAGCTTTTCCTTTGTGTTTCAGGACATGTTTTATGAATACACTCAGAGAGAAAGCAAGGGTGAATATGAAGATTGTATTTCAAATGGATTTCTGAACAGTCCAGTGAGCTGCATCCGCAGAGTGAGCTGTGATCCTCGGAGTGCCAGAGTAAGAATGTGGCTGTCGTCTGGACACTTTGCACCCTGGGAGATGTCTGCAGAAAGCAATAACTTCAACCAGGCTGCTGTCAGCTTGGCCAGAAGCAAATGATCTAATGTCTGAAAAAAAGGTCAACCAGCGTATCAATTATTTAGATAAGCCAGTGTGAGTGGAGATGGGTATGGATAGTTTGATATTAGGAAAATAATTAACTGGAGTGTTCTGATTGTGATGATCCCAATTACGCCAACAATTAGTTCTACCTGTCTAGGGGAAACCTGCCTGCACAAAGAACAGGTGCAAATTGCTATAGTCAAAAGGAGTGAACACAGACACACACGGAGAGGACCAGAGCCAGAGCTGTCATCCTGCCTTTCAGGATGAAGTGGGGGATTAGGGTGGAGGTGAAAGCATGCTGAGGACCACGGTGACAGCGAATGAAAAACTCCAAAACTCCTGTGGAATTCACAGCAAAACTTTTGGTGTTGCCACCAGAGCGCTGGATCTTTCTCTGAAGTATTTTTGCCAGATAAAAACAAAAAAATCCCACAAATTAAATCTCAAAATGTCTTTTGCAATGATTGAATGAATCCTACCACAAAGAAACTGATATTTCTGATATATACTTTTCAAAGTACCCCCTGGGAGCATAACAAATTGATGACAATCTCTCTGTTTTGATCCGTTATAAAACATGTGCAGTGTGTGTCAGAGTGGAGGAACCCAGCACAACACCATCCAGGACTCTGACAACACTGATATTAATACCCAGAAAATGATGCCTTACAAATTACACCTTGTATTTGGCATATTCTCGCATGCAGCTGTGTGTGTGTGTGTGTCATACTCCTTTCTGCTGGTGTTACGGCTATGCAGGAATGCACTTTCCAGTGTGTTTTCCTTCCCTGCCAGCTTTTAGCTGTGGTGGTCCCGCGGCACCAGCCATTCGTCCTTCCACAGACACGCAGACTAGGCCAGCTCGGGCTCAGGTATCTCCACTAACCTCCCCTTTGTCCCACTTTAAAAAAGACTCTTTTGTCTGCCTTTTTCTGCAGGTCATTGTGAGGAGCGCTTCTTAGTGTCAGCTTTAATTCACACTGTAACCCTAGCCGTGATGACTCCCAACTATCCACACTGCCTGCCTGGCATTTAGCTATTCCGTGGAGAGCTGAGGCTGCATCAACCGATCCCCCCACACACACAATTCCCCCCACCCTCCACCCTATAACTGCACCCAAGAGACAACTTGCAAACTTTGTTCCTTAAATATTTAAATGCCCCTTTAATTGGCATCTGTCAAACCTCGGATCAAACTCCAAGAAAATCCTGGTGTTGCTTTTTTGTCTTCTCCCCATTTTTGTCTTTAAATGTTAGAATACAACAGAAAGCTATCCCCCTTTATGTTCAGTGGTGTAGATTTATGCCTTTAAATGACACTAAGGGGGCACGGCTCAGCAGTGTATATTGACAGTATTTTTATAACCTCTGACCTTAGCATGAACCGCAGTCAGAAAAACGGTTACATTAAAGGGTCTTGGAGTCCATTCTTCAAACAACAAAGCCATGTGAAGGGATTTGTCCACTGGATAATGTAAAAATGAACAACGCAGAAGGAAATGCACCAAAAAAATAACACTGGTATTTTTCTCTTTGGAGCTTAACCTAAGATCCCAGCTGGGGAGATCCAGCTCCAGGCTCTGTCTGCCTGCCTACCCTTGAAGAGGAGAAGAAACAACAAGAGGAAAGGAAGAAAAAAGAGAGAGAGAGAGGCTCATGTTAAAACAGCAAACATCATAACCTGATATCAACACTCAGCTGGGGTTCGCTTTGCTTCTGCAGTCTCAGTTTTTCTCTCTTAGGAGGGTGCAGTCTATAAGGGCTTCCTCAAACTATCTTCATGGCTAAAAATAAACCCTCATATACGGTACGCTGGTGTCAGGAGTTTAACAAGTTTTCTGGGGAAAATGTGCACATTTTTCTGTATCAGATTACATATTCAGATTAGGACGTCAGACGATAGGGTGGGTTTATGTACAAGGTGTTTTTGAGAAGAGGGTAATAGGCGTTTTACTTAAAAACATTATCTTCAAAACTGCAATTGCCTTCGCTGAATGAATGCAGCCTCATGCAAGCCAGTCAGCTGACCCTGAATCAACCGCTGCAATGGATATGTAGCTTAGAAAATACATTTTATACCAGTGCAATACATTTGAGACTATAACTGAAGACAAGAATAAAAAACAACTTTATTTTGTCTTCTGTTGAAATAATACATTTTGGTCAGTAGAAGGAGACGATGTCTTATTTATGTTTTTTCCAGTTACAGAATCGATACAATTAGTCAATTCCAATCATATGAGTGCATCTAATTTTAATCTTATCCTAAGTATACTAGAATTCAAATAATGTTCTCATTTTCGTCATTGTCATCAAATCTCAAGGCAAATTTTGAACTGTTCTTTCTTTCCTTAAGTTTCCCACCACGTATGTCACGCCCAGCTCCAAGTTTGTACTTTTTGTTTTCAGTTTGTAAAAGCCAGTTCCAAATATAGACTGTGTCACACATTGTAATAATAATTGCTCGTCATTAGAAAATTAATAGTTAAGTAACTCTTTAGTAAATAGTTACTGTTAGCAAAGAATGAAATTACATGGACTTATCGTTAATTATGTTGGAATTTTTTTCTTTGACCTATATAGCACAGTTGTGTGTAACCGTTTCCACTCACAATGAAGGTTATTATTTATTTTTGGTTATCATTTATTTTTCCATGCATTTCCCCATTCCTCCATCCACCCACCTCCAGCAGCTAATCAGAATTTTACACACCCATACTTCACGTAATTTCAACTTGGACTTCCTTGTTTGTCTTGTTTTCCTCTCAACTCTGTATTATCTCTGTGTTAAAGCCATCGCTGGTCCATAGCTATCACCTCAAAACAAAAACAAACAAACCAAAAAGTTATTTTTTTAAAATATTAGTTTGTTTAATAAATATTTGTTTTATGAATTATAGCCTATATTATGTATGGTATCATAATACACCATCTGTAAACATGATAACTACTGTTGCACGAAGTTGTTAATGAGCACCAAATATGGCTTTGGTGTTTGGTCTTATTAATAATTAGTGGATACCAAAGTTTCCTTGTTCAGTCCAGTCCTGTGATACACATACCTAAGAAAGTAGTTTTGGTGCCTGAAGCCAACCAACAAGCAGGCGAAAATGAATGTAAATAAGAAGTGAAACCAAAAGTCATGTGACAAACTCATTCATCACTGATTATTTATGGCAACTCCACCTGCCAATTAGAAGCTCTTTAAAACACAAGTTACAAGTTTTTTTTTAATATCCACATAAATGTTTATAGATGGATTACACTGTCATGTTTAACCATCTGAAAATTTAAACTTATAAACTAAATATTACCATTTTTAATCATGTAGTTGTTTATTAATGTAAAAAGAACATGAATTTATTGAGCTGGTTAGTTTTATACCATAGCGATAATGTCACTGGCTCAAATTATACAATGGCCATGTCAGACCGCTATATACAAAATACTTAGTAGGATCAACTACTTGCTGGTTTTGGTCTGTTGAGGATGTGAACATGCGTGTCAGGATGTGTCACTAGCGATGGGTCTTACCTTTGACTGGGTAAGAACAGGAAAATCAATGACATGGATTATTGCAAGTTGCTAAAAGATCGCTGAAACAGTGTAGAAAAACATTTGCTGTGATCTCTTTTCTTAATTTCAGTGTGATTTACACACAGATGAAACATAACTACAAGATCATAACTAATTCAAGTGTGTACCACAAATGTAGAATTTTTAAAAAGAAGAGAATAAAGCTTTGACTAAGATGGTAGAGTTAGAGATTCCAGTGAGTCACCGCAGTAAGGTAGATTCTCCCCTCTGACGGGCGACGGTAGAGTCTCTCTCTGCTGGGGCGGCTGTGGGATGGAGCGGAGGCTTGTGGGAGCTCGTCTCGGCCCAGTTCCCCCGCTCAGCTCACATTCTCTGGGTGAACCCGTGTCCTGGGGCCAGTTGGGCAGCACAGGCTCATGTCTCAAGTCCTCACAGTTCACTGGGCCCTTTAAAGTGAGCACACCCACCAGGGGCCCTAAAGACTACAAAAACTACAAACACTCGGCTGTCCAAGCTCACTGAGACACACAGATGCACACTTGCATGCATACATGCACACACACACCAACTGTTAACAGCCCATTTATCTTCAATACAATGGAGAGACAATAACAAAGACAAAGATATTATCTGCCTCGGCTGTTAGTTCCACCGGACAGGAATTTTGGCCCTTTCCGTCACAAAATGTACGACATAAATGAAGTATTAGCTTTTATTTATCAGATTTTTTTTTCCCAGAGAAAAGATATAGATCCTCCGATGGTTTTGGGAGGACAAAGTCAAAGAGCAGATCAGTTTTCAGACATGGCACACTCCGGTGAGCATACGCGCCAAGATCAAAGCTACCCCTTTGCCTACCGCAGTGCATCCCCAACAGATCTGACAAAGTGTCCCCATTGTGTGACCCCCCCCACCCCCCCCACCCCCCCGACCCATTACTGATAAAGAATTGCTTCCAGAACCGCCCCCTCGGAGGCCGAACCGGTCCTGCGTGGAGCTGCAGTTCGTGCTCTGAGGGGAGCTGCGGCACGCTGATGAACACACACGATATGACATGTCAACTTTCATGCAGTAAGACAGCATCAAAGAGGCTAGGAGCGACGTGAGGCTTTTCTTTGGCATCGACGAATTCCTTCAAGAATCTGACTACACCAGAAAACTTCACCAGCTGTTCTAATTACTCTATTTTTTCATGGGATTATTACAAGAGTATGTTTGAGCATTTCGGAAAAAGAACAGTTGCTGGGTTTGGCAAGTTCCTTCCAGTTGTTTGGTGTTTTTACTGAAGCAGGACTTCACATGACTTGGTTTCCTTCCTTGCTTAAAATAAAAATATTGCAGTCAGGTGAATTACACAATCAAACGTGACATTTCCTTCAATTGATTTGGTTTGTTTGGGGATCGCTTGTATTTGGAGAAATAGGCAAATATGTGCACACACCCACGCCACGCACACCTGAGCATTTACACTTACACATTGTGCTGGCTTGCTCTGCCACGTCCACAGCCTCAGGCATGTTCTCGGTCCCTCCCTCCCTCGTAATTACTTTGGTGATCAAGGTCAGAGCAGTAGTAAAGCACACTAACCCTTTAACCTTCTGTGAACTCTCCCATTAGTCTACCTTGGAAGCCGATGCGTGGTTTCAAACACTGTCGCCCACGATGAGCCAGTGAATTAGTCTTGGCATGAATCTAAGAGACAGGTCTAAAGGATTGCCGGTGTCTCTGCGTGAATCCGACGCTGCTGAAGAGACAGCAAGAACGAGAGGGGGTCAAAAATGCAGTGTTATCAAACACCCCCACCTTCCTCACCGAATCCCCTGCCTGGGCTCACAGAGAAAGGACAGACTCCCATAACGCGCCACGCCGTTCTGCCAGCCCTCGGGGCTCCTCCAGAACAGCTCAGGAATTCAGATTTGGGGTTCGACGAGGTCTACAGCTGGGAGGAGAATTTCTACCATCCTCCTTCTCACCCTCCTATTGTCTGGCAGTGGCATCCCAGTGTTCCCTGTCTGGCTCAGTTGTTCTCACAGCTCGCTGTTTTGATATTAGTTTTGCTCAAGGGCAAGGGTCAGCCAGGCTGTGACATCCGAGTTTGACGGGAAATGAATTGCAAACAGTGATCACGATAAAGGTGAAAATTTAAACTGGGATCGACTGTGACAGAAAAAACAGAGGAGAAGAAGAGAGCTGTTGTTACTAGCAGATACGCTAATGATAATGATATCGCCACTGCAGTTATTAATAATAATCCTGGCAATTAATATGTTTGTGTGTGTGTGTGTGTGTGTGTGTAGGTGGTCCAACAGACATCCTGACATCATTATCATCATCACTGTGTCCTACAGTGTCACAGTGGTCCAATGCCAAGCTTTGGAAGCCCACAACTTCACCGGAGGCTGATAAGAGGACTAAATGATAAGTCCAGGGGGCTGGCATCTTTTTACGTCCTCATCCAGTTTTGCTGCATGCAGTACACAGACTATTTTCCAGGGGGCAGTATTGAACTAAGAGAGAACCACACTGGTGACTGTTGAGGCAGCAGAGACACTACTTCTGAGGGTGAACACAAGGTTTAAGGCAAATAATCAAACTCTTATTGATAACTCTGTGACATGGATAAAAAAAAAACATTTATATGGATTGAGCAGCTGAATGAAGTCTAAAACTCAATTTGGAACATGATCATCATTTCGCTGACCTGTGAAATTGGAAACCTGACTTTCTGTCCTACAACATCTTACATCTTTTTGAGTGACATAATTGTTCGAGATTGTATGTTTCTGGGAGCGCTGATGAGATAAGACACAGTAATTATATCACCTCTAAGTACTGTGATCTTTCTATACCAAGTTTTACCATGTAAAAGCACCAGGGTCGATTCTTTTTTCCCCCTTCCCTTTTGTCCAAACAGCAATTATACAGTACTGTAGAATGAAACAAAAGGGCAGCATTGGCCTTCAAAACCAAATTCTCATCTTCAGACATCAAACACGTTTGGCATTTAAGTTCGTTCGATCGCTGCTTTATCTCAAAAAATCGGCTGGACTGCAGCACGGCGACAGAATGAAAAGGGTGTTCACAGCTGAGGCCACACTGTTGCCTTCACATAGAATTTGATGGACAGCTGAGATGGACCGGGGAGATATTAAGAGTGGGAGAAGGATATGACCAGGATGCAGATGAGGCTTGTCAGAGCGGGTTGGAGGAGGAGGAGGGGTTGGTCGCTGGAGGAGGGGATGGACAGAGGGTGGTGGTGATGTTCGGGGAGGGGGGGGGGGACTGGGTGAGCAGCAGTATGCAGGTGGTGACTGGCTGGTGCTCCTCAGCTGGGCCTGCCGCCAGCTTGGCCCCCGGGTGCCCTGCTTTGAATTCAGTCCTTTGTGCTGCCCTGTGTAGGTCAGACAAATTCATGTCTCATCATCCTCTGAGATAGCCAACGATACAGGATAATGACTCAGCTGCAGTTTCAGCTCTGTCGCCTCTGCTGTAAAATATGTTCATCAAAACACTCGGATCTTGCCTGATTCCGTCATGGGGAAAGTACCTGAAATGAACGCACACACAAACAACATTTTTATCCGTTGCTGCGTTCGCGACAGACAAAAATGTGGCATTGGAGGAATTTAAATCAATTCATTGCCGCTCCGTTTGGTTCACTGATTTTGACAAATCTGTATTTTTCAGACAGAGCAGTAACATATTACCTCCAATGTTGCCAAAATAAACTGTTAAGTTAGTGGAATTTCACAGTAAAATATTCATGCATACATACTAATCTGACAGTAAATTGAGTTTTATTTCATGTCTGAATTAAACTGACAACTTAATAACTGATAAGCCTTCTTGAGAGCCCACGCAGTCATAGCTCAGCATACTCACACACTCACTCACACACACACACATACATACCTTTTTATGTCTTTGGGAGGAACCAGTGGGTCAGTGGCCTGGGTGTCGGCCTACTTAGGCCGAGTCAGACTAGTGGACAGGCTCTAATGAGAAGCAGGAGCAGTGAAGTGGGAGTGGGACTGGCTCTAGGGAGGGGTCACATAGGGTTAACTATCAAAGATGAGTGCAAACCTATCCCTGTGGAAAAGACTGAAGAAAACATCGCCCCGCACACGCTAAGCTCCGCAAAGTGGGAGTTCCTCATCTTAATTAATCCAAGACACAAGGTCCTCCCCCTCCAAGTAAAAAATTTTGCTTCGCTCTACAAAAGTACGAGTGTTAACACACCTACATGCTGTTTAGTTTGTAGAGTTTTTTTCTAGTGCATTTTGATTATGTCACTTTGGAAACAGGGTAAGCCTCTATTATTAGCTGAGCAGAAGCTCATACAGTAGACGAATAACAAAAAAAACAAACCAAAAGTGGCATTTAGATATTTATTGAAAACATAAGTAGAAGAAAAGCTAATGCATATATGGGTAACCACAGATGAAATATGAAAGCAAATTTATTACCGGAGCTGGAGAAATTTTGTGTGGGTTCGTCGAGAAACACCCAGCAAATTTTGGAAAACTGCGCCGTGATAGACAGTTTAAACCCGAAGGAAAACAAAAACAGATGTGGAAGTCTAGAATTAAACTCGTCACAAACTATCGGCAGCTACAGACTTGTCTGAATGGCTGATTGTACAAGGAATCACTTGCTACATATTCATGCAACACAGCAATTCAAATCAGGAGCTTGTCCAGTTTATCAAACGGGTAGAATGGGAGCAGTTTAGATGATCGCACATTTTCACACATCTGCAAGAATTTTCAGCAAGGTTTGTTTTTTTAATCAATTACATTGATCTAATTCAGTTTGGCTGTCAGCAGCTGTCAACCCAAGCCTCGGTGTTTGTTCCCCAAACTTTAGAGTGCATAAGAGCTACTGGGTAAATCTTACTTTTCGAGCATATTCATCATACATATGAAAATGTCGGAAGCGTTCCAAACAAACCAGTGACTCGTGAAGTTAATTAGAACTTCTTCTTTTTTTTGTAATGGCTTCAGATGTAATTTTGAAGGAGCTACCATGGTGAACCAACACTTTGTTGTTTAATAACACTAGCTACAGTATGGCTACTAGTTTAATTTGCAATTGATCCCATCTCCCCCTGCAGCTCTTTCTGCAACTCTCACAATGAGGACCTTTCCTCACAGCAACACATTAGTTTGCCTCCACTTGACCAGACAAGGATTTCACTGGTAATGGCCCCTTTAATGGCCTACGGGTCCTTGGGTATTGGCTGTAAAGGCTATATTATTGAACGGTCACTACTTGACGGACATTTTGTGTAAATGTGTAGAATTTTCCGCGCCGCAACTGTAACCGACTGCTCAATCAGGCGAAATGAACGCGAGACCACCGAGAGTGAGAAAGAGAATGTGAGCACCCTGCGAGAGGACAGGGCATGTCAGTAAACCAGAATCAGCTCAACAGCCAGGACTCTGTCAGCTTTCACTATCTGAAACACGCCGGCTTTCTGCTGCAGCTGCCCCGGAGCGAACAAAGTCGTCTGTTCAGACACGCCGAATGTTTTGGGCACCTCCTCTTACATCAAAGGGATTTAATAGACAGGCAATGATCATTAGCTAATTTGAATTACATGATGACTGAGAAGAGAGATATTGAAGTCATGTATGTCCTAGTTTGTCATTGAGTGTAAAAGAATAGTAACTCTGCTCATTACGGTGCATTGACAGTTTACAAGATCTTTTGATATATTAACATGGGTAGTTTCTTCATATCTGCCTCACATTACTTTATTGTTTCAGACCTGGGTTCCTCCTGCTGAGATCATTTACTGTTTTAGATTGTCCTAGGCTGAAGTCATACTGAAATTCAAGCTCCCAGACATGGCAAATTAATCCAGTCTGATCACAGTGATCCCATTTGCTGGAGTATCTTTGTTGTAAACACTAAAGATGGCTGGCACCTGTCTCCTCACATACAGCACAGCATTGGCAAACTCATCTGCTTTGCATATTTATGTTTTAATTGCATTGCAACCCGCACGGTCTATTAATGTTGCTCTGTTCCAATTGCTGGAGTGACACAAATATGCCATGTTCCCCGTCAGCTCTGGTGTGCATGCGGCAGAGGAAGCAGAGCGATGTGCTATTCAGGAGGCAGGGGTATCTTTCAAAACCAGCCTCAGCTTTGCATGACCTCATCTGTGTTTTCCACTACAAAGTGCAAAGATGTTCCTCACTTCAAGGCGTCACGGCAGCACGTTAGAAACTGCGGCCAGCGTGTTGTTTTGGGTACTCAGACGATTAATGACTTTGTCCCTCAGTTGAATGGCAACAAAGTGGTTTTTATCTTCTGCATCGTTTCACGTAGTTTAAACACAAACTTTGGACCGAGAAGATGGAATTCAACGTTCCCAAGGCGAGTCAACAAGAAATGTCAAGAAGAGACATGCACCTTCAAAGGGAAAGCCACAGGCAAGGGTTTGTGGGTAGGTTTCTGTGCAATGGCAGCTCTTTGTCAGGGCTTGCTGCCTTCTCCCGAGCCTCCGGTTCCCAAACACCCGAAGAAGAAAATGAGGCCATTCTGTCAATCTGCAAAGTTGACACCACTGCTGCTGCTGCTGAGTGGCTCAAAATCCTCCCTTTGTGTTTGGATTTGTGAGCTCTTTTTAATTATGTATCAAGAAAGACTCAAAAGAACAAATTGCATCAATACTCTGACAAGGTTAACAATGCCCTATAATACAGATGCAGGTACACATGCAAAACATAGAAAATAGACCCAGAGCAGCTGTGTTAAAGGCAGTGCTAAACACGAGCAGCTATGTTTTCTAGGCAGTTGGACTGGTTAAAATAGAAACTTATCTGTTTCTTCCGATGTGCATTGAATGGAGGTCTTAGAAAAGCGACGAAAAATGCCTCCTGTGCTGACATGCTGTAAAGCTACTGCCAGCAGTTGGTTAGTTAAGCTTGGAAGAAAGACAGGAAAATGGGAGAAACGGTTAGACAAGCCAAGCCTGAAGGTAACAACGTCCACGATGCCTGGCACCCTCATGGTGCTGAAATCATTCAAAACGTTAACACCAGAAAAATCATAACTTTTTGTTCTCAACGTTTTGAAACAAACGAGATATATATATATGTAGATATGTAGATAGACAGAAGTAGAGAGCTGTGTAGCTAAGGAAAACCCCTGTTGTTGCCTTTTTCAGTGGTAAAACTAGCTTACTGAAATACATAGGGATCTCTGCCACATATTAGTCAAACATCACTTCCTGTTCTCAAAAAGAGCCTGTTTAACACAGAAAGCTGCTGCATATTCTGTATCACGAACCTGGCAACATTACGCATTAAATAACAAAGTTTTACTAATTTTATTTCAATGCCCTGCAAGGTTCTTAGCGCTCAGCGCCAAGGAGTTCGTCACGTCCCGCTTGTCAGCACAGGAAGTCAGCAGAGCGCTTTCACCGAGGCGGGCACAGCGAGTCTGATGACATGCATAAAGGTGGGGATGAGGAACATGTGAACTCAGAAACTGACGTGCCTCCTTAGCAGCAGGGACGCCTCTACCCCCGAGGAAGCCCTGACTTCAAGATTCGGGGCAGCCCGTTCCGATGCAGCGCCATGCGAAGGTCTGACTGCACTAAGCAGGAGCTCTGAGAAACTCGAGCCTGGAGCAAAGGCACGCATGCTGATACGCACAGCAGAAAGAACCGGCTGGGGCAAAAGCAGGGCTGAGGCTCGGATTAGATCACATGTTACTTTGAGAAAAAAAAAACACCATAGTACACAGCTGTGTTGTGCTCGGGTGGCTCTAGTTAGCCGACGGACTCTAGTGTAATCAATATTTACTCATAACGGCCACACAGGGAGGTCGCGACCTTTGGTGTTGGTGGCTGGTTATAATCTTGAGTTAGGGCTCGTAGATCCTGATCTATTGGAACGCTCAGTGAACAATTTCATTACAGCTATCAGTCATGATGCATATTACAAGAGCTGGTGATAAAATATCTTTACTCATTCATCAGCGGAAACCTGTTATAACAGTCTTAAAGCTAATTATTTGTCCGTTCAAGCTATCGGCGTGCTTCCTATGGCAAGGACTTAAAGGTCACGCTGTCTTTATTACACACAACATTTCATCTCTAAATCCATCTTCATTAAAACAGTGGGAGGACAATGGCCTTCCTTGAACTCCCAACACTTAACCTCGCCAGGCACAACAATATTGTAAAAGTGCAAATCTCTCTCCAAAATGGCCCCACAGTTAATAATTAAGCCATGACATTTGGGGGAGACACCAAAAAATCCATATGGTGAAATTTACTAACCTTTTGAAAAGCTAGCAAGAGGAGGCAGTTCATCCGCAGTTTATTTGGGGCCGTTTTAGTCCATATAATAAAAACACACCGAAAGGTCGGGTGGCGCACAAAGGATGATTGTATGCTGTTAACTGGAAGAGAGCAGGAGGCTAATCAATGCTCTCCACATCAAAACTCTATTAGAGGAGCGCTGTCTCTCGGGAGGGGGATTGGACAGAAAGACAGGACGGACAAATGATATTCATATGTAACACTATGGATTATAATTGTCATGATGTAGTGATAATCGTGATGGTTCTTGCTACAATGTAAAAGGTCAGTTTGGGGCAGAGTCACACTGACCTCTGTCCTCTGAAAACACAAATTATTAAATTACAGTGGGTCAAATGTTCAAACGGTGGGAGTCAAATGTGGCCCAGTGGTCATTAGATGATCTCAGTGCAATAGCTAGCATGGCACTCAGTAGATACTGATTTACAGTTTTAAAAACATCTTACTAATTAGCCGGATTTAATTTATCTAAACAAACAGAAAAGCATCTTTTATAACCAGTTAGGTGGAGGACGTGGGTCAAGCTCTATTTTGAGAGCAAGCGTATGTCTTTTAACTCACTGACGGTCTCCAGAAAGTCATTAAGGGTATATAATAAATAGGGTATACATGACAGGAGGTGTGCCAAATACAGAATTCCTAACAGTTTGGTTTAGCCCGCACTGGCTGTTGACTTTCAGATTTACTGTCCACGCTCAACTCTGAGTGTACACTGCGAGTGATTTATCAGCCTCACAGGTGAGTTCTGTCAAAACATCCAGGGCTTAAATATACAGCTCTGGGCTCACCTTTTCCTGCATCGTATCCTACACCCAGAGGTAATGTTTGTGTGAGCTGCTGTGAACAGCCAGGGGAGACTTCCTCCTCTCCTGTTTGACTTCATCCACACAAGAGTGAAGGAGTTACTCTGAATTCAGACTTTAACAAGCTTTCAGATTACTTTTATATGCACACGTACTTTGGGAATAGGAGTAACTCAAGTAAAAGTCTTTCTTTCTTTTTTTTAAGGCTCTCTTAATAAATTGCCCGAGAAACCTGAACTGTATTGCACTGCACACACACTCTTCCTCCTAATGTGTTTAATATGATTGCTGCATTTATCTGCCAGAGTGACGAACTTAATTCTCTGCTCCCAGTTTGACAAATGCACAGCGCATCCACGACACACCCTGTTGGACAAAGGTTTGCTTGAACTGTGCCGGTGTCTATTTTCCGGAAGGTAACTTAACACAAGGAGTAATCATAAACACAGGTATCAGCTGGCCGCGCACGTGATGATTTGGAAAACATATCAGTACTAATTACCAATCGCTCTTCATGTGAGTGAAATTTGATTGACCTAGCTTGTCATTTAGTCCTCAAGAGAATGCCAAAATTACAAGTGTAATGTGGGAGCATAAACTATCCTCTGCTAGAGCTAGAGTTGAAAGACAGCATGGGGATTGTAATCTGCATTATTACACCGCCGCACAGCCTGGAGCTGGTACACTGATCATAAAAGCAAAATTCACTTTGTGGACAATTAGAATATTTGCCTGAACTTTAATTTCTTTGAAGGCCTTATTAGTGCTTAGTATTACTTCTTAAAACATCTGAAGGGAGAAACGAGGCCTCATATGAGTCAATCATTGTGACGGCTGCCATCTTTGGAGCCAAAAGTGACTATATTTGGACATGAAGGTTGAAGTTTAAGTCGATTAAAGTTAACTTGCTTGGCTACACTAAATAACCACACGCACAAATAACCTAGTGGAGTTTTACTCCCCACAGTTAGCACATCTGCCGCACAGCCCGCCATATTATTTGTTAAATAATTGCATTAAAATTGCTCCGCAAACAAAGCTGAGAGGTTCATGTATTTATGTGTGGGCAGGTGAAGACAATAGACAGTCCATGGTAAAAGACGAATGTAAGCACCGTGATGTCACCCCTTGGTTTTACAACCCACATTTTGAAGCTTCAACCTTGAAAATTTTTATACTGACTTTCAGAGCCAGAAGTCACCACAAGCCGGATGAGAGGGTGGAGAGCTAGCCAGCTTGGTTAGCAGCTGCATCAATAAACTGTGTGGGTGAAATGTACAGGCACACATGTTTGCTAATTAGTGCTGCAATAACAGGCTGATAAAATACTAGAACGTTCCTCACCAGAACGGAAGTACAAACTTCTTGGATGGTCTGTACCACAGGGCGAGCTATAATGCTAACCAGGTAATCCAATAGAAATGCTCTAAAGCACACACATGGTGAAGAGATCCAATGCAGTTACTGGAACGAGGCAGACGGACAGACAGTGATTGGCTGTCAAGGTGGCCACGCCCATAACTGTTGGGAACTATCAAAAGCCTTTTTTTTTTTAAACTATCCTTTTTAACATAAGAGTTGACTTTTAGAGCCAACCCACATGGTACCCCTGTGAGATTATCACATAGACTAAAACTGACATTTTAACTTCATCAGTGTGCATGTCTACTGCTATACTGGCATTCACATCTAATTCAAAACTTTGTTGTGCCTTAATTATGTAGTGCATATCATATGGGAGTTATGTAGCTCCACTTTTCCCTTTTTAATAGAATTATAACTGCAATATGCATGACTCTGCACACTATGACTAAGGCACAAATAATAAAATGTTATGCTTAAGATATTACCCAATTGTCAGATGATGTGGCAAATTTGTAATGTCCCTGGAGCCTGGGGTTGGAGAGAGTGCAGGACTTAGATTCCAACATCAAGGGAGAGGCTCCCGGAGGGTGAGAGTGCTGCCTTGTGTCGGACCTTAAGGTCACCATTCCTTCGGCTAATGCCCCTGGCATCACCTTCCTCCTTGACTTCAAACACCCTGGCTACGCTCCTAGACCATGTACCAATAAGCACTAATAATGCAGAAAAATGAAAACCAAAACAGATGGGCTCCAATAGAGGTGGGGATTACTCAGCCCTATCCAGGGCTCTATCTACACCCCTGGGCGCTGAGATGTGAATCCCGAGCTGTTTTTTTCTCAGCATAAAACAAAGGCAGGAGGTGAATAAAACAGTTGCAGCAATATGTTTACGTGTGCCAGAAATGTTTATGGCAAGGTTCCAATAATTTCTTTTTAGATGTGAGAGGATAGGACTGGATTTTCACTGAACCCTCCTTCGAATTGTGGCTTTTGTATTTTATTTTAAAGTCTTACATACTACAAATATGCTGACCTCTATGAACACTGTTCACATATCTATGGCACGCAGTTTATGGTGCTACAGTACACTAGTTGGTTACAGTGAAACCAAGAAGTACTGTATGTTGGACATGTAACTTGCATATAATGTGTCATACAGAGGCACCAATGTCTTGCGCCGCTGACTGACACAACAGGGCAACACACTGCTGTGAGGGCATGCTCGGAGGTTTGGCTATGACCTCTCACTCTGGTAAAAAAAACCACACTATAGCCTTTTATTTGATTATGCACAAGCCCTCAAGGCTCAAAGAATATGTGTCAGACGCTGCTTAAAAGTCTCCCTGAACAATTAACCACACGCCATGGAAAATGCCCAACAAAAACACCCCCAAAACCTCCCCCAACCGTCTCAACTGGGGACTCGCTGTGAACTCCTGCGAACCCTGGGAAATCATGAGAAGAAATCTAGACAGTGCTAAAACCCACAAACGTCTGAGTGTCTTTGGCCTGGCAAAGCAACAATTAATTGGATTTGGTTGGAAAGAAAATGTAACTGTGACGCTCAGAAATGACAACTGGGAATGCCAATTAGAAGAACAGTAAATTTTAAACAATGGGCATTTCAAAATAAAATTGAAAAAAAAATGGTTTGAATGAGCCCCTCCCTGACTGAGTGAGTGCGATGAAGTAAGGGTTGGATGTGCGGCCCTGTTGTTCACTCTTCAGCTACTGTCTCGGGTCACGTTGTGCTTTTATGGGGCAGCTGGTCAGAAACTTGCTTTAAATTACCCTGAATAACAAATCGAGCTCCATGTGTTTTTGATGGGCCGGGAAAGAAAAGCTAACAGTTAAGGAGACTAAATGAACCACAAACGTCCAATTACGTCTCAGGTAGAAAATTTCAGGATTTTGGTTATCTAATGAAAATATTGTCACTAGACTCATTTCCTACGTGGTGCCAGAAAGGTAGAAGAGAAAATGTGTTAACAGTATACTGAGGGTTGACTCTTTAACTCTTGGTGAGTTTGTGTCTCCAGCTCAGGTTTCAGGGTGACTGTTTTTATATCGGGGCCACGCTTACCTCAACCTCTGACGGTCTCTTTTGGCCAATTCACAACCAAGTGCCAGTGAACAAGCAGTGACATGGATTATGTTTGCTCATTACCGTGACTTTTTTGGCAAACGAAAAGTAAAACTGTAGGGAGATAGTTGATGAAACACATGTATTTGCTTGTGTTTTTGTTTTTAAGTCTAGTCTACTCCACACCTGGAGGAGATTGGATAGAGTAGATATTTATATTATAAAGATTATGACAGTTTATGACAGGAAAGAGTTTTATCATAGGAAATAATAAAAAATGGAAGCTATCCCTTTCCTTTGTTTGAGCTAGATTAGAATTTAAATTCAGTCAAGATAAGCTAACAGGGTAGTGGCGACAGCTACATGTTTACCATCCAGGCATATTGCCTTCTAAATCTTGACAGGAGAGAGTGCTGTGATGAAAGCACATCACCACAATTTAGCTAAATGATTATTTTCAGAAGTTATTCAACAAGACCAATCTAGTTCTAAACCAAAATTCAGGACATTCTGGACAAACATGTTGAATGGTTGATTTTGTTTTTTTTTTTCCAAAAAGGAGAATTAGACAGAACACTGGTTCATCCCTTAAGTTAAGTCTCTTTTGAATGTTTCACAGGTCTGAAAATGAGTGAAAAAGCAGCCAATGTTCAAAATATGTCGTAGGATTTATGGTTTTTGAGGTTTACTCTCATCTTTTCCACTACAATGTCAGCAGTAGGACCTTCTGTCCTCCTCCACACCTAAACACCTTTCTGTAAGCTCACCTGGCCTGGCCTGAAAGGAGAGCGCTTGAACCAACTGTACCGTGGCCCCCGTGCAAACACAGTGTGTGCGTAACAGCCTCATTCATGTTTACTGTAAGTGGAAGTCTTTGTCATGTCTGTTTACTCAGTCTTTCACATCTTTCACACTTGAATCCACATATATATTAGAAACCTGACGCTAACATGTTCGTTGTTCTCATTAAACCTGAAAACAGACACACACTAAGTCAAGCAGACAGTCGCAAACAGACGCACACACTGTTCAGCCTGACAGTTTATCATGTTTGCTATGCTTTAGTTTATCTGCTGCATGGCAACTTAAGCTGACCGTGCCTTTTATTCACAGCTGGGTTTGACGAATATTTGGGGTGTTTTAAAACCAAAATCTCACCCGTCCAATGAGTACCCAGTCTAAGACTAAGATGATGTCACTGTAGGGCGTTTCCTCCTTGTGGAATGACAAGCGAAGATAAATGGCAGTGTAACAAGTCCAACACCTGGCTGTCAGATTGAAGACAAGATAGCCATCGACAGTAAATGTTATATAAAGGTAGATGGAGAGAAGATAGTGCAGTCATCTTCTGTTATGTTCTAGCTAGTTACATTTTGCGAAGCATACCGAGACACAATAAGACACAAGATCATGCGTGTGTTGATTAATCTGTTTGGTCACATGACTAAACAGACTGTGGGTGGAAGACTGCCTGGCAGCACTGAGAACTGTCGGTGAGATGAAGGAGCACCCAGATGGTACTTCCAAGCAACCGCCCGACAGCCCTGAGGTTATAGGTGGGGTTTGCGCTGTAGTCGTGCAGCTGTACTGGTATGTCACCTGAACTTTTCTCCGACCTCACCCTCAGCCCACATAGGTGTTTATGCCTTAACGTCCGCATTCTCTTACAGACAAGTCATAAACTGGAATGTTTTCATGCTTACTCAGGTCTGCTACTGATGTTGGACAAATTAGCTAGGTTACAGTTGAGTTGTAAATGTAGTCAATGAGTTGTAAAGGACTTACATAAGTTCTAACTAATGCCAGTGTTATAAAATGTTCACAAAAAAACTCTAACACGCTAATGTAAAGTAGTTATCTTTACTGTTTTCACAATTTTAGTACATTATAATGTTTACTAAATACAGAAGCATTTAAATTAAGTATTGGTGCTAAAAGAAAAGTCAAGTGACCACCAGTTTTATTAGGATTGAACTTTTTGGGACCAATAATGTCTATTATTTTTCGAGAACCATTGATAATGCTGCTAAAAATTAAAGATGAATTTAATGAATTGTGCATAAAGGCCATTAACTGAAGTAGCTCACACGTGCTGAGAATAGTGTGAATATAGAGTACTGTTCTCACAGAACTGAAAAACTAAGGATATGTAGCACAGAGTTATAAGCTAAGGCTAGCTAGCTTGGTCAGCTAGATGTTTTCCTTGGGATACACAGATACCTGCACATTAGTGAAAGTAACAAACATATGATATACAGATACTGCACTAACTCTCCATACTTGCTCCACTGTGGTATTATTATTATTATTATTCTTTTTTTGGGGGGGGGGGTTCTATGTTATGTTTGCACCAACTTGGAGATATCTGTGTCTGCATGATGCACCCATACAGTCATGGATTCACCTTGCTAAGGCCTTATTCATGCAGGACTATGGACCAGTCAGTAACCCCCACTAGTTGCTAGGGAAAAGTCTGTGCAATTTGTGAGAGGTATACGGGGCTGCACTGAAAACCTTCTTGCTTTGGTCACTAGCACTTTGTAAGGAAGACAGCAACTTGTCTGCAAACACTGGCAAAGTATTCACCAAATTCTAGTATAACTGGGTAAAGTATGATGGAAACCATAAATGGAGACTGTTCATCTTCAAAGTCAAAATTGGGCCTTTGAAATGTGTTAGTTGTAGCAGTGAGGCCCAACCTTTACTCTGAAGGTGAACAGTCTCTGTTTCCAGTTTGCATTGCACTTCTTCAATTTTCTGAACAGGTTGGAGAATAAATGGTGGATATTTGTAGACAAGCTGACGTCCTCCATGGAAACTACAGGTGACCCCAGCAAAATGCTAGTGACCAAAACAATCACAAAAAGGGCTTTGGTGCAGCACCTTTGTTGGGACCAATTTCAACTAGCAGCAGCCAACGAATTGGGCAATATACCAAATTTTTCCCTAGTGATTGGAGATTTCTAGAGGTTCACTTACTGGTCTCTAGATCTAGGTGTTTGATGCCTAACCAAGTTAATACCATGATTCAAAGTCTATTAAAGTTTCTCGAGTGACATCCTACACACATTGATCAAGAGTTGTCAGTTGTATTACACATGTTACAACCATGGTTGCTAGGGAAATGTGTTTTACCCTGACTAGATGGCAGCAGCAACAGTGGCTGTTGCTGAGAGAGATTAGTTCTGGGTCCTGGGGATAGCTTCGGTTGTTATTTCCACAGTTGCCTATAGTTTTTTCCTGTGTCTACAAACACTTGTTAACTACTAGCTGAGCAATATAAAAACTTGAAAAACTGTAACACAAACCAGAAATGAAAGAAGGTTCATCTTCAAAGTAAAAGTTGAGCCTCAGTGCTGCAGCCAACATGTTTCAATTTTTACTTTGAAGACAGATGGTCTCCATTTCTGGTTTGTGTTGCACTTTTTCAGGTTTTACTACAGCTCAGCTAGTAGTTTACAAGTGTTTGTAGACAAACATGAAAAACTTTTCACAGTTTAACTGCAGCTCAGGGACTAGCTGGCCGGTGTGTGTAGACAATTCTGCCACTTCCATTCAAACCACGATTGCAGCAGTATGCTAGTATGCTTGCCAACCAGTTGGGGAATACACATTTTTTGCTAGCAACCATTGTTTGAAAGGGGGTCACTGGCAGGTCTGTTGGCCTGCGTGACTGGGGCTTTAACAATCATTTTGCCAGCGACTGCCATCAACCTCCAGCAACTACCAATAACCAGTCAGGCAATACTAATTTTCCCCTCACGACGAAAGATTACTGGATGGTCACAGACAGTTCTCTAGGCCGGTGTGATTGGGGCCTTATTCATACCATGACTGTCACATGTCCAAAATGATAGACAAGTTAACATCAGAGGGTTAATCACATGTCTGCAAAACATCAAAAGGACTGACTTTCTTTTGGAATTAGCCTCAAGTTGTCATTTGAGCAACTGCAGTTTTTGGCACTCCCACACTGGCTTAATTTTTGAGCCCCAAAAGTTGGTAATACTTGATGACTTGTCACTGATGGTATTTATTTAACATTATCAGGAGAAAGACATTGTTTATTCATCAAACCAGTCGACTTTGGTCAATTAGCAACTTTAACATTTTGATAATGCACATAGGACAATGACAACAAAAGGTTTATGGTCTGTATGAAATAAATAGCAACTTTGCCCATTTACAGCTTGGCTGAATAAAACAAAAACAAGAGGGTTAATCTTCATATTAAAAAGGTATACAGATGAGCTGTGATACTCATGAACTCACTAATTCCTCAACAAAAATGCTCTCCTTTTTAAATAAAGCTTTTCAGTTTTAATATGTACCTTCAAGAGCCTGTTATAGTTAAATAAATAGAATGCTTTCCATTTTTAACATGCACATCCAATTTGCCTGGGGAAAGTATTTACACTTCACTGATCCTACTTGTCCACCAAATTCTCCACTTTTGTCTCAGCTAAACAGTTCTTTCTCTCATACATACACAAATGTACAGTCACTCTTGCAGACATGCTGCACCTATTTACTATTAACACAATATCTAAACCTATGGAAAGTGATCAAAATGCTAACGGTGAACATGGAATCCCATGTAGTGTGAAAGAAGAAACAGTCCAAACACCACATCTTAACTGGGGGAGGAAGGGAGGGAGGGGGGAGCTTACAAAAACTTTTTGTTTACAATTGATCATGCACTGTATAAATTCTTTGTGTTATTTGGCTTGAGAGTGTGTAATCAGTGGCTTCAATATCTACTTATTTCCTTTAAGTGAACAAAGAAAAGAGTAATATTTCCTGTGACAAATAAGCAATCCTACCAAATAATCTCTAACAATATTTAAGTCTTTCCCCCAGGAATCGTCACTGTCCTACAATAAGTGGTTTTACTATCTTTTCAGTAAGCTTCCACACATAACCAGGAGCTACTGCAAGGAGGTGTTTCTTCTGTCATGTCCATGTTAGCGTAGGTCCTGGCCATCCATCGCTCTTCAGGTTGAGATGGGCAGTTTATTCTGCGCTAATGTTAGCTTCCTCTTCTGTTTTCATGACGCAAAATAAGAGTTCTGCATGGAGTAGAGGCGGTCGATGGGGTTCCCCACGCGGGCCTGCAAGGAGTTGACTTCTGACGATGCCATGAAGCAGTCACTGAGGCTGGTTAAGGACGTGTCACTGTCTATGTCATGGAATGCAGAATCATTACCTGCAGAGAGCGGATACGGAAAAAGCCGTCAGGATTCAGAGGCAAAGGCGTCATTCAAAGAGCACAACACCCTACTCTGGCTGTGAAATCGGTGTAATCTTGTATTTGAGATTTATAGCAGCGTTGGGAAATTATAATTACTAATAGTCCCTTTGAGAAACTGCTGTTATGTGTCATCACAAATGTGAGAACTGTTTTGTTAGATATCATCAAAGCTCACTTTTTGCTGCGCTCACTGGGACAATTGCGGTCTGTGAGGGAGCATGTAAACAAGGGGCATCCTCCTAAAAGATCTGGTTAATAGCAACTGTTTACGCCTTTCATAAAACCTCAACATGTTATTTCTCTGGAGGGAATAGTTAACTTTATTACACTCTGGATCTTAATGATAGTGTTGCACAAAATGGGGACAGTGTTTTGAGACATATCTTTTAATGCCTTGCCAATATTGTTCTTTTCCCCAAACCAAAGGAGAGTGATGAGACTGGGGATTTGGTTCTTACTACCGAAGAGAACTAAATGGAGGCAAATTATAAGGAAGTTATGAACTTCAGGAAATGGTCCCTCTGGGACATGTTGAGGACATCGCTCGAAAATGTGTTATTCCAGTTACATCCTGTGGACTAACACTTGATTGACTGATTTTTTCTTTTTTCTTTTCCCCCCTCCCGCCTTTGTTTGCGCTCTAATTCCTTCCTTTATCAAACAGAAATCTGAGACTTGTTGTTTTCCAATTCTGATTCATTAGCTCACACGGTCTTCAATCATTATTTGCAGTGCATTTTATCTTAAGCTGCCCACATAGACCACATGTTTTTACCAACATTCGGAAACATCATCAGTAACGGGGCTGGGGGCAAGGAGTTAAAACCATATTAAACAGATTTGAAATTACACTTCAAAACCCAACGGCTTATGAGAACACTTGTGTTATCTCATGTGGGAGGAGAAGCTGCTCGTTCTTCTCTGTGAGCAACTTAAATCAGGGGGCTGTGGCCTGAGCACATGTCCCACACTGGGGAGCTTTGAGGTTGATCAAGGGACAGGCATGTGTGCGCTTTGTAAGCAGCAGTGGGGTTTTTGGGGGGTGTAGTAGTGTGTGTGTGTGTGTGTGTGTAATGGAGGGGTGGGGGGTGGGGTAGATGCTCACCATATGGGTTCATATGGTCCCCGGGCATCTGTGGGGGGGTGAGCCCCTGTTGGAACGGGTCTGTGCTGTAACCATTCTGATCCATGGCGACCAGCTGCTGCTGCGGCGGAGCCAGCGGTGTGAAGGAGTTCATCATCCCTTCCATTCGATTAGACATCACCTCTGCAAGGCAATGAAAGCAAAGGGGCAAAGTTAATACAGCCAACAAGAAGACTTCAGATGAGTCTGCAAAATATTAAATGCCACTACGCAAACAGAGAGCCGGTGACGCTGACCAAGAGAAAACTACAGAGTAGGTACTTCCTGATAGATTCCTATTTGTACCCCAAATATGTGGATTGCTCGCCCTTGTTGTTTTTATGGAAACATACGGTAGTCCTCGCTGTGGCTTCTCTCCCATTTCCCTCTACAAACAATGCTCTTGGCTAACTGAATGTGGGACACAAAGTTCTTGTGGCTTCATCACTGGAGCCCATCCCCATTCGCTTTCCTTTATAGTGGTTAGGTGAAATGATGATGATTCATTTCATTTGGCTTCCAAACTGAATTTCCATTTTACCCTTCATGTGAAGTGCCCTTGTTTACACAGTGACATATTTGTAATTTGTAATTCAGCATCAGTAGCAAATACAGCTTTGATTAGAGCGCAGCGTAAGCGAGAGAAGAAAAGTTCCTGTTTTGAGATTAAGCAATTGGTACACCTTCTCCCTATTCCGATGTCAACATCAACAACAAACTATTGCCGCGATACAAACACTCTTGACCTACTTGGAGATATGTACAAATATCACTTTAAGCTTGGGGCTGCCAGAGACAATGGGCCTCCATTGTGTTTGCAGGGTATGTGGAGCATCGTACCTTGGCCAAGTCTTTGAGAATTCTGTTGTTCTTGTTGTTGCTGCTGTCTTCTTGCCAACTTCTTCATCTGAAACGAAGGAGTCAAAGTTGTGAGGAACTCCCAAAACTAACATGCTCTCTTTAATTTAAAAAGGATGCTCCTCGCTCTTCACCCTTGAATGAACTGCGTAAAATCTGTATCTGAGCGCACTTCATTGTCAAATATCAAAGGTTTTCACAAGATAATCATCAGAAAAGAGGAGGGCGTAGACATTTAATGCAAGAGTGAGCTAGATTTGCAGCTCCTTGCTCTTTTGCATTTGCAAAAGGAATGCAGTGATAAGTTTAACACACATAGTTGTGGTGATTTACTAGCTGAACTCTAAAATGGACCGAAGCTGCTTTTTTTGGGAGTGGGTAGGGTAAGGACACAAAATGCAATTTGTTTTGTGGTATTTGCTCTCACCTTAGCTCTCTGGTTCTGAAACCACACCTGGACCACCCGAACACTGAGTCCTGTCTCTGCAGCCAGAGTCTCCCTCACCTGAAAATCCAAACAAAATACTGTGAGCATCACACAAAAAACCGAAACGCTTCACAGCCCTCTGAAATCCCGTTCCGCCTTAACATAACTGCCACAGTTCCTAACAGCCGCACTGCTTCTTTGATTTACTTTTAAGTCAATGCTGACTGAATGCAGTGGTCTTTTTGGACCTACTGGTTATTGCCGCTTCAAAGTTCGGACCAAGTGCAGCGCCTGTTTTAGGGCCCGGGCTATGGAGGGAGTTCTCCTATCTCAGTGTGACATTTGGTGCAGACGGAGTGCGTTACACCAGACTGCCTCGGTTAACACAGAACAGAATGCTGCTTGCCACTTCAAAGCTCAGCTTTGAGGTGGGGGAGATTTTTTAATTTGAGAATTTTATTTGTCAAACTACTGTAGGGCTCGTGGTTCGCATCTCAACTTCTATCTAAACCCTTACCAGGGAATTAAAAAAACATAAATCTCAGATTTTCTTTACTCAGTTGCAGCTGGTTATTAAAGCTTTGTCTTACCTTTCTGCAGGGCTTTGAAGAGACCTCAAAAGAAGCCTTAAAGGCCCGTCTCTGTTGAGTGGTCAGAATGGTTCGTGGTCTTTTGGGCCTCCTTGGATCCTTGCTGTCATCCCCCTTCCCCTGGCTCCCTATGCCTTTCTCTGGCTTGATGTCCAACTCCTCATCGTCACTTTTCTCTGTAAAGAGAATCAGTTCTCTGTATCATGAGCACAAGCTTGAACTGCCTACACCCTTATTTTTTTTGTCTATGACAGTCTGCTGATAAATATATTTTCATTCTTCCCTATTTCAAGAGATTCACACACCACAAGTGCCTAATCAAAGGAGACACATGTGTTTTTGATACATTATCAATTTATTACAAAAGGAAAAGGCCTCATGTATGATTAGACCTACAGACATCTATGGAAAGCACAGTGAAATATGCACATTTGTCACTGAACTGGACACAATGTCACTAGTAAATTATTACTCTCAGCTTTCTCTGATTTACACAGAATCAATCTCTGATAAGAGTACTACATCAAGTGCAACATGAAACAGGCAATGAGTACATATGGGAAATGCATCTCCTGCAACACAATATGTAAGATAGTCTCGATTCAAACTTAACCTTAAAATAATGACGGAATTTATACACTTTGCTAAACTTTAACTGTCAAGGGCAGGATATTAAAATCTGGGTCAGTAAAATTGCTGTCATTTATATATATATATATATATATATATATATATGTGTGTGTGTGTTCAGACGTTAAATTGGGACAGAGCTGTCTGTTGGGAAGCCCCACCATATTCACTTTTCACTGTTATCAGGGAATATTATGACAAGCACCCACTGATATTGATATTGCTTAGGCGAGATAATGTCCATTTTGCTTCACAGTTTTTACTTGTTTCAGTGAAGTCACCTATCTTTCTGATGCAGCAACCCACTGCACTCATGGTGTCGCAGACTATATAATAATATAACAGTTATTTAAATAAAATGCAACATGAACAACTGTAAACATAATGGAACAAAAAGAAGGACTATATTTCACAGAACTTGAATTTGTATTTTTCTGTCTAATTCTTTAAAGAATAGCAACAATTTCATCACTAATTTATTTACACCATTAGCTCTATCTGGATTTAGAGTAATTAAAATTGAGCAAAATATAAATAATTAATGTGTTAGCCCTGCGACAGACTGGCGACCTGTCCAGGGTGTACCCCGCCTCTCGCCCTATGACAGCTGGGATTGGCTCCAGCGCCCCCCGCGACCCTGAAAAGGATAAGCGGTAGCGAATGGATGGATGGATGGATGGATAAATAATTAATGTTTCATAGAGTTTTCCGTTTCCTGAGACCTGATTTTGTTTAATAACTGAAAATAATTGACCTGCTAATCTGCTTCCACAACCTATGAACCTGTGAAGCCAGCAAGCATGGTTTGAACAGAGTATGAGACCAACTCAAATAAGACAGTAGTTTGAAAGCTAATTTACTGAATTGCAAGTTGTAATAGGCTAAATATCTGCACATGATGCAATATTATATAATGTAACACCACATAATGCTTTATACATAAACTGGTTTGGGCTGGTCACATCCTTTAGCTGATTGCTAGTAGATGCTGAAAAAACAAAAAACAAATGACGATAGAATTTTTATTATTCAGTTATTACATTTAATTTTTTTTTTTTCATATGAGGCTAAAAGAAAGTGTTTACAAATCAAAACTACAATTGCTGTTAACAAACCCCAATGACTTCAGGGCGCAGGCGCATGCTTGATGGCTTATTGTCTCCTGTCATCTGGTTCTGATATGTAACCAATGAAAACCTACATTTCATCTGCCACATGCCGAGGTTAACCTCTATTCATGTCAACATTTTCTCCATCTTTAAATTCTGAGACATGCACAAAAGACATGCCTGTGCGATACACTGGGATACAAGCAAACGAGGAAGACGTGGAGCAAATATTCCCACAAGTTGACAAAAGTTGACACAGGCACAGATGTATTTGACAAATTCCCTGCTTTTGTGCATGTTTAAATGCGAGCCAGATGGTAGTGAACAGCGAGGCTTGGCAAGATGCCTCAATGTGTATGGAGGCTATAGGAGAGGAACACTAGAGCTGATAAGAGTGGAGGTGCAGGCTTTCTGCAGAAAGGCCTCAAATCCCTCTGTCACTCACCGTGATACAGTGATTTAATTCTTTCCAGCACCAGATCCTGCCCACGCATGGAGCACCATTAATACAGGGTGGCTTGGCTTTGTCCTGCTTCCACTTCCTACTGTATCATAAACTTACGCTCCCTGCTCGAATGAATGCTACAAAATCAGCCACTGAAAAGCTGCAGATGGAGCTACGCTAGACCTTTTACGGCCTGGGCTGTAAGCAAGACCTCAGATGTCAATACATCTAGTATCTAGAACTGCTTTATTCCTTTGCTATTAACAAAACTAAAACTAAATCCAGTAAGATTCAGAACCAGGTTCCTCGTGGAGGACGTCTTAGGTGGCCACAGCTGTGATGGGACAGAGCATACAGAATACAACACCCTGGTGCCATTTGACGATCGCACCACAGTGTCGTTCTCACTCTTGTGTGAGAGGGTGCAGAAGGCTCACCTGAGTCTGAGTCATCCGGGCTGACCGAGCTGAGTAAGTCTTTCTCCCTCTCGTAGTCAATCTTGCAAAGCAGCTGACCCTCCTTCAGAACAAACTCATCGCCCTTCCTCAGCTGGCGGTCGCACACGCAGCAGCAAAAGCAGTTCAGGTGGTAGACGCACTCCAGAGCACGCATCACAAACTCTGTGGGGGCGATTTTCTCCATGCAGCCGCTGCACTTGGTTGCAAACAACCTATAAAGAAATAAAAGAGAATATGGTAGGAAGTGTGGTGATTTAAACAGAACACCCAAACCGAATTTTGCTGTTCAAAGCAGCACTTGTGAAAAAGATAAAAATAACACAAGTAAAAAAACATGCATTTTCTAAATGGAGGTATTTATTGTTAAGGGGGAAAGAAAATCCAAAGCTACGCGACCCTGTGTTAAAAAGTGATTGCCCCATAAGCCTAATAACTGGATGCAGTCAAGCATCTTTTACAGCGTTGTGCAGGAATTTTGACCCACTCTTCTTTGCAGAATTGTTGTAATTCAGCCACATTGAAGGGTTTCTGAGCATTAACCGGCTTTTTAAGGTCGTGCCACAGCACCTCAATCGGATTCAGGTTAGGGCTTAGGTCACTCCAAAGTTTTTTTTAAGCCATTCAGAGGTGGACTTGCTGGTGTGTTTTGGTTACCTTTGTCTATCATTAAATTTTGTTGGATGACCGGAAACATCTAAAGTGTGACAAATATGCAAAACACTAGGAAATCAGTGAGGGGGCAAACACTATTTCACACCACTGTATACTTATATCTGGTTTGATTATGACTGTTTCAGTATCTTGGTCCTGTGTAGTGTCCAGCTCATTTGGCCTTACAAAATATTTAACAATAGCCTGGAAGGCTTTACGACAAATTATTATTCACACTTCCATAAGCATAGTCCCATCTAGCCCGTTTTGGTGTTTTGGATGTAGTTATTTCAACTGCCAGGGAACTTCTATAAACCTCACCAAAACAAAGGCTCGAAACCAAACATAACAAATCAGGCTTCTTCAATTGGATCTTATCAAACGAATAGTTTGTCTAATCACTGCGCAAAGGACAATGAAACACAAAATGTAATCCATCCTCGGCAACACCAACATAAAAAAAGAAATAGACACTGCTTTATATATCTGCCTACTTTAATTGCCAATTGTAAAGTTCTACTTCTTAACTTTTGCATTCGGTGTTAATTAGATTTTTCTGCATTGTAATCATCTTTAATTTGAATGTAATTTCTAAGCGTTGGTTTCCCTCCACCGTTCCTTATATCTTAAGATTTATTTGAAAGTATTTATGTGCCACTTCAAGTTATCTCAACAAACATAATTTAAATTCGGAAACTGAAAATATTGCAGGGACCTCTCTCACCCGACAGTAATTACGTTGACGATGAGAGTTGAAGCTATTCTTCCTCGGGGACCTGAATGTTCAACAGGTCTTACCAACTTACATCTCTGCCTATCTGCTAATTGTCCAGGGTTACAGTGTTTGCCGTGCAGCGAAAGAGGTGCCTCCTTTGGCAGCTAGTCATCTGTTAAAATTTTAGGCTGAGCCCAGCCTTGCATCATTCCAAGTGAGCTCAGTCATGGGGACTGACCCCAACCCCCTCACAAGCCTGACCAAACCCCCCCCCCCCCCCCCCCCCCCCCCAAAAAAAAAAAAAACAGGCTAGATCATGCTCCAGTGCAGCAACTACTAAACCCTGATGATCTTAATCAAGCCTTTGTTGGCAGTTTATGCATTTCTTTCATATCCACACAATGCTCTATATGCATCAGATATCATATCATGATTCATTGCTGGTTAGTGGGCCTGGTCTGTCTGTATCTCATCTTACCGTCTAATATCGTGCCTCTGTGGCGCAACACTGCCTCTATCACCATTTCCTAGACAACACTTCCATCTTCTTTTATGTGCTTTCAGGAAGATGTTTGCATTGTTTTATTGGTGACTGAGTGGCATTTAATTTGCCCTCCGTTGTTTAGAAGAAGCCACATTAAATGGAGCAAGGAGGCAGGGAGTGTGGTTGATCTTGTCCAGCCGTAAAGCTGGATTTATTAGTGGCCTCTTTGTTTGCCCTGGTCTGGAAGACAGCTGGCAACCGCCTATCTATTTGTGGTGAACATCTATTTCATTGTGCAAGGCAGGGAGGTAGTGAGAGGAGCAATTGACATCATCTGCTGGTTCGGGACGGGGTTGAGCGATAGTGATGAATATAATGTGTAAATATGAGAAGAGGGGAAACCAAAGGGTGGTTTTGTTATGGTAATGGTGTTATAGGTACTGATTGAGTAGTGATATGGTGTGTGCGTGCGTGTGTGTGTTCACACATGTAAATGCATTTGTATGAACAGCTGTGTGCACGCTGGTAGCAAGTTTGGTTTTTGTTGTTGCCTCTGCAGCTTTCTAAAATAATTGCTTCACTGCTGCTCATCAGATCGCAATCGGGAGAGCTACATTTTATAACATCGTAATCACTTCACAACAATTAATAGCCTATTTTACTAGTTTCGAGATATCCATCCATCTATTCATCATAATGAGCATTACAACCTGGATCCATAAACTAAGGATGGTTAGACAGAGCATCTTCTTTTCTTTATAAAACAACAGAGATGTCAGCCCAGGCACTCTCTGGGTTCATAAAATCCTTTAATCTTTCATTTATTACAATAAGTTAAGAAGATTATTATTGAACTATGGAAAAACCTCTAGGATAATCCCCTGAAAAAGAAATTTCGGCATGTTTCTCAAACAAACATGGATCTTGTTTAACTGACCTGCCAACCTGGATCGGTTTTCTAAACAAACTACCCAGTTTGGCTTATAAAAAATAAATTAGAAAAAACATTTAGAACATTAGAAAACATTTTAAACACTGACTTATTCCCGCAAACGGCGCATTAATAGGCCAGTTTCTAGGTTTTAGAAGGATCGTTATAGGCTGGGCTCATCTTAAGGAGGCGATGGGTTTGTCAAGACAAAGTTCCCAGCTCTAAGTCTGTTTGGCTAAAGGTTGCCAGCTTAGGCTCAGAGAGAGCGCAAAAAGTT
This sequence comes from Mchenga conophoros, assembly GCF_057382185.1. Lineage (NCBI taxonomy): Eukaryota > Metazoa > Chordata > Actinopteri > Cichliformes > Cichlidae > Mchenga > Mchenga conophoros. Next base: position 13,175,050 of record NC_140537.1, read on the forward strand.
GAGGAAATGACTTATTAGCGCGGTTTTGATATGTCCAGCACTCCGTATTCACCTACAACCGCTCTCTAAAATCTTCTCATCTAGATGAAAACATTCTCATTCAGCCCTCTTTCCTTTCTTCTTTCTCCTTTGCCGAGTCTAATCTTGTAAGCCATTATTTTTCTATTTCCCCTCTCTGTCACTTTGCATTATTTTTGCTGCTGTAATTCCCATTCGTCCCTTCTGGAATCTTCCTGTCCTGCTTTGTCCTCGGGTCTAATCCGGACTTTCTGCCTGTTTTCAGTCCCCGGTCCCCTTTCTCAGTGGGGTTCAGATGGAAAAGCCATGCATGACGCCCCTTCTATGGCAACCACACCTCCACAGGAAGGCAACGCCGACTTTTCGGATGGGCAGAGAAGGCCTTTGAGAAGCTGGCAGCAGAAGTAAATCCTTCTCTAAGGAACAAGGAGAATTAGCAGGGAGCAGTGGACTAGGGATTTAACCCTACCCCTCTCCTTTGAAAGGCACAGTCAGTCCCACTCCTGCGGCTAGCCACAATCAAACAGAGGAGGAGTGGGGAGGTGGCAGCGGAGAACACAAACTCCCTGAATGACACAAGCAGTGGATTGTGGAGGAGCCTAATCCCACTTTAATACCTTTCCAAGTTCAGCTGCTAAAGAATGCTCTTTAAAACAACACCACTGTGTGAGCAGTGAAGGTTGACCAGAGGGAGGCACGCCATTCAACCTCCCTAACATTACCTGATTAGTGGTTTGAGGAACAGGCCGCTGCCAACAGGAGACAGAGAGGGAGATGTAAATGATTATTTTATATATAGAGAGAAAAACATATCAACAGGCGGTATTTAACTGGAAACTGCACCAAGAAAGAGACACCGCTCCCTGCACTGATCTACAGGGATATTAAAGATATCAAAGAAGATGTAGCTGCGACTGAAAATCAGACCTGAACTGATTTAAGTGATCAATTACCACTTTGTCCCTCTAGCTGATCCCAGTGACCAATCACATTAAAGCTTGTATCCACCTAAAATCCACTTTCTGGACGTTGAGCTGCTTTCGGTAACTTGACTCCCAGTGTTGCAGAGGTGAACCAGCATCAGTATAAAAAGACACCACAAAGGGGACCACCAGCGCGACAGTCGCGTCCCGGCTCTCGCCTTTCCTCCTCCCACACCTGAGCGCACAGATCAAGTGATGAGACCCTCCCGTGTGGATCAATGGCTGCATCTCAAGCCAAGAGAACTGTCAATATTTACCCAGGCCTCCCCGGGACGGGACTCATAAATGAAAAGAAGAGGCCATCTCAGCACATACCTCACTCCCGGAGGAATCATTACATCCCTCTTTTTAATCCTGTGTCCACATACCTGTAATCCCTTGTCTGTTCTTTTTTTTTTTCTAAGGATGTCGCTCTCTCTCCGTGACAGATTATCACACTGCTGAGGCTTGTAAGGCTTGCAAGAAAATGCACAAAATGCAGCATCAACAACAGCAGATAGGACCCAACCCCCCAACCCCTCCACACACACACAAAAAGAACAATTATAAAGTGGGCAAAGGCCAGAAACAAGTGAACACTTAAAGTGAGTAAAGTGCAGCTGAGAAACGTCGGCCTCTGTGTCGTTCATCTTCTATCCTTTCTGTTTTTGCAAGCGCTTTGGAGAACTATCCACGCTCCCTTTGAGCAGATTATGGGCAACTTAAAGTGTGACAACATCTTAAGCTCTCACCACATGTTGCCAGTGATTGCCCTTCTACAGACATTACATTTAATGCTTCTGCTGCAGTGATAAGCATCAGGAGGACTGGATGGGATAAAAGGAAACCAGAAGAATAAGAGAGAAGGTTGGAGGGGGGCAGAGGGGATGAGTATGGAGCTGCTTATGCTGCTTGATAATCACGCTACATTTAGCAACACGTGCAATAGTCTCACCTAACTCCCCTTTTGCTATTGAACAACACTCTCAGAGACAGCAGAAGAATTTAGGAAAGAACAGCCAGAGCTATTATGTCACCACAGCCCTTCAAAGACAGAGGGGATGAGGATTATCCCGGCAGCAGCTGTAAGCTATTACTTTGAAGATGGGCTCTCGTGTTTGGGCAGGAAACCTGTGGCCATGCCAATCATGCAGAGGTGAGAGATGAGGCCTGTGAGCCAGGTCAGGAAAGGGCCCTCCGGACGGGATGGAGAAAATGACTTACTGGCTAAAGCTCAAGTCAGTCATTTCACAGACTGCCTGACACAGCTGATGAGCATGTTTCCAGGACTTTTTACTTTCAAGGCAGACTAGTTCACTTAGATTTTTTGGTGGTTATGCTCATTCACATTCTTGCTAATAAGTCTTTTTTTTTCTTCTTTTTTTTTTTACTTTAAAGCGAAGTATGTGAGTAGAACCAGTGTCCAGGCAGACTACATTAGCAGAAATACTACAGCACAAACCAGGATAAAACCAGAGAATATATAAAAGATAGCAGTAGCCTTTGTGACCTCTCCCAGCGAAACATGATATTCGTTGTCTTTTGATCTAATGGGGCTCATAATATAAAAAACAAACGTCGTGATGTATTCAAACACAGCTGCAACTAGCGATTGAGGTGATAAAATCATTGAGGAAGTCTTTCCTTAGGTCATAAATCAAGTGATAAGTAGAGTCCTTTTCTCACTCACTTCCACAGAATCAGACTTCTATTTAAAAACAGTGGAGTTGCCCCCTGCTGGCAATAAGAAAGAATGCAAGTTTGTTGCAAGTTGCCGCTCCACTGGCTTTTCCATCACAGTGAATGAAATGGATATGGAAAAAGTTACTAGCAATAACATTTTACACTGACCAAGGTTTGTAGGTCAGACTCTGATTTCTGTTTAAATGCAGGAGAAGTCAGTTACCTGTGGAAATGGTTAGCTTGGTTCAACCAAATTTAAAATCCACCAAACATGAGTCACAAGGACAGAGCTTATCTGTTTTTGATGCGCTAATGCTACAGTAACATGCTGTAGCCCTGTTTTATCTAATATTTATTTTCTCGTGGATCTCAAAGAATTATCTTGACAAACAGCTAGTGTATCAAACGAAAAGCTTGTTTCTCCTTCACGTTTTCAGATTATATTCTGTCCTGTTTGCTGTCTGAAAAGCACCAAACTAATCCGTCACAGCAGAGACTTTCCAAACTGTTGAACAGCCACTATTTTAGTTTTTTTTTTCACAAGACACGCCTTAATAAGGGATAATTGGCTTTGTAGCAACTGTATCAAGAGCTTTGGCCATAGAAGAAAACATTTGATCCCCAGATGTTTAGCTACATGTGAAAGGGAGGACGGCAAACCTTTTCAACTTCGTCTCAGCATTGTGAAAATTACTTTGCTATGTACATTTACGCTGACCTCTGCACGTGGCAGACACACAAGCCTAAAAATAATCTGAATTTGGCTGATACGAGTGTTTGATTGCTTGCAGAGGGGCCTAATGATAAAAGAAGATTCGAATAAGGGGGAGCCTGTACATTAACACACCATATTTTTGTGTGTAAAGCAGATAAAGTGTCATTGATTCTTTCACCATGAAAGGAGCCTGAAACAAACTTTCGGCCTGCGTGAGCAGTAAAGTGTTAAAAAGTAGTAGCGATGATGCCGTCTGCATAAACAACCTCTGTGGCTGACCTTGTTTCATAGTATCAGCATTTCTCTTTGGAGCATAGATTCATGGAGAGTAATGAAGCCAAATAAAAAGTGCCATGCTTCTGCTCCCAAAGGCCAGCTCCAGTCAGCTCTAAAAGCTGCTTAATCACCATCCCGTGCTTACTACATTAGCATAATAATGGCCTTTAAATTGAGGCTCTTTGTTTTTTAATTAAACTCCCAGCAGGTAAAAGTAAAACACATTAACGGGAAATGTGTACACCACTAATGGCCCAAAGGTGCCTTCTTCATCACGTAGCTCTGGCCACAGGGTTCTGCTTGTTTCCTGCACCGAAGCGCAGCACCGGAGCATGCGAGCTCACAGGGGAGGAATGAGACAAGCTGATTGCACTTGGCATAGCAAAGATAATAGCAGGAAGAGGTGTTCGATGTGTTCGAGTATGCATATATGCACCTGCCCTGCATCTCAGAGGGAGCGTGCGCGATAATAGCTGCTGAACAGAGCTACACTAAATCTGTAAAAAAAAAAAGGCGGATCTTACAGTGAATGTGGAGTCAAATGTTTCCAGGATCATCTATCCCACATGTCCACTATTGTGAAAATAAATACGGCCACTTTATTTCTATGGCAGCATGAGCTCCTATGTGCTGGAATGTACGGCTCCTCAGACGAGTCTCCCCGCACCCCCCCATGACTAGACGGACATCCCAGGCATATCTGTGTGTGAGGCTATACTGCACAGCTGCAAAAAGAAATCCTAACCCTTAAGTCATTATTCAAATGATCTCATTCCATGCGCCGTGCTCTTCACAGATTACGCAAATCCCGAAATACAGTTAAGAGAGAACGTGTTGTTCGAACAGACTGCCTCTAAACATGCAGACCACGTCTCAGTTTTCCTCGACTATGCTCTCGTTGAAAACGAGCGTTTCTGCTGTGTGGTATCAAGCTATATGGCATACGACAGAGTCAGTGCCATGCCGTGTTCAAGCTCTGTCTTGCAGCATCAGTTTACCCAGTGCCTCTCTCCTTTACACCGATCTGCTAATGAGTCACTAGGAAAACAGCGTGGAAATAATCCTCCGCTGCCACACAGGTAGAACAAAGCTCATGGAGTGAAAAGGACAGTGTATTGGGCAGCAGAGGAGGCTAAGTACACATCTAAATACAAGAGTAAGCAGGCGAGCACACACGATGCTGTTTGGACAGCTGGTCTTCCTGAGTATGTAAAATGAGTGCAACATCGCATTTAAGTACGGTTTTTAGAGCTCAGAGCAAACAATATGGTCACACGCCCCCGAGTGACAGTGTCAGTGAAGAAATTATGACACTGGAGATTTGGAGATTTATTCTTTTACTTATTCTTTAAAAACATTTTTTTTTTAAAAGACAGTAATTTAAAAGGCGGTTTATTCCGCCTCCTGTAAGAAGCCATCACTGATAGATTTGACAGCTTTACGACACAGACACGAGAAGCAAGTCTGGACTGCTCCTGCTGAGACACCCGTAAAAATCACTCGCACCCTTTTTGTATATGTTTTAATAGCGCTGTTTGTCCGTCCTCCTTCCAGGCTGATCTGCGTGAGGTGAAGGGGACTATAGTGCTTATGCAGGACTGCGATCGACTGCTGCTTCTGAGGGAGCGAGCAGAACGGCGAGAGCGATGGCTAGTGAGTGTAATGGCTATCAGATGTTATATGACTACAGTTTAGCTTTTTTTTTCTTCGTAAGCAACAGTCAATTTGAAAAAGTTGCAGCAGCGAAAACAATTTGCATCTCACGTCCAGTAAAATAACACAGATTAGATTAAATCATGATGTGCATAATTACAAGAGGTTTGAAACACGGTCTAAGACACTTTACTTTCTTCATTATAAGAAAATAAATGGACTCGGCTTTCAGATTCAGCGCTGGAATGGTTAAAAAACAACATTTGGATTGGAGGGCTTTATAATTACTATTGACCCAGAGGTTCTGGGTCTAAGAAATAAAACAAACAGTAATATGAGGTGTTCAAAAGCACAAGTCTGCAAATATGCAAAGACAGGGTCTGGTGGAGAGCATCGCGCTTCGGCTTCTTTTCTCCGGCTCCTAATCTGTGGGCCTACACAATATTAAGACGGCTTTGGAGCCACTTGTGACCCAGCTGTGCACTAATGAAAAATTCCACAGCTCTGTGCGGAGGCCAGTGGAGCTTGACCCCTTTCCACCCTAAACCAAGCAATGTCCATCTTGAGGAGTTTACTAGGGCTCAAAGATACTAGATTAAAAGGTAGAAAAAGGAGAAAGAGAGACAATCTGGGAAAGTCTAGAAAAAAAAGCCCTTATGTGCTTCCCATCCTTTTCTTCCTCCAGTCTTTAGTATATTGGTGTGGAGTAAAGTGTTTGCCCAGGTTTTAATGGACAGAGATGATCTGGAGATCATTGTGACTGAGGATGGTTGCATAAGGGGGTCTCTGTTTACTTATCAGAGATTCGGCCTAAGCCCAAAATTACTTTGGAGCGAGTGAATGTGAGGCAACCGGGAATTAGACGTCGTTCACAAGATCCGGATCCATGTGTTTGTGATCCCTCTGCCCTTGATTCTCTGTGTCCGCGTCTCAACCGAGACAAAAGTCAGCACCATAGAAACAGATGTCTAAAGAACACCAAACATGAATGAGTCTGCTGACTGCACAAGCATATACAGTGATAGCAAAGATGTTAACTACTTAGAAGGGTCAATAAGCAGTGAGAGTTTTTATAAGGATGTATACATTTTAGGCTTGTCTATCTTTCATTATCTTTTCTGTTTTTTTCCTCCTCCTTTGCATTTATTTATCTGAACTTAAAGATAATTTAAAGAACGCCCACTCATCTGCTTTACGTGCTATCATGTGGCCTCACAGATACACAGACATGCAGATAAGATCTAGGAAAAAAGCCAAGAAATGCAAGGGGGGGGGGGGGGGGGGGAGAGACACAGACAAAAAACACACAATGAAAGGAAGATGGATGAAAATATGGCTCACATAATTTCATAAGAGTGTTTTTTAAAGAGCTAGTTGGGGATTTTAATTACTGTATAACATTGTTCACTGATATCAGAAGACAGTGGCGGCTGAACGATCGCAGCAGGATAGATCAGCAGAGCAGGATCAATAGCAAGCACTTTACCGGTCAACTCAAATTCTCATCAGAACGAATGATAATAATCCTCCTCTCCAGGGGACTCCGAATCATTGATACTCTCAAATTGTCACATACTTTAAAAGATGAGCGCGGTATTCCTTGAGGGAATGGACTGCAGAGCTAAACGTGCGGTGGGATTGAGGTGGCGCAGGGGTGAGAGGAGATAAAAAAGAAAAGAAAGGAAAAAAAAGCAAATGAAAAATAAACATTGTTATTGAAAGACAGGATGCTCTAAGACCCGGGGGCTGCGGATTAGCATTCAGATTAGCATTCAAATAATATATTTGAATTTCTGATCAGCAATCCTCTTCAAAGAGCTAAATCCCAAGATTAGCAGGTGTTATGCTAAAAAGCTGTGTTTTTTTTTTCCTTTTTTTTTTGTGTCGGGAACGTAGCTACACTAGCCAAACAAATATGTCTTTGAGTGTGAAGAGCTGGCATGGATATGGTTGTAACCATGGCGACTGACTGGTAGTTAGGAGCCCTGGAGAAAGCTGCAGTGTTGGAATGTGTCAAACAGACAGAGGGGCGCGCACACACCGCAGAGCAAACCAAAAACCTGCTGTTTCACTAAAGACCATCGGCTACATTATTGAGACCACCTACAAATTCCCAGGAGATTCAGGTCGAGAGCGAAAGAAAGGTCATTTTGCATCATCATATAAATATATTTAGATATATTTTTAAAATATATTCTTTTCCAATTGGTTTGATTTAAGGATGCCTGGTCCAGCCAAGGGAGTCAGATGTGAAAAATGATGAATTCATGCTTGTCTGGTTTCCACAGAAAGATGAACTGAAACAAAATCTGCTATCCTTTTTCCCTAACACATGTCCCTTTATATCACAGTATATAAAGCAGTGTAATGTTACCACAGTTTATGTTATATTTCAAGAGCTACACTATCAGCAGCAATGCAGTTAATAATATTTTCTAAATCTCTGTGGACTTTACATTTGTATAGGCTGAAAGTAGATTGAAATGCCCACTGCACGACTCCCGCGAAAAGACTTTATTTGCTCTGCATAAGGCTACACATATCCACATAACACACGTGACATATTTCACCTCATGTTCATCAGTCAAGTAGGTGAGATGTGTGTTAAAATATGTAAAAAAAAAAAAAAGATAAATGAAACCAAATTCCTCACTGTATGCAAGATGCAAATGTGTGATGTTTTATGACATTACATGCGAAATGTGCACTTAAAATTAAAATAATGTATCCAGAAAAGTGTCAAAGGACAAAATGTAACTAAATTCATTTGAGCTACAGTTAAAAACAAACCTTTAAAGACATGTTTTATGAATACAAAAACATATCAGGACACTGTATAATACATCACAAAGCCTTTATTTTACCGACTACAGTAAAATAACAAACGAGCTGCATATGTAACCGCAGTCACAGAACTTTTTCAGTGTACTATCATAAGTAACTGTCCATGCCGATATGAGAGATTTTGTTAATTTTAGTCATTCTAAGGGTCTAAGTTCCTCTACCAGCCATATAATTAGCCAGTTTACAGCAAACATATTGAAGCAGCTACTTTGAGAATCAGTATGTATACCTGCGTGCAATCCTGCAGTATTAGTCCCTACGCTATTTTCTTTTCTTTCTTTTTTAGCTCTACCTTCCACACAAGATACAAATAACTCTAGAAGAACAATATAGGAATTGTCTGTACAGGCTGCAACATGCGTTGTGTACGTGGGTGTTTGTGTATTTAATCTTGAAAGGGAAATTCTCTCTCCATTGTAGCAGCTAATGTTACTGCGAAACTATTTTGTTCATGACTTAAAGTACTCAAGCATGCATTTTGCCCTGGGAGGTCTGGCAGAGGAGTTGTCTGATGCCCTCACTGCTTCTTTCTGTCTACTTTCCACTGTTTTTTTCCCACACACCCACCCACCCACACACGCACAACAAACATTTCTCTGTCATGTGGTTGGTGGAGTGTAAAATCTCATCTCTCCAGCTGGAAGAGAACCGGTTCTACAAAATTTCCTTTTCTTCACGTGGAGCCTCTAAGGCATGGAACGGAATGGCAAAGCATGGCACGGCACATCTGGTCCTCTCCCTGAACCGACCGGCAGTGTATCTGCATGGCCCCGCGGCGCTTACCTCGAGTCAACTCAGTGGCCTTACCACAGCCTCTTAGTGACTGCATTATGACCCCTAATAGAGCACTGACATGGTTTATTTTCCCTTTGCTTTGGCTCTGGACTCGGCAAATTGACAATGCATTGTGCCGTAGAGCACAGAGCTACAGATGCCTCGACTCGGATGATTCATACATATAAGGCCCGCTTAAACAGCTTGATATGAATTCTCAAGAGAGTATGATGCGCGGCAGCTGTAGTTATGCATATTTGACTGCGAACAAGGCCAATCTCACCGGTGCCCCAGCCACTCATTGTACACCCAATTCGGCTGATATGGATCCTTATTTGTCTTCAGAAGTGATGACAATGTCTCCCGCGACAGTGACACCCGTGGTCAGCCCTCTCAGCATGGAAAAAGGTTTGCATTCACCAACCAATTTTACACTCTCTTTGGGTCCAGGAGTGTCTTTGTGTGCTGGGGAGCAGCCCATTCTCCGTGGCTGCCTGAAAAAAGCAGCTGTTTCTATAACGCTGTGGCAGCACTTTATGTTGCAGAATGATAAATGAAGGGGACGAGGCAGAGCTGAGGTGCAGCTGAAGCATGCAGAAACAATGGCGGAGGAAGACCCGTGCGCTACATGGATATGCTCTGTGCGCCTTTCTCTTTCAGTCTCAACTTCACTCTTGCTTACCCACACACACGCATTCACTCTCTCTCTCTGTAGGTTAGACTCTCGAGCTCAGCCATAGCCAGAGGTTATGAGAGCGTGTTGAAGCAAGGGGGGAGGCTGGGGGGTGGGCTAACAGAACTGACACGTCCCACCAGTCTCCGTACAGACCCAGGGGAGTGGGAGGTCGCGGTCGCTGTCCCACCGGGACCTGTCGCTCCTCTGTCCTCGGGGCAGTCATCTTCCTTTCCGCCACCGACCTAATGACAGAGCCCCGAGGCCTCATCACTCCACCTTCACCCTCCCCTTCCTCCTGCATCCCTCCCTCCACATCTCCTCCCAGCTCCACGCTTCTCTCAGTTCTCCCTGTTGTCCTACCCAGGTGCCTGTCAGAGGGTGCCTGCTCTGCGACTGGTGTAGCTGTCCACATAAAGGAGATCCACCCCTGCTTCCCCCCCGCCACCCACCCTACCCCTTCTTCTCCCCATGGCCCCAGGCTCAGCCTTTCATTTTGAAGTGGCGCGGGCCAGCTCTGCACCAGCCTGGGTCCTCGGCCTGCAGCCTGCACCATTGTTTGGCCTCAGAGAAAGACTATTATTTCAACTCAATTTACTGTGAGTAAACACTGAGTGATAAGGCCCCCTGTCCTATCCTTCACACACACACACACACTTTTTCTGATCCCTCCCTCCCTGACCGTGGGCTGTAATATACGCTGCCAACAAATCACTGCTCTCAGCCCGTTGCTATCACCAGCTTTAGAATGGAGCTTACTAATTCACTTTCCAACACAGATCAGAGGACAGGCCTCATGTGTTTCAGAATATGGCTCCACCACTGAGTGGCATTTAAAAGGACTTGTGGCCCTATGGTGGACTGTTATAAATTTTAAGTAACAGCATTCTCACATCCTTAAGATACCATTCACATGCTAAACCTGAGCTAATCTGGTGTGAATATGCAAAGACATCAGCCGGGAAACAGCGCCGCGACAGTTTATTAAAAGAGAGCGTTTTAATCATTTTTCCACATCGGCGTTATGAAAGACGGCCCGTATGATGTATGGCTCATCGGAATAATCGTGATGGTGGCTTTTTGTGTTTTCTAGACAATGGATGCGGAGCGACTCGCAGCTGCAGGAGTGAGGCGCTGTGGCCAAGTTAACAATATTAGACTCTGCATGCAACTGAAGCAGCAGACTCGACTAAAGGTAAAATTCTTCACAGATAAATGTGAGGCTGGACTGATTTTTTTTTCTGGTGGTGGAGCCTCTTTTGCTTTAAACCTAAAAAAAAAAAAACACCTCACAAAGAGCCCTGTTCTGTTTTTCATTGTTTCACCACAGAAAAGCCCTCAGTCCCTCTTCTGAGTGAGGAACTGTACTATGTCTTAATTATACGGAATTATCAGCCAGCTTTAAATAGCAGTCGTTTGCACTGTCTTCGCCTTATGTGGCTAATACAATTATTGGGAGCCTACTTTATCTTAGGCAGAAAGAGGCTGACACAGTAGCACAAACTAATGCGATAAAAGCTTAGCATATCACGGCTTGATACGAGGATTTTAAAGGTAAGTGTTTATGACAAGGTAATAATGCCTCATGCAAAAGGCTGGCCTGTAAATTGGTTAGTTAGGGCATGATGGATGAGGGGGAGCCTAACCTTATTTCCAATAGAGCCTCTTGATTTCTAGAGCTGAGGATAATGAATTTGATTTAATTACACCATCCCCTCATCTAATTAAGAGTGGGAGAAATCTGACCCTGCGTGTAGTCTTAAAAACAGACACTACTTTGAACCATATGGACGTATCCAAACAAAGGTTGTAATTGAACAATTTTGAGCTAAAAGAATGCTTCTATAAAGAGGCATCACATTAGTCATGACTCCTATTTATCCATCCCGCTTTGCATGAAATAAGAAAACTTAATGAATGAATTGAAAAAAAAAAATATCGCATGAAATAAAAACAAACTACCAGCCCATTAAGAACTGAGATGAGAAGATAGGACTGGGGATCAGGCAACAGCTATAAATGCCCAATTAAAGTAGTGATTCATCATCAGATTATTAATGAAGCTTGTGAGGGTCCTCTGCAGTATTGGTAATGGGCTGGTTGGCCTATCGCTCCCTAAACCCTTTGGGTAGACTTGCTCCTTACACTGCCAAGGTAATCTCTTTAAAGGCCAAGGAGATCCAGCCCACCATTCCCCCAAAGGCACCCTTGTGACGCTCCCACCGCCTTCTATACTCTCACGCTTCACCTCACAAGCTTGACAACTCTCATTATGGCTCCAACTTTTCTAGGCTTCACCTCGGAGAAACAAACTCTCTCAACTTGATCATTCTGACAGTCCCGGTTGTTGTATTTGTCATCCTCCGACTAACTGGAAGTGCTCACAAGAGCCGGGGATCTGAGGAGAAATGATGTAGAGCCTGCCTCACTCAGAGCCGGATTTCCAGAGTCAGCTCTGATTTTCTTGAGGCTCTCATGATGACGATAGGTGTGGGCAACTAAAATATCCTAAATCAGCCATTATTAGCGCCTACAGTATGCTGGAAAACCTTATAGTACTTATCACTGGCAATCTATCACCTAGTGCTCACTTGTAGGCTGAAGAACCAGCTCACAGTATAGAACACCATAGATATTTAGGTAGCCACCACCACAGATCCAATTACCTGTAACACACACTTCAGTTTATCTCACTCCCAGTCATTATCTAAATTGCCAACATATTATTAGGGTACCTGCTTGAGAAGTGTGTGTGTGTGTTTCCTTTTTGTCTCCTAATAGAGCCCAAAGGGAGTGTTGTTTTGCACATAACCCTCTGCAGGCTGTAAAAGAATGGGTTTTTCTAACCGCTGTCCAAAACAAAAGGCACGCAGGAAGCACTTCACCATTATACACCGGCCACAAACCTATCTGTCGTGACATGATGAGTAGTAGAATCAGGAGATTAATTACGTGATTGTAGAAAAAAGAAGCAAAGCTCTCAGTCAGAGAGGTCCCTCATTACGTTACCTCGTCCTCCACAGGAACCCAATTGACTTTAGAGGCAGGCAGCTCCTCCACAGAGGATCTACACTGATTGAGAACTGTGGCAACTATCAACAGTTGATATCTGCATGGCCTCAGAAGCTGTGTCGAGCCAATCAAATTGCAGAGGTGAGGCGAATCATTGGAACAAAATTTGTTAGCTATACAACATTGAGGGTTTTGGGGCCTAAGTGAACTCAGAACAAGCAAATACATCAAAAACCATGGAGCAATTTCATTGCGTGTATATTGATATATATCAGCATGTGTGTGGGGAAGTGTATCACTTTTGACTGCCAACATTCCTCTCATGATCGCCGATATTAATAAAATAGTACTCTCAGAGCAGAGAACCTTCAACTGCAATAATAGAGTGGGCGGTTTCGCCGTTCTATTTCCAGTTGGTGGAAACACCCTCCTTTCTGTGCTGTGTTTTGTTCTCTACGCTGGCACTTATTTAATGAGCAGACCAGCGCCGAGACTGTCACAAGCCCACAAAGGGAGAGCTGAAAGCCAATCGCACTTCACATCATTCAAATCAAGCCCATGCAAGTGAGATGTACTCTTGACACTGGCCGCTCCTCCGAGAGCCATATATGCAATTGCAGAAAAGCTGCGGCTGAAAATGTCTCATCCATAGGGACGCTCACAAGCAATAACACACTATATGAGAGACAGACAGCTAGATTGAATAGAGAGACAGCTAGACAGGCAGAGATCAAGTCCAATCCTGCTCCCGTCATCTGGCTGTGCGTTTCACAGGTCAGGCTTAGTTAATCTAATTCCTGGGCTTTCCCACAAAAAAAAAGAAAGAAAAAAAAACCCAAGTGCCACTCAGGAGAAGTGTCAGGGAGAGAAAGAGAGAGAGAAATAAAGAGAAGGGTTGTGAAGTGGCTGTGGAGAGGGCTGTTGGTGGCGGTGGTGGGCTTGAATAATTATGAATCAGGGAGCTTAACCTTCTGGGGAGTTAATTTGAAGAGCACTGGGGATAGGGGAGTGGGACTCTTTATTTCCCTGGGGTGCCCCTAATGCCATTGTGAGGGAATGGAGAGATCAGGACACGCGGCAATATCGTGTCTGTTAGCCACCATATGACGAGCTGACCCCAGGACCGCGCTCACAATCACACCTGCCGTCATCAGGACTAATTTGTTAAACATATCAATAGTGCTCGGCCGGCCTTTTCTCTGCCGCATCGAACCATTGATTCAGCGTCCGCGCTGAGTGACAACACGCTGCCCCTTGATTTCACTCCCTCCTGTCCACAAACAGACACATTAAATCACCTTACTATCTCTTGGCTGTTTGTTTTGCTTTTATTTGATTATTTTTTAAGGGAATGGGGGAAAATAAAAGTCTGAGGATTAAAGCACAAAATTGGCACTCTTTCAGCAGATTCACAACAGCTAAAGTGCACCTACTAAAATGCGCCTGTTTATGTCCATGACCTTTTTTTAAATTTTGCCTCCACCCTGATGCACAGTAGGCAGGGAGAGACACAAACTAAAGAACAAGGAAAGACAAAGAGGGGATAGAGACACAAACTGAAGGTTAGATAAATCACAGCGTGAAGAAATGATACTTTGCAGCCCTTGGCTCTGTGAGCTGGAATTCTTTTATTTGGAGTGGGGGCCTCTGTCCCAGGCTCTCACTGGGAGAGTCTCCTGTCATGTTTGCAAGCATGGAGGTTGAGAGATTGGCCGACTAGCTAGCTGGCAGAAAGACCCCGTTGTGTGGCTATGGCAGCAGCAGCAGCAGCCTATGGCAGCACAGACGCCGACATCTGGATCCTGTTTGCTCGGAGCACACTCAGACAGGCCTGACTCTGCCAAGGGGAATCTAAGCCCTTTGATTTCTACTCCCATGGCCTGCTCTAATTGTCATCCCTCATTATTTAGTCAAAGGTGGAGGATGAATCATAAACTATTACAGAGAAATGACATTTTCTGCTCCGAGAGAAATCCTCCTTAGTCTCGCTCCCTGTCTCATCTGAGCTGATAAGGACAATGAATTCTATACACGGCTGGAGTACAAACATCTCTCATGTGTGCTTCTGTCATTAAGATCTGGCCGAGGGGGTCTGTGTTCCTCTGAAACTACAAGTGATGCAAGCGGGGAAGTGCAAAAGTCACAATAGATTTGATGACAATTCTCAGTTAGAGACTTGGGGGGGGTGGTAAATTCTTTTTCAAAATAAAAGTCTGTGCAATTGGAGTGATTCCACAAGAACTGTGTCTAAGTTGGTGTATAAAGGTTACACATGTTAAGAGTTTCACCCAAATGATTTTGTCAATCATAGGAAACGCTGGCAGCAATTTATAGCTAGCAGGTAGAGCACATTCATGTTATCTGGAAAAAAAATCACGTAAATATATATAAATGTGACATTTGTAAATAAGTGAGAAAAAAAAATCGGGCAGATTGACAAGAGGGCAAGAGCCGCGCTTGGCCAAAAACAACAGTTTTCTAATCCAATAAAGAAATTTTCAAACACATTTCTTTTTGAGACGTCATTGTCTGAAATGAGATCGAATACTGTATAACAAATATATAATAATCTAATATGCGGTTGCTTTAATCACAGGAACAGCTGAGTCTAGCTAATAATCTGGCCGGTAATGACAGCTATATGTTTCTGTGCACAGCACGGGGCCAAGTGAGAACAAGTTCTGTTGATATAAAATGACTGATAGGGGGAGAGCTACCTTTGATAATTCCCCATGTTTGTTTTGGAAACTCACTGATGTATGACCGTGTCCCACGCTTAAGTGTATTTGACTACAATATGTGCCCTGTTCATTACCTGTGAAGTGGAATGTGTCTTGTGCTTCCGACGACACCAAACGGCGTCTGTTTGTCAGTCAATCAACAGGGACGAAGAACAGTGATAACAGATTGCTAAATTCTAAAGTGAAGCGCTTCTAAGCTCTCCGGTATCAATGTTTTCCTGGGTGAGACCGGGTTTCAGTGCAATGCACAGCTTACTGTACATTTGCAGGAATTCTGAATGAGAGAGATGCATATCAGCCCCCTTCTCGCTTACACTGCTTTGAGTCTTCTTCTTTTTTTTCTTTCCTTTAGAGCCCATCATTCACTCACCATTCACTCACGAGCTAGATGAGCAATTTCTCCTACTGAACGTTAAGCCTGCTATCAGATTAAGTAGTCTCTGATTTCAGCGCTAATTGTGCACGTCCACTTAAGAAGCTGACAGGCTGGCGAATGAGGAGGCTTGCAGGCCTCTGCAGCACGACACTCATCCATCACAGCCTAACCGATTGCATCCCTCTGAAGGCTCAACACGGTAACACCATTAGCGCTACTGCTGGGCATCTAACTAGCACATCACTCACACGGCTACATGCTAACAGCATTACAGCTAATGCTGCCCCCTCTAACTAACACATCCGTCATAGGCCTAGAAATCCTACGGCTCTACAGAAAAGCCGCGGAGCCGCACTGTCTCTCGGAGACAATCACCCACATTATTTTGCCTCGGTTAGTTTTGTTGCTCTGTAGCTAATACCCTCATTTGTCTCAGAAGATGCTGAACGCCACCAAAAGTAAGTTGTTTTGATTCTGTTTCCTTCTGCCCACAACAGATCTAGGCACACGGTTGAACGCGCAGGGCTCTGTGAAGGGAGCCATTCAAATCCGATTATGATTTCATATTTCACACAGACAGTACACCACTAGGATGATTTTTAATTAGGACCCGAATCTGTAAAAAGAATGGGGCACGGAGACAATAAAATGAGGAATGCATTCATCCATGGGATGATTCTCTAGCTTTATTTAAGATCTGTGCCAATGTGCTAACAGCATTAATGAAGTTATAAAGAATTATGAGGGGAAATCAAATTTGCCTCGCCACTTGAGCGCCACTAAAATGCCAAACAATAAACTACCAGATTGCAAATTAGATCAGTAAAAATATCAAACACATTGCGGTGCAGGAAAATCCATAATTGCATTTAGTGCCTGGCCTCTCCTGGGGGAAGAGACACTAAAGATCATCAGCAGGCTACACGGGAGCCGCTATTGACAGAGCGGTAAAAATCGACAGGCTAACTAAATAAACACTCCAGGCTCCATTAAATATTCAAAGGCTGAGATTTGACAGTCTAGCGTGCCTGCCTCTACCCGTTGCCTCCACTGGATTCTCTCTGCAGCACATCTTCTCCCTGTCTCCCTTTCCTCCTGCAACCCACCGCCACCCCCCTTCCACTCGCCCCGCTTCTCTCCCCCACCTCCTCTCCACTGTGACTCCTGACAGCAATAAATGATGCGGTGCCTGAGGGCGCTGCTCCAGTGGGAGACCTGGGAGGATAGAGCAGGAGAGCAAAAGAAATAAAGGGGAGACAGCCTATGACCAATGGCCATTAACCAAGAACTGAGACAGGGCCCTATGACATCCACTGACACCCCACCCCCTCGACACGCTCTCATTCTCCCCCGGCAGACTGGCATCCGCGAACACACTGTTGCAAACGTGATACGCCGCTGCCTCTTCTCCCCGTTTTGTTGTTTATGTTCTGGTAACACAAAGACAGCTGAGCCACAAAGCTCTGTTTACACAGAGCGATAGAAAGGTGGTTTCCTCTTTCAATCTGCAAACTTAATCATAATCAAACAGTTTATCCTGTGTGTTTGAAACAAAACGGGCACCTAAAAGGATGTGAAGAAACCCCTCCAATCGCACAGCGTCTAAACTCTTGCAGCCTCCTGACAAGATCATATGCATTCATCTGCTGTGGCGAGCTGAGCGGGGTTATGCAAATGAGAGATGACAGTGTTATTGTGTGCGGAATATCAATGGAGTAATTACTGTTCCATGTCGGGCTATTGGCCCTCCGCTGCCGCGCCTAGCCAGCGCGCTTCATTTCTCAGCCGCCCTCTCAGGGGAGAGATGAGCGCTGTGCTCTGGAGAGCAGAGCTAATAATGGCAGCTCGGATACAGGCAGGGCTTAGACAAGCCCTCGGGTCCTGAGCCGCAGTGTGCTAAACGTTGCAGGGGTCTCGGGAGAGCCCCTCGGCAAAGATGAAATGATTAAAAAACCACCCAGCCTGACTGACAAGCTGACCGACCACCTATAACTCTTTGTGTGGCGAGTCCAACCATTACTACTCGCTTCAATCATAACAGCAGGTGATCACTTCTGGACATCAGCTGGCTACCTGACAATGATTCTTAGCAAAGAGATTTAGAGAAGAAGAAGACGGAGAAGAAGAAAAAAGGCAATATTGGCAGATGAGTAAGAGAAAATGATCCAAGTAGTGAAGTGCTGCACACAACAAGTTTCACCACGGATTGAAGGGATTTGTAAAGAAAAAAAAGTGATAGAGATAGGTAAATATAAAATCATCCTCTGAGTACTTTGCTTTGATCATAATCATCTGGCCTGGATTCTCTTTAGTGTCTTGGCAGCTGTCCAATGAGCGAGCTCCTCTGGCATGTAAAGTGTCATCAAATTTAAAGCTCAAATTTGCTGGGGTGTTTAACAAAGCCCTCTCCTCGATGCGTGAAAGCGCCGGCCGACTGTAACATGTCAGCGTTGTCATTTTTTACATGTGAGGGGTCGTCTAATAAATAAAAATCGTGAGAGGCCGCGGGTTCACCTGACGGAGGGAAGGCAACGCTAGATAGAAACTTGGGGGGAGAAAAAAAAAAGAAAACACAAAGGCTGGTAGAGACCCCGGAGCTGTGAATTACCATACCAAGCAGGAGGAATGTTTCTCCCACACACACACACCTCTGCGAAGCTGCAACCTAATCACTTTTTTTCTGAAAAAAGAGAGCGAGCAGAGGAGTGAAACCTACAATTGTGAGAGTGTGATTTGTTCAGAGTTTAGCGAAAATACATTTTTAGACGTGAGTTCCACCCAGGACTGGAAATGTAAATGTTTTTTTTTTTACTTGCTGCACATCTTATTCCAGTGTCCCCTAAATTAAACTCAGTACTGACCAAAACATTAGTCTATTTATAGTCAGGTAAATGCTATCATATCAAACTTACTATGCTTTGTTTCCTGAAGTTAATATTCTTGATTCTTGATTCAGCTTGATTCATAACCTGCTCTTATGAATCAAGCTGTACTGATATTAACAGGAGATATTGCAGGGAGAGGACTGCAGTTTTATTCTCAGTCAAAGGGAGGATCCTAATAAAATATTAACAATAAAAAAAATGATGACTCTGAAGCTTAAACCCCCTTCTCCTTCTTTTCCACATTAATAATAATTATACATTCCCTATAGCTTTATTATTTTAACCTAAACACCACATAAAGTCTCATAATCCCCTCAAAATATAACTGCCTGCACCTCCTAGTGCCTGTGTCATGATCTGGGGGTATGTACATACAAAACAGGGACTGAGTGAAAAAAGAGGTTCATGTGCTGCACTTGCACCTTCGCACCATTCATTTCCAGGTCAGGTGCACCTCTCGCCATGTCCAGACACCTCATACATCTTGCAGGCAAGGACCGGCTTATCTCCATACTTATCTTCCCTGTAATAATTCCCACTTAAAGCTTTAGCCGCAAGCAAATGACTCGGCAGGACGAGAATGGCAGGCCCGAGTGGTACACCACTCCCATTCCTTCGAGAGTCTGACAGGTTTCAGTGAGGCAGAAGCTACCAAAGGGAACACAAATAAAGACGTGTCCGTGGCCACTGCAGCAAGTCCTCGCAACACAGCTAAACTCCAAAACCCAGTTTGAATGTGAGCAAGTAAAAAAAAAAAAAAAAAAGCATAAAAAGAAAAACACCCTGTCATTTAACTCCCTATAGGTCTAAAAAAAAGTGATATTTATTTACTTTTACTTTACCCTAAGTATAATCTGGCACTAAAGCGTGCACCGAGGTGGGGGATTCAAGGGGAAGAAATCCAGCTACAACAGTCAACCCAATCAGCCATTCCCCGTCGATGAAAGAAAGAGCCGGAGCCTGCGCTGAGTCACACACAAGGTTCTTGTCTGACGCTAAAATACTCTTCCTCGTAAGACAGGCAGAGGGCTGGTGAGCATTTCCCTCCCAGCATACTCAGAAATTCATAGAGATTGAAAAAGTCAAACACAGTTTTCATCCAATCAGTGTCTCATTTCAATCCCTGGCAAAGAGAAAGAAAATAACCCAAGAGCAATATAAATGGCCAAAAAAGGATCTTATGTATATTTGTGGTGTGAAATCTCAAATGCTTTCCTCTCCTCCACGGTGCAATTGTTCTACAATTTACTCGAGCGGCCTGTTTTTGTTGTGTGTTTTTTTTCCTCAGCAATAAAGAAGAGACTAATAGAAATCTGCCTCTCACTGACATGGTTTCTGCATATCATAAATCTGATTGGATGACTAACCGACTGTTTTGTTTATTATTCTTGTTTCTTCGCTTAATGTTCTTACAGCGAAGCTTTGATCCTGCTAACCTTATGGATTCTCACCATAAACACTTACCTCCTGAAGACGTTTTTATCACGCTGAGGCTCGATGCCAGGCCTCTGCGCGGAAGTACAGCAACAGATAAACTTGACAGTTACCAGCAAGGGCAAAGAGGACAACAGACTCTCTTAGTGAAATGTTTGAAACCTTCTGGTTTCTGCTGATAGCTTTGGATTCTTGTGGACTGTAGATCTGGCGTTAAACGACATCTTGCATGTTTTTGTTCTGTTTTGTTTTTTTAAATCTACCCCACTATGTAAACATGTGACTATCTATACACTTAGCAAAATAACCACAAAACCTCTGGATTGCAAATCACAGCTCCCATGCCCTTCTAGATCAGGGGTGTCAAACATACGGCCTGGGGGCCAAAATTTGCCCATCAAATACTCCAATCTGGCCCACTGGACGGCTTTGAAATATCTGAAGACTTTTCAATTTTAACTGTGTTTTTATACATTTTACAGCTTTTCCTATTGTTAAAAAGCTCCCATTCATACTACAGCAATATCAGTGAGTAATATATAATTAAATAACAGAAGGCTTCTAGGTTTTTTTACTATATACTATAGAACTTTATGACTTTTACTGTGGGTTCACAGTAAAAAAAAAATACTGTCAAAAAAATTCCATTTTATAATTACGGGACAGACAAAACTTTTCTGTAATTTTACACATTTCTTACTTTTTTGTTACATTTTAAACCCAAAGCAGCATTTCTTATCATGCATTAAAATAAATGAAAGACAGTTGTTGAAATTGCACTTCTTCTTTTTGTGTTAGCCCAGGGATTAAATGTGTAATCAAACTTTACACTGATAGTGAAGGGAATTTCACTCGCCCTGCCCACTTAAGATCACAGTGGGTTGTACAATGACTTTGACATCCCTGTTCTAGACCATCAGAACATCCCATTACTCCATTTCCATATCTGACTAGGAAAACCAAATTATATGCCATTTTTGGTAAGATACAGATTTTTTCGTTGTTGAAGCAAGGGTGGGCGTGGGGGGTCATTTTAAACACAAAAGCACACACATTTGAACCCTGCATGTCTGAGCATACATGCAAAAACACAAACCACCCGTGAATACGCAATTGTTGCCAGTGATGTCTCTGTGCGCAGGAGACCACAGGAATTGTTTATCGCTGTAGATCAGAGTAACTAATCAAAAGCAGGCTCTTTCTTCTTGAACCTGTGCGAGGTCGAGATGTTTCCTCATCCCACACTGAGACATGTACGTGCCACGGCATGACCTTCCCCGCTCTTCCTCCCTCACAGTGCCTCGCTGGCTCCCAGCATCAAAGCCAGAGCGACATTAAGACAGCGGCTCTACGTACCTGCTGCAAGTTTATTCATCCCCACCTTTATTCTTAATAATTAGCAGATAATTCATATTTTTCCCCACTTTTCTCTCTCCACCATGAGTTCAAACTATATCGAAGATGCAAACAAATAATTATGGTAAAAAAAAAAGCACAACCAGAGTGAAGGGAAATGTGATTACTCTGCAACGTAAGAGTTTCCATTAGCATTTGCCAAAGTACCATTAAATGTTATGGGCACATCAAGGCCCACAGAGCATGTTGGTCAGCACAGTGGGAGTATGACATCTTACACTGTGCAGGGCCTCATTCTGGACCATGCAGTCAGCTTCAAAAGAATTTAACTGTCAAGACAAACAGTCTGTAGGCTGAAACCACACGGCAAAAAAGCACCACTCACAATGAGATAAATGTTGAACCGGGTTACCCTCGGGGGGGAAAGCACGGCGCTTGAGGTATCATACTTGGTTGTCGCAACATTTCTTCGATATAAACAACAACAAGCTGATCATAATATCCGAGAGAGGCCAAATGCTGTTAACAGACAGAAACAAGCTGACTGCTACAGAAACAACAACGCAGAGCCAAGTCACTGTGATGGAAGTGATAGAGCTCTGTTGCCCATGAGGGATGTTTCAAAGACACTCGAATGCTTGTCAGTGCAGTTTATTACTTCCTTGAAATATCTGTGAAAGAGAAACCATTGAGCAAAAGAAAACTGTTTAAGAGCTGAGAGTGTAAATCTCTTTTAATGCTCCTGATCCCTGTGTTAGTGCCGCTTCCAGAAACCGCTCACTGCTTCTCCTTCCCTACGGTTCCCTCATTACGCATCGTCTAGGAGAAACGGCTACCTCTTCACTTCACCTTCTCAAATATTGCAAACTATAAGCAGTTTTCTAAGTTATAACTGCAGGGCCCGTGTCTGCCAAGAGTCTGTCGCTTGTGCTTAGTTTTTTCTCCCCTCTTTAGTTCTGTGGCTGTTGGTTAAGGGAAGTCATACCGCAAAGCCAAAGTTGTGACATACAGAGGCATGCTGTTGTAGAATAGATATTTTGATACCGCAAGAAGCTCTTAGAGGAAATTCAGATTCTTCTGGATGACTAACAGTCTGAGTCAACATTCTTCAAGGAATCCTGATTTTGCCAAAGAAGTGAATGTTTTGTTTTTTTTTCCTGCAACTTTTCTTGCAGTATGGATAGATTTTGACATGAGTCCTGAAGCCCTCCATCTCTGCCCCAGGTTAGGTTAGTTCCTGGTGGGATGTTTTTGTGTGGAGAGGCCACCTCTCTTTCTTATCTTCCTGTCATCTCTGTGGGACGGCAGGGCACGACTCCTTCTCTGGCTCCAGAACCACAGGCTTCCCCTGGACACCAAACCACCGCTCCCCGCTAGATGTACTCTTTGAGAGGGTGATTGTTTAGGGTGTGTCAGAACTTATTAATGCCAGAATGTGTGAAAAAAACAGAGCCGGGCGAAACAGAATTTGCAAAATACTTTTTTTATGGGTTGCTTCGCTCATTTTAAGTGCCAGCAGAGCTAGGTTTACCACATAAAGCAGAGCAGACGGGCAGAATTTGGACAATTGCGGGGAAGTATGTGAAGGTTAATTTACTCTGTTCGTGACTGACGGCTTACCTAACACCGTCTTTGTGTTTGTGATTTGGTTAACCTCATCCCGCTGATATTTAAGGCTGGATAATATAAATAACACGAAAGAAAATTCATGCACGATTCTGACTTTTGGCTGGAAGTCAGCGTGCATGTGCATAAACACTGTTTCTACTACAAAAGCAGCAGTTATGACTGGTTTTCTGTTCTACTCACACAGCCTGTTAGATGAACTTCAAGATGAACCTGCCCCATTCTAAATATGTTCGTTTGAATTACCTTTAAACTGGATATGTGGTCATTTCAGCAATTTAATTACTGCTTTTACCAAGTATTTTAACCGTTTTTCCATTTTAGCTCCCTATTACGACTTTGCATCCATTAGCATTAGCTTTCCAACCAATTTTATGGTTACCTTTAGCTAACTTTAAAATGATTTAT
Source organism: Mchenga conophoros (assembly GCF_057382185.1). Taxonomy (NCBI): domain Eukaryota; kingdom Metazoa; phylum Chordata; class Actinopteri; order Cichliformes; family Cichlidae; genus Mchenga; species Mchenga conophoros. The sequence goes on from NC_140537.1 coordinate 13,198,486, forward strand.
TCATACCTTTGAGAAATTTGTGCCAGTCATCATCACTGATTCTAGTCATTTGTCCTACAGCAGCCCTTAGATGCAAAACACAACAAAAACACAGATAAAAATAAATAAATAAAAAGAAAAATAAATATCATCAAACTAAAAATCATTGTTTTATTTAAAAATATGTGACTCGGCACAGGAAAAATCTGCCAAAGACAGACTGAGAATCCCAGCTGAGCACAAAAACACCAATGACGCAATCTAGAACAGCTGGAATTTCCAGTATTCCCAGTGTTTGTTGTCTTAACTTTGCTGTCTGGAATATCTGACAAAATTATATACCTGATAATATGTAGTTTAACAAACTGTTTCTGATGCATATACTGTGCCCCACATCTCTGTCTAACAAGGATGCATGCCTGGAGGTGGTTCAACTCGACCAATCCAGGCAGGGAAATTTGCCCCGCCCTCTTCCAATGATACAGGTGAAAGTTAATCAGTTACAAAAGTGCTACAAGTGAATTTGTATCCATTTGCATTATCATCAGACTGCAATGATTCAAACAAATGACATATTTTGATATTTTTAAGCTAAAAAACAACAGAAATGAAATCAGCTTTCTCACATGTTAATCTAGAAATGTTGGCATTTTGGAAAACGCAAGGAAGTAGAAAATAAAAAAGATGAAGCCTTTTGGCATGCCGAAATTTTATTGTTTTTTTTGTTTTTGTTTAGTGAAACAGCCTTGCAATGCAAACATTGTGTAGTTTTGCAAATATCTTTTGTTAGGAAAACAAATTCTTATTCTAAAATGGTATCCTGTGGTCAGTTTTGCACATTGAGGCCACCGTACTTAAGATATGTTTTTTTGTGTTTGTGTTAACATCAAACCTCTATTAAGTATTGATGATTCAGTATGTGGATCTTTTTAATCACTGGATGGACATCACCACCCTACAGCACAATGACATGACAGTATTTTTTTGCCAGGAAAGATGACCCAAGTTGCCCACAGACACAATAATGACGACTAAAATACACGTGAGCACAAGTCTATGTAGTTCCGAGGAGATGGCGAAATTTGAAATGGAGAAAGAGACACAGTGAGAACTACTTATTCCAATGTATAAATTGTGGTGAAGCTAAAACCTATAATAAAATCATGAATGGCTGTGTGTAGATAGACCCTCACATAGACATACTTGTGGGAAACAAGAAAAACATACACAGTGTACTGAGGAGGTGAAACTGCATGCAGCTTGGCGAATGTTAATAAGGATTATGGTTAATGCACTTATAGTATTCGTTCCAATGGCCAAACATGTTTTGCCACTGTCTTTGTGGAGGTTGAAGGTTCTGCCAAGCAACACAAACCTTGATGTTTATGTTGTTAAAAAAAAAAAGGTTTCTCCGAGTCAAATTTAACTAAAAGAGAGTAAAGAAAGTCTGGAACCCTCAAGAGTATTAGATAGAAATTCCTTCTCTGTCAGACAGAACAAGGCTGTAAGTGCCATAATAATTTTTCTAACATGTAAGCCATAAAGCGATGTTGATGCCAGAGAGTGTGCTGTGACCTCTCTAACCTTGTGCATGCTGCCTGGCTTCTGGTTAGTGTAAGCAGCATCCAGCTGAAAGCTACCAGAGGCCTCAAAGTGTATATGTGATGTTTCCAAGGAGAGATGGACCAATTAATCTGATTATAGTCGCAAATCCTCTGACATGTGTAGGCCCATCTGCGACCATGTGTGCTACAGATGTGTGTCCATGTGTGTGGAAGCATGCACGTACCTGTGTGCGTATGAGATAATGGGATGCAAAGACAGAGTGAAGTTAAGAGTCCACGCACAAAACTCGCAGGACTTACACAAAAATCCAGCGCGAACTTATTTTTTTCTTAAATCAGTCTGACAAAAGGGAACGGACCTTTCTGGGAAGAAAATGGTTGCATTGAAGTTGCATCTGTATTCGCATGCATGCCGTGGGTGAGCGGTCATTCTTCGGAAGTCGGAGAGAAACGGTTGAAAGTACCTGAAATCAAATCCTGGGTGAAATGGTAAACCATCTGTCAAAGCTTTTCGTGGTCTGTTTAAAAACACAACACCCGAGCACTTAAACAGCCCCTTTTTCATTGGCAGGGCTATGAATATGCCTATTCTGAGGGTGATGCTTTCATTTTCAAGCCTGAGATCCGAGTCAGTCACAGCTCAACGTATGTTTGTGCCACTGACGGCGGCCTGTGCCGAGGGGCGGGAGGAAGTCGAACGAGGAGCTGACAGACAGGGCCTGATACTGCACTTCCACCACAGGCCAATCCCCAGCTAACCCCTGTGCTGACAGCCAGGATGTAGCACTCATCCACAGGCCACAGCCCAGATTCTGGGGCCCAGGAAAAGGAGAGCTTGGAGAGCAGAGAGAGGGCTGCTCGGCTGATGATAGAGAATTGGGGGGGGGCGTAAGTAGCTGGTGGTTTGGGTGGCATGCACCACTTTTTGCACCTCCAGAGCTGCACGACCAAAAAGGAGAATCCAAAGAGTGGATCGCCTGCCAACAGCATGTCCGGTGATTGGCTGACAGACAGACTCAGGCATGGGATGCGCACGTACAGCTACACACATGCAAGCACTTTCAAACAGGAATACAAAGAAACATCACTAAATGCACTATAGAGCTGGAACCCATCAGATACAATGAGATAAACATTTCACACCACAAACACTCAAAGTGGCATTTTTCTTAAGTCGTAATTTTTCTGGTTTCTTCCCATAATAAAGACTTTGAGTGAAAGCAGCTACGGTTACATGGACATAAAGGAAGGAATTTTAACAGTGTGATGCTACTGATGCTACAAGTCGTTTGCAGCATTCATCTACTATTCACAGTCTGTCTTAAGCTAGATGCAATTAGTTACATGACCTCATCAATAATTCTTTTCTGCAGTATTTGTTGTGAGACAGAAACTTAGAATAACTGAAAGACGAGGGGTCAATAAATATTTCAGTCTCGCTTGGTGCTTTGCAGAAGCACAGTGGATTGATGAGTGCTGAAGGCCGAGAGGCCACCAGTGACCCCGGCTGCACACTGCGAGAGGGCTCCAACTCAGACCCGGCGCTGTCTCTCCAGCTGGGATCACAACACAACGATGGAGCTCTGGTTTCAGATCACAAATCTGGCCTGGGGGCTGGGACAGCGCTCCCCCTGTGATGCTGGGCCTGCAGGGCCAGCGTTAAGGCAGACAGAAACCCTGGGGGGGGTGGTCAGTCAACCCACCTACTCTCAGGAGGAGGCAGCGACAAGCACAGAGGCCAAAGACTGATTGGGGCGGCCTTGGAGCACAGATTTGCTTTTTTAACTGCTGAGTTTGGGTTTGAGCCTCAGCCTACTACAGCTATTTCTGTTCAACGGGGTTTCCAGCGAGCTGCCCCCAGAGGCAAATTTTGCGCATAAATAATGTGCTATGAGGCCAAGAGGTGGAATCAAACAATACCGCGCGCCAGAGGAGGAAAATTTAGATGAATCGAGCAAACAACTCGGCCTTCACCTGCAGCAACGCATTTTTCTTATCGAGGTGGCAATATAGAAATTTCCATTCAGACACAACTAGAAAATCACACGTGCAAAAAAAAAGACAAAGACAACTATCTTATTTTTTTTAAAAAATGTTGTATCCCCTTATCCATCTCTTTCATAGACACCGGATCATTTTTCAGCGCTTTGGAGACATGGAAATTCCCAGGAAGATGTATTGTAGCAACTTTCTGGGAAATATTAATATCCAACCAGCAGAGGAAAGGTAAAGGGAGAAAAGAAGGGATCGGGGGTGTACAGCGGGGGGGTGGGGGGTTACAAACGATCAGTATCACGGCACGGTACCTGATCATAAAACGCCTCGTCTATTCAGCCCTTTCCAACCCACTGTGCACTTTTACCTCCCTGTTTGACACGTTTTTTAAGCAGAACACACTGGCTCTCTCCTAAAGGACAGTGGAGATTTTAATGGGTGCTAAGAGCCCAGAATCATTCCCCCCCCCCCCCCCCACATACACACACACACACACACACACTCCCTTTTCATAACGGCTGCACTGCAGATTCTCCACATCTGCCTTGCCTTACATCGCTTAACCCTGCTCTTACCAAGCCCCCCCATCATCTCTGCCTCCCTCCCGTGTCTCCACTCCCCCATCAGGATCATCCAAATATTTCCCCTCGCTGCTTTTTGAAGCTTCTATAGGTCACGGGACCTCATGCACAAATCATGCTGGCTTGCCGTGGGGGGGCCAGTCAGAGAGGACGGGAGTGAGTCAGACGCATAGAAATCCAATCTGCACTGTTTTCATACGGAGTTATTTTTCTTGCCAAGACAGCCATCACCAATCAGCGGCCGGTTCTAAACAGCAAGTTTAGGGAGCTCTCGCTCTAGATGCCGGTGCTGGCAGCTGATCGCAACCATATTCCCCAGCCACGCCAAGGGGAAGACACGAGGAGTAAATTCAGAGAGCCCTGACAGCCTGCAGTGGTTTAACATGGGGGTTAGCCCCAAATACATAGCTCTGGGTTTATGTTGATGGATGGATAACCAAATCCATTTCACTGTTTGCAATAAAACATAGATGTTAGTTTTTACACTGTGACACCACACTTGCTATGGGTGCTGAATTACGACGTACTGAGAGAGCAAAAAAAATTCAGGAAGCCATCAGTTTTTAAAGGTTGTATTTTTGAGATGCAAGGGAGAGAAAAAAAGGAAAAGCAAAGTCAGATACACAAAGATAATAAAGGATTTATCAGCTGTACGGTGTGTGGGCACAGGAGGTTCAATATCTAATGCAGGATTTTCATAACAGACGATATTGGACAGGCCCTAAAACCATGCCGGTAAACAGGACAGACAGGGGAGGATGAGCCAGTGTGGACCTTCCCTCCCACCTGCAGAGCAAAACCAGTTCAGGGTGAGAGAAGATGCTGGGCAGGAATCTGCAAGTGCTGGTTAAAGTAATCACATTGGTCTCACTGCATCTGATCTGCAGTCTAACAGACTTCCAAACAGTTGAATGAGTAAATAAAGTGCCCCAGGGGACTCCTGCTGGAGATGGATTACCACAAGGGTGCACACACAAAAGGAGCCGAAGCCCCACAACCCGATGTGAGCTGCAGACAAAAGCCTTGCACTGGACCTCGACCAGGGAACTGGCAAACTTTATTAATCTCATCCTAGACTGAACCTCCTGCTACTGGAATTTATGCACTTGTAGGCAGGACTCATGCTTGCTGTGAATCTGAGCAGGTACACGCTCCGTGTGTGTATCTGCTCAGATTCACAGAGATAGGTACACACGCAGGTACGTGTCTGTGTGTATCTATCTCTGATTGTGTGCATAGGTAGGAGAAAATCCCGCGTGTGGTTTGTACTGTGCGCAGATGCTGGTGCAAACTTTGAAACATGCTGTCCTGCAGATGCAAAAATGCGTGCCCCTGTGTGTGAGTGTGTGTCTACTCGAGTGCACAGACCACATAAGATGACTCTCATGCTCACTTGGCTGTGTAGCTCGGGTCTTGAGGGGACTAAGGGCCACGGCATTCTGTAGCCCAATCCCACCCCGGCCCCATTCTTCCCTCTTTCTAGGCCTGACACAAATAAAAGGATTAGGAGCCCCCGTTTCCGTCAGGCCCTCCATTCAAAACAAAGCTCCGACCAGCTTAGTGTCACACTTAATGATAAAAGTGCAAATCTCTGTCAGTCACTTTGGGCAGGAATACCGGTATTTGGGGGCTAATCTCATTTGATGAAGATTAAAAGGGTTAAAAAGAAGACAATGAAATGTGTTATGATGCATCTGTGCAAATAAATAAATAAAAATAAATAAATAAATCTACACTGCTGTAATTCAAAGGACCAACATAACATGACGAGGTGCTGAAATGTGTCTTTTACAACGCAGTGTGAATGAGAGGCAGTGGATCTTGCTTAGATTAAAGACAAAAGACAGAAAGGGGCTGAGAGAGAGGAAGCAAGTGCCCATGCACATGCGCCCACACCCTCACAAAAAAAAACAAAAAAACGTGGGGTGTATGTAGACAAACACACTGCTCTGCCCATTCCCATGTAGAGCTAGAATGTGTGACGTGAGTGTGAGAGTAAGCCTTGGGCACACAACAGTCTGAATGCAGCACTTGCCACTATGATGCCAGTCCTCTCTAGTGTATCTGTGAAAAGCCTACGTGTTGGAAAAACATTCCAGAGTGGGATCACATATACACAGTTGGGGCCAGCGGCAATATCACGAGCCAGCAGCAGAGGCCATGTCTCAATTTCTCATGCCCGTTCGACCTGCCAGCCTGAAGGAACAAGTGTGGCCTATTTCCAGGCTATAAAACCAGACAAAAGATGAAAAGATCTGAAATGTAATCAGAAGTGTTGCTAATAATTAGGAACTGTCACCCTCTCAGTGGCACGTGGAAAACGATGCGTCCTTTAAAAATAAGTCATTATAGTAGCTGCAAAAATCCGGCTACTGAAAATGCTTGCTGTCCTGATTTAAACATGTAATCTGGGAAATCAAAATTGAAAACATTTGCTGAGCGTGTGTATTTTTTCGGCTGGCTACTTTAAGGAGGCCATTACAGTATTTCACTGATTTAGCCAAAATCTAATTTGTAAATTGCATTTAATGGTTTGTGGTTGTCGTACTTTTTGTTATGAAGAGTTGTCACGCTGTGAAAATAAACCTGAAGGCCCGAGGACTTGGAACCGGTAATGAAAATCCCTGCATCGCCGAGTCGAGGGCTTTCTCTCGACCGTCGCTGATTAGCATTCCCGACTGACTGACATGTCCCACTGGCTGCCTAACTGCTGGCTTTAGGAGATGAGGTTAAATTGTGGCTACCAACAAATTGCACGCCTGAGTTCCTCTGCACCCCTCTGCTATCATCCAGTGTAATGTGAGCACACCAGGCAGATCCCTCTGCAGATCCTTCTCCTCCCCTGCACAACAGCCCCCCCACACAAAGCCACAGAGACCTCTTTCCACATCCCTTGCCACCAGTCTGGCCTCTAAAGTGGTGATGGGCATTACCGTGGCTGAGCCTCTGTGGCTTCCCATAGCGTCCTGCAAAGTGCTTTGTGCTCCAACTGTTGCTACACACACACACACACATACACACACACTACTCATCCCCTGCACCCAGGGAGGACTAAAACACTGGGGGGAAATGCCTTTAGAAACAGGAAGATCAATGACATCACTCGATTTGATAACAAAATACTTGAACTTGATATTTACTGATAATGTCAGAAAGCCACTGGCAGACAAAGCCAGTGAACTCTTTATGGATGTAACTTAAAAACGTACAACACCTTTGTTTTTTAACATGTAGAGCTCACGGAAAAATTAAATATCACACTTTATGGGAACTAGAAAGGACAACAAAAGAAGAAGAAAAAACCCACAGATGCTGGTAGTGATGCAAATAAACACACTTTAACAGGTCTTTTTAATGGTCTAAATGTGTTTCGGGGGCGGGGTGGGGTGCACATTTAGTAAACCATGAGATGACAGATGATGCATCCTAGTATGCTGCTGGGACAGGCCGAGCCATGTTGACATAAAACCCAATACTTCCTTGCAGAGGAACGGCCAGCTTCAGCTAGCTCCTTGCCGAGCACTAAAAAATCCCAGCAAGCTGAAGCAATATTATCCAGTTTTGTGTTTCTAACATTAGAATTGTCTCTCCGTAGAGGTCCTCTCTTATTTACCCAAGAGCAGCAGCTAAAGACACATTTTTATCCTTTTTAGGCAGAATTAAGGAATAGAAAGTTAAGGAAGCCTTCCACACACAAAAAACAGTAATACACACTCGCATCTGCCTGCAGAGCTGCCTGTGAAGCACTTTAAAATACACAAGGACAGTCTTTAACTGCAAAACTACCCAGCTGCGCTGGCAGCACAAAAAATTATTTTTATTTCTTTATTTTTTAAATGTTTGCTATCCATATAGTGAGTGTTCACAAGTGCCAGGCCACACGGGAGTGTCCTTGTGAGTGTAAAACACACACACGCACACAAAATGGGTGAGCTAACACAGAAACCCAGCCGTCAGCATCTATCCGGCACACACACACACACACACACACTGCTGCCGCTGCTGCGTCCCAAGCACGGCTAATTAAAAAACAACAATTTCACAGGAGGGCGCTCCAAACTGTTCTAAAAAGCACCTCTCAGCACACCGGGGGATCGTCCTGGAATACATGGGAGGTAAGACCAGTTTTGGGAGCTCTTCTTTTATGGCTTCATCACCGCTGTGTTTTTCTACTGCTCATACTACCGTGACCTGAATTAAATTTAGCCTCCAGCACGTGAGGTAAAAGATTAAAAAAAAAGAAATATGCAGGCTGATGTATTTGGATGGCTTACAAATGGAACATTTTAAAATAACATGTTGCTAGACAATAAAAGTTTATAGAGCATGAGGAAAAAAAAATCCACTATGAAATGAGAGCTTTTTATGCATCAGCGGCACCCAAAAGTAGGCGGCGTGGTGTATAATATAGTTAGTTAATGTTATGTTTTGTAGATGGAGCCTATAGCAGTTTCTAACAAGACAGTCCATTACAGGGGTGTTGTCCAACACTTGGGTTCAAATGATAAGCCTTATTACACGGCTGCTTTCAAAGCATCTGCTCGGCTAGAAGAAAAGCCCCCCCCCCCCTTGGGGAAAAGATCTCTCTCTTTCTAATGATGTATAATTGACCTCCGAACACCAGGGCACAACAAACTCGGTCGGATTGGCCCGATTCCACACTACCTTTCACATACCGCGTGTCTCGTTTGAGCTTGTTGCTCCTCCACGACTACACCTCTCGTCCAACTGACAGCTCTTTGCCCTCAAAATATTCTTACCGTAAATACATTACATTTGATTTTTCATTTTACCTCACATGGCGACAGCCTCTTTAGGACTCTTAATACCATCAAAAATATTCCTCATTCAAAAGAAATAACAAAACAGATAATGGCGAGCACAGGTCAGTTACACACACTCGTGCATACACTCTCAAAGCCAACATATGGGAAAAAGACTAATAAAATCCAATCTTGTTACTATATAATTGCACTATATGGAGCAGGTTGTGTTGAACTGGGTTGGTGGGAGTTTTAATAATACAGTACACAATTGTTTTCCCCTGTCTGCACTTAAACCTGTTCCAAAGGTGTGAAAAAAGACTGCTTGCCAATTCCTTGATTTATTATAGCTAGTGAGAGCTGATTACGGGGCATGAATCAGTTGCTGTAGGAATGTTATTAGGCACGTAGACCTCTGTATGGCTAGGAGCTCTCTTCGCAGCCCAAAGCAGTTTGTGGGCTGAGAAATGCATCTTAAATGGATGTCATAAAAGTCAAAAAGGTGCCAATTACATCTTTAAGTATCCCATCAATGCAAATGGAATAAACAACGTTAAAAAAAAGAAAAAGAAAAAAAAGGCAGGGACTATACTTGTGTCGGTGTCGGTGTCAAAGACCAAAACCAAACCTGGGAGGAGTTAAAACAAACAAACAAACAAACAAAAAAGGAGGTGGGAGAAGAATAAAAGACGTGATGAATAATAGTGTGTGAGAGCAGGACGGCACCCAGCAGGTTGTTGCGTTTGGCTGCAGTGATCAGCTTTGCCACACAAGCTCACCAGGCAGAGAGGGAAAAAGAGGGAAATGGTCAGCTATATTCCAAATATGGTTCCTCAAGAGCATATCAGAAACTAAACGACACTATCAGGCAGGCAGACAGAGCCTGCCAGTCTTGGCACGTCTGTCTTTATCTCTTCTTTTTACACACACCGAATTCATTTCAGAAATTCTCCAAATGGACAACGCTGAAGCAGGCATGAGAAAGAGATCCCTTCTCCCTCTCTCTCTCCCTCTCGCTCCCTGCCGGACTGTCTCAACTTCCAGGCACCTCTGAGCCGTGACGCCGTGACTCTGGTATCCCCTAGTTACTGCTATGAATTTTCCATTGTTATCAGCCGACTACACTCCTGTCACAGAGCTGGATGAATGGCACGCATGGCAATAGATGTAACTCTTTGTTGCTTGCACGGTATCTAACAGAGAGCCATAATGTCCCGGTAATCGAAGTAGAATTGTTAAAAAGGCCGGACACAAAAAGCTGAAAATTTAGTGACAAGCATGAAAAGCGCTCATGCAATGAGAAACACAGGCCACCCCAGGGTCCTCATAGGCCAAACAGCAACCCTCACTATTGTAATACTTGTGTTATTTAAGCTCACTATTTGCTTCCCTATATCTGCCATCTCTGCTGGTTTGTTATAATTTACTGATTCCATTCACTAATTTATTCTGCTTCACAGTGAATGCTCGTCCTGCTTTAAGTGTTTGCATGGGAAAAATTTAACACCTGCAATTTAACTTACATTTTTTAAAATGATTTCTGTCTTATGCCTGAATTAAAACATAAAGCTATTGTAGCTTTTAATTAAAAAAAACAATGGGACAATTCCTTGTAGTTTTAAGACTGTACTAGTCTAATTGCACAAAAAATAAATACAATTCTCCTTTGTTTTAAAATATATATATATGAGCATTAGCTGTAATAATAATTATGGTGTTTTATTTTCTCAAGCAAATGTCCAGATGAACAATCTGCACTCAGTCTGCTGATGTAATGCCGCAGTATAGCAATTTAACTTACAGCCATTTTTTTTATTGTAATCATTATTATTATTATTATTATCATTATTGTTTAGATATTTGGAAAAGCTGAAAATTTAATGACTACACCAGATTTATACATACATTTATATATAATTTTATCTATGCACTTCGAATCGCGCTTTTGCACATGGCCGAACTTTTAATTATAACCTCAGCTTTGCAGGTTGGTGTAATTCTGTGCAATATTTTGCGCATATTGCTTTTCAATAAACTGTTAAATGCCTGCCACGCATTTCTAATAAACCAAATACGAATAAGAAGAGTTGGAATAACTTAAAACGGTAATAATGATATTATTATTATATTATTATTTTAACTAGTAAAATCTGATTACATCAATGAAAAAAAAGTGATTTAAAGAATGAAGGAGCTGATCGGAAAATAAATCGTAAGAGCGCCGTAGTCTCAGACTACGTTTTCCATATTTGAAAAACTCTGATGCGGCTGCTGGTAAAGTGAAAATGTATGACAATAAGCGGAAAAAATAAAAATCAAGACTGCACCACGCCTGCATATTCTCGGGCCTGAGTGGGATCGCATCTTTTTGCTATAAATGCATCCGCTGCGAAGAGACAAACGTGGAAATATCGTGGGCCAGTGTGACAATAATAAAGCCAAGTACACGACAATAATATATGACCGCTAATGCGAGCAGCCCGAGTGCGAGTCTGAGCACTCTTATAATATTAAATATATATATTTTTTTTTCTTAACAACGAAAAGACATTTGGTTTAATTCCGTTTTCTCTTTTTTAAATATGCATTTTACATGAAGTAAATATAAACCAACGGAGGAAGAAGCGATGGCAACAGGTTAGTTTAAGTCTCCTTATTTCCACGGTTACATCTTTTTAAAAATTCAAATAGCATTTCATACTACAGCTGAATGACGTTTCAGGTGCACTTTTGCGCACAGGAGGCCTCTGGGTCAGGTCAACAGAAACCACCCAATGTACCCATTTTTGAAAAAAATGATTTTAAAAAAATCACTGAATCACCAAAACAATGCGAATAAATGCACACAAAGAGAGAGAGGGAGAGGGAGAAAGTGAGACAGAGAGGGAGGGAAAGCGAAAAGTCCTTCCCGGAAACTGTGCTTACTGTTGGTAGTCGTGTTTGCAGTAAAGTTTCCTTTCTCTGAAGTAACAGCTGTTGGTGAGGGGCTGTTGACACACGGTGCACTGCAAACACTCTTCATGCCACGAGGAATCGTTGACTCTCATCAAGAAGCGGTCGGAGATGGGACGCTGGCATCCTTCACACACGGATCTGTGATGACATTCAGTCCCTGGGAAAAGGCACAAGAGTTTCCCGTCAGAAAGAAAGGAAATAGGCCTGAATCAAGGACTGCAATAAGTGATAACTGATAAAAGCCCCCAAATCACTTCAGATTTTGCCAGTCTGTTTGAAGAAATCCGCTGAGGTTTAAGATATTATTATAAAGGAAACAGGGTTGTAATTGGTTTTATTTACTCTTCATATAAGGCCCGAATTACGCCATCATCCAGACTGCAACAATAATAGTAATATATAGAGAGAGACATTTTTTAAAGGGGCTATTTCTCTTTATCTGGATCTGTTATTATATCCATTTGCACACATGAGTGCGACCTTTCGTCGATTTTGCATACTTTTGAACTGATATCAGGAAATAAACAGCAGTGTGGGCGCATGCAGAGAAAAGAAAATGAAATATTATAATGACATCCAAACACAAGCGAGCGTTTGATCGCGCAGATCACAGTAATTTACACAACAGAAAAAGAAGACTCACCGAGCATAACTCCGAGTGTGGCTTGTCCCGATCGCAGGGGGTGATCTTCTATTTTAATGCCGTCTAGCATGATGCACGTCTCGGACTGTTCACCCGCGGAGAGGCGCTCCAGTGACACCAGACCTGTTGCAATATCCATAAGAATACGGTCAGACGTGACACGAAAATCCCGGGCACACAGTGCTGATCGGAGGGGGAAAAATGCTGTGTAGGAAGCCGTCTGAGATCCGTGTGGGATACAGCCTGCAGCTCGGAGGAGGAAAGGGGAAAATAAACTAAACTGTGAGGAGGAAAAACTCGACTTTGTGCTCGCAATGGCTAAAAGGTAAAGGCAGTTAAAAGCTGGCTATGTAAATCCCTGATGTGTCAGAGAAGCGTGCAGGAAGACAAAGCTAATAAGAAACTGTGGAAACTCTGAACAGTCACCTGTTATGATAAGAGGACCGAGGAAGCTTTATCTTCTCGCCCCTAAGCCGACGGGAGAAGTCTGGAAAAATGTCTTCACGGGATTACAGTCTCGCCAAGGAAAAAAGCGCAGAAGTAAAAGTTGAGAACAAATCCAAAGATAGTATAGTATGTGTGTGTGTGTGTGTGTGTGTGCGTGTGTGTATGAGTGTGTGTGTGTAGGATGTCCCGGCAGTAACTCTTTGGAAGTAACAGAGACGGTTGGTTGGTTGTGCCCCTGTCGCTGCAAAAGTCTGAGATCGAGATTGAAGCGAGTAGATCCTCCCACTCCTGCATGCATGGCTACACTTTTTTTTTCAGCCCTCCATTCACTGCTATTGGGATGCTATTGGAGCAGAGTACAGTGAGCTCCACACAGTCCAATAACAACACACAGACAGGCAACCTAAAGCAGACAGCCCAAAGTGATATTTTACTGAGGCCTGACCTGCCATCATAGCAATAATAACAACAACAACAACAATAATAATACAGATAATAACACAATTGAAGTATTATTACATTGTGTGGTGGATTAAATAATGCGCCTTTTTGATGCCATAAAATGCCCTCCGTGGACTCAGTGGACATTTGTTATATACTGTGAAAAAAAATGCATATGAATTTAGGCAGTGTGTGTATGTGTGTGCTTGTGTTTCCACGCTCTTTTGTGTATTGTCTCCAGTGGAAGCTGCTGTTGCCTTTCAGCTGATGCACCTGGCGATCAGTGGCGATAACAGCGGGCTGTCCGGCACGGAGGTCGCCTCTGCCAACCACAGCTATTCATCTTAAGGAAGGTCAGAGAGGAAAAATAATAAATAAATAAATAATAACTGACACGATCTTCCTGACAATAAATACAACCTTCTTATTTAAGAACTGATCTTTATTTTACTTTTATTATTATTAATATTATTATTTAATGTGAGGATCCCACAGCAAAACAAAACAAACCCCCATATTACAAATACTTGAAATTATCAGTTAAAAAAAAATCCACGTGCTTTTTAAGGTACATTAATAAAAACCCATGAATTCAGATTTCACAAATAGAAAAAAAATCAGACATTATCAGAAAAAAAATCCAAGGTGCGATCAAGATGTTTAAAAATCTGCGGAGGGGTACCCTAATGCACTGAGGCCTGCCTGAAATTACAGGGCTGCTAATGAGATCGTCCACTGTGTCCCGTGACACGCTGCGTGGCACAATGTAATATACTTCTATAGCTACACACCCCGGGTAGGCAAAAAAAAGAGTGGACACATGGAGAAGGCCGGGGAACAGTAAATATTATATTATAGTAAATATTATATTTATATTATACTGGGGTGAGCTATAGCTTTTTGTGGACTTTATTTAAAGTGTCATAACGGTTCCACGTAATAATAATAATAACAATATATTTTTAAGTAAACTGTGCAAATAAACAGGTATTTGTTTTTACATAATTTAATGCAATATTTCCTCTCCGGAAAAAAAAATCATATGTCAGTATATCACATCTCCACAGCCAGTGTTTACCTTCAGTCCAAAGGCCTGCTGTGTGTTGTTTCTTACAGCCTTTGTGAAGCATCAAGGCGATGACCTGTAGCCCAGTTTGGTGAAACAGAGAAGAGATTGTTGGCGTTGCCCTCTGCTGTTCAACAAGAGAACAGCTGCCGATCACTAAAACACAGGCGCAGAGAGGAGATTTCACCAACAGTGGCAGTTTTAGATGGATTTAACCATCGCAGAAATGTTTACAGCACACCGAAATCTAATATAAATATTTAAATTCGTTGCATTTCTCATCGGAGGACTCGTGTTCTTGCTAAAATGAGGACATACCTGCCACTCATGAAGTCATCCACCCCCGGTTTGCTTGGTTTCCTTCCAGCGCTTCTATCAACATGGGGTCAATTACCTCCGCCCACTATATTGGATTATCTTACCACTAAGCAGCATTAGGAGCGGAGGACTACCAATACAATATAATCAATACATTTAAAGAAAAGGAAAGGAAGAAAAGCATGTGATACCTCTCCTCCCTCCATTCATTTAGCAGTTATCGGCCAGGTCACTCGCGTGAATGAGGACATCAAACATTCATTCAATAAATCAATCCGCCGACTTTCAGCCTGCGGTGTTTTAATGAGGCACTACATGACAAGCCCTCCCTCGCCTTCCAGGGCGGAAAAAAACGTTGCAGCAGGTGTGCAGAACAGAAAGCAATGGTCCCTAAAGTTAGGCAATTTACTTTAAGCTAAGCAGAACTGTTACGTCCATCGGAAAGGTAAGAGATCATTATAATGCGCCCTCAGAGAGGCTAACGTTCCTGCAGGAGTTCGCTGTAATTCTGGTTTCAGGCTTCACTTAATAATTCTGAAAGTAAAAACATTAAAATAAATAAATAATAATTTTAATAATAATTTTCATTTCAATTGGGGAAGTAGCAAAAACGTGATTCCACACTGGAATTATCGCGGAAGGAAAGTTTTTTTTCTTCTTTGAAGCAAAATAAAACTGCGGTTTTTGCGCAAACTTTTGCCTTCTTTAAAGTCAAACTTTTCAATTTCATTAAGGCAGAATTTAAAAAATATATATAAGGAAAGTGCATAAGGAAGAAAGGAAATAAATACAGCCCACTCGCAGGAGTAAAATTAATGTATCATAATTAATCAGTGTAGGCCGATTAAAAAAAAGAGAAGAGAAAGCCTACTGCAGGAAAGGGAACGAAATAATTACGATAATTTCATTAAATTAAAACACCGTTTTAAATTTAATAAAACTGAAATATGGGCACAAAAAATACGGACAATCGTTCTGCTTTAATTACATTTACACTGCGGTGTGTTTTTGGGAGGCGCTCACAATTCATTCAGTTTCCAGCTCAGAGGATAACTCCAGCAGTGCCCGGCCTGCTCTGCTTAAACCCGGAGGCTACAATCAATGCAGCGACGCAAAGTCTCACCTTTAAAACGTAAAACTATAATCCATATCACCCCGCATGTGTGGGCCGGTAATACTGCGCTGCACCTCATCTAATCCCCCCTTTTCTTTACCATTATAGGCTCATTTATACTAAAACGCTCATATTATTAATTATTCCTAAAACAAAGCTCGCCGATAAGATTTTTTTTTCTTTAGAAAAATAAATAAAACACCTCAGCGAAATTGGGACGAGCATTTCACATCCTCAGAGGTAGCAAACCAAAGCCATAATGGCTCCCTAAATTGCAGGGCTTGAAGACTTTGATAGTTAACTCACTTTGATCTTTTAATGAGTCTAAGCTCTCCACGATGCCCCCTTTTTTTTAAACTCGAATGAAAAAAAAAACGCTCACACACACACTTCCTTTATTTTTTTGTTGTTGCTGCCGATCTGCACTTCAACACCTACAAAACCTTCACATTGAGCAGCAGCGGGCAGTTTCTGAGCCTAGAGAGATTCAGCGAACTTGGGGAAGAAATGTGTCATATTCTTCTTTTGTCTTTTTGGCCATTACTGTGGCTGTGACAGAGTTTCAGAGGGAGATCACTTAAAAAAAATGTTGTTTTTTCTCCCCATCAAGTCAACGGACAGGCTGAGCCTCGTGGATCAACAGGGAGGATTATTATAAAGGTTTGAGCGTCAATTTCCGATCAATCAGCGGTAAATTAATTTGGGATACTGAATGTTTTCTGCACTTCTTCGTTGGTTTCACGGGCTAAAAAAATTCATGCAGCTATAATGTGATTTCAGACAGTGAACAGTCAGTGAACCACTGCAACAACAAACAGTGAGACAGCCCAGGGCCCCATCGGCCTGTGAGAGCCGGGATATAGGACTACTAAATTTACCTCGCTTTTAAATATTTATTTAGTTATTTATTTGTATTTTACATGCCATTATTTTAAATACTATTCTTCAAATCGTTGGTGTAGTTACATAAATGTTACCATGCAGGATAACAAAGGAGTCATTTGAACTGTCTTTCTACCCACTCTGTCACATTTTCCCGCTTTTTACTCCACATTGAACCACACGGCCTTTCTTATTTTATTGAGGCAGCCCCGCCATCACCACCACCCCCAAAAAATGATAGCCCAGTGCAGGATAATCCCAGCTCCCCGAGGATTAAGCCAAAGTATAATACAGCACTGTCAACTCATGGCTAGATTTGTTTATGTTATGATTTATTGAATTCTGCTTTTTTTCTCTTCCTCCTCCACTGACAAATTTATTGAGTTCCTGACAAATGGCCTGACAGGCCCGCGTGGCAGCAAGCTGACATACAACTTTTTTTTCTTTCTTTCTTAAAAAAACCCCCCAAAAAAACAAAAAACTACGGTAGAAATCTGTTTACCTGCGTTTAGGCTACATTTGCTATGACGCAGTGAGCAAATTAAAGCTGTAATCGAATTAAGCTAATATGTAAAAAATATAGTCCCACTTTCTAGCCACACGCGTATACCTGTAGCACTTCTAATGATGTACTGGATGTAATTTTTATGAACAGTAATTCAAAGTTGAGATTATTACTATCTGTATTTGTCTACATTTCCTAAAATAGGAAGCAAATCTTGTGAAAAGTACGCTGCTAGCCAAAAAGCGTCGTTTAAGAACGTTTTAATAAGTCACCGTCATTTTTAAGGCGCACTTACACGCAGCGCTGTCGGTTTTCGTGACGGACCGGCTCATCTGATGACAGTGATCCACGATCGAGTCAGATTTATGCACCTGGTCTCCTGACTCAGTCCGGACACATATTAATTCACAGCTATAAGGCGACGCTGGAGAGAGAGCCACAATACACACTATCCCAATGACAACAGCACCCCTTGCTGGACAAAACTAACAAGTACAACAGTGGCTGCTCATCCACGGCAACGTTTTATCGTCTCTTAAAGGTACATTAACACGAGAACGCAAAAGAACAGGTTAATACACATTATTTATTTATGTACTGTAAATACACTACAGTAATAAAAGATAATGTGATGTAATGTTTTCTGTAAAACCAAGTGAGCACAGCGTTTTAATTTTGCTTTAACTAATTTTGTTATTACTGTGTCTGGCTTTCAGTGAAGTATATACATATAGTTTTTATTTATTTATTTATTTATTTATTTATTTAACTTTATGTTTGTCCTACAAGAACTCTCACCCGTATACTCTATTCTATTTATGCATTTATTTACTTATTATGGGCGTCCAAAATGTTTAAAAAGTCCTTGCTTTAATTCTTACAAAGAAATTTAAATGTATAGTTCAATGTCCGTACTTCTAATAATAAAATTACAATGTCTTATATTATTATTTCTGCATTTCTTTTGTTTCTATCAATTATATATATATATATATATATATATATATATATATATATATATATATATATATATATATATGTGTGTGTGTGTGTGTATATATATATATATATATATATATATATATATATATATATATATATATATATATATATATATATATATATATATATATTATATAACATCATCATTTTAAAAACAAATCTAAAATATATTATTCAGTTCAGTCTGAATAAAAAACATGTAACTTATAACTATAACTATATAACTATAACAGCAAAGAAAGCCAGCTGTTTTTTTGTTTGTTTTAACAATAAATATAATTTTTTAAACTATTTTACTACTTATATATTATAAATAAGTACTGAAAGCATGTTTCTTATTGTATTATTACCATATTATTGTATTATTTGTGTTTTATGCATTACTTTTCAAATTTTGCCTCATCCTACATATTGTTTTGATAGAGTTTTTGTTTGTATTATTCAATCACAGTTCACGAGACACAACAAAAAGCATGCACACCTTCTGTGTACTTTTGCAGAAGTCAAGGACCTCTCACTTGCGAGTTAATGTCGCACCGAGCATTTAATTACCAAAGCAAAAATGGCAATCTTCTCTAAAGATTAAGAGTATAATAGGAGCATATAACTATATGTAATTAATTCATGAATTTACATAAAGTTATTGAATTATTTCCATTAAAATTTCTGTGATCATCTTTTTCTTTTCTAAATATAATTAATATATATTTTTTTTAAACTTATTGTAATTTGGCTGCATTGATGCCAAAGTAAAGAAGAAAATAAACGTTTCCTTTCAACATCAATATAATTACTATCACTTGCACATCATAGATTCATAGTTTTTCTTCTTTTCTTTTACAAAAATGCAAATTGAATAAGGCCTCTTCTGCACTGGGTTATGCAAAATAATAAAAAACAAATATCAAAATGTTTCATGAAAGCCTAATGATTACTTTTCATTTTCGAACGGATTACCTCCAAAACATTTTAAAAGGCTGGTCAAAGTTGGACCACAGATGGCAACAGATGAACATTATGAAGCCCAGCAATAACAACATCTTTCTATTCTGTGATGTGGGGATCTCCCTCTTCCCTTTCTGTTTAACTTCACACACAGGCGATGGCCAAAAAGTCTTCATGTGAGCCTAAGCTGTTGAGACACATGAGGAACAACTTACTGCATGGCAATTTCAAACTAAATTAAACCATGGTCTCCAAATGTCTCCATCTGACGCACACACACACACACACACATGTATTTGTGACTTTCTCTGTTGATGAGTTCCTAAAGAATCTTAAGCCTTCGTCCAACGAGGGCCATTAAATTTCCCATGCAGAGGTGCAGAGTGTGTGCAGTACCAGAACAAAACAATGAGAACACTTTAAAAAAACACTTTAAAAGTTTGGCTTTAAAACATAAGCAACAGATGTTATATTGTCGTGGTGGAGCAGGATGCATGGTATTTGTTGTCACGTGGTTGTTTTCATCTTTATTGCAGAAGCGTCTCAGCCCAAGCAAGAACTGCAGCTCCTTTCATCGTGTTATTCAGTGGAATTGTCTTCGTAAAAATGTTTGGGCATGACTTTAGAATGTGTGCCATTAACAGCAACCATAGCACTTCATGTGGAATATTAAAAAAGTCTGTGTCTGTTAAATAAACTGCAGACTTTGTGGCTAAACTAGGCTAAGATACTGTCTCATGATATAGACCTACATATGAATGGCTCCTTTTTAAATGGCAACAGTTTGAGAACTCCATCCATGTTTTGCTGCATGAGCAACAATAGATACAAAGAAATGATACCTAAAATGTGAAAAACAGCAATGGCAACAAAATATGCAGAAAATCTTCCAGGCGAGGCCAGCAGCCATAAAAAACTCCCTACAATCACACATCTGTATATGTGTGATTATTTCCCTGTCACAATCAAACATGGTGGATGTGTTCGCTGTGCGCGCGTGTGTGCACGTGCACATGTATGATTGCGGGTGTGTCATTAATAGGCTGCACTTCAGAGAAAAAGGTAGAAATCCGCCAGATGTTTTGCAGCTGGGTGGATCTGGTAGTGAAGATCTAGACAGCATCTGTCACGGGCGAACATTTCTAATCTGTCTTGAACATTAGGCAGAGAGCACTAAAAACCCATCACTGCCTGCTTGTGCGGCTCAGTTCACAACGTGTTCACCAGAGACTCTGAAGAGAAAGTTGAAACTAGATGAGAGCCAAACATATATTTATCAAGGCGAGTGGTAAAGGAGAAATTTTAACTACTACTTTTCCTGTATGGGTTATTATAAACTCCTGTGTGTGTGTGTGTGTGTGTGTGTGTGTGTGTGTGTGTGTGTGTGTGTATTTGGCTGAAAAATTTTCAAAAAGCAAAACAGAGGCAAAATGAAGTTATTAGGGCAGAGTGCCTGAGGCTAAAGACCGGGGCTTTGAACTAGAGATCCAGCAGAGCTTAGTGAGGTCAAGATCTGTCAAACAGCAAGCACAACTAATTTCACCGTGCTCTTCTGGAAAGAGGATTTGGTCCAATAACCCCAGTTGTGCATTGTAAAAGCCATATATAAGCTTTTTCTTTTTAATATTTAAGTACAGTGCACTTTGCCATTTGCAGTTTAACTTCATCCAGCCAATAAGGCTAAGACCTGTTACAGATAGATGCAGCCCTTTGTATTTTCGCTGAACTTTCTAGAAACACAACACGGATGCTTTTAGCTGACATACTTGGTGTTTGGAACTGTGGGAATCACTCCAAGCTGACCTTGATGCTCTCTAGATATTTCCATTCCTGGGTTCATGTGCCTAGTTACCAGTTGGTCAACCTCGTGCCCTGTGAACTGACCCTGTCCTCCCTGCGAGGTTTGAAAGGAAAAGAAACCCAATCCTCCAGGGAGCGCTCCGACTAACAAGAAAACTGCTGGCCCGAATCTCTCAGAAGTGCTGTGTTTTCCCACTGGACCACTTTCAGCTTAATAAACATCTTAACTAGCCAGAGGTCCCGCGGGAGCTGCTGGGAAATCCTCTGGGCAGCCACAGAGCTCAGGAGCTGGCCTTTTATTGCATCCAGGTGGCTGTTAAAAAATGCTGGCTGGCCATAAATGTCCAATAAAATGCAAGTGGCACCTTCGAGGGTGGACAGGGTCAGTGCACCTGTCTGTGGATGAAAACTCCATCCACTTTGCCTTGTCCAATCAGTTAGATGTCGCATGTTGTGCCATCACAGCACCGGTGGTTTACTGAGTGAGAGTACTGGGCCCGCAGGGTAGAGGGGTGGGGGGGACGCAGGCCCAGAGGTTTAACATTCCTTGTCGGAAAGGCAAACAGACGACCACAAAGAGATGCAAGCAACTGCAAGACGACTCAAAAGTGCTGCAAAGAGTGACCAAAAAATGCAGCAAACAGATACAAAACCAAGTGCAAAACAGATGCAAAAAGATAGATAATGATCATAATCCCTTGCAATGTCTTCAGTCTCAAAATGACTACAAATGAGACCCAGTCAAAGCCATTCAGGGTGCCTCGCTGTACCGTGTTGGCCACGTGGCAAAAAACAGCACAAGTATGTTAAAATGAAGTGTTTCTTCTGCCACGAAGAATTAAAACCATCATACTGCCACAATAATGCACAACGAACTGGTCAATTAGAGGAAAGCTCATTGAAATAGGGCCAGAGAACCGCCCGTTTATGTCTACTTGACACGAACAGTGGCAGCAGCCTCCCTTCATCTGTCCAGTCTGGTCCTTGTCCAAAGGGAGACTTAATTGTCCCGGGGAGGTTTTGGAAAGCTCTGGACGGTGTATTGAGCCTTTGATCTGACTTGAAAAGAGCTAATTGATTTCTGTGTTACAGGCAGCGTTAGAGGAAAGGGAGGGGGGAGAGAAAAAAAGATGCTTTCTGGTCATTTCACAACATGTGCCGAAATAACTGAGAGAAAAAAAAAGAGAGAGAAAAGAGGCTGGGAGGGGGTGAAGAGAGAGATCACCTCACACCCGACTACACCCCTGCTCAATTACAATAATTTGACTCACATGGGCTGGCCGACCACGGCAGAGGGAGCGGCGAGGAGAGCTGCTCTGGGAGATCACTCACCTTGCCTCTAGCTGAGGTACGGAAAGACAGATTTGATGTGCGGCTTCCCTCTGAGTGCAGCTCGGGGGCTTGTTAAGATGGCGGCACAGAGAAGACCACACGTCTAACCTCTTGCTTTCAGTCTCAGTGGGGCACTCTAAAACCTGATGATGTCACCATGGAACAAAGAAACAAGAGGCTGACAGAGGTAAGCAGTAAAAAAGTACAACCCGAGCATCTTTATTTCTTAGATTACACTTATTCATTAATTTTCCTACATGCTTTTGCTGCCCATGAAGGAAAAGCAGAGGTTTTGGCTTTTGAATAAACTCTGCGCTCCCTGTTTGTTTTTAATCATGGAAGTATGAGGTCAGCAAAGATAATGCTGGAGCTCTGCATCTTCTGGTAATGTGATTCGATGCATCACCTGCTTAAGATAGTCCACTTTGGGTCCATCTTGGTTCTGAGTGTGCTTTGACAGGCCTCCTGCCTTTACTGCTTCACCTCACTCAGTCTCTGGTCACCACAGCTCAGGGGGAAACAGAGCTGTCAGAGGCAGAGTGGCAGTCTAAGCCTGTCTTAACACAGCACCTCAAACCACCTCATAAATACAGGCTTCCTTTTCCAATTTCCAAGCGGCCCATCCAGCTCTGTCTACATGCTTGCTCACTGCTCCATGTCATGCACCGGGGTGTGAGTTTAAAAATGACCATGGGACATCTGGTCGACTCACAGAGGGTGGGGCTTTGATGTGCTGCTCTGCAGCTCAGTTCAACTTTAGCTGAGCCAAATCCTCCAGGCAGCGCAAAGCTATTGACTGAGAAGCCTTAAGTAGGTCTGGTAGGTCAGAGATAACTAAGGAGTTCAGGTGCCTTGAAACAGATTTGTCACGTGTGAAAAGCTTAGAGACAGCAGCTCCTAACTACTGCACCTTCATCTAAAAACCAGTGCGGTCCAAAGGCAGGTTGTTTCATCATTTCTCATATCACGAAGCCGAGCAAAAGGAGGAGTGAAAACATGTGAGGCTGTTTTTTGATGGACAGCACTCTCGAGGCTGGTCTTTGCACTGCCTTTGCCCATCTGGAGCTTTCAGCTACAAGACTTCTTTTACCATGAAAGCAGAACTAGTGATAGGCTTCATCTAAACGTGCACATCTGGCCTCCACGAGTAACATCTCACTCTGCCTGCTGTCCATCTCCAGAAACAAAACCTTGTAACACTGAGAAAAACAGAGAAAGTGCAGTTTCTGCAAATTAGGAGCTGCATGTTTCAAAGCTGGCAGTATTCAAAAGTTCTGTAATTCCCAGCACTTCTAATGAAAATCCTATGATGAAAAGGAGATTTGCTGGGGACTTTTTCCAGTCAAACTTGGCGCTTTGGTGAATATATATATGTATGTATTCAGCTCTGGGCCACAATGGAGTCCGAGGCGCTCTGCTGGACAAACTATGTGATGACAGCATTTCTAAATTAGCCATAGTATTTTTTTCCTCAGCATGATGTTTTCTAGATTAAAGCTTTTAGACTTGCACATATTTGAAACTGGTTCCAGTTTTAATGACCGGTTGTTATAAACCCGTTAAAATAGCTCTACAGATGTCCTGGTCGAATAGCAGAAGGGTATGAATGAGACTGACTCTTAAACTACAGTACCCACGGTCATTCTAATCAATAAGTTTGCTTACAAGTCTTCTATAATAATGCTCCATGGCACAGAAATAAGATATTTGCTATCTGTCATTTTTTAAATTACTAATTAAAAAATAATATTATCACCAAATTTAGTTAAAACAAAAAAATATAAAAAAAAAAAAACATGGCAGGGGATTAATTATTATAAGCACTATTAATATCAAATTAATCAAATACTTCATTGTTTACATACATTAATGATCACCTTTGCTTGTACAGTGTAAGTGTGAATCTGAAAACATACGGTGAACTGTATATGTGCACTTTACACGCAGCGGGGGACGGGGCTGTCACCGTGCTTACATAAGTGTCACCTCTTCACGAAGAAAGCGGTCCTCTGTGCAGAGGAATCCTCTGAAAAGAGCAGTCAAAGCAAACGCTCACACGGAGACATCACCTGTTGTGTGCTATGCTGGACACCTGCAAATATCAGAAGTCTTCAGTAATTCTGAATGCAAAAGTTCACAATGCAGTATGATTAGCACTATAAGACTCTAATTACCAACAGCGACATTTATCTATTCACGACTTTCTGATACTAATTACCCCTGCACAAATGTGAGAATGGATTCTTTTGCAATTTAATTAGTTGCAAATTACACATGAAGAAAAAGGAGGCAAGTTATGTCTCAGTACTCAAGTGTAAATTCTGCTTCTAAATTTGACCTCTATGTGGCAGCAGGGTGTTGTTTAGTTTATTTTAAAAAAAGATAAACAAATAATTTCATGTAGGTTTGTTTTTAATGTTTTGAATATTAAGAAAAAAATGTGCAAATAAATATTACAATATTTGAAAATCAGCTTTATAAAACCCTCGAATTGATTTTCCTAACCAGTTTCCTGTAGCAAACTGCAGCTGGGTGAATATATATGGCATCTGAAACTGTTCTCGGTGACTCAGTGGAGGAGTCACTGCTGACGTGGGTGGGCGCCTGGGGTAAGCGCTCCCGTGTCCCAAGGCTCTGCTCATTCTTGCAGCGTGCTGCTCATGATAAACCTCTTGACGGAAAGATGCTTCTGCTGGGAAATGAACGTTAGACCGGCCTTTTCGTGTGTGATGAAGCTGCCTCTCTGTTCCACTCCGACTGCTACTTACTGTCAGCATGTACCCGTTACCCTGATGAGCAATATGTGAGTCACAGCTAACATACTTTCATGAATGAATCTATTCAGGAATACTAACTAGAAAAGATGAACTTTGAACGTGATGGGTGAAATAAGACAAAATGCAAATTTAGAAAAGTAACCGTCATGAAAAATAAATTATTTTGTCAAATTTAATTGTGCACATTTGTAGCAACTATTTAAAATATTTAAAGTATTGAATTATTTAAATACAATCCATCATCCCAGTATCTCCATAAGGACTATTTTTTCCCCCTTTTTTAAATTACACAATTCAAAATTGTGGTGTAATTTGATAGTTCATGATTGTTCTGAATAATCCCCTTTGTCCGTCTGTACTCTCTCAGTCGCTGCGACTCTGTCAGCTGAGACGAGGCTCGGTGACAAGTTACAGAACAATGCTTCGCTCTGTGCTGAAGTTGTACTGAAACTGCAAAGAGAAGAAGAAGACAAAGAGGTACACACACTGTTAACAGAATAAAAACATCACCAACAATTACATCAAGCAGCAAATCCACCAAAAATCAAATGTTACAGTCAAACATTTTCATAACTATAAACTAAAAAACAAACTGATTAAACATTTAAGAATAATTTGCTACTTTCCCCAAAGACTGAGAAACTAAACAGAACCACTGCCCCCTTGTGGCTTGGCATGGACAAGGCTAGAAATAAAGTGAGAGCCTGAAACACTGTTGACTTCTGTGGCGTTAACGACAGGAAATGCTTCATTTTTTTGTTTTGTTTCAAAGATTTTATGCATGTTTATTATTTAAATTCGTTTTTCCAAAAAGATCAAAATCCAACTGAGTAGAATTAAAATTTTAGTGCCACAAACCTGTGATGTCATGTTTAAAAAAACAACACTGAACGTCAAAGACTGTTTTTGGCCTTGATATGGAAACACTACAGACTGACATTAATGAATACCTCTGCGAAAGCGTGGTTTATAAATTTAAACGTTTTCATTCAGTCAGTTTTCGGAGCCCCTCAATCTCTGGCTTCGATTAACCATCATAAAAAAATGACTGCAGAGCTCCTGGGGGTGATGTGCATATGTTAAATTTGTGGTGGCTGTGGTGTGTGATCTGAAAAAAAAAAAGCCAAAAACAATAACACTGTTGGCCCTAAATTATTAAACGACATCTCTGAAATACTGAAGTTTTCATGATTTTGTTTGTGAGCGCTTTCTGGAAACTTTTGCACCAAAAGCTGTGCCCACTCCACCAAGTTAGACAGCTGTTATTACTGCAACGCAGCACTAGGTGATGCTGTATGATCACTCAAATAAGTTTCTCCAACTGACTCCACAGAGCCACAATGGCTGAAATCGGCTTCTCCGGATTCAAAGCACCACCTTTCCTCATTTTCATCTACTTGAGGGGGGAATCTGCAACTTACCCAAAAGCTGTCACATATCACAAGCCCGTTATTTGCGAAAAGAAATTCTACCTCCCCCCACTTCACCGCCACCAACACCACACAAAAATTCAGTCTCTAACATCTGGCACAGTAAATAAATATTCCTGCGTGTACGTGTGTGAGTGTGGATGATGGATGGGGGAATGGGGTGTTATCAGGGAGAGCATGTATCAATGTCTGCCAGTTTTACACACAGGCTGACAGGACAGTGACACACTAGAACATGGGCGGCAGTCACCCAGACGAGCCGGGCTTCATTTCCTGTCCCTGCTCCACTGCCAAAAATATGTGACATGTTGTCTTCATTAATTCCACCTCTATTTGGAGCTCTCCCTCTCACATACCCCCTGTACACTACTGTCCTGCCATACATTCACATGGAAACGCACAGTCACGCAAACATAAGCAGGAAGAGAAGCACACACACGCACACACACACACACCCAACTCCCCACAAGCACTGAAAACTAATCATACATAGGTGCTAATGAAAATCTTGTCATGTGTGGATACACACTTCTTTTCCACCCTAACGTACTCCCTCTGAAAATCATTAGCCAGCCGCCAACAACATTTTTCAGCAGAGCAAACTACATAAAGACGTCACTTTAAATCGCTTACTAATTAACACTTAAAAAGACACAAATTAGATATGCGTGGCTAAAAGCAATTATAATATCCGCAAGTTTTGCGAGTCATTTGGGAAATGAAAAGAATGCCTAATTGCTGGAACCAACATCATCTGAGACATGGCTTAAGTGATGCCTGTTAGGAAATGGTCTTATCTACAACTGTGGCTGTGATTACAACAGTTTTCCTCAATTACATGTGCATATGTAGAATTCTGGAAAGCGCATCTCTTCCATGAATCTATAATTTTAAAGGGATTTAAAAAGGAGGCAATTAGGTTCTGTGCAGAAAGCGCCTCCAGTTTCTGAATAAGGGAGGAAAAAAAGAGAAGGAGCCCTACAGTGAGGCACGGACAGTGACCTCTTCTGGACAAGAGAAGAAGAAATCTACTTCCAGCTGAGGGACAATTAGATCCAAAACAGCTGCCTTTTTTTGTCTTGTTTTGTTTTATACAACCACGAATAAAGTTCTGCTTCTTTAGCAGCCTGGAGAAAAGAAAGACAAGAAAAGAAAAGAAAACACGGTGGATATTAAATTAATAATGTAGCACAGACCCGGAAAAAAAAAGGAGAAAATTTACAGACAGGATGTTTTCCAGCGTGTTTGCGAGAATATCACAGACTACGTTTCCACCCCCCACCCCCTCCTTTGTCCTGCAGATATCATTGTGGGGTAATAATAAGAGGAGAGAAGTAAAAATAACACAATGGTGAGGGATGTTTCCACTTGGAAACTAATTATCAAGCTAAGCTGTGACTTCATCCTCATCAGCCTGGCCCCACCATTAATCTTGTGCTGTCGTCCACTTCACTAAATCTTGTGTGTTACACTATCTCACATTTACTTCATCAGCTCCAGCGCGGCTGTAATTAATGATTTCTCATGCCCTTCCCTTCTCTTCCCCAGCTCAGCTCACCATGTGTCCTCCTGCTAATCACACTCTCGGAGAAGAAAGGAAGGAGGAGGAGGAGAGGAGGAAGGATGAGAAGAGGGGAGAGGAAGAAGGGGGGGGGGAAAAAGAACATATAGGATGAGCAGTCAGGCTGTCTCCAACCGGGACACACACACACTCACTCACATACACATATATGTACATGCCATTAATACCTGTGCTGACAATGAGCTTCATTCAGATGACCATATGACAAGATGGCGACTCTGTGTGATTTGGATAGTATATGACAGAAGACAGAGGCAGAGTGCAGAACAGACACCCGGTTTGATGAGGGAGTGTTTGCTCTGTAACACATCTCAAACCCAACAGCACCTGTTCTTTTACAGTGGTCTGTCACTTCCTGGCAGTTCTGATACCGAGATACCGTGCTAATGAGAGAGAAGGGGGGTTGTCACTCTCTTTAAAGCACACGCACACACACCTACACACATTCGCACGCGCACGCTCGCTCACACAAAGACATAGCGGCTCTCTTTCTCTTTGCCATCACAAACACATGAGCTCCAAAGAAGGAGCTGCTGCACACAGCTGATCTGCTTCATACGAATGCCTGTAGGCTACAGTGTTTCATCAGAAATGTGGAGGGCTTTGTGGCGCTTTCTACTCACTCGGCGTGATCTCTTAACTTTTTATTTATTTATTTTTAACTGCAAAGCTGATTGGAAACTTAAAAAGTTTATGTGACCGGAAAAAGGCTCCTTAAGATGTACGGCGCTGCTTGCAAGATTCTCGATTGAGCTGTGTGAGAGGTGGGGGGGAGAGTAGAATTGGGGGAATATAAGTCAAGTGTTTTGGAACAGGATACGAAGCTTTTAAGAAAGAATGGCTGCCTAGCTTGGCCGTGCTTTTATTCAATTGGGGCTTAGTGGAGCCAACAGGGCCTCGCTGTCTCAGACACTTAATTACAACCCCAAGACCGTTTGCTTTGCATTCTGGGCCAGCGGCGTCAGCGGCAGCCGAGCATTGCAGCCTCTACTCACTTCCTCCTCGATGTCTGCCAGGGATTTGATCGTAATGCCCATTAAATTGACTTGCTGCATCTGAAATCAAAAGCAGGGGAGAGGAGGAGGGAGAAGGAGAAGGGGGAAGAAAAAAAAAAACACACACAAGAAACATGGCGGTTAGGCTCATGGCTAAGTAAGCATGCTTAAAATCTTTAATCCTCTCCCTCTCTGTGTCAATACAAACGGGGCTATAGTGACAACCACCGCCAGCCAGCCAAATGGACTGCATTGAGCCAGCTCTGCCTGACTGCACGCATTCATCACTCAGTCTGGAGGAAAGGAAAAGGAAAGAATAGGGAGAAAAAAAGGCGAAGAAAGGAAGAAAAGGACAGAACTAGTGTTCACCTGAAGAGAGTTTGTAGGAAAAATCATCGGCACCTTCATAAGAAATCATTTTGCAGTTTGTCACTAGAGCCACGAAACCTTTTGATTTATTTATTTATTTTTTTTTTTTTTTACCTCTTTGGGGATTTTTTGCGAAAACTTCTCCGAGATCACAAAGGGCACATCATCCAAAGCTGCAAAAAAACAAAAAACAAAGTTGAAGTCTGACTTTTATACATAAACATAATACTCCCCACTCTTGATCCCAAGAATCTCCACGAGACTAAACGTGGGATTATAAAAACAGCAAAGCTATCAACATCCCCAGCCACCCTGACACCTCCCTTCCTTCCGTCTACGGAGAGAAGATGAAAGGCTTTTTTTTTTAATTCTCCGCTGTATTTGAGCACCTCCACTCTCTCTCCTCCAACCCAGCCCTTTCCTAGCCCTCTTCCAGTTTAATTACTCTTGATTATTCCCGATTCCGTCTTGTCTGAGAGATGTTCACCTCCGAAACAAAGACACACTCACACTAGGCACAGAAAAGCGGAAAGAAGAGAGACAAAACATTCACCAGATATCAAATTTGCATGAAAATAAGCCGCACTGTTCAGCTGGCAAAAAAAGTGGATTGAAATGAGGACTTGCCAAGAGCGTGGTGGTATAATTAGCATTTGACCAAACAAACGAGCTTCAACAGAGCTATAATTAAGCAGGCCTGTAATTAAGTGTATGCCCTTTATCATAATGATCGTGGTTAAAATGGTGTGATGGCTGCCAGTTGATTATTAATGGTGTAACCCCGTCCTGCATGCATCCTGCACTGGAATCAAGGTGTCACGACTGTCAGGCTAGAGAGCAGCCCTTTGTTTATAAAATACATTAGGGCCCAAATTAACACAGGGTGACAAGAGACACAAAGCCTCTCGTTTCCAGACTGAAGGGAAAACTGCAGCTGCTCGGCTTCATTAGAAAACTCCCAAATCTGGAAGCACAAAACTTGCTGCAGTCGACTTCAACGCGAGCCCCAAATATCAAGAGGCCGAGCTTCCAACTGGTGTTCTTTCACCCGCAGTCCATCAGGCGCTGGCACAGGAAACGGAACTCATAAACGTAAGCCAGAGCTGTTCATGAGTCATCGTTTTGGGGGTGGAAAGGATGGGGGGGCTGAAACTCCTTTTGGCCTTTTCCTGTTCACACAGCAATATCTGAAAATTATGAAATTCTAAAATATCCCTCACTTTGACACTTATGCGAGTTGCTTTCCCTTTCTTTTTTTTTCTAGGTTATTACACAGATCCACGGTTTGGCACTTTCCGCACAAGTGCAGCACAATGTGATCTTTGTAATCAAAGCGTGACCCGCGCCCTGCGTGACCGCAGGAAAGCTCGCTCACTTCCTCGGATTCCAATCATCTCCCGTAGTAAAAAGTGCAGCAGTAGCAAGACTCTGCGACCGTGATAGCCGTTTTGTACTTAAACACAGCGGCGTTTTCCCCTGTGCTGCTGTTCTCCATGAGCCCCTGTTTCCCCTGCCTATCCCAGCCCAGAGCGCTCCTGCTGATTCAAACTCTCTCTCTCGGGTAAATAAAGGTAAAAAAGTTCTGTGTACATAATTGCAAAAATAACAGACTAATTTGGAATTGTTACACTAATTAGCACTTAATTAACAAATTAACAAAGCTAGCACTTCTGTGGTACAGTTAACACAGGATTCCCGAAGGAGACACAAACACAGTCTTAAGGCGTCACAAGCCTTTGTTGAAAAAAGTCATGTGAGTCAATATATGATATAAATTTGAGCTGATTGACACTAGATGAAGAGTTCATGCATTATCAAAATGATTGCATTTCAGGAAAGTCGGTGGATCACCAAAGTTATTACTCCTCTGTGCACCACCATTCAATTTTCTGGTAACAAATCCAATATTTAGAATAGTTCAGACTGGTTCAAAATCAAGAGACATTACTATCAAGCAAGCGATGTCACAAGTAGGTTTTATAGGTGCTAGGAGTAAAAACACATTGAGCCCGATCTCATCTCCCTGCAGCGGTTTTGAATGCGTTGCTATTTGAAGCAGAGGGCAACTAGGTAGGCATGATGGCTTGTTCAAGCTCGGGACTACAAGTGAATAAACATGCACTCTGTTGCTGGGAGTACCAACGCCAGGCACAAGTAGGCAGGGAGAATACATCTGAATCAATAGCCAGCAATGGGAAGCAGAGATTGTAGCTGCTGATGGATCTGCGTGGCACAGACAGATGAATGGACAGTGCTGAAGGCCAGAGAGTTTCTTTATTGCTCAAGGATTACATTTAAAACCAGATCCCACTTTGTATTCCTCCCCCATCTATACCAGAGAGGCTATCTTACATCCAGACAAATGGAAAAGCACGGGTGGTGACTTGGTGGTAAGGAATGGATGCTGTACTGAGGAGAAATCTGAAGGTGCAAAGGGCAAAAATAATGTAAATCCAATCTTCTGAGCAGGAATCCCAGTATGAAGCATGTTCTAGCTGCTTAAATGGCCCCGCTACACTCCATTAACTCATGAGTGCATTGCAGTGCGGGGAACTGGGCAGTTATTTGGCATTTGGAGCCTGTCAGTATATTCAGCACAAAAACATCTGGAAGGAATTTTGGCATAGCGTCTAAGATGATGATGGTGATGATGATGATGATGATGGTGGCAGTGAACACAGAGGTGGTGTTAAGTAAGGAGGACCCTGCGGATTGAGTGATTGTAGTGTAAAGAACGAAGTCAGCACAGGCCCCGTGTGGATCATCGCCTTATTAATGGCTCCGTCAGGTGCGATGAGCAATGGCTGCATTGTCATCTCCAGCCCCTGGGCACAGATGAATGGCTGTTTCAGGGCGGGAAGGGCTCCCTCGTACGCTGGGCTGAGCACTAATCCCTCACTCTTCCATTGTTGGATGCACTGTCACCCAGGATTTCAGCAGTGCCATACATTGCATTTCCAGGGCTCTAACAAACATGGCCGCGTGTAACGCAAGTGGCGGCATACCCACAGACACACACACACGAACACATAAACCACACCGAGTTGTGCTCCGACACTGACTGATGGAAAAATATGCGTGGGTGATCGAGCATGCCCCATATTACCTGAACCACAACTGGAGAGTCGCACTTTAGGAATGTTGATGAACTTTTATTTTACACTTCACTAATTCAGCAGAATTGCATTGATCTCTGTCTAGTATGATTACTTGGGTGAATCTGTCTCGCAGCTGAATTGGAGAGGGGGTGGGGGTGGGGGCGGGGAGGCGGAATCAGGGCGATTATGCGAAAAGTGCAAATGAACGTCTTTTACAAGTTTTTACTCATGATCGAGCTGCCATCTATTGTTTTGTGTCACAAAATAATCTGAACATAGAAATAATAATTTTTAAAAAAAGTTAAAGCTTTATCTGGTGGCTGCTGCATTTCATATGCCAAACAATTGGATGCTGCTTTTTTCTCTGTGTGTAGCCAGAGCTAGACATGGCACTGCCTCCCCTGTCGGTGCGACTCTCAATTTGAGTTGGATTCTTTATGCAGACCATGGAAATGCTATTCTAGCTGCTGCAGACCCTGCTCTCTGTCACCTCTGCAGATAATGGTGAGTAGATGAACAGAGAGCTGGAGGAGGACCCCCTATGCCCACTCACAGCCCTTAGCCTGAGTCTGACATGAGAAATAGTGCCCAGACCTGACAGCATCTCGGAGACATATTGTAGTTTATTTTGTCGCCCGGGCATGCCATCTGTGCCATTCCAATAGAGGGTGTGTGTTCAGGCTGCTGCAAGAGAGAGGGCGCGAGGCTCTGGGTCCCTCAGTAGCTCTG
Source organism: Mchenga conophoros (assembly GCF_057382185.1). Taxonomy (NCBI): domain Eukaryota; kingdom Metazoa; phylum Chordata; class Actinopteri; order Cichliformes; family Cichlidae; genus Mchenga; species Mchenga conophoros. The sequence continues at coordinate 13,231,799 of NC_140537.1, forward strand.
CAGCCACGGCAGGTCATTAGTCAAATTGCCTAATGAGAGAGAATACAAATGGCCCCCTACCCTGACAGGAGGAATTTTGGAGGTGTCAGAGCTCCTGACCCGTGCTATGAGAACAGATGATAGCGAGTTGCTATTTTCAGATTCTTTTAATGACTATGGCTCTATGAAACCCATTCTTTTTCTTTTATCTTTTTTTCTCCTCCTACTTTTTCAACCCCTCTAGACAGATGAGTGAAAAAAAACTTTGCAATAGCGGAAATGTAACTTTTTAAATTATTAAAATGTTTACCGGGGAGTCGATTAACATTCTAAAAAAGAGAGTAAAACGCTGATATTAAAATAGATCCCGCGCTGAAGTGATGTTGAGGGTTTCTGATAATCTATTTTTATTTTCTTTCTGCCGGCTGTGTGCAGTTTGTTTCCGCAGCGGTCTCACGGCAGCAGTGTGTGCGAGCTTCTCTCGCAATTCTCCCGACAGTCAGTCAGTTAGTTTATACTGAAATATTAATTTCATTTCGTCCTAACGCTTAAAAAACGTAAACAAGCTTAAAAGGTTTCTGAAGCACTAAGAGTTCGTCGCATAAGATCCAGTGGATGAATGCATTTATAGTTGCATGCTACAGGCTGGGGCTGCTACAGAGTTCAGGAATCGTGGAAGGAAAGCGTCGAGTGAGTGGAGAGAAACTGCACCACTTTTTAAAACTCACTCTTTGCCCACTTGACTGCTTATTTTGATCTTTAATCCATTAAATTAAGTAAAACAGTTACTTTCCTAACATATAAGATAAGATAAGATAACTCTTTATTGTCATTGCACAGTCATACATAGTACAGTAGTACAATGAAATTGGAAAACTGTCCTACGTCGGCACTACATATAACACAACACGACACGATATGACACATCACAACGCAACAAACAACACAACACAGTATATTAACTTAGTATAAAAAAGAATAATAATAATAAGTGTATGAGAAGAATAAATGTATAAATGCAGTGTATAAATAGAATGAGATATGAAATTGGCTTTATAGTCAAACTGTAAGCAGAGCTGCAGCTGAGATTTTCGTGACAAGTACCAAAAAGTAATGAGACAGACTGGCAAAACTAGCAACAGACTCAAATGGAGTCTGAATAAACTGCTTTATTGTTGAATTCACCAGTGTTAAAATTTTGCTCTTTGTTACCAGAGGGGTGCAAAACAACATGCTTATGTAGAATGACCCACTTATTTTTCCATCTGTGACAAGCAGTCCTTGAAATCTGGTTGTGGGTAGGGAGCCAGCCGACAGCCTCAGTCGGGCGCTGGTCCATCAGTCTTCCAGAAAGTGGGCAGAGCCAGCAACACTTACGGTGCCTTGGCCACGAACACCGCTGCATAACGCAGAGCGCTCTGAGGGGGTGCGTACATGTGTGATAACTTCTCAAGACCGAGCATGTATATGTAGCACAGGCTATTTAGCGTGAAGCACCGAGGCTGTTCGGTCACTTGGTTTAAAACCTGTTTTAGTCATTCTTCTAAAGCACTTAATGCTAGAGAAGTACAGAGAGAACCCTCCTTGCTGGCTGGGCTGAACTCTCATGAAATTAAATGGACAATCAGATTTTAATCAGCAGCACAGTGTGTTTTAAGACACTGCCATGGCATTGGCATTGATCCCTAGCTGTGGCTGCTGGTAAATGTGCAGCAGAATGTGTGTATAAATGGGGTACGCCTCTCTGGACAAGTGTAAAAGCTGGCAGAGGGCTGACAGTAAATTGCATGTGCCGGATGGGACACAGCAGAAGGCACAATTATACAAATCCCCTCTTAATTAGCGGTTCTGTGGGCAAACTAACCCGTAATGATGCGAGGGATGTGGTGAGCCCCAGAAATCCTAACAAGAAACACTCACCAGCACTGGAGACTTGGTCATATGGCCCCAGCTCCCCTGAAGTATCGACTGACGCGTGATCTGTTTTGATCAGTGCAGCTGCAGGAGATGATTCCCATGTAGCCCTGCTCCTCCACAACCCCTAGCCCTTGCTGAGCTACTTGCCCTCTGGACTGTGGGTAAAGCAGCAGGCCCTATGTGGTTGTGGGTGGTATTATTAAGTTCTCCATGCTCACAGTACCAAGCAATGTAAAGTGGCATCTCACACAGTGAGTAATGAACTGTGCCAGAGCGGAAGCAGGAGGGATGACAGCCAAAGAGGCCTCCTTGGCAGCCACTAACCTGGGCATCCACCAATTTATCATCCCCTAGAACCAATCCACCAATGCTGCACTGCCATTTGTCATTAATTATGCTAATAAGGACACCATTACTCTCCTGATGAAACAGGAGACTGTTATTAGTATAATGCATTTACAGTCTGATACATATTCACTTGCTTATTACTTTTACAGTGTGAGGATGAGTGGACTTTGAAAAGAGATATTTTGCAGCACCTAAATAAAAGTGCTGTTACGTTTGAGCCTGGAACTTCTCTGTACACGCTAATGGACTATTGCAAAACGATAAGCCAGCCATTTCATAATAATGCAATATTCCCTGCGCCTCAACAAAAAAATGGCCCCATCTATGCAAGCACATGGATGTGTTTGAACCTTTTCACAGCAGACTTTCATGGTTTTAAGCAAACCAGTGTGAGCAGAGTCATTTAATATAGCTTCTGGGAACCCCAGATGCCCTTTTCCAAAACGACTTCATTCCCAGAATCTCATTGTGCTTTCTAAATCACACCACAGTATGTATTAGAAGATCATTAATTACAAACTTAACAAGTCAGCAGAGCCATTAAAAGATCTTTAAGGCATATTTGACCATAAATCTCCTTAAACTATATTTAATGACTGGATTTTTGTGAAATATTTTTTATCAAGTTCTAATTAGATGTGTGATAACAAACCCTGCTGTACATGGGGCAAATGAGGGAGCTGTGACAGGCCCATCCATTGAGCCTGTCCACGTCTGGACACTGAAACTAATGGAGCACTGCTTCTATCTCAGGGATGGATAGAAAGCAATGAGGGATGAGACTCCAGAGTCCAGTCTGGCCTGCAAATGCAAAGCCATTTAAAGTCTCTTATTTGACTGTAATAAAGGTCCAAAAAATGCCCGAGGGCCTCAAGGCTGGAGTCAAAAATTCCATTAGGATTTATACAGGATTGATCCTCAAATACTTAATGGCACCGTCGCACCAGGATCAATCATGTTTTGCTACTAAACCTGGATCGTCTAATTGAATAAAAGTGACTGAATGGCGTGAAAGCCTTTAATCCAGATGTGCTTTTTGACACTGACTCGTACTCCACAACGTCTGACTATATCTACAACTGGAAATACTTGTTGTGCCTGTCATTTGTTTAAAAATAGAAACTGACACTTTCTGGAATAATGCAAAAAATGTGAAAACAACAAGATCTACATAACAAACCATCCAAACTTTATTCTAAATAGGAAGCAACGCTTGAGATGTGAAGAGAAAGCAACCTTTTTCGCATTTCAAGAGACTTGGATTAAAGTTTCTTTTTTAACACAAAACACATTATTTCTTGCTTTTATATTTTAGCACAGGATTTGCACCGTAGTATTTTGTGCCAGTGCTTCGCTTCACTCGTGCAGTATCCACCCAAGACATGCTGCCATGTCAATATGGAAAACGTACATATAGGTTAATATGAGCACAGAAGCACTAAACTATATGCCATTCATTTATTATGAGGTAATCAGGTGCTTCTTTGTATCAAGACTTGCTAGCAGTAGTTTGAGAATGTCTGTACAGGCATTAGATGTAAATACTACAGTTCTCCCTGTGAACTTTCCCTCTCTCTCTCTGTATGTTTCGCCTTTTGCTGACCAGGGGAATTAAGAAGCAAAACGTGGGTTTTAAGAGCGTTCCTTTCATGTCTTGATGCAAGCTTTGGCATTACTTCAGACATCAAGATCGGTTTCATAGAAATCCCATTCCATCTAAAGTAAAAGCTCGGCAGTAAATCTGCCCATACCTCCCCCATAACACTTCCATAAATGATTCATTCAGCTCAGTTTAGCTGATGCAAAACAGAATGTTAGTGAATTGTGGATGGAGCCCGAGCTGCAAGTGGAGGACAAACCCAGCTGCTTAGCAATTTCATCAATCTTTGGAGAGAGAAAGGAGAAAGAAGCGAACGCTGTACACTAATAATAACTTTTGTGTCACTATCCAGAGGTCGTGTTTTTTAATCCCTCAGCCTAAAGAATTGTGTTATTCTAAAATATAACCCCAGCGGTGCAGAAGCAGTTGAGATCCATCATGGTTTGAGATAAGAGCCGGCTGATCTCCTCCCTCTGCACAGCCTCGCCCAGAACTACACAGGGAGATAAGATGGAACTTTTGTTTGAAACCTGATGAGAACCCTCTTAATGAAAGTGCTGCGCCAAAAATAATCTTTTTTCTCCATGTTAGTCAATCAAGAAATAGTGTAGTTGGTAGGGGGGGAAAAAGGAGAAAGAAAGTAATTTTGCATAATCAGTGAGCACCATCTGGAACAATTAACCAAATTCCACAGAACTCAGAGGATCAGTCATATTGGCTTATTAAAGATCCAGAATTATACAAGTAATAAATCCATGGAAAAACGAAGCGTACCCCTGCCTGTCACGACTATTTTAACTTCAAATACAGTGGAATACTTGATAAGGCTGAAAAGAGGAGATTAATATATGCAAATTATGTCGAGCATTTAAAAGCCCCCCAACAACTGTCTCGTTTTTTTTTTCCTCTTCTTTTTTTTCTGTCTCTTATTACAGGGCTTTATGTTTTATTCATACACCAACTCACCTGTCATTTCATAAGCTATAATATTATGAGGGTATTATTAAACAGCATAAAGTGGAGCTTTAATTGGAAAGCTCCATTGCATTTTCCAATTATTTGCAGCAAATTAAAAGCAGATGCACATAGTTTAATAAGAATTCTAATATTGTTTCCTGAAAATCAAAAATCACTGTCATCCTGCCAAGATATTTTGCAAACCCAAGTTAATTTTCAGCTCCCTATTTTTTTCTCTCCCTCATCCTCCTCTGAAGGATGAACCTTCTCGTGTATGTTAATTGAAGTTCCCCTAATGGATAGGGAAATAATTGCTCTCCATATTATGTTAGATCAGGGCCAATGTCAGTATTTATTTTTGATTAATGCTATAGATATGTAAATGTATTACTTTTTATTACATTTACCGTTTTATCAGATGGATGCCTGCTGAATGCTATATATTGTCCAGCAGGTAATAAAGACAGACTGCGATGCAACGTGGTTTTATTTTAGAGTTTGGGGCTGCTTTTTTGTGTTTTTTTCAAAACATTTACATTTATTTATTTATTTTATCAGACATATGCTTTTTAGACAGATAGCTCAAATGCATGTATAATTACTTTTAAAAATATCCTGATTTTCTGCCAAGGTATGAATAAAAGACCTAATTGGCAAAGGGACTTGGCATGGATCAAAGCAACGGCGGTGGAAGAAAAGCAAACGGTTCGAGCTGCAATGAAAACTTGATAACTTTTCAAATGAGCTCCAACTGTCAAGCGAAAGAGGGCTGCAAAATAAATGTGAATTCGTTTTTAATATTCTGGTAATAAATGTCAAAGCTTCTGCACATCACATCTGTACATGATGTGACTGCAGATGACAGATTTCCCAGACATGTTACCTCTCCTCCCCTCAACTCGCCTTTTTTTGTGTGTGTGCGCGCGCGTGTGTGTGTTGGGGTTTTTGTTTTGTTGGGAAGTGACGGAGGGTTTAATCAAGAAAGCAGGCAATTCATCAATCCTAAAGAAGGCGCCTGTACAACCCTGACAGAGCGCACATGGTTTTAGACCAACTCGAACCTGGCCAGCTGTCAGCCCACACACACGCAGGCGCGCATGCACCAGCGCACAAACACACACCGGGGCTACCGACATGCTAACAATTAACACAAATAGGCTGTCGGCTACGACCTCACACTTGGTCCGCGGGCCATCATACTGTTAATGAAGGGAAGGCGCGTCCTCTCACACTCGCAGTGTGATGCTGCGAGGCTGACGGGTACGCAGTCTCAAGTAATAAAGCGAGAAGTGTGTCAGGCTAACTCCATTATCAATTTTTCTTAAAAATCTCGCCAGCTCATAAAGAGGAGAAGGAAGGGGAGCGTGCACCTGCAAAGGACAGTTTTCTGGAGATAAATGGTGACTGCTGCCAGCGCCGTGTACAGTATGTGCAGGTTCCTTCGCTGTCACTCAAAACCCCGTCCCAGCGGAGGAATCCCACACCAAATGCCACAAACTGTTCAGCTGTGTGGTAACGTCTGCTCCTTCAGGGCCTTACTTGTCCTGACCATCTAAGAAAATGACTGTCATACACGCACAATGATGTATTAATCAGTAATTTTGTCAATGATACGCTCTTTGTCTCTTCTGTATTTCTTTTCCTTTTTTTTTTGTTTGTTTGAACATCACTGGATTTAAATTCAGGGTCCTTAAAAGATAAATACATTTTTTTTTAAAAACTGAAATAAAATCAGCATCCTGAACTGCACATATCCACATGTCACATCATGTTTTTATATATTTAATAAGATGGGTGTAGCACGGCTATAGCCTGGGACTCTGCTGGAGCAGCAGGAGGATTCCTCACCACATGGTGTCTCTCTCCAGCTGGATAAAAACCTGCCTCATTCACCTCGTGTGGCTCACACACTCTTTTAGACTTGAACGTCTCAGCCGGCTCTGACTCGGTGGTGCTTAGGCTGTCATAGTCTAAGCTCTGTTTCCTAATGAATTAGCCTTTTTTGTGTGTGTGCGTGTGTATGTGTGTGTGTGCGCGTGTTTTAGTCACGGAGCATTGCAATTGTTGTTGAGTTTCTCCTTGACAAAGCCAAAGGAATACCTCCAGTGCATGCAAAGGTGCATATGTAAGTATGGCATGTGACGGACCGTCTTTGACAGCTGTTAAATGTTCTCTTGAGCATAATGCCGAGCTCCTCCGGGAAGCCACGTTCTCTGAGACGAGCAAAGCTCTGTCCAGCATCCAGCAGTGAGAACATCTGAGACAGAGCATTTGTAGATCAAGTGCCATCGGAGCTGCTTTTCCAAGTACAGACAGAAATTTGTGTTGTTTTTACAAACGGCAAAAACGACACAGAAAGCATTAAGCATTATATCAACTTTGACAGCAGTTTAACAGCATAGTGCATTCTGGGAAATATTCAAATATTCACTTCATGTAATTGTCTATAGTGACAGCATCATAAATAGCACTGACAAGCATATTTGTGTGTGTGTGTGTGTGTGTGTGTGTGTGTGTGTGTGTGTGTGTGTGTGTGTGTGTGAGTGAGACACCTTTTACCTGTCATGGTGTAGAGTCCAGTGCCGTGACGCTCAGAGTAAATCCTCGAGCTGGAGAGAGAAAAAAAGCAACAATATTCAGTCACGTTACACACAAGAAAAATGCTTGTTAACTTTGTGTTTTGGAACACCTGTGCTCCCAAAGACATCCCTCGGGAATTCAAATATAATAAAGCAGGAAATTTATTTACGGATTAAAAGCATTAGAACTCCTCCAAAATACAAAGGGCTTTCTAAAATGTCCAAAGGCAAAACAGAGCACTGAAATAACAGGGTGAACTTGAAGAGGAGAAATGATCGAAGTTAAACTGTGCCTCAGCTGCCCAGGGGCTCGAGCAGACCTTTAGCAGGGGTTTGGAGCAGGATCTTGTTAATTCTGGAGGAACTGAGAGATTCCATTATTCAAGGGAAGTCTGTTTTTTTCCCTCTTCTCTCCCTCTTTCAAGGCCTTGTATTACAGAAAACAGCACAGAATGCACTTTGCGGGGAGTTGAAGTTAACAAACCATATAAGATTGAAATCCTCATCAATCAAGCTATCATGAATTACACCCTGTGACTCACCCCTACGGATCGATAAATCCACAGCAAGCAGTGGTGGTGCTGGTGGGGGGAATTCACAGCTTCAAGAGAGCTGCATAACATGACATGCTTTGTAGGTAAAGGGAGCAACGATGGCATTATAAAACAAATGCTCTTATAACGATAATGCAAAGCAGTTGGTGATATCAATAAAAAAAGGGGGAATTGCTTTCATTAGAGCACACGCGAGTTTGTTGTTAGAGACCACGAACAAGACAAGTCGGTTATAAAAGGAATCTGAATTATAACGCAGACAGGACAGATTCTGGGAGTGAGCAGGTGTGAAGCTGCAAATAACAAAGTGCGTTCTGCGTATTATGTACTGTTTTTGGTGTGTTTATGGGAAAAAACATAATCAATTTTTCACTGACGGAGAGTGTAAAACTTTAAAAAAATTAAGACTAAAGTCGGATCTGCACATTCTATTAGTACGTGTGCAAGTTGTGACTTGCAAAGACTCGTATCTACGGACGACATAAATAAATGCAATAATTTCCATCAAGAGCAATAAAACAAGACTCGTGACAGGCTGTGGTATTTATGAGCTGAAGCCTGCAACTCAGATTTATTTGCAATGAAAGGGTCGACTTTTTCTCCTCCTCATTTACATCAGCATTTGGCCATGTTAAATCCAGGCCAATGGTGAATTTTTAAAAGGTTGGCATCAATCTTGTGGGAACGATTGCCATATTCAAGGCAGACTTCTTTTACCCTGCAAAGGTTGATTCCACAGCTGAGGAGCTGAGGAAGAAAGGTGCGCGTCTCTCAAAGCACAGAGACGTCCCTCGGAGTGATAAAGTGGAGGCAAACGGTTTAAATGTCTTTTAAGGGATCGCAGTTTGTGGTGTTATATTAGCGCTCGGAGGAGACGCAGAGAGCAGGGAGCTCCGCATTAAGTCTGGCTATTTATCTGTGAACCTAAAAAGTGAATGTGGTACTCGTGGAAATCCCTACTAGGCTCGTGGAATACTGTTCCACAGGCAACCTCCAGGGTTTCTTTTCCCATCTGTTTGAAAAGCTCAAAACTGTCTCAGTCCAAATTGGTGATTTCTAAATACAATTTTAGGTGGATTGGAGAGGGTAACATATGGCAAATCAATTAGACAACTAATTCTTAAAACAAAACAGGAAAAAAAAAACATGGCAAGTGCATTTGCTAATCAACAGCAGTGTTATGTTGGCCACAGGAGTTTTGACAACAATTAATCCTCATTTCAGGCAAGGAGAGCCATATTGACACATATTCCTAATTTGAATATTCAATTATGGTGTAGTTCCTCATGAAATTAGAGTAAAACTGGGAACGCGGCCTGATAGATTTACACAATTACAACGTGGATCAAGAGTTCCCCGTGAAATCTGCCCGAGTTAAAATCAGTTAAAATAAGAAAGCAAACCAAAGCACAAAGGATTATTCGACAACATGAATTACGATTCAGTGGTGTTCGTTTTTTGTTGTTACAAATAGCAAATGCGGAAAAGAGTTGTCTACTTAAAAAAAAAAAAGGAGGAGAAGAGAAAGTGGAAGAGACAGTGGCGACAGACAGGCAGGTAGGTAAGATGAGAATGAGAGTAATATCACTGACTGAAGAGCCAGAGCTGCGATACAGAGAGCTGGAAGCTCTTGCTTTGACACACATCCAGCCTTTGCCGTGACAACATCTCCACACCTTCCTCTATGTGCCAACAGTGCTGCTTTGTGGGAGCTGCTTTCTCACCCATCATTATCCTTCTTTAAGTTCAGTGTCAGGTGTTGAAAAGAGAATCTCTTAGACTTTGGTGGCAAATCACCGAGTAGTCTCTGCCCATCAGATCTTAGCTGATCATTCGATCATTTCTGGCACCACTCTGCATCCATTCGCTTGATCTCGGCTAGTTTTTGCAACTTTTTCCAAAACGTAGCAAAGTAATGAGTGAGATTGAGCCGGGAAGGATTGTTCTTCAACACTTCAGACAGGGGATCTGTCATGCGACACGCTGACAGTCACCGTGTCTCTTTCTCTCAAGAGTTGTGTGCAGTGGGAAGTCTTGGTTAACCAGCGTGCAATGAAAGCTGATACAATAATCGTGCGGAGCAGCAGCAACGCGTGGAGTGTCACAGGTAGAAGACTGTGCAATCCTAAATGTATTGATACGCGTGCCATTTCTGACACTGATGACTATCGAGCCTTCAGGTGTTAAAGGCAAAAAAACCTCTGAAATGGAAGAAAAAGAGACTTTGCCTTGACATTTTTATCACTGCACAGATTGATTTAAAAAGTGTCCGTGTGTACAGTGGCCCATTATTTTAAGAGAAATGTCAAAAACCTTGATTCTGAGTGAGGCAAAAGAAATTGCAATGTTAGAATAAGGCTAATTTATGCTAGCAGTCACTGCAGAGGTCAGATACCAGCTTCAACAATGACAGTTTTATCAGGAGAACAAATGGCAGCGTTGGTCAGGAGGAGGAAGCAGGGAGATACTTTACTGGCCACATTAAAAGGCTGGCCGGATGGTGCTGTTTTTTCCCCCCTAACATTATAAAGTCAGGGACTTGCTGATACGGTCAGTCTTGACAGAGAACAAGCTGAAGTGGTTGACATCAACCTGCTGCCATGAATGGAATCAGAACACCGTCTCGGGTTGAGACGCTTCAGACAAACCTGATAAAGAGACGTTAAGCACACAGTGTTTAAACGTATTTGCGCAGCAGACGGCTCAGCGGGCCTCCTCCCTATAACTTTTAGTTGCTCAATATGGCACAACAGCCTGAGCCAGTGAGAAACAAGCATTTCAGCTTTACTGTTTATCCATAATTTTAACTACTAAACTGCATGAGGAAAATAAATTATTGCATTACAAATCCCCAACATTCCTTTTTGCAGTTTTACAAGCACCTGCTAGAGTCTTGCATTCCTCTAGAAGCAGAGCTTCTTTAAGGCACCAAGGACTTTTTCTGAACTTGTTAGAGCAGCGTCCTCTGATTTTGCACCTGGGTCACGAAATAAAGTTCAAACTCACTAAATCAGAATACTTTTTGTCTCCCTGGGAGAATTCAGAGCCCATATAAAAACTGTGCAACTGCTGTTCACTTTATGTTTTGTGTTACGTTACTTGTTGAGTTCCTTTGTTTGCTTATGTTGTCATTTATATGGTGTCCTCTCTATGACAGATCTCACTAGAAACAGAGATTTTAATCTCAAGGTTCCTAATGCTTAAATGAAAGTTGAATTTAAAAAATCGGACTTGTTTAGGACTTTCCTTCACGCTGAATAGAAAGTAGATCACATTTTAACACCTGTCTGATTAACATAAAACCTGAAATATGATGAAAAACCATTTCTTTGTTTATTATCTGTAGCACTTCACAGTAGTCAATAACAATTTTTATTACATGTATGAATTTAATGCCACCTGGACACAGCAAACAAGCCAGAAGTCCAATGAATAATTTCAGTCTCAGTCTTTTTTTTAGGTTTTGCAACCCCAGTCACACAGGGTGAGGCAAGTTTCCATGGCTGTTTCCTTTATACTGATAATTTTATAAACTAATTATAAAAGAGACTCGTTACAATAATCATGAAGGTAAATAATTACTTGAAGCCATAATTCTAGTATAAATTTCCCTATACTGTGCTTAGCAGTAGTAAGAGTGGTTAAAATAGGTCTGATGGCGCTGACTGAACCTCTGAGTCACGCCAAAGAAAAGCCCTCACCAGGCTCATTATTTCACACAGAAACCACTTATAACGAGTATTAGTGCCCACGAAAGAAAAGCTAAAGTGCTTTAAGATTTTTGCAAATTCAATTTCGGACTCTTAAAGCGAAACCGAAACTTCTCACCCCCTGCGTTTTACAGCTGACAAAAACGATACAAAAGCAATTTAAATATAACACCTTGGCCTCGATGCAGTAACTGCGCGTGTCCCGTAATGATGCAACGCTCTGCAGTTACTGCAGCTCTGTTGCCGCCGAAAAAACCTGATTTGCGGTTTACGTTTGTATACAACCCTAACGAGCTCTCGCCGCCCGAGGCAACGTAACATTTGAGAGGGATCACTGCAGCTTTCAAAATTATAAGGGTCATTAAAAATTTATACATTATTGACTGTATTTAAAACATCTTTTCCACTGACTGTAAAGAGCACTTAAATTTAAGAGGTGCTATTCTCCAACGGCCATAAACTTGTAATAGATAGCCCGAAGGAGGCGTGAAGGAGAGAATTTTCTCTTGCTGAATATGAATAAAGTATAGTGGGGTAACACTGCACAGACAGTTACACTGTGTTACTGTACTTCTTCAGGGAATCGGTGCTTGTTGAGGAGCTGTTTATAAATCACTGTGTCAAACTATCTTATCTGTGACTTAAAAAAAATTACAGAACTATTTATGGCTCTATGTATGGCTGTCTGAAGTACATGTAAGAACTGCTACTGTGTAAATTGCCCACAGTTTGGTCCTTATGCGTCGGTGCATTACGGAGGGAAATACTCTCAAAAGAAGAGTCTGACTGTGGAATGAATTTTAATGTTAACACAAAAACAGCGGCCTGTGATCTCAGCAGGCATCAAGAGTAAGGGGGGGCAGTGGGTGTGTGAGTCGCTTCGAGGTACAATTTATTCCAACCTCTGTGCCTCACCAACTTGAAAGTGGGCTTCAAAAGAACTGAGGATTACCGGCAAGAGAGCTGTGAAGGCGCACGTGGGCCCGAGCACTCGATCTAACTTCATCACATCAAAGATTATTGACCATCGGCTTCCAAAATATGGACCATTCACAAAACTCCACGTGGTCTGAACCTGGGGTTTTGAATCCACAGCCTTCCAGTTTTAATGGTTCTCACCCCACTGCACAGCCACGGCGAACAGAAGCTCTGTTTTGAATACTCCTGCTGGTGGCTTCCACCGCTCTGGCCTGCTGGAGCTTTTACTCAGCCCGGCACAGGATGGCAGAACGTAGCACTTCAAGCTGGCAAAGACGTCAGATCGCTGTGCCAAGCTTCACCCTCCACAGCACCGCCACACCAAAGGAGTCTCGATTGTTTATTTACAATTTGCTGTGGAAATCCCCAGCTCTTCACTGCGATAAATAATTGAGCTGTTTGCTCTGGACACAGTACAAAGGTTTGCTCCGTTCACTCGGAGGCCCGAGGCAGAGGAAGCCGGAGCAGCATGAGCAGAGGCGGGGACACACGAATACCAGCGTGGAGGAGATCTTGGTGCTCTCCCTTCCTCTGCAGCTGTCGCTCCCTCTCCGGGCTACATCTCCTCTTTTTTTTGTCTGCAAACTACAACCCTCTTGTCACCGCAGTCGGAGGAGCGACCTCCCTCTGCCTCCTGGGACACTACACAAATAGCAGGAGTTTAGCCCTCATTGAACTTCTGTTCTTGTTCAGGGGTTCCTGTCTAGTTAGCCCCGTCTATCCAGTTCACCCTCGCTACCTTGTTGTCCAGCAGCAACCTTTACAGCAGATTGCCCAGGAGTGATCAATTGCTCGTGTCTTTGTTGGCGTACAAGAGGCACAGGAGCGTAACAAAAGCTCACAAGCGCAGGAAATGAAAAGTAAGGCAAGGAGGAAAAGTTAAAACCCGAGACGCACAGCTGAATATTGTGGCGGGGCGTTACCTCGCTGTGCTGGGTCGGGCGTCGCTTTCGACCCTGCCGGACGTGACTCTAGACGGCTGACGCTGGTGAACATCTCCCAACCGATACCATATTCCCATGTTGTTTAGTTCGCTGTGTACGAAAAAAAGCCACACAACAGCTTGGTTAGCAGTTTTACCTGCAAATGGCAAAATGATTGCGACGAAAAGAAAAGTTGCAAAACTTCACGATTTCATTCATTCCCGCTGTCAAATAGCTCACCCTACACAGGTGTAGTTAACAAGATGGGTCTTGGACTTTGCCGTGATCTGGATGTCACATACAGCTGTCTTCGCATCCTCACGAGGGCTCATTTTCACACAGAGCCTCCTCTTCCTCATGGCAGCTTCCTCTGATGAGTCAAGTACATATGAGGATGTCAGAGAGAAATTGTTAGTTGATTATTCAGTTCTGTTTTCTCCACAGTTTGGGGCTAAAGAAAAGGAAAAAAAAAACCTGTCGACAGTTTGAGCCTCTAGGAAAAAATATATATTCACAAATCCCATTTATGCTTTGCTATTTAGTCATTACCATCCTCCGAATAAAAGATGAGCTAATATCAGTTTGTGGGTGACTTGCTGTGCTCAAAGTGGAAATGAGTGGACACTGGAAAGCCACAAAATTCACATGTGTTATTATCATTTTTATCGCTTTAGTAGGTAAAATGACAGAACTAAGTGAATCCTCCATCAGCTTTAGAGCACAACGGGGATTTAAACTCAATATTCTAGATAGAAACTCATACATAATGTCACATGTATACATTAAACATGGATTCACATAAAGTAATAAAACATTAAATTACAACATAGCCAAACAAAACATAATCTCTTTTCTTCATTCTGGCAAAAAGAAAAAAGAAAAAAAAAACACATTGCCATGCTTTCCCTATATTGCATCTGTGCCTTGCTCATTTATTTCCCCAGCAACACTAGAAAGTGCAGTGTAAATGCAATGATAATAAAAATAATAAACAAGCTGTCCTCACTCCCCACACCAAAATATTATTACATTTCCACGGCGTGGATAGTGAGGGGGAAATACGTAGCACTCAAAAAGCACTAAAGCATTGGGGAATGCATTTCATTAATATTAGATAACCCCCATCCACTCGTCCTCTCCCCAAATAAATACATAAATAAGGCCCTCATAAAGAAAAGCACAGCTCCAGCTGAGATAAACAATGACTCATGATTCTCTTCTCTTGTACCTCCAGGGCAAAATGTTTATTTTATTCCCACAGCCTGCCATAAATTAAGCTAACCTGCACCCATAAAACATTCACTATCTCAAGCAAAGCTGCCCCTGAGGACCTCGGCATAAGCTGGTCGGAGAGTGGTGGGGGAAAAAAACAAGCAAGAGGAAGGGAGCGAGCCTGTGGTCGGTATTGACTGTTTACCTACTTGTGTCCATTGTTTCTTGCAGTGGTGTGAACGACTCTGGCAGGGCGTCTTTAATATCAGTCAGCTTCATGTCCACGACAACATCGGGCCCCTGCACGAACGACAGCGCGGAGGCAGCAACTTTTAAAAATAATATATGCAAATGCAACTTTGGAAAGGACAGAGAGCAAGAATGAGAAAAAGGTTAGTCATTTTTTTGGGTACTCAGGGAGGAAAATGTAGAGATAATAGACTCAATGATTTACTAAAAGCTCAAGAAGTCTCTAAAGAGAATGGTTGACAAAATAGCTCACGTAATTACTCTCTAATAGCTTTTTCTGGAGTGAGAGAATGCATGTGTGAACTTGTAATCATTCTCAACCTTTTGGCGAGAAGCTATGGGGTGATGGGAGACAGAGCAGGCAGTCTGATCAACAGAATGGGACTAGTTAAAAATAATCACGGACTGTGTAGCTGACATTTTCAAGCATGACTCTTCCCTGTCTCCCATTACATTTTCATTTTTTGCCATAATAAATTGCAATAATACACAGCGGCAGTAGAGAGTGGGGCGAGCCAGGCGTGACTTGATGCGTCCGAAAAGCCTGGATTCCACTGCCACTGTTGCCCGACAGTCATTACCATTAGAGACATTTTTTATTCATAGTTTTTACACTGACGTAAGGAGGAATATGGATGAATGTTATTACTATGCATGAAACCTTTTTTTTAGTGTTTCCCCCCCTTTCTTTTTCCGGGGAGAATTTTTCCTTTGCAAACTGACAAAGGGGCCTATCTACCTTCAACCTAGAGTATGATAAATCACAAACTATTTACTTCTCCCCACATAATACAGGGGCTAATTCTACAGAATCTGTTTTTGTCATAGACAATTACAGTGGGAGCTCCAATGACTGGCAGACAAAATAGCCTTTGTTGATGGCTCTGTCATGTTTTATTTGCGTCAAAGTCTTCAAAACAATGTGGACACGCATTTTAAGATAATATACAGGAACTAGGGGAAGGCCATTTGTATGCTATATACTAAACCGAGGGCCAGATTGAGCTCCGGCACGAGGCAGCCGCTGCCAGGTTGCCTGACTTTAAGGGGGATGCTGAAAAAGAATCGGACTCGATTAAGTCCTAAAATTGAGCTGATGCAAAGTAATAACAAAAATGCAGGTTTTGTTTACTGCCTGCACCGTCCACCTGCAACCCACGGAAACTTAATTAATAGACGACCAATAGTAAGCTGTATGCGCTGAGGTTAGACAGGTTGATTATCCTGGCAATGTAAGCAGGTGTATTTATGGCCACAGAGCAGCTGACAGCCAAGCAGAAACACATCAGCTGTAGGCTGCAGGCAGGAGAGGAGTCAAAAAAATGCCCCAACAGCATTATGAGAAATACAATGCAAAGATCATTTCAGCCACAGAGGAGTCGTGGCTACTCAAATCAGGAGCTCTCTCTCTGTAAATATATATATATCCTACAGCATTTTCTCTTGCATAAATAGGAGGCATTTTCTGATTCAAATATTATATGTACATAAGCTTTGGTAACCATGGCTGCTGCTGATCAGATAAATTGGAATAGTTAAAATGCAGCTCATTGCTATTTCATGAATAAACATAAATAATATCTTCGAGGGCCACCAACATGAAAAATACCTCTTCCAGGTATTATCCATCCAGAATATGCATGCATATCCATTTTATCGAAAACTTTAAAACTGCACTACCAGTCCTGGCTTTTTTAAAGCAGGACAAACACAAGGCCTATTAAGATATTCTGGCAGCAAAAAGTGAGCTAATGACCATTGGCATACAACAATCAAAAAAGAAGGTGCAGCAGATGAGGAGCTAGTGCAGAGCACATAGGAAAAGGGAGAAGTTTACATTCACGCTTACAGTTTTCCTGGTGAAACAGAGGTAGCGTGTGACCTTGGATTTGAATAAGCTGTCCTTCCTCAGGTCGGCGTCAGAGCCATCTGTTGTTTGTGCAACCTACGTGGAAAAAATAGGGGAAAAAAAAAACAAGGAGAGAGAAAACATGCAGGAGGTGGGATAAAGTTAATGTATGTATGCCATGAGCGTGCTGCTTTTGCCTCTTCCTTTGCATACTAGCCTTAATTAACGCTTGCCTACACTACTGCTCCATCTCATTAGTGCTCTGCGTGGGTAAAGAAGTCTTAGCCTCCAAAAAGGTGGCTAAAAATATCATCTCTTGGGACTTGGCTGATTAAAGATGCCCTGACAAGGATCTGCTCTAATAAGGGAGGCAAACTTCAACGTGGGAAAGCAGGGAATATATTTATGGTAAATGTGGAATGTATCTTTTAAAAAAAAATAAACCTTCTGTAATGTATCCAGAGTGAAGACGTGGGTAAACTGAGACTGAGACACTGCGCACACAGCACGAGTAGTTTTACTTTATTTAAGGAGACAGCTTTTTCTAAGAATAAATTACAAAGAATTTAAAGTCTGATTTCAAAGACCCGAGCCGCTTGCCCTTGTACAACAGGCTCATTCATAGTTGTAAACAAGCAGTAGAGTCAGTAAAAAAAAAGAGAGATTGCATCAAATTGACAGCATGTGGGTACCACAAGTCAACCTCAAGGTCCTATACTGCATTGCTATGTAAATTTAGGTATGCAGGGCAGAGTGATAAAGCAAAATATAACCTGCAGACTGCATCGCAGAGACTCTTCCATCGTTCGAGCAAACATGCTTGGCTGAAGCGTCATGTTCCATTGGCTATCATGTGAGAATAACCTAAATAACTGCCAGAGTTACTTTCTAAAGGGATCCTTTACAAAGAAGAGTCAATCTAATGAGGTTCATTCAAATGAAGAAGTCATAGATCTCTGCACCCACCCACACACATTACCCCCTTGACAATAATGATGAATGACCCCGGTGACTGGTTGAGGGGGGGGGGGACATGGTATGGGTTTCATGCAAAACCACCACTGACTAGATGGGATGAGAGCAGAGGCTAGAGTGGGGAACAGAGACAGATAGTAGGATGAGAAGAGAGAAAGAGGAGAAGATGAGCAGAGAGAGGGATTGCAGGGCCTCTCCACAGCAGTTCCATGAAAGGTCCCAGAAGGAGCCAATACATCACCAGCCTCTCTTACTTCCTTACAAGACAACCCGTCTTGGCCACCTTTTTCCAGGTCAGTAGCCAGCGCATCCTGTCAGCGTAAACAAAGGGCTCGCTTTGTGAAACCCAAAGTCAAGTTGAGGAGTAACGAGGGCACGGTCCTCTGAGGAGGCACCTCAGGCATCATCCTGCCACAAGAACGCAACGCAGCTTGAATTTGAAACGCCAACCGCTGAGCCACGGCAGCAAAAGCATGTGTAAACTTGTAGTGGATCTTGTCTAATACATACACGAGTGCCACTGTATGGCGCCGTCATTACACAGACTTCAATGAGAAGAATGTCACCTGTCTGATAAGAGATATCACACCTCTGATATTGAAATATGGTCGTGTCATTTGATTTAAAATGCAATGTCAGATTCAACTACTGCTTCTTAAAAGCTTATGCTCGCAGTGATCTGAAAGCCCACCGATGAAACAAGTCTTTAGGGGGTATTGAATATTCCTATGAAGCATCTCTGGAGACAGACATAAGCAGCAAGATGCCATGAAGCACTGAGAGACACAGCTGTGAATACAGATATAAAGGCATAAAATCAAAACTCTCTGGAGAGTAAAACCAGGTGAAGAGAAAATATACGAGGCACAGGGAAACAAAGAAAAACACAGAAGCTGAGAAGTATTTCAGATCTTATTTTAAAATAAATCAGCTTCTGACAATATATTAAAAAAACACACACACTGTGGCTATTTACAGGTTTTTAACTCTATTTGGGGGGTCTGTAAAATAGCGTAAAAGCGCACACATTTTAATGATTAAAAATAACCATTAAGTTCCTGTTGCTTTGAGGCCCACCTTATTAACAGACCCGTGACAGCTGGACAGACTAAATGAGGAGTAGATCAAGTACTTAAAATATGTGTGTGAGTATGCACAGTACTCTCATACAACACTGAAATGACTTCCATCATTACAATTTATTCCTCTGATAAAGTCTTTATAAGCTATGTTTGCTGTTCTGTTTGTCTGCCTGTCATTAGGACCATGGAAAAAACTACCAAGAAAACCTGAGAAGTGGAGCACATGGGTACACATGGGTGCCCTTTACATTTGGGCCATTTTAAAGAAAAATCACTTTCTTCAAAACGGCTGAATACAGCATTTGCCTTGGTAGAGTTTTTGCCCCTTAAATCCCCTTGTGTGTGTGTGTGTATAATATAATAATATATATTAGGGTAGGCTAATGAAAATCCAGCTGAGTGACATGAAAACATAATGACCCACACCCAGTCCTTGTTTATTGGTTTGCATTTACAATTTAACACTTATCCTTATTGTCCTTCAGTATTCCAGTTCTGACATTGCCCCTGTGAGCATACGCCACAGACAGATAGATTTAGTTGTATCTACATGGTAGTTATAGTGGCTGTCCTGCTGGCAGCTTGAGCTTGGACACAACAACAAATTTCGTCTTTGGGGACACTAAAGCATAAAGCAAAGTAAAA
This sequence comes from Mchenga conophoros, assembly GCF_057382185.1. NCBI lineage: Eukaryota > Metazoa > Chordata > Actinopteri > Cichliformes > Cichlidae > Mchenga > Mchenga conophoros. The sequence continues at coordinate 13,251,356 of NC_140537.1, forward strand.
CTACAGTTACATGATCCATTTGTTTCTTAAGTCCCATTTTGAAGCTTTGAGATACAACTTTCAGGTGCAATGCAACAAACTGGAAGTTGTGAAGGGGGCGGGTCCGACTATGAAGCCACCCATTGGCTAATGGCTTGTCAGTAACAAGTTGTTAGCCAATGATGGTTCAATGCGTGAACCCCAGATAATCCTCTCTGAAACAGTATGACCAAGATTTAAAAAACAGACATATTTTGTATAGACATACTCCAATACACAGTCCAATATTTCAGTTGGAAGTAGGGCTGCCACAAACGATTATTTTGATAGTCGACAAGTCACCGATTATTTTCAGATCATGCATCCATTGGACATAAAACGTACAGCTTATTGCACCAGCAGCATCTGCTCTTATATAACTATCATTAGCTTACAGCTTTAAGTGTTTAAGGTATGTGCTAACTAAAAAGAAAGACAAGATGATAGTTTATAAAATTTTTAATGAAATTTGCAGATTGTTTCGGTGGAGTTTAATAAATTCAGCCGTTGCTCCTTGCTATCTAAAATATAACAGGACACTGGAGTATATTCTCGAGTATCTCATACTTCTGATAATCAGTTGTCTGCTTGACGTTTATTCAGCTGTGTAAAAACTATAACTTTAATCTCAGCCAAACCGATTTACTCAGGAACAAATAAAATACTAAAAAAAAGCCAAACAATAACATTTTTAAGTTATCTAAGTGACTCATATATCATGTTTAACCTGAGTAGTGAAAGACGGCGTTGGGTTTGAAAACGATTTGCCGAGAGTCCGGTGTTCTCACCGGCTCTAATGAGCCTTGAACCCCGGCTAACGATCGAGCTGGTGGGTAACAGACGTCTCCGAAAACGTCGGAGCGCTTTTGAAAATATGTGGTTGTCTTGATAAACCAAGCAGATATTTGAAGTTTACACGGCTACATTCTTGCCTGAAAATATGTTAAATGTTTATTTTGTGACCCAGAAAGAATAATAAGCGTAATATTAAAACTAACTAGCTGCCGCCATTGCTGGAAACTGAGCAGGGCCGCGCGGTTCCTGAATTTGGACACAGCTACGATACCGGACACTGCTTCTTCTTCCTCTTTGGGGTTTAACGGCAGCTGGCATCCTTGTACATGCAGTGCTGCCATCTTCTGTTTCAGTCCGTTATTACACTCTTAAATCCAACTTCTTATTCCTGCATCTTTTGGGATCTTACAAAGCTTCAAACGACGCGTCGACTATTAAATTAGTCGTCGACGATTTTAATAGTCGACGTAATCGTGATTAGTCGACTAATCGTGGCAGCCCTAGTTGGAAGCAATGTCCATCATTACTACCCAGATAGCAAGGAAACACTGAAACAATGTTGAGTCAATATCAGGCTGTGTCATTGAATCAACGTTGAAGTGTGACGTTGACCTAACGTCACTCTTGCACCCTTTTTTAATGTTGAAACAACGTCAGGTTTTGATGTTGAATCAATGTTGAAACCTGACGTTGATTCAACGTTATATTTTCTAATACTGCTGACATTGAAACAATGTCAGATTCTGATATTGAAACACTGTTGAGCTATGGTGTTGATTTTCCGCCTCTTTCGCACAGTTGCTTTTTATTAAAACAACAGTTAAATCATGACTGGAAATCTACCTTTCTTTATAGGTATTTTAACCAATACTAAACTACTGCATGTTTCCATCAATACTTCAACCACCTAAACACATAATTGTACTTATTCCTTAAATTGGACACCCTTTATAAAAAAAAACCTAAATGTCTCACAATGTATCATGTCAATATTAATATCCTAAAATAAGAAAGCATTGCATGTGATGTAACAGAGAAAAAAAATAAACAAAAAAAGGTCAATAGGCATGTTTCATTTGCTAAATACTTTATTAAAAGACAGTTTCCAATTTACGTTTATATAATTCACAGAAGTTTGTAATTTTTTGCATGATGTGCGTCCTGCACCACCCAAACGATCTGGGGCGTATCGGAGCCATTTCTGCACTGCTTGTGCAAAGACAAACTCGGACATAGAGTTTGCCCCTAACTGCTGCGTCAGGCTCCAATCAAGGCAAAGCGTCTCACCTATAGACACATTTTAAGAGATGGAATTAGCGTGTCTCATGTCTTAAATGTGTATGCAAGTGCTTGTGTGTTTAACCAACAGGCCGTTGTTATGTATTTAAATCACATCTGACAGCTATTACAATTTATAGTTACAAAGTGTACATAACCTTTATATACTTACCATTGCCTTATTTGCCTCTTGTGATTGAAGAGCTGCCTCTGCATTGTTTAGCTCCTCAATGTTGTGCAAGGGCAAATCCAGAGGCAGTACCCCAGCATCTACCGATTCATTGCAGCCGGTATTGCGGATGGCTCTGACCTCCTCACGGAGTTCGTTAACAGCTCTCGTCAGGTCTGACAGAAAAAGATAATTTTTTTTTAAGTATTTAAGAATACAGACAACTTGTCAAACGTTTCCTTGTGTCACACACAGATATGTACAAAGACACTAGACAGTATTTTATTACCTGGTATTTTCACTCGAGGGGCCTGGGGAAACCATTTTTTTGTGGGCTGCTCATCTGCTAAAGAAAAAAAGTTGAAAACGGTCATAAGTAATTACAAATGTGCTTTTGGAATATTTTTTCCTAAAGTTACAGTTTGATTTATAACAACACACACAGGAAACGGAGATGTGCAAGAAGGTACAGTATACAAGGAATTTTTGAAGTGCACAAGTGTACACGGCTTTGCATTTATAAAAAGTTTACAAACTTCCACTTTTTGGACTATATTATGTGGTGATATTGCAGTATGCAAGCACCACAGATATGTATAAAAGACAAGATCATAAATTCTTAGCAATCAAAGATATGTTTGTGAAATAAAAAAAGTTTTACTTGTGCTTTCTTTTATGACTGGTCTGAGTTTCAGCTTCGGACTGAAGGACAGACGTATCACAGTGTTCACTTAGATATTTCTGAAGACTGCGTTCTGCTTCGTGAAATGTGTCTGGAAGTACAAACACAATGTATGGCCAGACATAAATTAGGACACGAAAAACTTGTTATTGTTACATTTATACAACACCAATCCAGATGATACCCACCATGGCTTATTAGAAGTCGGACTGGTGCATAGGTGAGCCATGTTGCACCAGGATGAACTCTCCTCTTTACTGCGTCGTGGATCCTGAATGTGTCTCACGGAGGATATGGAGGCCATGACAATTTCTCCCCATTTATCCATGATCTAGGGACTATTTCTGTACCACCAGTGCTAAACTGCACAATGCACCAGTCTTTCATTTTTATCTTTTTTAATTTGGAGTCCTTTTTTGCCCTGTCTAGGATAAACAGGAAACAGATAATTACAATATATTTCATAGTCACTACAAAACTTGATCTATTGATTGAACTAAATAATAAATAATAGCTTAAAATGTATATAGGCAACAATTACAAGCAAACCCGTATATGTAAGTGTGTGAATGTGTGTGTGAATGGGTGGATGACAGGTTGTGTAAAGCGCTTTGGGGTCCTTAGGGACTAGAAAAGCGCTATACAAATACAGGCCATTTTACCATTAAACACTGAAGATAATAAAATTAACAGTATTTTGTCTAAGTCTGCCATTGTAGGAATTCATGGCACCGAGACAAAAACTTGGCGCACAGTGTGGCGTCAAAATAGGCGCACACCTTTGACGCTGCGTTTTCTCCGTCTTCCTCGTCCACACGTAAATGCTAAACGCAGTTTACGTGTGGACAAAAGGTGCAAACGCAAGTTAGGTGAGCGTGCAGCGTAAAGTTTGAATTGAGTGCGAATCGAAGCGGGTGCTCTCCAATCATTAAAAGTAACAAAGTCATTGAACACATTTATACAGTTACCTTTACGTTTATCAATCATATATCACAGATTTACAATTTTTTGTAGTACTATGCTAAAAAGCAACCACAGAGCGAAAGTCTGGGTCAAGCGCTGAGGCGACGGCAAGAACAAAGGAACACTCGAAGCGTTAAAGCTAGCTTTGTAAGGGAATATAACGGAAAAGTATGAAACGAAAATGTTTTCTTTGTTGATAGACTTTGTTTGCAGTGCAATTTATTTGTTGCCGGATTGTAAGATGAAAGTAGACACAATTTCGGGCTCCCACATTTTATCTGAAACTTTACATTAACAAGTTTTTTTTTTTTTTTACTGTTATTCAAATGCAACCGTGGAAATAACGAATAGAACAAAAGTCATTCATTCTTACCTTATACTAATCGTGGTGCAGGCCAGTGCAGTGCATGAACTGATGCCTTCTCCGGTCAATTCCGCTGAGAGTAAATCTAATGTCCCGCTCTACTGTACAAGACAATGGTTACCTGGAGGGATGTACCAATGTGATAGGGGTGCTGCGGAATAGTCCAAGTGGTAGCAGCTTTAATTTCCCGCTCAACCATAAATCGATGGTTTTTCAACGTGATTGTTGTCACCTTGTCAACTATAAATAGATCAACAATCAACGATGACAGAACAACAGTGAATCAATGTTATTTCAATGTCAGTGTCAGGTTTCATCAGTATTTCAATGTTGTTTCAACATTGGTTTTGTGTTGACATTTCAATCCTGATGATTCTGATGGTTCAGATGGAAAATCAACATCTGTTCAATGTCTCCTTGCTATCTGGGTATCTATGTCATACACCCAATAATTTGCTAATGCAAAGGATTTTCCTATTATTCAAGGAATAATAGGAAAACAGTTAACACTGGCGCCTCACAGCAACAAGGTCCTGAGTGTGACTCCACTATCTGGCTGGGGCCTTTCAGTGTGGAGTGTGGAGTACTCTCTGGGTACTCCAGCTTCCTCCCACAATCCAAAGACATGCAGTTAGTGGGGTTAGGTTAATTGATTATTCTAAAATTGCCCATAGGTGTGAATGTGAGTGTGAATGGTTGTCTGTCTCTAAGTGTTAGCCCTGCAATAGAGTCGCCCTGTGACAGCTGGGATAGGCTCCAGCCCCCCATCACCTTGATAAGGATAAGAGGATGGATAAGACGTATTCACTCTTTCTTACAATGCCTAAATGTTTTGTTCATGGTTGAAATAATTTACAGAGAGAGGAGGAGCATTAACAAGTACATAATAATGATGTGGGGCAGCTGCATATTGTTTGCTTGAGGCTGTGTTCAACTAGCCACTAGGTGGCCATTATGCAAATGTGCAGGGATGTAGACAAGCCATGCAAGAAACCCTGTTTTCCTAACAAGACATTTTGGACAGAGAATAACTTTTCTGGATGACCTTTGAACTTTGCAGGTGTTTGACAAGCACAAAAATAGTTTATGACAGAAAAAGAGGTAAACCCAAAAAGCATAATATGTGTACTTTAAAGAACTAAAGTCACTTTGAAATCTACTTGACTTTCTTGTTGAGATTCAGCGTGTGTGTTAAAGTGGGTGCTAAAGCGTGCGAGCAATTAGTTTAGCTGAAAGCAGAGCGGAAGAAGCTAGCTGCCATAGCTCCTTTGCAACCCATGAACAGAGCATGAGTGAGCAAGAGTCTACTCAGTGCGTTTGATGTTAGGTGGCTGCTGGTGCTTTAGCAAAGCTCCTGATCCCAGTGGAACAGTGTTTGATCTGGGCCTGCGCTCTCTCGTGTTGGAACAACCTGCTCAAGTTCAGAGATGTGAGCGTACGGTATCAGAGAGCAAAAGAGTAAATCAGCTCTTTGATCTGCTTTATAAAGTATATGGAAAGCATGGTGAACAGTCCGTATTAAGGAGGTATTTGAAAAGATTTCTTATATGAAAGGAGAAAAAAAATCAATACAGCTAATATCCTGAGACTTTCCCTCCTCAGTGGTGCATTAGTACACTGATACCAACTGCAGATATTTTTGTTTGTATTTCAAGTCTGCAGATGAAAGACCACATAGTGATGTTCGAAAAGATATTCTTGAAGATGGGACAAACGCATTTGAAATAGATCCTATGAGCCTGAAAGACCTTGAATCTTATCTTGGAGGATGACTTGCACTTAACTTTTTATTCTTTATGCTCTAATCTTGAATCATAACTTTTTAAAATTGACTTAAAAATTTGACAATAAAACCCTCTTAAAGGTTGTACTGCAGTCCTTCTTTTCTACAAACGAGTATCTTACTCTATCAGAAGCTACCATCTCAAATAGAGAAAGTCATCAGATTTATTAGGCAGCCAAAGTTTGTGGGTGATCCACTAACAACACACTAACGCTTAAAACCAACCACAGCCAGTTTAGTGACCAACGCAGGTCACAAAGCGCAGCTATGAGGTAGTTTAAAATAATCTACTAGCAACATCCCTGCAGCTAAGCACTGATAACTTGACACAACTAGGAGTCGACAGCCAACCTCTAGCACATTGGGAAGGCTGTACATAGGCACAATACTTTACATAAACTACATCCTAATTACAGCATGCTAACAAGCTTACAACAGTGCATTTAAGATTAACAATATCAAATTTCTCATATTTAGCAACTGCCATGTTGCTAAACACCATCTTAGTTCATTCTGGCAGCTGACCATTTCAACGCAAAGTGCAGCTGAGGCTGATTGGAGCATACACATTGTGATTAAGATTTATTTATTATGATACCCTTGCAACAGATCAATAGCATTAAGCTATGGCTCCAAGTGTAGCGACTCACACATTTGCTTGGTAAGCGAAAGGCATCTGGTATAAAAGCCTGCCAAATCCAACATGCAGAATTACACACTATGGTGACCCTTTGTGACAAGGGAGCAGCCCAAAGTAGCTCAGATGCTAACATTACCATTTGAAACTAAAGTAGTAACCTACTAAGTTTGGTCAATTAGTTCTACTAGCATGTTTTCATGCAGTAACAGTATTTCCTGCAAAAACAGAGTGAAATCAGATTTATATTTATTTTAAAAATTCGTTTTTAATTTTGCACTTCTCGTCTACCACCCTCTGGAACATACACAGTGTTTGCACACACAGCGTAAGGTGCAGTGGACTGGTAGAGAATGAAATCTGATTTCCCTGTGTTTGTTACTGTGTTGCGTGTACGCAGTTTCCGTGCCGATGGCTCCTTTCTGATGCCAACCCACCGTCATCTGCTCGATAGGAACAAGCTGAGTGTGTTGGGTGGAGCAGGAAGAGATAAAAACAGGGGGAAGAGGGAGGCTTTGGGGGCCTAATGAAAACAAAAGAAGCTTGAATAGGAAGAAGGGAAGAGGAAGAGAGATCTGCCCTTGAGCTTGTTTCGTGCTTTGATAAACTTGCGCATTGTCTTCTCTTTTTTTACCCTTTAAACTAAGTTACAAAAAAAAATCTAATTAAGCAGCCTACCCTGCACTACTTCACATTTCTGTTAATGGTGAAGATGCTGTGAGACTTGAACATAAAGAAAACATGAGGACAAAGTTAAATTATATGGGGATAAACCTAACATCATTAAACCTTTGCCTCTGGTGTGTCTACAACACTGGTGGCAACCAACGATGGCAATCCGTCTAATCATCAAAGTAAACTTTATGAATAAGTCATCTAGCAGATCTTACAAAAACACCTTGAAAGGGTGCCAACAGCCTGGGTGTGCATTATGCTACACAATCATTTTCAACTGTTACATGTGCAACTCAGTACAGAAAGCAAAATAAATCTTATTAGATCTCCAATTATGACAACAATCACTGATTAACAATTTGGATTCTGGTCCTATCACAAAAACACTTTAAAATGTTAAATGCATCATCAGGACAAAAAAGTGCTTTGTTACTGAACCTGTGATTTTTAAAAGAAATGAAATAAAGTGCAGACTTGCTCTCAGCCTGTTTTAGCAAACACACATGCAGGTGCCTATAGTTCAAAAAAATTACAAATGGGATATTTTGACCTTGGAGTCGATGTAATGAAATATGAAATATGAGTCACCTTGCTCTCGAGTTATTATGTTCACAAATTTAGGTGTCCACTTCACCTGGCCACCCACCCACCTACCCAGCATGATAATGACGATACCCCATCAGCCTTTCATGGGGTAAAAATCATCAGAACCTTAACAGGTGTGGTACAAAAAACAGTTACAGTTACTGTAAGTAATTATACCCATCATAATAACTATATGGGGTTACCACTGACAAAAGTGGCTAGGTGTCACCTCTGCTAATTTGACTCAGAACTGGATCTATCTACTGTATTTTCATCGTTGGCGCCTTTTGGATAATTTTAATTAACTGGTTTTGTGTATGTTAATTATAGAATAGAATAGAATAGAATAGAATTCAACTTTATTGTCATTGCACATGCACAGGTACAGGGCAACGAAATGCAGTTTGCATCCATCCAGAAGTGCTTTAGTGATATAGATATATTACAATATATATTAGCAATAATATAGATATGTGAGTATATTACAGAAATGGGTCTATTATGGTATGTTATAATGTACACGGTATGACGTATGTTGTGAATATTCTATAACTATAAGTATGTACAGGCTGTAGTGAGTACAAGCTATGTACAGGATATGAACAGGATATAAATATGAAAAACTATACAGAATATGAAATAAATAACTTTACAGAATCTAGGATATACAGCTATACAGAAATGGGAACTATGCAAGTTGTAAACAGTTGTAGGATTAAAGATTATCGAATGTACAGAATGATTATTTACACAGAGCTATACAGTAGTGCAGTTAAGATAAGTGAGGGTGTAGATAGTTTCTACAGAGGCTATATAAAGTGCTAGTGGTTATATTATATGAACAGCCATAAAAATAGTCCATTTTTGGTGAATGACTTCTTTACTTGGAACTAATTAGTGAATATCTGGACATCTGAAAACTATGGATACAGCTTAATAACGAGGCTTGCCAGCATAAGGTGATAACAATCCACCCTTTCATCCATGTATGGTTTACATCATGGTGGCAGGCAAAATGCTAACACTGTGCGCCCCAGGGCAGCTGTGGCTACAATGTAGCTTGCCATCGCCAGTGTGTGAATGTGTGTGTGAATGGGTGAATGACTGAATGTAGTGTAAAGCGCTTTGGGGTCCTATGGACTAGAAAAGCGCTATACAAATGCAGGCCATTTACTGAACCTTCAGAATGCAATTGGTGATTTCATGGTGTACGTCAGTCTTTTATATATAAAACCTATACTCGGGATGTTTGTACTCACAACATAGTAGCCATCAGGGGCCTTGCTGGGTGAAGACACTACTCCAACTGCAGTGATGGGGTCTATGGGAAACTTGCTGCTGACTTCAGACATGTCGAAGCTCTGTTAGAAAAGCAGAAGAGTACCATTACAATTGGTACAATTGGTATCAACGGTTCTTTCTGCAGAGGTGAAACACACACATACACACACACACACACACACACACACATATATATATGCGTGTGTGTGTGTGTGTGTGTGTGTGTGTGTGTGTGTGTGTGTGTGTGTGTGTGCACGCGCGCGTGTGTGTTTCACCTCTGGCAGTCATTACACAGAGGATGCACACAGACTTTCTTGGCTAAAATGGCCACAATATTGACTTCTTGATGAGGCTTATTAGGATCTAGAAGAAAAAGTGTCCGCCTAATCCAGGATCAAATGACAAGTGAGACCAGTGACAAAACAGCATTTGGAGACTACCCAATGACTTCACCAAATCACAAATTAGGGGGAGTGATCACATATTTTCAAGGAAGTCCCAATCAATTGCTATCTCTTCCTGTCTAAGGGAATTTTTTTCTAATGGGTATGCAAGCCTCTTACAGGGTAAGTGGCTTTACAAAAGGTTCCCTTGCGCAATTTTATTAGATTAGGTTTAAAACATTCTTGTACTAACTGACAAAGTTGCTGCATTCAATCTTGATATTTAGAAAATCTATTGCAATTAAGCTGATCAAATTAGGGGTTTTACTCCAGAAAACAGCTGTCTCTTTAACAAATGCTAGATAGCTGTACTTATTCAAATGAAACAGGATAGCAAATTAGCTAATAGATTGAAGAATCTCTTTGCAACATTCATTTGTTTAAAATGAGCTTTGTTTTTCCAGCACAAAAACAAGGCCTGGAGAACTTATCCAGGCAGATTAACTAAAAAAAGAGAAACCATTGCAAGCATATTGCATTTCCAAAGACAAAAATCACCATGAAATCCAAGATAGTATACAGTCTTAAATAGTACTGAAGAGCCAGTTTGTGGTTGTAAGTTATATGGAGAATTATAATATTATAATATTATAATAATAATCTTACAAATTATTTAAACATGTACCTGCGAACATTTTGCATATTGCTAACCTGTCAGGTCACAGGTGACAAACTTCAATAATTCTTATGTTAAGAACCATTATTAGAAACTATGCTCATAAAATTAAGACGCTAATGCGGTTTATGCTGTATCTGACAGTCATATTTACAAGCTAAGAGCAGTTCTTTGGCTAAAAAAAACCAACTTTCTGTTTAGCTAGCATACTTACTGGTTTTAGGGTTTAAATAGTTTTAGCTTTATCCTGTATCCATCTGGAAAGTGCTTATTTACAAGTGCCCAGTTACAACTGCTTTACCGAGAGGGGTGTGACGCAAACACAGCTCTAGTTAACGTCCAACATGCATCTTGTGTTATAAAACGCTAACGCCCGTCATATAGCAGTCTTACAAATTACCTGGAGACTTGAAACCCACCACAAACTCAACGGTGAGCTGACACAGAAGCTAAACCCAGAGTCCTTTGTGTTTTTACCTGCTAAAACGTCTCCCCCCGTTATCACTACCACTTTGTGAACTTTGGCCTTTACATGCCAACATGTAGCAAGGAAATACTTCCTGGTGTTCAAGGGAAGAAATTATTAACTACAGTCCAATATTTGGTCTTCCAAGAATATTTTTTTTCCTGTGATTTATTGTTTTATTAATAAATAAATAAATTAAACGATAAAAAAAACAAAATGGGACATTTTATTCAGCAAACGGCTTAGATATCAGTTGCTTAAAACAAACAAAACAAAAAAAAAAACTTAAATTAAGAACAAAGCATGCAAAGAATTTCAAGGCCTGCAATGCCAGGGTGTATTTTTTAGCAATAACCTACGTGATCCAATTTAGCTGTTGTAACTAAATTAGGTTGTGCTTCACTAAATGGCTATCATTACATGGCTATATCTACAGGTCACGCCTCCTGGCAGTTGGTTGTCTCTCTAATAGTCACATGTCGTTTCTGTAATCAGATGAAAGTAAGACCAAGCCCAGTGTATTGACTTAGCTGTAACATTAGGATGTTCATGTCTCTCTGAGTGCAAAACTTGAAAGCCTCTTTGTAGACTGTCCAAAACACCAGCAGGCGGCAGATGCTTTCCCATCATCGAGTTTATTATTTCTGCCCCCACCATACCAATCAAATAAATTATTTCATTCTGCGACTATTATCCTAATGTACTGTATTCAAATCAAAGACTTGTTGCTCTGCTCTATGACATGGTGCCATATGCTGGCCGAATGTCACACGCAGTGAGATGTATTTATTGGCGATCGGTTTTCCTTCTGAAATTTATGAAGAGGGGGTGACTTTCAGAGGAAAGTGACACCCCATGTAACAAAAAAACATTTTAACACTTCCATTCATGTGGTTGATTTTACCAAGGATGCAGACAAAAATATTACCGCTTGCCTTTATAACCCTTCCTTTAAAAAATCTTTTCTGATGTTGATTGTCTCACTATCCAGTATATTAACATTTAATGAACATAAAAGACCTAGAGAAAATAAAATGTTTGCCTTTTACATTTTGTTTCAAATCTTACTGTCGATGCAGTGTGATGACAATTCGAATAATTCGCATAACATCTTTCATGATCCTCCAAATATATCTGATTATCAGATTTTACTCCTTTAAGTCATCATTTGAGTTTGTAATGGGGAGAATAGTTTGTCTTGCATAGCCTGTGGCTGACAGAATAAAACAAGTGTAAAGATCCTGGCATGTTGCAAACAGTGTTCTTCACGTCATACAACACAGCACTGATAACTGTGGCTAACTGTATGTCAGTTGGAGCTGCAATTAATTCCGGTGAGGAAGTTTACACAGTGGAAGAAGATTTTCCTACTTAGTAAGCCCCTGTAACACCCCGTATCATCACCACCACCAACCTCACACGCACCAGCACATGCTATCACATCAAGGTGTTGACAACCTACTGAAACGCGCTCGTTTTGGGCAGAGATTTGCAGTGGTGCTGAAGTTGATAAAATAAAATCTCAGGTGTTGGTAGGGAGAAAAGAGTAGACGGAGGGGGAAAAAACCCCAAAACAACAACACATGCTCCAGCTGCGAAGAGGTGCACCTGCTAAAGTAATGCTCTAATTATGGAATAGGTGATGAAACACTCATTGAGAGTCTGGAGATAGCAGCAACACATGCTAACTGTGAAAACCATCAGCTTTTACAGTGTTTTAATGTGTGGCACATTGCATGCTGAGGGTTGTGGGGTAAGATGAATGATGGCTGTGGCAGATTTCTGTGGGGGAGCAGCCAGTGTAGGACGCATAGCATTACAGCTGGCATTTTGAAAAGGTTCATTAAAACTGTGATTTCTCTGTTCACGCTTTGTTTCATGTATACTTTATGACACATCTCGCTTTAAAGTTGACCCCATAAATACTGGATCATCTTATCATGAGCAAAATATCATGCACACACACACACATTCTAGTAACAATCTTGTAGTCGTGAGTGGTAATCAGTGGATGAAAGAAGAGCCCCTGGACTAAAATTATACCTTGGTGAATAACTTTGCACCTGAATGATTAAAGGAAAAAAAAAACCAGCAAAGGTTTTCTTTTCCACGTGTAAAGGTCATTCACTGTGTTCAGTAATTTGCTGACACTAGACTAGGGAACAGAGATGGAGATTTCTGTGTTGCCACCCCGAGAGTAATAATATCCTATCTCAACTTGGGAAATCTACTGCGCCCCAACGTCCCCGTCACCCGCATGAGCCCATTATGGGCTATGTAGAAATCTGCAGGTCTCATTTTATATATAACCCTCAACCCCCTCCTCCTTGCTTTTCTACACATTAAAAAAAAAAAAAAAACGTGTCTCCTGAATAGCTTATAATAACAAGCTTTAGGAAGCCTACCCTGAGCGTCCCCATAGAATACAGCCTCGCATGGCTCCATGATATCATGCTTCTCTCTAATTAAAGGTCAGTTTGGTCGAGTCTCATTGCTGCCCTGGCTGGAAAAAAACTCCCGAAACATGATGGCTTCTCCAAATGTGATTTAATTTTCCATTTATGCCATCTGTTTTCTTGGCCAAAGCACTGAATTGCACAAGTTGAAGATGTATGAACTGTCAGATTCACTCACTAATTCTTCATGTTTGCAGTTTAAAACAAATCATCCATAAAAAGAGGAGACTTCTTAAAATGCTTCTAGATAACGCGGCGCTATTTCCGACAAAGCTTGCTGTATCTCAGTAAAAACAGAACGCATTCATTTGGAAATCCTTTCAAATCTTAACTCGAAAAATACAAAGAAAGCATATTTAATAAGTTTAATATCAAAACTGTTTGAGTTTGAAATCAATATCTGCCACATGTTTTGTTTTTTAACAGCACATAAAAGTGATCTAATCCTAAAACAAACATCTGGTGAACATTTCACTGCAAATTAGGTTAACTGCAGGTCTGTAACGTGACTGGGTATAAACAGAGAGGCTGAGTCTTCCACAAGTAAAGACAGGGAGGGGTTCGCCACTCTTTTAACAACTGTTTCAAGTATTCCAACAATTTAGGAATAGCATTAGTCCAAGGAAAATTGAAAAAGATTACAGCTAACATTATTGTAATGTTAATGATATTAAGAATCTAATATCATTATAAGAATCCGAGAATCCAGAGATATCCTTGTACTTCAGGGGCAAAGCTAAAAACAAATGTTAAATTGCAATGATCCTCAGGCTCTTATTCAGTCTCCTTCATCTTCCTCTTTAGGGATCTGCTGTCTTCATCTCACCCTATCTCCTTGTATCCTCCTCATGTCAGACACACCTTCTGCATGTCTTCTCTCACTAAAGCCATAGACCTTCTCTTTTCCTCCTGCCTGAAAGCTCCATCTCTAATGTCCTTTGTCTAAGAGTTGGACTGCTTGTCTTAAATGTCCAAACCATCCCAGCTTTGCCCCTCTAACTTTGTCTCCAAACCGCCCAAGCTGAACTCTCTCACTGTAATAATTTCTAACCCTGTCCTTCCTGGTTACATCCAATGAAAATTTCAACATCTTCAACTCTGCCACCTCCAGCTCCACCTGATACAGTTCTGTTGTGGAAATCAATGCACCAGCTCGACAGACCAGAGTGAGCAGAGTTTGTCGCTTAAGCTATAAATGCAAGTTAAATCTGCATCAGGAGCTCATTTAAGTTGGAATTAAGCAAAATACAGTAGCACGCTGTCTTGTCTGGCTGAATAAAACTAGAAATTATTTCAGGAAATGATTGTTATACCGTTAAAATCCAGCATTTATGACAGCATAGCTGTGCATTAGTGCACACAAATGTGTAGGCATCATTAATGCTGAACAATATATACATATTTTATGATTTAGATAAGGTCTTCTTGTAACACCTACATTCTGCAGGTGTTACAACCAAATACATCTATAAAAGAGTCAAACAGGCCAATCTGCAGCATTTGGCAAACTCTGATCATAGAAAGGTAGAATAGCTTAACATACCACGTTTCCTTTTTCAAATCGTGCTACTGGGATCAGGTTTTAAATGAGCATGCAGTATATATATTTCAAGACGGAAACACTTTTTTTTTTCAATAACACGTGCTTCAGAGTTTAAATAATTCACACATCGTTAGATTCTGTAATTTACATCTTAAACAGTTTCCAACTTTTTTGGAGATGGCGTTGTACACAACTTCCAAAATCAACCGGTGGTTTTTATATATGGCCTCTAAGTTTCATTTGTGTATTTATACTTGTGCATGGATCTTATGTGACCGTCCTACTGTAAGTAATTGCTTCTGTAGTATATTACATTTGCTTATCTCTATCAGCTTACACTTTATTGCTCAACTTATCATTAAATGCACCCATACACGCACATGCATCTGTGCATGCAGACCACTAATGCATGCACACATACATACACACAAACGCACACACACACACGCGCGCACACACATACACTTTCCTCCGTCTGGTGGGGAGTCTGGACTGCTCCGACTGACTGCGCCTCACTGCCCTTGTGCAGTGGTGTGCCAGTTGTGCCTTCCCCCATCGCTGTGAATGCCACCATCTGGTGTGCCACGTGGACATCATAATCTCCCCTTAATTACATTAGCAGTGCAATCAGTTACTGCATTACAAGGCCGGGCGAAGAGCTTTTAAATCTTGGAGGAAATCATAAATAATTGCACTAAGTACCCAGCGCCAGATGTGCGTGCCAACTTGGCTGGCATGAGATAAATAGTAACCTCAACAACGGTGTTCAGTATCCAGTCTGCAAATATTTTTTGGGCAGTACGATCCCGTCGTCCTTTGCTCTCAGCCCCGCCGTTGTCCTTTTCCTTCTGATTCTCTCACTTTGTGAAAGCACGCAGCGAGGCTAGGCACCTTAGACAGTCTGGTACCTGGTGCTTTTGTGCATCCCTGCAGCAGTTTGACGGATATAATGCAGGAAACCATCAAGTTTGCAACAAGGTGTTTCAGTGCATCGCAGTCCACCCCATTACGACACCCTTCATTCATTTCTCAGTTACATAATTAGATGTTCCTCAGGTATCTTGTGTAGAAATTGAAATTATTTATGAATTTTTGACTAGTTGCGTTAGGTGTATGTGTGTGTAGCTTGTGTGTAGCTTAACAAGACATCATACATTATGAGCTACTGTCACGTCTTTCACCTCAGAGGGAATGTCACGTTGTGTTGTACTTTTCACTCATCTTCCTGTCATGCTCTTAGCTGTTCACACTGATGAATATCTCACTCAGTTTATTGCCAGCATTAAGCTCTCTTGGCCATAGGCTACACAGGACAACCAGCAGAGTGGTCACTAAGCTGTGAAATTACAGGTACTCAAAACCATTTTTACTGGCAAGCTAATAAGTGCAATGTAACATTTCATTAAAACATTACTAGTGTTGTTATTGATAGATCTGTGTTTTTTTTCTAGTATGACATGTTAAAGCTTTCGCTGTATCTGTATCTCCAGTACAAACTTTAAAACCACATACTGTATTTAGTCTTCTGATCCAAATACTGTTTAAAAAATGCAAATATAACGGTTTGTGGCGGTAAGCATCAACGACACAGCTCAGTTCTCACTCCTTCTTTATTCGTCTCCAACATCAACTGCGCATATCGCGCCACAAAACACAGGAACACACTTCCTCTACACTGGGTGTGAGTGGAGCCCTCTAGTGGTCCACCACAGGTTGACGTTTTTTCTGAGGTAAATGCCATGGCTTTACTGCTGCAATACTTGGTTTTGCGCCTCCTGCCAAGAGTTTAGAAATTCCGTTATATTCAGAGCAGTGCCACACTGTCATTTGGATAATGACAGTGTGGCACCATCACGATAATACTCCCATCCTTCATAAACTTCTCTGGCTACCAGTCCCCTCCATGAGAGAGCTGAAAACTCTTCTAGGGACTTATCAGCACATCTAACCTTTTTGTTTATAACCATAAAAAAATGTTGATCTTAGCAACATGACTGTTTAAGAATATGTAAGCCTCTGTAAATAGCTGCACAATGACTGATTTTTCCTATATGCACTGGGGGCTACAACCGTTTTTGGATTCAACACTTGAGGCTTTGATTGTCAGTACATCAGAATTGGCATATTGCAATATATATGAAGCAATAGTTCTGCCATCTCTCCTTTATGTCTGTGAGACTTGGACCCTTTATCAAAGACACATAAAACAGCCAGAAGCCTTTCATCTGTGCTCCCTGAGATGATTGTGTAAGATCAAATGGCAGGATAAGATTCCAAACATTGACGTGCTTGCAAGATGTGGGATCACTGGCGCTGAGGGGATGACTATGAAAGCCCACTTTTGCTGAGATGGACATGTGGTTAGAACGGATGACACCCAGATACCAAACACGTTGATCTTAGGCCAACTCAGCTGTGTTACAAAGTGTTCTGGATGCCCACCCCTGATAAAATAATGCAAGATAGAAACCACCGCCTGACACACACCGACTCAAAACTGACCTAGTTGGTGACAAAAACCTTTGTTGTCGCAAAATAAACTAGATATTTGAAAAGAGGAGGGTTGAGGATGTGCAGCAGAAATGTGCAAGCCAAAAGGCCAGTGCCTTACAACCTGTGTCAAGTTATGACCGTATATGTAAGTTATGTGCAATCTGCATCATGCAAGCCAAAGTGGAGCCTAGCATCACACATGACAAGGCACTGACCCAGTGCAAACACAGCACAGCCACCACACGCCACAGAAACTGCTGATGCTCATCTCTCAACGCAAGAGGAGAATCCATACATACTGCATAACTAGTAGCAGCTACACTGAGACCAGGTTGGATGCTCAGAGGTTCACAGGCCATTATATCAGTCCTTGTGTTATATGTGATATAAAGTAGTTCTACTTTTAGAAATCATACAAATATAAACAGGTTGATGCAGGTCAGCTGTGTCGTTACCATTTCCTTATCACATAACCACATAAAATCATGCAATATGCATCAAACCTTTTGTCATATGTCTAAATGTCTATGTCCATTTAGGTTTGCATGAATATGCTGCACTCATGTACAGTGCACCACATATTATATGGTAGATTTAGTTAATGACTGGTTAAAGAGTAGGTATGATTTTATTTGACCAAGATTTTCCATGGTTGATTAGAGCTCCAGTGATTGTGTTAGAAATGGCTAATGGGTGCGGCGTAGTTTCCTGTACTTGAATTGAACAGCAGAGATTTTCTGCTTTGCTCTTGACGACAGACCCCTACATTACAGTTTGCATCTCCCTCGCAGTGTAAATAAGATATAAATTTACAAAACAGAGCCCTCAACAATCTATCTCCTAGATGGCGATATTGATATTAACACGTGTGTCCATTTCAATTTGATCACAATCTGGCCTTCAAAGTGCAATTTGAATGAAGAGGTGTCTTTCTAACGACACTATGTGAGGATAAAAACAAAGCAGAGTGAAGAAAGAGAATTACAGATATTGACTAAATGTGTCTTATCATTTATCATAATTTCTCTATCCACTTTGTCACGGCTTCAGCATTTAAGGAAGATAGATGATACAAGATGTTGTCCTCTCTTTCATACTTTCCATGCTCTGGGAAGTGTGTCCAATATGGACTTACTTCACCTGTTTGCAATTCATTTGGCACATGTTTGTCACTATGAGACTGTTGTGTATTTCTTGCATGTTTTCCTATGCGCCGTGCTGTAGGACATCTGGCATTTTGACCTTTAACCTTTACGAATAAAGGATATTCATGAGTGTCTGAATACGGCCACTAACAGCAACTACTTAGAGGACATTGTGTCAAATTGCTACACAGGTGATTTAGTCGAGTAAGAGGTTGATATATGTTATCCAGTTAGTTTCTGAAGGCTCCACAATGTCAGACTGGTGTCATTAAGGAGCGTGGCTTTGCAAGGTGTGCCATTTGCGATGCTGCATCCCGGTGGGCTTTGTGCTGAGGTGGTCGTCTCTGCAAGGGCGACCATTAATATCTTAGAGGGACTATTCCCATGGCGAGGTGACTGGTTGAAGAAGGTCCTGCTCCAATGCAGACACCTACAACATGAAAGTTCAAAAAAGTGCTGACTTCCTCGTGAGCTCAGCTAGCAGCAGCCATCTGTTCCACTGCTAACTAATGCAAAACATCCAGTGTCACCAAATCTCCAGAAGGAATGTGATCTACTGTCCTTTGTGTGGTTTTTTTTTTCCAACAAGAGAGAGGTTATGCGACCTAAAATTAAACAAATCACACATATAACAGACAAGAGCTGGAGAACAAAACCCACAAAGAGTTATTAGTTTAATAAGATGTAGTAGGCTTTAGCTCTCACAATATTTCCTGTTCTCTATACAGTGATCTTCATATCTATTACACACGCAGGACTTTGTCGCTCAACTCTCTTATGTATTTGAATGTGTTGTTTGCCCTGGTGTGGTGATTTAGAGGGAACATTTTATCAAAGCTAGCCAAGCAAGTCTGGTCCACTAGGGAGCCAGGCATTTTATAAGGGTATAAATAATCAATGACACTGCATCTGTAATGGCCAGTAATGCTGTTTGTTACCCCCCCCCCCCCCCCCAAACCCCTCCCCCATTCAGGATGGCACGTTTGTTGCTTAAACAATAGAAATAGATTGCTATGCCTAATTGACAAGGCAGGGGAATCTCTCTTTATACGCCTCAGTTTATTTCTGTGTTTATTGCCCATGACCCCTTTTACATCATGCAGTGAGGTACTTCTTTGTTTTGTCGTTTCAATAATCAAAGTTTTTAATCACATCTGCATGGTCATTATCTGTGTCATATCCATTTTTCCTTCAGTAGAACTGTTCATGGAGTAGGCAAGATTTATATGAAATAAGACCTTGTGCATGAAGGGGATTCAGACTCTGTCATTCAGTGTATTCTCTTGAGTTATGTTAGCTGTTGCTTGCTGTGAGCATCAATCTCAACTTAGTTCTATGGATCAATTATAGTACTGTGCAATTTTCAGAGAAATGTTTTTGTTTTGTTTGTTCAGCCATAAAACACTTTAAAAAATTCAACTCAAGACGAGCCGGTGTTGTGTCTACAGATAATATACAACTTAATAAAGAAGAAATGTTTAAATTGTCTCTTTAGGCACTTTGTTAGTAGCAGCCTGTCACAAAACACATAATTTGCTCCCATTTCGTTAAGTGGATCTATGAAAAATGCCAAAGATAACACAGTTTGACAGGCGTAAAATAGTGTTTTTGCACCAACAAGGTGATTCCCAAAGATACATTAGTTGAAAACTTGGCATGTCTCAGAATGGTGTGCAGTGCGTCCTTAAAAAGTTTGAGGAATCTGGACAAGTGGATGACAAAAGAAGAAGTGGCGGGACAAAATATATCTACTGCAGATGAACAATATGAGAAGATCATGTCCCTGAGAAAAATCCAGCAAAGGCCTTTTAGCTGAGTCATCTACTGTTTATTAAAAATGCTGTTGATTGATGTGTAGCTGTCAAGAAGCCATTCTGAAGAAAGAGTGACAGGGGAGGGTGGTATCCCAAATTACACATGAACTGGACTCAAAATCAGTGGCAACAGATCAAATTGTAAGCTTTTGCTAAATCATCATAAGTATGGAGTTCAGGAAAGATGTGAAAGAGTGTTAAACACTGCCACCTGTTAAACAGTAGGGCGGCTCACTTTAAGCAATGGTGTTGGGGATCTTATCAAAATTCATGGAATTATGAATGTAGCTAGTACTCTCAGCCTCTAGTACTAGCTTATACCAGGTCATCTGACTGGCAATGGCTTCTGTTTTTAGCATGACAATGATCTTAAACACATTAGAATTGCTGAAAAAAAAAACAACAAAAGAATTTTTTGCCTTGTATTCTGTATTTAAATGTATGTTTGTCCATGTTGCACCGGTTTCCAATTTTCTGAGTAAAATAAAAAGTGGCTCAAGACTTTTGCACAGCACTGTATATGCCAAACTTACATAAGCTTTAAACAATTACGTCAGGTTCACTTGAAACACCATAAAATAAGCACAGATATTAACTGTTAAGATAACTGTGGTAATTGAAATGTTTCTAATAGGTTAAAAGAAGCGTTAAGATTAAAAGTGTCAGTAGCACTGCTTATGTAAGATGACTTTTGAGATGCATGCACCATGCCATCACTGTTGCCTTCTCTCTTACATTTCACATATTTTCAGAAAAAAAAAGCAACTCGGAGCTCTAAGCCCAAGCACCCTCTACCAAACACGATCCATACAGTATTTTGAGTTTCACCCCTCCCCCCATTCTCACCCATGAGCTTCTGATTTCCATTATTATTAATATCTGCCTGTTTAATTTTCAGCTCTGTCATAATGTGTCGGCCTAAACTACAAGAGACAATCCCTTATTGATTACTTTCCCAGCAGCCCCGGCGCATGCCCCAGCTGATCACGCCTCTCATGCACAGACATCTCATGCATTTCAGATAATAAGCTGCTGCTCTGGAGTTGAAACAAATTGGATGTGCAGTCAGTCACTGTCCAAGTGAATCATGTTGCAGTCTGTCAGTGGACTAGGCTTGGATTATCATCTTACCCAAGCGAGGCAAAAAAGGTAGAAAAAAATGCCATAAGCACCTGCGATGATGGCGAGGGGGTATATGTGTCTTGTTGTTGCAGACTTACGTATGTTGGGACTACTGATCACCACATATGGTAGAAGAAGATCAAGAACATCATTAATATCAAGTAAAATTTCAGTTTTTAATTTGTTTTGAGGAAACTGAATAAACTCACTTTCCAAATTTTTTTCTTGAACTGTAGGAATTTCATTCATGCACTAAATCAACGATAAGTAAAAACAGGATGCAAATTGCTGTTTACATGGCAGTCTAATATAGTGCTGGAAAATCCCGATATGAGTGGGATAAGCTCTGAAATTCTTTCTCCGCCGTCACACACTGCTCTTTTGCATGACAATAGTGGTGAACTTTGAAAAGCAGCTGCTCAAAGCATCGTGCTCCATGCGCATGGACATGGACAAGCCATCCTGTGCCAAAACACTATTTCCAGAACAATGCTGCCATTGTATTTACTTACTTATACATTCTGTAACAGAAAGAAAATAAAGCATTCTGTCACCCTGGACTTGGCTCCGTTTCAAATTCAGTGCACTTTCACGTGGAAAAATCAAAAAGGGAAGTTTTTGGAGTTGCACAGGAAGAAATGATTAATAATACATCAGGATTATAGAACACAGACTGTGCTGCACTGACTTTAATAAGTCCACAGAGAGAAAACAAACCCAGACTACAAAAAACAACCGCGCTTGCTGTCTGAAAAGCATCTGCATTTAAACTCCAGAAAATTCTCTCCTTAGTGTAAAGTATTAGTTAGCACCATATGATTAAAATGTAAATGATACCGAGCGCTCACGTTCAGTTACATATCGGCAATTTTTCAAAAAGTATAAAAGAATGATGGTTTTATTTGAGAAGTACACCTGGGCTACTGTGCTTTGCTGCAAAACCCTGAGAACTAGAATAATTGGCACCCTAGTGTAAGACTCCCTCTGTTTGGTGCCAGCTGTTTAAAATATGGATGATATTGTTTTCATTGCTGGGCTTTTGTTGAGTTCTGCTTTGGCCGTGCAGTATAATACTCTGACTCTGACCTTTTCTGGCATGTGGAAAAGTAAATAAACAAGGCACTGATGTATTCCCCTGCGTTACCGGAGGAGCTGAGCAGCAGATTTTCCGTTGATCATATTCAGGTGTCTAGATACAAAAAGCTGTCTGCCGCTGCCTAAGCAAGAGTGGCGAGATGCCTTTTTTTGAGTGCAACAGGAACAGAATAATGGATGATGGGGAAGAAGAAAAAATTTATTGACAGCTGTGATCGGTATATAGCATCCTCCCTCTATTGGCAGATTCCCACTGCCAGCACAGCTAAAGACTATTGACCATGAGATGTTTTACTCTGAGCAGTTTGTTTTGTTTTGGGTTTGTTTTTTCAGAAATACAGCTGCCTGTGGAAGTACCAATAAAATGCAAAGCAAGCAAGTTTAGGTGCAATTTGAAAATAAAGTTTTGATGTATTAAAGTGAATTACATCACATTCATATGTATGTATGTATGTATGTATATATATATATATATATATATATATATATATATATATATATATATATATATGGTGTCTATATTTTGCGTGGGTCTCCCACTAATTTTCGCACTCATGGCTGCCCATTGTCAACTTTTGCATAAATGCATAAATACGAAAATGATTAAATTTAAGTCAAGCCTTTCTTGTTATACACTGTCGTCTTAAATCATGCGTAAATGTGATAATTACCCACGCTAGGCCAAAAGGGCCCATCACTGCCACTTTAAATCCAATAAACACCGTGACCTGATCACTATAATTGACCATCTATCAAGGTCATTGAGGAGTACAATGATGTTAACTGCTGTTTATAATTCCTCTTGATCATTGCTAATTACGGAAAGTGTGAGAAACCAATATTGCAGATACTCAGAGAGCGGCTGTCAGCCAAGAGGTAGGACTGAACGTTTTAATAACAGTTAGTTTGAAAATGACCGCAATTGTTATTTAACGTGACACACGTACAACTTCAAAGTGCCTGCAGACCTATTTCCTTACCCAGCATCCTTAATATTTCTGGGGTCCCATGAACTGATAAGGATGATGTCAGGCACATCTGATTAAGCCACACCCACAAAGTCCAGCCTGTTAATTTACTGTTTTTCTATTTTATCTTTGGTTGTTGCTTTAGTCCCAAAACATGTACTGTTATATACAAGAACAGTGTGTTACACGTGTTAGCACCAGAATGATTAAAGCCAACTGCTTTGGTTTAGTTTCCTGAGGTAAATGAGAACATGTAAGCTACAAGTGTATTATATTGTAACATAGTTAACTTGGCGTTGCATTTAAAGGCATATCCAATGAGAAGGGGTTTAGATTTACTCAAGGGAGAATGGCAGCCTTGATCATGAATTTCATTTAGCCCTATAATGTTCTGTGAATATGAGGTGCACTTAGCAGTCAATTTTTACACAGATGTCACACATGACCTCCAATGACAATTTAAATAAGCCTAAATACGTTCGTTACAGGGGGGGGGAAGCATATTGCTACCCTTTTAACAGTTCACATTTCAATATAACACTGCCTGTGCTGGCATTTGCAGTCCACTTCTTCAAGTCTAGTGTTCTCAATGTGCCGCTCGCTGGGGCAACAAGTCATTGAGAAAATGTACAATTTATTGAAATTTTATGGAAAGACCCTTACCCCGTTTCACCACAGCACAATTACGTAAAAGCCATCTAGCCCTTGAGTAACCCTTTTTATAGTAATTCATTTATGACTCTGGTCACAGAGGGGATGCCTCTCCTCCCACAAACACCCTAAAACATGTGTGGATGGCATGAGGATGAAATCCGCAGCGCACCGAAGGGCACAGCTTTCATCAAGACATTCCTTTCTTCTTCATAAGCACATCATAAAATATTTCATTCCGCTTTTATAATCGACTTGTTTCATTACGCAGTTGTACATTTTATTTCCGTGAACGACAGCGACATAACCGAGGCTCGTTTGGGTATTTCAAAATACTTCGCCTTGACAGAAAACATGGACGGTTTTAGTGAGCATTAAGAGACGGTCAAAGTAAAAGGACGGAGACTTGGAAATAAAAGGAAAATGAGACAAAGAGACTGAGTGAGTGGTTGGGAGCCTGCTATAGTCTGGTCTCTCCTGAGATGAGTATGATGATTGCACCCACATTCCACTGCAGAGCTAAAACCCTTGGAGGCTTTTGGAATGTGAAAACCTACTTCTTCTCTCGTACAACACTTAGGCAGCGTACCACTTTTTTTTTATTCCCCCGCCCTGAACATTGCTCACATTGCTGTTCCCTGAAGCTTGAAAGCACAACATTTCTCAGCCAGCAACTCCCACTGGGACTAAAGCCCAGAGATGGAAATGCAAAGGATATGTTTTATTGGACAGTTGCAGACAAATAAATCTAAATATGTATTTTGGTCATGTTTGTGTGCCGACTGCATCCTGAGGGAGTTGAAATGATTATATGACATAAATAACAGCGCGGTAGCATGATATTAGGTCACATGTTTACACACACAGACCTAAGGTCAGGGGGAGAGAAAAAAAATCAAACACTATTTCTCTTCTTTGAAAGTGAACATTGTTTGGTTGCATGCATACTGTACACGTTGCTGGGAGCCATGCTTCCTGGTGTGCACTGACTATTAATGAGAGATGGAACCATACAGTCAGGTAAAATATACATACTTAAGTGGATAAAAGTCATAGCTCTGCTGAAGCCTGCCAGCAAGGCACAAATCAACCTGTCCAGTGTGGAGGGAGACGGTGGGTCACCCTGAATGAAATGGTTTAGGCTCACTGATCTGCATGAAGGAAAGTCGATGGGAGGTGTCGATGAGAGGGCAGGCGGGGACTCCTGCAATCACATGTCCTGTGATTGACACGGCCTAACCTCAGGGCTGTGTGAGATGTCAGCATAGTGCAGCCCCCTCTAATATGGCCTCATGTTTCACAGTGAATTATAGGCAAAGCATCTCTTTTGCTTTGTAGTTTTGTAGCAACATTATAAGCTTTCATTTAAATTGAGTAGATTAAAAAATAAAATGTGAATTGTTCTTTACATAATAATGTGAAAGTGTGAAAACATAACAACAAAAATCCAATTGTATGTCTTATTTGTCTTGTTCCCTGGCCTGTGTTGAAATCACCGCTCTCTCAGTACGCTATGCTTATTAGTATTGGCACATCCACTCTGACTGATGATCGACTTCCTCTGACTTTTCTGTGAAGTTGATGAAAAATGTCATCTCTGTTTCCTTTACAGTGTTTCAATCAGAATCTTGTTTTGTAATTTAAACCATCCGCCATAATTATACAGAGAGAGAATAATATAAATTTAAAACATGCTGGCGTGGCATTGCTTAGTAATTATTCAAACTATTAAACACTATACATCTGTTATAGCACAAAGTTCTGTAATATATTTGTTGAACAATATGTTTTAATTAAATGTTGCTTTGTAATGTGCTTAATTTTTTAGATGAAATACTAATATTTGTAAAAATCCTTCCTCTTTCCTATTTCTCAATACTCTCTTACGATAACAAAGAATAAAAAAGCCCAGGCGCTCTAACTTCCTCATCCCACGCAGTGTCTTTGAAGGTAGAGCAAACTTGAGAAAATAAAAGTGGCGGCCTATGGCAAACTGCACTTCAGAGAATTCAGCCCCTTTTTCTCTCTGCCACATGTGACAAGTGAGCCATGCAGCTTTGCAGAATTATATATCTCTGTGTCTAATTATTTCTTTTCAAGTCCATACAATAAAAGACTGCGTGCTTTTCTCTTCTCGGGGCTCGGATAGCGGGAGGAGTGCCCTCCAAAATATTCCCTCTCATGGCTCTGACATGCACATCTGTCTGCACGTCATCATAGCAACTTTCTAGACGTCTTTGGTTTTAATGAAAGAGATCTAGGAGCTACAAATGCAACGGGTGACGCGATGACACATTTCAATTCCTATTGTGCAAATAACACCTCTCACACTTTCTTTTAATCTTTATTATTCACTGCTTCACAGTTCAAACAGCGATGAAGATGTCAGACAATTGCCCTTCAAAACAAGGCATACACACAGGCTCTATTTTAACATAGGTGTGTTAGATAGAATTATCTGTGCACGACAATGGGCAAAAATGTTGCAGTGTTGCAGAAACTATTTGCATTTTAGAGCCAAAGTCCTTCAAGATATTTGATACAGAGTAAAACTATTGCTTTTTCATTGCATTCCTGTTTTGTTGAATTCAACCATATTTCTTGCACTGAAAGGCTGCTGCGAAGAAATTCTTCTGCTGCAGTGCGGTCACAAGGGGGTAGCATTGACACAGTTGTTTAAGCCCTTTAACAGGCAGCCCAGCAGCAGGACAAACTGCCTTTGATGTAATTGAGGTCTTAGACCTCTCAGAAAAGCATATATTGGTTTGTATGTGGAAATGTTCAAGGAACAATGGATTTCCATAAGTGGATGTAAAATCGCATTTGGAGCATCCTCGGCATGCTAACCACTCTCTAAACAATAACAAAAAGGAATCCTTCAGGATGTGATGGGTAATTCCAAGGCACTTACAGCCTGGAAATGTAATGGAATGTAGCATTGGGATTAAATGTGTGACTAAAAGATACAGACCAGACTAGTTTTAGGTACTTCCCCGGGTAATTCATTCAAGTAAATTAGTAGATATTCTCGGCTCAGTACAGCAGTGTTATACATCCTAATAGAAGTAAGTAAGCAGCATAAAAACACATCTTTTTTGTCTCTTTTTAAAGGAATTATTAAAAGTTGTATTTTTGCCAGTGATTTGAATTTTTTTTAAAACCCCACATCATCTATTTTATTCTACATTAAAAAAAATATATATATGAAAGCAGGTTGAAATATAACCTCCAGCCTGTATAGATTAACCTGTTAATTATCAATCATTCCACGGCCACACAAGAATTCCCCTAACTAACATTTTTGCCTATCCATCTTATCATCCAAAGTAATACTTAAGAGTAAGACTCTGGCAGGGACTCATAAATAAAGGTTACCTATTTACATATTCAGTTTATCATGGATATTGCATACTCTGTACATAAAAATTCAAATGCAGTGTTTATGAAATATGATCATGCAGCAAATGTGAGAAGACACAGAGCACAGCCCATTCATACACAGCGAGGATTTAGTGCAAGTGATTAATAAAGAATGAAAGAGACATTAGAACCGAGGAAATTAAGTCTTGCTCAAAAGACCTAGTCACAGAATATATTCAAAGTAAACTTCTGTTGAAAGTATATATATATATATATATATATATATATATATATATATATATATATATATATATATATATATATATATATATATATATATATATATATATATATATATATCTTTAAAAGCTCAGACTAAAATTGTTATTTGACAGCCTTTACATCAGAGCCTCAGAAGGATTTATATGAAGCCGGTGACATATTCTAACTTGTCTGTGTCAGAAGAAAATAAAGACATTTGTAAAAAAGAACACAAAAAAACTTTGTAAATTTGTGCCTGTGTGGTCTCCTTCTCTGCAGTAAAATTGAAATCTTGTCTAATAAAATTGATTGCATTTCTATGTAGTTAAACACACGAGTATAATATGTGTGTATCCAAAATAAAGAGAAAAAATCCTTTAACTGCTGAAGGACTGAATCCATGCACTCAACTACTCAAACTATAAAGCAAAAAGCTGTTTGGTTTGTACTTAAAGCGACTGTGAGAGAGGAGTAATGGCATAAAGGAGCAAATACTGTGCAGCAAGTGTCTCATCTCTTCTCATGAACTAGTTAACCTGAAAGAATACGATCTACAAATGTGTTTCAGCAAAAGCAAATTACCTGGGTTTTGTGGAGGGGAACTAATCTCTCCAAGCATGACACTGGACAGGAAAGGCCTCTTACTGTTATTATGATGTGTCGGCTTGTGTTAGATGGAGGGCCTTGATGGCCGCATCAGGAAGGAGCATCGAAGCCCCTCTACCATGACAGCGCTCTGATGGATGTACGGGTGGTGGAGGGGCAGGGAAGATGGAGGTTAGAAACCTAGAGATGAGCAGGAGAAGGAGGGTGATAGAGGTGCAGTGGGGGTTAGATACAATAGTAAATACCTACAAATGCAGCACATTAGCAGTAGTTGCAGATCCAGAGAGGACATTAGCATGCGCGATGAAGCTTTCTGTGGGACAGGCCATCTCCAAAACAAAATAAAGGTCCCGTGTGGTGAATTTTCAAAGCCTATTTCTTGTGACCTGCGATGATTTGTTCCCTATATGGCGCAGACCGATGATAACAGCCGATTTAAAAGCAATTTAGCAAATCAGAATATCTGTATGTCAAAGTTTGACACATTTTTCAGTACTCTATGAAGCGGATTCTTGGCATTAAAAGATGCAAAAACAAAAATTTTGTATTGAATTGAAATGATTTTGAGAAAAAAAATGCTCTTACCATGTTAGTTAGGAGCTTAAATTGCTATCCTGTGAGATCCATGTATCTCTAAAACTTTTCGCAAGCTAAGAAAAGCAGCTAATCTTTACTCTATCTTCCTTATTTGGCTTGAGGAATGAGTGTTTTTTAACCCATAAAGGAACAAACCTTCATATTATCATGTTTTATTACAACTGAGGCTTCTCCCATAGCAGCATCACAAGACACTACCTGCACAAACTACAAGTGTGCATCATTAATCTGCTTATTTTTTTGCCACAACATTCAGTAGTAGCTTTGTTGTCATATGCTGGTGCAGTAGAAGCACACTAGACAGGTACTTGTTGGTGTATCACAATGTTGTATTTTCCCCCCCTTCATCTGAGAGTGCTCACAGCTGGGGGTATCTTGCACACAGTATCCATACTAAAATATTAATAGCCAGTTTTCTTCCATGTCAGCAGCTTGTAATTTGATTTCTGGTTAAGAAATGCAGTTTTGGGTGGCAGATCTCCCAGTAAACACTGGTCCCTAAGTTCCACCTCGACTTGCTCCTTTTGGGTCCCGGGAGACGGTGGCTTGGGGGAAGACATGGTGCTTCTCCTTGGCCTGGTAAAGACTGGAGGTGCCAAGACACAGCGGGACAGGTGTTCTGAGCTGCACACAGGGGAGTCTCACCAGGCTGCAGTGCCTGGCCTACATCCATCTTTGTACCTGGGGAGATAAATGGAAAAACGTGACCCAAACAGTCCAACATCACAGCCATGGCAGGAACGTGTTCTAACAATTGGGAGTTGGGAGGGTTTCCCATATCATTACTAAAAATGAGGCACACGCTGCAATTAATTCCGCGCCTAAATAAATGTCTGCTGCTCGCAGCATACCTCGCCGTGGCAACAGAAATAGATTAATAGTCCAGAATATAAAGAATAATCTTATTTGGCGCTACGAAATATAAAATGGTCTTCAATGCTTGGCTCATTTCTTGATCAACATTTTTTGTCATCTTGCAAACCCTACTTTTTTTCCCAGCCTTTATTGTATAAAATGGTGTGATCTTTCCACTGCCCTTTGTCTTGGAAGAAAAATTAAATCTCATTTGCATTACCACGTCTAAATGTCAGCCACCGATATTTTGTTAGACATTAGTAAAGCTGGCAGCGAGAGGCGCTGGATAATTGCACTCAGCCTAGCAGAGGGATTTACATAATTTCAGATAGCAATTAAAGAATCCTTGGGAATTTTCTTCCTGGCCTCTCTCTCTCTCCAGCTCACTTCTACAACAGTACAAAAGAAGCATTCGTTTACATTAAGCTCCATGCTCCTTGCTGTTCATTTGCATGAAATTAAAGGTTTTCATGATCTTGAACAGCGGGGTAACATTTAAAATGCTGTTTTAAAACCTTCACCTTGGAATAATGAAACGCTTCTATTTTTTCTTTTTTTCTTTTTTTTAGAAGGCAGTGGGAGTTCATTGACTGCCTGTCCACAGCAAAACTTTCTCATTTCCCATTCAGTCATACAATATAGCTCGGTAATGCTTTAATTAATTAAAAATACAACTTTTTGCTCTTTTTCCAAGGTCCCTCTTTCTCTTTAATCTAAACTTGCCATCATCCTGCTCATCTCCCGCAAAGGCCTGTTAATGAGACAAAATTCAGATTCCAAATTTCTTGCTATACATTCAGTAACAACTAAACATATACTGCAATCTGGCTTGTGCCTCTTTTTTGCAGAATAAATTGATGCGTGCACTTTTGCCAGTGCTGCAAAGATAAACGTCTCATGTACAGTATCTTTAATTAGGTCCCTATGGGTCCCTGTGTTATCTGCCATGCTGATTAGAATGAACATTAACTTGCTTTAGCCCCGAGTCTGATAATATGCAACTGCGTGTGGTGACAGGAGCGCAAAATCCAGTCGGACGTCATGTCGTAGACAGCACATTCGACCACTGTTCTTGAACATATGATATTTTTCTCTATATGCGACTTCCGTGTTAAAAGTCAAAGCCAGATTGCTTTAAATCCTCCACAAATTAATGGCGTAGCCCGGATGACATATTTGATATGATTATAGATCATCAGGATTTGTTAAACCGCACTCTCCCCTCTTGGGAGGTCTGCAGCTCAGCAGTCCAGTGTGCATACTTTTCTTAACAACACTGTGAGTTTGCCGGCTCTTACTTTTGCGTTGAATCTAAATATTATCCAATGAAACGGAAATGCAACCATGATAATCTAAAAGAAAGGAAGGGGGAGAAATAAAATCTTGAAGAATAGTAGTGCTTTGTTAAGACAAAAAAGCTTTGTCACAGAGCTTAGAAATAAATACAAAGCCTCATCAGAACAATACCCTTCACACTTCTTCCTTGATTCCCCTTCCATCCTTAAAGGCATCACAGAACATTTTCACACTAGTCGTCCCACCGCTGTGAAATAAATTGTGACAGTAACTCAATATGAAGTGAAATAGCTGAGAAAGCCTTGAGTTCACTTGCGCTGACAGTGCTGTTTAATTCCATCTTGTGCCAGCCTGACATTTCTGCTGCCACTAAATATTAAACATGTGTACCCGTTTCATTTGCATCTGGTAATGAGGTGGGAGACAGCGCCCAACTGGTCAAGCCTCTCTCTCGTGGTAGTGCGTTTCTGCTACCTCCAACACAGCCACACGGGCAAGGGTAAACCAACAGAAATATTTAGAGGAGAAGGGGGCTGAGGCAGAGTGAAACAGGAAAAAAACCCCGAAAGGGTGGGTGAGGATGGCGAGATAGTGAAGGATAGAGCACCCTTGTGTGTGTATCTGTGTGTGCGCGTGTGTGTGTGTGCTCTCCAGAATTCAGAAAACCAGTCTGAAATGACCCTAGCTCTCAAGCAGTGTCTGCTTTGGCTGACATTTCTCCCTGAATCTTTTAAGATGCATTCCTTGCTGCAAAATGCATTAGTGGAGAGAGGAGAAACAGAGGCACAAGAGAAGAGGGTTAAATGTGATTGCTCTAAATGTCATCACATCTTCATAATGCAATATATATTCATGATCTGGCAGTCCAGGAGGGAAAACATCACAGTTGTGCTCTGTAATTCAAGTGTTTTACCCCAATTTTGATTCACGATGCAATTCTGGCCAGACGTTTCAAACCAGGACATGCATCAGTTTTTAGGCATTATACATTTGGTTGGACTAGTGTCATCTCAGGTGGATGCTGTGTGATGTCGGTGTTATTGAAAAGGCACTAGAATGCTGACAAAATAAGCAGGCTAGGTCTAACCTTACCCATACAGCAGTTCCTTTATCTTAGACAGCGGGATGACTGAAGATGGAGCAAAAGGAGAAAAGTATCCCAGGTACCCCTGACTTTAATCATTATAAGGAATGTTTCCTTTTTACTATTGTTAAAGGAGCAGCCTTCTCTTAGCACAGAGGCTTAGCATGTTTAGCTAAGTGTTTTGATTCCATCTATCTCGCTGGCTAGCTAGCTCGCTTGCTATCAAGCTGTGCTAAAAATAAACCATAATAATTGACTGCAACTTAAATAACAGCACTAATTAAAGTAGTCACATCAGTGTTGGTTTTTGTGGGTATTTTTTAATTCATTTGGATACCAGGCCTCTGCTCCAACTGTTCATAAAGTGTCATCGAGAAAAGACTGTTTTTGCTTTTCATTTCATCTACTTTGAAACTGTTGCATATGTTTCCTGTACTTTAGTGATGAACTTTGTGAACATACTTTCAGCTTCACAGATTTCTATTGATTTGGTGTAAAAATAATACACAGTTATTGCCATAAACAAGTATTAAATATGAAGCAATTCAATGCTACACAAATATATATCCTAAAATAATTTAGAATATCCATCCTTGAAGTTCAACAATTGCAGAAGATATCACCTGCCATACAATAAGTACATGCATGGAGTATTTTTTCAATACTTTGTGATAGGTTAAACTCACAGAAAGGAATCTGCTCTTTTACTTTGATAATAAGTAAGCCCAGATAAGTGCTCTGGGTTGTGGATAAAATGATGTAAGCATTATGGCTGCTTCACTTTGAATTCTCAGACTATTTTCAGAGCTTTTATAACAACACCAGTCCTTTAAGATGACACAGAGTACTGCTGAACCATTTTTGCTTTCAGGGGTGTAAAACCTCAATGCAGAGGTTTCTTCAATTTAGGATTAAAGTAATTTGAAAAACAAAACAAAACACACAAAAAGACATGCAATTAATTGCATGTAATGTAAATGTAAATTTGTCTGTGTTATTGTGTAAATACTTATGCTATTGTGTACTTCACACACATGGAGAGATGCCAAACTGCCCTTCATTGTTTTTGTAACAATGACAGTAAAGAGCTATTCTATTCTATTCTATTCTATTCTATTCTAATTTAGCGATGTTCACAGGAAACACACTTACATTTTTAAATGTGCAGAGCATTCGAATTTTGTATTTCAGCTCCATGTAGCAAAAATTTGTATAATAAGTAGAAGTACAAAATAAAATCCAATGAGAAGACAAAATATGTATAAATACTAATAACACCTGTACACAATTTAAGTAAATTGGTTGCTTTTCACCACAACAAATAACAACAAACTGCAAAATTAGAATTTTTTTTGTCTCTTTTATATTTATTTGGTCTGCTAAATAGATTTATTTTAATTTCCTTTACATGATACAGATTCTGTACTGAGCTGCTCAGTGTTTAGGACAGAAAAGCAAGGTTTTCTGATGCAGTCGAAATGAAAGCGCAGTATTCCCTTTCCTCTGTCAGTCTCACACACTGACACCGACCCGCCACAACCAGTTTGAAAAGAAATCAACACCAGTATGAAGAAACTTTACACACTGTATGATTTCTAATGCATGGTTTTACCTTTTTATTTGTTGCTAGTGTGGGAAAGCGATGTATTCCTGTCATTGCCCTGTTCAGCATACCGCTGTGCAACAGTTAAGTTTAGATACATTGTACCTCTATGTGTGCTTGTGTTGCTTTCATAGTATGTATCAGATATGTCCCAAGAAATCAAACTTTGATCAAAACCAAAGCTGACTGTCAGTGAGAAACAGGGAAATATCAAAGAGCTTACAGTAGAAAGGTAGAGGCGCTTGACGTTGGATGTGTGTGTATATGTGTGTGTGGTTATGGGGGCTTCCCACTTCTTGTTAATTTTCTTCCGTTAAGCGCATTCAGCATTCAGTCATGGAGATCTGTGTCCACTCCCAGGCCTCCGGTGGGACTGCGTGTCCTGAGGTTTACTGTTGCTAGCTTGTCATGTCCACGTCAGCAGCACTTATCGCCTTCTGTCTGAGCGCTGAGATATTTCCCAGGCATTTAGCTGCCTGTTTGTCTTCTCTTGATTTCCCCTCCAAATCTGTCACATATAGTCTTCACCTGACACCTCACAGAGTGTTCTTCTCTCAAACACTGTCAAAACAGGGAGATCCAACAGAGAGAGATAGCAGCAGGGAACCACAGATTGCCAAATGTTATACACTGATGAGGTACTGCAAATAATGACCTGTGTAGGCAAAACGGTCTGGGATCGTTTACTTCATCAACACACCGACTGCTATCCAAATAAGAAAAAATGAACAGTTTGTGTTCACAGTTTTGCTTTTACAGTTCTTCTGGGCTCTGAAATATCAAGTGCTTCTTTATGCACATTGTCCTCTGCATCAATACCACCGAGCCCAGAGTTTTCACATCACTAAGACTTTCTCTGTCCCTTTATTTCTTGGAGTAAAATCATTGGCATAAAAACAATGCACTTCACAATGAAGGCCTGGCTCACAATCAAACACTTCTCTTTGGTGCATTTTTCTTTCCTTGCCTTTCTTCCCTGGCGAAAACCCTTCTATTATTTCAATAAGCTCTTGGTTTTTAATACATTATTGATCTTAAGGTTGAACTACAGGCCATTGCATTACCAGGATTGTAAAGCCTATCATGACATGACACTCATGTACTTGTGAAAAATTATACCAATTATGAAATCAACCAACAACTAACCCAAAAAGCAATCAATTGTCACATTTGAAAGCATTTTGTCCCACAATGCTATTGGCTTTGAGGTTACACAAAAAGAGTGGGCGGTGGATGTTTAATGACTTCCAAATAGTGGTTTCTCCTTTTTTTCCAACTCTCATTACTCTCCTCTCTGAGATGCTTTTGCTCAGAAGCAAGCTTATGTTTGATTCTCTATGTTGAGCAACTGTGTGCCAATAAGACAATAGTATTTGCCATTGATTTGCCTTTATGAGCACTAAAGGCTCAACACTAGCATGTGCACTTAAAAGCCTACATTAAGGCGATGAATTATGATTAGTATACTGCATACCAGTGCATTAGGAAAGGATATATTCATTTTAATTCTGCAAATGCCACAAAGCTAGCCGAGAAAAGCCATTTCTAGAGACTCTAAAGTGGTGGGGGCCAGGCGCTGAGTGTTGGTGGGTCAAGTGCGAGCCGTGTCTTTGACAGCGGCTGCCTGCCCGTGTTTCCATATCGCAACATTCAATCATGCGGTACCCTCATACAGAAACCTTTAACTCAATGCTCATAAATGCAGGAGAGCAAAGCTTCCTGTCTGGCCCTGCGTCAGCAAACTGTGTGCTTATAGAGTATTTGCTGCGGTCAGTGGGTAAATCTTATTACTTTGTTTTTGTGCTTTAATCCTTAAAAGATAGTGTTTTTAACCACTAATAAAAGGCACGTAGTAAGAAGAATCTGCCGACCAGCGCTGCTCATTGAGAAGTAGATGGGGGTATGACGAACTACAATTAAAGTCACCTTTATTGTTTCAAATCCAAGTCATCGGGCTGACATCTAAATGACACTTTAATGAAAATTTTAGACAGGTTATTTTGAATAGTTTCCTAAAAGATGCAGAAGGTTGAGCAGTGGAGAATTGCAAGTGTCTTTTGGGGTAGAGGGGGGCGGGGGTGGGTGCTTGGGTGGCTTGACGGCCGTACAAAATCTGAGCCAAATAAATGAAGTGGAGATGGTAATACAGTGTGTTATAGCGGAGAGTGACAAGCCCGTTCCTCCCATGAAGCAGCTGAGCTGGCATTAAACAGACAAGACATCCCGTTCAGTCAGTTATCAGCCCAGGAATAATGAAGGAACAGGCCGGCAGACCAGGACGAGTCACCCCAGTCAGCCAAGTGAAGAATTTAATTTCGTGCAGGTTCCTCTGCAGCCAAGCATTTCCCCATTGGAGGTCCACTGGTGCTTGGGTGAGCACGGACAACTCAGTGCACCCGACTCCGTGTCTCTCCGGAGTTGACAGAGATGTGTGGTGATGGATTTTAGAGTGACTGTGGGAATAGGGTGGACTTAAGTTTGGGTATGGCTGTTAAAGAGAGGAGAGAGCGATGACAAGCTAACTTCAGAGAAAAGTAAGAAAGCGATCACTCGTGTTCCTCATTTTCCAGAGTATGGGTGCATTATTAAATCAAAGACAGTGAAATGTGAAATGGGTCCTGTGTGACCTAAAGATACTTGGTAGGAAATAATATTGTCTGTACTTAATGTTGCTCCTACTTCACTGGCCACAGACACAGCCAGCAGCCACTTTGAACACGAGATTTAAATACTAGGACCATAATTGTGAAAATGTAAACATTAGAGTATTTTTTTTAGCATTTATGTGGTTTGTACACTTTTGTGTTCACATGAATCCATGTAGTTTCCAAATGATTTCTTCTCCACCACTGTCAGATTTCCATTTATGTGTTCATATACAAGTCTGACTCTGCTAAGCTAACAAATCATACTGAAAAAATTCCTACTATGAAAGAGTTTACATAGCTGCATTTGGAGGGTATGATGGCTGTTATGGAGCTACATACTATGGAAGCCCATTTCCGCCACTAAAAAAAAAGTATCCATAACTCGAAAATTCGAGTTATCTTTCTCGAAATTTCAACTTATTAACTCGAAATTTTGAGTTAATAAGTTGAAATTTCGAGTTAGCTCTGCCAATCAGTAATCTATGTGAATGACAGGATATGGCGCAGAGGATTGTGACTCAAAACAGGATCGCAACAAATTGGGGCTTTCGAGAGTATGTTTGCTGATAGTAACGTCATGTGATTCAGCTAATAACACAAGGATTTCATCATCTGTGAAGCCACGCTGAAAATACTCAGCAATTTGTGCATTCATGACGGGCTGGAATACTCGTAGCTTAGCTGTAGTATTTGTAGCTGAGGGCTTCAGCTTCCGGGTAACAAGGAAATGACGTCATTCACCTAGATTACTGATTGCAGTTACTTTTCTCAAAATTTTTAGTTAATAAGTCTAAATTTTGAGAAAATAACTCGAAATTTTTAGTTATGGATTTTTTTTTTTCAGTGGCGGAAACGGGCTTCCATAACATACCAATACAGCAGGGTAGGTTGTTTTTAGAAAAATCCTTGTCATACAGTTAATTCTAGCTTAACTCAGTATAAAGAATGGGTAATGGAGTCAACCCAAAACTCCTTGATTTGCACAAGTCCCTTTTGTTTAACTTGCGGCTGTGGTTTTAACGACTTCAGTGTGGTGGAAGTAAAAACAACAAAAAGGAGAATTTCCAAAAGAACAACATTTTTGCATTCATTAATTTAATAAAACTGTATATTAAAATTTTCAAACTATAAGTTGGAATATTTGGTGTATGCTCAGATATTTTCCTTTTTAAGCAGTTGTGAAAACTAAGTGGAAACACATTAGTTACTGAATGCAAACAAATACAAAAACCACCTATCATGAGTGGGGTATGCGTTATGTTCTTAAGACATTATCTTTTCAAGCTCTAGACGCACATCTAGTCGTGAATGCATTGTCCACGGTAGTTGTTACTTCTCTGCAATGTGTTACTTACATGCAGTGTTGGGGAGTAACGGAATACATGTATCGCCGTTACGTATTTAAAATACAAAATATGAGTAACTGTATTCTGTTACAGTTACCGTTTAAAAAGGTGGTATTTAGAATACAGTTACTTTGTTGAAATAAATAGATTACACAGCGGTATTTTCCTGTTTCATATTGTGGCGGGTCAGGACTGTTTAGGTTTTGTTTGACAGCTATGTTCTGTTGTTCCAGGCGGCAGCGTTACGGTTGCAATGGTTACACGGTGACGCTCTCTCTCTCTCTGCGTGTTTCCTGGGTGAGAGAGCGCCTTTTTGTTGTTGTGCTAAGCTAATAGGCAGAATGCTACAGGTATAGCTCTAAAGCAGTGGTCCCCAACCTTTTTTGCGCCACGGACCGGTTTATGTCCGACAATATTTTCACGGACCAGCCTTTAAGGTGTCGCGGATAAATACAACAAAATAAAACTAGTACCGGTACTGAAAAAAAGAAGATTTATTCATAACACACGTGAAAAGACCCAGGAAAACCGAGTTAACGATCAAAATGATAACAAAATAACGCTGAAAACCGATAAAAACCCTGAAAACCATACATTTCACACCTGAGCCTCAACTCTCGCGGCCCGGTACCAAACGACTCACGGAGCGGTACCGGTCCGAGGCCCGGGGGTTGGGGACCGCTGCTCTAAAGAATGTAGCCTCATAGGCAGTGTAGTCCATGCTGCAGGGAGAATGGACTGCCATACCCGTTATGTGTCTGTGAGCGAGGGAGGGAGAAAAAGGAAAAGTACAAGTTGTCATCGAGCAAAAACGGGAGCTGGAAGCATGTAAATATGATAATAACCACTGTAGCCAAGAAGAGTGCCTGACGAGCCCAGTTGTAAGTAAGCTATTAAGACTCGACTGTACGCTCTGTTCGTGTTTTCCTCCGAAACAATAAGGTCCGTTGGAACAGTCTTTCAACGCCTCTCTCTGTCTCTGGCAAACAAAGTTGACCCAGACAACAAAGTAAAGCTAGTTTTCGGCTACGAGCCGACACGGAACCCACCGTATTAGCCAGAGGTCCCTTTACTACAGTTCGGAGCCGCGGACCGTCAGTAACAGTAATAAATCACAGCAATAGTACATTCAAGGTCAAGGTCAAGGTTCTTTATTTGTCACATGCATAGTTATACAAGTACAACACACAGTGAAATGTAGCCTGACACGCTCCTCGACATGTGCAAAAAAATTGGGGGGGGGGGGGTGTAGAGGAAAAACATTATATATATATATATATATATATATATATATATATATATATATATATATATATATATATATATATATATGTAGTTCACGTAGTTGTAAACAGCATGATAATATATTAAGTAATCCAAGTATTGAGAATATGTTACTCTCATCGAGTAACGTAACGGAATACGTTACAGAATACATTTTGGGGCATGTATTCTGCAATCTGTAATGGAATACATTTTAAAAGTAACCTTCCCAACACTGCTTACATGTCTTTAGCACTCACATGATTTGGCAGCAGCGAAATGCCAAGAAAATTGCCAGGACATTTTGACAGAGAAATGTATCAGCTGTTGGATTAGAGCACAAGATAAAGAACTTTAACCCAAAAAACGTGACAACATAACATGAATGGCTTTTATACAGTCTGATTTATTGTGCATATAATATACAAAAGCTTTCTTACTTGATAATTTCATTCAAAGGCTCCTTTCTTTGATTGAGATGTTGCCGCAATTGTTGTTTTTCTCATATTGAGGAATTGAAACATTTGCACGGGTTTTTATATTTCTCAGTCTAGCAGTCAAAATGAAGAGAATTTAGCACCGAATCCTCCTTTAATGCATTTGCAGTAGTGTATTTTTCCTATGTTTGATCATGTGGGCTCTCCATCTTTCTGATGTCAGGGAAAATATCTTCGCAGACAACAGCAGAATCTTTCATAAATGATCCCATAATCTGGGATCGTGCTTGGCTTTAGAAGAAGACTATGACTAACATTATCACCTCTTTCATACATTCAATATTTCATCACACTGTGTAGATAAGGGAATTGTTCTGGCAAATATTGATCCTATCAGAGAAAAATATCACAGGATTAAGGAAATTGTTCAGATTTGTTCTATTAGTAGTTATTAGACTTCTTTTTTTATACTTGCAAAGCAGTCACATAACTTCAAAGGGCCTTCTGTGCTGTGAATCTCTTGCTGCCAGTTTCAAGTCACAGCCAAGGATTTGTGCTGTGTTTACACAGTACGTGTATTTTTAAATATTTAGTTAACCCTCTATGGCATGAATTTTAGTTTTTCAGAGAAAGAAATGTTTCACCCTACTTCATGGGGGGTGGGGGCTTCTTCTTAATATATGAATCAATAAATTAGTGCCCCTCCTTACCTCAATGGAACAATATACAATAAGGGTACTACAATGTCACAGTTTTTTGTATATACTCATTTTGTAAATTTATGAGAAAAACAACAAATTCATTCAAAATTTTCATTTTTATTTTAACAAACATCAAAGTGATTTTCATGTACGTGTTTCATGCTGCTACATAACTGGTAAATGCACTGCCTTTTCTATAGCGCTTTTCTACTTGAGCACTCAAAGTTTTTCCACAACATGTCTCATCCATGCCTCACCCACACACACACATTCATACAAGCACCTTTTCTATATGTAAGTGCTTCCTTTCTGACATTCACACAGGCATTCACACTCTGATGAATGCATTGGGAGCAACTAGGGTTCAGTATCTTGCCCAAGGGTACTTTGGGATACAGCCTGGAGCAGCTAGGGATCGAACCACCAACCTTTCAATCAGTAGATGATTTATATGAAATGTATTAATTACCTGCTTTGTGACAAATAACTAAGTGCTTTTTGTGTGTCTGTGTCTGTGCTGATGCACGGGTTATGTTTGTATGTGTCTGAATGTGTCTAACTACTCTGTGTGGAACTTTATGACTTTTTGAATACAATTATATCCTGGTACCTTACATCTCTCCTCATAAAGTCTTCTCTCCATAAAGCTCCCTGCCCCCAACCCCCCATACACGCACACACACATGCACACACATCATCATCATCATCATCATCATTATCATTTGAATGCGCACACTATTGCTTATCCACACACATCACATATCTACAGCCCTTAACTGAGCCCTGATCTTCTAACTGTTCCTCAGAGCAGATTCTGGGATCCTCTCTTACTTCCTGTCACTCTCATCCAGTTCACTGCCTTTACTACCTTATGACTCTAACTGGCCAATCAAATCCTTTCTTCCCATAAAATGCTAATTTTAGTGAATGATTTGATTGCTTACAATTCCATCACTCAGTGCTCTCAAAAAGTGATCCCAATCCCTGCTCCAGCACACCTGACTCAAATGACCAACTCAGTATTGTGTGCGGCAACTGGCTGATAACAGATCGATCATTTGAATCAGGTGTTTTGGA
The DNA here is from genome assembly GCF_057382185.1 of Mchenga conophoros. Lineage (NCBI taxonomy): Eukaryota > Metazoa > Chordata > Actinopteri > Cichliformes > Cichlidae > Mchenga > Mchenga conophoros. The sequence goes on from NC_140537.1 coordinate 13,292,532, forward strand.
GTGGGAAAGCATCTAAAATCTTAAAACATGCAGTCCCAAGGACCAGAATTTAGAACCACTGCTTAACACGTAGCACCACGATCTAACTGCACAATGTTGCGCTGAGGCAACAAACCAAGAAGGGCTGTTTTAGTAAACAAATTCAATCTGAATTTTTCTTTAAACAAACAAATTAAATAAATAATTCTTCAGATTTTTTTTAAATATTCTTTTTTCAATTTAAATGGGCACAAATATAATATTAGTATTAGCTGTAGCTAGCACTGCGTCTTATGCAGATTTGGCACCAGATAGGATTGCACCACCCCCAGGTCAAAGGTCAAACCCTCTGCTGCTCATTATTTAACTGAACACTGAGGTGTTTTGGGTTACAAAATAAGTAAATAAATGAAAAAATCTAATTAAGGTACAGTGTAATCACCAAAATATGGTTTGTCGTAGAGGGTTACATTTCTCAGGCTTATTAGTCTGGTCTTCTGCATGTTTCTTTTGCAGGTGAAAGGCTGACTCCACACCAACAGTGACCACTCATTTGGAAGCAAACCAAGCGCCCGTGGCAGTAAAGACCTGCCCAGGGTTCAGCTTCTTAAAGCGGAAATAATTGCAGAGGTGCACGCTCCATTAAAAGCAACTATTTAATACAATAATCATTCAATTAAAAATCCCTTGTAGCAGCTGCCATAGTTGATTTGGATCAAAAGAACATGTTATTTGTGTTATGAGGCAAACTGGTAGAACAAGGGCCACAAAACAGTTTTTCTTCACCAAGATTTATAAATGTAACCGCACGCCAGCTGAATGACTGTTTGCATTAATCCTTAGGTACAGCTATTTATTTTTTTTTTCCTACGTGAACTATGATAACTGATCGTCTTATATCTGACGCAAGTAAATGACAGTTTCTGAAATAAAATATCTTGGTGGAGGAGAAGAAGAGTGGGTCTGGAGGCAGAAGATCTTTCAATTATAGAAAACTTTTTTTTGGATTTTGTGTTTTTATTACCACACCGTTCATCTGAATGTATTAGCTTTTTGACGGGAGTCAACACACACACTTTTCTCCCATAGTGTGTGTTCTGTCCTCTATCCTTATCCTTGCCTTTTTCTTTTTTCCCCTTCCATAGTTGCTTGTAGCAAATGACCTGACTGTGGCTCTGGAGGTAGAGCTGGTTGGTTTTCCAAGGCTGGGAGAAGGATGCTTCTTCAGTGATTTGGCCCCTGATGCAGCCGTTGGTGACGTGTGAGTGTGTACATGTTCAACAAAGGGCTTGTGTGAATGTGTTTGGGGTGGATGAAGCCTTTTGAGTGCTCAGTTAGAGTAGTTTGTTTTATAACATGGCCACCCTTCTATGAGCCTTTTTCTTCCAGAGGTTTTTTTTTTTCCTTTTAAAAGGGAGTTTTCCCTTCCCACTCTTGCCCAGTACTTCCTCATATAGGATCGTCTGATTGTTGGGACTTCCTCCAAATATTGTAGGGGCTTTGCCTTATATATTTGCCTATTCCAACCTGACTCTTAGCTTCCTAGAACAACAATAAAAGTTGTGTCTACCAGCATGTAACATTTTCACTTGTACCTTCATGGAAATAATTTATTTTCTATTCATTCATAAGGTAAAACGTTGTATCCAGGGGAACTCTGCCTTCGGTAAATGTTTGGTTAAACACAGTTATCTCTTCAACTCTCCAGGAACATGTCAGCAAATAATTAGCAATGCATGTTACTGTACATTTGCAAGAGCCGGTATTTGTTTTCAGATTTCTGCTCCAGTGTTATCTGCGAATAATACAGTGTTTTATTTTGGGGTTACAATTTAAATCGTGACATGGCTATAAATTATTTTGAATGGTTAAACGCGCACACACCAAAAAAAGTTTGAGAAACAAAAGGTCCTATTTTGTGGTTACTAGCCAAATGGCCTTCTAAATTGGAAACATAAGACATTACCCTGCTGGTTTGCATGCAAGCCCATTCTTCATTATGGAGAGATGGCTTTGTGTTTTTATCTTGTTGGGTGCCTTTCGAGCAAAGGAGCACATTACGTTGAGCCTTTGTTTTATTGTGTTCAGCAAATTAATAAATGGGAAGCACAGTGGGAAAAATAGATATGAAAATGTGTACTTTGCATTATTGAAAAGCCCATCCACTAAAGGTTACCAGCAGCTATTGTTGTACAATCTGTGAAATGTAATTAGAGTGTGTGTGTGTGAGAGAGAGCAGCACAGATAAAGCTGCCTCTGCCATTATGGACTCCCTCATAACATTTTGCTTCCCTCTGAAACTTATTCTCTCTGAACTAATTTTGCATGACATGTTGCATTTCTGCTTCAGCTATCATGAGGTTACCTGTGAATTAAACCGGGTGTGTAACACAGCGACTTTTCAGATCACGCAAACACCTTACATTTGCTTTGATTTATTCATTCAAACAAGACAAGAGTCGCACCATTACTTAAATGCCTTACCGTTACAGTTGCTGGTGTGTCGTGTGTAATGAAATTAGATGGATAAGCAGTGTTAGAATTGGATTGATTGATTTATTAATAGGATTGATTTTGGAACAATGGATGATTGGAACATATCAATAGCAGAAACAATTTTAACGTAGATTTCACTTCATAATACAAATCCTAAGAGCGAATTCACTGACACTGCATCTTGTTCGAGGAGGCAGCACGATCAGTATGCAATATATTTAGTAAAGCTCACCTGCAGCATCATCATTAATGCCATTTGCATGTTTCTACTTTGTGCTGAACAGCAGCTGTATTACTAGTGGATTTCACTTATTGTAACAGCTTTGCATAAATACATAAATCACTTCTCTCTACACAGTTTTTCAACATCCAGACAACTTCAATATAGGAAGAGAGAAAATACCAATCGACGAAGAAGGGCTGCACACACTAAACGCTGGGTCACATGAGGTCACGTGCCAATTAGCAGAATATCTATAGACTGACTTCCTATGCTTGTTAGTGTTAATTTTAACAACATATAGCCTATTAATTAGTTTTTCTAGCTATGTTTCATCTTTAAAAAATAATCACTGACAGTACATCCATGTATGTATGTATGTATGGACAGGTTTAAGCAACTGTTCCCTGTTTTTGATATTCAAAGTCTTTTTCCCTTTTTATCTACCACTCATCAGTATGTATACAAGACTAGCAGACTAGAAACTGAGTGACATTTTTAGCTCTCATGCGTGATGGAAACACTGATTCCTGGAAAATGTAGTTACTGGCAGTGATAGTTTGAACAAACTTCAGTGATTTTATGGTTAGGTTTTGGCACTCGAGAGTAAGCCAGTATGTAATCAAGCTACACATCATATAGTCACACACGTTAAGTAAGGAGATAGAAAAACAAACACATGCAGTTGTTTTAGGAAATCAGTAATGTACAAACATCATTTCTAATCAGGATTTCCCAATGGCAGCTGGACGTGTTGTTTTCCTTGATAATATTGTTGCTTTCAATAGATCTTTTTTTAAACAGCTAAGTACTGCAAAGGAATATTCAGTAGAAACAAACTGCTCATGATTTTGGTCTAATTTTTTTTTTTTTTTTTTTTTGTATTGTGAGAACCATATTTGCAAATCTAAAAACATGTCTTTGGTTTGCTGCTTCTCATTTCAAATAATTATCCCAGTCTCTGTTGCATCTTTTAAAGTTGCACCTTTACTATTTAAATTAGCTTAGCGTCATTACAATAAAAAAAAAAAAAAGAAACCACTGTGCAATCCTACGTGTTGGTTTTGAAAGGTCACGTGAAATGTCTATCACGTAACGACCCGACGAATTTCTTTTCCGTGCTTCTTGTTCTCAGATAAGCCAGCTCTTCTTTTAATGGCGCCTCTCCACGAAAAGAGTGATAATAGAAGCCAACCAGGCCAAAAGTTGAGCAAAAAAGGAGAAATGATTAAGGAACCTTATTAAAAGCAACCTTGTAGATTCAGACGCGTGATGGAGAGCACATTATGAGGCCTGATCCTTTTCAAATGACACCACGGTTTCCCGAACACGCCGAAAAACCTGATTAGGGTGACAAGCACTGAGTGATACTGCAAACCTGTTAATAACATGAAAATTAGAAGGGGCTCATGCAAAGAAAGGAGATTAATTTAGCTGGAGTCCATCTTGTGCAAATTGCGAAGTTGTGAATATGTTTTCAGATAATGAGCCTTCCTACTTGTCAGCTCACTTGTCATTTTCTGTAATTAATGTTAAGGAAGACTCCTTCCTGATGGTTCATATTACTCATGTACCAGGAAAATTTCTCCCCAGAAATAATTTACATTTATTATCATCAGTCTGTTTGTGTGGTTTATTTCACAGTGGAGTAATTTATTGCAGCACCATTTCGCTTGCCTTGATTAGTCACTCGTCAGACTGAGATGTAATTTTTTTTCTTCATATGTCTGGCTCAGCATGGTACCTTCACAGCTCTACCTTTTACTCCTTAGTCTGTTTTTTTGTCTATGTGTTTATTTCTTCTTTGTAAAGCTTGCTCCTGCTTTCTTTTTTCAATGACATATATGTAAAAAAAAAACACCCACTCTCCATTATACGTAAAATCCCAAATATAAAATGCATAAATAGCTTTCATGTTAAAGTCTATTAAACACCATTGCTGCGATTTGCTGGGTGGAAATTCTTGACAGAGAATCCAGATATGGATCTGAATGCACTGAGAAAACTGACAGAAGTTATATCTGTGTTTACATTTGCAAATATTTAAATTTATCATCCAACATCTGCATACAGTGCTGCGAATAATGAAATTACACATTTGATTTCTTTACACAGTGAAGTTTATTCCCGTGAGTCTCCACAGATACCAGCTGAAGAGATTTACCCCTCTGTGGTGTGACCATAACTCAAAGAAATATTCATTTAAGACAGATATTTAAATCAGCCTTGCTTAGCTGCTAAGCTTTGCTTTTCTTTGTGCTAGTAAATTTATAAGCCCACTTCTTAAATGTATTATTCAACCAAGCATGTAAATAATGCATGCCTGCTTCCACAGTAAATTAACCCTTTACCTTACCGGGGATACAGGAGTCATTGTTTTGAAAGGCAATTATGTCATTTAATTAATGTTGTAATTAATACTGTAATTAGCTTAAACACCCTGCAACTGGGTGCCACTACTAAGCTGTCTTAATTAAATAGATTGAATGGTTTCATATCTTTTTACACTGTCACAGTGCAGGGTGCGGTGAAATATGCCATCGTGTTTGCGCGTTTCAACTATTTAAGACAAACAAGGTTCACGTCACATGAATGTGTCTACTGGAAAAGGGAGGCGAGGTTACGATCTTTTCCCTACTTTTGGACAATCATTTTTTTGTTAAACTACCACTGTAAATCCATATGGTCACAATTTGATATTCTATCACAGTGGGAGTCACTGTCTGCTAAAATTATGAAACAAAATAAATCCAATTCCCATTTCAGCTTTCAAACTAAAGGTAAGGGAGCTGTGCAAGCCTGTGTTTTATTGCTGCGGTACGGCGGCAAGAGCAAGCAGACAGCTAATCCGCTAGTAGAGAGTTTTTATCCTCGCCCAACCTGACAGTGATAGAAAGTGTTTTCCCCAAACTAGAAAAATAGTTTAGAGAGGATGAAATAGCAAAGAGGTCAGTGAATACTGAAGTATTTCCAGTCCACTCGACTCTACTGGCTGCCGGTCCGCCTTTGTATTCCTGGGCTGTGAGCATCCGTACAGCTCATCTATTGTGCATGTGTATGTCAGGATCACTTTTGAAGCCAGACGCCTTAGCGCTAGCAGGAAGCAATAAGGAGGAACTCCCTGCTTGTAAAATTAATTCCCCTTAGTATGTCAGAGTGTGGCTCAGGACCCTGGGAGTTAGTGGGGAAATATAAGCTGCTTTAATGCGCAAGATTTCTACTTCTGTGGGGGTTGTTTGCAATATAATCTCTCCACATGTAAATAATGCATTAAAAAAACTCAAAAAGCATAAACAACTGCAAACGTCTTAGTGAATTTGTTTGCGGCGTCATATGTGCATTAGATGAACGCTCTGGCTTTCTTTTTGTTTGCAAGTGATTTTATCAATGTCATTAGACCACTCATTGAACTAAGTGAGGAATCCATCAAAAGCTGACAGGAAGCTGTAGACTAATGGCTGTTAGGCTGTAATATTCTTTAATATGATTTTTATTTGCCTTAATTTCATCTTCTTTTACACAGGTCCCAAACTGGTAGAGAGCTGCTGAACACCTGAGCACAGAGCTTATTCCTACAGAGCTCTGCTCGCTATATGGACTAGAATGAACAGAAGAAGAAAAAAAAAACACTCTTGGTAAACTGGAGTAAGAGGCACACTGTGTCACTATTGCATTTCACTGCAGGGACACGTGAAACAAATTAGGACGGGTATATATTATGTCTGTGGTGACATGCGGGACGGCAATTTGCGCACACGCACCCCGGTTTTGTCTGTTCATACTCCCCTGCGTTTGTGGCCACCTTCATCATACACTCCAACACTCCAAATTAAAAATAGCTCAGCGGGTTTCAATTTTGTGCTGACACAAACCTCATTTTACACCTCCTTTCAGTAGTTTCCCCTGTTCTTACACTTCATATCCTCCGAAACAATCAACCGCTGCCCTGAAATTGCCTGAAACATAACAAAACAAATGAAATGGAAATTAATTTTTTGCAACAGGATTATCTACCCGTGTGACTATTATCTTTTTCCCTGCTGTTTATCTGGAGCAAAAGGAGGGAATAATTTTACAATTAATGGCAGACAATTCAAAACCCTACTGTAATCATTGTGTGACACATCTCCAAGAAATAGCCCTTCATATTGCCTTAACCTGGGCTTCAATAATCTTGACCCCGGGTATTAATGGATGAGTTAATGGCCTGCAGAAATCCTTTAATTTATGCCAGGGTGAATTAAGAACAAGTAATGGATTCTGCTTTTCAAAATGTCCAGACACGGCATTTCCGTTCAGCCTATCTGAGAAATCAAATTATCATATTATCTCTTTGAATGGCTCTTCTGAACCCATATTTCACAATATCTGATGGAAATAGCTTTGACATTCATTACACGACTCTTCCTTTATTGTAGCTGGCTAGTACATGCTATGACAAAAGCGGATAATGATTTTCCAGCTTTCTATGAAGACAACGGACAGTGAGGAAAATAGATCTGAAACGACAAATCAAACTTTCACTGTCTTAGTGTAAATACAAATGTAATTATAGAAGTGTAAATTGGTTTGACTCTCTGGAGAGAGGCCACCACCCTTTACCCCTTTCTTCACAATCAATTCGACGAATGTGTCACACTTCTTAGAAAGAATATCTTAATAACTTGGAGTCTTCAGATCTCTTGCTTCATGTTTGTTTCAAAAAACTGCAAGTAAGTCAGGTAAAGATAAAAAAATAAACTCACTCTTCTATGTTTTAGCTTTGATAACAGATGATTACAGACAGCTGCATTCACGCTTTTCTATATGTAAAGAAGAATTAATAAACAGCGTTACAGTCATTTCCAATAATGCCTTACATGTAAATACTACTGTGAATTATCCTGCTACTCTTTTTATGCGCCGTGAGTTTGTTCAGTTTCAGCTGCCTTTAGTTTGCCTTTTAGTCCCAAACCAACTACAGAAAAACACAAAACTGCGACGTGGCAACACTTGAGTTTATCAGAAGTTAGATTTACAGTACGACAAAGTGTCATAAACTCAACAACTGTATACAACACTGAGAGTTCAATAGTTTTAGATGTTAAAAACACATAAATTGCAATGTTAAATAAAGAATTGCATTCTTGGAGGAAAAAGAGCTAATGTAGCCAACTTTTATCTATTTGAGTGTTTGCAATGCCTGTCAGTCTTTCTGCATATATAGAATTTACACCTTGTTCATATCCAGTGTTTTTAAAGCCATCCATCCATCCATTCTCTCCCTCTCATTTTTCAGGGTCACGCAGCCGATCCCAGCTGTCTTAGGGCAAGAGGCCAGGTACACCCTGGACAGGTCTCCAGTCTGTCGCAGGGCTAACACACAGCCTGTTGTGCCCTGTGTTTTAACGAAAATAAAAAAAAATCTGTCCTGAATACTGCAAATCTGCAACATTTCAGTTTTACATGTAGACACTCAATGACAATAGAACTCCGTAATCTAATGTGATCATTGCAGCAGCTGGGTTTTTTAAATGCTTTGTTCTCGGTGTAAACAGAGATGGACAAAGTTGTGACCTTTCAATGCCGTCTAAAACTACAGAAAAAACACCCAACTAATGCCAAAAGCAAAACATGTCTTTATGCTGCGTCAACCAAAATTAAGCATGGCTATTACCTTTACCTTTGTCGCTTTGGAGCGGTGCAGTAGGATTTATTACAGCATTGCTATAATGGATCGCATTAATGAAGTGATAGCTCAGTGTACATTTATATGCTTTAACTTTTACAGGCAGAGAAGTACATCCTCTCACATCTCCTCCATTACAGCCCAGCCTGTTGTTCCCTGTGGATTGAGGATACTCTTGGGGACCGGGACTGCATTTTTATTGGATGATGTCATGCATGTGTCAAAAATTTGACGTGAGGCGAAACACTGTCGCTGGGAGTCGTCCTGCAGTGATGAAGTCATCCATACACCGGGGTGAGACACGTATCGCTTGACTCTTCAGGTCGTACGGCAATCCTGCAGGTGAACCCGAGCCTCCTCGACCCCCCAGACCCGCCGCACGTACACACACGTACCAAAATCACACATACTCTCCTGTCAAACGGCAACAAAACACTGGCAGTTATTTGGGGTTTGTTTGTAATCTTTTCGGGCGCTTTGTCAGGCAGGCGCGGTGATATTAGTGTGAGTGCACAAAAGCCCCCAAGTGGTGTCACGCACAATTAATGTCCCCAGGTAGCAACTCCATTAGTCTTATGAACTCAAGTCGCAGAGGGGAATGCTAATGGTGGAGGTGCCGTAGGGCATTAGGGAAGGAGTGCAGCCAAAGCTACCACTTTACCTTCATTTTGACCAGTGTGCACCTCCGTCTCACTTTAGAGCCCTGCAAACAGCACCCCCACCCTCAACAGTTTAGTGAGACACACTGTCAAGTAGCAAGCAGCCTCTGTAGAGTCCACAGGCATGTATGCCACTCACTCACCCAGCTGCTCTTTTTCTGACGATCATTTATATGTCCCAGGCATCTTATCCGAACGCCTCCAATTACATAACAGCGCCCTGCGTTGTGTCACTCCCGTGGACCCTTTGAAAGTCCATATTTTCAGTTTTATGTGAAAACATCCCTACGTGGTTAATCATTGTCAGCTTTCATAAATGTTGACTTCCATCTCAGCAGCCTCAAATCCCACACGGTCACATGACCTCATCCACTACAGATCCCCAGCCTGACCTTGCTGGTGTAGAAGCATGGAGCGGTTCATTTGATCTAACAGGCCTACAGCTGAGCTAAACCCAGCGGTGAGGCCTGCCTGCCTGCTCCCCCTGCTCCATGCCCACTCTAGCATGGATGTATTTAGGAAGCCTGGTAGCTACCTTTACATCACAGCTCAATAGCATCATGTTGCCTGCGAACCTACATGTCAATTCCATGTCACACAGTCCGCGGAGCGAAAAAAGAGGTAGACGTGGTCTGTGATAAAGAGCGAACTGACAGAAAGCAGTGAAATAGAGAGAGAAATGCTAGTAATTTTGGCAGAATGAACCCATGTTGCCAGTCGCTGCAAACGGCGAAACTACACTCTGAGCCTATTTGCAGCCTTTATTACATTATCAATTACAAATTATAAATGTACTCCACACGGTCTGGTTCTCTATGCCTTACTCTATCATGTTGTGCTATCATCACTCAATCTGAGGCCCACACGGGAAGGCTGGGGGGAGCTCTCAGGATCGTAGGTGCCCTCTCGCTGTGGTTCTGGAATGCAGAGCCTGTTTTATTGCTTCTGGCAGTAATTGCACTTACATTTGACAGTCTTTTGTTGAGATAAACCCCACCGCTGGCTCTCTGTTAGCCCCTGCTCCGAGCCAATAGAGTCACAATGCTTTTAAAAATGTGACAACTTACCGACCTTTTACCTTCTTTGTGTATAGTGTGAGGTTAATGGTTTGCTGAAGTGTTTTTTTTTCTTTAATATATAAGGCAACGGTTAAACGCTTGTATTTTTACTCAATGCAACAGCATCTAACTGTCTGCTGCAGTCGTTTACTGGAAGGATCAGAAAGTGTCCGCAGCTGTTTGAAGTCCGTATCTTTGATTGTATATCCTTCCTAAGAATGAGCGGAGCAAGTGTTCATATTGATTTGCACATTAAATATATTAGTAATAAAACAACATCCTGCTGCAAACCAATTGTAAAATCAATAGTAATTGGAACCAAAATATTATGAGTTCTAGGTCTGCAGTCTTATTGTCTCTGTAACTGACCAGTGAAATCCTGTACGTTTGCACACTAAATGTGATAAATATTGATAACAATGTCAAATGAATGTATGGCTGTAATTCTGAGAACCTAAATATAAATTGAATAAACTCTGGAATGATTGCATATGATGGAAAAACAGGAGGGTTTCAAAGCAAGGCAGAGCTGAAGTTGAACAGAAGCTGCTATTGATCTGCAAAAAATGAGAACGCTCGAAAGGGACACACTGATTGAAAATCCTATGATATCACACTTTATATGAATCTGTGCCAAACAATGTAAACATCAGTGAGCATTATATTGTACATTTTTGTTATTGGGTTCCAAGCCTAGCTCTAATTTGACTTATTTTGTATTGGCGAGTGATGATATCTAAAGATAAGTTTTCCAAATATAATAACTTGCTCACATCCCCCCCAGTGAGCAAACAGTGCTAATAAGCAAGTAATAAGCTTCCCTTTAGACAGGCAAAAACTTTTTGAGTATATGAGGCACAAACCAGAAAAAAGTGTAACACTTAACTGGCGTTTCTTATTTTCAGTTTGTATGCAAAACTAAGATGCTTTATGTCTTCAGCATCTGCTTTCTGTCCAGTGGTCACCTACAATTACAATAATGTAGTTTAATGTATAAACTACAGTTTAATGTAGAGAGGCAAACAGCAGCATAGTGCCCCTTAAACAGATTGTTTTGCCCACTTTTTTGTGTGTAATCGCACAAAATAGAACTTTATTTTCTTTAACTGTGCTGATAGTTGGATTTGGGACAAGCTAACTGTTTCTCGTTTCTGTGCTATGCTAGCATAGATGATTGGTGGTAGTAGCTTCATATTAAGTTTTTACATCATTATTTGATGCAGATATTTCCCAAAGATAAAAATAGAACTTAGCTGCTGATTTAGTGATCGATCTGTCATCCTATGGCCATGAGCCATCAAGTAGCATAAATGTGCTTTCTCCAGAGGCCGTCTGGGTTCTCCCTGAGATATGGGTGGGGAGTTCAATGGTTGAGGTGGCTTGAGCATTTAAGATGCCTCCTCCGCCTCTCCTAAGTACGGATGCCAAGAGTACCCATCTTACCTAGGAGCGGGAATCTCAACATACCAGGAATTTAGTAGTCTGTACCAATAACAGTAGAGTTAAATGATGCTGGATAAGCAACTTGACGCCATTTAGCTAGAAAAAAAAATCTTACCTTGGAGTAGGATGAGGAGTTCCACCAGCTTAAAAATGCCTCCCACTGATTCTACTGTAGGTATGAATTCCAACCAAACCAATACTTACGATGTTTTTTTAAAACCAAAATTCAGAAAACGTATTTATTTTTTAATTTTATTTTTTATTACTTCCAAAAAGGCAGTAAGAGATTACTTTGGATTGCTATCCTGAAACACGTCACGTTAGCTGGCATTGCTGTTGGCATGTTTCATAGGCTAAAATATTTGCAATGGCTAATAATAAATAAATGCTTAAGCTAATGTGCTATAACTAATGTTATACCTCATAGTAAATCTGTAAGATAATCAGCAACCTTCTAACATCCTGTCAACAGAATATAATGCTAATATTTTTAAATAAATGTTCACAAGACAGTAATTTATTTAATAAATAATTTATGTTTAAAGTACATGGGTTCATCTTTTTTTTCTTATCAAGTTGGTATCAAATTGGGTATCCAGAATCATGTAATCCTGTTGGTATTGATACTGACTGTTAACGTGTTGGTATCGTGGCATTTGTAAGTAAGATGTTTTGGGTTACTGCTGCTGGGTGGAGACCCTGGGAGAGACCCAGAATACGCTGGAGAGATTATAATTTTTGGCTGGTTGGGACTGCCTGTCGCACCAGAATAGCTAGGAGGTTGCTGGGAGAGGGAGGTCTGGTATGCATAGCCTGTGACCTGGACCTGGATAAGCAGCACAAACAGATATACAGATTGATGGACAGATCTTAAAATAAATGTATATTGTGTGCATGATGAGACTGCAGTCCATAGCCCCTGCCTTTCTTGGATTTCTGTGAAAAACCTTAACACCTGCAGATCTATTGTAATATTGTTTCTTGTTAGGACCATTCTAAAGATACAGAAAGAAGGAAGAAAGAATTAATTTTAAAGTTTTAAGTAACTTTTTTGTCCTATATTTATTTCATGTGAGTGCATAGAGAAATAAGTTTCTTTACCTTTAAGATGTAAACAGAGGTACACATTTGTGGAAAGGAACTGAGACACTGCTCCTTTTATAGTCTGGCTTTCCTCTGGTGTGGGATCCCATTGAGCAGGAAAACAAAGCATGAGGTGTGTCTTATTCTCCACAGAGTGCCTCGGGGCCAAGGAGTGAGCTTGCTGCCATCCTGGAGGCTTTGAGTGCTTTATAACAGCATACACAAAGGACTAGCTTCCCACAGCCCAGTCATTAACAAGTGGGCAACGGTGAAGGCAAAGCCGGAGAGGGGATTTCCACTGTCCTGCCACCACACCTGCTTCCACATTCACAGAGTCAGGCTGGTCCAGCATGAAGGATGACTTGTAGTCCGGTGAACTCCAGGGAAAGCAAGCCAGCCCTCTTGTCTTGTTTGTTTGATAATTCGAGAGTTTCTGACAACAGTCCATAGCTTAGAACAGCAAAAACGGCTTAATTCTGCAGCTTTGTCGTTATGACTCCCATCAGAAAACTTAAACAAGAAATATTGATGCCTACAAAATAATTAATATGTAGTTTAGATTTAGTGCCATTGCTCATGTTAGTTTTGTCTAAATATCAGATTTTTTTACCTCAGGATTCAGTACAAATATTTCAAAGGGGAGTAATCCTCCATCCATTAACAATATTATACTATAAAAATATCTAAAAATAATAATAACAATAACAAAACATTAATTTTAAAGTGATCTCTGTTATGTGTATTTATTAAAAGATTTAAACCCACATGCTGGTAAGAAGTAAAAGTGAGTTTCAATGAAACCCACCAGTAAATAATCCCATTAAGGAAAATACAATAAGTGAATTAAAAAAAAAGAGCATAACCAAAAGTTAGAGAACTGCATAGAAATGAAAAGAGATAAGCAGGGTAAGAGGAAAAACTACAGTCGGGTGAATAGAGGCTGGGAACAAAGATAAACTAATAACTAAAGCAGGAGAGACAAAACTATAAATACACAGAAAACTAGCTGGAAAACAGGACATTGGTGGGAAACCAGCGAGGGACAAGCAAAAAGGGAGGACACAAAGACACACAAGATTAGTAAGTTTAGAATAAAACAGCAAGTAACCCAAAAGAGGAATCGCAGATATAAAACGCAAAACAATCGAGAAACAGTGAAGAAGCAAAGTGGACACTGGCAAAAACCTAACACTAAAGAACACAAAGGAGGAAATACACAGGAACTGCAAATACAACCCAGAAAATCAAATATCTGTTACAGAAAACAATGCATTACCTTTAATAGACATCCTACTGTAACTAGGATTTCTATGCTTTGCAACAAAGAAATGATGTTGATGAAACTCACACATCCCCAGTTAGTATTCACCTACCAGTAAGTTAAGTCCCAAAACAAAGCAGGTAATATTTACATGCTGTCACTGACATAACATATCTATTTCTTATTTTATATAAGCCTCACCATATGTCTTTGTTTGCTAGGAAGAACAATTATGTATTGTCTTATCTGGATGTTACCAGGGAAGGGTTACCAGTTCTGCATTTTTACAACACACTGGTTCAGACGAATGGCCTGATTTTCCAACTGTTATTGTTAATTTCACACATTCAGCAGGGCTTTGGCTCTGCACTGTATTCTGTCTCCCTCTCTCGCTGCATAGCTAAAATGGATTCAAGAGATCCAGGCGATGACAGATGAGAGAAAACATTTAATTTCGACCACCCTGGATCAAAGACTGAACCTGCTAATTACTAAGCATGAAGTGTCAGTGGTAGCAGGCACACCCTGGACCAAACTAAATTTTGATGGATGTCAGTTGGGACTCGACTTCAAGTGAAAGTGGATATGTGACATTTACTTACAGAGGCTGCTTGGTGACAAGTCACAGTGTTATGTAAATAGCACACCTGTCCTGTCGTTGATGTGCCCGGCTTATGGAAAAATCTGTCCTTTAGGATAGAAATATTGTATAAGCATAGCATTTTGTACCATCTGTGAGAATATTTCACAAGGGGCTGTGTGAAGATGACAGATTGGGAAATGGGCTAAAGCCGATATTTCATTTGAAAAACAAAAATACAAAGACACAGCACTGTAGATAGCATCAGTGTGGTCCTTTAAACCTTATCAATGAGCAGAATTAAAATTTTCTATTAAGTGTTACCATTTAATTTTTGAATAAAAGTGCTTTAATTTCACCGAAATGGGAGGCATGAGTCTTAAAACGCTGTGGCGATAATTAATCTAAGCACTAAATACTTACAACTAATCAAAAAGACACAGCTACACTGGGAAAAGGATAATAAACAACCATCCAAACACAAAAAAATACATTCTGATCCTCAATCCGCTTCTCATCATTTTTCATCTCTTGGTAAGTCAAGTGAATATAAAGGAGTATGCTTTTCTTTTTTCCTTTTTTTTAACTGTTGTCAAGAAACATATTGCCAGCACTACTCAATCTTCAGCATTCTCTCACTTAGTCAGCCACCACAGTACTTGTGATTAACGCATAATGACCTGCGACCTCTGCGGCGCCGCTCAATTTTACCCATGCTCCGTATAGCTGTAATAACATCTACTAGCGATCTGCTAAGGTATTAAAAAAGACAAATGCTGTCATTGTCCATCATTGTCGCCCTTTGAAACTCAAGCGCAATGGCTAACTTTTACAGGTTCATCCCGTCTTTGAGGAATATTGAAATAGGAAACAAACAAAAAAAAAGTGGCACGACAAGATAAATCACAAGACCATCAATTTCATCACAGGTCCCTTCACAGGAAGGCCAGTCAGAGACATTTCACTTGGTAATATTGTGCAATACTCTACAGCACTGACACAGGAGATCAGGAAAAACAAGAATGGGCTTTTTTTTCCACTTTTCTAACCAGTGAAGCTGTATTGGCTTTACTCCATAAACAATGAGGTCTCGTTCCTGTAATGGCTGTTAGGTGCCCTGCTTGTGTCTCTCTAATTACTTTGGTTTCATCAGGTCCTACAGAAATCTGGTGCGGAGGAAAATCCATACTCGATAACAATGAAAAATTCATATTGTTGTTTTTATCCCCCCCACATCCCTCTCTGTCTCTCTTTCTCTCCCTCCACCCTCCTCTCACTCACTCCTATCCTGCTCTCTCTTATTCTGTGATATATTTAAATGTTAATAACCATTCATTCCTGACACCCTATCTACCAAGCCCCAAGTTTAACAGGAAATCTATTTAATCTGAAGAATCTCATTACATGATCATGGCAGCAGCTAAAGCCCTGACTATTGTCGATAGATGGGAGGTAGGAGGGGGAGTGAGAGAGAGAGAAAAGAAGGGCTCGCAGCGAAAGAAGATGGTGCAAAGAGAGAGAAAAAATGAATTCAGGAGTGGATATTTAATTTAATCATTGTGCATGAAGCAACATAAAGGAGCCATAAAGGGTCTTGCTTCTTCCTTCATTTGAGAAGATCATGATTAAATGTTTTCTATTGTGCTGTACATCTGAAAGGTTTAATCATTCCCAGAGCCAAAGAGGAAGAGGGGAGAGAAAAAAGTAAAGAAGTAAAAACATCACATCCCTCGGTGCGTTTGACAGTACTCTAAATATGAACTTCTTTTAAGGCCATTAAAAGATTATCACTGATTTAAACTGCCTGTTCAGAGCATTAGGCACAGAGAGTTCTCCAAAGCCCTTAGAAAACCATTCTCCGGGCTTCTATTATCTCATCCACCCAACACTATTTAATTTCATTTCCATGAATATGCAATGAATTTAATTTTGAACACTATTTTCATCTGCTCCTGTAATCACAAAAAATGCCAGTGTAATTAGTTTCTAATTACTTGGTGTAATTGTTGTAGTAATCATTTTAATTACCCAAATGCACAGACATTAGATGCTAAAAGGAAAATAATCTGCTTGTACCTCCTACTGTGTCTCTCATTCTCCCGAGTTTGATATCTAGATTTTGACATGGGCTGCTTCACAGTCAAAGGCAGAGGCAATAGAGGGCTGCTGCGTGTGGATGTTTTATAGCACTTGATAGGGGGATCGTGTAGCCTACTGTATAGGAGGGATTGTGGAAGAGAGCGGGAGGGAGAGACAGAAGCAGACAGACGGGACCAGACTTACATTGTAGCATCTCTGCAATCTGCTCCGTGGAAATTTGCATGCCCCGAAAAGCCATTAAGTTAAAATATACAGTTATTGTACCTTTCTGGGACCGGCGCCATACAAATGCTTATTGCATGTGCTTATAGCTCAGTCTACCAGATGGTAAATCATGAAATTTTATGAAATTATTGCACCAGTGAGGTGTTTTGAAAAGGAGCAGCTGTGAGGGAGATGGGACATTATAAACACTCACAGGTGTTCTGTCTTTCCCCACCGCCAGCCACAACATAAAAAATTAAATTATAAACAAACCAGCAAATGTTGTAATCTCCTTCACAGATACACTACTTACAAGAGAAATTGCCTAAACTAAGCAAAGAATTTAATTTTAATTTGCATAAAATATTTATTGTGGCTAAGAAATTTCATAACGAGACCTGCTCGTATGCCAAGTTTGGAAATTGCCGAAATGTACATTCCACTAGCATCTCAGTGCCACGGATGAAGATCCATTAGGGAAGGCTCTAATGGGCACTTCACCCAAGCACATATGGGCAAGTACACCTAATAAGAGGGAGCTGGTCAGTGCCAAACACCACAGCAAGCTTGTGTTTCTCATTAAGATTTTATTCCTTCCTTAGTATTTAATTAGCCAGTCTAGCACAGGGAGCAAGCGAGATAGCTTCACATCCACTATGGTGGCACCAAGTCTCCAAGATGTAAACTGGAGGTCTCCTGCTCCCCAGCTTACAAGAAGTATATTACACGAGTACTTGTTGCTTGGAATGGAGTCAGACTCTCTGCAGAAGCACTGCAGCTCCGAGGTGCAGGCTTGGCTTCGTTCAAATCAGCTCATCGCTTGCATGCAGAGGCATCATCGCTTAGCGCTCAAGTGGGAGTTGGGTCAATTGCTATGCTGACATACTCATCAAGGCATGACCTTAATAAACCAGAAATGATCGCAGCACAAAACTGGCACGGCTGGCAAAACCTTTATTGGTATGACACATTTGAGCAAAGTCATTTTATATTAAAGTTATTGTGATGTTTTTTATTGTATGTTGAAAGAATGGCAAGCTATAGCTTCACATGAGATAACCTGTTGAGTTTTGTAGCTTCATAAATACTATTCCAACATAAGACCACTATTATTCTTACATATAAACTTTCCACTGAAATGTCAGAGTACTTATTTAATCGTTATTTAGCTAATTATTATTAATGGCAGTCATCCTCAACTGTGCTTAGAGTAGCATCTTGTCATGTGTTGTACTTTTGGGTTATTTCTCCATTGTTTACCCAATAAATATTGTATTTATTGTGTATGACAGGGCCTGTAACATATTTAAATGAGATGCATGCGTATTCTGTCTCTGAAAAGAGGCTGGTGCCTAGACACGGACTTGTGCTGCAAGGGTAGCTGGGATAGTCATGCATATTCAAATCTACTGCTGGACATGGCTGCCCTAAATAGGCGAAGAGCGTGCAACACTCAAGGGTGGTTTGTTTTCCATGTGTTCTTTTTTCCCCCCTTCTTCTTTCAAGCACCTCCAGCACATACTGATCAAGGCCCTTCTAGGCATTTATCTCACATTAGCTGTAGGCACTTCATGTCCCTGGTACCCATCAACATCACAGCTGAATGGAGCAGTGCATGAAAATCAAAGTCATCTATCTTTTATAAACAAATATTAATACATTATTCTTATATGAACTGATACACCCTGAATTGATGGGAACATCACCCAAATATTCAATGTCCTCCTCCCCTCACTGTCACCCACGGAGAATTTATCACAGACATCACACTACTTGTGCCAAGAGTCATCTCTCAGTTATTCTCAGTCGTATTGAAACCGATATCTATCTATCTATCTATCTATCTATCTATCTATCTATCTATCTATCTATCTATCTATCTATCTATCTTAAATCAAGGGACAACAAAACAAAGCAGAGATTAAGGTTTAACTGAGTCTAGCATCAAATTATTACTTCAGACAAATCCAAACCAACCAAACCGGAATGACTGCTAATTTAATTGCAGTCACATAATTTTAGACACTAAACAAGGACACAATTATTTTTCTAAATAAACAACTGGGAATGATGTATAGAATAAAAGAGTGTGCAGCTGATCCTTTAGGAGGAGAAAAGCACAATGTGGCATTTTGTTTATGAGGCTTTAAAACAGAGCGGCTTTTCAGCCGACCAAACAAAGCCTCTCACCAGGAGAATCTCATTATGATTCGTAATGACAAATTCACCCTTTGCAATTATTTGCTGCCATTTCAAAGCTCTATCTTGTGGGAAGAGGATTCGGTTTTTGCATGGTTGGCCATAAACCTAGTCAGGTAGTGCACAAGGCAGGGTAGTGATACCTTCTCAGAGCAATACTGCTGACAAATAAAAGGTCTTATGTAGGAAGTCTTTAATGTTTTCACACTGTACATATTTCGAAGTGCTGCACAGATTATTTAAGCTCCTATGTGCTGCAAGTGTTTAGTAAGATGATACAAAACATTTTCTTACATCCATGCACGTCCAGACATACACAAAAATCACCATTACATATAGAACAAGGCTATGGCAATGCAGAGCATGGTAATCAAATGTGCTTGCAAATTACCTCAAACTCATCAACAAGAGCTTTTAATGAAATAACATCCTTAAATGAACAGAGGGAGAGAATGAAAAGTGAGCAATGGCTTTTCAGGGTAGTTTGAATTTTTAATTGCCTGTCGGGAGAATATTAGATAAAGCTTGATTAGAAATAAATTGAAAATCTCTGCTGAATGCATCTGCGATAGACACACTGAAGGAGACAGGCAAAGAGGGACAGCCATTAAAAAGCCTTGGAAGACTTTGGAAGTTGATTGATTTACTTAGTATTAGTGCCCCCACCCCGCCCTGCCCCTCCCCACAGAAGATTTTAATAACCAGCATGCAAACACACATGCACACAATTACTGTATATTTGCTTTACATGACATTTTACCATTTTACAGTAACGTAAAAATTCAATTCGGGAAAGACGTCAAGTATCAACAGTACATTTTCCATGCATGTAGTCGTAACCTGATCATTTTGACAGAGATCAGATTTTCCCTTATCCTCTGGGGATTTCAATATGTTTCCTTTATTTCTCATTTTAGGACTGTAGCAGTTTAATTTGTGCCTAATTTTCTAAGTGGAAGAAAATGAATGGACGGATGGTTGGATGGATATATTTTTGATGATGAAAATATTGATTAGTAGTTTCACAGTCAGGCCCACCATACAAAACAAATACAGATATCTACTAATTTGTGGTAAGAAAACGTACTAAAATATTAGTATTTCACTCACCAAAACTTAGTACAAGTACCCGTGCTGTGAGTTATTTTATTACCACATTAAAAATGCTTCAAAAGATGAGTTGGCATTTAGCAGATGTGTTGATTGTTAAAAAGGGGTAAATTAGCTAAAGACCAAACCTTTCATTTAATTTTCATTTAGTTATGTTTGACTTTTGGAACCAGCCTTAGGTGGCCACAGTATCCCACAGCAAAATCTGGATTTCGTTAACAGCTGAGATATCAAAGTGCACTGGCCAATAAATAAAAAACAAGCTTACATTAAAAATACACACTACCATGAAAATGTGTATTATACTGGTGTATTTGTTCTGACATTATTAAAACTGGGGAAAAAAATATCACAGCAATTTTTTACTGATAAAAATGGCAATAGCAATATAATATATGAATTGTCTAATTTGACTGACAGCCTTTTGCAACTAAGTAAAAATGAAATATAGCTATACCAGGAGCTCCCTGAAACATTTTGTCTTCTTGTAGCATAGAGAAGATAATAACATGGCAATACCAAGTTATTTTCACTTAATTACCAAAGTTAAATCCAAACAAATATTTTTGCATCACCCATTGTTATAGCTAATATTACACTTGAGTAGGGATGGGTATCGTTTAGGTTTTATCCGATACCGGTGCCAAATCGGTACTTTTGAAACGGTGCCGGTGCTCAAACCGGTGCTTAAAGAATGGAGAACACAAACTTTGTCCAAAAACCTCTCATGTTCAGCTGGTTTTTTGTAAAAAGATAACAATGTGTGCCTTTTCTGCAGCTATGGGGCATATATGGTATCACTCTTGGCTGGAAGCAGTGCTTAAACAATGGAAAAAACATAAACTTTGTCCAAAAACCTCTCATGTTTAACTGTTTTCCACTTTTTCTTTGGTCATTTTAGCCTTTTTGGCCAGGGTGAAGGGAGTATCTGCCATCAAACAAGAAGACAGCCGCATGTAGCTATGATGATGTTTGCTAGTTCACCTTACATTCACCTATTACATGCATTAATGTAATAACGTGGTTAGCCTACTCAACGTAAATTACACACGAACAACATTAAGCTACTCACGCAGAGAAGAACGGCTGCTGCTGCATCATCATCCGTCATCATTTCTGCTACACTGGCAGGGCTAGGGGCCAGGACTCTCCTCTTCGTGTTTTTGGGGGATGTTGCTAACTCCGGGTCCGATAACAGGCAACCCACCCGCAGTAGATGTGCTCGGTGTGAGGTCTCACAGCAAGCTATCAAATACCGTGCATTTCTCAGCTTTAAAAAAAACAAACGCTATGCGTCGCCAGGTGTTTCATCGGATTTGAGGTGTTACCTCCTTTGACAGTATCACAGTATCAGCTTAAAGCACTTGTTGCAGGCTGCTGAGTTTGCATATTTTGCTGTGAAGTACAGCCAGGCTTTTGACCGCTTTGCCTTGGACATTTTTAATCTGTAGCTCTGCTCTAAAAGAACGTACGTACCTGGCCCCGCCTACTATCCTCGGAAACGTAAAATGATTGGCTAGAAGTGTATCACAGCTCAGGGAAAAAAAGCACCGAAATAAAGCACCGAAATGTGCGCTGCTTTTCGGTCTGGTTACTACCGTTTATGTCAGAACCGGTGCCATCATGGCACCGGACACCGGTACCCATCCCTACACTTGAGTTTATGTAACTGTGTAGTAAAGGGTCAGAAATTGTGAGTAACAGAAATATGAGCCAAAACACATTAGTACCAACAAAGTCATATTTTTGTAAAAATGTGATAACATGCTAGCAATAATAATGGATTGGATTTATATAGCGCTTTTCAAGGCACCCAAAGAGCTTTACAATGCCACTATTCATTCACACACTGGTGGAGGCAAGCTACGGTTGTAGCCAGACAGAAGCGAGGCTTCCATATCGCGCCATCGGCCCCTCTGGCCAACACCAGTAGGCGGTAGGGTAAAGTGTCTTGCCCAAGGACACAACGACCAGGACAGAGAGCCCAGGGATTGAACCGGCGACCTTCCGGTTACAGATACGCTTCCCAACCCCCTGAGCCACGGTCGCCCCAAAATAAAAATGCTAACATCTGGGCATTTGAATTTCTATACGTTGACTTGTGGTAGTGACCTCATAATAATAAAGTAATGCTAGTTGATGTTTTAACATATTATAATTAACTTCTGCCTTATTATAATGCTGGACACACCATTGGTCTTTGTTTGAAGATAACAGTATAAATATTCTGTCGGGTGAGTGTATGGTTACAAAATGCAAAACTACTGTTTGCTATGTACCTTCATATTAATAACCTATTAAATCAAAATCCAAGAAGGGTGACGATTACATGGAGACATGTGCGGTAGTTTATGTGCAATAACCACGATTAAATGTAAACTTACATGTCTGTACTACATTTCACAGTAATATTTGCTACAATTTAAAACCTACGACTAGAAGAAATGTCTGTATTTCCTAAAATGTTGCAAACATGACTACAATACAGGTTTTATGACTATTTTATGTTGCACCACACTGAAGCTATACAGGATAATCAAACTTTAAATCTTAGTTCACAAAAGATTTGATGTGCAATTACAAGATGCTGTGGCTCTGATCATACCATAAGACCTCTGACTAAGACTATGACAGCACCATGCCACAACACACAATGTCACAAACCTGAAGTCATGTCAAACTGGTTTCTAAAACATTTTAGTTTCAAGATGAGTTCGCTGTACTTAAACAGTCACCAGAT
The DNA here is from genome assembly GCF_057382185.1 of Mchenga conophoros. Classification (NCBI taxonomy): domain Eukaryota; kingdom Metazoa; phylum Chordata; class Actinopteri; order Cichliformes; family Cichlidae; genus Mchenga; species Mchenga conophoros. The sequence continues at coordinate 13,315,332 of NC_140537.1, forward strand.
CTCAGTCCAACAGAGCATCTCAGTCCAATGTGAAACTTGCATTATGGATGTGCAGCCAATAAATCTGCACCAACTGTGCGAGGCTGTCTTGTCAATATGGATCAAAATGTTTCCAACAACTTGTTGAATCCCTGCTGTGAAGGATTAAGTTGGTTCTTAAGGCAAAATGAGCCGCCCCCGCCCCTAGAGACACAAATCCCCTTTGGAGTTGCACCAGGAAGGGCATTCAGTATAAACCTCTGCCATATCAAACCTGTTGGAGCACCTCTTTTGGCAAGGGAGTAGCTGAAAGTAGCTTTGATTAAACAAATGCACTGGCATCCTGATATTGAGGCAGGCAAAAAGCCTGAAATCTAAAATGTTGCACAATCAAATATTTTTAGTTCTTTTTTAATTACTTTGGTAGATGCAAAAATGCATGTCAATAAACAGGGTACATCTCAAGTATTAGTATTAGTAATATAAAAACCCTGCACACTAAGTTAGTAAGAACCTTCTATAGCGAATTTGCACATGAGCTCATTACATTAGTTGAATTTGAAATAGCTGGAAAGTGCTCAGTCTGGTATAAATACGCAAATAAAAGCTAATTTTTTAATGAGTCATTGGCAATGGTTAGGGATTTCAATCTGCTTCGTAGACTATAAAATAAGGGTGTATGGTAAATATAAAACACCAGGTCTTGGGTAAAATATTGCTCTGAGGTTTATTGCTCCAACTCCTTCTAAGGTAATTTTTCTAATGATTATTTTCAATAAAAGACCAGCAGTGCAGGAGACCATCTATATGAAATAACTACTTCCAGATAACAGAGGCCATCACAGTGACAGGCGGGTCAAGAGGTCGGCAGACTGCAGAGCATGTGCAGTGGGCTGTGTGAAATAAAGGACACAAGGGACAGTGAGATCGGCTCATCTGAGCAGCTTCAAAATATAGGCTGTTCTTTACTCGCAGCAGAAGGAACAGAATAAACAAACACGAGGGGGAAAAGGTACCTACACACTGACAACACAGCACTGACACTGAAGCATCGAGAAAATACTTATCATTATATTACTGCGGTGTTCATTTTTTCAAACTTAGCTAAGAACGTGCAGGGGAAGGCACTGGTTTCAGAGCCAATAATCCTGAAGGAAGTCCACTGAAAGTAGGGAAAGGTTTCATGTGTTTGGATCACTCCAGGTACACTGTTTATTGCTTGTTTTCCATCTATATTGAATTCTCCCTGCTTCCAGACAGCCGGGGAAAAAATAAAAAAATAAATAATCGCCTACTTATTTAATCCTAAACATCACAGCAGCTGCATGAACAGAGATCATACCAAGCATTGTGGGGTATGTGTGGAGGGGGGTAAAAAAAAAGAGATCTATTGTTGAAATGTGTCTGTGTTGTTTCATATATCATTGATTAGACAAAATAAAAAAGCCATAACATTGGGTCAGGAGAACACAGGGCATGGGTGCTGACTTTCTATCACAGCAGACACATATTGACTGGTGCTCTGAAAGTAGTCACTCACTCATCAGTGTGAGGCAGGCTGATTGAGTTGCCAGCAGCCACTAAATGAGGCCTCCATCCACTGCGGGTCGAAATGAACTGCAATCTTTTCAGACCTTGTTGCAGCCAAGAGACCAAGTGAGTGTGCGAGGAAGAAAGCAAGAAAGAAAGAGAGAGAGAGCTTTAAAACCCAGGAGGATTTCAAATAAGTTTACAGACACAGAAAAACGAGACAGGGGAGAGGAGAACACCGTGAAAACAAACCAAGCAGACTTCCAGATGCTCCGAGTGCATTATTTCAGCCATATTGTGCTCTCTTCGTAATCGGATAAATTACATCATCCTCGCATCAAACCGTACAAAAGCTAAAGGCTTCAATAGGTCAATATAAAAGTAGCTAAGCGCACATATTTACATTTCTTCTCCACATCCTCAGCCACATCTTTAACTTGAACTCTCTTGGCACTGCAAAGACGGAAAGCATGCAGTTAATTATGGCTAATGAAAGCTTGTTTGAGCAGAAGAGGAGGGTGTACATTAGGGGAGAGAGAGTCAAGCGGCTTGAACCAGAGGGTTCCACGCACAATTTGTTTGAACCTGGGTCCTCCTCACTCTCTGCATGCTAATTTACCTTGGGGCTGCACCGCCTGTTTTTAAATATCGTTAATTGACTTAAGAGCTCATCAGCGTGCTTCGTCTTCATTAGGTTAATGAAAAGGCCCAGTGTTTATTTTTCGTAACAGATTGTGGCAATGACATAATCTAATCGGTTACTTCCACTTCCTGAAGGATTGAGTCCTTCTGATGTGAGCTGCTGGAGTCGTTCAGATGTTCTGTGTTTGTGGATGTCTGTCTCTGACAAAGTAGAGAGGGGGGAGGAATTAGTACAAACACATTTAGCCCTTGGCATGAATCTATGTTGCCCTTCTCTAATCGACAGTGTGAACTAACAAGAACGTAATGATAGTTTTGATGTGTGGGTTGTCAGCTGTGGCTGGGTGAAAAAGAGGGGACGGCCTCGGAAAATGGGGACGATTTCAGATTTGTCTCTGTAATCCTAATGGGTTGAAATAAATCAGCCATCCTGGAATGTCCATAACCCATGCCATGAAGCAAAGGGTCCTTGTAAGATTCTGAACAAGAAAAGGGAAATATTTCCTGCACTTGTGGGCTGTGTACTGCATGTATTTTGGGTTTATATCTGTATAGTGTGGTAGAGCTTGGATGATTAGTGAATTAGCTGATCCCTGGAATATTATTTGGCAGTAATTTCCAATAGTTACCCTTGTTTTCAATGGCCAGCACTTCCAGTTGTGTCACTGAAATATACGACAAAGTACTGGGGATTGAGTCTACAGATTTAGCTTATGGTAACAACTACAAAACGTGGTCAGGAAAAGTTAATAGTTACTGCAACCAAAATCATCTCTTGAGAAGAATGGGAGCTTTGGCTTCCACATTGAGATCACTCGTACAGTAAACAAATAAAGCAGCACATAACTGCTTTAGTTCTGGAGATTAGACGACCACTAGAGCTTAGTGACAAGGTAGAAAACACGCAGGTTAAATAAATTTTATCTTGGATAAATATTAGGACAAAAATTAAAGATCTATAGATTTAGATGCACTGTGGCAATGTAACGTTTGACCTTTGACTCTGGCCAATGTAAACATGCAGACAGAAGCCATGAAAGCGCGCAAAAGGCATATAAGTCTCTCTAAGCTGTTGTAACACTTAGGCAAAGTGTGCTGAGCTTCCTCCTGAGGACAGTAACATTTGAGGCCATCTCTCGTAGTGTGGCCAATAAAGACTGACATAGTAGTAAAATAAATCATTCGCCCAGCCCCCCGGACCCTGCTATTCCTTACGCCCCTCCCTTACTGTCTGGGCCATGTGGCCATCAGAGAGCAGCAAAAGCTCATCAGTGAGAACTTGAGAATCCTCCCAGGAGCTGTTCTGGGGTCAGCTCGGCCTCTCCACATCATAAACAGCTCCTGTCGCAGTGAGGTTCATCACTAACTGTTTCCCCCCGACTCTTTTGCTCAAAGTCCATCCTTGTACTCCCTTTCCGTAACACCCGATCACAGACGTTTCCAATAAATCATTGGACCCCTCCTCTCGCCTCTTGTCTAGAAACCCCTGTCTGTCCCCGACTTGGCCCGAGATGATGCGTTCTGCTGAAGTCACTTAAATAAAAAGATCGCAGAGGGAGACATAATGTGTTAAAGTAATAAGATGGTCGTGGGTAGGTCACGGCCCCTTTCCCTGCTCCAGTGCTCCTGTGGAGGCTCTTTGAGTTAATGGGCTGTGGTCAGTGCACTGGTGAGCCATAAAGGCTGCCCTCTGAAGCTACAACCCTATTCAGAACAGGGGTTCCTCCAAAAGCCACTAACTGGCCCATCTAGATAACAGCACACCTAGCACTATTTCCACAGTGCATCTGACACTACCAGGACCTGTAAATCTCTCGTATTTATCGTCTCCTCTTGTACCTCTCATTGCTGACTGCCATACTTACACAACTGTCCTTCAGCGTCTGCTATTAGCTGGATTTCACTGCGTGATGATGAAACACGGCTGTCTTTGGCAGCCTCTTTTAAACGTAAACTTTTTTTTTTTACTGATTGGACTTGAATCTGATCCATGCAACATATCCTTTCCATTTAAATCTTACACGGTGAATAAAATAGCCGTGTTCGATAATTAATAACATTGCAAGTATTAAGACCGGAAAGCTATAACAGATTATCTTATTGCATTTCAGCAGCAGGTTATTTTTGTGATGGCTAGTGTGACTTCACTCGGGTGTGCAGGCTTGCTGAATGGAGGGAGTGACCGTTAATGAATGTAGCTTAGGGGATTAATGAGAAGAAGCAGGGGATGTGTCATGGAGGAGTGTTCTGGCATCGAGGCGACGACACTGCAGCCCCCATCCTCGTCTCTACTTACAGTGATTACATGTGAGCTCCTGTCATGTGGTATAAGTGGTTTTATGAAATTGTATTAAATGCCATTGTTTATGCCTCACTTTTCACTTGCTCATTGGTCTTCCTCTGTTTTCTTGTTGCCTGCCTTTAGCACACTTCATTTGAGTCTCACTTTAGGTTTCATCACTAAAGCGTTGCATGCTAAGTCAAATTACCTTTTTTTGTCAGATATGTGGAACCTCACATTTTGTTAAACCATGGAATCGTTTTCCTTTTGACTTTGGGTAGTTTTCCGTGTGTGTGGTTCTCTATCAGTAACAACAACAGGGAATAACGATCTTCTGTAACTAAGTGTAGTCTACAACAATTCCTTACTGTATTTAAAAAAAAATAACTATGGGATTGTGCAGTTTTATGGTATGTTAGTATCAGGTGTTTGTACTATAGGCAAAATATACTGTACTACAAAGTGAGTGACGATCACAAACATAGAGTGTACTGGCAGCAGAGTGGCCGATTTTTACAAAGCAATGTAAAACTATACTATGAGAAAAATATGAAGAGGTTAAACACAATACAGACTGAAAGCAACCCAGCTGCTGCAGACAAAGCAGTGTGTGTGTGTGTGTGTGTGAGGAAAGCACTTTAGTATTAAAAGCCTATATGAATATGTGTGCGTTAAAGTTTTTGGTCAGTAACACCAGAAAATAGCTACTATATTAATAAAGTTAGGCTATTTCAGGGAAGTCGAATAAATTTTCATGGTGGGTTACACACAGCCCACTTTAATCTGAGTGGGTCAAACCTGTGAAACTCACCTTCCCATCAGTGTGAAGAAGTTTGACCGAAAGGTCATAAAATAAGAAAAAGACGTCTTTCCAACAGTATTTCTTATGTCTGTTAATTTACAGTTCTTTTCAATTGTTTTTTACTGTATTGTAACATTGTAACTGAAATTTCAATAGTAATTCCTGCATGTAAAGTAACAAGAATTTTCCTGTTTGTGTAGGGGGGCTCTTTATGACCAGGAGGCGCTGTGAAACTTTTAAAGATTTCTGCCCTCACTGTTTTCCAAAGCTGTCCAAAGGACCGGATTGTATTGTTAGTCAGGCCGATTTTGGCCCCTGGGCCTTATGCTTGTTACCCCTGGCCTATTTGAAGCCAGGAATCAAAGAAAACATGCCAGCTGTGTGAGTTGACAAACAGTTAATGCAAATACATCATTAAGATCAGACGGTTTAAAAAAAAAAAAACTTGCTATCAACACACTAATGTTTACAGGATCTTACAGGAATTGTAATGCTATTTTCAAGAGAACCTCCTCTGCACCAGATTAGCTGCACCATAAATTACGAAGGCAGTCAACTCTGGTAAGACATGAACCAACTTTGCAGTATAGAAAACCCAGGGTTAACCTTGCGGTATGATGAAATCTTGCTTCGTACTACAGGCATGTGGTATCTGTGTTTGTGACTTGCACCTCTACAGTTCAAAGATGTTGCTAACCAAGATTGCTAGCCTTGGCTGATAACATGCTTTTCCACATATGGTCTAACATGGTGTTAAAATGCTAACACTGAGGCCTCAAGAGATCTTAAAACCAGTGGGCAACACCACTGTAGCTAGGTCCATCTTTCATATACAGTCTATGGTCCTCACCACAAACTCTTCATTCAATTTCTTGTCTCTTTTAAACCATGATACAACATTTCTTTCTTTAAATTTCCCGTACTCTATGAACTATAAGCTCTGGGTGATACGCCTGTATTCTGCATTTCAACAGCTAGAAAAAAAAGCTACCCAGGATCATTACAGGACATTGTAGTCATTATAGCCTATTTCTAGATAAGCTTTAACAACTTAAATAAACTAAATAAACATTAACTTAGCTAAATAAAAACTGGAAACCATTCTTGCGAGTCTATATTATATTGTACAAATGTACAGAAGGCTTCTGGCATTTTTTTTTACCCTTAAAGTCATCAGTATTTACAATATTCAGCTGAATTAATAAATAACAGTGCATTAATATGCACTATTCTTTCATAGTCTTTCATAGCATGCTACTTTTCCTATAGCAGCTTCAGCAAAACTATTTTAAAAACCCTCTCCAGCTAAAATGTTGCTTTTGAGTAAGCAGAAGACAAAATCACAGCAAAGACATCATTAACATTCACCTGATTGCCACAGGAACTATTTAATGCTATTGCTGCTGGAGCCAAGGGCTAACCACACCATATTGGAAGTTATGTGATAATATTTTGACCAAATAAAAATGTTAATGCCCGCCTTAAAATTAGTTGTTATGCCTAGTTATAGTGCCAAATCTGATTGTGTGAAACAATTTAATAACTGATATTTATGAAATTTTATCTAACAGAGGGCTAACATAGCAAAGACCCTGCAAACCCTTGAATTTAATCAAAAACGTTCCTTGTCTACTTAACTTTCTCTCAGTCGCTCCTCCTTGTCTGTGTAACACAGAGACACATACAGAGAGACGGTGAGAGCAGCACACTAGATATACTGACTGCCTCCCCCCAGCATGGCTATAATAACCTCCTGGTGCTGGAGCAGACTCTCTGAGAGATATCCTTGAGCCTCACCTCCATCTCTCTAACAGGTCACGCCGAGATCCAGGAGATAGTGAGCTATAGTTAAGGTCCAGATCTGCTATCTAGACTTGAATGATGGAAGAAACCATGTGGCGACATGTTTATTGTCACCCAGATGGTCCACAATGCAGTGGCTTGGAGAGCCACATCCGTCCCTAATATAATTCATGGGGTGGCACCATTGTGGGGTGACTGATAAGGCCTTCACTTTGCCCTGCACTGGTCACTTGTCTCAAGGAGACTCCAAAGAAACTTCACTCTGTACAAATGGTGGCCAAAATATCTAATCCCACCAAGGGTTGCACTTTAGAGCTAAAACTTGTAGTGAGGTTACAGTGCTGAGAAAGGCCATTTATAATAGGGGAATTCTCTCTTTACCGTTTCACTAGTAGAAATTCTTATTTAGAGGGTAAAAAAAGAAGAAGCAACTTCTTGTGAGAAAACTGCAGAAGATGTTGGATTTAGTGCAGACTTTACAGCAGTTATGGATGTCTACACAATGATCTACAGGTTTTTTGTTTTTTTTTTGCCATAGCATAAAAAAACACCTTCAACTTGTGTAATTTTCCTCCTTGGCAATAAGCTGAGAAAATGTTATTCTTATAAATGAGCACATTGGGGTGAGCTTGGTGACATTTTGATAGCTAAGAACACCATCAGACCTCATTTCGGCAGAGGAGGTTAAATGGAACCAAATGCACAGTTGTCCCAGAAGAGAGCAAACTGGTCACTGATGAGTAAGATCAGAGGAGATCAGTCGGCGCTGTGTTGACTCTCCGAATCTGTTTCCCATCAAACCATTGTGGTTCACATTCTCCAGAGGAATTTTGCCTGACAAGGCAAATTTGTATAACTGCATGAAGATATTTAGAAATCTGTTCACCATTATCATAGCCGGTTATCATCCTCTGACGCTATTCATATGTTATTTCACATTGTTTATCCTCACAGATCTATGTCTCTGCCAAAATGAAAGTCTGCAGTGCTAAATGTTTAGCCCAACTATCAGTGCAATATAGATGTTTGGATTTGGAAAATATAAAACAGGTTTTCCAGCCTTTTACTGGGACAAATATTTGCTGCAGACAGCATAGATAACAATAGTAACAATAATATGTCATATTCACGCTTATCTTTTTTTTAACATATAATCATGACTGGCCATTATATAAATAAGGTGAATGTGAATGTGACAGATTTAATATAGATATCCTCCAGTTTAATAGACCCAAGCAAATTTAGATCAAGTAGAGCCTCAGGAATAGCCTCCTTGAATTTGAACCACCTCATTGTCATCACAAATAATTTATCTAATAAATATTTATATCCTACTTGTCTTTTATACCCCTTTAAGCCTCCTCATATCACCTTTTGATTGTTTTCAAGCTATGGCTGCGTTAACAAAGTGCACCGAGCAGGAAATCAGAAACACCTGTATGATGCAACGCCATGCAATGTACTAGTTCTGCAATGAATTTCTCAATATTTTAATTGCTAGCCACGTCTATTGTGCAGTCTCCGGCTACACTTTACAATGAAGGCTGTTTCTGAGAACATCTCTTCTTCCTTTGAACAGCAGGATGTGGTGCACCTGTGCCTTCTGAGGTCAGCACAGGTCAAGAGTGATCTTAACTCCCTTAACTTTAAAATTTTATTTCATGAAATATATGTGTGTGTGAGTGTGTGCATGCTCTGTTGATTTATACTGTTGTTTTCCATTGGCTGCTATTGAAATTTAACACAGGAAGCTAACAATTTCAATTTTGAGGGTTGTTTGATTTTTAGATATAGCTATAGAATAATCATATGAACAAATAAAATGTTTTATCCAAAACTCACTGTTCGCAAACAAAAGGAAATGCTGCATTCATTTGCTCTGCAGAGAGCAAAAGACAATATAAATGCATCAAAGCCTGTTTGCATGCACTAAAAATTCAAAAGGCATTCATAAGTGGACTTTCAGTCTACACCAGCAGCCAGGGCTTATTTTTCAGCAAGACCAATAGTTGGAGTTCTGCCTATCGAAGCAGCATCTTTATTCGGATGGAAAATGAATCCTCAAGGAACATGGCCAGGCGCTTTATTGTGTATGCAGTGTGTGGCCAGGTTCAAATTGGCAATCAATTATCCAATTAAGACTGACAGAAATGCACATCAGGAATTCCAGCCCATCAGTCCAAGCTTCTGATTGGAACACGATTAGAGGGACTTAATTAAACCCTAGGTGCTGGGTGTTTAAACATCATTTGTGCAGCGTCAGAGGGCTTGGAAAATAAAAATCTGGACTCTGGATTCTCCACGCCTATTCCAGTCGCAGGCCAGGAAAGACATGAACACCTGTAAGGAATGTTCCTTTGGCTCCGTCGTACGTGTGACTACCCTGGTTATTCAAAGAGGTACAAAGACCATGGAATTGTAAAATTAAAATACATGCCCTTGGGAAGATAGGAAGAAAGAGATAAATATTTGTGAAAATTCCACAGTACAATGCAATAACAATAGCGACCATGATATTGTGCCACATTAGTCTTAAAGCCATTCCCACGGTTTAACAGTTTCTGAATAATTCAAGGACATACCATACCATGGAGAGCTGTATAAGTGTGATGTGTAGAATGAAATGCAGCTTGCTTCTGAGATTCTTCGGGGTATTTTCTTACTTGGCCAACCTCTCCTTCTCCTGTGTGGTTGTTTAGTGCCTGTATTGATTTCTGAGCTGTTTCTTCCTCCTATGTCAGACAGTGTGAAATGGAAGGCACTGCATTTTAATATTGGGTTGTGAATTAATCATTTTTCCTGATAGCAAAACTCAGCTCTGTCCCTGTAGGAGAACACCTTATCACAGCAAATAGGATTCAAAGGGAGAGGAGCAGTATAATCCACAGCTAATTGGATGAAATGGCTGGCTCTTTCCCTCCTTCCAGGGGCTAGCGTCCACGCAGCCCCCTCCACAGGGATCTTGGAGCCACCGAAGAGGTTATTACAGTTTGTCCTAAGGGAGCATTAATACCTTAGCCCTTGTTCAGACATGCAAATAATCTAATTCAAGGTCTAGCTAATTAACAACTTAGCTACAGTAAAGATAAAGAGGCTCAATAATAAGCCTGAGCTTTTTGTGGGAGGGCAATGTACCACCTACCTCAGATGCACCAATCTCACAAAAACACGGGGGCTGCACTTAAATATTACCAAACAAGCTTGTATTCGAATGAAAAAGAGGGCTTTAAGCAAAACAGAGAACAATTAATACTAAAGGCCAATGTGAAACTGGCCTCTTTGGGGACTGTATAAAAATTATTAAGGGAAGGTAGGCTACGTTTTGGGGCAGAGGGAGAGGCTCGTTAATGAGTGAATGTTATCCAGAGAAGGCATTATTTGTCACTAACCAGCAGCATCCATCTTCACTTCATCCTACATCTTAACAATTAGCAGTGCCGATGTAAAGTGGCATTTGTCAACAAAGGAAAATATGTCAGTTTGACAAGATGAACTGTTTGAATAGTTTTGTTAGAACATTTCATATCATTAGCATATCATAATTTAAATGTGGGAACTTTTAGTTTACTCCTCGAAGATCCAGCAAACAAGAAGAAATTACAGCTAAATAAAACCATGCGCGGTCCTATAGAACAAAATTAAAAAAGGGGTAAGGTAAAGTGAAAAGGTCTACAGTACGAGTTTATGAAAGAAAATATTAACTCTATTTATTGAATAATATTACAGCTGAGCATTAACCCTGGTTGTTAACCCTCGGGAACTGACACGCTTCAAATATATATATGTCAAGTTTTTTGGCAAATCGGCTTGTTGGTGCAAAAATATTATTTCATGTCTGTCAAACTCTGTTATCTTTGGCTCTGTTTGTATATTTAACTCGATTAAAGGGAACACATTATTTCAATTTAAAATTAGTTCTTTGCTGAGTTGTCTGCTATGTGCGGACACAACAATGACTCATCCCTTGACTGAGCTACCTTTAAATGCTATGAGTAATGAAAGTTTGATAAGTGCATAACACACAAACAAACTTCCTCTGATGACGGTTGGGTACATTAGTGAAAAAGCAGCCGAGCCGTTTCCTTAAGAATGGCTTTTTGACAGCCACACTTCTAATGAGACCATTTCTGATGAGGCTTTGATGAGCAGTATATGGCTCAGCTGAAAGACCAGATGCATCTTTTAGGTCCTGTGCCAGGTCTTTGCTAGATTTATTTTCCCATTTCTCAGGGACATGACTTTCAGATACGGTTCACATCCTCTAGATAGTTTTTTTCTTTAGGCTCACCGCTTTTTATTTTGTCCTCTACTTATCCAGTTTCCTAAAATTCCTTAAGAACACACTTTGCAGATTTTGATCAACCTTGCACTACAATAAAAGCAATTAGATTATATTATATTCAGTGTCTGACTGGCAGTCTCTTTATTTTTCAGTATGACAATGACCCCAAACACTCAGTCATGGTCCCCAGAGCCCAGACCTGAACATTATTGAAACAGTGCGGCATCATGTTGACAGAGAATGAAACAAAAGGCAGCCAACATCCAAAGAAGACCCAAAAATGGGTCTTCCCTGAAGACTATTTAAGAAAGTTTGCCTAAGAGAGTTCAGGCTGTGTTGAAGAACAAATGTGGTCATACCAAATATTGACTTTTTCAGTTTTTGCCTTATATGCTGTACATGTTTCAATAAGTCACTGTGACTATCTCCCATTTTCCTAATTAAATACAAAGAAATGAGAGGTGTCTCGATACTTTTGCACAACATGGGATGTTTTCAGGAGCAATCAGATGGATATGTCAACATTTCTTTGACACTTAGCATGCTTAAATCTAATAAGAGTTTCTCCTTGAGTGCTCATGCAGCACACCATGGGCACTTATTTCAATAGCCTCTGCAGGCTGTTGTTTCATAATAAGCAACAGAAAAATGGAACATGTTTTAAGGCATCTCTGGCTTTTCCAGGGTAAAATGTTAATCCAGCTTTAGCAAGGTTACATGGTCAAGGTTGCCAAATTACCGACAAGCACTAATCACCCTGCCTTGGAGCGAGTCTGGCTCAGAAGCAAACACTGTGGAACATTGCTCCCAGCCCCCTGAAATGCCTCACTACACTCACAGCCACACTCCCTGCTTTTCCTATGTATGAAACTGTGATTTACAACATCAATTTACATCTGCCAATACCAAGTAACTTTTACTTAAATACATAAAGTTTGTGCTTCAAAGGGTTTGTGTTCGCCCTCTGAGGTTATTCAGAACACTATAAGCTTATATATCACACTAAAACAAACATGAAGATCACTGACCTTTGGAAATCGCAACGCTGCCATCAAGAGAGAATCAGCACCAATTAACACAGAAACATTTCAGATTGGGATATATGCACACAGCTGTGTCTTTGTTTAGACTCCTCTTAAATTGACCATGAAATCCCTGGAAATGTGCTCATCCAGAGTAGGAGGACTGTCATTTGTGAAGGAAAAAAACACCTTACCCAGCTTACTGTTTGTTAGAATGGTTTAATAAAAATGTAGCTGATTAGTAAGAAAATTTTACTGAAAAACATACGTTCAAACTTTTGTCATAGGCGTGCACGTGTTTGCACAACTTTAAATATTATCAAAAAGGAGACATTTTCCAACATCCAGAGTAAAAGTAAACATGTAAGTTCACCAACATACAGTTTCCAACAATTGTAAAATTGTCACGTATTTGCTTAAATACCTAAAATGCCCAATGGTAATTATACATTATCCTATTTAAATACAGCATCTTATCTTGTTTTTTATTCCAATGTGCCATATAATTTTGTTGTTAAAATAATATCAATCAATACATCGCTTGGGGAAATGCAGTGTGCTCTGAGTCACCAAAGTCAGTAAAGTGTCAAATGTGCATAAAAAACCCCCCAAAACAAATAAAAAAACAGTCCCTATAGTTCCAAATGTGCCATGTTAACCTGTCTGAGTGATGTTACCTACAAGCTGCAACAGTCATGAAAATTTAAATAAAAGTTATATTGTGTGTCGTACATATTCTGGTTTTTTAGAGTATTCCAAACTGGGTAATGCATGATAGACGTATTCATGCACTGTTGGTTTAACTTGATTTAAGAAAATTCTTGACAGCAAGATCAATTCTGAGCAATCTCACCATAATAATGGACACGTGGTGATAACTTCTTACAACGTCTTTAAAGACACGATGGGAATATATGTGCATTTTTTAGAAAAGTATATATAAAACATCTCAAGGGTCCAACAGTGACCATTTTCCAACCAATCAGGCATCAGTTGTTATCATGGGTTGACACGTTTAAAGACAATAAACAGAATCTGTGCATAATAATCTTGTGCTTACTATGAATTTTAGTTCCTCTTCTAAAACTAAGTATTATTGTAAAGGGTTAATGAAAGTTTAAAATATGGTATACCAAGTGTTACAGTCCAATCACTCTTTTTAATAGCTTTGTAGCGGCCAGAAAATCAAGTATTCATGAAGATTGAGGAAGATGATCCAGTGAACTTCAATTTAATTGGTGCAAATTAAAACAATCCATCTTTTGCAGCTGTCTATCTATCTGCTATCGCCACTTCATTGCTCGTCTTGCACCTTGATTACAATTATCTTTTAATAGCAAAACTTGTCAGCAATTTCTCTCCCTTCTGATTTACATCACAGCCCAACACAGCATTGTTCCACTCATATAATTCATGTTTTAGCGTAATGCAGAGTAAGCCTCCACTGGGCAGACGCAAGATATATTGACACCATCACCTAATATGTGCTGGCTGCTATGACATACTGTATGGCAAACTGTCTGTATGTAATACAGGCTGCAATCTTTCATCCATTCACACAAAAAGAGTTTGCATTGCCGCCGTTTGGTCCCAGTAGACTGTCCCCTGAGTAAAGAACATCAATAGACTGCAAAATAAATGCATATGCAGACAGTATTTTTTGCAGTACCAAGTAATGGCTCCAAGCAATTAGACTGAAAGATGACACTCTGATCTTTATTTGGGACACGGCGAGCTCTGTCTCTTTCCACTTTCATCCTCCCTTGCCTCTCCCGCGATATGCTGAGCTAAGATTTTGTCTGGTTCTGTCCTCGAATAGGATCTTGTCATTAGCTTACAATGACGGGAACTAACTTAAGGTTTCACATATGATATCACGTGCAGTAGTGCTCAGGGAATGGGCATGAATAGCCGTTGAGCTAAGCAGAAGGTTAAATATTTGCCAGATCAAGGCAAAACAACATTTAAAATGCTGTGCATGGTTGAGAACAAAAGCTGTTTTGTGAGAAGTTAATGCTGCTCAAGCCAACTGCTTGAACTTCTGGAAATAAAACTTAGAAGTATACCTCTGCACTCATCTGTAAGGTCCAAGTGAGGCCGGTGTGAATGTCAGAACAGCCTTCATAGGAAAAAAAAATAATGTTCTCTGTAACTCATCTTTTCAAAGTATCAGCAGCAGACTCATTGCTGCAGCAGTAAAATATATCCAGGTCAAGAGTTTCAGCAATTGAAATTGCTGGACATTACAGCAAATGAGCCATGCATGGGCAATAATCAACAAAGAGATGGAGAAAGAACATGGCAAATATACAACTTCATATCAAGATATGCGGTCAGTGGGAGAAAAAACATCTGCTGTTTTTTTTTATTGCCAATAATTATTCACTTACAGAGGGTAACAGATATATTATGCTTTTGGAATTCCTCATAAACAAGACAATTAAAAAGGTACTTTAGGGAGGTAAAATCAGTGAAAAAGGGGTGGCGTGTGGAAAACAAAATCTGTTTATTTTTTCAATCGACAGTAATTTTAATGGTAACTACTGGCGAATGTACCCCTTTGCAATAAAGGGGTACATTCACCCCATTATTACACACAAAAAAGGGGGGAAAAAAATCTATCAGTGCTTTAGGGAATTGTTCAGCCATTTCCACTATGCCCCAAATAAACTTGGATGTTCTTCATCCATCAGGTGACTACATGGAGAGCTGACCTGTCATAAATTCACTCTGTGGGGATGATGACAGGGCCGGAGCCAATCTTCATGAAAGAATAAAAAAATGGCACAAGGTTCCCTTCCCCCCACTCCCTGAGCCCCCTTCCAACCCCAACTCACCCTTTACCCTCACTACTGGAGAACCTCGCTCCCTATCTTCCTGCCTATCTCGCTGTCTCTGCGTCTACCTAGCTTTCTCTCTCTCTCTCTCTCTCTCTCTCTCTCTCTCTCTCTCTCACCCCCTTTTCTCTCCATGGGTAAGCAGGTAATCATGAGCTGTCACAGAAAGGTGACCCATTAATGTGATGGATACGGTGTGAAAAACAAATGGTGTGAAACGTGTGGATTGCTGTCCTTACTGCACCTTGGCCTTTTGTTCTGTCATATCAATATCCACACAGGGCCTCATTACACCGCTGCACTACACAATGAGTGGAGCGCCAGGGTCAAGACTGCGCCACGCTCCCTTTGACTGGCTCGGACTGGGCTTTTCAGCTCAACCTCACCCCAAAGGACTCCCAGGTAAACAGGAAGAGGGGCAACCTCTGGAGCCAGAGACAGCGCACATCATCCTAGACTAAATAAGCAAACGCCCCCACCCCAGCAGTTCCATCAGGAGCCCTGACTCTGCTGCTTATATGTGCTTACAGACAAAACTGGCAGTAGTCAATAAAATCAATGTTGTCATTTATTTGTGAATTGGTCTTTTGTCAGTTTTAGGTTTATTTTTACTTGTAGCTTTGCTTTGGTTAACACTCCGAAGGAGCCTAGGCATTATTTATGTGTATTCATAGAAGTTTCACGTTTTTCCTCAAATTATGTCAGCGAGGTCAAAAATATCTCTACATAAATATGGATGCCATCGAAGATGTTTTCCTGCAAACTTACAAGTTCCTTGGCTATAGATCACATTTTTCCCAGACAATGGCAGGTCACATAGAGATGATTGAAACTCTGCATTGCTAGACTGTGTGTGAACAGCAGCAAAAGAATCAATAAGTGGGACTTATATGAATGTGTATGGACTTCTAAATTGCTTCAGGCATACGGTAAGATGGGCACTTAGACTTTCAAAGAGCCATACCGCCAGTCAAGGTCAGGAGGGGAAGTAGAGAGGAGCTATCAGAGTCCTGCCCTAACCCTGCACTGTCCATTACATTTCCCGGCTGTCTTATTAAAGACTGAGGCTAATTCTACTGCCAGGACCTGTGATACACCAAGATTCTGCTAATCACCAAATAAGAAACATTATGGATTACATTCAATTGGTTTTATGTGCAGAAATCAGATGTATGGCCCGTAGAGACTTGTAGAGGAAGCACTAGAGTTACTTTGTGGGTTTTGCATGATAATCCACAGCATTTGTTAAAAATGTTAGACACGATAATATAATTTGCATTTATATTTGCATTTGACTTCTTTGCAGTTTTACAGTAGAACTGGAATATACTACATGTAAGTCAGCAGGGATGTCTCCACACCCTCTGTGTTTCCCCTGAGGTCTACAGTGGTGGTCTCGTGGACACCTCAGATGAAACGCTGGAGACTCTATTAAGGACAGTGGTTACGGGCCACAGACTAATCTAGTATGACAAACTGGAGGTGTCCTGTTATTTCCAGACCTGGTGATGAATCGAGGGCTGTAGTCCCCCATGCTGTCATGTCAGAGTGGAGCTGAAACAGATTGAGAGGGAACAGACAGCAGATTGATGTTCCAGGCTTCTTCCATCTCCTCTGAAATCCACAGAATCAGCCCATTAGCCCTCCTCCCATTTGCCTATCATTTTACACAGGCAGCTACCTCCACATTTAAATGTGAAACTCACCTAGGGACTTAATCAAAGAAATACAAATCACTCTTCATTTGTATATTTTTTTATTTATTGCATTTTACAATCTTTTTTTATATATTTTCTGTTGTACTGTATTATCAAGCAGCCTTCGACTACAGCAGACAGTGGATCAACCTGTCCAATTAGGAAAAGCTGTTATCCACTGCCTATCGTTAGATTTATTTTGTGCTTTTAAATCAAAAAGGAGAAAAAAATATTATTTGCAGAATTTCTACTAACATAGTTTAATGGCCCATTTTTAGCTCCCTCAAAGGTTATATTACCTTGTGCCAAAATTAGATATGTTATTCATTATTTTCTATTTTTCTTTTGCATTATCTTTCTTTAGGATTACTTAAGCTAGCTACTAATTCTATTTTCTGGAACAATAAGGAAAAGTCAAGAATCAGCCAAACTACAAACACTGAAGTGTATCTAACCTGGCAGTGATGGGCTTGCTCTCATTTTGTCTACTTAGCATCTCTAAGGTGTGTTTTCTGCTGATACTCAGTTTCTGTTGTTTAGCCAAAGTGGAAGTCATTGAAGTCATCCTGTACGTGCCTGTTATTCTATTTTTGTGCTTTTGTGTACGGTTGTGATGCTGTATCTTGTTTAACATTAGCTAAAATTCTAGCCTTAGCATCCCATTAGCTAGCTAGCTTCTAGCTTGAGACTTGAGTACAATGGGCAAGTATTCCTGTAACCCCGCAGATCACAGCAATTATAATCAGCAACTGAAACACACATGTTTTCAAAAACTGCAGCGGTTTTCACTTCCCATCACTGAAAATCAAAAAAGTAATCGAATTACAATAATGCAATGAAGACTGCTGAACGGCACTACTAGCAATGCTAGGTAGGCTACTGAAGAAATGGTCACAGAAAAAAACAAACCAGAACTCAAACTAAAGAAATATCTTTGGAAATATTTCAGGTTTCATTCATTTCTTTCCTCACAAGAATTAGATTTGGTAATATTTTCATATCTTTACAATCTATGATGCTAGTTAGTTCACAGGGAGTCACTGATCAATCTATAGTTGCCATCCCTGAAACACACACCTCTGCCATACCCCCCTCCCTGCAATGACCGCATCCCCACAGTAATGTACCTGTATGTGTGTGAAGGACATCCCGACCGGCAGGGCTATCACAGACACAATCTCACAGCACTTTAATAACTTTGAGAGCGGTCAGCACCCTGCGCTTTAATAACACTCCCTGTCAGCTCACCCCACACTGCGCAAAATTGTCTCGTTGGAATTCTTTATGGTGGAGGCCAAAGAACTCCTGTGATGGGGATGGAATATAGCCACACTCAAACCGCTTCTACTTCTAAATGGCTTTCCAAGAGTATGTTTTTATCTTTGGCTCAAAACAAACAGGAGAGAAGACAGGCACTTGCTTTATGATGCAGCAATAAGCTTTAAAAATCAGCGCTATCAACTCTGGGGAAAAAAAAGACGTCTTCTTTGAGTGTGCCTAAAGTTCACTCACTCATATGATAAAAATGTCAAAACTGGCACGACTGTTGAAAGCACACAAACTTTTCCATAAAAAAACAGCTATCAATAGTACAAATAAACACTGACTGGATGTAACAAAGAATTGGCTCAATTAAACTGCTGGGAACATTATAGCACATATGTGCCGCTATATGCACATATATGCCCACATAAACTGGCAAATGTAAACTGAAACCTGTAAATACACAACTGAATGAAATATATACTTTTTTCCACAAATGACAGAGCTTGAATTTTTTTGTTGTGTCTTTGGTATAATTTGGCATCAAGCGTAGGGGGTAATGTAAGCAGTAACACTGGATGATTTCTAGCTATTGAAGTTTGTTTCAGTTTCCCTCGCTGCCATTTGAAGCTGCCAACATGCAGCGCTGACTGGTGTAGCCACAGTGTTCTTATCATTATGCAAATATTTGATTATCTGTTAAGGGAGATCACAGCTAGTAGCTTCGCAAATGCAGCATGTTTATCTCCAGAATACATATTAAAGGAAAATTCAAGCTGAGCATATGAAGTGTAAATTGCCCAGTGCTGCACACAGTGTGCAGTGGCTGTGTTTCAGAGCTAATGATGGGCTCGGGCTGTGTTTTTGTGATGCATCTTAGATTATAGCTCTCTCTCCTGCAGCAGTGGTGCTGCGTTCCTGGTCATCACTGCCTAGTACTACTGATTAACATAATCAGCCAACATTAGTTATTCATGTGATGTGCAGAAGCGCTCGGGGGTCAAATCTTTGCCCTGTCTAATAACCTATGTTAAATATTAAAGAAGTACATGGGCTGCCTGATTTACATGCCTCTCATCCTGCCTTTAGATGCAAAAGTAGTGAGAAAAATCACTCTAGGCCTGTGGTCCATTAATTGCATGCAGAATAAATATATAGTGTGCTAAAAATGCATTGCTTTGATGATCTGAGGATGTGCAGTTAATGCCACAATGTACAACAGTTGTGCCCAATGCTAGATCACATCCAAGAGCTTATGTTCATGGAAGCTGAATATGTGATCATCTCATATCTCACAAACCAGCCAAAGGTAGCCACCGCTCCCTTCAGAATTTCTCTGCGTATGAATGTGTGTGCGTACAGTATTAGAGACCGCTTTTTTCCACTCGGCTTCATCTGACTGTCTGACAAAGAGGACGCCACTGGGCATGCATGAACTGACTTGCTGCATCTTTATGCCTCACATTTCTTGATTAGGAACAATGAGAGAGGCTAGCCAAGCGTTGAGCTGTCCATGTTGGGTGAGCCATGTGTTGGGTGGAGGGGGTGGGCGTGTGTAAATGTGTGTGTGTGTGTTTGTGTCTGTGAGTGGGGGTGGTTCTATGGGCTGCAGAGAAAGGGGCAGACTATGAACCCTGAGGAAGTCATTAGGAGACCAGTGACCTCACTGGTGCAGAGCTCAAAAAAAGCTGCCCATTGGCATGATGTCATACTTCACATGTCAACCTTCATCACAGCAGCACAATGAAGAGTCGAAAACTGTGAAAACTACATCACGTACCTGGATGCTTTAGCTCCACTTAGTGCGCAGTTTTAGTGAGTAATAATGCACTGAATCAACATCAGCATAGTGTATTCACGTGGTCCACATGTTCTGCAGCACATAAAAACATGGCGTTTCTCCATGTGCGAACGAGTCTGTCTGGTCCTACTATAAATAACAGCTTTGCTCAAAAATCCAGGTCAGTTTGTTCTTGTGTTTAAAAACTTAATAACGCTAAATCAGTCTGGCTTCAAAATACATTTAGAGGGTATTACATACCCAGTAGTCTTTATTTCAGAAACTCAGTCTTTCTCTCTGGGAGTTATAAAAGTCTCTAGCCCTACAAAATAAATACAAACACAGCTAGAGCAGCAGGTGGATCTCAAAGGTGGCACTATATTCCAATTCCACGTTGGGCCTTTAATGACAACTTGCACCGTGGAAGTGAATGGATGCACAATTTATCACCTATATTCCCTCACCCTGTAGGAATAAAGGGACCAAGCGTGTAGACTAATGAACTGCAAACTCTCCTCTAGGCTTCCTTTTGTAATGATGGAGCTACTCAGGAATTTTCTTCCTTCTTTTTTTGTAATTTGTTCCTTAAGAAAAAACAATTCTCCTTAGCTCTGCTCATTACTGCTTGGCTGTGGTGACCATTAGGAAATGAAAATAGCTGCACATATTGTGCAAAGCGAAGGCCTGCAGGCTGAAGGTCTGAGTAAAGAATTTAATCTCTAAATATAATTTAAGTGCTTATAAGCCGCTGTGATTTAACATAAAGAAATGGCATGATAGGCTAGTTTACAAGGCCCCTAAATTGCTAATGGAACCACTGTGTTCTGTAGAATTGCACAGAGTTTGAAATCAAATGTAAAAAAAAACTTCAGTGTGTATTTCCTCGTGAGTTATGTGTAAAAGATTTTCTGTGTTGGAACCTGTGCTGGAAGCATGATTGATATCACCCCCACATGGGTGATATCAATCATATCTTTAGAAACTGAAAGTTTCATAGTCTACATCATCCGGTACGAGACAAACAAAACACTTTACTACTGGCTTTTCCCTCATTCTGTCGTCTAAAGTACTGCACTTTTAGAAGAGCTAAAGGGGAAATGACGACACATTCTCGGGCAAGTAGCTATTACTTCGTAAAGTTATTAGTTTAAATGGTCAGTGCATTCATTTTGTAAATCATTATGTACTTAATGTTTCTAATATTCATTATAAACTAACACATAACAAAACAGTTTGGAAATGACCAGTTTGGCAGAATATTTTCCTGACCAAACCAATTTCAGTAGGATTTCCTGAGAGCTCAATTATGTCAGTCCTTCTGCAACATATATGTAAACTTAGCTAATGCCTCCATCACACAAGTCTAAAATGGTTTAAAATGGAGCACTGTAACAAAAAATAATTTCCCCCAGGGATCAATAAAGTATTCTGATTCTGATTCTAAAGACCAGTCAGCAACTCCTGGCTGTTGCATTCATTTTATTGTCAGCAACAGACAGCAACCTCCAATGACCACACTCCAAACACTGCAGGAATGCACAGCAGCCCACTGGCAACCAGAAGTTGCCAGTGGGCTGCTGAGCAATCTCTAGGGCATTGTGACTGAGGCCTTAGCTCATTTTAGATATATGTTGCAGAAGGACTGATATTGTTGAGCTGTCAGAAAAAGAAATAGCCAGAAAAAGACAGGTACTTAGGTAAAAGTGCTACATTGTTAATGACTTTAACTTTATACTCGTAACACAGACAGAGATTGAGTTACTCCTTTGTCACACACCAGGGCTTTTTATTAGCGCTATATAGTTCCGATAGAAAGACTTTAGACAATTCAGCATACTGTTAGAGTGAAGGCTTATATTAAAATAAAGTTTCCTTCATTAGAGTTAACACTGTGACAGCAGTGAGCAGAATCTGTTCTTGTCAAGATTTGTGCAGAACCTTGTTCTGGGCAGTGTTAAGGAAACATGGCACACAATCACAAAGTCTCATGGCACTCATACAGCATCAGTTCACTCACTCCAAACACAAATGTGGTGGCAAGCTCGATGTATTTGGCAGAGAGCAATGTCCAGTGGTTACTGGATGAATGGCCCACAATATTGCACTGAGTGAGCGCACTCCCACATCGAGGCTGGACTGCTGTTTAAATCAAGCGGGCGGTCACACTCGATGTGTACATCACCACTGAGGCATGGTGAGCAATGAGACGCCTGTACTAGGCCCCTGCCGGCCCATTGCAGGGCTGGACTGCTGAGGCCCCTGGGCTGCCTAATCAAATCTGAAACCATCACATTCACTATGCTCTCAGGCAGAGATGCATGCAAGAAAAAAACAAAAAACAAAAATATACATCACCAATCATCCCCCCTCCCCCACACATCTTAAATACCACCATTAGGAAGGCACTATAAAGGAATATGTAAGTAATGGTATAGCATTTCATTTTTTTCTAGTTTTCCCAGCAAAGGTCAGTTTGAAGTTAGACAGAGGTTTAAGACGTCAGCGCAGCTTGTGCAAAACTCCTTGTGATCCTCACTACGGTGTGTGTATCATCAACCATATGCAGCTGATAACTACAATCTACCCTCAATCTCTAACTTTCCAGACCTATGAAATTGATGTGTTTATTTAGCGTGTCCAAGCCAAGGCAGAGCAGTAATAGCCTTGTCTAGGGGGTGAAGATGGAATCCCGTCGCTTCACCATCAATGTAAGATAATGGTTTCCTTTGATGGAGATTTGGGCCATCTAAACATAATTAGGCAAGCGTGAACAATGATCTCCATGAAGTGCAGAGTACTAATTAAAACAGTTCAGCATTACAGCATTTCAAAACATGACAATAAAAATAACAAGAGGACCCAAATGGATTGCACACTGTGCCAGTAGTTCCAAGGAAAAAAAAAAAGGACTGTCTCAGAAATTCAAAGGGCATTGAATTCACTCTAATGGAAACAGAGCTAAGGAGAAAAAATATAATTACACAAAATATATGTGCTTTAAATGAATCACTTCTAACTATTTACCCTTTATCTCGGGTTGCCCTCACTAACCGCATGTGTAAAATGAAAACTAATTATAAAATTCACTCACAAAGATCAGCTTTGAGCAAGAATGAGAAAAGTTATTAACATTATTCACTTAAAGCCATGAAGTTATGGGAAAAATGTATCAAATGTTGGATATAAAAACT
This sequence comes from Mchenga conophoros, assembly GCF_057382185.1. Taxonomy (NCBI): domain Eukaryota; kingdom Metazoa; phylum Chordata; class Actinopteri; order Cichliformes; family Cichlidae; genus Mchenga; species Mchenga conophoros. The sequence continues at coordinate 13,338,441 of NC_140537.1, forward strand.
TGTTTACAGTTACTATGAAAGACCTTCTTTATAAAGCACACACATTTTTAGGTTAAAATCCTGCGTCTTACTCACAGTTCTGACCTTGCGTGTTCTCCTAATTAACATGTCTCATGTGTTCAGTGAAGCAGCATTACTACAGTAAAAACTAAGTACCTGCAGTCCATTAATGGTTGCTGTCTAAAACCATTTAAAGCTCAAAAGATCAGAAAAATAACAAAGGTTTTCAAGTGTGTGCAACTGTGTGTGATTCAAATAGCCAGTCTCTTAAGAGGCACATTGATTCCTAAATGAATGCAAGGCTAGAGAAAAATGGATTTTTTCCTTAAGATGTGACTTTATATCTCTTCTTTAAATCCCTGCAGCACAGTGTGCATTTGATTACACACCGAGAAGGAGGAAATCTTTGCATCTTTATAAAATATTCATTGGAGTGGATGGGTGAGGCAAGGCTCTGTAGATGGTTGCTTGGTGATGGAGGAAAAGAAACTGAATTTGGTGTCTTCTGCGTAAATCAAACAAGTAGGTCAGGGATTTAATGCTAAAACTTCCCCCCCAAAAAAAGAAATCCATTGTGAGTTTGCGTACTTATCAAAGATATTTTCCAGAGTATTTAATTAAGCGCTCAGTTTTTTAGTCTTTAATAAATGGTGCGCATCTAGTAAATGAGTTGATCAAGTGATTTACTGTTGTGAGATGGCTTTTGTTACAGCATCTTTCATCCGTTTTGTACGGACAAAAGATTGATTTAAGATGTGATCGTGATTCAATTATAGCTGAATCCTTTATTACCCACTTGGCAGTCTCTGCTCTGTGGTTCCACTGCTGGTTGTGGCCTTCTTTGTAATTTTAAATTTTATATCCATGTGTTGATATTCCTGTGAAAACACAAATTCCCAATTACATCAGCTATCCATTTAATGTATGTCCTAAAAGTGTGTGTAATTCTTAACTTCCCTAACCTGATTTGCGTAATCGTAATTAATTCCTGTTGAGCCAGCACCAAACAAGTATGTGCAGCACTAAATTGGGCTCAGTGCAGTGTTAATCTTATAATTGTGGCACAAATAGACACACACACACACGTACACACACTCACACAAAGATGACTAATGACTTTTTAAAGCCCGGCAAATAGCTTTTGAATTCTCAGGAGTGCGTACAGTTACTGTTTCACTCTTTACTGACACGGATGTGCATTTGTTTAATGTCTCAGATTGAAAGATTGAAAAGTTTACTGCTAAAAATAAGTAGCTGTGGTTCCACTGTCGTGCATGTCAGACTTTCAAAACAAAGGTGTAGTTCCAATTCAGCAGGATGACTGCACTGCCAGACTCACTTTTATGTTCTTACTTTAAGAAAAAGGTCACTTTTAGTTAACATGTATTTGTTAAATTAACTGCCTTGTAATGTTTTCAGTGCCGATGGCATTTCCTTATATGAAAGTGAAGAACTACATTTACATCAAGACACAAACTACCTATATCAGTGACTTAATGACAATCATTAATTAATTAGAAATGAGAAATATTAGAAGTGCCAATACCAGCGTTACGCTAATGCTGAACTCTTTTGAGGTGAAGCAGGCAGTGACTGAAAATGTGAACCCAGCCATACTTGGCCTTTTCAGAAAGCCAGAAGGTGTCACTGTTCATGCAATACTTCCACACTAAATGGACAGATGAAAGCACATCAGTGGTTTGCAAAAGCTGCTTGTGTTAGATTGGGGTTAAGGTAACAACAATTAATGTATTATGGACATTCATTTGAATTAATTAATTTAATATTTAGTTAGTTACAGTGGCACAAATTCATATTTTCCAACACCTTAAACATCATTCAGCACTTACTAATGACATTAGAGTACACTAGTTAGGTTACTACTGTAATAAAAGATGCACTGTACCTGCCAGCACAGTTAAAAACAATTGAGTTGCTTCTTCATTACTTCATGAGATTAGATCTAATTTGACTAAAAAGCAACTCTGAGCAACAAAACACGTGAAAGAAAAGAAGCAGGATAATAAGAGCAGACAGAGTAGAAAAAGACAGGTATGGCACAGACACACACACCCACCCACCCATCCACACACACACACACTCACAGACAGATTGAGTGGAGGGGCTTGTCAAAGAAGTAATACCCCTTGCTTGGTATCTTCAAAACTGACTGGATGACAAACATGTCTGTCAGTGCTGTGCCAATATAGTTTAGGGCCTCTCGTGATGGGGCACACACCCAATGACAGAAGCAGGTCATTTCCGCTCGCTAGCATCATAAATCCACCGTCTGGCCCCTGTCCGGCTGCTGATGCTGCAGAACACCACACACAGTGGACCTGTCGGAGCACCGTGAGCTACTGCGCTGTCCCCATGGCACACAAAAATACACACACATACACAACAAAAACTCGCGGTGGCCAACACACTGTCCCATCTACTCTTGTATGGCATCTTAGGTGAGTAAAGAAAGAAAAATATAAGTGTATCTTTTTGTTATAGCTTACAGAGCATCTTTGAGGATTTTTTTTCTCCCTTGTCAAGGAAGAAAGCAAAGCTGCTACACTGTGGTTCACCTGTCCTTTGTGTGGACCCTGACAGTTCATATTCTTGTCTGCAGTAAAGACTGCACTTAATATACAGAGGCATTGCAAGAATACAGTGCGAGCACGTCAGCTGGGAGATGAGGGATACTGCACCTAATATATTCATGTTTGCTTAAATCAGGCTCAAGGTTAAAACAACATCTATTTTTCTTGGCGTCACATCTCTTTGGCAGAACACAGAGTTTCGATGTGCCAAACATGACACCTCCACTCACTAATACAAGAGAAATAAAGGATGAATGATAAATAAGTCTGCGTTTTCACAACCTTCCACTATATACCCCACCCTCGTTTTCTTTTCAGCTCCTAGACAGAAATGCAAATAGGTCATCGAGCTTCATCCCCTATTGCCCTAACGTGCAATGACAGTCCTTAAATTCACATTTGAAGCAGGAAGCTGAAAAAAAAAAGAAGAAAAGAAATATGGGAAACTTTCCTATTTAGCTTGAAGAGGTAGTAATATTTCCCTTTGTAAGGCTGAGGATCAAAATATGTGCTTTAGGGAAATCATGACCGCTTTCAGGAAGCCATGACCGAGGTTGAGTGGAATGCTAAATGCCATACATCCTCAAGGTTATCTCTGAAGACAGAGCCCTTTTGGAATCTGCTTCTGCTTTATTTTCTTGAATGCATGCATCAAGTCGGCTGAAAAGAAAAAGATGAAGGTGACTCCTGGAACGAGTCAAACGCTCTCTCTTTGTGCACCCTGCCTGGCGGTTGTAGGGTGTACACCTTGCTGTGTTTGCAATGAATGGTTGCAATTCAGGAAGCCAGCTCCCAGTCGCTCTCTGTGCATTTCTGTCTGCGAACTGGGATTAGGCAGAGGTACAGTAAGCCAGGGGCTAATACAAAGCATTTAAATGTGAAAAGTGTCATTTCCATCCCCAAGTCCCTGAATATTGAAATTAGGTCATCAGTGCAGTAGAGGCCAATTTTCACCCTCATATATCATGGCTGCCCCTGCACCCAAGGTCTCATTACACCATACATGGTCAATAAGCCATTAACATGCAGCAGACAATGTGTAATGTTCATACAAAGACAATGTATCTACTGTACAGTAAGACTAGTGAATCACTGTTTGTGCCGTAAAATAACTGAAGGGAGGGGAAATAAAATACATTTAAGATACGGAGAGATAGAACTAGCGAGCATCTTTTGAAGTATTTTGGAGGGTTTGGATGCTATTGGTCGTTCGGCATGGGAGAAGCTTTTTGTATGCAGTCCTTTTTTTCCCCCCAACATCAGTTTGCCAGAGTGATATTCATTTGTTGGAAGCTGTGCTGCATAAACAAACAACGCCCAAGGCTACCACTGGCTGGTTAAACAACCAGGGGCTGTTTTCTCTTTTCTCTACCATAGCACATTGTAAATTCCTTGTTGGACCACAACACGCTCATCTATGTTTATTTAACAAATAGCCGACATGTACTGACAATTTCACCTCGGAATATTTACGCCTTGCATCTCAAAAACCACCTTGTTTACAGTTTCTGTTCCGGGTTTGAGTAATTAATTAATTAAAGACGGTTAGCACAAAAATAACAGCTCGCCATGACAGCAGAATTGTTTTAGGAATGATCGAACGGTCTGCACCACACATCCTCCCCAAGTTGCAATGATACAAACATTCTTTCGTTTGTCGGCATCCCTACATTTCTTCTTGCCATTACCCTGCAATAAACCGAGAGCATCAACATTCTTCTAACTAACCAAAGGCAGATTGAAGCTCCTGGCTGCCACTGCTGTAACAAATGGGGCAAATCATTGTCACAACCCATGTTTCTTTCTCCTTTAACGTGGTTACATGACTGTGCTGGGACATTTATGGACTGCCTGATCCAGTGCTGGCAGATTAAAGCAAAATCAACCCAAACCAGTTTAAACCTCTTCCCTGACGAGTCTCGCTGCATATTGTACAGCAAAAAACAAACATTTTATTAACAATAAAACATTGTTTTATTTCATTTTCTCGCTCTGATTCAATCTATTTCCCTCGACGTTTTTTTCAGGAGTACCTTCTTCCTGCTTGTGAAAATGGGGTTTGTATTGATGAGCTGGGCCCGATATTGATTTCCCATCATTCCTGGTGTGGACATTTTCTGGTCTATTATACTACAGTCGCAGCATATTCCCCTAGCAGCCGTAAAGTGGATATATGGGCAACCTGACCTTGGCAATATGGAGATAATGAAATATCCTTAATGACCCTTCCTGAAAGATTTTACAGGCTGGACTATAGACTGCCAACCCATGTACAATAATAGTTAGCAGAGGAGGATTTTAGAGGCCCAACTAAATCTAGAGCTCACTACACATATTAGTAGGCGTGTTGACTTGTTTATTTTACTAGGTTAATGTAACCATTAGGAGCACACATTTATATGATAGTAGCTAATATGAATGAAAGGTTTATATTCAAGGGCATTGTCAGCCATTACTCTATGACTCCCAGCATCATGGAGGGAAAAAAGGAAAACAGTATGTGTACAAATGATACAGATCTCTCTCTATATATATATAAATATAAATATTTGGACAGTGACACTTTTTGATCATTCTGATTTTAAGCCACCAAACAATAGAGATGACTGAATTTAACTCTAGGGGGTTTAACAATAATGAATCACACCACTATTTATTATTATATCATAATAAGAAGAAAATACTTCAACCTTGAGCATATTTCTTTACTCGTACCCTATTGATAATTGGAAAAAGAGTATGAAGGAAATGATTTAATTCTTTAGTGCTCACAAGAGCAAAGTGGGAGGGTGTGCTAAAACAATGTGCTCCTAATAATTTCCTCGAATTGTGTGAAACTGTAGCCAAAGACAGAAAGAAGAAAGGAAATGAATGCCTGAACTCAAGTAGTACTGTAGGTATTTAGGTGTCAGAGTTGGTTTGGCATCAGCAGGTAAAAAAGGGAGATCATTATTCACATGTCATGCTGACAGTTGTTTCAGAGATTCGTGCCGATAGCAGCTGATAATCATCCCCAGAGCGAAGCAACAATGAACTTGCCCTACCACTCCACTGTCTTCTGAACACTTCAAACATGCTCCACTTCAAACACAAAAGCAGCCATCTCCTTTGATGTCATTGTCAAAAAATGAGTTTTGTTCCATCGCATTTAAACTCCACCCCCTCCGCTGAAACCTTGACGGAGACGTGCGAGAAACAGATTTTGAACATGAAAAGAGCAGCTGTGTTGACTGATACAGCCCTCTATCCTCGGGCTGCCATACTTCTCCCTTTGCCTCACCAGAATAGGAAATAGTAAGAGCTGGGGAGTACATAACCTTTAAGGTTTTAGACGCCGCTGCTCGCGTTAATGTGATGTTTACAGAATATATGGCGCAGAATGTGTAATTATTTATAATTTCCTCTCCAGTTAAGTGACGACTACAACAATCCACGGAAGGCCAAGTAGTAGCTGAAATATCTAGTATTACATCTGCAGTTAGCTCTTTGTACAGCTCCTTTACTAAACGGGACCTGGTTGCAGAGGCAGCTGGCAGAGTATGTCTGCCCCTGATGAAATCGCACTACAGACACGGCTGCTTCATAATGACTATAATCACAGCAGATAAGCAACTAGTGCATGGGAAGGGTGGAGATCAGAGGGTGAAAGAAATAGAAGGAGAGAAAAAGTAATTGAATCTTTTGGAGGCACATTCAGATGAAAGCCATTGGCTGTGTGGGAGATGCTTTTCAGTGAATGACATTTAGATTACAGAGGTGCCCTGTTCACCATCACGGTCAATACCTCCTTCTTCACAATAGCACTCCTAAGTCTCAGCAACACTGCTCTCAGAATAAAGAACACATTTCAGCAGTGATGTGGATTTTGGGGATGCAGAGTTTTCTGTATGGATATTCTCCAGATTTAGGAGGCAAACACTGACGCTGCATTAAAGCATAAGAGACAGCATATTATCTGTTTAGACTGCAGTGTTCAAACATCGTTATCATCACTGCTAGATAAATAAATTATAAGATTGAGATTTAATAATCTGATACATGGGCTGATATTTTTTTTTCTTTCTAATATCAAATAACAGATTTCCCTGTCATCTGTATAGTTACTCATGAATTTATTTCATTTCATTTATTCATTTATAAAGCACATTTAATAACAACAGGGCGTTGACCAAAGTGCTGTACAACATAACAATTAAACAGTGACATTAACAACAACAACTGATAAAAATTAAAAACAGATTAGGATAAAAGAATTGGTAACTCTCCTACAGTTTCGAAAGCCAGAGTAAAAAAATATGTTTTAAGATGCGATTTAAAATTTATACAAAGATACGACAGTCCGTGTTAAAAATAACTTCCTTTACTTCTTTATTCAGTTCTGTTCTTTTTGGTTTTATTTATGTAGCACCAAATCACAACAACAGTCACTTCAAGGCGCTTTTTATTTGAAACTAAAGACTCTACAGGAATGGAGAGTAAACCCCGACAATTAGATTACCTTCTGTGAGGAATCACTTGACGACAGTGGGAAGAAAAAACTCCCTTTTAAGAAGAAGAAACCTCCAGCAGCAGAGAGGGGCAGCCATCTGCTGTGAGCGACTGGGGTTGAGAGGACAGAGACGGGTCATTTGGTCTCTCCCAAACTCTGTTTGTATCTGCTGGTTGTTGTGTTTCAAACAGGGATGTTTCACTGTGCAATGTAACATGTTCAGGAGTATTTTCCATCTTTTTTGCCTTTAAATAAAAAGTATTTGTAGACACTAATTCGTCGACAAATAGCTAAACGGCTGGGCCGTAATACTGGCCAGTTAGCTATATGCTTATAATAATATCGTCCGGCCAGTATATCAGTCAGGCTCTAATAACTTCCACAACCAGAATAAGTGTTACATTCAAATATAAGGGTATTCAGTTTCTGCTGTGTATGGTCATTTTAAATATTCATTGAACCACCTTATCAAAATGTAACCGCTGGGGAAGTTTCTCCCCCAGCACCTCCACCTGCTTTTATCCCTTCTATCTCCAGTATTGACACGGACCAGCATATTCCTAATATTAGAGGAATGCCATATTCCCCCGGTGACACACTTCAAATGTATCTCAGATTAATGATATATCACGGTAAGGGATCTACAAAAACCATTAGTAAGCCTGACACTTTGACGTCAGATTTTAAAAAATTTCCAAGTAATCTTTTTGATTTATGAAAGTGTGTCCAGGTTCATCGGGAGTGATTCCAGATTTATCACATCCTGGTTAGAATTATTAATGATTTTCAATTTGTAAATCTGATGCTGCCATGTTCGCAGGAGCTTCGCAGAATCACCAACGGCTGATATCAGAGTCCGAGGTTTGCTCCTGAAGCATGATTACTTTATCAAAATATTGCTACCTATGACTTACATTTCACTTATTTTCCACTCTCGCAGTTCCTTTCCCATCGCCTTCATTTCTCTCTCCTCACGTACGAGTGCCACACACATTTTTCAAAAACGCCTTCTAAACACCAGAGCAGCCACAGCTTATGTCATTGCTTGGCTAATCTTCTGAAGTTAGACATTGCACTATTAGTTCCGAGCTCCTGACACATGCACTTTTAAGGACCCGCTGTGTCAACATGTCAAATGGGATGTAGCGCGCTGACGGCTGTACATTGCAATCTGCATCTGTTGATGAGAAGTACAGAGAAGATCATCATCACTTTCCAAAGATAGCCAGCTATGTGTAATGTTGAGGTTTGCTTTGATGTCATGTCAATGCATCAGTACAACTACTTTACCTCTACTTAGTCTGTATGCTCACAATGACTTGAATCCATTCTCTGTGAGGTGTCCTTTGTGCGGCATATGCCCACTCAGAGATGAATAAGAATGTCACTTTGCAAGTAAGCACTATGGAGACATAACAAGATGCACGGGTGTGACACCTTTTGCTGACATGTGCTTTTCAATTGAAGCCAGAACAAACACGATAATGATTTAAAAAAAGTTTAACATCCTCTCAGTCGGTCTTGTTTTCTAAGAGCACCTCAGTAATTATTTGAAATGCTTTATTCCAGAAATAATTAGGCCACAGGCAGCTGATATTGCCAACATTTCTTGCTATCGCTGTTCCCGTTCTTACACCTATATGGTGCATCTCACTTCAGAGGGAATCGGTGGATGTGTGAAACTGTTGATAACCCTCCCCTGTCCCTGTCCTGTTCTCAGATAAATACAGTCCTTCACCACATCCATGAGTCATTGCTGATAGTGCCAGCAGGAACGTGTTTGCAGTGCTGCCTCTTTACCTATTCAAAACTCTGCTGCATTGACTCCTGTTTTGAATATCACCGATATCGTGGGAAGTTGATACTTACAAGTCAACTTCAGTTAAGTTGTAACGTGTAAAAAAATCTTTGGTGAAGCATAAGAAAATTCCAGATCAAATATAACATTAGAGGAATATTATTGGAAAACTGTCATGTCTGCAAGGCAGCTAAATATAAATCCATACCCAGTAACTCATTATGACAAAGACTGGAACAGGAAACAGGCTGGCTCTGTCTAAAAATATGAAGAAATATGCCCACTCCAGCACCTTCCTCAAACTCATTTCGAGGTTCTTGGAGTTTCATAATCAACGTAAGGTCGGCAGGTCAAAAAGAGAAACTTCCTCAAGGCCAAGACCCTTCTTCCTTAACTTCACTTGACCTACAGTGTTCTTGTGCTGGGGCACCACCTTTGTCTGCTCTGCTACTTCTGATATGGATAATATCCCAGTAAGCATGATGCTGGCAGCTGGGCAACAAATGATAATACGTGCTTTTTAGCATCATCTTCTATCTCCCTTTAGTGCAGTTGTTGGTCCACCGATGTATGCCCCGATAAGCAACAATCTTCCACTCTGTCCTCCAGCAACCAACTAAGATGCTCTATTGATCACCTCAGTGGCTGAGGTAAAGGCCGACGGGAAGACGGGACAAGTGGATGTGATTCCTACTTCCAGATGTTGCCAGAATGCAGGTTGGTACAAGCCTGTTCTGGCACAGGAGAAATTTGCTCTTCTTCTGGTTTTGTTCAGTTTGTGCACTGAATTTTTTCAGGATAATCTAAACAAAATAAAGTTATAACTAAAAATGTTCTTCAGGAAAACACAGACTAATATTTTAAATGAATTTAACAATTGAAATTGCACAATGGAGCTAAAATTTCCTTCACCATGTGAACTAGTAAACAAAAAGCTTTAAATTTAGATGCCATAAGTATACAGTGTTTTCCCTGTGAGTACAACTAGGCCTCTGGTAATATTTAGTGTAAATCTGCCATTTACCTGCTGCCATCATTCAGCCTACTGTCTTGTCATTTCAAAACAAGTCTTCTCAAACAGTTTTGTGAAATAAAGAAATTACCAAACGATGCGCTATTTATCAAATAATGTAAAACAATAATGTCACCACTGAACCAAGTTACTACATGTAACACTGAATTTATTGCTCCACAAATTATTTTACCCAAAGTAATAAATGTTTTTGTAAGATTTTGCAGATTGAGAGTGCCAAAATGTGTAGTGCTCTGTAAAAAATGAATCTCATTTCTCATTCTCTATTGTCTCTGCACTCAATTACCTAAATATAATAAAAGCAACCACAAAGAAACTGTATAAACTTGAAAAAAGAAACCAAAAAGGAGAAAAAAAACAGAGGTTGAGAGGTTGAAGTCTTTACAGAAATCCTGATTAATTGTCCTCTACACAATTTAGATTTGGTTTCATGCTTTAAGTAAGAAGCTTCAGATTACAAAGCTCTTGTGCAAAGAGAACACAGACGTTGTAAGAAAAGAGAGCACTGTTATATACTGTTACACCACTGCGTTTTGCAACTAATGAATTAAAAAATTCAAGCGTTACGCTCGCCATGAAGAAATACTTAAAACTCCACGGGAAATCTGCTTATTTGCTTTCTTGAGATTAAAGGTTAGATGACACCACTGATACTGTTAATATGCCTCATGCAAGGCAGCTACGCTCACCACAAAGAGAGGAAACAGAGAAAAACATCTAGCCTGGTTTTGTTCAAAGTGGGAATTCATTTCTTCTACTGGTAGATATTTAATAAACATGCTCTAACGTTGTAATAAGAACACATTACTTGTTATAAATGACATCAACCAGTCAGGCACAACAGATGAAAATCAGCTTTAATCTGGCATATTAACATGATGGATTTCAGTTAATGAATTTTAATTAACGTGCATGAAGTTTAAAAACATTACAAAACTGAAAAACTTCTGTAATGCTGGAAGATTTCACAGCTGATTAGGTCAATTGTAAATTAGTAAATGTAAATGGGTGTAAAAAGAGCGTCCCAGGGAAGCTCAGGGAGCGTTTGCTGCTCCCTGAAAGACTGCAGCAAAGAGTTCAGCAATTTAAGAATAATGCATCTCTCTGTAAAATTGTTAAAATATTGAGGATTTCATCCTGTATGGTATATGATATAATTAAAACGTTTTGCAGTCTGGGGAAATCGCCACTTACAAGGGACAGGGCTGGAATCCAATATTAAGAGGCTGCGATCTGCAGGGCCTCGGGTGGCACTGCTTTAAAAACAGATGTGATTCTGTGCTGGATGTCACTGCACAGCCTCGGAAACATTTACAAAAACCATTGTCAGTGAACATAGTTTGCTTCTGCATCCACCAAGTTTAAATTCAACCTTGCAAAGAAGAAACCTTTATAAAGCAGAACCAGAAACACTGCTCCATTCTGCACTGAGCACGCCTCCTCGACTCTCCTCTGTTTCACTCCACACTACCGCATGTCATTAACTTTGTATCTTCCCTCTGCTGTGTTTTGTACTTTCGCCTCTCTCTCCCTGTACCTTACTGCAAATGCCTCCTCCTTCAGAGCCATATGTTCCTGATGCTCAGGTACCAACACCACCAACCTGCTGAGCATTTGATGTGATGTTGTTTGCTGTGTCTCTGTGCTGCTGCTGTTTCTCTCTTTGCTCTCCTCTCTCTTCAACCAGTCAAGATAGATAACTGCACCTCTGTCACCAAGAATCTTAAGGTTCTAATATTTAGAATAGTTTACCATACATTGTTAAATGGCAATGTTTTCAGCTGATGTTGTGTTGATAAAAGCAAAATAAGTGGGACATAATCCACTTACTTCATCTACTAATGGAGTGAGGCTGAAAACAGTAAGCCTGTTTGCTTAGCTGGCCTGCCTGCAGTGCAGACCTATCACACATTGAACACATTTGAGGCAATATGAAATTTTTTAAAAAGTCCTTATTTGTTGAGGAGCTGATGATGCAACATCTTAATAAACATGCTGATGTCCTAACTTTATTAACCATTTTGGTGCTGAAAGATTAAGAGTATTTCTTTCTCATCAAAAAGAAAATAAAAACAGTTTGTAAACTTTAACAGATTTGCAACAATTTTCACATGTTCCTTTCTTTGGGTTAGGTTTGCTTTTGGAAATGCGGTAGTGTCCGACTTCTCGTGAAAATGGGAAGGAAAATTGACTGAAACTGAACATTTATTTAACTGGAGGTTGAAAGTTATCAGAAAATAAAAACAAACAAACAAAAAAAATGTTACCAATAATGGCAAATGGATTTTCTGTTGAACTGGTTACTTTTATACTCGTTTCTTTTGCAATTGTTTACCAGTGGGTGAGTCGGTGTGAAACGATGTTTATTGCTTTTCGGTTAAGAGCCCAGGGGAATTTATGCATTGCTGTGGAAGTAATTAACAGAGATGGAGGGGTACAGCAAAGGAATTCCAAATGAAATGACAGCTCACTCCTCACTATCATACATTTACATTTTTCTTCTCTGTTGCTCATTTTTGTGGCTCCTGCTAAATGTTGTCCTGGGGAGACGAGTATTTTATGGTCAATGCAACTCTTTTATTTCTATTACCTACAGCACCGACTGACACTTTCCCTAAAGGCTTGCCAAAAGAAAAGCCATCGTATGTGCTACCGTATGCTAATCTAAACATTCTTGAGACTTCTTAGGACTTTATATGTGCTCATTATTGCCCTGGGAAAGTCAGACACATAAGTCACTCTCAAACCTGTGTCTTTCTGTGACTAATATGTCCGGAGCCGTGTCCCGTTTGTAGTCTGCTTGTAGTCGAGTCCTACTAATTAATGGCTTTTGATCGCATGGCAATTAACAGTCCCTATGGAAACTTTTAAAAAAAATGCTGGAATTTGCTGAAATCTATCCCATGACTGTTAGCTATCGTCACTTTAGCTTTAACATTTATTTGCGTTCATAAATAAAAGTGCAAATTGAAAGTTTCACCCAGATACCTGCTGGCTACACCGATAGCACCAAATAAAAGGCTGAGTCAACAGAGTAGCTGAATTACTAATCACAATTCTTATACTGTGGTATCATTTTACGTCTGCAGCCCTTATTCAATTTTACTTGGCAGCGTCAAAATGAAATTTAATTTGAACTAAGATGCGTTGTAAAAGCCAGATGCTCTGAGATGAAACAGAGACACGTTGTTTCCTCCTGGGAACGAGAGATGGAAAAATTAAATGTCTTTTCACCACCGGTACATTTGTGTTTTTAATTTTTTTTTCTAAACAGAAACAGCATCATCTTGCAGTCTGGTATAGCATTTTATCTCTTGTTGTATAATATATAGTATGATGTCAGCCCCCTGTAAAAAGGCAGTCAGACAATCAGCACTCAAGAGGACCATAACTTACTTTCTAGTTCAAAAGCAAACATCATTTTTTGTTTTTCGTTTTTTGTTTTTTGTTTTTTAAAGACATTCTAGGTAGGATCAGAGTCTGGAAATTGCCATGCTTTCTCCTTGCCAGTCTGTGCAGTCCTGACAGGCTTTGACAAAGGGAGCTGCAAGTTAACAGACTTGACAACAAGAGCCTGTGACAACCATACAAATTAAGGATGACTTATGATGAAGTATTGTGGTCTGAGAGGCAAGACAGAAAGTACCAGGACTTAATTTGTGTCAGACTAGCAATGATTGTAATGAATTCCTGTGGTTGGGTTGGACTCAGTGCCAAGTTCTTGAAAATTCATGCAGTGAAGATCTTGCATGTAGATTCCAAATATGCGGTGCAATCATTTATTGTTGAACCGCATCTTAAATGTATTCCTGTTGTTCTTTTAATGTGAATCATTTCTTCGATTATGTGTCCTTGTCAATTTGGTGGATAACTTGCTATTTTTGGTCATAGCTCTGACCACAATTTTCAAGTTCATTTTATGCTATAGGGCTCTCAGACAAGGCGGGCTGATCATTTTATCCATACAGTAAATGACCTTTTATTGAGGATGTCAATAGGAGGATCTGGTTACCTATGTTGAGGGAGAGGGAGGAACTTAATTGCTCCCAGTGAGTGCAGTCTGAGGACTTGATTAGACCTTGAACCCCTTCTCATGTTTTTCATTTGTGTGGTGACGACCTTCCTCCTGCCTGAAATCAGCCCGGGCTCATTGCATGTCCACCGCTCTCTGGAGATTCATGCCCCAGTGGCTCCAACTGACTGCTGGCTTCATTCTAGTAACTCTGAAAGAAAATCTGTTAACTATTTTTTTTTAAAAAAAGCATAGAGCTCATTATATTAATCCAGAAAACTGTCCTTCACAATTCATCTCATGACAATAATCTAAATGTAGCAACATAGGCCGGTGAAAAAGGAGTGATTATTTGCTCCTTCTTTTTTTAAAATCAATTATATTGTATATAAAACACCAGTTATAGTGTATCGCTTCCTTGACAATGGAAAGTAAATCTACTATTCTATACTATAAAATAACTACTGCGACCAAATCAGATGAAAGCGGGGAGAAAAAACAGAAATCACAATTACGGCGCTCAACTGACCCACCTGCCATTAGCAAGATGAATTAGCTGGGTCCATGCTAGTGACAACAGCTACAGAGGGAAAATGATCCTGGTGCCTCATAGACCTGGGCTCCCAGACACTACCAGGAAACAGACAGGGGCCACTTTGAGCCCAGAGACCCAGAGAGAGAGAGAGAGCGGGAGATAAACAAGATAAACACATTCACTAAAGCAGCAGCGGTGTAAAAGACTGATGGGGGTTTACATGTCCAGTAAAATGCTACACCATGCTACAACCATTGTGAGTAAAATCAGCAACTTTGTTTCCTATTAGAAATTGGAAACAGGGCCAGAATGGAGAGGACAATATTTGTATGGCTGACATCACTTTTTTAAGGGGTAAAAAAAAATTGTGATTCACGAGTAACAGTTCTTCAAGACAATCTTCCATGTCTATTGAATCCGATTTGACTGCCAGGGGTAACGGGATGACTGATTGCATGTTAAATATGACATCATGCCAATGGGCAACTTTTTCTGTGCGTTGCACCAGTGAGGTCACTGGTCTCCTAATGATTTCCTCGGGGTTCAGAACCAGCCTACTCGGCTACAGCCGCTCCTCTCGTGCTTTTTAATCAATAGTCGAAGATAGTTGCAGAATGTAAAGTATGTTGCAATTCAGAGTCAAAAGAACTGGAAAGTGCCCTTAGATGTGATCACATTATGAAGCAACAAGATGACAAACACATTATTTCATTTAGTCAAATGACTGCATGGCAGGCTGTGAATTTTAAAGAGAATTAAAATGATCAGCTATGAATATTTTTTCATGTTAACCTGTAACGAAGGTGGTGTAAAGGTTTCGAAAATCCCACTGAAGTGTCTGTGAGAGAAAACTGTGCGATGGTGTTTGCCACGGTTTCTGGACAAATATGTCCTCGGTATAACCGCCTCGCATCTGTATTTGTTCTGCTCTGAATCATAGGTGGCCCAAAGCTGTCTTGATAAATAGCTACTCCAGGCAAGTATGGTGTATGCTCTCTGACACTATAGGTCACATAACCTTGTTGTCGGGACTAAGACTAATGCAATGTGAAGTGTCAAGTTATTATACTTAAACTAGACTGTGGAGCAGAACCTGAGCCACTGTGGTGATAGCAAGTAGGTGAAACAAGGCAAGGTGAATGTAAAAAGGTCATAAAAGGAGAAGATACTGAGCAAATGAGAGGGGATGGAAGGGAAAAATATTCGACACTGAGCGGGTCTTGTCGGAGGTGAAAAGGGGCACCGAGGTTCTCGCTACTCAACGTACATCATAATTGGCTGCTCAGAGCTGGAGCGATGCAAAACACAATGCTGACTCGCTAGTCGTGCACAATGCCAGGAAGGGAATCTGTTTGTTTATTTCAGGAGAACTAAATAATGCAGTAATAATCCTCCTCACCATGTCTCCCGAGCAAATGCCTCAGCACCTGTCAAGAATTTGCAGTATGTTGTCTATTGAGAGAGTTGCAAGAAGAAAACATGCTATTATTACAAAGCCAAGTAAACTAAAGTAATTGTCTGCAGATGGCAAAAACAAGCCACAGCTGTTAATACAGTGTGAAACATAAGATATGAAATATAAATGTAGCAGCGAGGGACTGAGAACAAACTGCATCAGACCAAAAGCTAATGACTTCCCATTACACAATGTAGCCTATAGCCACACTGCAATACATAGCGAATGGAGGATGGAAAATGTGCTGTAAAGACTAGCTGTTATTCCAAGTAATTACCAGAATCAAAGTCGCTAGCTGGAGGATTTTAGGTTTGAATCGATTTCACTAAAATGAACATTTTGCCAGTTTATTATAAAATGCAATATGGTGTATGTATTTTTTTTTTTTTTATAGAGTAGCGGCGCATTCTCTAAATGATTATAATTAACACAAATACATCTCATTAAAGCGTTGACACACAAAGTAGAATAATAAAGTCAGCAGGCAGCTTAGCATAGCTTAGCATTAAGACTGAAAATTGAGGGAACTTCAGCACATGAGCATTAAACCACAACTTTGTTTCAGAAATAGCCAGGATAGCTGTTTCTCTCTCTGTGTCTAATCCTTATGCCAAGTTTAACTAACTAACTAGTAGTCATTGGTGTAAAAAAAAAACCTTGCAAAGAAAAAAAATAAAAGATTTTCCAAAATGCATCTATTATAAAACATGGCTTCCCAAAGCATCTCCAAGTGAACCAGCAGGTGGTTCACTTGGTTCACACAGGAAGCAATCACATGCATCTAATGAAGCAGTTTTTTTAATATGTGCAGGTGAGAAGAAGTGCAAAAAGTGATTTTGGTGCAGATGATTTCAGTCTTATTGCACTTAAATGGGTGCCACTCTGTCTTTGTAGATAAACATGTTGCCGGGACGGGGGGTTAACGGCTGTTTTTGCAGGAACAAAGGGCGAACACAATAAGGTTCATCCAGGTTGGAAACCTCACACGTAACCCTGACTGCAGAGCTTCTTTAGCAGCGTGACGGCATTCTGAATATTTGAAGAAGCTTTTGATAATCTTTCTCAGAATGGTGCCATCCTTCTTTTAAATCGTCTCACCTCCACCACATGAAAACGTAGCGAACGATATTTAACAGACCATTTAATGTATTAGGAGAAAAACATCAAAGGAATCTATCACAAACACCTTGTCACTTTAGGTAGACTTGTCACTTCTTACCTTTTTTAAAGCTTGCAAATGAATTTAGTCTGTTGTCTGGTATATTTATTCAGTGACCCACTTTCCTAATCTTAAATTAAAAAATAATAAAATAAAAAGAAATTGGTTCAGTTGCGTTATCTTTTTTTCAGAAGTTGACAACAGGCTTGTTTGTTTTTGCATGTCAGGGTATATGTTGAAGCAAAGAAGGCAAACAGAGACAAGAAAGGAGACAAAGCCTGAAAATATGGAATATTTACATGCTATAACTCTGAGCCCCTTGATGCCCAAAAATTATGAAGTTACTAGATACGATTAAAATATGTCTTTAATGTAATTTTGTTTTTGTTTCCAAGTCTTCAAGTGTCCCATGATCTAAGCCAAGCTGACAGCAGACAGGAGTGACACCCAGTGGGGTCTTCTGCTGCCTAAAAGTTCGATCCGTGCATTCAGAGATGCTCTTCTGCATACTTTGGTTGAGGTTATTTGAGTTAGTTTTGCCATCCTATCAGGTCAAAGCACTCTCCTCTGCCATCAACAAGATATTTTTTGCTTAGAGATCTGTGGCAAACTCGATTTTCTTTGTAAACCCTACACGTGGCTGTGTGGGAAATTCCTAGTAAATCATCAGTTTCTGAAATACACATATCAAATCAGCATTTTTCCCCCCATGCATTGAGTTTCTGGCCTGTGATTGGATGATTAGATATTTGCATTAAGGAAGGTGTGAACAGGTGCACCTACAGTAACAAAGTAGCCACTGAGCCTTTATACAGATGGAAACATCTGTACCGCTCTTACAGAACATAAAATTGAAATATGAACAGACTACTGTGGGATGTTTTCAAGCAGCATTGTTTTTTTATATAATATAATATAATATTTATACCTCTAAAACATTCTTTGTGCTTTTAATGCAATACATTTATTTCTTACTTGTAAGTATGAGGGAGTCAAAAATAAATAAATAAAAATAAAAATAAATATGAATCTCTTTTGTTTGTTTTTTTCTTGTTTGTATGATTGTTTGGGGGGGGGTTTGTGACATGGTGTGAGTGTATTTGAGCAGCACGGAGGCAGCACTTTGTTACTCACACGCGTCTGCTAAGAGGCAGGGCAAACATCTGTCTCCTGTCATAGCCTTCACATATATGCTTTTGTCCAAGCAGCTATGATAAGCCACCTTCAGTTCAGAGGAGAGATTACGTGCCATCTTAAAGTAATCTTTCAGCACCAAAATGGCTGAATGGGTTGAAATGAAATTGAAAATGAACTTCTAAAGATGTAAAGAGAAGCCAGATCAAATGTTAATTAACTCCACTGTTTTAAGCTCAAAGGCCACTCAGGACTCATCTCTTAATATAAGTCACTGCGGCTGAAGAGATCAGTGCAGGCAGGCTATGGTCCATTATACATCTGCTCAGTGAATCAAACTCCTGCACACTACTCTCAGGCTACACTGCTCTCTTTATGAGCATCTTCCAAAGCAAAGTCTATCAAAATTATTGTCCAAGGGTGGCGATTAGCGAGTTAGCCAGACCCTTCTCATCCAAACATTCTGTGCTAAATAAGAGCTACGGCACCATGTCTTCAGTGTTTACATGTAGGTTACTGGACCGTGTGTGCTTTTAAAAGAAAGAAAGAAAGAAATATAGTTTAATTACATATTTAAATATCCTATTAAAATGACTAAAACGTGATTTCTTAATTATGGCTCTATGTTCAGAATAACAAATACATTTTTCCATGAAAAACAGATGTTCAAAGAGACACACGACTACTCTAATTTGCACTCTTCAGTCACTGTTAGGCTGAGGAGAATTGTTACGCTCGCATAGAAGTGTACACTTCTCAATATGATGATTTAGTAAAACACGGCTTTAATAGTCAAAAGAGAGATTTTATAATTGTGGATAAATGCAAAAAATGGAAATGTCCTTATGATTACATCACTATGATAGTGTCATAAAGCACTGATTAAAACTAAAAAAGCTAAAACAACAGAATATAAGTAAGAACTGAAGCCAGTCTTTCAGAGGACTTTTTTTGTCTTTGTTTTTGCCACTCTGCTGAACATATTAATCAATATAATGGCTGTAAGCTTCTTCCTCTTAAAATCTCTTCATTGGGTATTGGTATCATTTGCACTTGACACCACAGATGCTTTTAGATTTGAATGCTTTTGGAGTTTAACTGTTGATTATATTTTTTAATAGGATTTCCAAATTTTTTAAAAATGCATACACTGTTGTTTATTAACTCAGATTATCTTACACAGTGCTGTTCAAATCTTCAAATACAAATTCAGAAGATTTACATATACTTTCTGTTTTTTATCATATTGCTGCAATCTTTGATCGGCGATCAAAGCACCAACGTACACTTGTAATTATTCTCTGAAATCAGAAAGCATTGATTCCAGCATTATAGCGTTAATAAGGTTAACAACATAATGCTGTTTATGTTTTAGGGTGTTTGTGTGTACATTTTGAATATCAAGTCATATTGAAGAGAGGAACAATACGTTTGGCAGCTCATAAATTTCAGTTTGAACTTCCTACCAATTAAATCGAGCAAAAGTGTGATGCAATTACTTTTTTTTTTTTTTTACATTTTAATATTAACAATCACTCTGTTGAAACACAGTATAACATGGGTCCATGAACCAAGCATTGCAAGGCATAAATCATAACGTGACAAAATTACATTTTATATTTAATCTAATACGAACTCTACCTTAATAATACAAATGATATCTTTCTCTAATTTAATTGGCGCTAGCTTGGTGCATATTGCTAATATAATTCAGGATTTCCATATTTAATGATGCATGCCTTTCATGGTGAGTTTTACTTAGAAAATGTCGTCTTTAATGAACCTTAGAAAAACCTCTAATAGGCATAATCTTAGTAAATGTAACTTCTTTATTTAAAAGGTTCTGAGAGCAATTTTGCTGAGTGCAGTACTTAAAATGTAATAGTTGAAGAATTGAGGAAGCAAATGCATTTGTAAAGCTAGAATAAGCAAATAGATTGCACTCTGAATGGCTGAGAAACACTGAACTGACCTCTGCATGCTTTCAAGGATCCTTAGAGGGGATCAGAAAAGGATCAGATGTAAAAAAGGGTAAAACTGGGATTTTAATTTAATCTTCTAAGAAAATGTGTGCATGTGCACAGAAATCTGTGACATGGGTGTGTAGTATTAGGACAAAGGCACGGTTTCCAGAGAAAGGTGTTCAGTGTTTTTGCCTGGATGAGTGGACAAATATGTTCTCCTAGAAATTGCCTGTGCATTGCACTTGAATCACTCTTGTGCTGTTACTTTTTTTTTTTTTTTAACTGTGTGTATCAAAGAAAAAAAACAAACTTGTACATGTGCTTTGAACTTGCTGCTTGCTGGGGATGCTGGGAGTGTTTGTTGCAGCACTTTGTTGAAAATCTAGAGGGATCCATGACTGAAAGGGACAAACTCTGGACACGAGCTTAGTAGAAAGACAAGAATGAAGACCTATGCTAAGAAAATGAGAATAAATGGATGTCAATTTCCATGTGGAATTGGTAACCAATGATCCATTAAGCCAGCCTTTCCACAACAGACAGACAAAACAGCCTGAATAAGAAGTGCCTGACATTTCAGTTAATTGCACTTTGTCAGCTCTACAGTAGCTACAACCCAGGTCAAGTCCTCAGCGTCTACCCACAATATGTAAAGCTGGCAAATCCATACGTGATGAATAAATAACATGATTTTATCTCTAATTTGTATTTAATCTATCTAAAAACTAAACAGGAAATGTGTTTAAAAAATGAGAAGAAATGGCTTTTAATGACTCTGAAGTTTCGATTAATGAGCAGGAGCAGTCAGCTACCATTAAGTTGCATCCCTCGTTGAGAGTTTACAGAGATGGAGAAGAGAGCCGAGGTTCTACTTACCAGACAAGCGTTAAGGGAAAAACTAGAGACAACAAACACACCCCCTTGCTGTCATGAAAGCAAAAGGTTTATTCATGTTTGAAATTACACAACTACCACAAGGAAGACTTTTCAGTCCAGGGTGTAGTCTGGTTAGAAAGTAACACTAAACATCTTTAATACATTAGAATCACTGCCACAAATCATTTGTCATGACTTTTCAGTTTCAGAATCACATACAATAGAAAAAAGAGAAAAGAAGTCTTGAACCCTGTTGAACAGAGCTGGAAATGTACAGTTCTGAATACTGAAACCTCTATGCATTACACTTTTTATAGTGATTTTTTTTGTCTTTTTTCTCCGCATGATTTAGTAACAAGATGAGCAACATTCAAAATGTTCTTTTTTTTTTCCTCCCTTCATTATTTACAACAGTTTTAACTGTTTGGTGTTAATTTAACAACAATATTCGCCACACGTCCCCGCCCCTCCCGCGCGCCCACACCCCCCAGCCATATAAGCCACAGAGCAACAACATCTTCAGCCACCCAACCCCACCCCCTCCCATCCTCTCCCCGTCTATTTTCCATGGTATTAATATTGTTATTTCGTTGTTTTGTTTTGTTTTTATTTGTTATTTTAAGTTGCACAGCTGCAACATCATTTTATTAAAAGATTAAAATATACATTAGATTACATAGAGAATGAAGAGTTTACAGTGTTACAAGATGTGATCAAAATAACTACATAAAAACATTAAATAAGGGCCAAAGAAACTGTGGTGGTGATATGGTTTAGAGGTAGTAGGTGAGCGCTCTAAGCTACAGAAATGTTGGAAATTATTGGTTTCTATGAATGAGGTAATAAAGCTGGGTATTGATTGGTGGGGTGTATAATTACTCTTAAGCTATATTATGTACAACTTTTCCTGTGTAATGGGGGCCTGCTCCTGTGTGCCATGTTGTAATGATCTACTGTCCGTGTGTGTGTGTGCTGTCGAGGGGGGCTTCCATAAGCAGTACAAAAAAAAAAGGTTTACATATGTACATACTAAACATCAAATTATAAAATATGCAGTGGTGTCATGTTATAGTCAAGCAATCAATTATGCTTCTTTATGTTCCAGAGTTTGAATAGTCATTTCCTTGTACTAATGTATACAGCTGTAAGGCAAAAATAAATCTTGAAAGTAACTACAAAGCTGCCATTGAGCTGTCAACAACAGCATTGTTGAGTTGCCGGACAAGACTGCGAGCACATTACAGTCAAAGAAACAGCTGCTTTAATCTCTATGTTGTAAGGACTCAATTATCAAAATGGAGAGTGGCAATTAAATCAAGAATCGAACAAATGGGCCTTTAAGGTGTCATAAAATGTCACGGAAAACACACAAGTGTCATCCCGTACTTTTGAGTGGAGATAATTATCCTGAAAGCTTACTCTTATTTTTGTTTGGAAATGTGCATGTGTTTACCTCTACAGTGAACCAACAAATTAAAAAGAAGAAGAAAAGCATGGTGTGTACACTTGATTGATTTATGAAGAAAGAACAAAACAGCTACCGGGAAACACTTGGTGTTCATAATGGAGGATGGAGTTTCAATGCGTGCAACACGGTCGTGATACATTTTAAGATACGTGAAAACCAATCTGCTGTGAAAGTTTATGTTTCAATATCCTCTTCAGGTGGTCAGCCAGTTAAAAAGTCCTGCTAGAGGCGAAGATGCATTAATAGCGGATCAATTCGAGGTATCGGAGTGCACACTTCCAGGTCCTTCTGTTGGAGATATTACAGAAGATGGAGTCGTTGCATCTTGCCATCCCCCATTAGCCTTGGACACAAATGGAAAAGGTTGAGATTACAATCAAACACTCAATGCAATATGAACCTGGTAAATTCTAGACACTCCAAAAACAGAATATGTAGATATATAGACTGATTGCCCTAATGTGTCAGTTGATATTAAAATGTTGCAGACGCAGTTAGTCTAGTCTCTGTGTTACAGTAGCATCAGCAAAGAGACTCTCAAAAACAAATTTGTCCTGTGTCCCGACCAATGGGAGCGATCCCTGAAATCAGTGTCTAAGCAGATTTCAGAAGCGACCGACAGCTTGTCGCTACATATTCTCCTGTCAGTCAAGAAGAGGGAGGGCTAGGGCTGCGTGAGGTGGGGAGAGCTGAGGGAAAGTGACAGGGCAGGGCCTCTCCAAGAGAGCCAGTCTTAGCCAGCCTGACTTTGCTTTGCTCCAGGCGTGACCTAGCCTTTACTGGATCCCTCTACGTCACCACCAACACAGCTAAAGGTCTATGTGAATATATCAATAGTGCATTTTCTGGGCTATGGCTAAAAATGGCTGCTTTTCCACAGCTTTCTGTTCAGAATATGTTTTTTACTTTATTACTCTTTGTGCTCCGATCCTCTCTTTTCATGTGTTAAGGTTATTCGACTATTAATATTTTAGTAGGGATCACACTGAGCTCTGCTGAGCCAGTAGGCACAGGTCTACACTGCACATGGAAGTGAGAAACCTTGTGAGAAAGAAAGAAACACTTGATCCTACAAGGAGTTGACATGTCTAAAGAGCTTATAGCAATAAGGCTACAGCAAAGCCAAAATGACACCAACAGCACAGAATTGCTGGCAACAGCCGCCACCATTTGTTTATATTTAAAAAAAAGAAAAAAAAAGAAATAGATTTTTTAAAAACTAATTTAATACCTTATTTTCATGCTTAACTCTTACATACTATTAAGACTGTGAATATCTGTGCATTTCACCCAACAGGAATGCTAACACAAAGAGAGCAAATGCTGCAGTGTTGATACAGTGCCGAGAGAACGAGCTGTCTCCTCCTATTTCTCTCTCTTTCTCTCCTTCACTCTCCATCCTCCCTCATCAACGAAATTAATCTTTACTCTGATAGCTTCAGATTATGTGCTGCTTTACAAAAAGGCGCCGTATCAAACCTCATCAGGGAAGAAGAAATTCATGTCTGGAAAAAGGCTGCGGGCGATCACGTGATCATATTTTATCATGAAGATAAGTCTACGGAAAATGCTGTGAAGCATTTCAAAGCAGCTGAAATGCAACAGATAGGGTGTGTTTTTCCCCCCCTCCAAATCTCATTCTTGGTTTGAGTCAAACAAAGTATTAAAAGCCGTTTATTAAAGTAAATCTGATTTTATTCACCTGCTGTGTAGCATATTTTTTTATTAAAAGCAGCTTTTATTTAGATCAGGTGACACAGTGATGTGACACACTGGCTAATATTTTATTGTGCAGGTTGTAAAGCAATGTAATGCACTGTAATTTCATTGAATAAAATTAAAGGATAACCATGCAGCACTTTTATTGAAAAAAAAAAAAAAAAGTATCAATGAATTTCACACTCCCTTTGCCTCAACAAGCTCCACGTGTAAGCCAATAAAACCTTCACTTACATTTAGGCCATGTGGACTATACATCGTGTTTCCCCCCAGAGCATCATTGTATCCTGCCGTCTGACTGATAACATGGCGCAGGGTATCCACCTGAAGGGACAGACAAGGTGGACAAGCTGGTCAGCCGAGTGTCTCGCAGACTTCCAACACTAACTGTAAACATGCTTAGTAAAGCAAAAGATATTAACTGAAGTGAAATTAACAAAAAGGGACTTCTGAGACAGCAAATGTACTAACCAGAAAAAAACAGGGCAAAAAGATTTTCAAAATAAAATTAAAAACAAAGGATAGTGATGTTACGAGCATGCTCAGGTATACTACTTCATCTAAAGCAGTTGTGGATTGATACCAAATAAAAGCATAAGTAAAAGTAATGGAACACATAGACTTTAAAAAAAATCTTAAATTAGCTTTGATTTTTCTTTACCTTTATTATGAATGAGCATATATTTTTTCTGGTGTGGTAGTGAGTGTGTGCAGTGTGTCGGCTGTGTAGCTGCGTTAAACTCACAAAATGGAAGACATCAACAACAAACAATAACAAGATGAGACAGGAAGATAGCGATACAGAAGTACAGAAAAAAAGGGGATAACATTGTACCAAAAAACCCAAATACCAACCCAAGAGCTCAAGTCAAAGCCAAATGCATTCAGACAATGTTTTGAATAGTAACCAGGAAACTGCTTTGCGGCATGATTGCAGTGGGGTGGGATCATATTTTGGCGGCCAAAGCATTCCATCCAAAGCGAAATAGTCAGTAAACACTTCAGTCAATGGGCTGTTATTGGAGGCCTCACTTGGTAATTTGAACTGCCCGTGGATGGGCAGCATGTTTTTCTTATTTATGTTTTTTGGATTTTTTTTTTTTTTTTGCTTTTTTCAGTTTGTTGTGCTTCTTAGACTGCACTGTGGATGGCTCAGTACACAGGCAAGACAAGGACAGCTCTCTGCACTAGTCGTCAGGAACTGTCCCTGATTGTTGCTCCTACCTGTGACTGTACATTGGCTCCGACTTGTGCCCCTTGGTAAGAATCCCCATTCAGACTCTGCATGCTCAAGAACATGTCCCCAGAGTTTGGGAGGTTAAAAGAACCTGAAGAACCTGGAAAGGGAAGATGTAAGTAGCTGAATACATGAGAGGGCTATAAAGGGAAAGCACAGGCACACACACAGACACGCACGCACACTGGCGCACACACATTTATCTGTAAAAAACACACCCAGCTCAAGCAGACAAACACACAGAAGAAAGACTCCCATAAAGCAGGCAACTACAGGGGTGACGGAAGAAAAGGCAAGGAACCAAAACAGAGGAGGAGAAGGATGATGTGCAGAAGAACTGAAGATCTTTTTTTACGAATGCAGTGAGCACAAATTAAATGAAAATCACATGACAACAAGGGGACCGGTTCTATATGTGGTTGGTCGCTTAAGCTCCCAATTGTTCCACATCACCTACTTCCAGTCTAAATTAGCAGGGAGGTATCACATGGTAAATGACAAGGACAATAAGAAGCTTATGAAAAGACCAGTACCAGTAAACATGTTGCTTAAAAGAGTGTTTTTGCTCTCTGCAGAATCCAGCTGAAACTCTTCATCTTTCATCTGGAATCCTGGGTGCAAGAAAAAGGGACCACTTCATAAGCTTACCACATCCCGACGAAGCTCAAGCTAGTCCAAACTCAGCATTACATTACTCATCAAACTTGACTAAATATGCCCTTTCAGGCTCTTTGCTTTTATCTCTATTTTTATTCAGCATCAACTGCACATAATACCATTTTGATACTACTACTGCAGGTAAAATGCTCCCAGCAATTATGTTTCACTTTTTTGCAAAATGCCTTTACCATTCAGTGGGAATACATACCATTACATTAGAAATGACAAGAAGTTGACAGAAAGTCAAGGGAAAACAAATCCCACGGCATTATTTTGAAAAAATTTTTCTTATTTTGCCAAAAATACATGTGTTCTCGGTTCACAAGTCAGGAACGCTCTCTTTATGCATGAGTTTGCTTGGCATCAACTGTCTTATAGACAGGAGACACTGTGATCCCCAAGCTGGGAGCAGAGCCTGTCACTCTAGCCTGTGTGAATGGTGCATGAGAGAGTGAGGCAGGCAGGCAGCAGGTTAAGGACTGAGGTAGAAGGTAGATCTTTTCGTTTGTTTTATTTGTCTATATGCAGGAATGCCTACCGGAGTTGGGTGTGGTAGGGGAGTTGGCCTGGCTGTTCTGCACTGCAGCGGCTGCAGCGTGTGCCGCATTTACAGCAGTCTTGGCGGCATACAGGTTGGCTTCTTCCTGAAACTTGCCGATATTTTTCTTGTACCGGATCCTTTTGTTGCCAAACCAGTTGGATACCTGCGTGGGAGAGCAGAAGGAGGAGGAGCAGAGGAGTCAGATGTCAAGCAGGCACAGCACCATGCACTGAGCAGTGCGATTGTTTCAAGATGTCATGTTTGGGTCCATCAAGTACCCAATTCCCAGCCCCTGTGCTAATGTCCGCCGGGTACACAAGCTAATTAAGCCGTAATCAGGAGCCACTTGTGTCTTCTCATGGATGGGAGCATGACATGCTCTCAGATCTGTCTCCTGACAAAACTAAAACACAAGGGGCTCCTATTGCACAGACACTGAAGTCGGTACATATTTCTCATATGAGGACTGGTTGTTAAGGATACAAATTTTGACATTTCCCTCAGTGCAACATATGAATGTTCATATTTTATCCTCCACAGAATTCTCACTGGTTCCAGACGAGTGGGTCCAGGTGATTGACATTTTATAGAAATACAGTTGCTTAACGTATTGTAATAATTCATCATATGACGAGTACGTCCAATTTAGCATAACCACTGGAAAACATTACACAGCTTTTTGGGATTACTGGGTCTGGGTTGCTTTACTTTGGAAGATCATAAAACACTAAGGCAATGAAACATTTGTGCACGCTCAGTGATTTAGAGCGCCGTAGACATGAGAAGCAGTACAGGGATTATTGGGGCAGGCCTAGAGCTCTTAAGGCTCGAGAAAGACTCGAGATCAAACATGCACTAGAAACTGGGTACGTTCAGATTTAGAGCAGTCGGATATGTTAATTTTGTTGGACCGAAACGATGCCATTCAACATCAGACACTGAAAAGTTGTATGGTGTGAACCTTATGTGTGAATGCTGGCTCTGCAATAACAGTGGAATAATAATGAGATGATGCTTGTTTTTAATGGTCCTATAAATTAGAGTGTCTTGTCGCTGTGCTGCAGCCCCCCTCTCAGGCCCTGCAGCCCACGGCTGGACCAGCCAAAGAGCAGCTGCCCCTAATGACGCTTTATTTAATTTCCACCCATGTGCTTAAATTTTAATATCCCCAGCAGCCCGCCGATGCTGTGGCGTAAAAACTGACTGGATTTGCAGGACATCAGATCATTTCTATCCTCCACGTCTCTGTGCTCTAAATCTTTAATATCTAGGCAATTAAAATTAATGACCATTCAGGCGAGGCCCACTGTTGGCAGGGTTTCCTTGACATCAATTGTTTGATGGGTTTACCTAGAGGTTAAACTAACAAGCAAGGCTTAATTGGAAGCAATGAAAGCCCTGGCCATCATCCTTTTTACTTAACCTGCTTAGAGTGGATTGTAGAGCCTAAGACGATGCAATATTGTTGCTCTTTTGGACAGCTCGCAATGTGCCCACAAACCCCTGAAAAATCATATAAAATGTTTTGTAAAGCTCATCAGTCTGTTTAATTTAACAAAATGTTCATAAAAACAGTGCATTAAACAGATCTGCATTTATTAAAATGTCAGTTGTGGCCAGTTGTGGTGTTTGCACGTTCAGACCTATTTTTATCATTAAATTTGACTTAATGGATACAGACTATACACTAGTTTACTTTCATCGCATATTACTTTCATCAGAAAGGAGGCAAATCTTGCAATAAAATATGACTGATTACTTCATAAAATTAATAGATTTTTTTTTTTGAGTGTGTTATGACTGTAGTGCACACATTTATTGTGTTACAAGCCTCAGCAGTCTGGACAGACTCAGCCGCGGTGGCGTCACATCTTGTAGATGTTATACCACCCTTTTTTCTGCACACACATTTCTCTCCTGCCCGATGAACTCTGGCTTCAGTGATTCTCGGGTTCAGCTAAAATATTGAATAGATGCACAGCACAGCATCGTAGCAGACCATGCATTCAATTGACTCCTATGTTTGGTAAGAATTACCTGACACCACCCGCACTCAAAGGCAGCGATTGTGTCATGACAATGCAGACTTCCTGTGCAAAGCTATAATACAACTGGCTTCATTGTTGCACACTGTAGTTAAGAGTTTGGACTATTTCATTGTGTCTCAGACTGCTTTCTGATCAATATATGACCAATGCATGAGCCAAAAGTGAGCTTGCAATGCCCTACTGTAAGATCAAATACAAAAAATAAAGCATTCGCTGCTTTGAAATTATTATTATTTTTAAATAGCTGAAATATTGGAAAGGGTGTCATACATTTTGCATTATAACAGAACATATTAACCCTGTGGTGGAATCAGGTTTAACAGTTAACCAGTGTTATATTGACACATATTACATCAAAGGTGGCCTCTGAAGCATCCACACACCTCAACACAAACTACATCCATCATATCCCATGCCCTTAGCCCTTTCTGCAATGCACATGCAAATTAAATAATAATAATAATAATAATAATAATAATAATAATAATAATAATAATAATAATAATAATAATAATAATAATAATAAAATGAATAAAAAAGGAAATAAGACCTGGTATCGCACTAGGTAATATTACCACCTTAAATACATCATTGTGCATCAGTTCTGTGCTCAAGCAGTAATTGGACATGAAACAGACATCTGCAATTTTGTTAATTCAAGGGTATTTTAAGGGCATTAAAAGTAATAATAGAAAGGAAATGTGGCGTTTGGACTGCTGGAATCTGAGTGTGCGCTTGACTTGAAGATGACTTCATTTTCAATGATCCCTGTTAAAATGATGCAGGGTGTTTCATCAGCAAAGATGTATTGAGCAAAGCTGCAAAGCGATATTGGCATACCATTCACAACTGATGGTGTTTAGTTAATGAACTACTTGTGCAATCAAGAAAGCACCAAAAAAAAGGGGGGTGGGGGGGAGGTGGGGGTATTAGTCCAGCCTGCAGCGTGACCACAGTAAGCCATATATGAATCTGAAAGGCTGGGCCACAGTGAGGGATAACATACTTATAGTGAACCCAGCATTATGTTAAGCCTCTCACTCTGTTACCCTCCTAAAATGAGCCAAAGCACTAAGAATAAGTCAATAATGATGTCTGCCATGGCCTCCGCTTATCGAGGAGTACACCACTAATGGGGCCCGGGATGAGTTCAGGTGAATTTTTAAAAGCCCTCTAATTTCTGCAAAGACTTATTTGTTCTCATGGGAACTGGTTCAGCGGACTGCTTTAGGAGACACTCAGACAACAATGCCCATTTCTTTAACTGCTGTAAATCACACAGTGATCATGAGGTGGGAGGGATATAAATAAACTCTAAGTGCAATTTTTTTTGTTCAAGATTTAAAAAGATCACACAATTATTCAATCTTCTACAAGAAAACAAAACAACAATAAAAGAAAAGAAAAAGAAAACAAATAAATCATGTCATAAACCATAGCCAGAAAGTAAAAATTACATGTGACACATTTGTACACACATAGTATGGTGATAATATGGGTGTAGTGTAAAGATGTCAAACATTAAAAATAGGCTGCAATCTCTTGTTAAAAGTGGGATGTAAATGCTGATATAGCTTAGCCACGCTTTTTTTTAAATGTAAATTTAAACTTTAAATTTGATATTATAGCATTAGCATGGATCCAATAGTGTAAGAGAGGGAGGGTCTGTGCACTGGACAACTGTGAGGCCATTACATACATGAACAAAGGAGGTACAAAAAAATGAAAACAGTGGATCAGGAGAAGTTATGACATACCTGTGATACTGTGATGGTGCTTCCCACCCCCTGAAGGCAAAAAAGAATGGGCTTTTACAGTATCTGACTCTTCATGACTACACTCAATATACCCCTCATCACCCCCTCCCCACACAGACAAAACACTGCAGATTATTGTATAGATTCATGTTTCTCTGATATTGTGTCTCAAGAGGACAACCATAGAACAATGGAGAATAAAAAAATCTAGATAGTAGTCACAATCATAGCAAAGGGGGGAGGAAAAAAAAGAGAAGACAGGGTAATAATACTTTGGATGTGGGGGTTAGGTGTGAGAGATATTGCCTTCAGGTTTACCCAATGAGGAGGCTATGATAGATATCAAATTGGAAAGTTGACTTTTTAAGTGTGAAATATAACAGAATTAGCAGACTCCTGCAAGGTCACTTGAAGAGCAAACATATGAGTAAATACCCAGGATCATCCAGTGTTTTTGAAGCACCGGAGTGACCGCTTTTCTTAAAGTAATGGATGATGCCTTTTTTTTTCTTTCCATATGACCTGAGCGACTGACCAGGCAAGAGAGAGAGAGCGCACATGGTGGATGGGAATGAGGGGGAATAATGGCAGGGGACCCAGCGCTGGGGCGACTAAGGAAGGACAGCATAGTGCTTTGATTGAGGCTAAGATGATACAGGCCTCCCTTCCCTGTGGCCCTGCTCTGACTGACTGGGACCAGCCTTGACTGAAGGATCATTAGGAAGTCACAATGTCAAGGTTAGCAAAGGACATTGCGCCTTGGTGGTGCGACCTACGGTAACTATCCCTCAAGGCTTTTAGCCTTTCCCAACCTGATTACCCACCAGCTACTGTTAGACGAGCACTACCCACCTGGGAAACTGTGATGCTGCACTTCTTGGCCAGCTCCTCTTTTGCCTCCTCGCTCGGATACGGGTTGCTGAGGTGCGAGTAGAAATATTCGTTCAAAATTTCTGTTGCCTGCTTGCTGAAGTTTCTCCTTTTCCGCCTGAGTGGGGAGCAAAACGAGAGAAACACCGAGCAAGCCTATTAGTGAGACCAGCATTAACTCATCCACTTGGATTGCACAAATTGCACAATCAATCTCACACATAAATGGTGAAAATAATGAGGAATGGGCTCTAAGGGCCCTCAGGAGCAGGATATCGTGTCCTGCTCCAAGAGCCTCATCAACACACAAAAGACTACAACCAATAAACTGACAAGCACACAGAAAGACACACATACACATACCGTTGCAAAATACATACAATGTTTAATTTGGTGTGTTGGTCTCCAATCTCTAGTCCAAGCGTGTAATGTGTAGAGTTTAGTGCAGCGGATGGGTGGGCTTCATGATGGAGCGCAAAGCCCAGTCGGAGTGCATCTCGGTACATTATAGAAATCATGGCATGCACAGTTGAGCATTGTTCCTGAAGTGCCACAGCCCCAGGGATCTCAGTAGAAACAAGCAAACTCTAACTAGATCTGGGTCCCCTTCCCTCCCAGGGCACTACTTATCATGTTGTTGAGCATTTGCTTATTTTGCCTTGTTTACTGTGCTTCACACAGGCAGTGGGCAGCAAATGTGCTTCCACTTGGCTTGTTTGGCCCAAACTTGTGCTTCTCTCCGCAGAGCTTCTACAATGCACCATACTGTTAGTGATTAGAGTAATCCACAACACCTGCTGATGACCTCCCCTCCATCCATTACACATGACTCGGCCCCCATTTCATTTGGGTCCTAACTGCTCTCAGGTGTGAGGGCATGATTGTCTTGGAAATGGATAACGCATGGAACATGGGCATAATTAAAATCATGCATCTCTGCAGTGCTCACACTGTGTGCTGTGCCAGAAAAGTGAAAAGAAACTTCAGACCTGCGCACCGTCTAAAAATGACCTCGCCCACTGGATTTACTTATGTGGGTCACGCAGAAGCAATAAAAAAGTCGAAACTTTATACCTACACACACACACGCGCGCGCGCATTCGCACTAAGCACACACGATCAACTGACCTGGCATCAAGGAATCTGGAGCGCAGGATCATGACAGCCTCACAGGTGCTCTGCTTCAGTTGCATCTGGATGGAACTGAACTTACGGTGGATGATTCCCACCATGCGCTCAATCTCTTTGGGAGAAATGGGCCGCGTACGAGACTGTTCCCTCAGCAGGTTCATCACGTGGGTAGTGAATTCGTTACATGCCTGCCAAGCGAAAGAGTGACAAAAACAACCAACGTGAGGCGGGGTTTTTGTTGTTTGTTTGTTTTAGAACTTTAAAAAGCTCTTGACTGATGTTTTAAAGTTATATCCATTTTTCATGTATTAAATGAGTTAATATGCACGCTGTTCTTGATAAAAGCCTCCACGGAGTGCGGTGTTTGCATATAACTCTGACATAATAGGTGAAGTCATCTCAGAATAAATGCAGATCTGCAATTTGGCCTGGCCTTAATGCACTGAAGTTAAGCAGCTTTTCGTTAACACGGTAGTTCATACATGATTAATTAGAATAACTCATTTACGTAGTGCACACTTTAGCTCATTACTCTGAGTAAAATTTGTTAAGTATTTACATTTAGATAATTAAAACCTGGAAACACCCTTAAGAAAGATGCATTTACTCCAGGCGAAGTGTTGTGTGCCCCCGCATACCCACCTCCTCTCTCGGAGAGAGCACAAAGTAAATTACTCTAATTTACCTCACTGGCTTGCTGAGGCATCACAGTTTCACCTTCTATTTTCACCCATAATGCCCGTGTTTAATGGCAGGCTCAAAGTGCTGGGTGAAAGAGCTGATCATACTTTCATTTAACACAGATGACTGGGGCACTCCTTTGGATCTCTATAATCAACTACAACACAGTGAATAATACGGCAATTTCGCTTTTTCCCGAGCTGCTTTTTTCCCCACATCCTCCTCTAATCGTACATATTCGCCACAGTTTGCAGTTGTGAAAGTACAACTCAGTGGCTTTTAAACATTTAAACACAAAGTGAAAATTTGAAAGCTGGTTGCCACATGGAATAATGCATAAAGAACATTTTGGAGGGTGTGTGCTATTTCCAATAAAAACTCATTCGGGAGGCATTTCTTGGGAGGATCTTAACCTTGGGGTTGTAAAGCTCCCTCCTTACCTGTTCGTATTTCTCCAGCTCTGTGTGGTAAATCTGTCTGATCTGGGTGAGTTTGGCTCTGTAGTCGGAATGTTCGATTGAGTTGTCGGCTGCCCCGCCCGAGGCAGCGGCGGCGGCGGCTGCGGCGGCAGATCCGCCACCTTTCTCTGGTCCCGCTACTCCCTCTGCCAACAGCATATTGTCTAAACGCATGAGCTGAGGGTCTGGGGGGTCCTCCTCCTGAGCGCCACGGATGCTGAGACCTGCAGAGACACAGAAACAGGGACAGGTTTCAGCAAATGCATTCAAGAGATGAATTAAGATGGGGAAATTAACATTATTAATAAGAGAATAAGTCAAAACTGCTGAAATCAGAAGCGTTGACTCTATATCGTTTGATACTGTGATGTTTCCCCGTCAGGTAGGAACTGAGCGCCTCCTGTGTATATGCTGTGTTCCTGTCGCCCATGTGTACGCCTGTTCTCTTTTATTTACACACTGCGCTGCACACTGTGTGTACGGGAAGGCTGACATGACAGCAACATCCATAAACTGACAAATGCTCAATGGTGAAGTGGCACTTCTACTCTGTGAAAGGATGCTAAACAGAAAACTATACCTCTAGTAAGTGTCTGTCTTTCACACAGTGAATGCTGGGAAATCCACAAAAGTAACTGCTGTTTTACTCGCGTCTATTTCCTTGTGAGTTTTGAATCTTCAATTCATTTAATTTAAGACGAATCTAGGCCATTATAAGACTGAGCTGTGAAATAATAATAATAATAAGGAAAAAATTGTGCAGTGAATTGCATGCAAAGCGCAAAGCCTGATTTCTGTGTTTGTTTTCAGATGGTGCTGTTTATTTCCTCTGGTCTTCTGTCTCGCCAGCCTGTCAGCAGGTCGTAATCACACAGCAGATAGCGCGGGCTACGTGCACACCTGGATGCGCTGGCAGTGAAACCACAATGTCAGGCTTTTCAGAAAACAAACACAAAAAAAAGCTCTCGCAGGTCAAAATTACACCAAAAACACGCTCGAGCAATCAGGTCTAGTAAGTGGATAAAAATGTGGCTCAATGGGCAGTAAATACTGAGTGGCTACTCAAACGTTATGATTACCAGAGTTGTTTCAATTCAATAATCCCTCCCGCAATTCAGGGATTTTCAAGCGCTCATTACAGCTTCATTAAGATATGGCTAGCCTTTGGATTCTAAATAAGAAGATTAGCGGCTCTATTGTGTCAGCCAGTAGGCATGCAATCAGAGAAGCCCTTTTTACCGTGCTTTGACCGACTGACCCTGCGAGCCGTTCACAAGAGTAAATACTAGAGAGAAAACACTCCTTTTCTTCTTAATATCTTTCTTATAAACACAATCGTAGGTTAAAAAAAGCCCACAGTGTAACCTCTTTTCTGATGTTTTCATCCCCGTTGGTGGTTTGTTCAACTGCAATGCCACTGAAAAACAAATTTTCCTCTATTTATAGGTCGGCTGGCTTTGAGTCTTTTAGGTGTAATGGTGTGAAAGGAGTGGATGAATGTGGCTATTTGTGCTGGAGACATTGAGATGCTGGACAAGGCTCCATCAGGCTTTGCAGAGCCAAGCCATCCATGTGGACAATATGCCGCTGCTCCACTAACCCTCATCCACATCACGCTGCATCTGCACAACTCCACCCAAAGCCATCATTCTGGACAGATTCGACTGTTTCCATTCCAGTTTGTGCTGCGTGAAACAAAACGGCACATGATTCAAATGTGACTGACCAGATGCCCGGCTCGGGATCTCAACATGCTCTAATAGCTGGTGGTTTGTCTGCCACGACGGTTCATATTTTCCCTAATTCAGTGTTTACACCCACTCTCTGAATCAACGCAAACTCAGCAGGCTGCACTTTTCTTTGTGCTGCGGGTGGTGGTAAGTAGGTAGCCACGTTTTTCATGTCAGGTATATTAAATATAACTCTGGGACGCGGCGTACATTTCCACACCAAACCTAGTTGTCACTTTCACTCCACTCACTCCATATCCAGGGGAAATGCAGCTGAGGGAATTTACAGGGCTTTTCAGCTAAATGGGCATAAATCACTGGTTTCATTCAAACTAAATAATCACAGGCCATAAAGAGCTACTTGTCTCTTACCATATATTACCACAAAGTTCCTGTGTGCAATACTGTGGCCATTCACAGCAAAGGAAAACAGAGCGAGGCATTAGAAAGTGACACGTAATCCTGTTAGTCCGCTGACATGTGGAGTGGCCGTGACATTTTTATCATACGTGTCCATTTCTATTTAGGAAATCAGCAGGATAAAAATGATTACTGCGCTGCTCCAAGAAGGAGACGGCCCTGCAGGAGTCCACCAGGGTGTATTTGTGCCACGCCAGCTCTGGCTGGTCATTCATAACACATGTTATGGGAGGGATAGTGAGTTCATCTCAACCACATAAATACTGAAAATTAAAGAAAGAATAAGAGCGAAACGCATATCTCTGCCTCGCTGTCTCTTTTCCACGCACCTTTGTTGGAGGAGCTAAGCTCGGCGTCATCACACAACTTCCACAATATAAGCTCAAGCGAGATAATATCTTTAATTTGCTGTGTGGTTGACAAATCTGTATGGTAACTCGCAATTCCACAGTAACATTTTGCAATGCTGCTTTTCCTGCTCAAATCTTTATCCTGTTTTTGTCTGATGATATGGGTATTAAAACAAGTTTGGGCACCCGAGTTTAGCTTTAATCCACCTCCACAGTCAAAGTGGGATTAATCTCGGTGCGAGGGGAAAGTGCGGGAGTCATGTCACCTTGGTAAAGCCTCTAAGCAAAAGAAAAAGGAAAAAAGAAAAGAAGAAAAGGAATTTAAGAAAGAAAAATCCATATCTTCCAGTTATTACACATGGGCTTGATGATGATGCTCGCTCACTTAATTACCAGGGCGCATTTCATGATATAAAAGGGAAAAAAAAATGAGAAATTGTAATAATAATGTCACATGTCCTTAATCGGCCCCATTTGTCATTCAACAATACAGGTGGGGTAGCCGGGTAGAAAAAAAAAAAGCACTTGCATATATGATTGTTCCTCATTTCTCTTCTGTGGCTGAGACAAAAGGAGACGCTGTGATTAATCCTTCCCTATCAGTTAGGGGTGGCTCTTCTTTTCACTTTTTACAGGTTTCACTGTCATTATCTGATTCGTGGATGTAACAAATTTGACAGATAAAGGCAATGCAGGCCTTTTCTCTCATACACTCTCCCCTGTTCACTGTTTATAATCATTTCCGGTTCGGGGCCGTTGTCTCGTACATCATTCCCTGCTTGAAGCCCTGACAGCGATCTGAGCACTGCCTGGGGCTGCTCTCCTTTCCTCCCACCTCTTTTTCCCCCTTGTGCCCTCTTTTATTCTGTGGGCTTAGCTGACCTTTGCCCCGCTGCTTGTTTACTCTCATCACTGAAGTGTGAGCAGGAGAGCCATAAAGGAAGAGCCCCGCTGGGTTAATGTGGCCTGCTGAAGAGTGCAGGGGTGGCTCTGGGCTTCTCCACCTCATTCTGCCTCGCTCAGTGCACTGTCAGACACGAGATGATACACTGGAAGAGCGGCGCTTCTTGCAGATGAAGCCAGAGATTTTTATTTTTATTTTTTTGCGACACTTTTCTCTCAATACCTAAAGGACTTTTCAAGATTAAAAGTTCTGTGAAGCAGTAAAGTAACCTATGTTTAGATGATACGCGCTGTGACTCGGTTACTTCCACCACTGTTTCCAAAACATCCTGTTCATTACAAGTAACCCTGACCTCCTGCAGTCCTCTCCTACCCACTGCCTCTAGTGAACAGCTCCGGCCACATATCGACAGTCTGTTCATCTAATTGCATCGATCCGCAAAGGTCTCCCAAAGCCAACTAATCGAAACAGAATTTATTTTCTGTCAATATTTGCAAAGGTCATCTCTCTTAAAGCCGTGGAGTTGATGGTGTGAGGAGAGAATCGTCTGGAAGGAAGAGCGGGACCGTGGCTTCTAGCCTGTTACTGAAGCTCGTCCAAGGTGAGCTTTAACTTAAGCTTGGCACTCGGGATCCGGGGCTTCTAATCCACCGTGTTATTAAAACCCGCTGCCAAAGCAAAACACTAGAGACTACAGAGGGCTTAGAGTATCCATTTCACAAAGAGGCCAGTGTCACTACAGCCGCGTTCCACGTCTCCTTTGACTTCATATCATCTCCTTTGTCGTGGCGCCTGGATCGGTAACCTTCAGCTCGAGAGGCGGGGAGCTGGATCAAATTACCATTGAAAATCTTTTGTTCTGTCAAATGAAACATAAGAATCCTCTTTCATCGACGTTCTTAAAGGCTTTTTTTTTTTTAAAGATTGGCCTACATCCACATGGCACAAAGAATCTGAGAGAATGCCTGTGGGCTCTCTCTCTCTAACATGTACAGTAATTAACATGCCATTAACACATTAATACACATTAACTATTCCCAATGTTAATGGCAGGGTAATTATCATACCTGATACCACTCTGTGGGGAAGCCAAAGCACATTTGCCACTTTGTGTTTCACTTTCTTTGTTGAGTGAGCTGAAAAGAATAATTTGGGAAGATGGCTCGGGCTGCTTTCCTCCACATGAACAATATCTGTGTCAGTGCAAATGGATATATTGTCTGTCTCCAGCTCAAACGCTAAGAAGGGCGTCCGTGTGAATAATGCAGCTGTTCTGATTTTACTATAAAAACACCGGAAAGGAAGAAAGCGCCCATTGTGAGGCGCTAAGGACTGTTTTTTGTTTTTTTTAGAGGTGAGGCTGAAACACTGGAAGGGACAAAGAGTGTGGTGATTAAATGCCGAGCAGTAGAAGACAGGGAATGGGCCCTAAACTGGGGAATCCCTGTCTGGAATGATGATGTATTTCCTCCCAGTGCAGTGAGTGATAAGCTAATCAGCTGCGCTGACAGTGAAGTGTTACAGCCCCCCAGTGCTGGGTCAAGACTTCTCCCATCATACACCACCAGCACACACTAAACAGACAACGCATGGAGATGGTGGCGCTGGGGAGTGACAAAAAGTGGCTCTGGTCAGAAAAGAAGATCTCTGTCAGTTCAGGTAGCCTTTGTCCTTTGGTGATGATGAGGCACTCCTCCCCCCCCAAAAAAAGCTGTGACAGCATTGGGGTGGGGGGTGGAGGGGGGCATGCCACTCTCGACCCACAACTCCAAGACATGCGAGGAGCGGGGGTGGGCAAAGGGGGTGGGAAAAGACAACCCAAACAGACATCTTGAAGACATTTTGCCAGGCACACCAAAATTAATCACTGTCCCACGGTGGCACTGACATTTGTGGGAAGTGACACACAACATGACAGACTAGAGGGAGAGGATGAAAGGAGAGCGAGGGAGGGTGGGAGGGCTGAGTAAACAAGAGCCACTGTCACTCGCTGTGATCATGTGTGTGCGCGCACCCCTGTGTGTGTGTGTATGTGCATTTGTGTGTTTATATGTGGATAT
Organism: Mchenga conophoros; assembly: GCF_057382185.1. Lineage (NCBI taxonomy): Eukaryota > Metazoa > Chordata > Actinopteri > Cichliformes > Cichlidae > Mchenga > Mchenga conophoros. The sequence goes on from NC_140537.1 coordinate 13,377,522, forward strand.
GTGAGTGCCCACTTTGTTTCCTGCCCTCTAAGACTCAAATGTGGGCAAACAGCCAAGTGGTTCAGTGATGGCTGACCAGGCCTGGTGGTGGCGGACACACGCGGCGGTCGGGGGAGACTGGCCAAATGAGCGGACAGGACCTCCGCTACAGATCAGCACACTGACTGACCCTACAGGACACGTACAGCATGGGGCTCCAACATAGGGCTGACGTGGTTCACATGGTCCGCTAGTCACAGAATGAGCAACAAACACAGAGACATCCGTGTGGTACTCAGGCAGCCGTACCAAAACCTAGGACAAACATAGCATACGCTCAATAAACAAAATGGGAACAAATGACAGGAAAATCTTCCACAGCAGCTTCAGTGTGCCTTGGTTTTGGTTTTATAAATCTTTGGGATTCTGCTGGAGGATTGAGCACCATTCACCCAGCTGATCTTCATTTATTTGTTATTTGAAACAAATAAAGTGGTCAAAAAACACTGTCATCTTGGGAGAAACCACTCCCATCAAGACAGGAATGTTTCACCCTAAAGATCCGCAGTGACACTTCCCTCTACAGGGGACAAGTGGACACAAACCACATGAGAAACCCCTCCACCCCCACATATTCGAACTGCCTCACTAGGCTCTCAGTAGGTGACATGCATTCAGACCTTCACCCTCTGTTGGTGTTGGTAAGGGATGAATCATCCGACAATGTCCCCCTTTTTTTCCTGCATCTCTAAACCAGTGATAGTTTTTAAACTTCTGAACCTTCAAATTTGCATCTATCTTTGTAGGGATCAGTTTAAGGACTGCAATACTGCTGTAATATCCCTCTCTATGTAACTGTCAACAGTCTACTGTTGCCGAGACTGATCACATGCTGCATTGGCATTCTCAAGTCAGCTAGGGAAGAGTTGCTCTTTTGTTTTTCCCTGAATGTTGCTCTAGTGCACAAGCATCACGGGCCAATAGCAGTTTCTGACCATCTTTCCCACAGATCTCAATGCAGATGTCACTTAAGTCACTGTTCTTACTGAAGCACTAGCGGAGCAGTCTTTGTGACCGAAGCCCCTACCATCTGTGTCCCAACAATGAAACCACTCTTTCACCAGTGAAGAGAAATATGGGTGAGGGGGACTGAGAGTTTTACTGTCCAAGAATCAGACCCACTGCTTCACAAGATGTCTTTGCATGATCGAATGCCAGCTGCTTAACTCCTGCGTACCTGTAGTCACTGTAATTTTCCACTCATTTCTTTATGCCTTCCCTTTAATTTGTCCCCCACCCTTATTAGTCAAATAATATCTGTAAGCCTCATCTAGACTAGCACATGGAGCGTAGATCACTTTGAGACCGTTATTGCATCTCATGTTTCAATATTTCATTTTATTGCCCCCTATATTGTGTTAGCATGTTTTGCTTATTTCTTTTCTTCAGTTTCATTTTATATTTCATGTATTGATGGTCTTTAGCTGCTAGCCTCAATTTGCTGGAAAGGTAGGCTGATTTGTTATTCAGACCCCAAGCAAATAATGCAAATGTGGCACTGAAAGCCACTTATGAAATACCCAACGGCAACTAATCACTCCTCCTCTCGTTCCAGCCTTTCTACAGCCTCCTAATTAGAAGATGGAGATTGCATGAAACCAGGTCACACAGCAGGTCTTGTACACACCGATAAGCAGGCAAATACGCAGGCAAAACTTTGCCCAGACACTAAGCCAAGCATGCATTATTTTAAAGGCTAGAGGTGAAAAATAATGCTATTCAGGTTATTAATCCCATATATTTCACTGTATGCTTCCAAAGAAAGGATTTGGGCTGGAAGCATTTTGTCTGTGTGTGTTTATGTGTTCTGTATTTGTGTGTATCTGTGCATGTGCATACGTCCATGTCTGCATGTGTGCGTGCAAAGGCTAGATGCTCACATAAACAAAGAAAAGGCATTGGTAGCATACAGCCAACCATGATCCACTGCCAGAGAGATTATTCTTTGCAGTGCCATTTCTGCAAGAGAGTTGACAGTCCATCATTTAGATTTTGCAGTGTATCCACGAAAAGGCTGCATTGCCTGAAGCAGAAGGAGCTGCTCTTTCCTTCAGTGTCTTTTATAGAAGAGAATTCAGCTCCAAATTGTAAAGCCAGAATGTTTTGCTAGCCGTGCTAGCGTGTAAGGACTCTGCTACGAGGCAAGCGGGGTTATGACATCGGAATAAAACTGCACTTGACGTGCTGATTCTCGGTGGGGACTGATAAAGCTCACAAAAACAAATCCACCTCCAGTATCTGAGGCTGAATGCACCCAGGACGACAGCGCTTTTTCTGGAAGCATCCTGAGTATGAGCCATGTTGCAGGTTACTGCTAGGTCTGCAGAGTGCAGTGCAAGGAGTGGCTGGGCAGATCAGGTCCAGGCCAAACAACAGCTTGTGACAGAAGCAGGCCAAAGAGGATGTTGAGACACGCAGAGATTTAACAGGCAGCCGGCCTGCCATCCACTCTTTTTCAGCTCCCCTTATACTCAGCCCATCACTTCGGATCCATCGCAAGCGACTCTCAAAGAACACAGCAAGAATATAGTTTTGCATTGCTATGAGAAAGGGACAAAATAATAGTTGCACGTTTGTGGAAAATGAGGAAAATATCATTTTTCTCATTTTATTTTGATTGTATTACACACCTGCCGAGGATACTCCACTTTTTTTAATGACACCCTGAAAGCAAGATAGCAAAAAAAAGAGGTTATTTGGTGCTAATTATTCCCAGCATGTACTTTACACAACATTTAATGAGTTAGACTGGAGGTGTGGCCATTGGCTGTGACTTGCTCGCCCAGTTACCGAAGATGAACCATGCAATCTCCCTCACGTCACCCCTGTCATGTGTACCACGTCCCCCTCCGCATCCAATTCCCTGCTAAGGCTTCAGTGGAGCAGAGACGAGGCGCCACTGAAGCAACACAACAGCTCCCGTAGCGTCTCCACACACCGGCTAGGGAGGGGTTGAAGGGGGGTAGAGCTGGGAGCTCACTCCCATAATTACAATAATTAACAGTTGCAGATTTAATTGGAAGGGAAGGCATTAACAGGAGGAACATTGTGGTGGCGCATGCAGAGGGAACCTTTGCTGCGAGAAGCTTTTGTCTTCTTTGTACCTAATGGTGCCTTGGCTGTGGTTGGCGAGTGCTGACACAACACAACACAACCGAGCTGAGGGTTCAGACGGTAGAGCTTGTCAGGACTCAGACTGGAGGCAGATAATTAGGTGCCAGGTTAATGAGAGCACAGGCTCTTGATGGCATTTGGTTACTGTATGTGGGCAATTAATGACTTTGTTTTTGTGTTTTTATTGCCCACTTGAGTGGAAAACATAATACATTATTCACCTCAGGCCCGGCGTGTGGTGTTTGATGGAGTAGCAGTGACTCTGGACTAAAGAATCAGTTTCATTCACCGTGGCGAATTCAAAACAATACATAGTATACGGAGTTGTGAAATGCAATCTCGGCTCACTCACGGCTACTGCGCCGTCTGACCTTTTCAGAGTGCATTACCTCATGTCGTCAGCAATGATGTTAAAAACTCCAAATATGTCAAGCAAACGATGAAGTCACTGGTCAGGCGGAGGACAACGTAGCCCACAAAACACACCAGAACAAAGAAAGCAAACCCGAGCGTTGGCTTAATTCTCCGTGTCGCGTTTCATAATGTATTTACGAAATTCCACACCCTGTGGAAAAGCCCCGCTTTCATTCCAGAGGATTTATTGGCAATGAATCCACTGAGAGGTCTTTAGACATCCTCTTCTTTAGCCCAACCGCTCGACGCCTCCTATTTTGGAGTTAGTTGTTCTCTAGCCTGTGGTGGCCAATTAGAGTGCTATAAGATAAATGGGCACCCGCAACTTTGATGTCCATCTTTTTAATAAGCTTTGGTTAAGATGACATCTGTGTGAAAGAGTTCAATATCTTCACAGTGGGAGAGAAAAGAGGTTTATTCTAAAATGAAATATCATGTAAATACTGCTGGAGGTTTAGGCTGGGTGGGGTGGGGTGTTGGGGGATCACAGTGTCTGCTGTGACTCTGGTGTTGGCATTCATTATCTTCCACTGCAGTCGCGCAGATTAGTCAGCGAAAGATGATTTTTAGAGCCTTGTGAAATCTAGGCTTTTATATACACCGAATACTGAATCAGCTTTAGCAGGATTCAAATAAGGAGAACGTATCACATCTGAAAAACAGTGTCTATTTTATATATGTATATATACAGAAAAGTCAAAAAGAACATAGTAGAGCAGTAATAGGATAAAAGGTGCAGTGTAACAATATCTAAAATGGTGGGGTAATAAAATGGTGCATGAGTCTGTATGAATGTAGGAGAGAAGGAGAGGTGGAAAAAGCATATATCTAACCTAGCCTGCGGACTTGCTCCTTTATATGTGCGTGTAACTCAGTCAGGAATAATGTAAATGTCTGGAGAGTCTTAAGACTGAGCAGGCCCGTATAAAAGCACCCTGTTTCGGGCTAGTAAAACAAGTCAATAAATACAGCGGAGAAGTCAGTGCTGTCTGCTGCACTCTCGTGAATGAAAACAGAGGTGAACTGCTTATTTTCAGTCTGGCACCAGAGGTTGACAGCGGCATTATGGGCGCTCATACATTCTGACTATCACTCGTCACAAGCTATATCTGTCAACATTACACTCAAGTGCATTTTAGATGTAAAACAAGCCTTCGCCTTGCTGGTGGGGTGGGGGGCAGTATTTATGACTCGGCGTGGTCAGCTGCTAAATGAACTAAACAGCGGTGGCTGACCGCGGTTGCGACGTCCTCGAACTACTTTTCCGTCTCGCCCACTTGGCCTGTTTGTCTTGTTTGCAGATTCTCACGGGCAGAACAAACACAGAAGCGCTACATGCGAAGCCTCTGCAGACTGGCACTTACTGTGGGAGAAAGCGCATCTAAATGGGAAGCCAATGGCACAGACTCGCACAAGATGGAAACACCATTAGGTAGGCAAACACTTTACCGAGATAACTGCTACCTGATTACAAGAGGGAAGCGTAGTCATGGTTCTCCTTTTTTTTTCATACTGTATCAACACTTTGGGAAAGCAAATATTTCAGTGACTACCCTCGCCGCGCTTTAATCCATATGGCGCATTCCGCGTGTCACCACGGATGTTACACTCCCCGGATGGGTTTTCAGAATAGGAAGAACTGCTCTCTATAAGCAGTGCTCACCTGCTCCGTGCTACACAATGAATATACAGAGGTCACACACCATATCACACCAGGGCCAGCATCAATCCTTTATTAAATTACCCAGCTATCTTATTTTCTGTCACCACGCTGATATGAGGGTTATCTTTTTCATTTATGTAGCGGATTTTCAGGGGATTATGCATTAAAGATTAGGGGTGTGTATACCTCAGCACAACAAAATGCAATACCTCAGACAGCGCATGGCTGATGTGTGTTAAGGAAAAGGAGGTGCTATAAAACAAATCTTCAGCAACCAGAACCGGACAGGGTTTATTCTCCTCAGACAATACAAGCTGTGACTATACAGAATGCTTCAACCCTAAAATACTGTGGTAAGCAATACAAATCCCTTGGACAAAATGAAATGTATTAAACATGTGGATTTCATAAATCTCCCCTTCCTCGGTCTGGGTCAGAGGTATATTCACTGTAGAGCTCTGCAGGCATTTTTTTTTTCTTTCCCCAGCATTGTTACACCGAGTCGCAAGTGCTCCGAGTGGTTTCAAAATGAATGTCAGCAAAAGCTGCATGTGTACGGCAAACAGCAGATCTTCACACTAAAATGGTTCAAATCACTTACCCCTGCTACTTTATAAGAGTACAACACTGGTGAAGGGATTTAGAGGTGTGCTAGAGGAACGCTGCAGCTGAAATAGTGAAGCGGGATCTACATTGTAAATGTGAAATCGTCTAAGATGAACAGTTCCGGATACTTCTCTAAGCTCACACTCTACAGTACAGACAGTTTGAAAAAAAAAATGCCATTCAGATCCGAGCACAACACTGTTAAACACCCAACTGGGATCCCTTTAACCTTGAGTAACATACCAAAGGTAGAAGCAGCCTGGGGCTATGGGGGTGACTGGCTAGCACAACTCCCAGTGCCATGCTGGTCCACAGTGGGGGCCCGACATGGCCAGATTGCCAGAGCGGCCAGGAGAGGTGGTACTACAGAGTTAGTGGGGACTGATCATTCATCTGCCACAACATTCATTTAAGTTGCTTCATTATCTGTTTGTTTTGTTTTCCAAACGATTCTGTGCTGGTAACCTCGCTGAGGAGAAATAGCACCAATGTTCACCTTGTGACTGATAAAGCATCTGTTGGCGGTTCGTTTGTGAGACGTTCCTGCTAATTATTTAGCTAGCTTGATGGATAATATGTGATCATTAAAGACCAGTGCTAAGAAAAGGGAGTAATTAGCACTGCTTTGTGGTTCTTGCTAGGACTTGAAGTAGCACAGATACACAATTAAATATTTGCACTTTTTGGACATACCAACAGGCTATACAATTTGGATGTCAAACTAAAAGCGTATTAATGATCTATGGATGTTATATATAGTCGTGCTTCGTGCGTCTGTGTGTGCGAGGGTTGGGGGTGTCGGGAGGGTGCAGGAGATGAATAAAGATGGAAGATAAATTAGTGTGTGTGAAAGAGGATTTTCTTTCCCTCAAGCTCACGTTACAGCTGAAGCAAAAACAAATAATGAAGCCTACAACCTACGAGTCACTTCAGTCCCATTGTACGATTCAATCATTTTTGTGACAGCTGACGATTACTTCATCATCACATAGAGACAGATTAAAAAGTTGTCAAATTAAATATTAAAGAGGGACTGCAGGCAGTGGTGAATTTTTAAAGGAATAACACAGATTGGAGATGAAACGAGGCACCTATATGCATATTTCATGCCATAGGGAACAAATGCATATTTTTTTCCTCTAGGCCACCTACTTTGTAATAAAGAATAGTGAGCGTATAGATGTGGCAATGCAAGTACAGCAGAAATGATATGAAAGAGAAATTGGTTCTACATAATGATGTCAAAAGGAATACGGCTCTGCATGGTCATGCAGAATAAAGATAAGATTCTCTTTCTCCGTCAGTGAATATTTTGCTAATGGTTTCTTCATTTCCTTAAAGAATAAAGAAGTCAGCTTTGTATGAACCTTGAATGAGGTTTCTATTGAATGAAGTTAACATTTATCTTTCAATGGCAGAAGAGATCTGTTGAAAATACCCATGTGTGGAGCAGAATGCTGAATATAAAAGCTTTGTCATCTGTTGAAATAAAGATAAAGTGACAAGTGACAGTAAATGCTATCACATTTTCAGCAGAAGGGAGGTTTGAAGAGGAGAACAAAGCCACGAAATGCAATGCAGAGAGGGTTAAATCCCTGCAAAGAACAGAGAAGAGGCTGCATTTCACTAAGTCAGCATCGATTGGAGTAAACAATGACTGATCAATACGCATATAAAGGGCTCCTCCTAACAAAGACTTACATGCAGATTTCATATATTATATCTCACAGAGAGCGTTTTCTCAAGCCTGTTGAATTAGCAGCGTCGCACCTTTTTTTTTCTCCTCTGAGCAGTTTTCTATTCGGTGCTGCTACATAGACGCACTCTTGTGTCCATACACACTTACTCATGCAATAAGCATCACTGTCACAGAGGCTTCCTTTCCAAATGGTTCAGCCTCCACCATCTGCAGGCGTTCCCAGACACACCGCTTTGAGTCTGCCATAATGATGCATGACTAAGTACAGTTAAAGTGTTGCAGTCTGTTGGCAAAAAGCAGTCAAGCACTTTGCTATAGTGTCACTCCGGATAAACCATACAGCTGAAGGTTGACGATGGATAAAAGGCGGTGACAGGCCTAGTGATGTGACTCTGTGTGCATGTGTGTGTGTGTGTGTGGATTCATACGTGTATGAGAGGTTAGAAACCATGGCACAGCAGATTTGTAAGTGTACTTAACTAGGATGTGAAATAGGGTTGGACACAGTGAAATAAAATGCTGCGCTGGAGTCTGTTGAAACTGGGACACGGTTTAAAAGTTATTCCTTCTGCCAATAAACACGCGGCCTCCCTCTAGAATTAAGGGGTTCACAAGAAACGCAGACTCATGGGTTTGGAAATATGTTTCGTTACACACATTTCTGAAAGACTGTTGTTGGCATAACATTGTCAAATTGCAATTCCGGGATGTTATTTTAACTGCTGACCTTGATCCACTTGGAACGTCTTTAAAAAATTGTTTTGCATTGGAATTATTTTGTGTAGAAATGATCATTACTTGCGGTCCATGTTTTTGCCAGGCTTATTTGGTCCTGTGCAGCCTAGTGGTTCACTGAATTTAGCAATAAGGGCAGCAATAAGCCTTCCTCTCAGCTCCAGTCCAGTCATTCTCCCCTTTTTTACTGTCTCCTACAGTACGCTTCAGAGTAGATATTCAGCGTACAGTGAATACAGAGAAGACAAAGAACTCTCCATTATACTGTACTCTGTTTGCCAAAGTCTTTAGTGTCAAAATGCTCCGCAGACTTTGTTGCTGCTTTGTCGAGTTCACCGCTGCAGCCGCTTTCATGTAAATGATCCTGAATGTTATTTTCTAAAGAATGCATTTTAAAGAGAAATTCTCATTTCTGCCTCTGCGTCTTGTCACGAACCCTTTTCTCTTCTATCTCCTCCCCCCTCTCTCTCTCCCCCCCTACTCGTCTCCCTCCTGCCGCAGCCGTAGACTGCATAATTGATGCAAATACTGTCACTTGTGTCAGGAGTGGAGGCTCTTCTAGTTTACTTCTGTGCTACACTTTATCGGAGAACATTAAGTGGAGAAAGCGGTCTCATGCCAGGGGTGGAAAATCAGCTTGTCAGTGGTCTCATTCACAAAGCCATTTCTTCGGGATTGTTTCATCAAGGTGATTGAGAACAAAAAGAACGGCAGCAAATTCCAGCTTATGTTTCGGAGCCCTGCCACATACATTATTTATATTTGTTGCCCACCCCGGTCTCCCTAGCCATCTGAATACATCATTGCCTAATTCTCAAATATTTCTTCAGATTTGCTCTTATTTGTGCAATATCCTTTCCACATCAGCCACGCCAAACCATTAGGCTTGTAAAGCATGCCTTTTGTGTGTGACACTGACATGAAATTATAGATAGCTACTTTAAAGGAGTGCTAGGGCATGATGAGAAAGCTGTAATGGCTGTTGAGTGACTGGGGTGCAGTCACAGACAGAAACAGGATTTCATTTGCAACAACGATACAGGAGGAATTATGTAAAATGGTAACATTCCATGCCATTTAATGAGCCATATTCACTAATGTCGAAGTCTATGGTCTAGCAGTAATAAAACGCACCGCCTGCCAGAGCTCTGCCGCTACACTGTTTCTGTCTATTTCCAGCTACGTATGAAACAATGGTGCATAGCAGAACAGCCAGACATTTGCAGTTCTTTACCCCGCGTGCTGAATGCTTTGCCTTCAGAGTGAGGCGCTTGTCTGCTACCCTTTCCCCTCCTCCTCATCCTTCTCCTCCCTTTCACCCCCCCCCCCTCCTTCCATGCTCTCCCTGTCCTCGTTTTTCTGGCCCTACTCTGTGCCACAGATTAAGTGACTTGATCCTGCAAACATCTGAAGAATTCAGCTCCACAAAGAGGTCAGACAAAGGCCAGGGGATAGCCTTACAGGTCCTCCTCTATTAGCAGATCCACAGAGGTGTCATCAAGAGGAGCAACAAAGTCGACTCAAAATGAGCAGACGGCCAGCTGATGTTTATCGCGGCGCTTGTTATTAAAACTTTCACAGGCCGCGTTTGCTTGGACGCATGCCGTCGGAAATTAACGGGATAAATCGATTAGCCTCGGACTGCGCGGATGTTGTGTGATGAGCTGCGTCAGAAAAGAATATATTTTCGGACTTGTAAATGGAATCTTTGCTCTTTGTCGTATCTTTACAGTTTTTATTTTTATTTCTTCACAAAACAATTTTTTTCTTTTTTGGCACAAACAAGTTCTCACTTGTGCACTGAAATACTCACACCGAGTGAGCCGCAAGTGCTGACTGTCTCTTTGTTTACATGCCACTTGATATAGATAAACAAAAAAATACCCCCATATTTTCCCAGCAATAGCGTTCACAAAGAATATCTGGGGCTCTTAGAAAAACATTTCAACTGTAATAAGCTTTCTCCATGAGAGTCTGAAACATTTCAGAGCGCCTCTTTGAAGCACTCACTGTGTTGACTGTTCATACAGACAGTGCTTGGAAAGTCTGAGCGCCATATCGCTGTAACCTCTCACTGCTTCTGCATTAATAATTAATAGCCAATGTGAGTAAACACCACTGTAGATACAAGAATGTCCTTAACAACGCAATCTCTGCTCTGCTCCCACTTAAAGCTGTATGCTCAACAAATTTAGTCGAGCTTGCAGATGCATGCTAATGCATGTATGTAGCGCCAATTCCAGCGGTGCCTTCTGTGTATATATTCGTGTGCAACTGAGCGCTGTTTGGCATATTTACCTAAACTGATTTGCTCAGTTGTGCAAAACCTTCACACTGGAGACGGATTCAAGCAGGTGGCTTTATCTTTCATGCCACAGACTCCCATGTGCGGTGAGACCTGCTCAGGAGGAGATTTGGAGGTGCTGCTCCTGCGCAGTTACCCTTTTGCTTACAGGCAACACGCTGTGAGTTTACAGCTAACACGGCCTCATTTATATTACTTATAGTGAGCAATGTATGTGCAGGGCCTGTAGAACATGCTGACCTTGTCACTGTTAGCGGCATCTCTCCGTGCTAGTGAGGAGCCTGTTCAGGTATTGTTATCCAACCACTCTGTGGCTTCCTGCTCGTGTTAAAGGAGAAGTTAATGGGAGTAGTACAGTTGCTTATTGAATGGCTGAACAACATAACATGCCCACTGAGCTCTGATTAAAAGATTTTATTACACATACAGCACAAGCTCATATCACAGCACTGCATAATATCTGGTTTTGAAAACCCCAGCTTGCTTCTGAATATAAGAGAAATGAGATGCTTTATAATATATAATATAATGCATACACTAATCATATTACAATGGCTGTGTAAGCATCACCAGTGAGCCTTATTTAGCTTTTGGTGACGGAATATGAGCAGCTATTCAAAATTCAGGAGTTAGGAGAGCGTCTTTTATCTAACTATATATCCTCATTATTTCTAATAGCACTTCTGAAGGCTAAAGAGTAGAGCAGAGCATGTTCTCTTTATTCTTCAGTCACTGACAGACATTGCCAAGCACTATGGGTTAATGTAATATCACAGTTGGATGCCTCCTCAACTCACTTACATTCCCTGTTAGCTTAAAAGTCTGTCCATGAAAAAAAGAGGGGGGGATGCAATGCATGAAAGGATGTGACAATTGTGGGAGCTCGTAATGGCAGAGGGCCCACAAATTACACCATAAAAACAATCTTTCAAGGACCCCTTAAGAAAATAAGTTTAGTGGGATAAAAGCATATTATTATTTTTTTATTCTAAATAAAGAAATACATCATTATAATGTTTTCGCATAAAATCAAAGGGAAACAAGAGATCAAAAAAATTCACATGTGTGATAGCTACAGTCCCGCTTTGTTGTGGGGAATTGCCGGTCTAAGAATAGAAAAACTGACTGTAAAAAGTCCATGGTTCATCTACTGAGACTGGCATATCAATTAGGATTCTGAATAAGAGTGTAATTGAAAGCAACAGGAGCAGAAAGAAGCGGAAATTCATCAAGGCAAGCATGGAAAAGCACAAATGAGTTCCGAGCGAGACACAGAGAGCCTTGTCCCTATTCTCCTGCTCTGTCTTTGCCCAGAACAGATCCACCTAATCTCTCCCGCCATTACCAAACAATGAAATTAGCAACCAAACAACTCCGCCCGCTGTAGTTTCCTTTAATAATTCCAAGCGGCCTAATTGTTTTACTAGAGGTACAAATAAATATTTCTCAGAGAGTCTCCCTTTCCAGCCACAGTAGATTCATAAACTTTGCGTTAACGGCGCACTGGGCGCTCAAGTCTGCAGCCTAAGGGGCCCCAATAAGTGGTAAATCTAGTTTTATAAAAGCAAGCGAAAAAAAGGAGCTCACTGTGAAGCATTAACCAATTACTGTTAGCTCATCAGTCACAACCTGTTGCAGTGGTTCATCGCCTTCACGCAATTTTGAGCAAACTAAGAAATAAAAGTGCTGCTGGGGTCAAAGGTCACCTTGCTGGGAGTTTTATAGGTAGGTTTTATTGGGTGCGCCGGAGCTCTGAGCTTGTGATTGCTTTGCGGGGTCTGGTTTGCCGGACGGTTGCGTCTGGGTGTTCCTACAGCCCTCATCTCTGCTGGTAAGCGTGCACGCTGGTGCAGGACTGCCACACAATCATTGTACCATGGCTCCACTGTCACTAAATGGCACGTTCTCTGAGCCCCAGTCCTCCCTTTCCTAGGCACGGGCTTCTCCAGCTGCAGCCTAATTTCCTGTGACTTGCCTAATTACTGTAATTAAGGATTAATTGCCATTAATTATTCACACATAAGCTCATCGCAAATCATGGGGTAAATGTCTTGTGAAAGCTGCCATACAAGCCATGTATAAACACACTAGGATGCTACAGGCTGCTGAATCGATCACTCAGCCCTCTAGCAAATACTCCACGCCACACTTAGAAAAACGGCGATAACTCTCCCAAAAATCAACAGCCTATTCAGGTGATGGAGGGATCAATTCACATGCTTTATTCATCTCCGCTAAATTCTGTTGCTTCCAAACAGCGCTTCCAGGATTTCCAAGGCATCAAACAGAGGGAGCTGTCTGCGAAATATTCCGTAAACACTAACTTTTGATTTTAAAAAAAGGGGAAAAAAGCGTCTCGACAGAGAAGAAAATGTACATGAAATAGATAAGTTGAGGCTAATTCTGCTCTAATCTGCTTCTGTCATCTTCCGCTTGATGTCAGCAGCATAAGAATCAGTCCATTAAATCTGCTATCTCAGCAAAGAGGTGAGGAACGCGAAGCTCTAGCAGAAATTGTCAATGATTGAGGTCATTCACTGACAACCCTAAGGAAATTTATTCATGTGCTACTTTACTTTTCATTGTCTCTCTAAATTTTATGCTCAGTTGTTTGGGGGGGGGGTTCCAGGAACACGGTGTGATGGTTTTGCGACTGCGATGTTGCGGGACCTTCTGGTTCTGGGTGGAGGGGGAAAGTTGGACAAAATTCGGACAATTCCCAAGCAGCTTTTTTTTGGAAAATACTTTTTTTTTTTTTTTTTTTTTACATTAAGCATCATAAAACCTTAATAGCCTATAATGTAAATCTGCTGAGCAGGAAATGTCTTCCAGGGACCTGCATGCAAACAGTATTTAAAGTGAGACATTTTTACAAGGCTTTAAATCAGCAGCGGAGCCATGTGTTGATAGAGAGAAAGAGAGAGAGAAGAAAAAAAAGGAGAAGTAAACTGTGTGGTGCGTCACACCGGTCCCACCACATATCAGCTCCTCTGTGCTTTTTTTTTTTCCTTTTGGATAAACACTGGCCACTGAGTGGGAGGTGGATGGAATGAGAAGGGACTAATTGCTGGACCAAAGGCAGATGTGGCAGATTAATGCAGGAAACAGCTTCATTTTGGGCGCATAAGTTTGTGTGTTTGATTTAAACATTTATGTTAATGGGCCTTCTGGCAGCTCTTTAATGCTCTACACTCTCTTGCAAACAGCCACTTTGCAAATCCATCATTGGACCATCTTGAAAAAAAAAAAGAAGAAAAAATCAAGCTGCACAAGGAGAGGGGAAAAGATAACACTGATCCAGATCAAGACAAGGGGATAACAAGGCTTGGGATGTACAGAGGCAGCTTGAGCCAATGCCGGCAAAATTTCTCCAGATCAGCATTATCGCAGCCAGAGTTTAATTTATAGAACTGAGCCAGTCCTGTTTTATGCGTTTGTTAGATTAATGTGCCGAGCCATAGTTTTTTACTGCTATAGCCTTTGATCAAGTTCAATTTACTGGGCTTAACCTGCGGTTCAAGCGTAGTCTAAGATCCATTTCGAGTCATTATGTGAAGCCTCTACTTTCTTCATCCGCCACTGGGCTTCAAGTCCCCGTAATTAAACACAAGTTCAGAATATCAAATCTGTCCCCCAGTGTTGATGCTTCTTCCATGACCCTTTGCCGTAGCGTATTCGTTTCCTTTTATTTCGAGCCAACTTTTATACCTTTGTCGCCTGCCCCTCAAATTAGCATGTGTTAATTGTTACTTTATGAGGAGTGCAGTGCTGTGATAAATACCACTTTTCACTGAGACACAAGAGACAAGTGCGCACTTGCAGCTCGGTGTTAATATGGAGATATGTTGTACAATCAACGTGTCACCGCTCTGTGCGACTGCACGTGAGTTACAAGATCCCACAACCTGCGCTTTCTGCGGACCCTGCTGCCCCCACACATTTCACACTCCTACCCCCCGTCCCCCGCGTGACACCTCCCAGCATACGCATGCATCATCGCGTCATTGATGCCTAATTGATGCTTCCCTATTTATTGTCACCTACCCTCTCTGTCAGCTGACTTGGCTCTCCGTGTCGCTTTGCATTTATGGACTCCCAGTTCGCTTGATCTCAGTAATTAGAGTTTATGTGCTAATTGGTGTAAATACAAAGATGGGAGTTGCAGGCGAACACTTCACACCGCGGCTATAAATTGTGGCTCTGATAAGTGTGGGTTGTAGTGCTGAAGGGATAGCAGGAGTGTCTCTAGGAAACTGATATTTCAATCACCAACCCCCGTCTTTTTTTTTACACAATCAAAGTGCTGCAAAGCGTGAATAATATTTAGATAGCTTAAGACATCGTCACATCTTCAGCCTTTGAAAGTCTCATTCACCTTTTGATGTCAGGTGTCACACTTCTACTGTCCGGACCAGGCTGTCAACTTAATTGCGACGACACGACAGTGTTTTATAGATATGGAGAGATGGTTAACCATTTCTAACAGAGCCGCAGCTTCTCCATTCTAGTGAGAGTAATGTTCAGTCAAAGGCAGTATAACATATATAGTACCCACACTTTTTGGTTTCTGGTGCCTTCAGGAGAAAGAGGGCGATGGTTTGGCTTTTTACACTACTGTACGGTTACAGCAAACTCCACTTTCAGAATATTCATTTTTAAACTGACTGTGGTGTTGCTGAGGGGGAAGGCTGAAAAATAACAACTGGTTTGCAGGTCCACGGCAGAAAACATGTTAGTTTCACTGGAGAGGTGCTGCAGTTTCTTTACACTTTTTTTTCCCTCTTTGCCTGTCCTCATGTCTCTTTCTGAGAAAATAGCACAATACAGTGACTTATTTTGCACTAAGAGTCCAATGAATGTCGGCCTTTTTTTGTTGTTTTTCTTTCACATAAATAATTTGACAGTCACACGATGATGAGGTAAGCCCAGAAAGGTTAAAAAACCATAACTGACATTGTACAATTTTTAGATGGTGTTGTGAAAAAACTTACACATTTTGATGTTATAAAATCTAACAGGGTATTAAAGATGAAGAGAAAAAAAATAGCTTTGGGGGCTATAAATTAGACTTTTTATCGTCATACAATAAGTTTTAAGTGTAAACAGAAGATGAAGTTAATCCTCATTAATCATCCTAAAAGTATAATAACCCTGACATCAGTGCAACAGAGGGCTTTACTTCAGAGGGCCGTAAACAGAGATAGGAGTGGATCACTGTTGTAGCTGCTATGGAAAGAACTATCAGTGAGATGCGATTTTAATCTGTAAAACTCAAACCAACCTGTTTTTAATATGTGCCGATGAGATCATTTATAACGTCTGCTCAAAGCTACAACATATATTTCCTTTCTCGAGCCAGGCGCTTCCAAAAATGCTCAAATCTGAAATTATATGACAGTTGTGCAGATATCAAATAGCAAACTTTCACGCTTGTTAAAATCGTGGTTTAACCACATGCTTTTCACATGCAAACACGCAGATGCATGTTCCTTTATCCCCGTTTCATTTTCAACTCGGTTCCTTTTAAACTCTGTGTTGTCAGCAGATGTCCTTCTAACGGAGACAAAGAAAATGAGAGGGGGCTGGATATCATCAGCATAGAAATGAGCCTCCTCCATGGCCCTTCTAAGGCACAGCCACAGTGCCGCTCCAGCCACTACACTACCTTTTCAACTTGCAAATGACAGTGTCACCAAATGCTATCCTTCCATCAATCAAGTCAGGGGGGTCATGAATATACAAAAGGCAAAGCGGAGACTGGCTGCCTCCCGCAGCTCTACTTGGCCCAATTATACAGGCTCAGCTTTCTCCTGTGAGCTTCCACTTTTTGTTTCAGTCTAAAGGGTACAGTCCAAGGCAGCCCCGGGCTTAATCAAGGTAGGTCACGCATACTGGACCTCTCAAGTGGACTGCAAATGCAAGTTAAATGTGGACACCAATCATCTTTCTTTTACATCATTACTGCTAGGGGGCAAAGACAGCAGGGGTCAGCTGCGCACCCCTTTTTCTGTGCACACTCCCATGAACTGAAGTCATCCTCTTTACCCAAACACAAGACCCTACCACTAAGCCGTTGCAGCTCCCTCCTCTGCTTCTCTCTGCCGCAGCCTGCTTGCCCCTTTCTTTACCCCAGCTGTCAGATCATAGTAGTGAATTAGCATTCTAACAGATTCGCCTCAACCCAGGGATGAATTAGCACACAGGAGTAACTAATGACCTCCCTGCTGAAAGTGGACCTTATAGTCGATGGCACAGCTGATCAATACCACAGCTTCAGCTCAGTTTACCTGCTCTTCTCTCTTTTTAGTGCTTTTGCAGCCATGGAAAAAGCTTTCAAAGACACTTTAATTCAAAACATTACTTGGGGAATTGCAAAAGCTATTTGCATTCATGTCTGTCTGAAGAAGAAAATGGCACAAAATTCATCGATGCAGCTGAATGGCGACTGCTCTGCGCAAAGTCCGCTGGTCAATAACGTCTCATTGTTACGTATTCATTATGATACCAAATGTAAACAAGATAAATCCACGCAGTAGTGTAAGTAATGGTAATGTGACCAGATAGCATCAATCACTGAATGCAGCGTTTGTGTTCTTGCTCTGTGTTGACAAAGTGTTGCGAGAGCTGACCAATCAATCATCTCATTAAAAGCCATGATTCTAATAGTTTTTGATGAGTGTAACACTGACGCAAAGGTTAGACCATTTTGTTTCAGTGAAAGGCGTCTGACTGAACGAACGCGTTATAAATTTGTCAAGAGTGACACTGATGAAGCAGGAGTGGACTTTCTTACCAAAACACTTAACGATGATTTCGTTCTGAAGAAAGTATCTCTCCGCGTAATCACACGTTTTCTACCTAAGCGAGACGAGCCACTGACATGCCGTGCACAAACATGAAAGGATGTAGGCTGTCAATGTTGTTAATCGGAGCTCCAAGCCCTTTGAAAAACACATTCGAAAATAAAGAGTGTCAAAAAGAAATCCGAAAACAAGGAGCCCGAAATGAGCTTTGATCAGCTGTTTTGATGTGCCGGTGAAAGAGAAGCGGTCGGCCTACGATGACAAGTCTCAGAGGACTACGAGAAAGCAAAGGGTTAATGTGGCTGGTAAAATAAATTACTCTAAATATGTAAGTGGACGTTGGAAGGGGCCCCTGCAAGAGCAGAATGGGTTTGGGTAAACCAACAGTCTGTCTGCAATAATTTATAGACAGCTATGATAAATACTATTTGTCCATGACAGTCACATGAAATAATAAACCATGGCTGGCTATAAACATTACTAAATCCTGACACTATTGATTTATAATGTCTAACAGTGACATCAAACCAAACAACTGACAGAAACAATGCCAGGGCTTTAGGAGCAGTTTGTCAACTATTAATTCTGTCAAAGGGGGTTTTGCTCTAAGCCGAGGGAGCTTGTCTTGCAGTTGTCAATCCCTTTGCTGGAAATGACTGCAGCACGTCTGCGGGTAAGGGCCCTAGGCGCTGCTCCGTTAGCCCTAATTACCCCCATCCCTGCCTTGGCAACGACAAGACCAGCCTCTATTTAAAATGCATGTTAATTATGCAAATTATTAATTGGGCTGGTGCTTGAGGATTTGTGTTTATGCCCGGATTAGAGTTAATAACTGTATCAAGCTACGTTTTAAGCCTGACCTATGACAAGTTATGCTGAGGTGCTGAAAGGGATATTTTCCAATACATTACCCTCTCTTCTCTTCCAAGTCCGTTCCCCATTACGGGAGGTTGAATAAACGGCACACAAATTCTCTTACCTCGCAGCAACACCCAGTTTGGATCTACACAGTGTGCTATCGTTGACACTGCTGCACCATAGGGCGCTTATACAAGATCTTTTCAGGGTACAGCAATCTGTATTTGCTGGTAACCACTATGATGCACATGTAAGCATGTTTTTAAAAAAAAAGAAAAATCACACGAGCATAGTCACATAAAGATTAGAGGGTCTTATTTCATGGTGATCCAGGAGTAGCTGTCAGGCTAATTGCACACACCTGTGATGGGGGACCACACATGCTCTGCCACCACCTGCCATGGGCAACAGTCAACGAAAGCCTTAACTCTCCTCACCCAGTTCTCAAGTTCAAGCAAAGATCATGAGGCAAACCTAAAATGTCTCGTAGTTTGTTCCAGTCGTACGTGGAGGTTTCATTATTTTGACTTTCGAATAAATAATTCTGGTTATCTCATTTTATGTATGTCACCACTGAATGGCATACATCAGGGTGGCATATAAGAAACAGGAACATTTTAGGAAAATCTCTAGCACTTTAAAGTTAAACAGTAAACAGACTACATGGGGTGTCAGCATGTCAGCAGTCTTTCTACTTTCTGCCATGACTGAAATGGTTAAGGGCGCATTAAGCTGTTTTGCTCAATGGCCCTTGACCAATATAAAGAAGTACTGAGATAGCATGTTCTGATTTATGCCCTGTGAATACATTATCAATGCATCCAAGCACATGCATAAAGAACAACACACAGGGTGCAGGAAAAAAAATCAGTAGATAGATAGATAGATAGATAGATAGATAGATAGATAGATAGATAGATAGATAGATAGATAGATAGATAGATAGATAGATAGATAGATAGATAGATAGATAGATAGATAGATAGATAGATAGATAGATAGATAGATAGATAGATAGATAGATAGATAGATAGATAGATAGATAAAAACTACTACAGCACAATCTGCACAACAACAAAAGACTAAATAAGCCCAATAAAAGAGAAAAACCTGTAAAATTGCAAATAGACTTTCCATTTATTTTCTAGGGAACCTTTTGTTTGTTGGATCTAAATTATAGCTTGATTAAAGTCTAACAGAGGGCTACAGTAAATCCTGTGTGAATGTTTGCTGCAGTTCCTCTAAAATGGGAAATATTGATCAGTATGATTTCCCTGGGTACTAGAGAGCTGTAGAGGAAGAGTGAGAGACATTATTTAAGGGACATGGAGCCTAAGTTGGGGGGTTGAAGAAAAAAAAGTGACATTATTGTATATGCCTTGAAACATGACTTAGCCTGAGTGGCCTTTGATGGTAAGGCAAAAAGGTAGTTCATCATCGTCTGCATGGGAACCAGGGGGGTGGTTGTCTTGTGTTGATTTTACATTATTAATTTGAAGCGCACAAGGTCATCTGGGCCCGTATAGTCATGAGAACCGGTTGTTATCTTAACACAGCTGTCGAGCTGCATCTGCATTGACTGATTATGCCATTGATTGGTAACAGTGTGAGAAGGAAGCCTTTAGGATGTTGCTGTAAAATCAGGGTATTTTCAGTACCACGACAGCTTCCTCGCTACCAAAAGCCTCGACTCCAAACAGGCCTTGTTATTTGTATGTACTGAATTTTCCAGCACAGTAGCTCCAGGAGTATTGTAAAAACCATGCCTCAGACACCTTCAATCTGCTGTAAGCAAATCAAATGTAAATGTCAAATTATTGTAAACATATGCTAATGCAGAAAAAAAATCCATGGGGGGGAAGGTGGTAGTGGGGGAGGGGGGCTAAATAGAAAATAAACATTACAAAAACTGTGAAATCTTAAACAAAAGGGGGTTGAATCCTGAGCAGCTGGCAGGGAATGAACTCTTCTGGAGAGGGAATGCCAGTTTCAGAGCGCCCCGAGCATCGATTTGGAGCCAAGGCAGTAAACAGCTTTTATCAGCAATAATGATGGCATAATCCCAGCTAAAGAGGAAAGTAGCATATGGTGCAAAGCTTACAACTGCAATCCCAACAAAGTAGGGGGGATTTTCATCACTTTGTCCACTTGAAAGACACTCTGCCAATTCTTTTTTTTTTCAAGGATGATAATCCAAACAGTAAAACTAAAAGGGATTTGTTTCCTCTCATCTGTTGACTGTAAACCAGTGTTATTTATACATCTCCACCATGCAAAGTTATACTGAAAAGGCTATAAGCACACCTATGTGCTTTAAATTACAGCCACACATCAAATTATGGATATGGATAAAAATCTCTAAAATGAATTGCAAACAACGCATTAGCTTCGACCTACACAAAAGTCAGACAATCTTTGCTCCAGCGTCCTTATTTCAGCTGTCATCTTTATCGTATCCTCCATCATTAAAACGATCAAGTTCTCCTTTTGATCAGACAACCAGGGCCAGAAGACAGCTCTTTCCCAGGAACAGTGTAACGCTGCCAAGTAGCACTCTAGACTGGCTTCAACCTCTGTCATTGATTTTCCTCCAAGCTGTGACCATTCATTGTTTGTGACATTCTCCTGTCGGCTCTTTAACACCCGTCAACCAAATCAATTTCATATTTTTGTCAATGCCTTGCAACTGGATGAGCCAGATGGGAAGGGATGTCACATGATTTAAGATGTCGATTCCTGGCAACAGTTTTATCTGCAGTTTTTGCAAGACATGGAAAGCTGGCACAATGTTTTTTTTTTAAAGATGCATAAGAACAGGAGAACATAAAAAAAGCTAGCATGCATCGCTGATCACTAATTAGTAATTAATTGATTACTTGATGAGTGTGGCCTTACTGTAGCTTCTAACATTCATTCATTCATTCATTTTATTTTGATTTTATAGTTCAGCCTATTTGCAGATTTTGGATGTAAAACAAAAACAGACTTTTGCAGCACAGCGTTATCTTCTGAAAACTCCAGCTCCAAAGAAATATAATCAACAGAATGTAAGTTAACATAAGTTAATATAAAGTTCATGTAATCTGATGTTAAGTTAAGCGGTAGGAGTCATCAAAGGGAAACCAAACAACAAACCAATTTGCTCAACTCACAACAAGTCACTAAATCTATTCTTTGTCTCTTTGTAAGCCTAGCAGACCATATGGCATTGCCCTCCATTATAGTCTCAATATCACGCACTAACAATGACAACAATAATAGAAGGGGTGACCTTGACTTCCCGTCTGGACTCTAAGAATAATATTTGATAGCAATATTAAGTGTAACAATAATGAGATGAATATTCCCCATTTAGTGCAGACAGCTTTAGGACAAATTCTGAAGGGAGAGCTGCCTGCTGCAGCTACATGCTGGTCACTCTTAGTTGTCAAGGCTGATTTATTGCCTCCTAGCTGTTCAATTTCACATTTTGTCCTCGTCATATCCCCGACTCATGATCATTCTGCACTGACCCTTGTAGGGCAGGCAGGGAATATTGATAAAACAATTATCTGCTTGCCGTTCATTTGATTTTCCATTTCAATTACGGATTGGAGGAGGCAAAAAGAAAAGATTGCAGCATCGATTTTTTTCCCCTACCTTACAACAGGAAGGAGGCGAGCTTTGATGGGATGCTTTAGTGACATGGAACACGGGAAAGAGAAGTGCCTACCAGCTTTGGGAGTTCTACTTCTCTTTGGATGATGTCATGGCTTCAAGCACTACAGACTGAATTTGGCATATTCGACACAGCCAATTAATAGTTGTTTCAAAGCTAAAATAACGCCCAGATTCTGTATTTTTAAATTTTTTTAAACATATTTTGGAACTATGCGTCCAGTTGACTAAAGATTATCTGACCAATTATTGGTGTTGATGATTCGGTGCGATGAGCGCAATAGGCTTTTTCTCCATGGGGGAGCAACATGTTCATGCTGCTGCTGACCTGCGGTAAACACTGTATGTGCCTTGCACTCTGGAGGCCAAAGGACCCCAAAGGTCATAGCAGTTTGTCAGCGATACCATTCCACTCTCTTCCCCTTTCTGATGGTCTGCCACTGTCTATTTGTCAATCTAAAATGACAACACAGTTGCATCATCCTTGTTTTTCCTGCAGCACTGACACAATGCTCCACCACCTCTGCATTGTGCAATATTGCACTGTGACGGAGAGCATACTGTGGGAATGATTTGGGGCATATTCAGAGACAGTGACAGATAAAAATCAAACCAAATATACAAAATACAGTAAATGATTCATTCATGCATGTTAAAAGAAGAGTTTCATTAAGAATAGGCTTGGCAAATGAATTCATTACGACATAAAATAAATAGATTCTTCTGTAAATGACTTGGAACATTGGTAATGGGTAAAGATCTAATGGGAATCCTGGTAAAATAGCCTTCGGGGAGCCTGGGAAAATCTGCCTCAGTGAAGTGGCCGGCTCTTGGCCAAAACCCTGTGTAGATGGGGAAAGGGGAGGGGGGAGGGAAGGGGATACACAGACTTCACAGAGATGACAGAGAGCGAGGGGGAGAAAAAGACAGACAGAGAAGGATAAGAGTGCGAGCGAGAACGCACTCTCAAGGAATCTCCAGCCGTGGATGGTTTTAAGTTCCACTGTTGAGCATAATCGTGTAAAAATGCTGAAGACTTGAAAGGGCTGATGATAATGCTATTGCTGTCCAGTGATCCAGCACGGTCACCGGCAGCAGCAGCAAGCCACAGCGCTGTACTACTTCCTATATCGCAGTCCGCTTCGGCGCACACTGCAGCTCCCAGGAGATTTCACATGGCTGACCTTAAATAAGTTTGGCTTTGATCAAAGTTTAGCTTTAGCATGATCAGTCTGCTTACTGCAGATCAGGGGATCAGGGAGATGAGACCCGGGGTAGGAAGCCCTGGCAAAGACTCCTTCCCAAAGCTCCAATGCACCCTTCCAACACCGGATTATGTTGAGCAATTAAGGTAATGAACTGGCTAACGTAACAGCACATAATGATCCTTTTTATCCTTGTTCTCTAAGGTGCCTCTTGTATTTTATCTGACACATCTTTCTCTGTATTGCACAAAAAAAAAAAAAATCAATTTTGTACCCTGATGGTTGATGCTCCCAATGCAGGAATTGATATCACAAGTAATATAAGGCAAAAGAAAACCTCCACTGGGCATGCCTGTGGGTAATACAGGCAGTGTTCAGAAGCAGAGTGCTAACAGAGGGCCTCTTGTTCGCAGTTTGGGCAGAAAGTAGAGGCCAAAAGGAGAAAGAGTGCAAAAGTACCTGTGCAGACATGTGCACTTGCCTGCACTGGTGTACATTGGAGTGAACGGTCAGGCCTAATGTCTCTCTGTGTGGCAGTGAAAGCCTGCATTCCAGTTCCCCCAATCAACCTCCCACCCCATCAGTGCACGACTTGTCTGCCTGCTCCCTTTTCATTTGAACACATTTTCTAGCCAAAAATTTCACTTCAATCTCACCTCATCTCTCCATACTACATTAACCCCTGGCAATTGCCTTCCAAATGACCCCATTAAGCTGTAATTGCCTCAGCAGGCCTGCTCCCTCGCTTGTAATTCTGTGCAGCGAACCCACCAGACGTTCCCCCGGCATTGTTTCATGTTCTGGCTCCCATCAGCCAGTTCAGATACTGACCCCCACCCCCACCTTACCCACCCACCAACCGCTACTCCCCACCTCTTCTCTGTCGTGGCCAGTGCGCTGTTGGTGCTCACTGCTAGCAATGCCACTCTCAGGCTCTCCTCATCTCCGCAGTGGGCTCACAGAAGGGGTAGCATGCCCTCACTACTTCCTCCTTAACAGCCAAACTCGTCGTCACTTACACAAGTACATTTACTAGAAGAACCGCCAAATAAAATAAGCTCCACCTGGCTTTTTATCATGTCTTTCCCTCCATTTTATGACAATATTTGTTGTAACTTGGGAAAAGTATCAGGATGAAAGCAACGTGTTTGGCTTTGCCGTTCACAATCTCCCTTCACGTGCCCATCACACAATTAATATGGCATAACAGTTACATGTTAAAGCATCATTTCTCTCTTCAGTAGTCATTACGGTGCTGTTGGGTGCAGCGAGTACAGCCAGCGATGACACCCGCCGCGGCAACTCCCAGCACAACTTCACCTTTTCGGTTCCCACAAGGGAGCTGATGTCAGGACTGCTCAACTTTTTGACGAAGGCCTCCGCGGATAACTAACGTGCAAATGCGGATGGGTGGAGAAAGTGATCCTGACAGTGATGTATTGCAACTAGTTGCAGGTGTCAAAAAAGAAGATGCTCTGCCAGCCACTGGCGTGCGTGCAATATATACAGCGTGTGCATGCATGAACACATCTGGGGCCCCTGTGCGTGTTTCCTCAACATGTGTCCCTCTGCGCGTCACATACGCGTTTATATTTGTGTGCGCACTCACAGACGTTCGATGTGCACGCACGTGACTGTTGATGGCTCTGAGCCTCTATGGGTGATCTCGCGTGAGGAGACTCGGACTAATAATCTATTCAGTGTTTAATAAAGGGCATTTCTTCTTCTTACTCCCACTCTAGATTGGTTAGCTAATATAGGCTTTCTTTCACACGCTGCTACACAAACAATCAACTTAACACCATCTTAAACACCCTCCACCTACTATATATTTCATTTGTTTAAAAAACTTTAATTTTTTTTAAGACTGCTGAACGTCATTACCAAAACACTTCAGCTACACTGATTTCCATTTTGTACACTGCAGCGCTTTACTGTGATTTGAAAAGTGGCTGCTAAATTAATTCTAAGCCAGAGATACACGAGCTTTCTCTGAGCACAGAAACCTTCAGAAATGCTTTAGATCATTTCATTCTCTCGTTGCCCGTTTATTTAAATTCATTCTTTTTCCTAAGCAAATGTTCCCAGGAATATCAAGGTGTTTTTGTTGCAAAGCTCTAACTGATCCAGGGGGATTTGCTTCCAACAGCCTGTCTCTCCCTCGCCTTTCAACACAAAACTCTGCGCTCCAATCAAAATGAACCACCAGGGACCCCCGCCGCACGCCCCCCCCCCCCCCTCCCCACCCGCCCCCCTGAGCTACGCCTGCATCGAGTGCTGTGATAGCAGCCTCTCTGCCATTGATCGCGGAGTTTAGCACGGAGCATGTACGCCACTGTTAGCAGAAAACAAAGACCTCTCTCCCTTTAATAGCGGCGCGCACGGCTAATGCGCCGTCCTCCGCTTCCCCATGCCCCGAAGAATGAATGAAAGAAAGCAGATAACAATTAAAAGGGTTAACAAGGGTCCACGTCTAGTCACAAGTCATCTTTTTCACACAAATCTTTTTACCTCATAAACAGATTGATATCTTTTGGGAGCGCACATTCACTTGCCACCAGAGATAAAAACATGCATTCATGTCTTACTTCTAATTGTGTTCCACGTCGCAAATCTAATTGTAGACACTGAATTCAAAAAGGAAACACAGCTTTATTGATCCACCTAACACAGACCAGGAGGATCTCATGAATTAGGAATGAGATAAATCACCATTAACCCCAGAGAACCCAGCTTGTGGTCGACCACTGACACACTGCGCTGATCTTTTTTTTTTTTTTTTAATATTTGGGATAATTCTGCCTCGCAACGTATAAATATAACTCTTCAGTGAATACAGCATGTGTCTGTTTATTAAATCAGGGGCTGATTTAATTGTGACAGAGAATAAATTCTTCTATTTTCTGCCTCTATAAAATTGCCATCATTTTTAATTAATTCTTAATTAAAATATATTACACCACAGCTTCTACCCATCTCTCTTGATATTCTAACATAATCAATTCAGAACCATTTACGTATCATTAATTAAAAGCTTTCCTCTCTCATCCTTAAAATCATAATGAGGGCCGATTCCTCATTAGTAACCTATAAGGGAGAAAATAACAATACAGTAGAGAATGGATGGCACATTGCACAGTGAGTCCTTTGTCTCGGAGATTCGAAAAAAGCACATTTTTAATGCTTCTCAATTGGATTTAAGAATTACTGAGTCAATTTTGGAGACTCAATGAGAATAAGTGAAGCAACGCAGACTCTCTTAGTATTAATTTGTGCCTCCATGCTGCGTGCAGCGGTGAAACTAA
The DNA here is from genome assembly GCF_057382185.1 of Mchenga conophoros. Lineage (NCBI taxonomy): Eukaryota > Metazoa > Chordata > Actinopteri > Cichliformes > Cichlidae > Mchenga > Mchenga conophoros. Next base: position 13,403,925 of record NC_140537.1, read on the forward strand.
GTCAATCAGGATCATCAGTCAGGTTGATTTTTGCACTAAATTCTATTTAAGCTGCAAAGAACTAAAAAGCAGAATTACTCAAGAGCGTTAAACATTATAAAAGCCTAATGTAAATATTTAAGAACGTGTGTGTGTGTGTGTGTGTGTGTGTGTGTGTGTGTGTGTGTGTGTGTGTGTGTGTGTGTTGTGCATTTGATTGCATCTGTGAATGCTGATGCTAGACCAGTAAATTAAATTTTCAAACACTAGCACTTTTTATATTGAACCTTCAGACAAAAAAAAAAATACGACCATTTTCTCAGAGTAATAAACAATTCTGCATGAATGTAAAAGCCATTTTAATACTTGTTGAAAAGCCATCAGCCTTCATAATTCCACTTAACCATAAATTCTTCTTTGGGGGTGGGCGTCTAAATAAACAGCGGCCAAAGATCATTTATTATCCAGACTTTAAAAGAAGCCAACGCGTTGAGACTATCTTTCCATCTTGAGCTCTCTCTTAAAGAAGAGTAATAATATCAAGTAATGATAGGTATTGTTATGCCGAGGATCAGGCGTATCCTGATTTTTATCGCTCGTCTCTCACAGGTGCTCCGGCGTTACTTGTCAGGACTGCATGTCTGGGTCTTCCACATGTCAGATAAAAATCGCTGCACTTGGTGTTTCGGCAGCCTGACAGCAATTTATTTGAATGTTTTGTCACACTGGTGTTGGTGCATTTTGTGTGGGCTGCTCACTGGAATGGCAACAGCTCGTAGCTTCCTGACACTCTCCACCACACACACACACACACACACACACACACACACACACACACACACACACACACACACACACACACACACATGTTGTGCAGCATAAAATCACAGATGTACATGTCTACTCTGGGTAATTAAACCCGCTGTATGTTAGAAAATATATATATACAAATAGCTGCTGATGAACTTCATATCTAACAACCCATGAAGTAAGTGACACTACATGATGAGCACTATCCTTTTCAAAACTGTACTTTTTTTGCTCGCTGTGACCACGCACACACACTCAGACACACACACGCACGCACAAAACCCACTATGAAACCCAAATAAAATGTCAAACCAGCTGAGGTCAACTACAGCCAGGGAGATATGGAGTCTATATTTACATGCAAACCCACTGCTATTTGTGCCTCCTATTAATTAAATAGCATCTAGGTAAGTAACCCACTTGATTCAGAGGATGTTAAACACAAACCTCACTGCAATCTTGTGATCCTCCGAGCTGACATGGAATATTGAGTAAGTTAATGAAATCCTCTCAAAGACAGGAACTCTATTTTTACACCACGATAATTAAAGTAGGGTACAGTTATAATTTACAGCTCTCGCTTAATTGCATAGGAAAAGTAAAATGGGAAGCCTACAGTATGAGATTAAATGTGTCTTTGTGTTTCTGTGTGTGTGTGTGTGCCTCTTCACTCAAGAAGAGCGAATATAAAAAGAGCTTCCTGTGCAGCTACACAACGGGACTGTATCTTTTAGCATCGTGGAACGTATCAAAGATTAGGTAATGAAATATACACTCTTCTATTTTTCTGCTACCAGGCCCTTTGACAAATCGAGTACAATCCAAAATCTCCATAAATCACTATTAAAGACAAGTATATCATCACCGGCGCATATATCTTCCCCAGCCTGACCTGTAGACTAATGAGAAAAGGCCCAGACTATCTTGTCTGATTAATTAATTCAAAATGTCGGCTGTTATTCAAATGTGAGGCTGGTGTTATTTGAATAACACTTGACAGCGACGCCTGAAGAAATAATTTCTGGTTTGTGAGGCTGCAGCGGCATTACTGATGATGGCTCGTGGAAATGTTAGAAGCCGCCGAGTGTTTTCCCCCCTCTTTGCTTTCCCTCCCTCACCTTCTCAGTTATGATAGCTCCAAGAAGTATTTCATTACTTCAGCCGCCCCTTCCTCACAATTATGGCTCTTGCCATTTTTTTTTTCCAACTGTCCCTCTCTCCGTGTTTGTATTCCCTCCCACAGCCAGCCCAGATCTACAGGGCAGTGCTTTGGCTCTGCAAGAGACATGCTGGCAAAGAGGAAGGTCATGGTTTTTACAACTGCAGCTCCCCAATGCTGACAGCCCGTGCTGCCAAAGTGACACGCTCTGTTTGGCTTTCCCACGTTCATGGAGCTCCACAGCACTTCGTCTTTATCACGGAGCACGCCACACACACACACACGCACACACACACACGAACACGCACATTTAATCAGGCTCAGAGCTGCATTTCCTGCCAGTGTGCAACAAAACGATCACATGTACGGACATAATCACGAAATATCGTGACGGACACAAGCGGTTATTATCCTACTTGGTGGTGCACTTTTCCCTTTTATGTCTTTCTTTTTTTATTGCAAAACCCAGTGGATTGGGAGGGGGGGGGGGGAATAGGCACTGGAGAAAGAAAACCGTGAATGTACGTGCTAGGGCCTAGGGGCAGCGCACTCCCCTCTATCGCTTCCCTCATCAAGCATGGATTCTAATCAGGGCTGGGGAGATATAAGACGCTCAGTCATTAAATAAATTAACTCTGCCACTCCATGCTCTCCTTCAGCACCCGTGCGAGGCCCGCCGTGCTCTGCATACTTACAGAGGCTCACCTTCACGCCATAACCTAGCATGCCTGCCAACACACACACACACACACTCACACACACACACAGATGCACGTTAAGAACTAAACTTGAATATTTAGAGAAGGAGAGGAACCACACCTCCTGTCCCTCATCAACTGATGTTCCCTTTCCCATTGAAAGCTTTTACATTATTGGATTTCATTAAAAAAAAAAATTTTTTTAAAGTCCTGTGGACATTTTAGGTATGTCCCACAGTTTAGCATTACAAAATAAAAAGAATTGGAAAAAAATCCAAGTGTACACATAAGAGATAAAAAAATCTCTGAGATCCAAGGTTGATTCAGAGGGCTGGTGAGACAGCACAGACACGAGGTTTTTTTTGAGGATCTGTGCAGTGCGCTGCCATTCATCAACAGGAAGCAAGTGCAGTGACGAACAGTAAAAGAGCTCAGTGTCGGCTCGGATCACTGACACAAACAATCAAAGCTGACACAGTCTTCGTATAGCACCTGCCACTCCGCCAACACAAATAGATCAATATGAGGGGGAACTCATTCGCTGTTTAAAACTTATATGCGCGCACCCACATTATCTCCCAAAGCGGCGTGATGTAAAAAGCGCACGCTTAATACATATCAATCACTTTGACAGAGGAAATGCTTATTTGAGGAGCCAACGTGAAGCAAATACACAGTGTCAGCAGAATGTCCGTTGTCAAAACTTGCCATTTGAATTTTCAGCCGCATTGTGCTGAGACAAATGTCCTTAGAAATCCCTTACATTGCAATTTAGATCATTTTAATGCACGCTTTAATTCTCCATTACTTAGAGAGGAAGTACCTGGGAGGGTGGAAACGCATTAGAGAAAGTAAGAAATGAACAGAAGGGTCTGGGGAATCTCTCGAGCAGACACAATTAAATATTCATGCGTCTCCTCCTAGGACACAACAGATACAGATCATTATCATGGCAACAGCACACCACCATTTTGTTCACACCTTTGGCTTGGAATCAATGGGCGTGCGTAAAATTCTATACGAAAAGAAGCCATCGTCAGGTCATCTCTTATTAACTCTTATTAAAATTACATTTGCTAATTTTTTTTAGCGATTACAGATAACATTAGATATCAGATTCTTAACTAGAGTTATGACCAGTGGTTGAGCAGCTTTGCAAAAGGATCCATGTATTTGTGAGGATTTTGCAACGGGACAATATAGTAGGTCACAATGTTACTGAATGGTTCCAAAATTCATTACCAGTGCTCGGTATTTTCCTGCCTCTTGCTTGAGGATAAAGTAAGAAAAAAAAAAAGAATAGCAGTGTGTAATGTACTTCCTCCACTTTCTAAAGAGAGGAGAAACCAGCCTTTTTTCCCTCCTTCTTTTTGGTTTTCAATCCCCCATCAAAGAGGGACAGCATTTCCCTGCTTGCCGTCATTAATCATAGCTTTCTGGGAGCAAGTGCATATTAATTTCTGTCATCCCAAACATCATTTGGTATTGTTATGCCACGGCTTAGTCCTCATTCACCAGCAGACGTCGGCCGTTCCTCCTGGTTTGAGGGAAGACAGGGCCTGTGTGGCTGTGTTTCAGAGCAAGAGGCCTTTATCCCTGGGGCTCTGACACCAATTAAGCCATTTCACCGAGAGACGAAAACAGGTCCCACCGTTTCTCTGTAACATGAGCCAGCACCTAGCTGCTGGCCCCTCGCCATCTCTCCATTACTTCAGACGCAAAAATGAACTTCAAGGACTAAAGAAAATAAAAAGACAGTTAGCCCGGCAAATGGTTGCACTTAACTGACTGCTGACAAAATTACAAAGAAAGCTACTTAAGTCTTTGTCCACTGATCACCAGGAGTGCCAGCCCAGTTTCTCCATCATTAGCTCCAGTGACACATTTAGTTAAAATGATTTTAAACAGATATTTGAATTCACGGACGATATCAAAACAGTGTGATATTTATGCCAAAACTGATAAGAAAAATGCTGGGTGTGCACTTCCTTTAACACCCCCTCCACTCCTCCATCGTTGCCTTTTAGCAGGCAGCAGAGTGGAGCTTGTCTTAGGGCAAGAGCAGAATAATGCAAGGTTTGTTATGAATTAAATATTAGAAATCTTAACACAGCAGCCAATAAGAATTATTTGCCTTATTAAAGCAGCAGAAGACGCTGATTAAAATTTCATTGCATTGCAGTCTTTTTCCCATTTCTGCCTTCAATATATCATTCTAATGTATGAAACGTGGAACAATGGCATCTGGAACAATGGGGAGAGGGGCTACATTTTCAAGCTCGCAAATGTAGCAGAGACAGCAAAGAGCCCCTTTTTTTCCTTCACCCGTTTTTGGAAAACAATCGTGTGTAAAGAGAAGAAAGGTGACGATTGTGTATCACGTCGCTTTTGTCACACAACAAGCCGCAAACCGCCACGGTGTCGAGATATTACAAATGTGTGCATTTAGTGACTGGTGGCTTTAACTCCTTCATCATTTTAGCAAGAGAACCGCATCACCTGTAACACCTTCACACACACACACACACACACATACACACACACACACACACACACACACACACACACACACACACACACACACACACATCCCCTCCAAAAAAAGTCCATCTATTAAAAAAGATTAAACACAGGCACAAAAAAAGCTAAATTAGGAGGAAATTCAAGAGCGCTGTCCATGTTCTTGCACTCACAGATGATGGGTCACTTAGTTGTCCACATGTAATGTGTACAAGAGTAAATGAACATCATGGTGTCTATTGTCCCATGAGGAAGACTCTTCCCTGAAACACTAGGGCTAATGAAATAGGGACCTATAAATAGCAGAGTCATTACTGAGAGAGGACTTGCTTTGCGCCAGTCTTTCACTGTAACGCTTTTTACACTAATAACCAGCTCTATGGCATTACATACACTTGGCCATCGGGTGACACAGTAATGAACATCATGACACAAGAGACTTGGAGAGTAATTTTAAAATAAAGTCTCTTTGTGACTTTATTTACTTACTTGTAAATAAACTCCAGCTATAGCTTGAAATCATATAGAATCACTACGAGTGTAAAGGAAGAAAAACGCATAATGAAATGTGTTTTCATAATCAGAAACGCATTAAAAGGGGTTTTAGATTTTGCAACAATTTTTTTTTCGTCAATACATTTTAGCCTATGAATAAATAAATAAATACAGATGGATATTTTATTTTGTTTTTCCCTGCTACATTTAACTTTAACATTTAAAAAAAATGCAAAAATAAAAAGTGGAATAAATAAGTTATAAAATTGTTTACAGTCCAGCTGCAGTGACATAAAAAAATAAAAATTAAAAACAACAGCAGGACGAGTATTTCTTCAAACAGCCAAAAAAAAAAAAAGCGCAATATTTCTACAGGTGTCAAAACGTGACCCACCTTCTTCACGTTTGCGTCTGCCTCGTGCTTTTTGCATTCAGCAACAAACAGATGCCACAAAAAGCAAGAGGGGCATGCAAAGAGTCTCCAGCAGGCACGCTCCTACTGCTGTAAACTAATTTCAATCAATCCTTCCTTTTTGCATCCAAAGCAGCCTCTGCTGGCTGCCACCGCCTGAAGATAACTATTTCACCACCTCTGTCATGCCTAATTAACAACTCAGATGTACAATTCAGAAATTTCGCAATTAACCTACTAAAATATTGTTGGAGGATGCTAATTGTTATGCCAGTTGCCATAAAGGCTCATTTGCATAACGTATGTGCAAAAAACAATTATGAGCTGTTGATCGCGCAGGAGCCCGCAGAAAACGCTTGAAGCGATTCGAGGGGGAGAGAGGGAGATGTGTGCAAGAAGATGGGTGCGTGCGTAGATGGAAGGACAGCACTAGATCACCCCCCCCCCCCAAAAAATAAATAAATAAATAAATAAAGATTTGAGGTTCTGTACGTGCAGATACCAGCCACTACAGCTGCAGAGACATCTATCGCCACAACACAAAAGCATTTACCCTTCCAAATGAAACCAATATGTATACTCTGTTTTTTTCCTCTTTGTCTGGCTCTCCTTCTTTTCATCTTTGATGATGGGGAAATGGAGGGTATTTGGGAGCTACTTAGATAATAGCCACATCTTCCTCGGTCCCCCTTGTGCTTTAGAAGGGGAAGCACTAGTGGCCCTGACACTGAGCCAGTCAAGAACCCAGCTGTGCGCAAGCCATTCGGCACAACACTATCTAGTCAGTGCAGCCGCATCACTGGGGCTCTCTGAGACAAAAAGCAGCCAAAGTCAATTGTGTCTGCTGCTGAATAGCTTTCTGTTCTCTGTCATGCATTTACTGGAGCCTTTTCAGGATGAAGAAAAACCCATGAGGTAGAACCAAAAAAAAAAGAAAAGAAAAGAATTGACTAAAATAACATATATTTTTGTTCCCTAGCTCCTTAATTTTGAGGGGGAAAAAATTGTAATAAAAATATAATCATAATAATAATAATACAATTAGAACTAGTTTCCTCATTAACTTTGGCAGCACTAAAATTCATGTTCCCTACAGAATTCAGAAATGCTTACCCACTCAGTCCTAACTCTATTTACTTCAGGTAACACTTTTAGTCCGGCTTGCATGTGGTTAATTACAGGCTCATCCTGAACTGTATTTAGTGAGCACAGTCTTTCTCAGTCGAGCACCGAACACAGCGTGGACAGACCCAAATGCACACGTGAAAGCACGTTCAGCTCTTTCAGAAGCCATATCAAAAACGTGCACAAAAAAAACCACCAAACGGCGACACCGCCTCGACCTGTGAGTGCAGTACCCTCCCTAATCCACTGCCTCTGACACAGGATCGCAGCATTCATCAGCCTGAATCTCTGCCACATTCCCTCCCTCCTTCCCCTACCTCTCCAGACCCCCTATTTCTGAACCTGATGAGTCAAAGGTCACGAAAACAACAAGTCAATACGCAGCCAAAGAAGCGCCACGCAGCTGAGAGAGCTGTGGAGAGGGCTAAGCCTCTCTGTAGTACTCCATGATTTAGCCTGTAATAGTTTTCTGTAATCTCTTTCTATTGATTAAACCTCACATCAAAGAGGAGTCTTGCTACAGAACCTCTCTTTTCCTGGTCAGAAATACCATATGGAGGTAATCTTTCACCTTTGTTATTCTTGCCGCTCCCGCTGCTCCTGCTGCTGTGAGCCTCTCTTCCAAGCAAGAGAGCAAGACAAGGGAGTAGCCAGCAGGATAAAACAAACCCAGCACAGAGGAATAACTGCAAAACTCATCTGAATCGCAGGCAATTTTCACTCAATGCATTCATTGTCTCCTCATGAAGCCTAAGGGGGGGAAAAGGTACAGCGTGAATGTATCCTTTGTCCTAAAACAGTTAGAGACATGAAAGATTTTGATTTGTTTGTCTTTTTTTATGTATCAACCTAAAGGGGAAAAAAAAGATCACACACATGAAAGCACAAAGAACAACACTTGCCAACCAAATCTCACATTCAGCTTATCTAAATGCAAAACCAAGAAATTTTGGAGGAAAAAGCCTTCCTGCTAAAACACTCAATTTAGTGACAGGCAAATGACTTCATGCTGCCACTTAATCTCATTTCTTGCATAATGCTCTCTAATTAGCATATCAAAGTGAATTAATACTTCGAGGGCATTAGCAATGCAGAAATGTGCCCGTAGCTCTACAATAACAGTTAAAAGAGTGCCATAAACTTCCAAACACCTTGGAAAAAAACGCTTTGAAGTGTCTTGCTATTACTAGAAAATGCATTTTCTTAACCTTTCCGTTCCAAAACGCAATCATTTCAAAATGCAACTGAGTCTCGCCATCTTCGTCACAAAATAATACGAAAGCCAGACCTTAGTCTTACTAATCACCTGCACACCATGCAATAAGCCCTGATAACATGATACATGTGTGCAGTAATTACACTGATGATTCTTGGACCACTTTCAAATTTATTATTAAAAGCCATTTTCAGGCAGCGGTGGGCTCCATGGCTAAAAGACAGCGGCCCCATGTGCCATCTCAACAGACATGAAAGGGCCAAGGAAGCCTTGTGAATGATGCTGTAGGAGCCAGTGAAAGGCTTACTGTGAGCTGGAAAAGCAGACCGGTCAACAAGGCCACCAGACCAGCTGAGTTCTGTCAATGGCTAAGAGGGGGAGGCTGTGACTCTAAACCACAGGTTAACCATGCACACATACATACACACATGCACGCACGCAGGCTTGTGCTCACTCTCCTCCTCTGTCTCGTCTCTTTTTCACACTCACTTCTTACCAGGATCTCGATCAAACGTGCACGTGGACACACCAAATGATGTTGCTTTAAATAATTTCCATGCTAACTTGAATGACTCGAGTTCACACAGCTTAAACATTCAAACAGGAGCCATTATAACTTCAAACAAACAAACAAGTAAAACTGATGTGGGAAAGTGGTTTGGGTCTGAAGCTAAAAATCACTTCTAATACTTGTTTTTTTCAGTGAGCTCCACATTCTACAATCGCAGCAACACTTCCGCCTCAAAGCTGGCATTGTGTTTGATCTGCATCTACTCTTTTTTTATTATTGCTCCGTCTCTTTCATTGCCTGAAATCAACAGGCTCACAAACATAGCAGAGCAGCTCGGCTAGACTGTGGACCCTCGGCCTGCCCCTGTGGACGCCACCTGTGTTGAGGAAGTTCATAAACTTTTATGATCTCCTTCAAGCTAATTTCCTCATAAACCGCACAAAGGTCACAAATCTGACAAAACACCAGGTTTACTCCTTTTTTTTCTAGTAGAGTCAAATTCGTTCATCATTTTAAAAATACATATTACTAGAAAAATAAATAGCTAACATATAGGAGAGTAGATATTTGAAGCACCTGTTCAATAAGCATTGTCTGCAAAAAAATTGTCATCAAAAAGCCAGCGTCCTTATTTAAGAAAATAGACCATAAGGTGTAAAACCAATAATCTCATGGGATACAGGTTTGGACTTGAAATAAAAAAAAAACACAAAGTTTAAGCTATAAAAAAATGAACGCTTGTAATTACAACTCTCAATAATATATGAATGAAGTGTGTGTGCATGCTAAAGGTTTTCAATCCTAGTCCTAAAAAACAGAAATAACAGTTTATGCTCATATAAATATATAAAAAGAGGATTTTTTTATTATTATTTCACAATCCTTTTCTCTAACTAAGCTTCCAGGAGATGTGTTGTTTGCATTTTTCAAGATTAACCATCCACCTTTGCAGGAAGGCTTTCATACAACTGCAGTCGAATTATTAATTCTGCGAGCCCATCGTATGATTTGACTAATAAAAAAATCTCTTATAAGTTGATGGCAAAACGTTGTCAGGTTTTCCAGCATGGATTCTGTGTGATCTAGGATATGTAGAGCATATGCTACGGGACTTCCCCAGCCTCTTCACTGGCAGGGTGGTGAGTGTGAAATCTGGAGCGCACTTTATGTTCAAATCCAAGCAAACCAGTGCTTTAAAGCACACTTGCAGAAGAAAAAAAAAGAGCATCTTCAGTGGAAGAAGACTCTGCCTATTGTTCCGTGACAACGGGAGTTTCTGCGTGGTACGGTGACATATTTTTAAAAAGTGACTGATTCATTCGGTCAGAGGTCACCTATAACCTGGATGCAGGCTGTCATCAGCTCACTGAGAGGTAAAAAAAAATGCCTGTGTTTTTATTGATTCTCCAATTGCATGTATCACTGTAACGATGGAGTTTATAGTTTGATATTACAGTATTTTAGACAAAGATCTTACCTGTCTTTTCTTTGATTTCACAGAGAACGCTGAAGAGTGCTGGTTTCATTCTGTGACAGTTCAGTCCGTGTTTCCTGTTTCAGTATAAGAGAAAATAAAATACTGAAATAAGTTCACTGATAGTTCACATCTCTGACACAAACAGTTAATAGGGTTGGACACGCTTTTAAGTTTAGTTGCCACTTTAATAATGCCTTCCAATGTTCCAAGCCTCTTCTTCAGAAAGTTAGCATTTTCTTCTAAAATGTATACTGTGTCATAGTATTTATTTATTTTTTTTTAAACACCAAATAACACCAAGCCCTAATGTAAATATTAGTCTCAGTGGCAATTCCCTGCATAACATGAGCCCACTGGCATTAATTGTGTTTCAACACCACGTAGACTTTTGTAGATGAATGAACATTTATAAAACACGTGCTCACTAGGACAGTTTAACTAAAATGCTGTGCTTCCCTCAGTGGCAACTTTCACTGTGTTAAAGCTTTGCGAGGCAATAAATACACCTCAGAGTGAGATTATCATTAAAGCCACTCCAGCCTATTGTTGTGCATTAGGGAGTTAAGTTAAACGGGCCACATCTCAATAATGATGCGTTCGGCGTTTTGTTTTGTTTTTTCTTTTCTTTTTTTGGTGTGGCGAAGTTAATAAAACATATAAATCAACCAACTTTGCTTGCGCCTCGTCCAGACTTTGATCAGTTATGGTCATTATTTGATGCAGAATGTCACCAATGTCTTGTTTTCTTCCGTCTCCGTCTGTCCCATCGTGTCCATGTGGAGGCGGCAGTGCCATGCCTCCTTGTACCGAGTGGCCAGCCAGACTGACACCGCCGATCGACTGCATGATCCGGGCTTGATCGTCCATAGTAGCCGCTAAAGAGTCTGTGCACTGAGCCACACAAATTGAAAAACTCATATACGAAATCGGCTACAACATATGCCGCAGACTGGAAGGATGTACGGTTGTGTGATTCTTCGGGGTTAGGCAGCACACACGCGTCTTTTGTTAAAAAATATGCAGCAGTTTTTATTAATACTATTTTTTAGCGTAAATCTTCTGTCCAAGTTGTCGTCGCTTTACGCGCGGTCCAAAGTGCCAAAACGCTGATTTCGGCTGTGTTTGTAGAAAATCGCATGAATATTTTTTTCTCTTCTTCTTTAAAACTTGTTTGTCAAAATTGACGGTCCATCACATCCCGCACGGATCCTCATAGCAATCAGTCTTTTCTCTGGGTTTTGACGGGCGGTAGAGACAGAAACGGTCCTTGGTGGTCTCTCATTTATTAGCGCTCTTCGTGGGATTCCGGCGCATTTCCTTTCGAAAATGTCCAAATCCTCCTCATGAAGCACCGGCAACAAAATTAAAAAAAAAAAAAAAAAAGATATCCGCTGTGAAAACGTGTAAACAAATAAAAAAAACAATCTTAGGCTCGCAGGTGTCAGCTATAAATGTGCAGAAATTATCCCCGCGACAACTGACAGTATTTAAAAAAAATACACAATCTGCAGCAAGGTTTCCAAATGTGACTACAAAAAATATGAAATGTACAAAAAGTTGGGAGATTTCTGCTTAGAAAAAAAAGCAACGGCGAGAGGAAATTAATTAGGAGACAACGCTGTATTAAGGCGATGCGCAAAAAAATATCTTGCCCTTCTGAAATTTATGAGCTCCAGCCTCTGCCTGTGTGTGTTTTATGTTGTTTGATGGCAGCAGTAGTGAGCGATTGACAGTGTGCCAATGCCACTCACTCAGTGCAGACGTGTCAGAGAAGGGAAGAGGGCAGGAAAAAAAATAATCACAAAAAAAAAAAAATACAAAATACGAAATGAAAATGCACGCTCCGCCCTGCAGAGGAGGGGTCTATATTCTTGTCACTTCTCGCCTGAACACCGAAAAACAAAATGTTAAGCGCTAGTACTTAAGATGGTGATTATAATGATGAAAGCACAGCTGAGTCCCCTCTCTTTCTTGCAACAGCGGCAGCAGGGTATCCTCGTTTCCTCACGCGTGCACGTGCAGCTATGTGCATATTCTCTTGCAATAACAAAGATTTAGCTCTGTAGCAATACAAGCAAACACATAATGAGAGTTTTTATACAGTTTGATGTAGAACTGCACAGTCCCTTGTAAGCCTCGGTTCAAGCCAGGCAAGCAGTAGACATGTTTATATTATTGGAAAGTAAAGCTCCTCGACCAATCCCGGGCGAGAATGACGAAGACTGACGAGCTCCGCGTCCTATGCTGGCAGATGCATGATGCCGAAAGCCCACCCACTTCATCCCTCCATCTTCACCACAGCGCTTGCAAAAGGATGGGAACTTCTGATTGGTCGTTGCTACGAGTGACATCCACTGCACAAGCAGGCGGCGCTGCTCTGTGCTCTTTCGCAGTTGCTATGGCAGCAGACAAGTTGTTGAGCCGGAGGAATGGCAGCAAATATACAGTGCACCTCTACTATAAGCATCGAGATCAGAAAAAAAAATAGGGGCTTTCCCTTCAGTTAAAATGAATTCAGCGATAACGTGTAGGAATAAAGGATGTGGACAGAGTTTTATACGAAGAAACCACAAAAGAGGGCTTGTGTTGTGCAAAGACGTTAATGGTGAACTTTTGATAGATAGGCTTTGCTTGGTTCTGATTACTCTGCAATGAAGTGACAAAGTCACATAAACAATATTTAAGCACGGCCGTGTTGCTAAATATATGGACTTGTTTGCTCAAGTGAGTTGTTAAGTTGTCCACCAGCCACTTTTCTTCCACCCTGACATCACTGAATAAATGACGTGTAAGTAGTTTAAAGCGGCCCATCCAGTGTATCACCGGACCTCTGAAAAAACAGAAAAGCTGCCTAAAATGCTATTTATTACTTCTGAAGTAAAGCGCTATGTCCAGTTGGTAACTGTGTGCAAAGGTGAATGTGAAGCCATCAATAATAGAAGTGGGAGTTTCAGCAGGCAGCATGGTGGTTCAGCGGTTAGCACGTCTGCCTCACAGCCAGACTCCTTAGTTCAAACTTGGGCAGAGCCCCTCTGTGAGTACGCTCTTCCTTTACGTTATGCATGATTTCTCATAATAAAATAATAATAATAAAAACTAGTAGTTGGTGACCAACCAGCCTGCTGATTTGTACCGTGGACGCAAAGTATACCAGGATGTAGCATGATTTTTTTTTATAAGCACCTTTTAGCACACCGAGTGAACATGTGCATTTAAAATATCTATTTATTTAATTATTTTTGCACAGTTAATTTAATCAAAATACAAACAGGATGTTCTATACAGTCAACATCTGCCTGTAATTTTGACTATGTTGCATGTGTAGATATTTATCAGATTTGGAATTAGCTTAATTCATGAAACCTGAAATGTAGAGAAAAAAAATACTGTAACATTTTTAAAAAACAAAAAGCATATTTCATTTGTTTTTGTCATATATGTGTATGGTTTTGTTTATTTGAAAGGTTTATGTTGACCTTCCCTACATCTACAGATGTAAACTAGCAGTTTCTCTAGAATGTGACATCTTTGCATTTTAAACATGTCATGTATATTTGACAAATATACATGTTTTGTGTATTGATGTTCATTAAACTGTGTTGACCCTTGAGCTCATTCATTTTATGGAAAATGTAAGTCTGAATTTGATGAACAACAGAAGTTACTCTGACATGGAAAGTTGGCATTATGTTCAACTTGTGAGTCTGTCAGTGCGTCATCATGAAAAACTGTTTTCCTGGAGACAACTACTGTAGCGGAAACTACCACAAAAGCACTTCTGAGTGTTTTGGCAGGTGTTTGTATGTCTGTCTGTGTACAGATTTCGTCAACACAGCAGTGTCGCAGTCGTACAGTATAAAGCTTCAAAGATTTACAGATGTGATGCTGAGCTCAAAACGAAGGCAGGAATTAAAGATGTGTGTTGTTTGACCAATAGAGGGACTGCCGGGGGCTATGACAGCTTCACAAAATACCACCTTCTTCTTAAGCTTGAATATGTTTGTAGCTCCCTGATTAAGTGTCTTTTATATGAAAGTTTGATATCTACTAGTAACAGCTGATGTTGTTTTAACCTTGCTCTATCTGTCTTTGTGTGTACGTCTACGTGTGTGTGTGTGTGTGTGTGTGTGTGTGTGTGTGTGTGTGTGTGTGTGTGTGTGTGTGTCTGTGTGTGTCACTGTGACAAAATGTGGTCGTCAAGACAATGTTGCAGAAACCACCACAAAGGCATTTTTTAGTGCTTCGCCAGGTGTTCGTCTGTGTGTCTGTTGACAGATTTTGTCAAAATGATAGTCACAACTCTGCAATATGCAGTTGCAAAATTTTATAGGTGTGTAACTGACACTGGAATAAAGTAAGAGATTGACTATGGGTTTGAGACTGTGGCTGTGGACTGTAGAAATCTCGCTGGTGTGATCCAGTGTGTGGTCTTCACTTTATATGGCAAATATTTAAAATCAGTGTGCTATAACAGTGATGTGACGCATAGCTAACACATTTTAAGCTCTGATGACACCTGTGAAAGTCACCTGTCTCATATAGATGGTAAAGATGGATATGATGTGGCATGACCATATTTTACATCACTGCATTATCTGTTATTAGAATCATCTTATTACTTCAGGAAGTGCTCCTTTTTGAATATTTCCCTGGCAGCTGTCAGGGGTCCACGTAATGCTGTATTAAAATAGTGAATAGTTTTAGCGAATGATTCATCTTCATGAGTCAGAACTCAGGGAGTGGATCGATCTTGTGAAAAGGGAGCAACTTTTACTGAAAGAAATTTGTTTGAAGTCATGATAAGGTGAGTCATTACTTAAAATAACCTTTCAGCTTCTGATTTCCTTACTAGAGTAGGTAAGAAAATCTTACCTATAAATGAATATATAATTGTTTCACAATAAAATCGTCTGACGTGGTCAATTTAAAAGAAATCACTGATGCTAAAAGTTTGCATTAGTGTATCTACCAAATTCCAAAGTTTGAAATGTTCACATCACAATCAATTTCAACATGTGAAGAAGAAAAAAAAATCTAATTTGTCTTTAGTGGTCTGTGTGGTTTTGCTCATTCATTTGACCTTGAAGTATGGGAGCAATGCACTCTCGAGTTTAGTGAATGGGAGTCCCAGGACTACTGCATTTATCATTGAAATACTGAGCTGTCAAGTCACACTGCATACCTGTCAAGAGGGGCTCAAAGGTACGGCTCCGACTCCTCTCCTCTGTTGCAGTGCATGATTCTTCATTGCATTGCATAGCAGGCCTATTCGCCGTTGTTTTCAGCCATATGTCAACATAATTCATTTCCGTATGTGACAGCTCCTTACAGTAAGACACTGTGGGTCTACTAGTTGACAAAACCATCTTTACATAACCGAGGGGTTGTGCTAACCACTGCTGCTGGTGTGAAAACAGTGCAGGTCAGTTTATCTGAGGAGAAATAATTTAGACGTAATTTGACATGTTGTTTCCACAAGTACTGCAGATTAGGTTAAATAAAATGACAATATTTTTACAAAT
The DNA here is from genome assembly GCF_057382185.1 of Mchenga conophoros. NCBI lineage: Eukaryota > Metazoa > Chordata > Actinopteri > Cichliformes > Cichlidae > Mchenga > Mchenga conophoros. The sequence goes on from NC_140537.1 coordinate 13,419,849, forward strand.
GTGCTTAGCGAGGCATAGGAATAAGCACCTATGAGTGCAGAGACAACACTTTGTCATCATGCTTCTCATTGTGACATCTGAAAAGACCCACAGGTGCTGTGGAAAGTGACTGTGTTGTCATATTTCATTTAGGCATCCTTCTGCAAAGCTGTAATTGCCTAATTAGCTTGTTAATTAGGAGATTAGCATTTACTGATAGAGTGGCTTGCTCTGTTGTGATGAGAGTAATACAGATTAAGTGAGAAGTTATGGGTGCATGAGTTCACAGTTTCACTGTCCACAAAAAGGGTCAGAAATCATTAAAAGATTTGTGAAATCACCGGGTGTTGTGCAAGTGAAGATGTCTTTTCTCCCGGCTTCCTTGTATTTGAACTGGTGTTGAAGAAGGTGAGAGAATGCAAGAAGTCAGCCTGTCACGGAGCGGCGAGACACTTCCTGTTCTGAGTGTCGCCTGTATGATCCCCTGTTGCTCAGGGAGATTGAAGGAAATGACCGAGCAGACGGTGCCAGGGATATTACTAACCCAATTATAAACAGCCTTTCATCTGGTTTGGATATATTATTTATTTCTTGATATTTGTCGCTGCTGTGCATGCAATTCGTCTTCATTGTGCTTGTAAATGTTAGAGTGGATAGAAGTAGCATGAATATTGGTTTAATCTGCAGGAAGCGGTGCCATGAAAAATTTTGACGTTTATGCCTCAGATGCAGGTGCAAGTCGGGTAGAGTCAGGTTACTTTTATTCATATAACACATGCTTCGACAATACAAATACACGCGAATATCCAGGATGGGTAATACACGAAACATAAACACAATGAAAAACTAAAGTAGAATCAAAAAGTATTTATGGAGAAAGTATTCACATCCTTAATTAAATTAAAAATCCTGCTTTCCAAAGCATTGTCAGCAAAATGTACTTATAGCACCAACATTAAAAGTACTCATTATGCAGGACTGTGGCTGTCGTTAATTGCATTCTCATGAAGCACTTTTATGTTGAAGCTCATCGAGGAGGAGTTGATTTTAATTGCTTTATGTACTGTTGAGTGTAAAAATAAAGCTTCTTACGTGTTTTGGACATAAAGTCTTCTTCTGCAAAGAAACCAGTAGAGGCTTTAAAGTGAACTTGAAAAATACAAATGCAAAAAAAAAAAAATAGAAAGCAAACTGAACACAGTCTCAAAAAGAAAATACAGATACAAAAGTACTAGTAAATAGTAAATATGGGTTGACAGTTTACAGGAAATACTGTATGTGAGGTTAAACTAATAAAACGTGATACCTCTCAACCATGTTTCTGGCACATGACAGAATGTTGCTACTAATAATAAGATCATTTCTTTGAGGTTTAAAAATCTGGGTGATAAATAAACAGATGAAGACTAACAAAGTAGGCTTCATTAGACTTAAACTGATCAAGCACACACATCCATACATATGCAATAATACTAAGTGCAATAATCCTTTCTGTCATCGTTGTATTTTTACTCAGTTGTATATAGTATTTGTATTTGTATTCTATTTTTATCTTATTGTATATTTATTTTATTTTATTCTACTGTATATAGTATTTTATTTTATTCTATTCTGTACAGTTGTGTACTGTATTTATTCTTATTGTATTCTAATTTTTGCCTCATAACTTTTGCACTGTCCACTTCCTGCTGTGACAAAACAAATTTCCCACGTGTGGGACTAATAAAGGTTATCTTATCTTATCTTATCTTATCTTATCTTATCTTATCTTATCTTATCTTCATTACAACACAGCACCTACTACAGCAGCTACTCAGTGCCTCACTCTGTCCACCTCATTCATGTGCATAACTGAAACCAAAAAGTAAACCAGTCAATAAAGTTTTAATCCCAAGAGTTTTAAGTCTAAGGAATTTGTTTCTTGAGAAAGTCAAGACAGATGTGAGAGATCAGGAGCAGGCACTAATCTGGGAGGGGGGGGGGGGGGGGGGGGAGTGTGTAAGAAATACACAGCTATACTGCTCAGCGCGATCAATCATAGTACACTTGTCCTCCCTCGACTCTCTCGCTGTTACTGTCTCCACTGAATGCTCTTCTCTCTTTGCTTAAAATTATTACACAGACCATAAACCCAGAGAGGTGAGTGTCCTGTTAATGTGGGTACATGTAGTGGATGCAGTAACCTTTAAGACTGGCCAGCGAGCAGTGGTGGCTTGGACACAGGCCATATATTCTGGTCAATACCAAAGGCATGGACTGAGCTCAGCAGGCATTTTAAAGCCTTACATTTTAATTGTCATTCAGGCTACAGCCCAAATTGATTCTCAGGAGAGGAACAACATCAGACCTTTGTTACAATGCTTTTATTGCAAAAATTCTGATACATTTGTTGGATTTCTCAAATTTTGGGGGTGGAAAGAAAAGCTGGAGTGAAAGCTCTGCCACTGTAACATTTGTTTGGCTCAGTAGCCAGAAACTTGATGATGGACTGATGTAAAATTCTATCATATGACTCATAAAAATTGGTTAATGTTCACGTTAATCACTTTTTAGCCCAGGTTTTCTTGATATTGTAGAGTCAATTTTTAATTTAAGCTAGGCTGTGTTTCTCTTCATAAAACAGCAGAAGCCCTCTACACGACCAACTTCGGACTTCATTTCATCTACTTTATCTCCATCCTATGTCTAATTATAAAGATTAAAACATAAAATTTTATATTTTTCACTGCTTTCATCATCAATTTATCTGGTAATGAAGAGGAAATCTCAGAAGAGGTCAGAGTGTAGCATGTCTAAATCACTGCGGCCAGACTGCCCTCAACTCAGCTTGAGTATTGACATTATGCCAGCTATGACACCATAACTCAGCCCACTGCGATGGTCATTTGATAAATGGTATCATAAATTGTTGACAAAACAATTTGTGATGTATTATGTTACCGATGGGTTGTACTGCTTATCAAATCAAGTAATCTGGCAGGGCTCTCCATTCATCAGCATAATGCAAGCTCTAGCTGTAGATAGTGATGGCTTTGTTGCTTTGTCAACATAAAGTTCAAATGTAGTGTTGCTAGAAACAGGGAGACCGGTGAGTTTCATTATTTTTATGAGGCTCTTATGGGGTTGCAGTGTTACTGTCTTTCTTTTTTTTCTCTCACTTGAAAGAACGAGAGCAAGGCGAGTATATTGTGTAATTTTCAGCTCATCATTATGAAATAGTCATTATATTGAAATTCGCCGGTGCATGAAAGAATAGTAGTGTGCAAACAAACATCACAGATGTTTTATCATTAATGAAAAGTAATGAAGCATCAAGAAAAGGAGTCAAAATGCACAACTGCATGCATGTTAAACCAGTCCAAAGTTTAAATTAGACATTTTGGCAAAATATTTGCTTAGTTCTGAATAGGCAGCCTTTTTCCTTATGCTGAGCTAACATGACCGATGACCCAGTTAAATAAACAGCCAGAGATTTGTTTTTATGAAATGGAAGTCTTAGAGTTAACATATCAAGACATATTTAAAAGAAATTAACTAGTGCTTACTAGGTCTCAAAATCAGGTGAGTGGAACCCAGATGAACAAGAATACATGACACATAACACTTTGTGATTATTTATTTAACCAAATTTAAGAGTACCCTCCATGATTCAGTAGCTTGTAGAATGACCTTTAGCAGAAATAGCTTAAAAAAAACATTATTGTGATGGAATTTTGGCTCACACTTCTTGCAGAGTTGTTTAATTTCATTGAGGTTTGTTGGCATTTGTTTATGGCTCTGCCATAATATATCATGTGGGTTGAGGTTTAGACATGGGATCACTGTCCTGTTGACTGAGCCAATTTAAACCAAACTGGACAAATAGCTTCCCATTAGACCCCGGGCCACATACTGGTACCGGCCCGTGAGTCATATGGTGCCGGGCTGCGAGAGTTGAGGCTCTGATGTGAAATTTATGGTTTTCAGGGTTTTTATCGTTATCTCGGTTTCCCTGGGTCTTTTCCCGAGTTGTGTTTCTTATTTTGAAAGAACTATTTACACATTACCATAGTGACCAGAGAGAATTAAGGGGCAGAGAGGAGGATGTTACTCTCAATGTTGTTGGCACATTTCAGGAGGACGCTGCTAATAAAGTTACACAATTAGACAGTGAATTTGCATTTTTTATTATATTTACAAAATACCACAAGTTTTGTCTTGATCGTAGTATTTTATTTTGTTGTATTCATCTGTGACACCTTAAAGGCTGGTCCGTGAAAATAAAGTCTGACATTAAACCGGTCAATGGTGCAAAAAAGGTTGGGGACCGCTGCTCTAGAATACTTTGGTTTACAGGGAAGTTCACGGTCACCTCTATGACTACAAGGTCCTGCCCAGGTTCTGTGGCTGCAAAACAAGCTGAAATAATTACCTCTCTCTACAACCGTGCTTTACAGTTGGTACGAGGTGTTTGTGCTGATATGCTGTGTCTGGTTTTCACCAAACACGGTGCTGTGCATCATGGTCAGACATCTCCACTGTGGTCTTGTATGTTCAAAGGAACTTGTTCCAGAAATCTTTTGGTTTATTGATGCACTGATGCAACTTTGCAAACCCAAGTTATGCTGTCGTGGTCTTTTTAGAGAGAAGAGGCTTTTTCCTGAAAACCCTTCCAACCAAGCCACACTTATTCAGTCTTTTTCCAGTTGTATTGTCATGAACTTTAACATTTAATATGTTAACTGAGGCCTGTAGCGTTTGAGATGGAACTCTTGGCTTGAACACATCTTTGGTTTGTTTTAATTAGGGATGGGTATCGTTTAGGTTTTATCTGATACCGGTGCCAAACCGGTACTTTTGAAACGGTGCCGGTGCTTAAACGGTGCTCAAACTGGTGCTTAAAGAATGGAGAACACAAAATTGGTCCAAAAACCTCTCATGTTCAGCTGTTTTTTTGTAAAAAGATAACAATGTTAGCCTTTTCTGCAGCTATGGGGCATATATGGTATCACTCTTGGCTGGAAGCAGTGCTTAAACAATGGAAAAAACACAAACTTTGTCCAAAAACCTCTCATGTTTAACTGTTTTCCACTTTTTCTTTGGTAATTTTAGCCTTATTGGCCAGGGTGAAGGGAGTATCTGCCATCAAACAAGAAGACAGCCGCATGTAGCTATGATGATGGTTGCTAGTTCACCTTACATGCATTAATTTAATGACGTGGTTAGCCTACTCAACGTAAATTACACACGAACAACATTAAGCTACTCACGCAGAGAAGAACGGCTGCTGCTGCATCATCATCCGTCATCATTTCTGCTACACTGGCAGGGCTAGGGGCCAGGACTCTACTCTTTGTGTTTTTGCTTTCTGCTCTTTGTATGTTGCTAAATCCGGGTCCGATAACAGGCAACCCACCCGCAGTAGATGTGCTCAGTGTGAGGTCTCGCAGCAAGCTATCAAATACGGTGCATTTCTCGGCTTTAAAAAAAACAAACGCTATGCGTCGCCAGGTATTTCATCGGATTTGAGGTGTTACCTCCTTTGACAGTATCACAGTAACAGCTTAAAGCACTTCTTGCAGGCTGCTGAGTTTGCATCTTTTGCTGTGAAGTACAGCCAGACTTTTGACCGCTTTGCCTTGGGCATTTTTAAGCTGCAGCTCTGCTCTAAAAGAACTTACGTACCTGGCCCCGCCTACTATCCTCGGAAACGTAAAATGATTGGCTAGAATCTAAAGTGTATCACAGCTCAGGAAAAAAAAAGCACCGAAATAAAGCACCGAAATGTGCGCTGCTTTTCAGTCTGGTTACTGCCGTTTATGTCAGAACCGGTGCCATCATGGCACCGGACACCGGTACCCATCCCTAGTTTTAATGTGATTTTTTTTAGTCCAGACATCAAAGGGTTGATTTTGTTACATTCTGTTGTTCTCAACAAATTACACAGCATTCATCAGTAAAGATTTTAATAGATTAAGATCCACACTGATTCAGTATGATTTAGTAGAAAATTGACTTTTTTGTTGCTTTTTACACTGACTTTCTATGATGCATATTTATAAGTAAAAGGTTAAATGCTTTTGCTAGTTTTGGCAAGTTTCTTTACTCCAATTTTATCCCAGAATAAGTGGCTACTATTGTATTTTTCCCAACAGTTTCTATCAAATTCTGCACTGTTAAATATCTTCCATTGATTTCAATTAAAGATCAATTAAAATAGCCTGTTTCACAGCTATTTCACATTCATATGCACTCCTGGTATCTAAGCTTGATTTTACTTTCACGCTTTACAAATTAAATTAATTTGACACACACGTCAGTATTTAAGACAGTTGTTTTTCTCCTTTACAAACATTTGTCATCCTTTATGTCCCTTAAAAACATGGCAGATAGAAAATATTCCTCTTGCACCAAACAGCTCAAGAGTGAGTTCATTAATGTTGGGTTACTGACAAGCGGTGGTGTGAATGTGACCGCGCTCACCAACAGCTGTCTTTTTTTTTCTCTTAAGTGTCCTGCATAGAGCGCTCAAAGAAAATAAAAAGCAAAACAGCAGCCTGCCTAGGTGGTGTAATTAGGAGGCATTTTAATAAATGCTAAAAGCATAAAAAGAAAAAAAAACTCCTTATTTTTGCCTTCTGTGAAGTCACACGATTACACTTTTAATTGTCAGTTTGCTTCAAACACCTTCAGGGGACTGTGTCCCATTTTTCTTTTTTTTGGCATTCATGTGAAACATACAGTACAATATTTATGACGTGCACCGCCATACAGCCTGCACTACAGCCAATTTTCAGCTGAAATATTTGATCTTAAAAGCCACAAGCCGCGTGCTCTTGATCAAGAAACAATGTTGCATCTTTTCATCTCGCTCTTCTTTGCTGGAAGTCGCCTGTCCATTCTTTCTCTGACAGTGCCATTTCTGTTTGGCTGGCAGTAAGCAACCCCTGGGCTTCAAAGATACATTGAAGTTCTGCAAATAATCTGTCAAGCATGGAGACCAATGACTATAACAGCATCTGTCCACCACATCTCAGCAAACCTATTCATGAATGCACCGTTTGTTGTTGACATGATGGAATGCGTTTGTTGTCATCAGAGTATTTTAGCACAGTGAGGCCCTCCAACGCAGTCATTGCTCACTTCTTATCATTGTCTTAATGCTGTTTGTTGAGGAAAAGGGATTTGATGACCTACTGGTTTGTGACATTTAGTATCCACTATCTCTCCGTGGAGGTGATGGGATTTATGAAATGGGTCACACACACGCACATGAGTCTTACTTAAGCTTCCCGTTAAGGCCGCATGACCTTAAGAGAGAGAGAAACATATCACTGGAAAATGCTAATGTGGTACATTTGGTGCACATTAATTCTGTGCATGAATAAGACACATATTTCACTACAGGAAAAACACAAATGTAGCATTAGAGTGATGTATTCTCTCATCATCCTTAAAAATTAAGGGAATCTGCTCTTTAGCAATTAGTGGTAGTATTTGTAATTTGTAAATGGTGATATTGCAGCTGTTACTGGGTTTTCTTGTGATAATATTGAACTGAGTGATTTGTTTTGAGGGAAAGCATTTTAAAATACATGTAGACTGTGTGGATGTACAACCTGCCCATATGGAAAAGATATATATAAATCTTATAAAGTTTGTATCTGTCTTGTGTGAAACTTGTATGAAAAGCATATAAGTGTGAAAACAGATATAAGATCCCTTGAAAAATTATATAATGAAACTTGTATGTTTTGGATACTTACTAAAACAATGTATGAAAGTAATGCGAAAGTGGCCACTTTCATGAGTAAATCATGTAAGCCTTATATGATTTACTCATGAAAGTGGCCACTTTCATGAGTAATTACATATAAGTTTTTACTATTTCTTTTCTGTATGGGTGGAGTCAGTAAAAGTGGAATGCATTCATTTAACTTTGTACTTTTTTATATCCGTATTTGTTTATTTTTATTTATGACGGTGAGACCTGGATGACAAAACTTTCCAGGGAGGCTGGAAAAAGGGGGAGGGGCTGTGATCAAACAGTTAAGCAATATCAGAACGATACCTAATTTAAACATCTGGATAAAAACTCTGATCACAGTGTTCAGAGCAGGATTCACTCTATGTAAACAAAAATAATTATACAGCAGGATCCAGATGTTGTTTTTGAAAATCGTGGATTCCGAATTGTTTGGACTGAAGAGGAGACGGATCGTTTCGGCTGTTACCAAATCCAAAAGTCAGCATCTGTGATGATATGGAAAATGTTTAGTACAGAATTCATCATTGAAGGATTGATGGCACAATTCATTTGGAAAAACATATAAAGGTTTTATTAACGTCAAACTTTGTTTTCTTTGGAGGAAAAGTCTTTCTTTTCTATGCAAGACGATGTCAAATCACATTCTGCATATATTCCAACGTGGCTCTGTTGTAATCAGACCTGGCAAGAAAAAAAACATTTTGTGGTCTATGATGCCATGTAAAACACAACAAAGGAAGCCCCACTAAATTAAGAATTAAGCTCCTTGGTGCCTCAAACAGTTACAGGGTGTTTTGAAAGATGAGGTGATGATGCATAGTGGGAAACGCCGCTGTTTTTGCTGACATCACATTCAAAATGAACTTTTTTCCAAACCCTAACATTTACATCTTTATTTAGACTTTATTTGCAACATTGTGCCCTGAACTATGTCCCAGTCTCTAACAGTCAAAACTGGACAGTTGTTGAGCATGAGAGGAGACAGTTGCTATGGTTTTCCTGTCCAGTGGAAACACCTGACTGTCTGGGTTTTGGTCAATTTTGCTCCACGTTTCAACTTCAATTTCTCCCAGAACTGCAGCACTAACTCCTATGAAAAGATGAAGTGCTCTACAATGTAGGGTTCATGATAGCCCTTACTGGTCTGCATTGGTGCATCATATCTTTATTCTCTTCCCCCTCCTGCCCCCCCTCTTTCTTAAATAGATAACTATCATATCTGATATCATATCTCACAGTACAATAATATTGAATGGGTTGCATTGTTGTATTTTGTCATGTTTCTCAGGTCTTTGTCTGAATTTCTACAAACATTATTGCTAAGGATTGTCTTATTGCATTGGAGTCACACTGGGTTAAATATGTACACTTGGGTTTTAAGGGGTATTTATTATTTTCTTCTTTTTTTTTTTTTTTTTTTTTTTGGGTTGTATGGAAGCCCCAAACGCAATTTCATTGTTCTTGACAATGACAACAAATAAATAAATACTAATACTAAATACTCCTGGTGTTCTGTGGAGATCACAGCAATTAGGCTTTTCACTTGTGAATTTTAAACAGTTTGAAATTGAAGAGGTCAGTTGTCGTTATCAACTGTGTGCCCTCAAAAAGGAAGACAACACAGAGGTCAAGCGCGTCGCATTACAGGGCTAAGATGATAGCGAAATCTAAGCAATGAAAAATTGGGGTTCATTTTGGATTTTCATTCTTTTTCTTGGAAATATCTGAACACCTCTGGCGGCTCATGTTGGCCTAGCATTTAGTAATAATTTGGGGCCTCGTGCAACACAAGCTCCAAGTGAGCCACAAGTTAATTTGTTTACCAGGAGACAGAAATTTGTGTGAGAAAAGTTTTGGGCTGAAAATCAAACCAGTCATTAAAAGTCAGGCAGCACTACCACCCCCTTCCATGTTTAAAGAGTGTTGCGAGTTAACAGAGAAAGGCTGTCTGTGTGACCAAAATACTCAGTGACTTCTATTGACTCAGAAAGGTTTTTTATGCTTTTACAAGCTGAATATACAAAAATAAAAAATAATAATCAGCACTGTGCTACACGCCAGTGTGTATGCATATCTACATTTAATTTGCAGGTATCAAGATTTGAAATTTATGCAGTATCAGCTAGAGATGGACCGATCCGATATTACGTATCGGTATCGGTCCGATACTGACCTAAATTACTGGATCGGATATCGGAGAAAAATAAAAAATGTAATCCAATCCATTGGATTACATCCATGAAAGCACCTCACAAAACTTGCAACACCCGTAACTCATCTCAGAACGTTAGCACGTCGGAGCAGTATGCATCACGTGATAGAGCGGCTGTGGCATGCGGGACCTGTCGGTGGTCTGGATAGCATTTGGAGCTTCGCTAGCAACCCGGCATTTCATCTCCGACAAAGTTATCCCCGAGAGAAGTAAAGCAAGTGTGTAAGTCCATCTCTGAATGTTTGTAAAGCATTCCTGCGTTAAGCTTAACAAGCGACTGCCTCTTCTTGATGCTACTTCAATCATGAAACTGCTTAATGATCAGCTGATCGGCTTTTCTGTCGCGAGTCCGTCTCTCTTGTTTGTTTTTGGCCCACTTTGCACCAGAAAGAGGAAAAGAGTGGATAAACAACAGCAGCACGTTTAAGCTTGATAAGCTGTTGTTAGAATTTATTTAATATTACTTTCTACTCGAGGATCTTTTTCTACGTAGCTGACGGCTGGTAACTGTGCAGGGGCGGATCTAGCAAAGTTTAGCCAGGGGGGCCGATAGGGCATTAACAGGGAAAAGGGGGCACAAAGACATACTTTTCTTTCTTATTCTAATTTAAAATGTCTAGCTTTTAATAAATAATTATCTGACGCCCAAAGTTTTAATTTGATGTAAAATGAATAGAAGTCCATTACTGTATATAGTAACTATTAAGTCTAATATATATACCCTAGTAAGCTATAGTACTTTTTCCTTTGGGGAGGTACCATCTGTGCAGTCTGCAATTTTGTTGAAGAAAGATGTTGAATCTATTTAATATTTCTTGAAAAATAATTGATTTCTGTGCATTTTTTTTCACACTGCATCAAATTAAGGTTGATTACATCGATTAAGCATCATGAGGTGGAGCGTGAGGGGTGGTTCCCTATTTTTTATTTATTTATTTTTGTTGCTGGGAGTTGGAACCCTATTAGTTAGGTTGCTTAATATTTACGCTAAGTACTTACTTAAGTTTATTAGATTGATCAGTATTGCTGAACTATGAAATAATTTTTTTTGCATACAGGTATAACAGAATAGCTTTAGTGTAGTTGTTGTTTTAAACTTGAGTATGAACTTATACAAAATGCAGCAAGATATTTAAAAAAAAACAGTTTTGTTGATTAAAAAACACTATATCGGATTCATATTGGTATCGGCAGATATCCAAATTTATGATATCGGTATCGGTATCGGACATAAAAAAGTGGTATCGTGCCATCTCTAGTATCAGCACAGAGATAACAATTACTTCTTCTTTCCTTTCTTCTTCTGAAAACAAAAGTTGCGTGTTTGAACAAGAAATCAAACCATAGAGCGGTTACCGACTCCGGCATAATGTTAGAAAAAGTGATTAACGAAGACAACGTTAACAAGATTGTCTTCAATTGCAATTAACCGCACTAACCATGTGACTATTGGTGCTCTGAGAAAACGGTGCACGTTGTGGTTCGATGTATTGGAAGACTGCCGTGAAGCTGAGGATGGAGAGACGCTGCCTGTGTGAGCAGAGATAGCACAAATACTTGTGTTGATTGGGAACAATTTTTTGCCATTTCATTGTACTGTGACATATCTTTCATTAAGGTTTAAGCATTAGATTAAACTAGAACCAGTATCCAATAGTAATTAACTTGAGTATATCGGGAGGCCATTATTCACATTAAAGTAACCTTTTAATAGCTGAGCCTTTAACTCCACTGCAGGTAATGACTTTAAAGAGTGCTTATTAAAAGAGAAATGGTAATGAGCTTTAATAAAGCAGAACAACTTTGAAATGAAGAGGGCTTTTCAATAGAAAAGGATGGAGGGATTGGACCTGTGATTCCATTAACGAGACTAATGATTCTTTATCAGCCCTCTTATGTGTACATGGAGTTAACATTAACAGTGATTGAAGATGGGTTTCAGTAAAAAGATGGGCCCTTTCATTACCCTTTAAAAGATCAGATAAGAGAAAAAGAACTTTAGCAATTTAAATCATTGAGAATTGATAACACAAGTCGTGCGACCTCAAAGTCAGCGACCACAGCCAAAATCTCCTTCAGCACTTATGGGCTGTAACAATGCAGTACATCTGTAATTATAAAATCTGTCTCATTATGTGCGAAAATGAACCGAATGAAAGGAAGCAGATTAAGTGATACAAGTGTCAAAATTTGGCTTGGAAAATGCAAGTTATCTAGTAGATTTAATTTTACACTCTTTGTGCAGCTTTATAATGTTAAAAGACGCTTCAGATTTGCATGAAATCCAATAACGGTCATTTGAATATATACGACGCATTGTTTTGGCCACAATAGACCTTTGGGTTTTCAGAGAGAAGCCAAAAGGCAACAAGGTAGAGAAGACAAAGAATTAAAGAAATGCAGGGACAGAGGGAATGGAAATAATTAAATCAATCTTTGGCGAGCAGCTGGAGCAGGACTCCAGCTGACAACAGCACCTGGGTGTGCAGCAGAGTCTGCCTGGGGCTGTGCTGCCTCCCCTCCGCCTCCTCGGCACCCCACCTCTTTCCAAAGCCCCCTAATGGCCCCCGGCCCCTGCTGGAGCTCTGGCTGGTACACCCACCCCCGTCTCCGTGTTTTCAGACAGAGGCAGCGTCGTCACACTGACGCTCGCCGACTAATTAAAGGGATGATTTGTGAAACGCCACCTTTTTATTCAATTAATCACCAACACATAGCCATAAACCCCATCGGCTAAAAATATTCTTGTTGGTTTGCTGTATAACTGATAGAGGAGAGTGCATTAAAGAAGCAGCGGGTTTTAAAAGAGGCGCCAAAAAAGGTTGGTCGACCTTTTTTTTAAAGACCCGTCAATCCATTTTATTGTGGCAGCATCACGGCAACAATACAAACGATTCCCTTTCGCTATTAGTGACAACAGCTTGCTCTGTGTTCGTACATCACTCTGGATTCTTTAAACAGAAGCCAAACATACATGTCTAAATGAATGACTGTGCAGTTCTCAAACAAATGCTTCCCTTCTTCCGTGTTCCTCCTCATTTCAACATGTTTTAATTAGTAGTGAAAAATGAGTTCATTTGGATGATAAATAACGGGAGCTGTGCATGCTTTTGGTTGGCAGGGCTAAACACGAGTGTTTTTCACCCCATTCTCATACAGAAGGAGTCAGAGACGGTCTGAACAGCTTACAGAGCCATTTAAAAGAAATGCTGATGGCTTGAAATTTTTTACATTGGCTAAAGGCTGCATGCTACAAAAATGTTAGCTTTTACCAAAATGGTTAGCTGAATATTGTTGGAGAGTAAAGCTACTACTTTGCAAATACTAGAGTAAAGTTTATAGGTAGACAGACATTCCGTTCAAAGCCCTACAAGAGGAAAATGTACTAATGCCGTTATTCACGTACTCTACACTGGAGATACTAAGAAAGCAGTTTTATTGTCATCATACTGTCCAACACCAAGTGCGGTGACGCTTTAATGGGTTTCCTTTCATCATACCATCGCTAAAGTTTTCCACCTTGAAGAGCCAGCCCGAGTTCTTGCACACTCTTCTTTGTCTTTGTTCAAACGGCCAAAATTTTGTGTCAAAAGTTGTCTCGTTTCATCTTTATTTTCTCAAACGACTTCACTAGTGCAGAAGAAATCACACATATCATCAATAAATATTTATTCAGTGTTTGTGGTGAGCAATTGGTGCGAACTCAGGTGTAATTTGGTTTCAGCCTATCGAGATTAATTTTGTCAGGAACATGATGAATGCAATGCAGGGCAACGCTCCGATGCATCAGTGTCATTCCAGATGAGATTTTTCACAGGAGTTGAGAGTTTCTAAGATTAAGTGCAGTATTAGTCAATGTTTTTGGGATAAGACTTCACACTAATTTAGTGAAGAGCAACAACCTGCAGAGGAGGCTCCATTAGCAATGACAATGAACTACAGCTCTGGAGGGGAAAATCTGATTAACGCCGCTCACTGGAATTGTAAAGTTTCTTCAGTGGCTGGGCGATAATTCCACATTTGCAGGAATACCAGCTCGTAAAGTGCTTTTGTCCATGTCAAAGTCTCTCTTTGCTGATGTATTGTCATATTTCCCAAGGCCCCAGAAGACAATAAATTTATAGACCTATCAAGAAAAGTACCGTGCAATAACGTATCTCAAAAACTGCTACAGCAGACAGGTATTTGTCTATGAATTTGGGAATATGCTAAATCTCATTTGTGCAGCAGTGCTTTAAACAAAAGCAAGAACATGCCCGAGGCGATATGAAATGTAAAGTGTGTAAAGGCATGCTGGTAGGATCAGCGTGTCTTGAAAAATCTATCCTCATCAGGACACTGAACACTTACAGCACAGTGCAATCTCTCCCGCTTCCTGTTTTAACTTTATTCGGGATGTAGGACTGGCCTTTTACCACCAAATATCTCTTCATTATCCCCCAGCCCCCTGCCCACCCCCCGCTGTTTTTTCTCAAGGAAATTTCTCTATTGAGATCAGATATTCTGAATATATAACAGTGACAAGCTGCTGTCAGCACTGATTTCCATTTCTCCTGGAAATATGGTGTTGAAATCCTCTCCAGGCAGATAAGTATCTTTACACATGACTGCCAGATTTGATTGCCTTCTGTAAAAGAGGCTGTATTGGAGTCACTCTCAGTGCTTGCCACAGTACATTGTATTCTTCTTCTGTTATGCCATACTATGCCCCTTGCAGAGCCCTCATCTAAATAAGAATATTTCTTCCATGCTTGGCTGTCCTCAGAGGGATTGGTGTGCAGCAGGGCTGAGTTGTCGGGTTGGGCGGGAGGAGGATGGAGGGGGTGCAGGGATTCCACTCTCTGCTCACTGTAATGGAACATGTGACCTTACCAAACTAGAGATGTCGGCTTGAATTGGTGTAAGAAGTGTTCCTTTTATATGCTGTGTACTTAGGATGTCTGTTTTACCTCGCAATATGAGAAGCCACCCTGCACGAGAACCAGATCATGAATTACGACGGTGAAACTTTAAAATCAGCTGCAGCGATTACACTTTTAGTTGAATGTAAGTTTGCTTATTTATCATCTGTGTAGTTCTTTATTCATTTGCTGACTTTGAATGAGTTCTTAGGAAAATCCATTTTATTTTATGAGCATTTTGTTTTCATCCAGTTTGTAGCTACTTTACTTTATACTGGAAAACACTGAAATGTCATTCACTGTAAGATTTAACAGTCTTGTGCTAGAACTTTAAAACTTTAAAATGAAAGTAACCTACACGTTAGCCAAAAGTAATAATTTTAAATGTAATATTTAACTCCTCAAGCATCATGAAGTCTTTTTTTTTGTTTTTAATTAGCAAAGTTCCAGATAGCTTAGCATGTCATGCTCTGTTCTAAATATAATAAATTTCTCTTGCTTGAATGAATGAATATGGGAGTGACTAAGACACTAATACTGAGGCTTCAAAATATGATTCTGAATGTGAGTCCATCCTTTATATACAGTCTATGTAATCATAACACGACATTATACAACACTTTCAGTAGCAGAATTGCACTTGAAATGGAGCATACTTTTTTTAAATCTGGTATGTAGAGAATATGTTTATGTTCTCTAGTAATTAAATATCCTGATTATGAATCTTGAATCATGTGTATAATATGACTTTTAAACTCATCTAATCTTTTCACAGAACACAGTTTTCACAGAAAGAAATGATAATTGTGCATACATTAATGTCTCTTCAGTATTAAATACCTTTACATTGCACCTTTTCATCAATACTGTCTCTGGCTCCCAAATGCATTTTTCCTGATGCGCTTTAAACAGTTTAACGTTACGTGTTAAGTACAGCAACAAAGTACTGAAGATAATCCACAAATAGCAGAAGTGTGAAGTGCGTCTAAAGTGTGATTTCAGTTTGAATTTTGTAATCATTGCTATTAATTTTATTCACATGTTGGCAATGAAATTGAGAACCAAAAGCATGATCGGAATTTCATAGAGGGAGAAAGAGAGAGAGAGCACAGCAATTGTGGTGTGCTGTGATGAGGGACACTAGGTTTGATGGTTGCTGCTTCACACGGTGCAATAATAAATTTGGGGCTATGGGGGTCTGACATTGTCTGCGCTCAGTATAATTAAGCGGTGCATTAGAAAGAGGGCTGGAATAAAACATGAGTATGTAAATTCAGCCTGGAGCTGATGTTCTAGTGATTATTACAATGCAGATAAAGCATTTCTCACAACTGCCTGTGTCTACTGAAGCCTCCAAAAACATCTGGACCTTTTAATTGAAAAATGGCATGGTGTTTCGCTGTGCTGCTTTGTGCTAAGTGAAGTCAACAATTAAGACGAAAATGTAATTGATAAGAATTGCATTGCTTCATTATTTGGTGTTCTAGTCAAGAAAATTGATTTATCAATTATTTACAGGTCACAGAGCAGAGGCCATGCATTTCTGTTTTCATTGCATCATCATCTGAGAACATACAGCACGGAGCTGAGAGCATCTCTGGAGTTCTTCCATTTGAAATCAATCATAACATGCATACTATGTTCAAAACTAATTACTTTTTTGTGCTGGTATTACATGCTGAAATGGGATGCATGATTTGGTTCCTTACTCATGTAGCTGTTTAATTACAGCTTGTGTTAAGTCTGAAATGATGAGAGAAAGGAGCGATATAATACGCTGAGGTTCTCAGGAGATATAAGTGTACAGTAAGCACCACTGATGGTTTCTTGAGGTTAATATTTAAAAAGAAAACTTGAATTATTAGCAACAAGAGTGACATGATTTCTCACGTCATGCATGTCTGCTGGGCCGCACTGGTGACATGTAACTAAGTACATTTACTTGAGTACTAAACTAAAGGTTCATTTGCATCTGAGCACAGACAACAATACTAGTAAGCTGTATTTACTCCAG
The DNA here is from genome assembly GCF_057382185.1 of Mchenga conophoros. Lineage (NCBI taxonomy): Eukaryota > Metazoa > Chordata > Actinopteri > Cichliformes > Cichlidae > Mchenga > Mchenga conophoros. The sequence continues at coordinate 13,436,702 of NC_140537.1, forward strand.
CACTGAAACCTTGTAGATTGTATTGATCACTATCTTTTATTTCATTATCCTAACTGGAGCAATAGGCTTGTTAGAATTATGTATGTGTGAGCTGCATGTTGCATGTGTGGTTCAATAGCAGATTCTGAGCACGTTTCAGGTAGTGCACCTGAATTTTGATGTATAGGCCCAACATAGCGCAACTAAAGGTATCTTATCTTAATTTTTCACTTCAGTCTTTCTTTTCTTTGTTGTTCTGAATTTCTCTCAGAAGCAACTGTACTTCTTCCTTATTCCTTTATTCTTGCTACTTTTTTAAAGTAAAAAGTAGCAATTTCTTGGCATTTTCTGATTTCTTCATAACAGTTGAGAAGAAAATAGTCAGCACATAACTCCATAATAATATAATGACATCACAGTTTGAAACAGGTTTCACCTGAACCAGATAATTCACTAAACATTGTGTTTTTACACTGAAATATGTGCATTAATAATAATAATAATTAGTGTAAAAGTCACAGAGGGGTATTTTTCTGTATCAAGAAGATTAGCTCTCCTAAACCACAACTGTCCTGATCATGCATAGACTACAACCTAAACACTCACCTGACATATGCAAATACTCAGCTATCATGCAAAAGGTTTTTTTTTTTAAATATCTGCATTGCTGTTCTAATACATGATTTCTATTGCATATTTACATATTTCTTTAAAAGACAATCACAGAGCATTTTAAATCAAGGCCAGAATGTCGAGTGTTTCATTAAAATTATAAGGACTACCCCAGTTATTGTCCCCCTCAACACTGTTTTCAGTGCTGGGTGAACATTCCTTCATCCTCCCTGTCTGAAGTCTCTAGATTAGTGGGCCTGGGGCAGAGGCTGTTCATCTGCCAATATGGCACCAGCCTGAGTGATGGGCATGTGGCGATGTCACTAATGATCAGACCATAATGATTCGCTGACAGGGGTGGAGAGCAATAGATTGTCACTGGGGGTTGAGTTAAAGAGGGATCCTAATGATCTGCCTGCAAACACTGCCAGAGCACCTCCTATATCACTCCATCTCTTTACTATACCACTCATCAGGTTCCTCTCCAATGGAGGGAGCCACTGTGTTGTGTCTCAATGCCATCTCACGACCCACTGTAAACATCTGTCACCCCCGTATCTATATTTCATGCTATTACCTTTTAGGCCTTGGGCTGCGTGCTGTAAGCCTCGGGGTACTTGATTTCTACCGGCATGAGCTTTCAGTGGAAAAGGATCAAGTTGTAATCATGGTGGTGCACGGTGGTGTTTTAACAGCAGGCGTCCTATATACCAGCGTCCCAAGTGGTTCCAAATCTGGAGTAGTCAGCAAAATGAAGAATACCTTGTGACCTCTATTTTTATCAGACGCTCTATTACACCCGTCTTCATTTTCTGTGTCTTCTGTAGTGCTTAACCTGCAATAAGAATAAAGCTGACAGGTTAAAATTATGCAATGTTTATGGTGATAATGATTAAAGTCCCTACTCTTTCTTTTAGCATATTATATTGACACAGGAGCAAAATACTCTCCTTTACGGTTTTGTAAGTTTACAAAAACTGTAGAAGACCGGAGATACACTTGAATATCATCACAAGTAGGATAAACACCAATGCTGTTTTTAATCATTATATCAGTTTGCAGTCTGTAAAGGTATCAAGCTGTCAAGCAGGTAAATCCAGAATGTTAATGATGATATTGCTAACAAGGATTGAGTAGAATTTAATCATAAACAGGTGTTAAGAAGTCTAATTCATGACATGGGATTTTGCAGTGCGTACAGGCTGTAGTTTAAAGAAAAACATTATTATTTTTTATTTTGTTCTCAGTTTTCATCAAAACTGAGTTAAACACATTCCTCTTTTCCATATAAAATCTCTTTATCAGAGAGATGGTGTCCCCCTGCTTTCTAAATGGGTCAGGTCGCAGATGAATGACTTTGTCTCACTGTTAATCGTCATATTGCGCATTATTATGGCAGCTCGGTCTGCAAGTGAGCAGCAGAGTTTGGGTGTGTCTCATTCTTCTAAATCAGAGAAGAAGCTGTAAAGATTTCAGTGAAGGGCTGCCTTGTTTATGTATTCGTTATGATGCTCAAGCGAAATAATTCACGTTCTCCGGGCTGATCCATTACCCTGATGAAACCAGAATTATTAATGACATGGTTTGATTTAAGTAAAACCTCAGCAAAAGATTCTGCCGTGATGTTTACTTAAATTGTTTATTGATTATGAGGCTGTTGTGAGCCAATAAGTTGTGTCATTGCCACCGAAAACCTGACAGATTATTTTTTTAGATTGAAGTTCAGCACCAGGCCATCTGTAAACTTCAAAATTCTGATAAATCCTGATAATTCTGCATTTTGCTTTTCTCTCCAGGTGAACGGTCATGTATATGTAGAAGACCTATTCCCAATAAATAAATCTCCAATTTAAAAACCAAACAAACAGGTTATAAGAAAGAAAGAAAAGTGCGTTACATCCTTGTTTGAAGCTTGTCAGACACTTTAAGTCTGATTCGTCACACTCCCACAGACTGTGGTGTGAACTGACACCGGAGTGATTTTAACACACGGCAACATTTTTAAACACCACCAGCACTGCAGACCACTTTCACCCCATCAGCGTATTTAATTACGGTTGGACTTGATTCAGTGCTCATCCTCTCAGTATTATTTTATCTCATTTAAGGGAAAAAAATTAAAGGTGGGGGAGGGGGCGGCAAGTACTTTCGTAATTTAAGAGAGTGTTAATGAGTGGCTGTTCACCTTTCTCAGTTATCCATCATCCAGCTAATGGAGGCAAGGATCCCTTTTCCAATCTGCTTTATTAAAAACTTTTTATTAAATCTAAATATGACGCCACGTACTGCGGAAATTAATTGTTTCTGAATGTCTAATTCATCCTTATGGCGCTAAAATCCTCCTTGAACATTTTATCCGCATTGATTTTGTATTATTTAAGAAGACAGAGGTCTTTAAAACCATGTCTGAACGATAAAATGCTCTACCAGAATTACCTGAGACCACTGCTGCATCACTGCCACTGAATTTATCATAGCTGCTATATATCACAGTAGATTGTTTGGAAGTTAGTCACTTGATGGCGAGGGTTTATGGCGGAGAGAAAAACAAACTAAAGTAAATTTTGAACTCTTGCAGGAATGGACTTATGGCCTGAGGTTAGAGGGAGGCAGTACTGTATAGGGTTTATGGCTCAAATAAACTCTTGATCATTGCATATTACAGTATTTATGTGTGCCGAACCGGCACGCAGTTACACGAGCCAAACACTTTTTAGTCATTCGTCTGAGAAGTGCTGTTGTTTTTTGTAACCTATTTATCTGAGGTGAAAGATATGCAAGTAAAAACAGCAACAGCACAATGTGAAAAGTGTTATAAAATAAGTCCAATATATTGAACAGCCCCTCTCAGTGTGTTCTTTTTCAATTAATATGATAAAAAATTGTCTGTAAACAATTAGACAATTTATACCCATATTCATTTACAATGAAAGGCAGTTTGGCATTTCTCCATGTGTGTGAAATACACAATAGCGTAAGTATTTACACAATAACAGACAAATTTACATTTACATAAGAAAGATATGTACAAGTTATACATACACCTGCAAACATACGAATACAGCCATGCATTCAAACATACACGCACATACATATATGTAGAGCTGGGCGATAGAACGATAACGATATGTATCGCGATATAACTTTTACTCGATAGAGAAATTAAGCTATCGCGATAGACCTCGCCGCTCTTGTCCTCTTAAAAAAGAAAAAAAAAAAAAGGTCAGCCAATCCAAATTCAGTAGCGCAGAGCCGAACCAATCACAGCCGCAGCGTCACGTCGCGTGACTTGTTACGTACAGCACAAGTGCCAAGCCGCACGTGTGTTTGTTTGGGAAGCAGCCAGCGGGTAATGGAGGAAATGAGTGTGCCGACTAGAAAAATCAACCGAGCGTGACCGAAGAGAAAACAGATGATGGTTCCAACGCCGGAGAGATTGTCGAACGGAAGAGCCATAGAAGTTCCGTAGTGTGAAGGTATTTCGGCTATTTCAAGTCTGACAAAAATAGAGTAGCGTGCACTGTAAATTGTGCCGAAAGCAAGTCTGGAAATACAATAAACTGGTGCATGCGTCACACTGCGCCACGTTATTGTTTCGGTGAAATGAATTTCTACAAGACTGTTACTGTTAATTCTACTCTCTGCAGTGTTTACTGTCCCTCCACACATACGACTCGGTTCTGCTTCTATGCCCCAGCTTTGTTTACTTTTTCCCACCGAGGCTTCTAGACTTCTGATTGGCCAACATTTCTGCACGGTTAGGAATCTAGCGCCACCTGCTGCTTTGGCATGTTCATAGCAGCGTTTTCCTTCATTTCTGCCTTTATGTGTGGACGAGATTATTTTTTAAAACGAAAACGGAAAATCTCCGTTTTCAAAAATACCCGTGTACGTGTGGACGTAGCCTCAGTCTCTGACTGGAAGCGCTAATTCGTCATTCGGCTTTTGTCAGACTAAAGTAACTGTTAAAACTGTTTGAAAAGCTCAGCTATACAACAAGGAGAGATTGAGAATTTCCTTTTAGTTCTCAGTTTATTTGATATTGACAAAAGTTAGTCAGTTTTGTCTGTTCTTCTGTAAAACAAACTAAGTTTGTTCTATTTTGAAACTTAAACGCTTTAGCGGCTGCCTTTTGTGTAGTTTGTAATATTTGCCTTTATTTATCTGAAAAAGTCTCATGTTCCTTAAGTACATCTACCCTGTTGAACTTATTATGGGAAATAAATATTTAAATAAAAACAAGCTGCTGATTATTTCACATTTTACTTGTGAGCAACGGCACATTTAAATCTTACAAATATAGTTATTTGGCTTATATCGTGATAGATATCGTTATCGCCTGAAATGAAAAAAACATATCGTGATATGAAAAAATCTCATATCGCCCAGCTCTACATATATGTATATATACATATATGCATCCGTACATACATACCCACACATCAACTAAGTCAGCAGTCCCCAACCTTTTTTGGGCCACGGACCGATTTATGTCCGATAATATTTTCACGGACTGGCCTTTAAGGTGTCACGGATAAATACAACAAAATAAAACCAGTACTGGTACCAAAAAATTAAGATTTATTCATAACACACGGGAAAAGACCCAGGGAAACCAAGTTAATGATAAAAATGATAAAACAATAACGATAAATACCCTGAAAACCATAAATTTCACACCCAAGCCTCAACTCTCGTGGCCTGGTAGTAAACGTCTCACGGACCACAGTAACGGTCCGTGGCCCGGGGTTTGGGGACCGCTGAACTAAATGTTCCTGCTTTATCTGGATAAACATTGGCACATAACGTGCTTGTGAGAGGTCATTGATACTATTGATATTGACTGTTTTCTCTCTCTCGTGTTTTTCACCCTCATTATTGATCAGGTTGCATCCAGCACTCTCGAAATATTTCACTCAGTCGGGTTGTCATAAAACTTTCAGTTCACAGGAAACCTAAACGCAGCAGTGTTTCCTTCTCTGAATGATGGTTGATTTGAATGTCCACAGTGTCTCTATGTGAGACAATAACCTTAAAAATATCCATTTTCTGTTAGCTATGTACTTTAGAAAGTCCATAGAAGTTATAAAATACTTGACAGCAAACTGTGTTGGGCTGTTAATCGTCATGGATACTACTCCCTCTTTTGCTTCTTCATATTTCCATTTTCCCATTCCCACTTATTTCCTTAAAATGGTTGTTGGCATGGAAAAGGTCTGGCTATATCCCCAAACCAGATGTGTGCAGTTGCTCTGTCAATCCAATACCCCTAAACTCCTGTTGGACAATATGGAAAAGTGCAAGAGGGCAAATGGTGAAGTCAGAGATTCCCCCCTCCCTTTTCTTGTCATAAATCATGCTTGGCAGCACAGAATAAGCTAGTTCTAGAGACATTGCTACTGGCACTATACCCATTGCCATTCATCACCTCCGAGGAACTACAAAAAGCTTGAAAAAAAATCACCACAAGCTACCCACGTAACCTCTGGACCAACACCGCCAACATTAGCAGAAGTGCATTCCTCTCCCGGAGACGAGAGAATGTTTGCCACCTGTACAATCAGTCCTTTTTATTGCCACTGTGGCCTTTTGGAGAATTTAACAGAGCTAATTGCTCTTCATTTACTCGCAGGGATGGATATAATGTAATGAGGCATCTGAAAGAGGAAAAAAAATGAATTTCGCTCATGGAACAATTTTTCCAGAGGTAAATCTCCTCTCAAGAGCTGAGTGGAGGACACTTTTACTCGGGTAGATTTTTCTCTCTGTCTCCTATTAGTAAATTTTGTTCCATGAACTCATGCTGACACCCTTTTAAGCCTTTGTGCGTCCTATATAAAATCAAATCCCAAGGCATTTGTTAAAAGTCTGATACTAAATAAAGAGGCATTTTATGAAATTTCAAGTCTACTTTTGCTACATTATGCACTGAGCGACAGTGAATATACCAGCGTACAAGGAGGGATGTGCCAGACTCCATCTACATGAACTAACCTTTAACCTGCGCCTTAAAATGACTGCTGTTTTTCATTTCCTCGAAGAGATCTGACGGGCATGGCAGTAATGGTACTGATGAATGCCAGAATAAACAGACGGTGGGAGACAAGACGAAGAAGAAGATGAATGTGTCTGAAAGGTAGGATTTTTGGCAGTACTGAATTTAGAGAAAACCTGGGTTTCATTTTTGAATTTTATCTGTTTGTACCATGAGGAGTTTGTCCTGACAAACACGCACGTTTGTGTGCTTTATATATAGAATTTTTGGCCTTGGATCACAGCGGTTTAGCGAAACTGGCCCAATCGATTTTTCCAAAAAAATAAATGAATTTCAAGGTTTCTCTACCTCGCACATTTTAAATGGTCAGAATATTTTATTTTCTTGCCAGCTTAGACATGAGAGTCACACAGCTTAATTACAATGGGAATGAAGCATCATTTTGCCCAATTAAAGAAGAGATTTTTTTATATGTAGTGTATGGAAAGTCTTCTGATTTAGTGATTATTTTAAATTACCAGTAAAAAAAAAACAAAAGGATTATTTAGTCATGCTTCACATAAGAGGCTTGTCTCTTGGTCTCTGCATCCTGTCATCAAACTTTGCCTCTGCTCCCCATCCAGATCCACAGCAGAGAGTGACTGCAGACGCTTGAAGTCCATTATTTATTTCAAAGTGTTTTGCTGAAGCTCAATACCATAAATTACCATTGCTATCAATCTAGGGCTGGGCTTAGCCAGCTAGATTGGACCACTGATTTATTTATTACCCACAGTATCTATTTAAAACATTTACATCTGTGTACATTAGCAAAGAGTATCATCTGTGAACCATTTATTGATGCCTACTCAACTAAAGGAAAGGAAGCCCATTCCTAAAAGAGGGACAGCTTCACTTCATCTTAACACACCTCAGACGGTTTCTTTTTTCTTACATTACTTACGAGTAAGTTAATAAATGATAAGTTCTGTATAAGTTCCAGCACATTGCTTTCAAGAGTTGGTATCAAATTATAGTTTTTTGACATGTTTTTTTTGCAAATGGCAGTGAAACTTGGAGTTATCACATTCACATGAGAGGTAGCAGTATACAAAACCTTAGCTTGTGTAATACATTTCTCTGTCTATTTGTTTCTATTCAAATGTATCATTTTTATTTGAATAAAAAAATCATGAATAGCATACAGTGTAGCCAATAAACTGTTGTATGATCGGACCTAGCCTTTATCTGATGCTAGACGATGTCGCTGTGTCACTACTGTACACTCTAATTTTAATGCTAATCTTAAAGTCAAACCACAAATACAAAACACAGGAACAGAAAAAATCATTTCTTATTTTTTGTATTTTTTAAATTTTTTGTTGGAAAATCAAAGAAATCTAAATTAATACATATAATATAATACTATAATGATAATACATATATTATACAATGTAAATATTAGATTAAAATTAAAAACAGGATTGGGAGAGTTCTATTTTTTTAATATATTAAAATAGATTTTGTTTGTAATTATGGAATTTACACCAAAGCAAACGTTTTGGTGTAAAAACGTTTGTTTTTGGTGTAAAAACGTTTGTTTTTGGTGTAAAAACGTTTGTTTTTGATACTTTATTTTTAATCAAGTCACAAAAAAAATCACTGCTTATAATGGATGGGAATTGATAAGAATTTAGAGATTCTGAGCCCATTGTCAATATCACTTATTGATTGAATTGCTTATTGATTCTCATTCTGTTCTCACTGGCACCAAATCAAAGAAATTACATTCCTGCAAATTCACTGCTGATGTCTGGTTAAATGTTTGTGCATGTTGGAGGTATTTCCGCTCTTTGTTGTAGAGATCAGTGCTGTGGTCATTACTCAAAAAAGGTAATGTAGTACATAAATTACAAAGAACACAGTAATCCAGTATGTTGCATTACTTTTGCTCTTCTCCATATAATAGGACCTGAAATACACTGTCTCATAATTACCATTTAACAACATAAACCTTGAGGCTGCTGGCGCCAACACCAACACAAATCTCTATCCTGATGACATTATCCCAATATTATCCTAATTATGAACACAACGCTGAAAAGACAAAGCAAAGATGAAAACCAGCACAAAGAGCCACAATTATTCTACTTTAGAAACATGAACAGGTAGAAATGAAGGCTGCAGCCTGACTGCTCATCAGGTTGTTACCTGTTGAAGTTTAGGGTCTGGCCGCTGGGCTCCAATTGGCATTCACGTAGCTAAAGTTAATCTGGCTTCTTGGCTAGTTTAGCATTAGCATGCTATTTGTGGAGGTGCTTGCAGAGAGTTGAAGTGTTTGCAACATAATATAGTTGCTTCTGTCCTGGATGCAGTTTGCACTTTACCATCTCATCCTCTTGTGCAATAAAAATAAAAATAGTGTCCATGTCACACTGTAAACCGCACCACTGTTTTCCTCCTCTGGCATAGGAAGTGAAAGTAGCAGACTGTAGTGCAATCAGTGCATCAGGTTATCATGGACCTTGGAAAACATCCCTACACATCTACACACACCCCACTCTAACCTCTGACAGGCCAGTTGTTTTGGTTTCCATAATGCCATACTTCCCAACATTCCTGTATGTCCTTCAGTGCTCTAGAAATGGTAACTTACACGTGGAATGTAGCGTAGCATTAAATGCAGGAATAGTTTTGGTGTCAATAAATGATTTATAGAGCATGTCTGCATTGTATCCTAAAATGGCAGGTATTAATCTTTAATTCCAGGGAAAAAATTTCCATTCACTTTTTTAAATGTATTTTTGTTTCTTCTCATTGAAACAAAGAGATATCATATTGACAGCTATTTCCTAAAACTGCATTTCACATCCCAAGATAATTCACCTGTAGCTTGTAGAGAAAATGACATTCATCTCAGACACTTGACCTTACTGAGGACTTCCACTTTAATTTGCATTAGAAATGTGAAATATAGATACAATGAAAAATGTTCTTGGATTGGTTTCTGCAGCACAATATGAAAATTTACAGTGCATTAATATTAATGCATCATTATTGGCTGTCTGATTTCATAAATAACTACAGCAGTGTCAGGTCTGGTATAGATCACTTGGATAGGGGCAGACTTTGCAAAACCACACCTAAAAGAGCTTTGTGAATTTAATTGGGAAAATTGCAAATCAGGTAGTCAGCCGTATAACTCATTGTCACATTTAATCAATAAACTTTGTAAATCAACTCATTTCATTTATAAATGATCTTATATAGATCAGGCAACCAATTAAACAATTAGCATATATTTAGCAATTAATTAATTTAATCGTTAATCACACCATTACCGTTCAAATTTTAAGCCAACAAATTTGGGAGCAGACGTGCAGGCTGGCGTTGGAGCCGTACATCATGCCTGGGGAGTGCAGATTGTGACACAGCTAGATTTACTGTGCTAAAAATCAATGCAATTAGGAGAGAGGCTGGAGGCTGGCCTGGGGTCCAGCATGGTCTTTAGGAAATTTTTGACACATACACACAGACACACACACATACTGCCAAATGTATTTCCTCCTTTTTTAATTGTAGGCATACTAAGGTGATAATAACTTTAGCTTTGTGCATGCATTGCATTTTTGGACATCAATATGTCATTGTCAAATTAATTGTGACATCTTGGCATAATTACTTCAAACAAATGAGACAATGGCTCAGATGATTTGTTGCCCCTGTCTCACACCACCTTTATTAATGTTAGTGTTTATCCAAATTAGAGCCACATTCTCCATAAACCGTTATGCTTACATCTATGCTAGTCCAGTGCTGATGAAGGCAACCTCATCATGTTTAGTGCTCCAAAGAGGGCCAGACAGTACTTTCTATTGAAGGCGTAAACTGTCCCAGTTTTTAGTTCACAAAGATTTAAAAAGCTAAAATGTGTATATATCGTGAATGCAAGCTACAATAAAGCTGCATCACAAACACATTATTGACATTTGATCACCTAATTTAATTAGTGTGGATAATGTGCTAGCAAACAGTTGCCTATTTTTACACAGATCAACATTAGTCTTTATGTAGAGCTGTCAGACAAATTAACAAATTACATGTTTGCCATTTATACAAACTACTGAGGCATATACCTGGATAAACTGGCAAATTCTGCAATATGTGGCAACTACCTACTCGTGGGAGCTCCCTGCATCCCTGGGAAATCCTCTCAGTTTACCTTTAAGCATTTTTTTTCTGTTTTAAACTGTTAATAGAAATCTTGATGTATCACAGTAGTTGATTGGTATTTAAGTCAAAAATGCTTTGTATTCTCTTTTTTACGTACAAGCTAGTTAAAGTCCAGAAATCAGTGTCAACAGTTTGTTCAATTTCACAGCTAATGTTTTACCAACATTTACTTTTTTTGCTGAATATCAGTGCCACTTGTGGATTTTTGTGTTTGTTGGTCATGCCAGTGTGTCACCACCCAATATGCAATTCAATTCAGATTCATTTATATAGCATCAAATCACACAACAGTTACCCCAAGCTGCTTTCTTTGTGAGGTAAAGACCCTACAATTATCACTGAATCAATCATATGAACGATTTTCAGTCTTCATTTTATTGCAGGACAATTAGCATGCAGTTTGAATATAACTGTTTTTTTCCCCCTGCTTATAAACAGCTGCAAGCCAGAGCTTTGTGAGAGAGAAAACCAAAACAGTAATTTTAAGGGCCTGAACACTAAATCATTTAGCTAAAATATGTTTATGCACTTCATACAGCCGAGGGGAAAATATGTGTTTGTCACTATTAAACGATTGCTTTTAAATAATTTGTATCTGCAAGTTAAGAGAAGGGTACATCACATACCTTTCAACTTTTGAAATACTCAAGAACAGCCATGACCTCATCTCCTCACTTCAGCAAAGAGAAGGGTGAGATCAGGTTTGAGATGTTGTGGACGAGCTGCCCTCAAACACAGGATGCAGGCAGGGTTGAAGTGCTGTCCAGGCCTTGGGTTGCTGATTGTCTCATCTGTCTTGGCTAAGTCAGCAGGATGTGACAGCCGCCCTCTCTCTGTTACCCGCTGACCACTGGGCTTGGCATTCTCTCCACTCACCTGCCCTATCACCGCCTCCACCATATCTCTATCCTCGCCTCACTCTCACCTCAAAGTCTTCGTAGCGAGAATGAGGATCAACGCCTTAGTGTCAAAGAAGAGGAATGTAGGCTAACAATTCCTGGCTGCGGGCTTGCAAGTATCGGTTCCGGGTGCTGACTTTGGTTTGTTGGTTTTTGATAGAGGCTGACAAAGTGACAAACCTTGACTTCAAGTGTAACTGACTAAACAGACATAACTTACTTTATTTCAGAGATCTCGCTCAAGGAGAAGGTAAGAGCTTGTTTTTGGTATTTTTAATTGCATTTTGAGATTATGTGCATTGCATAATTAAACAATGAGTCCCACACAAACGAGGCAGCTCTTTCTGACTTACCAAGCTACTACTTAATTCAGTTGTTCTGAATATATATATACAGGAGGTGGGGCGTGCTTATCTGTACTGAGCTGCAAATCCACATTGTCACAATGATTGTGTCTCCGGATGCCGACTGCGTCATCTTGTCTCTATGGCCGGCACTCCTAAAGAAGCTGTATGTCAGATACCTGCCTTCCTGAGTCACTGTTGTCTTTTTTAGTGCAGGATGTCAAAATATTATTATGGTATGTCACGAATTATTACAGAACACCAGAAAGCATCTTTTTGGGGGGGTTACTTTGTCAGACAGCTGTATGTGTCACCTGAGTTTAAAGTCCGTTTGATTTTATCTGCATGTGGTCTATCAAATTTGACAAAAACATACAGCAGCTGGTTCCTGCTGTGTTTTCCCAGTTCGGCTTTGTCACCAGGTTTATGTTTATGAGCTGAATTGTATTTCACCTCTCAAAAGCAAAAAACAAAAAAGGAGTGGGGGGGTGTAGGGGATGGGGTTGATATTTTCATCTTAAGAGCTGAAGTTGTGATTTTTTGGGTTGTTTGTTTGTTAGTTTTATTTTTGTGCATTTCATTACAGCTCCTTTTTACTCGCCACTCACTACAGTCCTGATCTCAGACGTGAAGCAGCGACAAAAGCTGGCTCGTCAGGGATAACAGATGAGCGCAGATGAACAGTGTCAGGTAAAGTGCTGTGAAAGACATTTAATGTGTTTTATATCAGTGTGTCTGAATTGTCCAGGAACACTTGAATCACTCAGTGTCAGCCAAATACGGCATAATGAGACTCGCCTTCTCTCATCTGAAGACACATGTCTCACTGCTGTCACTCAGGCTAACGGGGGGGAAAGGGCTTTTCGAGCCTTTTGAAGCACACAATTGTGTATGATAGTAGCCCGCTTTAGCATCGGGGATTGCTCGTGCGGGATTATTTCATTAGGAGGCTCCCGGAGAGAGGACAGAGGTCACAGTTTGGAGCTCATTCAAACATCTGGAGTTCGGGAACATAAATTATTAAATGAGGCGGCAGTTTGGATTGAGACTCCTTACGGTTTTTCACAATGAACTTAGAAGTATTCAATTTTAAAAAGCCTGAAAAAACAACATTTCTTCACTATTTTTTCTTACTTTTTTGGGGTCTGCCAAGCTTGAGTTGTTTGGAGTGGGATATTAGTGTTGACTATTAAATACTTCTGGAGTTCTTCTGTCTATGTTATTGTTGGGCTTCTTTTACTGCTGTGTCACAATCTGGCCAGACAAAAGATGGTTTGTTGTGGAGCTTTTTTTCCCCCTCAATTTTTCTTGGTGTCTGTTTGGAGATCTCAGAGTTTCCTCCATTTACGCCAACACAAACTGTTGGTAGGTACGGTGCACTGGTGTGACAAGCGGTAAGGGAGAAGAACATCAGTATGATGTTGGAGTCAAGAGGTTGATGATGGGAGTGGCTCCACCTTGCGCCATAGCCTCGTTTTAGCTGTCACAACCAGCACAAAAAAAGCAAGTTTGACTGGAAGATAGAAATCTCTAATTATCCCCACCTGTGTCCGTCTACAATGGGAGGGTCGAGATGAAGCCATTAGCTGTCTCTCCACTGGCACCACCAAGAGTTTGTATACATCTGTGTCTTATTTTCTTTTCTGGCACAATGAGTCCAGCAAGCTAAGCAGGCATGACCAGATTTGGCAAGTTCCAATGACTTTGGCAAAGTTAGACAAGGAGGAAGCGGTGAGATGCAGAGAGGGGGATGAGCTGGCATGGACTCTGTGTTTGCCTTCTCCCATGCCTGTTACTTGAGCTGGGTGTGTGGCTTGGAAAGAGGTGCTGGGTCGGTCAGAACAATTCACAGAATACCGAAGGAGACCGCTACAGCAGGGAAAGTTGCAGGGAGAAAAAAGCAGTGGAAGAAAAAGGTGACTGAGTTGGTTTACAGTTGTGTAGATCACAGGCAGCAGAATCCTCCCAGCTTTTTTCAACTCGTGTGTGCATAAGTGTGCTGTTTAAGCTTATTGGGGTACTTAAGCTCATCTCCCATTTGACTCATAGCACTTGATAGAAAAAGGCTCAATGTGATTTCAATATTGTCAGTTTTGATTAGCTGAATCAAGCCTTTGTCTGGCCCAGCAAGTGTGCATGTTGTCAAAGCTATTTACAAGCAATGGCCAGATATGAAGCCCAGACTATTGCGGTCATGTAAACAGCCACATCTGTTTGAACCCACCTGCTCCCTTGTGTTTACTGGGCTCTGTAAATAATGAAATAAGTCCTTCTGAATAAAAATATTACAGTGGCATGGACTTTTGCTTTAGAATGACACAATAATTAATCAACGCTATAAACAAAAAGCTGCCAGGAATTGCAAATTTATAAATAAAAGTAATTTAAAAAAATGTCCATGCATCCATGGTGTGTGTGTTTTTTTTTTTTTTGTTTTGCTTTGTTTGTTTTTTTCTGGCGCGCCTAGACACATTCATTCATTCAGACTCTCATTCATTCATTTCTGCTCTAATTTATTTATATATGAGTGTTTGTTTTCACTTTAGTCCCTTGAACCTTGCCACCCTGTTTGTGACACCCGGGCTGTGAGTGAAGACGGAGAGGCAGGCTGGTTCAGAATGATCACTATCATTAACATTCATGGGGGGTTCACTTATCATCCCTGACTGGAGGGACATGGCAGCCATTATGAGACGTCCGCAGGTGGAGTGCCATGATACATATTGCATCTTGCCACAATGGATTTATGTATTCAGTAGCAAAAGAAAAGTCTAATGAAAAAATACAGAAGGCAATCCTTTATTTCTCGCTCGGCTTCAAGTGAGGCCACCATGTCCTGCGATGAAGAGCGCAGGGGAATTCCAGGGCTGTACGCGGACCTGTCACTCATGCTGCGCGCATGCCACACCACTATACTTCACATTATGGACAACTTTTACCGGTAATACATTTGTGCTCCTAACCCTAAACATAACTCTTTAGGACAAGGTCTTATGTGTTAAGCATAGAGATGAATCATATAAAATGACGTTTTTCTTAAATATTGGTCAAACACAATAGAGATTTACTATGTTTCCAGTTTATGAAGGTTGCTATTCCAGAAAAAGTAGTTAGCTTTTTATAGGGCCTCAAGAGGAATGCTTTTGTGCACAAATATGTGCACAAAACTGCTTTTAAAGTAGCATGACAACATTTTGTTTCCTTTCGTAGATAGCATTAGCTGTCTAAAATAAGAGCAACATGGCTGCCGCGTAACAACACGATTCCAGACTGGACAAATAAGATTAAGAAAGCTCACGATTTAGGTAAAAAAAAATTTAAAAAAATTACACCTTTTCACAACCTTCTTTCACCTGCAACAAAAACTACTCTTCCATTTTCCTGCTGCATCTTCCAGGCCGTCAGATACTGCCTTTTTGGGTTGGGTCAGATGGATGATCTGATATCCTCGTGTTGGCGTTGTTCCCAGACCATCATGAAAATGTTGTTCCAGGTTCAACATTGCAAGTGACCAATCACATTGTTGTGACGTTATTCTTTTGCGCGCCAAGCCATTCGTGCATTTATGAAATTCCAATGTTGCAAGGACAATATCAATTCTGCTTACTGTTTATTAAAGGGTTACGGTTAGGGTCAGGGTCCGTTGATCGGGGGACAGAGGCGGTTTCACGCAGCTTTAGTACAGTTCTTTGTTTTACGACGGTTTTTCCCGAAGTCGCAAAAGTATGACGTCACAACAATGTGATTGGTCACTTGCAATGTTGATCCTGGAACAACATTTAGTATGATGATCTGGGAACAACACCAACACGAGGATATCAGATCAACTGGGTCAGACATGTCTGTCACTCCCAACTTGGCACATATGGACACTTAAGAACCCCTTTGTATCCCATTTAAATGTTCAAGCATCATTTATCAATACCATCAAAACCTGCCCAACAAGCGGTTGGACCTGCAACACTTTGTAAAAATCTTTATTCTGTATTTAGTTGTGAATTAACTAAAATTCCAGGGGAACACAAGTTTTGGTGACCGCCGAGTTACGAACAACAACAATGGTTAAATTTAATGTGTGAAAAAATTGAATGTGATATAGCATTCACATAATGATAATGCATGAATAACAATGTAAGAACATAATGTCTACAAAATCAAAAAGAATTGGGATTTATAATAATTCTTGTAGAAAACAATACAGATGTCAATAATTGCTGTATGTGTGACGATTTTTGTGCAAAGCTTTGTTCAGTTTGGCCCATCTCTGAAGGAGAAGATGGGATAAATACAGACATTTATGAATATATATATATAAACGCTTTTAATATTACATAAATATTTTAGCCTACAATCTGCCCTGAACAAAATTTAATTTAAATATTTTTAGCATCTAAACCTAACTTTAAATTTACTGGTTGAGCATCATTTATCAATACTAGCAAAAACTTGACCTACAGGTTCTTCCTAGTATTGATAAAGTGGCCATAATGTGGCTTTTCCCAGGCCTGAGGTGCTTTTTCAAATTCTTCCTTCTATATTTACTCATGAGTTGAATAAAATTCCATCATGCATACAACTTTTGGCTACCATTAAGTTACGTACATTGAACATAACACATGAAAGGAAGGCAAAGGGATAATGTAACATGAGATGATAAATGAAAATAACATATACCAAAATAAAAAATAAAAAAAATGGGCCATTTACAATAAATCTTACATTACATGAAAATTTTAGTCCATGGGTTTTTTTGTTTTGTTTTGGGTTTGTTGTTTTTTTTGGGGGGGACGGACATATAGACACCTAAGACTAACCTTAAATTTACCGGTTAACCATCATTTATCAGTACTAACAAAAACCTGTAGGTCAGATTTTCCTGAACCTACCCAAGTATTTCATTAATTTGTGCATCAAAACCTAACCAGAGTGTAACAGCAAACATAAAACAAGCATGTGGAAATGAAACGACTCAGAGACTGAAAACTAATCAGACTGGACACGAATCACAGTCCACTCAGCGATGAGCATGTGACTTATTTAACCCTTCTGGCATCCTAATGCAGACTCTGCTGTTTAAAAGATGACTGTCAGCTCATGCTGTATTGCCTCAGACAGTACATCAAGGCCGGCCATTTATGCCAAAGGACAACTTGTGAGTAATTTAGAGATGCTAGCGGTATCTGACAGAATGGCAGCATTTGATGAGAAATTGTTGGGAGAGTCCCGCTGGGTAATGATACCAGCAGAGCACATTTGGCTGTACTCTTGTGTTTTGCTACGTAGTGAACACACCAGCAATTTTCTGTGTTGGAACCAAATTTTGACACCGACATATACAGTAATTTAAATGTCTGTTTGTTTAAAATATATAAAATTGCCCAACCTAACAAACAGTTTTTTTCTTTATTATTCCCAGTTTGCCCCAGTATTCACCCAGCAGTGATGTTTTAGCAAGAAAATCTAAAACAAACAGTGTCTGAACTATTTATGGTCAGTAGTATATGTGCTTCTGATGTTTATCCTGAATTTAAAAAAAGGTCATTTCACATAAACAAATCACAAGGAACATCCTATTTTGAGTAAACAAAACAGCAGGGACAGAGAACTATTCCATGATAGATTTCTTTATGCTTGATTAAAGACACAATTCCTATCCTGATATTTCCTTGAGTAAAAAGGCTCCCAGACCAGTAATAACCTAATTGGAGAGAAACCTCTAACTAGTGTTGCTCCTCTGTGTCCCTGTGTATAAATAGAGTCCATAATGGACCAAGGTGCGATGCCATCATTCATCTCTGCTCAGAAACACTTCAGGTTCGGGTCTTAGCTCATTTTCCTAATGATGCTCTTGTTTTAGGTATGTTTTCACTTTAAGGTTTGTAAGATTCCAGCTTAATGGACACTATTCATCATGGACTCAGACCAGTTCACCCAGCAAACTTATTTGACATAACAAATTGCCAAAATGAAAGGATGCTCAAGCAGGTGGATATTTCAGACCAATAGGTAAATTTGTTCTTATTGTAAAAATAATAATAACAATAAAATAAAAAGCCAGTTTCCTGCAAGGATTTTGCTTCTCTTGTATGACAATTGCAACATTGCTGCCAAACAAATCTGTCATTTCATAATGTGCTTAACGCGGCTACGTGAAGTGCTTTTTAATTTTAAATGTTAATTGACTAAAAGAGGACTTCCAATTCCACTGGCACCATGTAATAGGAGGTTTCCCCAAAAAAACATGGAGTCTTCTGGGAAGCATATCCCACATGATAGCCCCCGGTTATGCCATGCTTTTATGTGGTAGATTACTCCCTGGCTCTGTCCCAAAAAAGGCTGCTTTTTAACCACTGCTTCTCCCATTTGCCTCGGGATACTCATGGGCTGGCAGGTTGCACAACACATTACCATCCTGCAGCATCTCTTAAAACACATTTTAGCCCTGAAACACAGCTGGCATTTTGGCCGGCTTTGCTGCGCTGGGCACGGAAGGACCGAACATCAGGATGTTACAGAGAAATTAAAATGGAACCTAGTTGTAATGATGTGAGCAGATCCGCAATATGCTGTGATGTCAGTGCACTTCTCATTCCCGACACATCCTTTGTCAGAACTCAAGAGCAAGAGCGGGCTTCGGTTATTGCAAGCTAATTTAGAAGATATTATACATTTGTGAAAGAGGGGGCTCAATGTACTGCAGGGCGTGAGAGAGTCTTCACATGCATGGTCGACCCTGTGAGGATGAGTGTGTACTACCCCATGCCAAATTCAGGGTCTGTGCGTAGAGTTATGTGTTGCTAAACATCACTAAGATCCAACAGCCCAGTGTGATGCCTTTGGTTTCCAATCTCATGCTTCACGCCTGCTGCCCCTCTATCATGGATTCTTATTTACAGGCAGGACCCTCACTGAATCCCCTGAGGAGCAGATGATGTGCAGGTCTAGGTAGGGATCCTATCCCATGAATACTGTCCGTATCACTATGAATGCAAGTCAAGAATTCCAGTAGGCGATCCGACCAACTTCTTTATGTCCAGAGCTGTCAACCATGAAATATTTTACAGAGAATTAGGTTATCTTAGGGTAGATGTGCATTGTCCATTGCAGTCATAATCTAACCAATGGCATGCACTAATTCTATTTCAATTTCCTATCTGCTGTGTTTTTACTCTAACTCCAGTCCCCATTCCTTCTCTTTTAAAAGCATTATAAATTATGTGCTATCTTTAAACATGCCCAAAATAAAATGTGCAGGACAATGAGGCAGGAAATATGAGCTGTCCGGCTCATATCCATGTCATCAAGATGACTAAATTCAAAAGCCGCAGGGAAAGCTAATTGTGCATTGCTGGTCCAGAAATACAATCTTCTTCCATTTTTCTTATTTTTTCCCCCGTTTCAAAAGACTATATAGCCTGCACTCTCCAGAAAAAGATAGGTTAATCCTTAGAAGTTAATGCACAGGCTCTCAGGCATTTGTCTTCCTGAACCATAAAAGGGTGAGTGAGGCTGGCATTGCACAAATGTAGTGGAGATGCATACTGAAGTCCTCCACTTTTCCAATGGCACACAGAGTATTCAGCATTCAGATGGATGTAGGAAGTTTGTGGAAGTAACCTGATGCAGTGGGCTAAAGGTGGATATCCTACTATGCTGCAGCCCGCCACCTCCCATTGTCTTGATAGGGGAGCAAGAGATGTACAGCGGCCTCAAATGGAGGTGGCATCTGGTGCCCAATTTGTCATGCCTGAATTACCTAGGAGCTGATAAAGGCTGAAGTTTTAATAAAAGTTGGGAGCAGCAGATAGCAAGGTGAAGGACACTGATGAAGTGTCTTGGGGCCTATTTCCAGCTAGAGATAAGAACCTACAGAGAGAGGTGGGTCGAGGGTCTAGCACGGTGTGATAATACGCTGATGCTGTGGAAACAAAAAAAAATAAAAAGTGCTGTTGAAATGCAACACAGCACACATAATGGAAAAAATAATAAATAAGCAAATAAATAATGATGATGATCTAAACGAGGAGAAGCCAGGGTGGAGGCTGTGGAGTCCTGAAGCGTCTCTGCCTGTAATTTGGCCACCCGCCAGCAGCCATTGCTCACCCTCAGCTGCGACGGCAAGCTCCAGATGTGCCAACGGCACGTTTTGGATTTTGCCAGCTGACTGCACCGTTTGATAGCCCGCTCTCTGGATGCCCATCACCGGCCGCAGAGATAGAATTAAATGATGATGATCTTCCCACAAGTTGGGTGAGGAAACAACGCATATAAATCTTGATTTCATCTCAGCGTGAGAAGTCTTTATCCATCATCACTCTTAATGAACAAGTCATTAGCTGCGATGAATGGCGCTCTGGGCTCCTGCTCGCCACTGCTGCTTTTGTTTGCAGCTTTCAGGGGCAACTTCCTGTGCCCTTTGAGAGGGTCAAACTCATTTCTCCAGATGTGGGGTAACCTCTCTGCTCCTGGGGTGGCTGCGCATCCATGTACTAAACAGGGCTGGGAAAAATGAGAGTTTTTATGATTTTTTTTTTTTGCCATATTGTCAGTTCCTCAGCAAGTCTCTGCATGCCCTCTCATCCAGAGAAGCACATTAGCAAACTCGGTGGCCGCCTATTATGGTAATTTTATGTGCACAATCCACGACTTGATGCAAGCTTGCTATGTAAACAGAAAAAGGCTTTTTCATTGTACGGTAATAGAAAGCTACCGAGGAGATGTAAAAACATGCTGGGCTGCGCTGCTACACCGTAACACAAATATATACCAGCAACAGCGTGACGCCGCCACATTTTTTTTTCTGCTTCTGTATCTGCAAACTCGATCAGTCTTTCATGTGAACTGATAATTCCTCCGTTTGAAATGAACGAGCTGTTTGGTGAACAAGAGTTGTTGAAGACAAACATTTCCCGGGAGCCTTCATTTTTATTTACAATCACCGCGCCGCTAAAGAATTTAACAGTGTGAACCGTACCCCCTCGGGCTACCAGAATCTAAAACACTTCCATAAAAGTTGGATGAAATTGTTGTGATCTTCTCCTCTGCCTTCTCCTCTGAAGTACAACAGTGCTTGAAATATGAAAAAAGGGGAGGCATCAATCAGGCTGTACGGCAGTAAATGTGAAGAGATAAAGGTTGACACGCGATAATTGAAAATATCTGCCGCTAATACACCAGAGTCTGTGTTTGTATTTGAACATAAAGGGGAAGAGTGGCATGTGACTTTCCTTGTTAGTGACAGCTGCCATGTTCTCCGGTCTACGGGGACGTAGCACACTGGAAGAGTCATCTGACTTCTACAGTATGTCTGAAGTTCCTCAAATCCCCCGAGACACCTCTTTACATGTTTGATGATGTTCCTGAAGAGGTTCCAGCTGAATCTTGTTCAGAAGTTTTGCGCCTTGAATTCCCTGAACATTTAAGTCCCAGAAACAAGAGAGAGCAAACACGGAGTGATTGTGAATTTGTGTTACGGTTTTACTCATGGGATTATTTCTGCTCTTTTAAGGCAACGTTACAATTTCTGTTTCTCTAGCGATCCCAACAAGCAATGTGGTTTTCTAGTGATGACTCTAATGTCGTCAGTTGACGAAATATAAATTTACTGATGTTGTGGATGCGCCCTGTATTTATCTATGTTTCCAGTTTCAACGCACGCTCGCAGTATAGGTAGGAAGTGAAATACCCATTACTGCATGTGTCAGTGTCATAAACAATAGCGTCGACTCCTCGGAAGGAGGCAGGGCGATAATGGAGGCAGTGCATCAATGTTCAGCACAAGGTCTGCAATTCACACGAGGAGAACACTCACCTGAGCACCGGGAATGCTGGTTGTAGACGGAATTAACAGTAGCAGATGTGTAGTGGAGGACCACTTTCTAAAATGAGCTCTGTGCGCGCACTGGTTAAAGGGTCAGTTCACCTGAAGTGTAAAAAAAAAAGTACCTAATGGTATTAGAGCAAGTAGATTCACAATTGCTGAGTTTTTCATTTTCAACAGCTTCTGAAAAATTACCCGTCACATCAATATAATATTAGCTCCAGGGCTCAAGTATAAATGGACAATTGACCAGAAAGCAGTTTCATACCCAGTGAGGCCTGTTCCCACATTATTCCATGAAAAATTAAGCAGATAGAACATTTGCAGTTGAATCCAAGTGTTGAACTTGAAGTTGGTAGCAGTTCACTGGACCTAGCAATATGAAGCCCAAAGAGATGGTGATGCAAGGAGGCCATCAGGAGGCTGACAAAACCAAAATAAGCATCATCAGACAGATAGCAAATATTTGTGAGTGGTCAAATTCTTAAAAAGATGAGTCCACCAACAATTTAATAACACCAAAGGCTGAGAGACCATCAAGGACAACTGAAGGAGATGATCGCAGGATTCTTTGCTTGGTTAAGAAAACACTCTTGAAAAGTAAGAAATATGATTGTCAAACTCTGCAATCAAGGTACATTTATTTTTTAAATCCTTATAAGTAAAATTGTTTTAGTTTGTTTGAGCCAGTGAAATGGGAGACTGTGTAAAAATGGCTGTATTTCCTAAACAGTTACTGCAGTTCTTTTGGAAAACATCTTGAGTTAAAGTCCACACTTTAATCACAACTTGATTGCTTAATTTGAAATCCACTGTGATGACGTACATGCTGTTATTACTGTTTGTGGAGTGACTCTGGTTGAACCCTTATATAGAAGCTTAAATTTGGGGAAAATACTCCAAAATGTGTATCAGATGCATCACACTGGTCCTGACAGTCAGAGTCTGGATGGCTCAAGAGGGAAACGAGGTTGGATACAAACGAGCTGCTTGTAAACCACTATTTATTTTTAAATAATGGTGAAAGTGCAGTTTGTGGTTTTACAAATTACATTTCTGATTCATCAAAGGGAGGCTTAATGCTGATTTGTTGTATCTCTTTTAGTAAATATATCTTAAAGAATGAATCCATGACATCGCCAAGCAGCTAATATTTGTAAGATGGGCTGGAGGAAAACATTTAAACAATGTATTATGAAACTATCAAAGGCTTAACAGCATGTACATTGTTGGGGAGATTGCATTTGTTTTGATCCACCATTACTCTCAGCATAAGTGCATCCAAACTCAGTTTGCCCATTTGATAATAAATAATAGAAACAGAAAACTGTCTACCACATGCTTAAGTATATAAAGTAGTTATATAGGTCTTTCATTTCCTATGATGTGATGGTCCTTTAGGCAGAAAGAGCAATTACTTGAAAAAAATGTATAAATAAAAAATTGCAGAGGGGCTTTGCAATCTAAAGGCAAGCACATGTTGTAGTTTCATGTGTGAAAGGATTCCTGCATGAGACCGTGTATGCGTGCGTGCATGTGTGTGTTTCTGAGTTGACTAGTCTAAAAGAATTGAATCACTTAGGCCTGGAAAAAATTACTTCTCTATCATTATGAGTCTGTTAATAAAACCAGTTTGGCTACATTTGAACTCCTTCCTCACTCACAGAGAGGAAATCATACAGATAACATGTAAGACAGTAACAAGGAGGTACTCATGTGATATAAGCTGGACTCGCCTTTGTAATTTTTTTTGTACTTAAGCTCAAAGCAATCAGATACGGGGAGGTAGGTAAACATGTGATTAATGTGCGTGGCATACTCTTGCAAAAATTGCTTTCTCACACTGTTTTTATGAAGAGCAAATGACCCAGAAGAACCCTAAGGTGCAGCTTTTAACATAGCGGGTTAAATTATGACAACTGCCAAAACAAAATATCCCAGAATGCATCTTTATGATTCAGTGAAAAACTGTTTTTAGAAAGTTCGACAGCATTATCAATGAGCAAAGATAGTGCTGCCTGCTCAGGGTGTCTCTTCACTTTGACCCCCATGTCGCTCTTCCACCTCGTTGGTCATATTGTCAACCATTTCGTAGTGCACTTGGTGTCCTTGAGTTTTGTTTGGTAGTGAGGAGAAATTCCCAAAGGACTTCTGTTCTTCTGCCCCTGAGACCAGTGTCCCAGGTGTGGTTGCTAAATATTTTACTATGTGTTGACTAGTTACAGGTCATGCTGGTGTTACTACCAGAAATTACTGAGCTCATTCTACTGACGCCAAACACATAAGGCGCAGCTTTGGCAAACTTCTACAATGTTGCCATCTCTTAACTGGGAACTAAAATATATATATATATGTTTATACATAACCATATATTGTCTAAAGTATATACACACATACACACACACGTACACATTTTAAGAAATAAATGTTTTTTGGCCATCTGGGGCAGCAAAACAAGAAAAATTGTTCAACCGATGTGTTTTTTAGCACAACATGTGACAAATGCCCACTATCCTCCCTGTCCACATATTTGGTTTGAGAGAAACATGGATCATAAGCAGCTAAATGTTTGTTTTGTTTTGTTTTTTTTTTACCAGAGTAAAATACAACCAACAGAATGAAATACGTACAAAAGATCCTCAGCTTAACTGAGTTAAGTAGCTTGTCATGCTTTCTTGTCCTTTGTCATCTGCTATATAATCATTCTTTCTAACCATGTGGATTCTGATTTCGATACAAAATGATGTAATAGCTCATCTGGCTAATGAACCATCACAGTTCCCAGGTTACTGTAAAAAAGGAAGTAGTGAAAGAAATTCTTTTCACATTTTTTTTCTGTATTGCAAAAGCTAACGAAAATTAAAATCCATTAAAAAAAGACAAACGTAACCCTGACCATTAGCACAGTTGGGCTGAAGACTCATTAGCCAATCATTGCGTGTAACCTTCGTTCAGTTCAGGGGCGGAGCGTGGGGGTGGCTTACTGGGCTTAAGCCCGGGTTGTTTTGTCAGAAGCCCGGGGTCTTTTGGAGTGTAATTTTTTCATAGCTAGATGCCTGGCTGACAACTGTATAAAACAAAAAGTACACACAATATTCGAAGCACATAGTGCACACTGTGGGAATTTACGACTGTGCGTGAATCCCCCCTAATATTGGTATGATCCGAGCTCAGGCACTAAGCGACTGAGCGAGGGGGCAGGGCAGCTGCTGCCTGTGAGTGCGCTGTTGGAGAAACGGAGCCAGCCATACTAAGGAGAGCTTAAGTTTGACCAGGTACCAAAGCAAATCATTCGTACTGTACAAATAATGTAAATATGACGGTGTATCACAAAAGATTGATATCAAACTGATCACTTGACCAATATTACGTTACTTGCTCTTCAAGTGAATCAACAAATGGCGAAATGAAAAGCCGAACAAATGCTATTTTTTTTAAGAGTCTTAGCTTAAGTGTGTTTATTTCATATTTTCAGTTCTTACCCTCCCCGACTAAATCGGTTTCAGTTATGTACTGAAATATAAGAATGGACATTAGAGGGCTCTTTCAAAGAAAAAACTCAGGTAAATGTTATTTTGTATATTATGCTTTGTATGTTGTTCAGTATATTTCTATGCAAAACAAGAGGGATTTCAGTACACAGCAGGATATTCACATTTGTAACCAGATATTTACATACACTTTAGGGAGAAAACATAAAACATTTTTACTGTACAACATCAATTTAGAGTAAACTTTTGTTTTAGATAAATATTGAAATATCTTTTGAATTAGTTAAATGTCAGAATAAAGAGAGACAGAGCTGTCTATTTTTATCACTTTGATCAAATTTAGGAGTACATATACATTAAGTTTATTGTTAATTAGTAAGAAACTCCAGACGATTCCATTCTGAGCTGAAGAAGCTTCTGATAGGTTAGTAGAGTCCATGTGAGTAAATTGGTGGCACACCTGTAGATGCATATAAGGCAAAACACAGAGCCTGTTTCTGTGACATGGGAACATCAAGAGATGTCAACCAAAACACCAAGAAAAGAACTGTGGAGCTCCATAAGTGTGGCTCAATTTTGAATACAATTTGGTGCCATTTGCAATTAAGAAAGTTTCTCTCTTTACTCTTAAAGTTAACAAATATGTTTTTTATATTTATCAATCTAAAAAAATGAATATTTAGTCTGATTTGATGTTACAATTTAAAAAAGTGTTTGTGTTTTGATCTGAAGAGTACATAAATATGTGGTTTCAACTGTATATTTGATGATTGTCAGCACAAAGAGGGAGAGAGAGGAGAATGAGGACAGAACAGAGATGGAACAAGAGCAGGTGAGACACACATGTTAGTCAAATGGTTGTTTACCAAAAGTATCACTGTATCATAGGTCCTCATGTATCTCGTACCTAGTGTTTCTTTTTAGGTTTGCTATTTTTCAAATTCTACATTTATTAAGTTATACAAGGCTAAATAATTATATAAACTTTTCTCAATCTAAATAGTGGACATTGGTAGAATTAAAAAAAATAAGTGTAATACAGGTCTATGATGATTTTTAGTGCTACTATCATCTAGTTCTGATTCTGGTTCTGTCTTGGTTAAATCCTAAGTAGTCCTGATTTTGAACTGTTGTAGTCCTGTTTTAATTCCGGATCAGTTTTGGGTCTGGTTGAATTGGGGTTTAGTCCTCGTGTCTTGATACAGCCCTGACCTTGTTCTGCCTTGCTGCTTAATTAAAAAACTAGTTTAAGGTGTCCTGCACATGTGATATATATTTTTCCCTATATGAAGTCATTCTTTTTTGAACAAAACTCAAAACAGAGCCTATTAATCTTTCAGTCATTTCTACCCCCCCCCCCCCCCCCCCCCCAAAAAAAAAAAAATCCCACATGCATACTACCCTTTAGGGCTAAGCCCCGGGTGTTTCAAATGTCTGGCTCCGCCTCTGGTTCAGTTCTGATAAATACTGTAGGAGAAGTTGTGAACTGTGACTGAATGAATGAGCCTATCAGTCTTTTGACAAGATGAGCTAGAAAAAAAGGAGCACAGCTTCCATGGCTTCTGTTTGGTTCTCCACCAAAGCTGTAAAGTCAATGCAGAAATACCCTAAACCTTCATTCTTCAAAGTAGCCATCAAAGCTCCTTTGGTTACAAAAGCAAGTCCAATTGTATAGAAGTGCAAGTAAAAATGACACTAATTCTCATTCAACCTTTAACACTTTGCTAATGAGTTTATGTTCCAAGTCGCTGGTTTTAAGTTGGAGTCATTACAACATGATGTTTTTAACAATGGTCAAAAACGTTGGTTTTAGGGTGGGCCGACCTTGTGATTTACAAACCGCTTATTAACTTGTCAACATGACACGAAAGGTTTTGAAACACCAAGATGACAATAGCCAGAAAGTCTCAGACTAACCAGTCTGTGATGTCATGTTCCTTATGTCCATCTTTTATATACAGTCTATGGGAAAACTGTATGCTTTTACTGAGAGTTTGATGGCACAATGGCCCCAAGCTGCAGGTTCGCCCAACCCACACAGTTATTCCCTTCGTTTAGGTGAATGTAATGCAGCTGGTGTGGGTGTTGTGGGAGAGAAAGGCAGAGCGTCACGGTGATGACTGTGGTCTTGTCAGTAATTCAGGAGATCAGATGACACTTCAATAGAAAAGCCAGAGTGTGGGGTGGAATTTGAAAATTGAGTTGACAACACCAACCATAAAGGCGTTATGGTCTCTGGTATTGGTCTCTAAATGGCTGTTGATTCTGTTGTTGAACAATGTGCTCGAGAAAGATTGCTGCATGAAACTGCAATATTACCTCTTGCACTTAAAACTTTTTGGCTTTAATGTTTTGTATGTGTGTGTGCATGTGTGTGTAATTGAATAACAGAAGTCTCAGCAGATGTGAATATAGTCTAAATGTTTCTCTTCAGCTCGGCCTCTGTAGCTTGATAAATGCTCATATTAGGTTTTCCGTAAGTCCTCAAAAAATAAGTCAGAAAATGGCATTTTTATTCTTTAAGACCATCAAAGAGCAAAATTGCATGCAGCTTACAAACCCGCCGTGATGCAATATTTTTAGGAGTTGTGAATGAGCTGGATTTAAACAAAAGCAGCTGTGGTTTAATGTTAACATTGTACTGTCCTGTCACTATTTCTGTTTAAAGCGTTATTTTTCACCCTCACAGTTCCGTCTGATTTAAAATGGTTTAGAGAAACAGTCTGCAAATCCCTCTTGAGCGGATTATAGTTGAGGTTGGAAAACTTGGGGCAGTTTCACGCGCTTGCTAAATTGCATAGAGATCAGTGAGTCAGAAGTATATAATACTTTAAAAAGGGTTGGGGGTTTTTTTTTTCTTCTTTAAAGCATGGCTGTAACTTTGTTGCTTCACTTTACTGAATTTTTTAGGTTCTAAAACATATCGTCTCCTTATAATAAGCATTTGCAATGAATAGCAAACATATATTTTTTAGGTATACATATATATATATTTGTATTGTTTGTAGATAGATATGCTTAAAATCCCAGATCTGGAATAACAGAGCTGTGAGAATGTACTGTGAGGTGTGATTTTCTAAAGAAATTGCGTCAGCATCTGAAGAATGCCTTTGTGTTTCCAAACCTGGCTCTTTAACACACATTTCAGAGGAGGGCTGTCAGCTTATGGCATATTAGCTGGATGGGTTCGTTTCCCATGGGACATGAGAGGCTAGCTTG
Organism: Mchenga conophoros; assembly: GCF_057382185.1. Classification (NCBI taxonomy): domain Eukaryota; kingdom Metazoa; phylum Chordata; class Actinopteri; order Cichliformes; family Cichlidae; genus Mchenga; species Mchenga conophoros. The sequence continues at coordinate 13,465,273 of NC_140537.1, forward strand.
GAGGGATCCCAGGGTAGAAATGGAAGACACACTATGTGAATAGCTTTACTCTGTCATTCCAATTCGGCACAATAAAAATCAAAAGCAGCTTGGCCACAGACCGTGGCTTCACCTGGAGCTTTCTACAGTACAGTACCAGCCTCAGACACAATGAAAAAAATATTGCTGTCAAGACTCATTTTATACTTTATAAAAGGAGCTATAATTGAAAAACAATCACTTCCTGCATGACAATTCCTCATAACTCACACACTGCATTTATGGCAATCCAGAGCACAGTGGTGTTTGCAGATATATGCTATCTCAAACAGCACATTATAATTCTGATGGCTTGTGTATTGAAATCACTTCATGTGCATAACGTAACCAATTTAATATTGCTTAAGTCTAAATAAATGCCCTTCATAGTATGTGCTAATGTGTAGTAAAAGTGCGACATGTCCTTTTGTTGTTTTTCTGGAAGCCGTACTTTTTAGCAGCTGCTGTTTTCTACATTGCTGACTGACTTCAGTAAAACAACCTCCGCCACGCTACTTGCCCCTATGGACCCAGAAAAACATGAAATCAATACTGTATGCATTTCAAGCAGGAAAATTCTTTTATTGAGTATACTGCTTTATAATGGTTTCCATTATTGACATCTGTGAGTTATGAAATAAAACCTAATGCAATGAGGATGAGGAAAATAGCATTTGAGGCTTTTTATTGGATCAATTTAAAGTCAGCACACTGCATTCTGATGACAATAAAATGCTAATCCTGACCAGTATTTACAACATCAAAAAGTGCTGTGTTTTCAAAAAAATGCTAAAACAAGAGAATTTGAGCCATAATGAAAGAGTCTGCAGGTGTGTCTGTCTCGATTTTTCTGGAAGGAATTTTGACTGAATTTTGCGAGATGATGTGGCCGGCCGATTTTTACCAAACAGAGATCAATGTAGGACGTTTCACAAAATGGTTTTGGGGTAGAGGACATGATCATATAATCATATTACTTCTTGGACACAACCAAACCAACATCTTGTAACTTTTAACACAGTTTTCATATATGCTCTTTTTTTGTATCTATTAATGTTTATATATATTCCTATTTTTATTTCAGATTTTGACCCTGATTGGCATTTTGTGACCAAACCTCAAAATCATATTGTGAGTATTACTGTTCATTTATAATTAAACATAATAATTATGTATTTTTACACACATGCATTCAATTATTTTATTTATTTATTTATTTACTAAGCAATAATCCCAGAATTAGAAAAAAAATGTGTGCTATTGATGCAGTCATCTGAATCTGGCTGATCTCAGATGACCCTTCCTCTTTACTCCACCACAGCCACCCCCACCCCCCTTCGCCCCTTCTCCCCTTTCTTATCCATTACATGGGAGCTGAATGATGGTGATTTGGTTGAGGCCCAGTGAGTGCCTGTAGAAAATTGGTTGGTTGATAAAAACCCTCCTATCAAAGGGGGCTACTTTCTCATTTACATTTAGATGAGTATTGATTATTTATTTACTCAGTGGAGTGGGATTCTTTTCCAATCTTATCTCTCGTCTGTGCCTGTCACCTGGAAAAAAAAGAGATAGAGTTCTTGACACCGCGCTAAGATAACGGCATTTTGTAGAAGCAGATAAAACTTGGAATGGTGGTCTCTGCTTCTTACGTTCCTCCTTTTCCTCCTACCCGATTTTGACGGAAAAGGGAAAGTTTGGAAAATTAAAACTGATAGCCCTTGTTCAAAACATTGGGGGGCAGGCAGTGAAGGAATCTCTATTTGCAGGGGGAATAAGTCAAATTGGCTGTACAGATATGGTCAGGCTGCTTCCACGGGGAGAAATCTTATTCGAGTTGTCTTAGTAGTTTAGTATTTCTATCACACATAATATAATGTTGTTTCATAATTGTAACAGTAAACAATACTGTACATTTTATCCAACAGTGTGTTTAATAAGAATCTATTACACAGTGCGGGAGTTACATGTGATCCCAGCGTTTGCAGGCTGTGTGGAAATGAAGCCCCTGGACGTGTCTGTCATGTTCTAAGTGCTAAACTCTGGTGATGTTTGGGTGGTTGAGCTGGGGATTGGTCATGCATTGCCAATGAGTCTGGAGGCTTGTGGCAGGGTGAGGAGCTTTGTGAGACTGACTAAAGGTGTTTAGGGTGGGAGGTGCAGCATGTGGGTGCTCTGTAGGAATTGGGAACCCCTGACAGACCCTGCCTCTTCTTCTCAGCTCTTTGATGGAGAGTGAAGAGTCTCTTGAGGTGGCCTCTGTCAGCTCTACTCCTCCTCAAAGCAGACACGCGGCTTCGGCACAACACTACCGCGCCTTTCTCACCCTTCACCCCCCGGGCCACTCCCAACCTCTCATGGTCACTTTTCATCTCCTCTGTCTCTGCACAGAGGATCTTGCCACATGTAAATGGACTTGTAAGCACTCTATTTTGAGACCACCTAATAGGAAGCTTGCATATTTGTTGACCCCAGAGTATATCAAGGTTGGCAGTACGCTGTAGTTTGGCACAGTAAGCAAAGCTACACTGCCAATGACTCTTCACTGCTGCCTCACTGAAGGTGACTTATTATGCTGCTCAAGGATTATACCCCATTTTTCTTTGTTAGCCAGTCAGTCATTAGCCTAGTTACACATCTGGATCCCCACAGCAATTTAAGAATATGGAAGGTTCCTCTAAAAAAAAAACTAATTAGTCCAACTGGAAAGGAACATCTTGTTTTCCTGCACCCCTAATGGATTGGACCAAGGTCTTTTGAAATGCAAACCCATCAAGGAGATGCCTGAAAACAGCCCCTAACCCTGCCCTGACTGTCTCACGATGAACATACTGCTAACATGCTACTAGGAGTGAATGCAGCCACTTTATAAGAAAATACATTACAAGTAATAGTAATACTAGTTACATTATACAGAATTTTTACAGTGTTGTTGCGCAGTCACTTGAAATACAACAATAACCCTTCAGTTGATTCTTCTAAATTAAAAACATTCATGTATAAAGCAATAAACAGTTGTGGTAGCAGACAACTTTAATAGTAATAGTAATAGTAGTAGTTAGTAGTAGCAGTAAAATTGTTGCGACAAGCACAATATAATAACTGTAATAATAATGTTACTATAATACACCAAATCTCAGTGTGTCTGTCCATTTGTCAAATTAAGTCCAGCAGCTACCCACAAATATCTTATACCCCTGAAGGTTCTTATCTATATCAGAGATTTTGACATCATTATGTTGCCTAGCAACATCTTACAACCTAAATTGATAAATGTTTAGCATTTATGTGCTTATAACCCCTTTAAAAGCACTGCATTGTTTTAATTTCACTGACGTAATTAAGCCATTATCTAATTAAGAACATGTTATGTAACAAATTATATGTTATTATCGCCTTACCTGACAACCACCTAATGGCAAAATGAAATTTATATAGTAGAGTAGGGCTGAGCATTGCAGAGGACCCACAAAATGAAGTAATTTTTCCCACACAGAATTTATTAAAAGGTTAAAAAAAAGGATTCATTATTATATTATTATTTACATCCTGTAAGAATAAAGCAAGGTGTTTAAACTTGTTTGCCCCCAATTTTTATTTACTTTTTTCTTTTAGTAAGTAAAGAAAAAAGTCACCGCAAATACTTTTGGATAATAATCCAGTTTCTAATGGATGAAAGTCTGCGTATATATCTAGCGTTGCAACACTGAAAAAGAAGGAAGACAAAGATGCTTTATAATGTTAACTTATTAAACCTTTTTTGCTTCTTGATATTGCACATATAGGTTATACTATCACATAAATGAGACATTGTAGAGCATTGTTGTGGTTTGCATAAAGTCCACAGCTGGCTGTAGTAATGTTGCTGTCTAACAAATCGGGAGGATATTGATGTATAAACCTTGAAACTACTCCTTTTTACATGCACTGCCCACAGGAGAAGCAGCATCAGAAGTGAGTAACATGAACATACATATAACATCCTGATTATCACGGTAAAGCGTCTTCTCATCATTTTATTTTATTTTGTGTATAAATGCAGCTATAAATCAGTCACAACCTTTAAAAAACATGGCTGTATGCATTCAGCACACTAACTCATCCCGATCTCTTGGACTGAGTGTGTGCCTGGCATTGTTACCGAAACTCTCAAGGAAGGGAAGTGAATTGGTCTATCAGATTTCCAACAACAACATCGAGTGAATGGCAAGGTAAGTACAGCTCAGACTTGGTTAGCTCGCTGATTAGATGACAAGCTGTAAGGTTCGGTCAATCAAGTACGCTTCAGAACTGCTCATTTAAGGCTCTCGGTTTGAAATGACGTTTTCAGCTATCCCCACAGGAGAGAACAAATCCAAGAAGAGATCTCATGTTTCTATTTTTTCCTTGAGCTTGTTGGTACGAGAAAGATGGGGCCAGGGAGTTTTCTCCTACATTTCAAATTCAGCAGAAGACAAGGACCACAAAGTTTACCTAACAACACCTATACACAAACTTAAGACTTTTAAAGACAGTAGTGTTTTCTAAAGAGGTCTGCTGTATCCAGTATCCATTCTTATTTTGACATTGTTGATTCTACTATAATTAAATGTTCTTTTTTATTGAAGTTTCATCTCCAGCATTCATCTTTTTCTCCACATCTGCTCACTTTTCTTTAATTGCATGTTACTTTTTTGGTAATAACTCCCTTCAAGGCTATTTGTGTGACTACACTTTTGACAGGTAGCACTACAGACTTGGATTCTTGCTGCCAAAGTTTTCACGATCCAAAAAAACCTCACCTTTTTTTCATGACTCCCACAGCTCTTTCTCTTTCTGCAGAGGAACAGGGCCAGAGGTTGAGAGGAGGACCTGTCTAAGGTCTGGCTACATCTGCCAGAGCTTCCTCCCACCTGTCTGATGCTGCTGAGATTTATGTGGCTGTATAGGAGGAGGGCCAATCCAGTGTGCCAGGCCATGTGTAGGCTTCCTTTTACGCTGACAGTTGTGTGTATGATACTGTAGCTGGTTTCCAGTGAGGCTTGGCCCAGTGTATCTGGAATCTGTCATAAATGATAGCTTGAAAAGGTTAGGACAGTTCAGGGAAGATAAATGGTGAACTGGGAGGACAGCTGATGTAGGAGCACAAACACTTCAAGACGATGGAGTGGACTGAGGCCAATCTCCCTATCCCGCTCGGCTGTGGTAGTTCCTCTGCTGCGACTGCGGCAGATGGAGGAAATCATCCATTGTTTGCTCCACTAACAGAAGTTTCTACAGACCATTCATATGAGCCACTCTATTACTTTCATCAAAACAAATGATAAAGAATGGTTATTAGGTTCTCACAATGTCTTTTGTGTAATAAAGCTTGTTAACTGCATTGTGCAAAACAAATGGGCAGAATAATCAGTATACTTATTGACATTGTGTCATTTCTAGTTAGAGCTGGAAAAGGACTCTCACTATGGCTCCGGGCTTTGCCTTCTATCTCTCAAGAGGAAGAGCGCTAATGGCTTCTGAAAGCTGGGATCGAAGGAACTCATAAAGCTCTGTAGAACGACACAAAAGGAGGAAGAACATTATTAATCCTTTATTTTTTTATATCGGAATTCATGATGTTCTGTGCAATATAGCATGCAAGCCTGAGACCAGTATTATGCTGCATCAAAATAAATGATTGCACAGGGCTGTTGGCGTAAAGTTTAAAAGTGAAAATAAACTTTTGTCTGGTTTAGCTCCCAGAAACAGGAGCATCATTGTGACGGGAATAATTAAGTTACCGGCGCTCCAGCATGGGTCGGGCCCTCCCGACGCTTGGAAATAAAACACTGTTTTTATTGTAATTTTTAGAAATGTTATAATAACTATTACTGTTGGATGATAAAATGGGTGTTGACAGACTACTTTATTTCACCGAGCTTGTATATATTAATATGAACCATCAGAGTTTCTGATTTAATATCGGAAACATGGTAGCTGTATTATCATTTAACCCCTTAACACCTAGTGTGTCATGTTTGATACATGGGGTTTTTGTGAGTTTCTGAGACTTCAGGGGGTGTTTAGTGTGAATAATGATTTTTAATGAATCCAGGACATTAACACAGTGTCATTTATAATGACTTTTTCATTGCACGCTAATGTTCAGTCCCAAATATCATCTCTCTTTGTCTAATATTTGAATTTTTTTTTTTTCACGTTTCAGCATTGATGGCCAAACTGATGCAAACGCTCGAGCGCAGATAAATGAGCTAAAACCACTTTGTCACAATGGAAAATGAAACTTGGCGCTGCATCTGGCCAATTATTGATGCAACAATGTGTCATTTTTATACCAAGGTTCTTATGCAGATGTAACAGACTATTTATAAAGTGCTAATTAGTGAACTTCAGAGTATCTGATGTGGTCAGTTAAGTTGTTAAACTGCTTGCCGTACCTTCACATTTAACAGAAAGACGTGCGGGTGGTAGAAATAGCCTCAGCTAACTCTCAGTGAGCAAGAATGCATAAGCAGTTAAAATGTCAAACTATTTCTGGAAGATTGTGGTTGTGTTCAAGCTCACATAGTAGAATTATTTAATGTTTTTGGTGGTCAAATCCTGTTTTAAAACATCCTTCCTGTTTAACAGTCTCCTATTTTACATTTTCCAATAAAAGCTGATTGATAAATTTGTGAAGTGTCAGCGTGTGTGTGTGTGTGTGTGTGTGTGTGTGTGTGTGTGTGTGTTTGGGCTTTACAGGTCAAACCCACAGCATGTGAGCTGCTTTGTTTCCTCTGTTATTAAGAAATGATTGGCAGCTGTCATGTCTTCATCACTGCAGAGTGATATTTGTCAGAAGCCATCCCTTTGACAGAGGATCTGAGGGTCTTCTCAGCCAAGAGATGGCTTACTGCTTCAGTGCACTGCAAAGCATCACCTACAGGAGAGCGATGCCTGTAATCAGCCTTTGTCTTTGTCTGTGCTCATTCATATTAGATTCAGTCATATCAAGGAGCAATATACCTTGAGTTTTATTATTATTATTACGCAAGGCTCTTCATTGTATCATTTGCCCACGCTTTTATTGCTGCAAGAGCAACGTAGCATGTACCCCACATGGATTTTCAGTGATGATTATTAACTTGAATAGATTATTTGCGAGGAAGACAATATACATACCTGTAATCGGCTCCTGCGTCAAGCTGTTGTCTGATTTTTAATGACACATGCTTTATAATTTATTTAAAAGTCTATCTTTCACCACTTGGCTCTGCTAGGTGTTTATCATCATTTATCATCTGCGTCAATCCGCTCTCGGCTGTAAAGAACCATGCTGGGAGAACGAGTCTCTGCTGTAACTGTTGTTTTGTACTGGCTGCCTTAACAACCCAATCAGCTGGCCCCGCTCTCACTTCCTTCATCAATGCAGGCTCCGTAATGTATGATAGAGCTATGATTTATAATCCACGCTCAAAATTAAGCAGCATAAATTACTCTTATTTACTCTGCAGGTGATAAAGATCCCGTCAAATAATGTCACTTGAGCATAATTTTTATAGAACAGATGAAATTTGTTATCTGGGAAAAGCAGGTCAAGTTCATCAATTAAATGTCTGCTCTTTTTATTTTTTCCTCCCTTCGCTATAAACGGTCCGGTGCTATTTAAAATGATTGATTTTATTATTTCTTCATTTATTAAAGTACTTTGTGAAGCTGCGGCATGAGTAATCAGGACAACAGAAACTGACTCAGCATGAACGTCTTAAATTGGCATTTAGGCATCTTCGACTCTTGTCTCCTTTGTGAGTGTTTTAATCACATCCATTAGGTAATAGTGTTTTTGTTGTTTTTTGGGGGGTAAAAGTCATAAAAAGGGGCATTAACTCAAAGCAAAGCACAGATTTCAGGTGCTTTTATTTCTGTTAAGCCTTTGGGAAATGACTTGGTGAATAATATATGGAGCAGAGAGGAGGAGAATGATTTTAATAAATGTCTTGTCACTGCATCACGTCATTCCACAAATGGGACAAATCCACTTTTAACGTAATGCGCTTTTAAATTTTTTATTGTGTTTTATCTATGTATTCAAAAGTGACCCGCTGCGATGGAGACCTTAAGGGGTTAAAATATGTGCTACTTGGAGTGTGTTCCCCAGAAAAGGAATGAGGTCCCCGGGAATGTTTTACAGATAAAATAAAAAGAATCAGGAGAATGAGAGAAAGAAGAGAAGTTGAATATATATTTCATGTGATAAGAGAAAGATGAAGCGCGAGAAAAAAGATTCCATTACAGCTGCGACAGTTACAAAACTGCTGCTGTGCAGAGTAGCCTCTGTTGAAAAGATTGATGCAATAAGGACTGACCTTGGCTTGGAGCAGGAGTCTGTGATGTATGTATGAGCATCTCCCTGCTAAATGGACCCAGATTTGTAGCACTAATATACATGGAAGCCCAGTACCAAACTCGCCACAGCTATAAATCAACAGCCACTTTGGGTGTCATTTCTGGTTTATATTCTACCATTGTTCTGTGCTTTTAATTCGTGTCACTGCCATCTGTTCATTTGATGCAGTTTCATACTGTATGATTTGGCTGCGAAGATACTGTGCAGACAATCCCTGTTAGACCATCAGGGTGGATTAACTGCACTGGTAAATCCCCACTGAAGCTAGCTCAGAGTAGCATGTAAATACAATCTGAATTGAGTGGACTCTTACAAATTGGCTCATTGTAGGGGAAAAAAGAAATTTCAAATAAAAGCTTTTAAGGATTTTCCCAGAACTCGGCAGACGAGAGCATCAATATATAGATAATAAGAAAAACTCCTTTTAAAGTTCCAGTTAAAATGCTTTAATGGTTAATAAGTGCAGGTTTTCCTGAAAGCTGAACCTAAATGAAAATATATGGCCAGTTCACCTTAATGCCCAGACATGACTTTCTGCAGTTTGTGTGCATCGTCTCTTTTTAAGGTTTTCCTTTATTTGAACTGAAATGCTTCAGTTTTCTGTGCATTTACTTTACGGGTTTGTGAAACATACACGTAAGAAGCAAAAAAAGGAAATAGGTACAAATGGTACCTTTGTAACTGTTCCGTCTATTTTTGCAAACTGTTCACGATTGTGATTTTGAACTGATAAAAGGCCCACCAGTGAAAACAAATATTTATCTATGTATGGGCTGATGGGTGCTAGGATGTGAACTACAGTAAAATCACAAGGATTTATGGCTTTTTAGTTTTTGATTGTTTACAGCCAGACTTTTTAAATGACTCTACCCTCCTGAAATACAATATTTAGATTTCTCGCAACTGGAAATCTCCCCCAGCCAAGTTAGAATAGAATAGAATAGAATAGAATAGAATAGAATAGAATAGAACTTTATTGTCCACAATAATTGTCTTTGGAAAATTGTCTTCAGTTTACCAAGTCACAAATCAATCAATCACTTTACAATAAAAGTATTGACAGTTGTCAGCCCTCATTCAAACATACACATATATAAAGCTTTGATACAGCTACAGAAATACACCACAGCATCTTATTATTCAGTTTACTCATTGCTTTTGGCACAAATGATCCCGTGTACACCTTTTTTGCTAGCTAGAAGCATCCTATAACGTTGTCCTGGGGGCATTCATTCAAAGTCAGAATAAAGAGGGTGTTTACAGTCAGCAACAATACATTAATATGGTCATTTCCATATTTTCTCTCCTTTGTCAAACGTGCAAACTCAGTATGTTGTTAAATGCGTTTTTACCTCGATGCCAGTCAAGAGAAAAACATAAAATATTTTGTGGAAGAAAAAAAAAAGATTAATTGGGTACAGTTTCAAACAATGCTGGGGGGGGGGGGGGGGGGGGGGGGGGGGGGTCGTCTATAGAATTTATAGAGGTCTTTTCAAAACAATGTCATTTTCCTTTTACAGGTGCTCAGATATTAAGCAAAGGGAGGTCGTTTTTGAGAGGTGCATTAAAAGAACAACATGACTGATTAAAAGTCATTACCAAGGTAGATTAGATCATCATCTCCAACTATGAAATGCCAGGAATCTGCCACTGAGGTGAGATATTAGGGTTTGATTTTAGTGGAGTTTCCAGCATTTAAGAAATGCGCCCTGTGTTGCACTCTAGAGCTTTGACACATAATCTTGAGGTTAATTTGAGAAAACATTGTTGACAAGTCAACAAGACTCTGAAAATTAGAGCTTAACATATTATGACACTGTGGAGTACTCTACAAAAACTTTGAAAATGGTCTTAACCTTGGATTTCTTTTCATTCCCAGCATATATAGGATAATATTTCTCCTCCTTCCTGGGTGTGTAGGGGGAAGCACAATGACAGAGGTCAAAATAGCCATTTTTGTTTTCTCTTTTAAGTCCCTTGGCAATGTTGCAAGACATTGTGTCTTAAATTGTGTACATCACCCTAAACCTAAAACCATCCTCCACTGCCTTTAATAAAGCCCCCGATAAGCCCCCTTTCATCCCGTGGCCGCTTCAATTTTAGTGTGCCACTGAAGTTATTTAATCAGTTCTGCAGTCTCCCATTCACAGCGTATTACCAATTCTGTCTGCGATCTTTATCAGCGCAGTGATGTATGTATGAGGCAGATGTTCCAAGAGGCAAAGGAAACAGAGGCCATGAATGAATGAATTATTGGACTCATGAAAAGGAGCTATAGATACAGAATTTTGAGCCCTGTAATATGTTTGCTTTCTCTCTCTTATCTTGCCAGACAAAAATATACCTTATCGCCGACTGCTAGGGTCTGCTTGAATGTGGAGTCTCTCCAGATCGTCCTCTTGTTCCATTTCGTTGTGTTGCATTCGGATAGGTTGTTGCTGCTCTTGTTATTTTGTTGTTGTGCTGCTCCTCCGCGTGTAACAGGAAGGGATCTTCTGCTGTGTTTTGCTGCTGTCAGGGGAGCTGAGGGGGAACTACTTTTGATACCGAGTGAACTCAACTTTATGCAGGCGAAACACAATCGCCGATCCGAACACGAGCTCACACGTGACTCTCTCCCCCAGCCGGCCTGACACCCCCCCTACCCTCCCCCCGCTCAAGATGCCAAATGTTTTTACCCATGTTTAGTGTTAGGCGAATTTGCAGTGAGTGTGTGCAGAAAGGAAAGGGCATCTGCACTCACACACTCACACGTACACGCATGCATACAGCTGCGAGCCAGAAATACACTGGGCTGCCGGATAATGAGGGTGGACAAGGCGGAATTATCACTTCACATCACAATAATATTATCCTTCTCACAACTCCCGCAGCATCTTCCATGACGGTGTGACATTTCCATTTTACTTGAGTTTAATCTTGGTCCTCTAAATAAAACCATAGCCTACAGGCTCTTCCCAAACTGACCCAGTCCTATTTTAATCACATGGAATTAAATAACTACGGTTTAACACTGCACTTGTTCTGACAGCAGTCATGACAAGTGGTTTGCACAGCAAACTTCCCCTCTAGTCAAATAAAGAATAAAAACAAAGTAAATGGAGGCGAAAGATGACAAGAGTGATACTTACTATTTCCGAGGGCTATAGTAGAAAACATTTTTTTGGTGAGTCAGGGGTTATTTAGATGTACCGCAGTTTTGTTTTTTTAATAAGTACACTATATAGTACCCAGTCTACAGCTTAGCTAAAAAAATCTGATTACATATCCTGTAAAGCAGGGGTGTCAAACATAAGGCCCCGGGAGCAGAATCAGTCCTCCAAAGACTCCAATCTGGCCCGCTGGATGGCTTTGGAAAATGTGAAGGAGGACATACACTGACAAGTTTACCGAGTCTTACTCGTCCGACCCACTTAGATCAAAGTGTGGTCCAATGAAAAATGAGTTTGACATCCCTGCTGTAAAATATGTTACGCTTTCATGAAAAGGTGAGTTGAATGAACTCTAATTTCAGCTGATTAGTTGCAAAAAGCTTACTCGTGGTTAGCATTGTTTCATGCTGTCATAAACCAGCAAGGCATAAGTGAAACTTTAAAAGTCACGACTGTTCAATTTGATCTGAAAACTACAACTTTAAAGTTATTTTAAAGTAGCTTGACACTATCAGGCATTTGCAATATATTCATGGTAAAAGTGTTCACACCACAAGCCGCTGTCTGTTACCTCTTTGCTTTCCTAACAGCTAGTCCATTTGTTAAATCCTATGCAAGCTGTCCAGCTTGGCACAAATGCAAGAACGGGGGAGACGGCAATGCAATCTTTCACTACACAAAGAGCGTCTGTGATTTTTACATTTTGTTGCAGTTGCTGCACGAGGTTCCCCTAATCTTTACTTCAACAATGTGATGTCAAATGTGAATGTCAAACTACTGTGTAAGCCGTATGATTTACTGGAAGGGATTGGCATGAATACACGCTCACATGATATTTTTATTGACACCTTTGAGTTTTTCTGCAGGCTAAATAGCACCTTAAGAAATTTCATTTTGCATCTGCTGTCAGTTCAAACGCTGTGCATCTTTCCCTGCAAGCCAGCTCTCCCCCTCCATCTCATTCCCTGTTGCACTGGGGCTGAACACTATGTTAACCTAGTAATTGGCACTGGGCCTTCCCCATTATATGGCTTTCTATTGAGCCGTTCTACATGACTAGTTAAAGAAGATGGCATGAAGATTAATGAAGTCCAGTTAATACAGGAGGGGGGTACCTCTCCAACACTTCCACTGAGGAGATAGCAGAAACTAACAACAGTCTGCCCCCAGCTCAGCCGTTTCTCTCCATCTTTTTTTCCCCCTTTTTTTTATATTGCCTGTTTTAACCCGTGAACTCTGGACCTTCCACTTGTAAAGCAAAGCCACCGCAGCGTCCTCGTTTGATTGATGTTGCTACAGCAGTCAGTCTTTTCGCTCTGAATTGAAAAGCCCAGCTCTCCAAAATAGATTTTCCAGCACAATTCACACTGGCTGCCAGTAGATAGAATGGCAGGGCAGCCATTTATGCAGTTTCATTTAAAACCTCGAAGTAGCTGACGTGTTCATTCACTTTTGGCAAATGCCCCTTTGGATAAGGTCTACAGTTTCACTTTCATATTGTCTTGAGAGGGTTTCGTAGCTGATGTTAAGCCACCAGCGAGAGTGAAATGATAAGGCAAATGTGAACTCTGGGTAAAAACAAAACAGGTGAACTGCACTTTTAAGCCTGACAGAATTACCTCTGATTCAAATGTTAAAATTTCATCTGCAGTTTTGCACATAGTAAGGACAGAAAATGTTATTTGTTTGAGTGTTTTTACCTATAGATTTCCTACAGATACCACTAATTTATCCTTATATGTGTACATTTTGAGTGAAGCATTTTAAACTGTCATTAGGATATTTGGCCAGCAAGAAGAGGCTGTAAACAAAAAGCTGATATTTCATCATCTTCTAGTTACACATTTGGCAGTCATGGAAACCATTAGCATTAATTTGGAGGTGTATTTCAGTTCCCTTTTGAAATGTAAACTCTGTTTCGGTCTACACCACCTCCTGTAGTAAATAACTGGCTTTTTAACTCCTGAATCCTTATCCGTGTTCACTGGAGTCTCCATTGTCTCTTTGGAGCATAGACGCATTATTCATATACAACTGTAGACCTTTAAATAAGCCTCTACAACATAGAGGTAATTAGCCCCCACAAAAAGTATGTATTATACCTTTTGTTAGTTATAAAGAAACCCTGTGATCATCCTGCACTGATGTTAGCATTTCCCTGAACCTCAGAAGTGCTTAGATGCAACACATGTGAAAGGTTCTCTGCAGTTTGTTCGTTGGGTGCTCTTGTAATCAGATAAATTAACCAAAGCTATCAAAAGATTGCAATAACACTCAGCGCTGCCATAAACCTAAGAGCTGCAACTGTGGCGGGAGCTTTATGACAGACGTCACTAAAGCACGCTGATTTATTTGCACGCCGCTGTCCTATCGATCTTTCGTACTGGGGCCTAACTCTGCCTCTCAAGAGAGACCTCGCGAGCCAGGTTCTCACCGGCAACCATCAAAATCAACTCCAAAGCACCGGGATATTGAATATGTGTGTGTGTGTGTGTCAGTCCTTTTACGACTTCAGACATGTGACAGTGAGTGGTTGTTTCTTTTTTTTTTTTTCCCCCTTTTTTTAAGCATGCACGTATTCCTCTGGTGTTTGTGTAACATTAGTACATCAGGAAAGAACGCCACTAATGAAATTGAATAGAAAGCATGTGTGGGTAGCAAAGTGACCCGTATCCCGTTTGTGCATGTAATCAATATTATAGCTTGGCCTCTCTCAGTTGTTACTTTAATCAAGAACAAGCTGTACCTCTCTTAATCGCTCGGTCCCAAGATGAATGTTTCACAAATGCTGCTGAACATATGCTTTGATATATGCGCCTGATTGGTGCATGTAATATACAGGGGCTTTCTTTTTCAAGCGGTTCCAAGAAATTGTACAATTTGGATGGCAAATTTCATTAATTATTCTTATGTACTAGTGCCTTTAAGAATCTCTCGTTTTTCAAAAAGACACCTTTTTGCCGTTTTAATCATTAATGAAAAGTATGACACATAAGGGCACCCAATCATATGGTACACATTGCTTCATCCTTTTAACAAATATGTTTCATAGCCCTATTAAAAGGGGTCTTCATCTGTCCTGTCAAAAGGCAGCCTAGCAGGGTTTTTTAGTTTAATTACACTATCCAATTAAAAAAAAAACTCAACCGCATTCTGATCCGCCTCTCCTTGGGTTTGAGTGGATATGACATTTACAAGGCTCGCCTTTCAAGCAGACAATGGCGTGATTGATGAGGTGCAGACGCTATGAAGGAGGCGATTGCCATGTGGAAGCAGTGCTTAGTGCACTTTGATTTATTTATCATCTGTTTCTAAAGCAAGGCTGGTTGCTCCAGGTTCGAGCACTGCTAGGTGAGGCTGTAGGTGAACTGCAGCCTTGATGCTGTGCGCGCCGGGTGCGACAGGACACTTTAACATGAGCACTACCCCTGGAGGAGTCTGCGTGGCAATGCCTTAAGGGGTATCAGAACAGAATTATTGTCCTCATTGTGTGGTGGTGTTGAGTCCACTAAATATTGCTGTTATTGACACTGACATGCTGTGGTCAACCAGCAGGGGCCTCTTGTTAGCTGACTCTTGCTGTTTTGTGTGTTTATGGAATGATTAATTCATTCAGTAGGGGAATAGCTGGATTCAGTCCACACACAGATGCTGACAAGTAAAAAGGAAACGCTCTCAGCACAAGTATATACATAGCCTTTATATCAGAAGTCTTAGATGCAGTATTTAAAATGAGACTTTTTTTCTGCCTGATTTTGAAATGCTGTTAATTGCAATTGATTGGATTTTCAAAGTCATGCCCCAGAGGACAGAAAAAAAAAATCAGCAAACATCTTGGTAGAGTCAGCTTTGTAGGACTTTTGCATCACATTTGAATAGTATGAAATCCTTTGTCCTGAATGCCACTATGAAGACTTTTTAGCACAAATTCGGGGTTTTGTATCCTGTTATAAACCTCACTTCTCTAAAGGAGAAGGTAACGTCTTGATTGGAACATCTTGAAAAGCGCAGCTGCATTGGAACCCAGTGAGGCGTGCTCACTCGCTGCCGCAGCAGCAGCAACCTCATCAGAATCCACTGATGAACTTCTGACATCTCTCTTGTCTTCACTTGTACAGTGATGGAGTCGGAATAATTTAAGAGGAGACACCACAGATGAATACGGTAAAATAATTTAACTAATAATAGCTCCCTGACATTTCGCCACATGATTATTTAAATAAGGTTATTTCTACTACAAGTTTTCTTATATATTATGTTTAATTACTAAAGCCATTATCTATCTGTGCCCATTTGTGTATTTTTTTCACAACAGAAATCTGAATATTGGATAAAGAAAAGATCAAAGTTCTTGCCATGTTTTTGAAATACAATGTTTCGTGGTTTTTAATAAAAATATTCAGAATATAAATGAGAACAAAAATTGTGGCTGTAAGATTTCACCTCATTTTTTTTTAGCATTTTACTTTTTTTTAAGTTGCTGTTACTTTGAGAAGTTACTAAAGCCCAGCCATTAAATTGTCTGATTCAGTGATAGGTAAGCATTTTGGATCAATATTAGCTATTTGCTAATATTGGCTATTATCTATAAGTATTGGCAATGGCAATTTCATTTATCTAGCACATTTCAATATATGTGAACTCAGTGTGCTTATCTCAGATGATAAAAATAATATAATAATGACCAGTAAAGTCATATTTAAAAAGTAACGAAGAGAGGAGAAACACCCTTCAAACAACTTGAGTCTTGATTTTCCATAGTTTGTCCAGCAGAGGGCACTCTGCAACTTCAGAATATTGGATTTTTAAACAATCAAGTATCTGTCTCAACAATCTTACAAATCCTTTCTTCAGCAGTAGAAACATATTATATGAAACTTTTTTGAGGGACACAAAAAGTAAAGCTGTGAGTGAACAAAATTAACAAGAACCTTTAAGCACTGGGGAGAAATATGTAAGACAAAAATTCTGAAACCTCAACATGATCGCCGTCATCTCAGTCAGACTCAGCAGTGATGGGTGGTGCTGTTAACTCAGCATGATGACGGTCAGCCCTTGAAGAGGGAGCAAGGGTGAGCCACCTTTGTTGTTTATGTGCTGCCTCCCTGGCAGCCTCCTCCATACACAGACTGAAGGGGGGAGTCAGGAGACAGATGCTTAACGACTCCCTCAAGGCCACGGCTCCGGCCCTTATCTCATCCCCCAGTTTGTGCAGGTTGCCATAGTAACTGACCTGAACACTTGCAGGGATGAGTAACACTACAGTGTATATTGGCCCACAAGCAAACAGAAGAATTTATTGAACACGTGTCCCCAAAAAAGCCTAAAGTGATGTTGGCTAATGCAGTTTTTTAATGTTCACTATTTAAAATTATTGTTTGAACAAGTATAAATGCATAGTATTTTTTTCTCGGCTGAAACATAAATACAGCACGGGCATAAATGTGGAATTAAATTTATGTTATATGTTTTTAGGTGTATCAGTCAAAACAGTGTAATCTCAGTGAATATGAGCATGCTGTCTATTCTCATAATAACTGAACAATTGAATAATTTAACAGTTTGTTTCCTTTTGTTTCCGGGCTTTCTTTATACTTTCTTCTAATTTTACTTTAGGTCCTTCATTTCATCCATCCACGCCTCTACAAACCCAAATTGTTTTCACAGTTACACGTCAGTGCAATGTTAAAGCTGGGATGGATTACATTTCAGAAGTATGTAATCCATTCAAGGTACGTTTTCATTTCATGAAGTTAATACTTTTTTGATGAAAAAAGACATTGTCAGCAAAAAAGCATGGTTTAGTCTTGCAAGCTATATTTTAATTTGCTCATTATATTTACTTTTTAAATGTCATCTGGTTGCCGTTACATTTCCTGACAAGTGTATTTGTTTTTGCTGTTTAGTTTTCCAAAAGCACAGTTAACTTTGTGTCACGAGACCTATAAATGTAATGTGACATGAAAATAAACCTTTTGCGGCACATTTGTGAACGTCTTTGTTAGTTATGTACAACTTCATGTTCAATAAGATTAGAACAATATAGCTTGAAGCCTTGTCAGCTTGTGTCTTTCACTCAGTCCGAATGTACAGTATATGCATCATTCCTAATGTGTATGTATCAAAAAATTTGAAATCTACTCATAACCACTGCAGGTAAAATATGGTTAGCTGTTAAATATCAACGAATCATTTTAATTCTAAGCAAAAACCAAGCCTGTTCTTACTTAGGCTATTATTATTTAGCATGCTAAAGTTAGCTTAATTCACATCTTGTACGTAAATAAACTAAGACAAGAGATTTGTGCATATATGCGTTATGTATTCACAGGGCTGTTTATATAAGAATAGCAGTGTCTTTGTCAGCAGAGGTGCTCATGTGTAGTCACAGACTTGTGCTAAAAGAGCAAACTGTACTAACAAGGACTGCTTGCACTGTTGCTGGTTGCACCAGCATGTGCACCATGGTGATCAGACAGGTGTTTTGACATCTCCCTCTCTCCTCTCAGAGAAACATCTGGCACTGCTGCCAGGCCTAATTGTAACAGTATTTTGCAGGCTGTCAGTAACCTGGACACTAACAACCAAAACAAAATTATAATAATGATGCAAGTAAAGCCTTTTTCTCTAGGCCTATACTGAATATTTCTGGAAGTAGTAAAATGTATTTCCCTTGTCATTATCTATTTCTTGTATGGCTTCCCATAACCACCTTGAATTATCTGTGTAATATCTGCTTATTGCCGGTATAACTGAACACCATGTAACTGGATGTTTTTCACACAATGCTTTTTCAACCCACATTTCCCTAACACTTAGCATAACAGCAGCCTGACTCACTGCAGCGAATGAATGCTATTCACCACTTTTTGTAATCTCTCACATACAATCCCACTTTTGCAAGTCTACCTACTCATTTTACGGTTCTGCTGCTATAGCGTCAAAGGATAAATATCTGAGCCTTTCATAAATGATGCAGTAAATCATTTGAAATTCCAATTGTAATTTTATTGCAATCCTAAAATGCCATTGCATCTATTTTTCATTCATTTTCTTAATCGGTAACCAGCCAATCCCAGCTGTCATACTGCAAAATGTGGGCTATACCCTGCACAGGTCACCAGTTTATAATAAATAGTTAACTTAACATGCATTTTGGGGGGTCTGTCGGAGGAAGCCTGAGTACCTGCCATTAGTTCTTTTGTGTATTTTGGGGTCACTCATGACTAGACAAAGCTGTAAGTAGGACAACAGCATCAGTTGTTTTAGGATGTGCCCCAAAACAGCACGTTTACATTCAAACAACAGACCATCAGGGGTATATAGTAAATATGACAAGACAAAAGAAAATGAAGTTAGTCAATTTCAGTATACAGTTAAGGTATGTGCAGCAAGCACAATTGGGGTGGATGGTCAGGAAAGGATGAAACTTTTTTCTTGTTGTTCTTGTTTATTATTAGAATGATTTCTCAAACCAAATATTTAACTTAGATATTACGGAAAAGTACATGAACTCAAACTATGATCTTTCCCTGAACCTACTGAGCCTCAACAACGTCATAAAGATGCTCCATTCATTTTGTTTTGACACCAGAGGCCCTTTTTTATGCAATCCTGACCGTGGCATCAAACCTGTAGAGGTTTTACTCAATATACGAGGATGTAAACCACTACAAAATTGCAAGCAGTGTTGATCGAGTTACTTGCAAATAGTAATTAGTTACTAATTACTGAATACTTCTACAAGAAAGCAATCCAATTACTCTACTGATTACCTTTTTTCAAAGGTAATTAGTTACCTTATTATTTAGTTTTAAAAACATGATACACGACCTGAATACACACTAAAGCAGTAGACCTTTCAGCATAATTCTATTTTTTCCGCATAATCCATCATATAAAATTGGATCAAATGAAAAAGTCTCTGTTTAAAAATTGTTTTATTAGTTTTAATCTTTTAACTTTATACACATTGCATCGTTGAGCTACACTCATCTGTTGCTGCCAAGGACGTTGCACGCTCGTACGTCATTGTCATGAGACACTCAGAAACAAAATCACAGTTTAGTAACGCAGCATGCTTATGGGTAGGTAGCAGTAATCTAATTACTTTTTTGCAATAGTAATCTCTTACTTTACTCGTTAGTTGAAAAAGTAATCGGATTACATCACGAAAACCAGAAAATGCACTGAGAAAATTCGATTCTGTCCATTTATTGTTATGAGTTTTGCGAAATCATAATATTAAAAAGGGTTAGAAGACTTTTTAAATGCTTTTTTTAAAATAATGATCATTAAATGGTTTCAGCTATGTTTTGCATCATTACGAAGGCTGAGTGAACGTCAGCCCAGATACAGTAAATCAAACATTGTCAGTTTATCGATATGATATCATGCTGTATAGCTATTACCATATACTGCAGAAATAGCATGTCAGTCAACAGGTATTTATAGCAGACTGTAAACAAAGCTCCACTTTTGATTGACACTGCACTCTGTATGACTTTCGATTATGTCGTAATATTACCAACGATGTGTGCGTGCGTGTGGGTTTCTGTTCGGTGACAAATAGAGGATGAACAGTTTTATAAATGTAGACAAAGGGTGTTAAGTAGAACCGTGGCAAAGAAATTAAATGAGTACAATAAAAATGGTATGAGCCATTTTACGAGTGACAAAAGATGCTTACTTTTACAGCGTCCAGAGGACAAATTCCTGTGGCAGTTGTAAGGAACAATTACTTAAATAATTGGGCTTTCAAAGAAAAGATTGATTGTCTAAAAGCTGTTTTCTGTGGAGAATCCATTAGGGGAAACCATTTTTTCTGGCTCCTTGACATAGTGTTTTTATTAATTTCTACCCGCAAAGATGCATGATTCTTTGGTTTTTTGCTGCTCTGTCACTGGTCTCTATGATGAACTATGCAGCGTGGGGAAAAGTCATCAGATGAACAATTTAGATTCAGCCTCTGATTTACGGAGGCTATGTACATATACGTATATTTCTCCGGCATATTTTTCCTTTCAGTTTACAGATACGCTGTTATAAGTGAGCTGTGATGTCTTGACGTAAGAAAAAGTTCTGTACATTAAGTCTGTGTGTTTGTGTGTGTGTGTTTTTCCTTTTCATGGCTGCAACAGTATGGTATCTTCTTTATATTCACAAAGCTTAATTAGCACCTATTCACTACATGCTCTTCACACTGCAAGAAAAGGCGAGGGCTGGGAGGCTGCCTGAAGGTTATCTCACCGACAAGCTGCTCAGAGACGCCGCAGTCTCATTCATAGTCGACCGAGAGCCACATCAGGCAGGTCGTGCCCTGTCAGCTTAAACCTGATTTTATTCTGCCTCATTTTTAGGGGTATATTGTAGCATCCAGATCCCATTTTTAGGGTAGATGTGATAGGCCGTAACCTTTACTGTAATGTTATACTCTTAAGTACCCAGATGATTGATTCAGCATCTCCAGTAGTGTTATGATGAGAGGTTGGGGGTTGGGAAAACAGGGGGGGCGTTGTTAAAAACGTATCACGCTGGCGGGATGATAAGGCGTCTCCCTGAATGCTGTTAATGCGAGGGGGGCCTGTGGCCATCTTGAGTCCCCCTTCTGTTGTGCTGATGGGACAGAGCCACTGCCATCTGCTTCCCATCCTCCCTGTACCCCCACCCATGGACGCGGCCGCTCTGCGATGCCCTTTCATCCTGCACGCTTGCATTGTCTTCCATCTCTCCTTGGAGGTCACGCTGTGTGCAAGTACAATAGCCCATGTGCAGGCCTTCATCCTCAGAATATGATGAGGGCCAGCAAAAGTAATCGGAAACGTAGAAAGAGAGGGTGAAATATCTAGAAAACAATATCTTCACCTGAAGTAAGCATGATGTTTGGATTTGTGCTGCTTATATTTTATGCTGATGTATATTAGTGGCATACCTTGGCACTGCATGCATCATCACATGACTCCATAAACCTCAGGGCTTATAGAAGTGATGGTGGTGCATGGTAGAGTATTATGTAAATGCAAGGAGAGGGAAGTGTATTCTAGGAAAAAAAAAATCACTTTATTTATGTGTCCTACATCTCAACTTCTATTTCAATCACCCTCGCCGTCACCCCCACCCCACCCCAGCCCTCTCCCTCTGAGAAGGGACCGGCAGCTTCGCTCCAGGGCAGTCTGGTCTTCCTGTGACTGACACCCTCCACTGCCGCCCCCCCACCAGGATGCTTCACACACAACCTGGGGGGCCCGTGTAGAATTAGCTTTAAAAGTAGGGCACGGAAATTGTCTGGACAAGAAAGTGTATCAGTGCTCTGTTGTGTTCAAGTTCCTGCCACTCAGCCCTCATAAGGCTAATCCTGAGGAACTACCTCACGCTGTAGGGGCAGAGTTGCTCTGCTTTTTGACTTATTTCCCTGCACTGGTACATACATGTTAATGCACTCCTCAGCCCAAGGCAGCTGAATATAATTAATATGTATGAAAGGTGAAAAAGGAAAGAAAAGAGGTGTTTTTGATTAATTGTTCCTCTGTGTAGGCTTTACCGTATTAATAACCAAGAGGATTAAGAAGGTCAGGACTGACCTGGTAAACATTAAAATTTCATGGAAGTACTACACAAAGCTGACAGTAAAAAGACAGTAAGCGTACACACACAGGCTCTCACGCTGGCATGAATATAAATTACTCACATGGCGTAACACCAACCAAATCTGAAAAGTGTGCTGGGATGTCATTAATAATAAACAGGCAGGCTCCCATTTATTAGAATAGTGAAAAGTCATGTTTTCTCCAATGTGGCCTATTTTAAAGGTGCATCTGTGGGAATAGAGGAAGTGCTCTGTGCTAGCATCTGAGCAGGCTTTCCGTGTTCCCGTTGGGAGGAGGTACGCCTCGCGAGCAGCTGAACACGCTCCTCATTCTGGTGGGACAGCGTTGGGACAAATAGCAGAGGGAATATCTTGCAGAAGCTTTGCTTAAGCTAGATTTCTTTTACCTTGTGTCTCCGTTCTTCTTATCATGTAAAGATCTGGGATTTTATTATCCATGAAAACGTTCCGTATATTTTTATGCCTTAAGCTATAAAATGTAATGGAAAGGGAACACCCCACAGTGCATAAAAACTGCTCCGATTTTAGCACAGAGCTGTAGGATGCAGCTGATACAAGCCCAATGGGTCCATTTTTACCTTTTGATTCTTGCATTTAACCTTCCATTAAAAATTATCTGTGTTATCATCCTCTTAGATTTAGCCTAATAAATCCCAGTTTTATGAGCCATCTTGAAGGAAAATTATCATGATGTTATCCTTTAAGTAACATATGTTCCAATTTACTGACATCTACTGGATTTGATGTGGCATCAGCCATCCATTCACATCATCATCATTGTCATCATCTTTTCATGGCATGAAATTCCCTACAATAAGTCGCCCTTGGATTTTGGATTTTGGTGATCAAGCAGCACATGAAGCCAGAAATGAGCAGGCTGCTGCAGAATAGGGGCTTGTGCAGAAATGAATGGGCTTTTATGCTTATTATAACCATGCAACATAATGTACCCGAGTCTGTTTAAATAAGAAAAGAGACAACCACTTCGCTGAATAATGTGCCCAATTTCCTTTGTGAGAATCCAATTTATCTGCTATGCCCAATCCCTATATTTAAACATTTTATTGAGTAGAGCCCAGTTAGCAAAAATCACAATGAATTTGAAGTGATTAATGCTGGAAAATTGCTAAGAAATTCTACTCTTTTCCACCATATCATTGTACTTTATTTCCTCTGCTGATGTACTGGACAGCATGCAGCAAAGAACTATGCCATGATTCATTTTGCATGAGTGGTAATTGATGGCTGATATATAACTAGACCCAAATATTTTTTTTTTGAGGGCATGGGAGATGTTTGGAGTCTCTGAGGTGTTTATTGCCAGATTTACCCGGTGGAGGTTGACAAATGCAGATGTAAATCTAATTTTTAAAGGTTAATGGTTTAGAGAATTCCAAGTCATAAAGAAGGAGTTGTAGTCATACGTTTTTCTTTTCTCCTTCTGGGAAGCTGATAAGGTTTTCCTCCATGTTGACTTGATTCTTACTTTTGTGACAACAAAAAGATTGTTTTCTAGAGTAAACTGGTGAAGAAAAGGCTACATCAAGTGAAAATAATTGTGAATGTGTGCTGTTTTGATTGCTTTGAGCTTGGCTAAAACGCAGTGTGGCCAAGTCTTTTTTTTTTTTTTTTTACATCACTAAAAGATGAGTCATACAAGTACAAATGTCAGAAAATAAAACTGGAGTGATATCATTAACTGCCTGACACCTCTGCAGAGTCCAAGCAGTAGCCCTGCAGGAGGTCACGGGAAGTCACATGTTGGGGGGGAGACTCTGGGGCAAAAAATTAAGCTTTTCTGGACAGCTGCTGCAATAACGTGAATAGATGTCTTCCCCTTTGCAATTAAACCCTCCCTGATTACGTCTCTCTGGCTATCGATTGGAAACTTTCACTTAATAACCACTAACATGGTCTCTTATCTTAACCCCAAGGTCTAGCCGTCAAGGACTGACTCTGCAGAGATTTATGCCCCCTTCCTTAGTGACTCCTCTGGGACATTGTGTCATTTCTGTATTCCAAAGTCTGGAAAAGTGCACCGATTTCTTCTTAAACATGTGCTTTCTAAGTTTGTGAGTCAAAATTTTTTTTGTCGAGGTGCAGTCAGAGAGAACCAGGGTGGGAAATTGCTGAATGTACGGCAGCTCTAATTCTCTTTGATTGCCACTGATTAAAAGTCTGGTAGAAAAAAAGCAGCAAAAATGACTATTATATAATATAATTCTATAGTATAATTCTGGTTATGGAGCCCCAGTTCACTGCTTAGAAAATCAATCCTGCAGCGCTAATGGCAACCTAAAGAGTCCAAATGTACCCAAAAAGCTCTCCATTTTAATACAGTGACACTCACAGTTTAATGGCTCAATACATGAAACCTACATTTGTGTATTTTATGTGTTATTTGAAAGCGTAACACATTTTCAGGTAAGTTACCTTAATTGTAGTTAATGTAATACATTTGACATTTATTTTGGTCAAAACATGGTTTAGCTACAGTACCAATATATTAGTCAATAAATTAAAATTTAAAAAGTAAAAATGAGTAAAAGAAGAGTAATTCTTGACTTTTTAAACATATTTTTACATTTCACTGTCATATTATCTTAGTAGGGACTAGACAAAGCAAAAGTTACAGAAATGTGTTTATGTCTTGTGTGACTGAACGAGAAAAAAAATATATTGGCTAATGTATTGGATTTTTAATCACCAAATATCGGTATCAGTATCTGTGTTAAAAATCCATACATCAGTTTACGTTGAGTTCCCACTCACAGTTTTAGTGTGCAGTGAGGGATTAAATGGTTATTTTCTTTGGGTTTCACCTACAAAGAAACTAGATGTCGCCAAATTCATGGCTTGTAAACTGTGTGTAAGAATCTTTATGTTCTTTCCCAAATAATTGCTGTAATTATGTTTACAGTTATCAGCAAGCACTGAGTTATCACAGTCAGTATAACCAACTGCAAAAAGTCCAAAACTAGTCTAAAACTAGCGATGTGGAATGGTGTCATTGTCCTTACCTGGGAGTAACCATCACAAGTTTTGTTTTCCAACCTATTTTACAAATCAAAAATCAGCTAGCAAAATTGGTAGATAATAAGTTCTATTATCTATTCATATTAAATGTAAAATCAATTGTTTGATTGTTAGGTTTTTTTGTTTATTTGATTTAAAAAAAAGAATATTGAATCCTTTAAAATATACACTGATTAGTGTGTAATTCCATCATCTAACCAACTGTTGGGTTTGCAAGAGAAGAAATCAATTAACAATACATACATGATGTCTTACATGGACATCACCATTTCTAGTACTGTGGAACCCCGACTTACAAAATGAATTCGTTTCCGAGGGTCTTTCGTAAGTCGAAAATTTTCTTAAGTCGAAGTACCCATCGCGCCTTTTGAGTGAACGATAGGCTATAAGTTGATTGCTAACTGCAACAACAATACGGGCAGAAATATTGCTGTTAAGTGCCTTCGTAACTTGAATTTTTCGTTAAATGGGTTATTCGTAAGTCGGGGTTCCACTGTATATCAAAGAAACTAAAATGTCATCTTCTTCCTCCTCGCCTCAAACCTCATTTCCTAAACTGAAGTCAGGGCTCTAACACACATAAACATGCATATTTATTACCAATATTGTTACAATTACTTAATGTCAGCAGACAGCTGACAGCAACTGGTTATAAACTAAATTAAAGCTAACATCATGCTAGCTAAGGTTAGGCTTGAGTGTCCAAAAAAACACATGCTGAAAAAAAATGATTGGTTTATTTACTTAGTATCTGAGTCCCACAATGTTAGATCCACTTCAGCTAAAGTTCCGCTGACACAGGTTAACAGCAGCTAACAGAAGCAAAAACACAGACTTACCAAGAGAAAAGCTCAGCTGATCCTCACCTCTGTATCGCTGTCACTCAGCAGATATGAGCACCACTGATTCATTTGACTCCTTTCACAAAGCTTTACAGTCTCCCCCAGAGTAAATACACATGGATACATATTGACAGCTGAGGTAAACAGTGGATTGACAGCCTACAGTCACTCGAATGAACGGTGGCAAGAGCTGTTTGTCCTACAGGGGCCACCGCAGTAAGGATATTGCACTTGAATTGGGAGGTGTAAGAAAACAGAACTTGGCTCAATGCAATTTGCAATCTACTGACATACAGTGGTGATATTTCACCCACTGCAACTCGTCAAAGTCGTCAACTTGAAATCTTTAACGTCTTACATTGATGTCTTTAAAGAACAGAAACTATGGCAGAGTGTGCGTGTTACATTGTTTCCATATTGTTCTAAATCCAATTAATTTAACAGGGCTCTTTGAAAATTTTTGTTGCGTTCTCTTGTGCTGCAGGAAGAATACAGATCACAGTTGTTTGGCACCATTTGACAAAATGGCAAAATCACAGAAAATAATAATTATAAAAATGATGGGATTTATTTGTGGAAGCAATAATCTGTGACATTTTGAAATTAAAAAAAAAGAAAAAACTATGGTGTTCTTTATTACCACTGATTATGACACAATATTCATTTAGCATTGTTCCAGTTCATGAAAATGTTTTAACTTGCTCTGTAATTATCCTTTAGTTGTCCACATCTTTTCAAAGGATTCCGCTCACACAAAAATGTGATGATATTCTTTTCCAGCTGGTGAAACAGGGATTTATTTGAAATAAATAAACAGACTGCGAGCAAAAACAGCAGTTTTCTGTGTCTAAACAAAGAACCTTCAGCACATTTAGCTTGGCTGACATTCACATCAACTGAATATCATTTTCTTGCTCATATTTTACTGTCATAATAATTGATGTTACTCAAACCAGTACCTTCTAATAATAGTAAGAGCAAAAATGGTAATTTTCTCACAGACTTTGATAAGCTGGCCGTGAAACACGAAGAAGAAAAAAAGGCACAGTGTGTGTAAATGTTTTCTGGGACAGATCCAAGCCGCTGTTTGCTCCAAAAGCAACATTGACTTGTATAAAAAATTCACCCTTCACAGCTCACGCCTCTGAATCATACACCTGTTTGGTTTCAGCGTGCCAGTCTTCCTCACTCGCTCTCTGCTCAGCCATGTGAACACAGCGCAGGTTGTCCACAGTACTGCCCTCAGGCCCCGCAATGTGTTCATAGCCCGGCTGGCTGACTGGCTGGATGGGTAGGTGTATGGAGGGGAAGAGAGAAGAATGCAAGGAGGGGGAATTAAATAAATAATGGCATGGCCTTTCTTCGGGTGAGTAAGCAAAGAGGGGAGCAGAGTTTTCAAGTGGCAGACACAATGCCCTTTTATTTTGAGGAGCTTAGAGCCCATGCTCTTCATTGTAAACACAAAGCTTAAGATAATCTTGTATGTTTGCTGAGTGCAGAAAAAGCTAAAACATCCACTTGAGCTGTGCACTGCATAGCTGCACACGGCTGCGCGTCAAAAATTTTTAATCAGCAATGGTCATTTGAACATGTTGAACACAGCAGGGTGTTATCTTTTGAGCCATATGTATAGATGGTTGGGTTTCTGTTTTCTTTGTCTGGTGTCTGATCTTCGGCTAACTGCTGCATTCATCAAAGGCCCAGTCAGACACACAGAGACAATAGCTAATGAGTAGGAGCTCCCAGTTGGGCTGATCGGAGCTTTGGTGCTTCAGACAATGCAACAACATCTGTGCTGCTGAGGGCTGCTGTGTGCTGACAGAAACATCCCCAGAGAGGGAGGGAGAGGGGGCGTAGGTGGTGGGGTAGTGTCTTCACACGTCCTGGACATACAACCCTCTCTCCTACATCCAAACCCTCTCATCACCCATCTGTGCCAGGTCTTGACACATGGAGGGGATGGGTGCAGCGAAACAGTGATCTATTTCTCATCCAGGTACAGCCACTTGCACCAAACCAAAAAAGCCCGACTAAAATAAGGATTTGAAACGTCAAGAGTTTTGAGTTACCACTGGAAGAGGGAGAGAGATGATTTTTCCAGCGTGGAGAGGGAGGGGTGAAAGAAACAGGTGTGGACCTCCCTGTGGATAGAACTCCTCAAGGGGAGGGTTAGCAATGACTGGGGCTGGATGGATGCCTCCCTACAGGGAGAGAGGTGCACATAATTCAGGCAAGATGCCGGCCCTTTCCCATGTACGGAATTAGTTATGCTGAGTGGTGACAGGCCGGGCATGAACAATAAAATTCCTATTCAGTCTACAACATTTAGGGGAGTATCTTATTGTAAACATGCAGGTAGAGATAAAGAAGGTCTGAAAACAGGCATGTCTGCACGCTCACTCCCTCCAAGGCGGTGACCCATCAGGAGGACAAGGTGTGCCTGGTAATTAAAATGCAATCTCTGCTGCTGTGCCCCCTGGAGTGGCAGCAGCGGCGGACTCACCCAGGAGCCTGGGGGTGAGAGGTGCCACCTGCACTGCCACACCACCTGCGCCACCACTGCCTCCCTTCATTAAGCCTGGTATTTATACTAGCGTCTGCCCCCTCCAACAGCCCTGGTCTTCGTGGGCCCTGGTAAGGCAGTGCTTTATTAGAATTAATGTGGCACTTCAGAGGAGAGTGTCAGTGTGGCGAGTACCGGGGTGCCAGGAGAAAGAGTCCCCAGCTCTCCTCTGTCACATTGAATAAAAGCACCACAGCCAGCCTGGAGCTGAGATGAGCGTGGACAGCACATGACAGAACTGTTTTCCAGGGCCAAGGGAAAGTAAAGTATTCTTTATTCAATCTGTTCCCATGTTTACAGGATGAGCTATTATATTGTACATGCAGAAGATCAAAGCCTTGAAGAGAGCATAACCGTACGAGACAGAGCAGTGTGCCAAACAAAAACCGGACATCCGACGAAGCTCGCCAGACGCCATGTGACGGGTAAAGAAAATTAATATCAAAGAGTCTCTGCTGTCTAAAGACTTAGCTGAGCATCCCGCTTCCTGTGTTTTGGATTAAGTAATTGTCAGCTTGATCGGGTCAGGATTTAGATGTCACATCATAAATAAGCAGTTATTAGAAAGCAAAAAGAAATTATCCGAAACAAGCAGGCGTCCTTGAGGGTCACATCTTTGGCAGCATTGTCACAATGCTCCTGCTCTTCCATACGTGCCGGTAGAATGAAACAAAACTGTGGCATTTAGACACATTTAGCTCATAATATCTGCATGTTGCGCCACATTTGCAGGGGAGTTTGCGACACTGTGTTGTAACCGTTGTTAACGGTGCGTTTGGTCATTTCTGCAAGGATAAATGGGGGAAAAAGGAGTGGTGGCAACACTGATGCTACTTGTAGTCAGGCAGCAGGGGAGGGCATTAAAACCTAGTTTGCATCACTCAGCGCCTCCAATTAAACACGAATAACCAGATACAAGTTCCTGTCTTCAGATGTGTTTTATGAGCTCCCGTGCAGCAGGGGAATTCTCCAGAATATACTGTACATCTCCCTGCACGCCTCAGTTCATTAGTGTTAAAAATGGTAAGCATTTTACAGCCAGATGTACTTTTTAAGTCTTATTAGCTTCAGATGATGTTGTTTAAGGGTCATATGAGGCTTCCAATTAAAGCTGTAGGAAACTAAAACAGAAGTTTCTGCAATATATTTTTTCTCCTAGAGTTAGATGCAACTTTTCCTACGCCACGGGCCTCAGCACCCTCCTTATCAAAGGCAGACATCAAAGTGCTCTTGCAGCCTATGCACGCATGGCTATATTAATCCTTGAGACAACATCTTGCAAGCTCGACTTGAAAAGAGAAATGAAGGGTTCAGTCATGATTTGTAGATGCAGTCCATACTATACTCAAAGTAGTAAACAAATCTTGATAACAGCCATGTGCTGTGGTCACTGAGGCATCAGAAATGTTTTCCGAATCAAATATTTAAAAACAAAATACTACTAGATGTCTTAAAATCCCCCGGTTGTTTCTGCTGGCTTAAAGCCACATGACTAATTTTGTTAACCAGCTTTTTAGTAAAAGAATCCAAGAATTTCCTCTCAGTCTACTCGTGACAGGAAACGCAGCACTCTCTCATTCCAATTTCGCATTTCTGTTTCATCCTGAGCCGAGGCAGAGGCAAGAAAACACTTTAGCATCTCCGTGCACAGGGAGGTGCACCGAGGCCAGGCCGCTGCTGCACTCGCAGTCCCCTTACAGTGCTGTCACTATTCATTCATAGCCTGCCCTTCCTCCTCGCGCCACAACCTCAACAGGGGCATCGCTCATGATAGAAAACAATGAGCATGATTTGTGAACCCTCACCGTCTTTGTAATTTCATCAGTGTAATGGGATTATATTTCAAATCACCACTCCTTTGTTCATTACACATTTAAACTCCTCTGACAGACAAAAACTTAAATAAAATGTGCATGTCAACCCTGGTTGACTTTTCCTGCTCCCGCAACTGATTAGACAAACAGTGCACCGGGCCGGTGGAACGGGCGGGAAATAATGTGCTCATTTATTCATTTTTCAGACAAGTCACAATAGATTTTTAACGACCAGCGTCTGACCTCCCTTAGGTACTTCTTGCTTAGGGGGTTAATAAAGCCTAACGCTGAG
This sequence comes from Mchenga conophoros, assembly GCF_057382185.1. NCBI lineage: Eukaryota > Metazoa > Chordata > Actinopteri > Cichliformes > Cichlidae > Mchenga > Mchenga conophoros. The sequence continues at coordinate 13,495,961 of NC_140537.1, forward strand.
GCGCTCGAGCACCGAGAACGAGGGCTGTGCTGAGAAGATGCCTGTGATGAAATAAAGACAGGGGCCAAATCAAGAGTCTCCGAGGGCCCCGCTCCAACTCTGGAGAGAGGAAGAGAAAGAGGGTGTGGGGGTGGTGGTGGGGTGAGTCTTGGAGAAAGAGACTGGTATTCCACTTAGATTCCAATTCCTCAGGTCTCTGAGGGACAATTAAACCAAGTGAGGAAGAAGTGCTCTCTTTTCTCAATGCACTGGGGCGTGCATATTAGACGCCGCAACCATGGTGATACACACACACACACACACAGAAGGGTCTGCCAAGATTTAAACCGGAATGCTTGCAAAAAGTTGCTCGGAAAACTTCCCGTTGACAATTTAGAACACAGCTCTCCAAACAGTCCTGAACGCCGGTGTCAAGTTGGCGTGCAGTTAAAGGATCTTTCCCGAGCCATGGCGAAGTTGGAAGAAATGTGTTCGCAAATTGAGAAAATGACAAATTTCTTAGTTTTAAATTGCATGTACGCGAGCCCGTTAAGTGCTCATCCACGCCGCCTCAGACGTGGCGAAAATGTCAAAAGTTTGGGCTCAGCAACGCGGCGAGAGGGAGAGAGGGAGCCCGTGCAGATGTGCTGCCACTAGACATCCATCTTGTTTCCCCGCGTAGCTCAGTGCTCTATTTGTCTGAATCTATGTCATTTTAGCTCACTCAGGTCAACGGCAATTCAACCTCCTCTTTCGTCTGAGGCACTTCAGAATCATAATGTGATGCATGTGGGATAGGAACCTGCTAAACACAGTCCCTGTCAGTGCTCCGACATTGCTGGATATAAATGATATACGCCACGCGCTCGCTTCGCTCCCCCCCACATTCTGAGCCACACTACATCCTGTTTCCACCTGTCCGTGATCACTATTCTGTGCAAACGTTTTCTCCCACACCCTCTCAGGTAAGTGTCCGCGATGTGTCACCGCATCAGGCTATAATCACACGTCCAGAAGTGGCAGGGGAAGAAGTTAAGAAAAAAAAATCCTGGTGAACTGGAAAAAGAAATAGAAACAAAAGGATTAGTTGAGAACAGTCAATATTTCATACTTTTCCCAGGTTTAGCCTTGTTTCTCTCCATTTTAGTTGGCGCAGCTCTCTGCTGGGCGCCTCTTGGGAATGGAGAAAATTACATCCTACCTGATAATTAGCAAAGTTCAGAGCAAACTAAAAAATCTGCCCCACTCTCTTAGCTCCCCACCACTGGCAGCTTTCTCTTAGCAACTAATTAAGTCCGCCTCTGAGGTTTTCAGACAGCAATGGTGTGCTGGATGCTGCAACAGCAGAATTGAAAAAACAAAAGGAAGAAGGATGGAAATGAAGAGCGAGCGTTCATTTTTTATTATGTTTTTCTGCTCCGTCTTTTTTTCTTCTTCTTTTTCTTTTTTTTTTATATTGACGAATAAAATATGACAAAAGTATTCCTGGAGGGAGTATTATTATTTCACACATGGATGCACTCTTCAAATAGAAATAACAGCCTTGGCCGCCATTACGCATGGTAGCAAATAGCGAAGCGCCCTCTGTCCATAATGTTCTTTAATTATTATAATGTCATCATCCATATCCGGCAATGTTGCACAGAAAAGGAACAGCAGAGCGCACCGGGTATTAAATGCAAATCATTAATGGGCCCCACAGTTGAATGAAATCACACTACACAGACAGCATTATTAGTGATGTTATCATCACTGATGTAAATCATATTTGGGACTTTTCATAAGAGACACATATGGTCATAGAATGGGTTGTGCTTTTTTTTCGTATTATTAGCCTCATATTAGATTATTTTTCCTCCCCCGGCCACTTCGAGTGGTAAGAGAAGTTTCAGTGAAGCCAGCACAGAAAACAAATAAGAAACGAGAAATCCTGTGATTTGAGTCTAGAAGCTAATTGTAGACTGTCATAAACCTTCAGTTAAACACAGTACAAGTTGCTCATTAGAGACGCTCGAGACGCTGGGCCGCTGATGACTAGCAGTGTAAATGGAGTCGGCTTTTAAAAGGCAACCCAACGGTCTCCTTGATAAGGTTCTTGGTAGCACTGAGGATTTTTTTGTGATGTGCAATCCATGAGAGACAGAGGAAGCAGGCAGGCAGGCAGTCATTATTTTCTCCACAATTACCTGAAGTCCTTGATAACAAGCAAAAAAAAAAAAAATGCCATATAATTAGAAAAACACCAGCAACACCATTATTGTCAGGAGAGCACAGCAGTATAATGAAGCAATTATAAATGAGCAGCTTTGTGCTTGTCATTAATTTCTGCTTTTAAGGATGTGGAGATGAAGCACAGCTGAACGTCAGAGGAGGAACGAGCGGACAGGATGTTTAGGTGGGTTATGCTACGTGGGAAACACTCCGGGGGGTGTTGCCTGTGTGCGTAAAGGGGCGCAGGCCCAGAGAACTGCTGCTGATGAGTCCTCCAAGTCTCTGCATGGATAAAATGTCCACTGGGGGACACTTTAAGCACGTTATAATAACCTTCTATCATGCAAGCATGCAACTAAAGCTTACAGTGTGAAATGCGGGCTTGCAAATATGCACAGACGAGGACACGCGGGTTCCATAGCGGCTGCTGAAAACTAACAGCAGACTCTGTTTGAGTTGTTTATTTAGCATCAAGATGCTCTCTTGCTAAATGAAAGGTAATGAGGAAAAGTACATGCTGGGCGAAGAGCTTGCCCTTTTCACACATCATCACAAAGATTGATCTCTCCTTCCCCTTCTCTCAATCATATCCAGTCTCAGTCGAGAGATTCTACTTTTGAAATTTGTGCATATTTTTTCCCCTTTGAAATGTATACTGTGCACATGGTTCAGCCGTGCAATTAGGTAACATGTTGCATTTCATTAAAAGAAATTTCCTTCCAACCACCGAGTGGATTAGAGATGTGTCTTTTTATTAATGAGGCTTTTCCCCGCTTTGATTTCTGCACATATAGAGATGAGCGGAGACAGGCCAAAATCCCCACTTTCATCCTGACAAGTCAGGACGGGCTCAGCCGTTTGCCTCCTTTGACTCATCAGAAAGTCAAAAGGCAAAACAAACGCGAAGGTGAGTGAGCGAGCGAAGTCGTTCCACTCAATACGCGGCGAGTCAACTGCAAAAGTATTGTCCTGCTCAGTTTAGAAATGCCATCTTATTAACACATCCCACAGCACACTTCATCATATTGTCTTGAAGAGGCAACTGTATGGAAGGGGGCAATTAGGACAGAGAAGCTGTGAGGTTGCCATTATTTTAGAATTTAATGACCACGCAATACGGAGCTAGATGTAGAAATAAGGGCTACAATACCACAATTATGCATAATCTAGCAGATCTTAGCGCACCCCCCACACTCCTCTTCCTTGCGCCTTGAATAAATTTACATGGAAATGCAACACTGCCTAATTTATTCGGAAAAATTAGAATATACATTACAAATATTTCCATAGACGACATCAGCAACATGCAGTTAGGAATTTAATGACTTATTTCTTTGTATTCACGCTCATGGATTAGGTCAGGAGGAGGGAGGCGGTGCATCTCCCCGGGCTTGGTTGTTGAGGAAACAGATAAATAATTTAACACAGACATATACATTGATATTTAAATTCACCTTTCTTTTTTTTCCCTACTGCTGTGCCATTCATTAAGGAAAAGAAAGCTTTCCGGTCACAGACGCCGAGGCCACGTGTGCTTTGTATGTGTCTGTGTGTGTCAGTATGTGTGTTTATATGCCTTAAAAACTAACCGCGCGTGCCACTTGTAGTGGCAAGATGCATGACTCTGGACACAACCCAAAAGCAGGGATTATTGACATGGATGCTCCACCATTAATAAGCCGCTGTATCCTTTGTGTTCGGGGTCGCCATTGCTGCAGTTAACTATAACTTGTCAAGGCTGCTCCAGCCGCACAATGCGTACCTCATGCATCTCCTGTCAGCAGGCATAATTCCTGGATGCTGGCACGCCGCTGATTTCTGCATAAGTGATGCGAGCCTTCTAGTAGAGTTAGGAGCACGAGTCTTTTGCCATTGAGAGATGTTCATCATTCTTGATCTAGCTCTGTCAAGACCTGGTGTTTTAGTGCCTCTCACGATTAGGCAGAATTGACAGGCCAAGAAGGCAGTGAATAGCAAAAATGTGAGGAACTAAGGGGGTGTGGTGCAGGCTGCAGGGTGAAGTGGAGTGTGGCCGCCATTTAATCTGCAATTTATCAGTTTAGGCTGCACCATGTAACATCGGGGAGATTACATTCCGGAGAGAAGGGGGCTCTATCGCGCCATCCCCTCCTCCTCCCCTAGCTCCTCTCACATGCCTCCTAATGTCGTCTGACGGCAGAATACGGAGGACAAAGAGGGAGGACTGTCTTTATTGTCACCATTATTGTTTCTGAAATCCTTAATTAATATATAGCATTGTGGACTCCTCTGCGAGTAAGCAATGAAGTGCCGGTGACAGAGAGACGGCACGTAAGCGCTTTGCTGCAGTGAGACAGGCTGCATCCTTTATGGAGGCTGTTTGTCATGGGGGGAAAAGTTGGGCATTATTTAACGCGCGCCAGCACACAAACTTGTGCGTCCACACACACACACAGTGCCAGCGATGGCTGCACATGACCTCTGACAACACCGATCACGTTGGGCCAATAAAGGCTTAATTGCCATTTTTCCATTGGACTGCTTTATTGATGTCATTTCAAAAGTGATTAATATGAACTGTTAACTAGCTATTGCATTAAGCCCTAAACAAAACTGAACCGGCATTCTGAGTTATATTGATCTCTTTGATTTTTGCCAACACTGTACTTTAAAAAAATATATGTTTTATTATTTATTTATTTATTTATTTGGCAGTTTGCAAAAAAAAAAACCATCTTTATCCTAAGACCTCACATGTGCAGAGGTGTTGCTTGATATTTACACAAATATCGTAGTCAACATTTGTGCTCCTCCTGCGCACTCTCATCCCTGTTTTTTAAAAGGGCCGTTAACAGGGTCACTGCCGCTTTTAATACACACTAGGAGAGTATACCAGCGAGGTTTTTATCTCTCAGTCTGGTAGGGCTGAAACAGAAATATGAAGACACTGGCTTACAGGAAGGAAACCCATGGCAGCCTGATATTAAAATGGTTCAGGAGTCAAGTAGAACAAGTCAAGCAGCTTGAGGGCAAACAAAAGAGATAGAAGGAGAAGGGAATGAACAGGTTGTTCTCAACAGCTAATGGACTGTCAGTGGTCATTGTAATATATTGAATGCAGTGAAACATGTTTGCTTCACGTGAGGGGTGTGCTATTACTATGTCACCCTTCATTATTCAAATAATACCACTGGGCCAAATTATTCTTTGTTGTTGTTGTTGTTTGTTAAAGTGTTCTTTCCAAAATATGGTTTTATAATGCTGATTCATCTTTACGTGTTCCTTTTTTTTTTTTCTTCCTACATCATATTAAGCTTTGCACAATCTGAGCTGGAGTCTCTCCACCAGCTGCTGATATCAGAGCTGAGCACTGCTACAACTTACAGTGATATCTACCAGATGGACTTTAGCCTGAATATCAAGTCATGCGGGGCTCATATAACATGCATTTTTTCTGTCGATATTCGTAAATGATAAAAAATGTGTTTTTTTAATTTTTTGTTTCTAGTGTCGCCCCCTAGGACACAAGCAAGTTGGGGAAATGTATTGCTTCGTGATCACCAATAAAGCAGCCTTTATTAAGCATGCCTGTACCCCACAGGTTATTTGCTAGACATTCCCGGGAGGAAGTATGACTACACTTATCTGCACAGCCCTCTCTCCAGCGACAGAGAGCTTGATCCATCCTGAAAGGGGGATTGAACTCTCACAAGATGAAGACATGACATCTTCGGCTTACTTGATGTCAGTGATAGGACAGCTCACTTGTAGATCGGGCATGTTGCCAGCCAGCTCTCCCTGGGTCCTGAATGCTGTCTCTGAACAGAGGCCAACGACACAGATGACATCCGGGGAAGCCCATCACCTGTTGCTTAAGGACAGAATAATCAAAGTAGGTCATGCCGGGACGCTGGCCTCACAGTGTGTGTAGAGCTCATGCATGTGTGTGTGCGCATGTGTCTTCCGAGGCTTGTCAGGGCAGCAGCCATAGCTGAGCCCTGAAATCCACCCCAATGACAGAGATGATCAGCATCAGCAGCAGATCTTCAGCCGAGATCATGTTCAGTTTGAGGGCCATGCCAGGCAGTGACACCACTGCACTGTCCAGTTGTACAAATGCTGCCTGCCAACACATTTCTGAGCACTGATTCAGAAAGTGTTCAAATCAGCAGGAGCAGCCTAACCCTCCCTCAAAGCAACAAGGACACTTTTAATACAAACAAATACCAGCTTTATGGATTTACATGCATCCAGATCTAATGCACGTTAGGCTATTATTGCCCTTGAGGTATTTTTTTCCTCATGATCCACACTTGACACTTCCCTAACAATGTCGCTTAATTGCAACCTCAGTGAAACATGCGAGCTCAATCAGAGAGGGAGTTTACTGTCGATTTTATGGAAATGCGCGAAAGAGACCTGTGTTAGTTGTAGGGTACACCTGCACTTGTCAACGTACTCAAATACGCTGGGTAATTGGCTGTTGATTGCTGCCATTAACATGTGATGGCTAAGTGCATCTAATTCCTGTTCCATTTCCACGGTTCAGTTTGATGTCAACGCCCACTCTTTCTCTCAGAGGTGATTAGCCCAGCCTGTGAAAATTGTTCTTTTTTTTTTGTTCCAATCATATAAGGAAAATATAAGGAAGTCTAAGAGGTGCTGTTGTAAACTGACACTTTAGCTAATTTGATTGCCTTTATGGTGAGTAGAAAAAGAAAACATGGAGAATGTACGTTATCCCTGTTATAAGACAGATTGGGAAAACAATGGTACAATAAGTGCAAAATACAACAGCCCACAAATCTCTTGAAATGATGCTAAATCTAACATTATTGCCGGTCTTTGCATTTTGGTGTATACGCACAGTTTAATACTGACTACAGCAACCTCATAATGGACCAGAGCTATTAGACACAAATCTCCTTTTCAGCGCCTTTGTCTCTGTAGTTGAGGCTGAAATTATTAAAGAGAATGGTGTTCACTTTTGCTATTTGTATCTCCTTCAGTTTCACCACCTCAGGGCGCTGGAGACTTGGTATCCCTTTGAGTTTTAATCTTCTCTTCTGCCCGCATCCTTGCGGCTATTTCATTTAAGTTTTGATATGTGTATTTGACATTTTGTTCATTTAGGCACCCCCCCACACACACAAGCGTAATTTAATTGACGTGTTTCTGCCTTGTTCTGTTTGTTTAGTCATTAGCGAAGATTTCCCGCCACTACCAGCAGGTAAGCTCAAGCAGATATGTATGTACGCGCTTGTATGCACGTGAGGGGTGAAAAGAGGGCGCGCGTGTCTTTAAAGGTACTTTCCAAATCTGGATAATGCCACGAGGAATCACGCGTAACCTTTTCCGTGAGCTAAGTAATGAAGAAAATTGGCTTTTTTTGTTTTGTTTTTTTCTTTTTTGCGTTATATTTAGTGTGTACCTTGTAATTCGACAACACCAACAGTAGTATTTATAAAAGGAATACTACTATCACTACTACTAATATTAATAATATAGGTTGAGCCATCCGTCAATTATTAGAAAATAATAATAATAATTTTAAATATGGAAAGGATACATAATAAACAAAACAGATCCAGTTCCAGACAGCAGTTCCCACTGGTTTTAAATGTCAGGCCGTCGTGCCCCGTGGTGTTCTTTGTCTGAGCCGCTCTCAGATCAGATCTGCAGACCGTCGTCGTGAATGGTGCGCCTGCCATCTGCAGGACACTTTGGGTAAAACGTGGATTTGCACTGTCAGTATCATGTAACCAGCCAGGATAACAGTGCTGCTGTTTACTGGTCCTCGTGCACTTTGATGCCAACGGTCTCGGGAGTTGATGTAAATAAACACAGCCTAGATCCGTGCTTTAAGCAATGCTTTACTGGAATAAAAGTCAAATCAGCAAAGTTCCAGGTACTGTGTTTTTGTAAAGGTACAGCTTCATTCTTCTTGTTGTATATTTTATTGTCACCACCCCCTTTAGGCATCTGTAAGTTGCAAATTGAGCAGCTGATTTCGCTCTTCAGCCAACACTGTGCTGTTCCCTGTAAAACCCACATTTGTGTTTAGACCTTATGTTCTCACGCTTTTCATCAACATCTTTTATCATGCTTCATCTTGGTTTTCAACTTTTCACACACATGTGCATGTTTAACCTGCACTGGAATTTGTGCGATTTCCTGAGACCACTGTTTGATGGTGGAAGGCCCTTCATCACTGTCCCCCTACATCAGGGAAGTATCAGTGAGTGAAAGCATCCCCCCATCCTCCTGCATGGAATTTCAACCCAATCTATGCCTTCAAGAAACAAAATGATATGTCTAAACGTAAAAAATAAAGAAAACCCTCTTGTTCAACATATATCTGCAATCACCTGTAGAAATGATCACCACTGATCTGATACTGTGCTTAAACTGGAAGGGATATCACACCTCATGTTTGTTGGACCCGCATATCTTGGTGTCGTTAACCCCCAGAAGCATGAGCCAATAAAAACACAGAATTTTAATACAAAACAAAGCCTCCTTGTATCTCAAATCAGCCAAGTGCCACATAGTCATAAGATCCCATCGCTAAATCTGGCCTATCTAGCCACTGGCTTATGCAACTAATTAACTTCACACACTAAAATTTGAATTTAAATTAACATTTGCAAGATATCATCAGGGGACACAAAGCACCCCACGAAGAAGTTTATGATGGGAAAGAGGGAGAAAAAAAAAAAGTGTACTAGAGGAGGCAATCGGTGAAGTAAGGAGGGCTTTTAGATGAGGGGATATCTCCAATTACAATCCACCGAAACACTTGTCAGCAGTAATGAAATGTTTGCTGAGAGGTTGCTATTTGTGGCTGTTAGATTGGATGATGCTGCTCCACTGCCCCCACTAACAATTATATTCCATGCATAAATTTACTTACCTTCATTTCTATTGTGTGAACCGTCAGCCAGATATACCTACAACTGTCCAAGGAACCAGAGAATAACGATACACTATTGTGCATGTACAGCGTGTGTGTGAGACACTCCCGTTCTCATGGAGCCAGAGAAGAACAGGGAAGCACAAAATTTTAAATTTTAAAATGTTAAAAACAAGGGGGGAGGGGGAAGAAAGAAAACTTCCGCTTCTTTTATTGGTTTTAAAGAATTACATAATGCATTAATCACAGTAAAGACAAACCGGCTTTCTCCGCATGTCATAATTGTGCAAGCTTACAATAAAATTTAAAATTAGATGCAAGATGTAAAACCTTTCTTATTTTTTCTCTCCTCTGCTCAGCCTTTCAGCTCAATCGTACAGGGAACAGAACAGTAAAGCTTTGAAGAATGGATGAACTCCTTTAGCCTTCTCACTTCACACCACTGCCCAGAGTGGCTTGCATACAATCAAGGCTAAAATTACAAATTTGTCCAACACAATCATACGCGTTTTTTGTGTTTAGATCAGCACTTCAGTTGGGAGTGAGTGGTGGGGGAATTCGTAGCTGCTACGATTGGCTATCTGAAACATTAGCCAGGTCCAAATAATTTCATCAGCTGTGTGCAGTATGTATTTCCAATTACAGTGACATCACATAAACCTCATTAGTATAGATGCAACCTGCAACTTGATTTTCCAGTGCATGGTTTTCTCATCAAATTGATTACACAGACTCTGCAAGGAAGTGTAGATACACATACAAATCCTTTGCATATGCTACTGTAGACGAATATATATACACACACACACACACACACACAGGGATATATGTATATATACATATGTTTTTTTTAAGCATTTGTGATGTTACCCATAAACTGCTAACCAGTTTGAAAGTAACAGCATGGTGCTCATCTTTGCTACTCATTTTTTAAAATCTAAATATGGTTACTTTAGATGACTACAAGCCCCCTCCCCCCCCCCAAAAAAATGCACCGTTCCCTCTCAAATTTTCCAGGAAAATACATCCGTTTTGTGCAAAATAAACCACTGAGTTCAGATATGCAAGTATCACGGGCACAGAAACTTTGCATCCTCTTGCAGGTTCAATTACTGGCCTGTGGCAAATACTGATCCTATTCTAACAGTTTACAATGATTGACAGTGTACAGACCATTCAATGACTTCATGCAAGAGGAGGCAGAGGGTCAACCAATCGCACAGGCGTCTCACACGCTCACTAGACAAATAAAGAAAAGAGAGGAAAAGAAAAGGAAACACTCACGTACTACACCAACCACTTCAGTATAAACTGCAAGTCAGTAACAATAGTGTTGATTATTTACTCTTCTATACTACTGTGTATTGTGCTGTCAGGTCATTTCCCGTGAAAACTAACAGGTTATTTAAAACTATAATACATGTAGCACGCCTGTATACAAAAATGAAGCAGAGGATTTCAAGAGAAAAGGAGTTTTAGTCATTTCTTGAGAATTAAAGACATGCTTGTTCTATAATTGGAAAGATACAATGACACTGGGATATCACAGCACACCAAATTGGGAAAAGAAAAAGAAAAAGAGGGGGGGATAAGTGCACATAAACAGGAGTCCCTTTGTTGAACTAATGAGGAGGTAGAGAGCCAATATCCAATTGTTCACTAGTCTGCCCATGTGGACACATGTGGCATCTCAGGTATAAGATTAGAAACTAAAATGTCTTTGTTCACTAACAAAGGCTTGTCTTAATTAAGGGTGACGCGACCACAACAAGCATCACAGCAGGTCAATATCCAACTTTTCCTTCATTCCTTTCCCTGTTTGCAACCATTTCCAACTACTGCACACAAAAAAAAAAAAAAAAAAAAAAAAAGATCCAGTACTCTGGTGTCAACCAATGCAGGACAGTTACTGTGTACAGACAGATATCAGGCTCATTGGTTTCAACTTTGAGGTAGGATCTAGAATTCCGAAATGGGGATATCGTTAAAGGGACCGAGACGCAACAGTCGGTAATGTTATGATGCCAGCAGTGAGGGCTGGACAAAAATGTCTCAATGAGACATGGTTGGCCCGTTGGAGTAGTGCGTGTGTGTCTTGGTTTTTGTGTGCACGTATGCACTTAAGGGTGGGGATTGTTCTTATGTTGGGTTATATATTAGAGAAAAAAAAGTAACTACCTGTACAGCGTGCCCCACATCAAAGGCACTATTTTCCTTTTTTTTTTTAAAAAAAAAAATGCCACCAAAGCTCTGTGCATGAGCTCACCCTGTCTTTGTTAATCACCCAGCATCCTCACCTAAGGGCTACTCACTGCTAAGGTGCCTTTCCGAACTCAAGCATTATTTTTTAGCAAGTCTACAGTAACATCGCTTGCCTCTGACATCTTGAATTGGCATGATATGCATTTTCATTGTTAAAAACTAGATTAACAAAGCATTAAACAGAATGACAGAAATAAATACATTTTATCTCATATAAATATGTGGGCCCTTACGTCCAAATCGATGCACATTGGGGTAAACAGTTCATGATATAAGCTGCCCTATTAGTTTTTTTGATACTGTAACCTTGGGAGTAGTACGGTTAATTGTGAACTGATCTCAGTGTTTATGAGTCACTAAATCCCACCGGTAACTATCATTCACTGTAAATTCCTGTGTCACAATGGGTTTAGTGAACATTATACTGTAATTTAATTGGAAGCCTTTCCCTTTCACCCCGGGGAGGGGAAAAAAAAAATTGATCACATCAAGGAAGTCTGGTCCCTTTATACAGGATAATGTTGATTTAATGTCATATTGTAATTATGTATATATAAAATGCCTAATACAGACCCCAAAAGGAAACCTGACTGAAAAGACAAGAAGATAAAAGGAAAAATTCAAATCAGGTTCAAAGTTAATATGTTACCAATTTTTCCCATAGGCCTTTTTTTTGTTTGTTTTTTTCCCCACTACGGCTCAAACCCTGGATTTGTTCACATACGTACAGTAATATATATTTTGTAATCTCTCAACGTCTCTGGCTATGTACAAGCTATACAAATACAGAGCAGGCTGAGGGCCAGGTTTTATAAGCTGTGCAGAGGGAGCAGTTGGTTGGGAAGTCTCCCAGTCTCCCGGCTCCTTCCCCCGCAGTCTGCCCATACAGGTGGCTGTTCTGCTTCACTTGCGATCGTCGATGGTCTTAATGAATTCCACCGCCGCGGTGAACTGCATCCACCAATAGCACTCCTCCCCACTCAGCCGGCTGGCGTAGAAATTATTGATGTACTGAACGGTGGACAGCAGGCAGGGCGGGTTTGCCTGGAGGGGAGGAGACGTGGGGATGGGCTCGCATTAGCCACTCAACGAAGCTCATGCAGCATCATATTTATTTATTTATTTTTATTTATATATATATATATATATATATATATATATATATATATTTTTTTTTTTTTTTTTTACATATTTACATATAAAAATATACACAGCTTAGCAGCGGCGTTATGGTGTTTTGCCACAGCATTCATTTTTATGAGAAGTTTTTATGATGGTGATTTTTTAATTTTAAAAGTCAACAAGTCATCTAAATTCTTACAATTAAAGTTGAAGAAATTACATTGTGGTAATAAAAAGGGAAGAATAAAGAACAGACTCACCCTAATAAGGACGAAGACGAGCACGGGAACAAAGTCGTCTGCTCCAGGGACAGAATCCTCGTTGGCCAGACTGAGGAGATTCATGATGGTGGAACACATCCGCAGTATACACTGGACTTTATCTCGTGGCGTCTTGTATGCATTGATGCTCTTAATCTCGGACTGTGCAGAAGGCCAGGGAGCTTCCTTCAGGTAAACCTACAACCAGGAAGTTTTTCAAAATCATCAGCTTTTAAAGTACCAGTACCTCTAAAGTATCTCCCTTCTTTGGTAACTGAGAATATGTTAAAAAATAGATATATATTTATACCTCTGGGATCTGAAGAGCTTTATGATTTGCTGTCACAACTTTTGAGAGTCGCTGGATATGTTCATGGAAAAGCCTGTGTGTGTGTGGAGGGGGGGGGGGAGAGAGAGAGAAAGACACCTGGGTTTAAGACAACAGTGAGAGAACGCAATCTGTCCAACAATAACACACATCAACTTACTTTCACAGCAACAACTGTTTACAAAGTGCTTTGACAGATGAGCAAAAGCAGGATACTAATAAGGTAAATCGAAACAGAAAGCCAGACTTGAATTAAATGTAGTCACGTAATACAACGGAGTTGACCTACAAAACTTGCTTTCATGGATTCCACCAACATATATGAATGCAATCTGTTTATACATGCAATGTTCATACAAGTAAATGGGGGATATTTACTTAAATTTTGAAATTAGTCACAGGATCCTTACAGGGCATTTTTACACCGAGCCAAAAGCCCTTTAGTGAACTTGTATAAAGGCCAAGATATAAAAGTTCTGCTATCTCTAGAGTTTCAGTTTTAAATCCTCCTAACAGTTAAAAAAAAAAAAAAAAAAAAAGAAAAGAAATCCAATACTGCCTAGTGAAGCACTTTGCTTGGCAGTGTGCTACTCACTGGTCTCTGAGAATATCTCCATCCTGATTGGGGTAGAAGGCCAGTTTAAAGATGCGGTTCATAACACTGCGTTCGATAGCCATCTGGGCATCCTGCAGCTGGTCCTCGCTTGCATACTGCCAAATGGCATCACGGGCCATGGCGCCGTACAAGTAGCGCAGAAAATCCTCCACTGCTGCTGTCTTGTCGTCGGCTGCTGTGCACCCCTGGAACGCTGGAGAGAGAAAGTGATTTAAGCCTCGCATCTTCAATAAATGACATTAGTATCTGTAACCGTCGTGCTGCGCTCGAGTTTGTGGACAGACTGCAGGCACTTCAAATACTTGGAAAAATATTAAAATATTCTACTAACAACAATGGTAAAGTATTTAGTAATGTCACACTAGCAGGAATCTCTAATGTGGAGGACTAAGCAAAGAAAGAATTCAGTTCAACTAAATGTGAAAACATTGAAATACCTTTAATGAAATCGAGCATCTTAGACTCCATATGCTCGAGGAGAAGTCGAACACAGACTGTGGTGAAGTAGCGGTTTGCCACCTCCTTGTCTCTTAGCACCCTCTGGAGGAGCCTCTCCAAATGGGCCTGAGAGGTCTGCAGGCCCTGACGACACCTGGTTAGATAGGCTATGTACGGTGCCCGCTTTCTATAGGAAACAAAGAGAAACACAGGCATTTTATCATTTTCACTGTAGCTCTGCGTTTCATTACAAAAAAAAAAAAAAACTAATTAAAACACACAAATAAGGGTGACTTTCCAAACCCTCCAGATTTACCTGTAATCTTCTGCAATGGCAGCGAGCAGCTTCCTGCAGGTGCGCGCGTCAAAGCGGCTGACGCACCGAGTGGTCTCCTGGATCTGGGCCATCAGGTTCTTATCCTGAAGGTTGATGGCTTCTGCTAACTGGATCTTCAAGAAGCAGACAATCTCGTTTTCTGAAAACAAGAGACAGCAGTGTGCATTGGACAACAGTGAGATATAATGTCAATGAAAGCCCCAAAGAACGAGTAACATTAAAGTTTATAAATGTATTAAACATTTGATATCAGGTTTTGGTAGAACATCCTTTCCTTGCATTTACTTAGTGACGTGTTAGAACACTTGCCTATTTTCGATTAAACTGAGATTATTTTATATGGCCACACGCGTATGACCATATTTCACTGAACTTTTCAACATCCCCCATATTTCAACCTTGCCCCAAACCTTCAGAAGGTGAAGTTGGCACAGATTTGGTGTCTTGCTTAAGGACAATCTGAGCAGGATGGATGGTTGCCAACATTAAGGGCATGTGCCTCGCTCCCAATGGAAGTGTGTGACAAAGATACCTACACTGTAGAAACTTTTGGTGCTGCTCTAAATTAGTACACTCTAATTTCTTGTTAAACAAATTTTAAATGAATTCCACCTCATAATCCGTTTGTTTGTTTTTTTAAGTACTCAGTAGAAATATTCATACAAATCCAGCATGGCAGCATGTTCAGTTTAGTAAAATAAAAATCAAATGAAATGAAACCAGATAGATTAACTATTGGGTGTTCAAGCACCTTTACCTTCAGGATCCATGTGATCAGGCAGCCCATTTCGAGTAGTTGCAGGAGCCATGATAGGCAGAGCCACTGAGTCTGCAGAACACAAAGCCAACCTCAACTTCTTCTTTGCATCACTGTGGGGGGAAAAAAAAAAAATCAATTGAGCCCTATCTATGAATCATCTGCATCAAGAAAATTTAAGTGTCAGTGTCAAAAGAGCTTGGCTATGTGCTGGATTATGACCTGAAAGAGAACTTTGTTTCGTGCTGTTGTGCCGTCTGGCTGGCTGAGTCTGGGAGATCATCTGCAGAAATGTTCTGCAAAGTGTCTTCTCTCTGAGCGTCATGCACATTGTCCTCAACACAAAGATCTGTTAAAGTAAAGAAAGCATAAATATATATTAATGTATTATGTCTCCTGCAGGTCTACCTCTCGTGCATGCATGGTGTTTTGATTTTTTTTCTCTGCTCTGACCTCCTGCACCATCATAGGAGGCTCCGGCTGTGGCTCCATCACTCGGGCTGGTCCTTTTAATGTTCCTGTATTTGTCCAGGATGTCCTCAGCTGCCTGGGCTTGAGTGCTCGATCTGAGCAACGGGTCATCTGTGAGGGTGAAAGAGGAAAAAAGAAGCTTGAATTCAAATTAAACTCACAGTGGTGGATCTCTGCTTAGCAATCAAGACTGAAAACAAACCATGACTGACCTTGCGGGATATTGTGGACAACTTCATCTTTCTCTTGTTTGTCCCTTTTCCTAAATGCTGCAATTGGAGCTGTGGGGCAGAAACGTGTGATTAACTAAAACAGAGTGGCAATCCATTCACCTGGTCACAAATCGCCTGTTGACAGCCACTTTTGTTAAGTCTTTGGTGTTTTTGTATGGGAGATGAAAAATCTTAGTGTGTAATGCATGGCATCTACAAAGTATTAGACCAGTGAATGCTTTTAAAAAGAAAAAGCAAACATTTTGATGGTAATTCGACCTTTGGCTTAAAGCAGAATATCCCAAAGACATACTGTAACTAATTATAAAAGAGGTAGTGTATATGGATGTGCATAACCCTACTGACGCTTATTCTATTGACATAAAGGCACCAACACAGCAGAGTTACAGATGCTAAAATTTGATGACACACACACAGGAGAACTTGGGTGAAATATCTACATTCATATTCTGTTTTCGCCAGGGAGTAAAAAATGAGTGAATGAATGAATAAAAAAAAAAAAACATAGCGAAACACAGAAAATCGGGTGTCGATGAGAAACGCGACTGTGGGAACTCAGGCTACACCGTGTCACATCACAGCTCTACAGTTCTAAGGCAGCACAAAGCAGCAAGGCACGCAGCCGCTGGCTCCAGCAGTAAAGCTAGCTCGATGATGACAGCATGGAAGCGTTACCTGGGACTTCACTCTCAGCCGTCCAATACAGCACTGTGAGGAACACAACAGACAGGGTTGGCCTTTCAAGCACAGGCTGCTGCTCTGCGGGACGACTGAATCACCATGCAGAGCAGCAGGACAAACACAATGGCGTTTACAGAGGTGGCGGTTTAGACGTCAAAGCCCTTGACTTTTTCCAGTCCTGCATTTTATGAATATCAATCCAATGTTTACTTTAGAAGTACCATTATCTTAAAGAGTAATAAGCACTAATTCTGTGAAGGCACAGCTCATTATTTCCCAGACAGATGTATGAGAGATGGTTGTTGAGTAGAACTCCAACAAGAGATGTGTCATCTATCAGCGCTGATGACAGAGAGGTCTATCTAATGACCATTAGCCGCTGGCTGACAGCACTGCTGGGAGGGCTACAGCCATACAATCTACACAGCTAAAGCTCCTCTGATGACTGATTAGCTTTGAAAAGTCTATATAAATCTGCAGCTAGTGAGACCTGAGAGAAAAAGGACTGGACACGTCTCTAGAGCAACTTCAAACAACAAGAAACATCATTTTCCAACTGGAACATCAGCAATGGAGTGGACAACATGGATCATCAGTCTCTTTCTCACTTTATAAATTGCTTTTTGCTCTGCTCTTTAAAGTGTGATATTTCCTGTCCGTTGTGATTAAGAGAATGTTTTCTTCCCCCCCCCCAACCACAAAACATATAAAAGGCACACTGCAATCACACTGATCACAAGTTCATTTCTCGGCACAGGGAAAGACTTGCAAGTAACCCGTTTCCTTACCTTTGGGAATGGCTGGCACAAAACGTTTCTTCCACCACGGCCTGTTGCGATCAGATTTCTCATCGTCGCTGTCTTTTCTGTCCTCAACCTTTAAATGTAAATTAGCACATTATAATCAAACATTAGCAGGTGGTTTATTGAAAGCCGACTATGAAAGCAGCCCAACTACACAACAGCTCGTTACCTCTCCTTTCAGGGAGTCCTTGCTGGGGGATGAGGATGGACCCAAGGCGAAAGCCCCGGCAGGGTCGCGCTCTTCGACTGCTACCCGCCGGTTAAGGCCGGGGTCACTCGTGGGCCGGCGACCTGGGCACACGATGTCAGAGCTGCGGCTGCGGACCAGCCTGTCAGGGAACGAGTGGCGCTGCTTGGTGTGTTCCAGCTCGGACTGGGCCAAGCAGTGGGGTGTGAAAAGAGAGTGGCGAGTCTCCTGCCCCAGGGCACTGGCTTCAGGGATGGGAGGATCGGGAGGGGGGTGAGGGGGCCTGGCATAGTGCACTTTTGGCCTCACTATTGTTCCCGTGGAGGAGCCTGAGGTAATAAGGCAAGGGAGAAAAAAAAAAAAAAGCACTGAGAAAATATTCAAGAAGCCCTAGTTTTGATTATATTTTCTTTGAGCTTTAAGTTACCCACTTAACAGCTTACTGCACTCTTTTCTTTCCCTCCAAGTGCATTTGTGGATCTTTATTTATAGCCCTAAATATACTAATAAAACTCAAATCAATTTATGAGGGCAAAAATTGCTGCTCTGTACCATAAAAGCTCACCTGCTTCTAAAGAGCAGTCCCTAAACATAACATTCACGAGAAACAAAAATGTGGGGGGACTGCTAAAGAGAGATGTAGGTGGGAGATGAGCCCTAGGTGTAGGCCACCTGTTCCAAGGGTAGACGCTCTCCTGAAAAGCTTCCAATGGCAGCCTCGTGCCATGAGCACAGTGGGACAAGGGGACAGTGCCAAAGAGCCTGGGGTGAGGTCTCTCAACCTGTCATCCCTTCACCTTGCCCCACAGACACACACACGCACACACACACTTCTCTCAAACATTTCCACCTGCACTACAAACAAAATGCACAGAAGCCAGAACAAAGACTGCTGAGAATAATTTGAGATTCTAAATGATGCCAATGAAGAGATATTTCACTTGCACTTACAGTAATATGTCCAGTAATTGGGGGTTGGAGTAAATTTTGCACAGCTCAAGCTGTTCTGCGATTCCATGACATTATGGCAGGGATTTAATGATACTCATTTTTAGCTCTCATTGGCTGTAGAGCATTCTGGGAGTGCAAATTACCTTCGGCGGTGGAAAGGGGATCAAACATGGCCAGCAAGGAATCAACCTGTGATGGTGGAGATGTCAGATGGTGTGCTCCTGAAAAGAAAAAAAACAACAAAGATATAGAAGACTATTCATTACAGAGCCGCTGAAATTACAATGCACACCAATATTCATTTTTTAAATAGGCCAATTTAATCTCAAGTGGGCCAGCCCAGTACGTCCAATGCCTCCATATTTCAAAAAAGTAAGTGAAATTGGAGCAATATGTCAGCAGTCTACTGCCATCTTACTTCAGTGTGGTATGGCAGGCTACAGGCCGTGACCCAGCCTCTGGCTCGGATGGAATTGTTAGTTTTATCTCCACTCAACATATCCTAAATGACCTGCAACAAAATGTTCCTGATGTGATAAGGTGAAAATATTAGGGCGCTCCTCTCTGCACTTTCACATGTTGCAAAGCTACAGAGCGGGTTGTATTGGTTGGGCCAGTATATTATGAAGTGCTGGTTTATTCTGTACCGTGGTCTCCAAAGTCGGCCCCCCAGCAAAGAGCATGCAACCCTTCGATATAACCTCAAGTCATATTTATGGTTTTAGGGAGCAAAACTGTGATTTACTTTGGTGACAGCTGTAAAAGTGACAGGGATAGATGGTGACCAGACAGACTCTAGACTGATGGTTTGGCCATCCTAGTGGGGATGTGACACACTCCTACCGTGGCCTGACTCCTCCCCATCTGGACTGGTCACAGAGTCCTTCCCTCCAAAGTCCGAGCTGCACTCTGACCTCAGATCCTCAATCTTGTTGGGGATATCTTCTGACGTTGCACTGATACCTGTGGCACCCCCCACACAAAACAGGTGTTTTGACATTTAGGACAAAAACAACTCAATATCACCTATGAAACAAGGTTTTGGGCAAAACTGCAAGTGCAATGGTTCTAAAACAAAAGAGGATATTTTTCTCTTTAGACTATGCTGTATGGTCTCTCTCAGCCGGGAACCCACTGGGACCTCTAAATTGGTAGCGTAAGCTCCCCGTGGGTTATGGGAAAGACACAGATAAGAGTGATCATCAGACGCATACTATCCATCGGCTGGATCCCGTGGGACGTTTTCCTGTGAGCTGAACCAGGAACGTCACCGCTGGCTTCTTAATCTAGGATACTACTTCATGCACGTCAACATAACACGTGCACCTGAGCCCATGGACAAGGCAATGAACATTAACCTCTGCGTCATACAGAAAAATTCACTTGGACCCCACTATGCTGGTAAGGACCCTCCTAACAACATGACCACTCTTTCCACACCAGCAAGGAGAGTGTGAATGGTTTTATCTAACCTGAATTTAGCAACGACATTCCAGTAGAGAAACATAACAAAATGAGGCAAAAACAGAATGAGATCTTTCATAGTAAACAGAAGCCAATAAAGTAGATTTAAGACAAGGTGTTTATACCTGAGACGACACTGAGGCCCGGTGTGCTGGGTCTCGAGCTGACTTCTCTGACCTCTGTGTCATCTGAGGTGCTGCCGACCCCAGAGCAGCTCTCCAGCTCCTGCAGACGCTCCTCCTGCTTCAGGTCTGCGGCTTCTGCACATGAAAAAACAGGGAAAAAAATCTCTCTTATGAAAATGGCCACAAGAATCTGAACTTACTCAAGGAAGATTGCTGTGATGATAGTATTTTGCACTACCTTCTTTTGTACACATGGAAAAAGAAAACAACAACAAAAAAAAACAAATAAAGCATACATGATCATGTCTTATAACTGCCAATCCAAACAATAAAGCTAGTATAGCCAATTCTGTGGCTACCCAACGGAGCAGTTGGGTCGAACCCTGAGGCTCCACACTACTAGCGGTACTCATTTGCATGCTCGTTAGTAATAATGTGTTGTTGAAGTGCTCTTCGGAGTGTAGTTTTCTGCTGCCCAGCCATGAAACAAGCGCTCTACTTGAAGCACGCCTCCGATCACGCCATTACAGAGAACAACAGGGGCGGCAAACGTAACCAAAAAAAAAAAAAAAAAAAAAAAAAAAGCAATCAAGGCACTCATGCATGTCATTTCTGCACAGCACATATTGAAATGGTGTACTACTTCAATTAACATAAGGCCCAAGCTTTTTGAAGAAACACTGTTAATAAAGCTCTCGACTGATTTTCACAAAACGCTGGTTTTCAATAGAGGGACTCAAGCACGTAATCTCCCATTAACAAAAGGTTTGGTCTAAATGTTCAATTTGCAAGAACGGACTAAATATAATCTGCAACTCGTAATAATGCATTTGCCTTGCAAAGACACCGTAACAATGTTAATGATGCTTTGACTGATTAGTGACACACAAACACACAACAAAAATGCACAAACCAGTTTCAGAGCAGTATCGTGCAAGTCGGAGCCAGATAAAGAACTGACACCATGTAAGCTGACTGAGGACAGCTGCTGTCCTTGCGCTTCCCTCCCCACTGCTCAACCACAGGTGCAAACACACCTGGTGGTCCCTCTAAGGAAACCCTAAGCTGCCTTTTACTGGCACTGGCAGATCTGCCCTGAAAGACAAGCAAGTGCATACAAATATGATGACAGATGCACGTGCACATTTTTTGGTATGAATGCAGTGCAACCACACCTGGTGTCCCTTCCCCCCACCCTTCCTTACTATATGGAAGAAACATAAATATACTGCATGCATAAATAAGCACACATGTGAATGCAAACGCACACCTGAGACCTATAAGACAATACCCAATGAGGATGAGTGTGAAAACAAAAGGACACTGGAACAGCAGAATAAACCCTGGCTTCCCCCACCTGAGTCACTAGGCAGGACCTCTACACTCCAGGCCTCGCTTGTGGTCTCTGAGATGGTGGAACCATAGGGGTCCAGCAGAACTGAACCCGTGCCAGGAAGACACAGCAAGCTGCCGAGCATATTTTCCGCAGCTGCCCCTGAGAACAGAGAAAGAGAAAAAGACAAAGAGTTAACCCCTTCGGGAGTGGGAAAGTGTATTTGGCATGATGAATGACTTACTTGTCAGTGCTATTAAGTCGACGAGTTCATGAAATAATTGTATCTATATTCACTCCATGACAGTTCGTTATGGAGAGAAATTTGCCTCAAAAGGGTTGCAGAGGATATGATCGATATGATACAATATGATCCACAAGCATATACTGAGATTTGCAAATGTGTGCAGTGATTTGTGTGTAATTTAAAGCCCAGATGTCCCAGTTTTACACTGGAACTGAACGCAGCTTACATTTGTGGAATTGTGCGAAAATGGTCGCGTTAAATTTGTCTCAAAACCCCACGTCGGCATGCGATGTGACGTGATCTGTGCGTACGAGGCAATTCGTCCACATGTATTAAAGGTTATGTGAGCGAGCGAGAGAGAAGTTGTGTGTAGTTTTAGACATGTGTACGCACAAAAATGCTTATAAAGGTAAAATTATCAGATTCGTGAACGGAACTTAATAAATTGTGTGGAAATGATCAGTATGTATTCAGATCGCTTTATCCTTGTGGATCATATCGTATGCATCTGCAGCGCTTTTGAGGCAAATTTCTCTCCGTCGTTAATGTACTGATTTGATGTGTAAACATTCAATAAAAATAAATAAACAAATCTTCAGGTCTGACTTTCAAACAACAGCAAAAAGGCCAGAGATAAGCAAAAATACTAGATAAACCACTCACTCGCAGAAGGGGGTTCAGAAGCAGTGAGCTTTGCACACAGAGAGGTCACATGCATTCCATGCTGGGACCCACAGGCACCTGCACCACTCTGCCAAAGGTCAGGGGTTAATAGTAATATCTCACCCAGCCCTGGCCTCTGGGGCCATGACTTTGAGCAGTTGATTAAGCCTAGCATTATTCACAACCAAATTACTGCTTTGTCTACACTCCTGCAAACTCCTCAGCACAGCTTCCCCCTCCATCTCCGCTTGAGAAGCCGTGGCTTAACAAGGCGGAAGAATGCAGAGGCGAGGGAAAAGAGCTAGCAGGTGTGAGTGGGAGTGGGCGTCCAAGGCTCATGACCAGAAAGTCAACCTGTGGTAGCTGTGCCCCTGGTACGAAATGCTTCCACTTCGTGGCACACGCGTGGCATGAGCTTACATGCGTGCCAGCACCCAGGCAACAGTGTGTGCTGCTGTTGGCGGGGGCAGGGCTTTCATTGGCAGTGGGAGAGCTCTACCCCGCTGTCCGTGTTTACAGTCTTCAAGGTAGGGGCGCAGAGTACTTGTCTTTCAGGTGGATGATTAAATGAGTGGCACAACAAGAAGTGAAACAATTAGAATTTCTGCCTCATTATCATGGTAATCTTATCAGTGGGATAATGAGGTATTAATGGATATTTAATGTGCATCTCATAACCCAATCCCTCGGAGAAAACACATAAGGAAATCGCTGTAAATTCACTTAATGATGGAAAAGTCCCCCAACGCCATATTCCGAAGAATGAAAAATGGTGGATGCAAATGAGAAGGAACCAAGGTCAATAAGACTGCAGGGACTGAGTGAATGTCAGAGACAGAGAGAAAGAGAGCGAGAGAAATGGGCAGGGGAAGGATGTGAACAGAAAAGACCGAGAGAAAGAAGACAGGAAGATGAGGGGCTGAATAGGAAGAAGACTCAAATATTATCTCCACAGCTGGTTTAAAATTACATTAACCTGATTTTTTTTTCCCAACCCATCTTTCTCTGTCACACTTTTGGCTCAACAAAGTGCAGAAACTGAATCATCCTACGTATTAGCATACTATAATAACACATGTACTTATCAACCACTGTTTTTGTATTAACTTCATCTTCATTTATTTTTTACTTCCTTCTCCCTGCCAGGCAAAGAATTAAAGGACAACAGCACAATCAATAAAATCCATGAGTTGGTTGCAGTACAGTGAAAGAATATCATGCTCTATATCAATATCCTATATTTTAATATAGATTCAGGATAAAGGATTATCAACACCAACTATTATTTAGCCGTTTCCATAAATCTGTAAATCTGAAACACAAAAAGATCAAATTCCTTTCCTTTAGTTTAAAAACAGTTCTCACTGGGGACCTATATTTCCACCCTTCAGTATATTTGACTAACAAAATAATTATTTATGGCTCTTACAGACTAAAATGAGCAATATCTTTGCAGAAACTGAACTGACTAAAAGATTTTTTCTATTTGATGCTATTTCACCCAAACCCACAAAGTAATGACATGTCCCTGAATCAACTTCGTAAACAAAGTCCCTGTGGTAAGCAATTCATGACTGGTTCTGATAAAATATGCAGTGATCGCATGGGATCTGTACGCCCGTTCATTTGCCTACTGATCAATGAATGTCTACAAATACGCGACCCAAATCGTCGACCCACCTGCTATTTCTTGTAGCCGATCTTCGTCCATATTGGGGTCAAAGTCACTGCCGAGCACGTCGGTGCTCCAGGTTTCGCTGACCGTCTCGGAGATGTCCCGGTCATCTGTCAGACCCATCATGTCTCTGATTTCAAATTTGCGTAGTTTGTCATCGAGGTTGTCCTGTGTCGTGGCTGAAATAAAGATAAGGTGCTGTCAGACGCTTTGTCTGTTTATAGAGGACTGCTGTATCTAAAATCCTCTAAACCTCTACAACTAAACTATACATTCAGAAACACACATGCATACCCTGTTCATGCTCCAAAAGCTGCAGGGCCTCTACCCCGTTGCTCCCTGACGGGCCAGCTCCCAGCTCAGAAACAGACTCTCCCTCCAGGTCCAGAGATGACACAGAATTAGAACGATTTGAAGGGCCTAAAGTTAAGAATAAATACATACATTTTAGAAAGTGAAGACATGCAAGGTCAACAGGTCACTCAGTCAGCAGTTCAGTAAACTAAAGTACAGCATATTTTAGCCCAGACCACTTATGTTGTTTTGCTACAGTATACATTTTTTTAACCTGGGGAAAAGTGCTTTTCTCCAAATCTAAACATGAAACTCTCATGAAAATCTCTTTCAGAAATCCTTCATATTTTAAAATTTAGAAGGAAAACATAGCTACAACATATGTCACGTCATGGCATTCCAGACTGACCCTCTGAGATTCCTTCCAAGTTGTCACTGCACAGAGAGAAGCGCAATGTTTTGTCTGGTTTTCCATGCAGCTTAGTGTCATCAGCATGGCCATCCACCTGGGCCCCATCAGCCATCTGATTCAAAACCTAGAGGGTAGCATATGCAACAATATTACTTAAGATCAGCTGTAAACTTGGGCTAATACTGCTCTTTTTTCCTAGAGGTATTCTGAGTAAAAGCAGAAGGTCATATTTAGATAAGGGAGTTTGTTTTCTGTGAGATCTGTGGTATCTTGCGTAACACTGCAAGAACACAAAAGTAACAGGAAACTGGAAGAAACATTCTCTAGGTAACCATACTTCCCTTTACTGACAGGAAAAAAAATATATTCAACTGAATTTATTGCATCAAGTCACATTACCTCATTCTCTGACATCATCCCAGGGACAGTCTGAGGACCAGTTCCCAATGAAATTACCAGCACCTCCTCTGGTACCAGCTCCTGTAGGGACTCTTGGGAGCTGGCCTCTGCCTCCCCCTCCTGGGCTATGTTGGAACGGCTCCGGCTTCGAGCAGATGCTGGTTGGTGGGTTGAAGGAAACAGGAAAGGGAACTGTGTTATTTTTACCTTTTTTTCCCCTTTTATAGTCACAAATAAGGAATCTGTTTTTAAACAAAAACAACATCAACCAAAGAGCATGTGTGAAAATGAACAGCAGCAGGCAGGAGCTGGAAAGCAGACTCAGAGTTCTATGTAAGCTGAGCTCAGCGTCATAGTCATCTGCAGGTAGCTACACACCCATGTGACATATAAGATTAGTTTATCTCACGTGTGACAGTAATTTGCTACAAAAAACAAGGTTAGTGCTGATTATGTATGAAGTTATCCTTTACAAATCAGAAATATTACTTTAATATATTCAGCAGTTTACTGATTAAGATGTTAAGATACGGACAGATGTGAGTTTTATATGAAGGCTTAGCTCATCATGCCACTCCAAAAAATAAAAATAAAAAATACTGTGGTACTGTTTAATTATGTCGACAGCTCTACTGCTAAGAGAGTGTGGCACAAACTTGTTACACAACAATCTTATTCAGACATGTCGAAGAAAAACATTTCAAGAACTTCCTGAGAGTGTATCTTTTGCTGATGGCTCACATGTTAATAAATGGTGTGTCCGATTATGTGCAAGGGTGTAAATAAATTAAGGTCGTATCTGCCGATAGTGCAAGTTAAAGAATTGCACCATTGAGCCCATAATTTGCTGTTTCACATTACTTTAGAGTTGAAAGCTATTTTATATTTGTATCATTTCTCATTCTGCCACAGGTTCATAACAGAGTGGCGGCAGTATTTTGTAATTAATGTGGCATCGTTCACGTCCCATTGTTGATCCATGACTTTAGTTCATAGACTCTGTGGCTATTTTTATGTCTTACTATAGTTCAAAATTTTGGTAAGAAGGATGAAGAAAGCCATGCTTTGTGATGTGGCTAACTTGAAACTGGCATGTCGAGATCACATAAGCATGCAGTGTTTCTCGGTGTTATCGTTCATCGTTCTTAAAAGCTTCAGCCTCCAAGACAGGTCTTTGCAAACTGATGGTTGAAGTCATGATGGTTATGTAAATCTTTTATATGCAGATACCGACATTCATTCTCATCAGCATGACTTTGAGAGTCATGAAGATCTGGTTTTTATGGTCTCTACAAGTACAGCAGAGTCTACAACCTGCCCCAAAGGCCACGTTTCACAAGTTGGTATAATAGGTTCGCCGCCGCCTTTTTGTTTATTCAATTAGAGCTACTCTGCTCACACACATCCACCCAAGTTGTTAGACTCATATTGTCCAGTTGGAAAAAAATCGTCCAACTTATTAACATGCAACAATCTCCAAAACTAACAAACTCACTGTTTTAATTTAAAATTACCAACACTGAAACACAGTGCACTATGTATATTCAAATACCAAATTACCTGCTTTTCACGGTTTAAAAATAGCAGGCCGAATGCACTGTAGCACAGAGTAGCACTTGATATACACACGTAAAAAGAAAACGAAGGGTCTAACATATTTTACCTGCTTTTTAGTTTTTAGTAACTATAACGTCATGCATATATTCTTTAGTTCATGCACTGGAAACGAGCACAGGCCTTAAAATAGATTTAAGATTCTACAGTAACTATTGACACCTGATATTCCATCTCAATGGAATTTTCCAAACAACATTACACACAAATGAAAGATATTAGGCCATATGGCATTCACCCTGGATTGCATTTGTCTTTGCAAAACAAGTGTTTTTATCAATAATTCTCCCATAAAAGCAAAATCAAATTGAAACAGGAGAAACAAATGCTGGCAAAAGTTTCAAGGAGCCAATATAATCAAGCTAAGCCCTAATTAATACAATTAATTTCACCTGTGTGAGAAACCAACTATGGCATCAAAGTATGAGATTATAAGAAGACATTGTAATTAAGGGTGTGCGTGACTAGATAGCTAATCATTACTATTATCATGAGTCAGTACCAGACATACTAGTCGTTTAATTGTTAACAGTTCAACTGATGCTCAATACATTGTGGCCTAAATGTTATGCAGCCATCTTCCACCAGGGGGAGCTGCAATCCTGACATCGTCATAGAGGTTCTCACCACCCGGATAAGAGGAAGAAAATAAATAGATGATTTATTCTTGGTATTTTAGATTTTAACCTTTTTTCACAAATTATAGAATAATGCATGATAATACGTGATGTGAGGTACCACACTTGAGTCATTGTTGAAGAATGTGATTAAACTCAAATGTCTTTCTTAGACACTTTTTGGCACTGTCCATTAAACGGTCTTCAAATTTAACTTGATATCTGAGTGTTTCTAAGTCATACTGGTTGGTTAGCCTAATTTTATTTGTTATTTAGCCGACTATGAAATTCGTCACCATGACCATCCTTAACTGTAATAGTTTCTTCTTTAGCTTAGTCCAGCTGAGGTATAAACCAGAAGGGAAAAAGGTGAAAGATAGATTTTCCCCACTCTACCTGGTAATGAATAGCCATATTCCGCTGATTAAGGAAGCAAAGAAACAGGGGGGGGAAGAAAACAAAAATAAAAAACGTATAAAACAAAATGAGTGGAATAACATCTTAGCTCTAATAATCAGCCAAAGCACTGTGAAGGGCAAAGCAGGCATGTTGAGAGCACAACGACAACAGCAGTGCTAGGTAACAAGTTGTGCGGCAGCGTGGTTTCTGTGCAGCTTGGAGCGTGAACCAACGTCTTATGAGTGTCATCTAACATAAAGCTGAGAGAAGCCACAGATATGAGGGTTAGGTTCTCGTCCACTAACACGACTGACAGGCTACCCACCAAAAGGGGTTACTAATGGAATGTGTGCAGACAGGGTGGTGGTTGTGGGGTCCCAGGATGTTATAGCAGCTAAGTGTTGTCCTGGTCATTCATTGGCAGCACAGGAGGAAAGGAAAAGGACAAGGTAGGGAGTTGGAGACAGAATACAAAGTATCTGAGAATTCAAAGTAGTCCAAGTAGTCAAGATTGAGTAAATAAATGCACAAGTGATTCATTTCTAATTAAGGCGAGTTGCTACAGAATCATTTGTCTTGAAAATGGTAATGAAGGTAATCTATGCATCTTTTCCATCCATTCCAATTAAAATTAGTTCATTTATATTTGGTAATTTATTTGGTTGTCATTTCTCTAATAGAGCCTCAATCCAGGCCATACTAATTATCTTTATAACAAGCTAAGAAGTAGCTCATTAGCTTCTCATAAAATACAGGCTTTCACTAGCTATCACCGTTCAACTCTAATTGTTTACTTTGCCCCTCATTAGACAAACTCTAGACTTATATCTTCTAGTCCTTGTATCAAATTGTGATGTTTTATCAAGCCAAAAGTTTTTTAAGATCATGTACACCAGTGCATACAGTCTTAATAACCAGAGTCACAGAAGGACAGGTGCTGTGGAGAAAGCTACCTATAGGAAGTCTGTTCTTCTTGTTGGCAGGAGTAGTAGCTGGAGAGAGCTGAGGGGTGTTGGATGGAGTGAGCTCCAGGCTGTTGCTCTTAACAGTCCGAGACTGAGGCACATTGGCCAGCAGGGTCTCCAATGCCATGTGCTCCTCCTCTCTAAGGTGGTCCCCTGCCATCAAGCCTCGAACAAACTCCACCTAGAGTTGCAAGGAAAACAGTCTCGAGTTACCAGGACTTCTTTATAGGTAATATGTAAGACATGGTTTGATCCTTAGCCACAATTACAGGCCATGGAAAAGGACTACACCGTTTTCATGTGTTCGTGGAACGTACTGAGTAATAACTGGAAGTGCAGACTGGAATACGTTACTTAAATTCTGCACTAATGACTTCTTCAGAAGCTACTTTGAGCCAGCTGTCCCAATTAAACAGACAAAATTAGAAGTGCAGAGAGGTGCCCCTCAGTATATATTTAAGTACAGGCATATAAAATCTGATTTTGGACTAAGAATGCACTTCTCCAGATAAGGTTTTTCATAAGACATTCAAGGAAGCAATGATGCACAAAGTTGGAAAAGCCCACAAAAGCATGTTAAGAGCTTCATTAACTCACAGAAAGACAAATTATCTAATAAACAGAGAAACTTAAAAACTGGCACTAAGCTTCTTGATACCACTAAAGCTTGATTTAGATTTCTGCAGGGAAATTTACTTTAGAATTTAAAAGTTACTAATATAAGCTACTCCGTTTCCAGCTTTGAGTAATTGCTCAGCTTTGCTCAAAGAACCAATGTTTGTGTATGAATAGTTTAGATAGATTGTATTTATTTATAAGCCTCCGATCAAGATCAGAGCACATTATATCTATCAAAAATGAAGTCCTCACAGTCCTTAGAACCTGAAGTGTAAGCAGGAAGTAGAATGTAGCATTTTCCAAGATCATCCGATTGATCTTAAAGGCGAATTTGGATTTGTCAAAGTTCTTTGGAAACCTAAACTGGTTCCCAGTGTGGAGTTACACACGGCTTCAGTTCATCTACAAAGTTATTTTTGCAGTGATTGGAGTAAATGACCGCACCTAGCTTTCATACTAAAAGGAATTTGATCTGTTTTATGATCTTGAATAAAAATCCATGTATTAATGCATATCCCATCAAGTCAGACAGAGCTATATGTAGGATACTTAGAACAATTTCTCTAATACATTAATTAGAGCCATCTCATCCTGCTATTGGCTTTCAAGTACCTTCGAGTGGCTCAATAGAGTAGCTAAATTTTCGAAATTTGATAACATACCAACGATTAACCTGCAAGTACTTTGTTTTTGTCAAAACACATAACAGGGACATATACTGTAACTGTAAAACAGCCTACCAGAGAAAGCAGCTGATTATGAGTAACATAGACTGCAGTCCTACTGAGGCCTTCTAGAAGATTCATTGAGGACATGGGTGGGGTTTCAACTGCTCTTCCGCCAATCACCACATCCAGAAAAGCAGCAACACAACTCTGCCAAACAGAGACCCAGAAAACACATCTTAGTACATAAGGCCCCTCATTTTTTAACCCCAAAAACCCAAACAAAAAACACATTACTCTGTTTACAGAAACAGACCTACCTTATCAAACTTGGACAAACTGCTTTTCCGCCTTGGGTCTGCATCATCGTCGGCCATTGCCAACTGCTGCAAAAGTTGCCCCACCTGTATGGCAAAACAAAAACATTGTAAACCCATCCACAACAGAATGGCCGTGTATATGACATTACAAAGAGAAAACGTGCTGTGCCACTTGCCTGCATTAAATTGAAGCGAGCCACTTCATTGATCGGTGCGTCTGAGATAATGCCATACTGCTCTGGGTTAACTATAGCTGGACAAATGAAGCAGGTCAGCAGCAGATCTGTACACATGGTGCGCACCTCTCCCACCTCAAGACGCTCTACGCATGACAAAGTCTTGTACATCTGGGACACGATCCAGCGCAGGCTGTGAGGAAAGCAGTAGGTGTTCTGCTTCAAGTAACCGATAAACTTGTTGACCAGAGCGACCAGCTTGGCTTCGTTCGCTTCGACAGCTGCCTGCACCCTCTGCTTGTAGCCCTCAGAGCCTTTCTCTCCGTAGCGCTCTTGCTGGGCCGGAGTGAGGCGCTCCGTCACTTTGGCTGGGTCGGTTTCCAGGTGGTCCTCATCTTCAACCAGAAGCTGCATAATAGGTTCGTGTAGGGTGGCAGTGAGGAAGAGCTTGGCGGAATAAAGGCCCTCGGAGAAGAGCTTGAACAGTATGCTGAAGGCACAGGTTCCCCGTCGGAGTAAACGACGAGGGTTGTCACTCTCCTTCAGCTCAAACTCTATCAAGTACCGCAACACCTGGTAGTTGGAAAGAAAGATGGATGAACCAGACGAAAACCTCTTATCTCACTGAAAACCTATGAAACTGTTACTAATGTGTAACAGCAGAAGCAGGTGGGATCACTGACCTGTAGTAAGTAGCTCTCATCCTCCTGCATGATACAGTTGCCATAAAGTGAGGTGAAGACTGTATATATGGCACCTTGAGTGTGCTCCTGGATCAGCCTCTCTCCTGCCACCAAGCAGGACGCAACCAGCCGGGGATTATCCCTCAACCTGGCCAAGAACTCTCCATAGATTGTTTCATGAAAGCCCAGAGTCTTGTAGCCATCAATAAACTGTGTATCTTCCAACATTTTGGCATGTTGGCAGCATTCAGCCGGAGAGGCCTCAGCACTGTGGAACAGAGTTGTGTCATTACCACATTTTATAGAATTCCTTCCACCAACAGCAGTTTTAATCTTTCCATTTTTTCCTCCCTAAAAAGACCAAACTCAACTAAAAGTTTAGAATTGCACTAAAATGTTTGCATCTAGCTCCGTTTTACTTACCAATCTGGCTAAAATGTCTTTCTGCAAACCAAGTCA
This sequence comes from Mchenga conophoros, assembly GCF_057382185.1. Lineage (NCBI taxonomy): Eukaryota > Metazoa > Chordata > Actinopteri > Cichliformes > Cichlidae > Mchenga > Mchenga conophoros. The sequence continues at coordinate 13,527,617 of NC_140537.1, forward strand.
AATCTTGGAAATGCCCAACTTTCCTTAACTCTCCCCCAAATAAATTGTAATTTTTACATTGCTCTCTGCGTATAGGTTAAAAATACAAAATATTCGGGACTTTTCTCTTATTCGCCAACAATACAGTGAATCGTGACAGTAGATCTAACCTAGTGAGAATGAGACGATCGAGGTTGATGCGCTGCTGCTTTGCGATCCATGCAGCGCGGTACAGCCTCTCAGCTGTCTTCAGCACATCACTGTTGAGCCTCTGGATCAGCTGCTTCTCTGACGCCACATACAGCCGCTCCTGCTTCAGGTGGTGGGCCAGAGTGTGGATATCTGGCTTCACCATCTTCAACGGCTCACTCAGGCAGAGAGGCAAATGACTGGAGCATGAAAGAGACAAGATCCAATGGAAACAACGTAAATCGGTATAGTATGTGGAACTAAAACTAAATAGACATTTAAAAAAAAAAAAAAAAAAAAAAAAAAAACTTTTATCAACCGTGACATCAACAAGAGAAAGGTTTCTATCAGGGGAACTGCACCGATTTCACACACAGAAGTTTCTGATATTTCAGTCACAGTTGTGTCACAAGGGCACATTGGTAGGAGGAAGTGAGAACTCACCAGGCAGGGACAATAAAATGATGCTATTGGTTTTATTAAATACTGTTTGCCACACATGTTACATTTTATTCAGTTTCCTGTAAGTCTCAACTTTGTGAAAGTGAAGGATTAAATTCCTGGAAAAACTATAAAGTGCTGAAACTGAAAGGATTTACCTTTTCCTTTTTTTTAATGTTTGTTTTGTTTTTTTAAACAAACAAAATGGAGAAACTGTCTTTTAGTCACTTTTTGGGCAGTTATTGTAACGTTCTACCACAGGCAACCGTGCTGTTGAAGGGTCAAGTATATGTATGAAATGAAGTATATGTAGAGAGTAGTATTCTAATGGTTTGCAATTGTTCTATAGCAGATCATTTTCTCTCTAAAGAATTGGCTTAATATGGGGTATGATCAAAAAGTTCTGGGAATCGGCCCCCGAGAAGAAGAAAAACAACACTTTAAATTTGGCTGCCCTCCACTTTAGGATCCTCTTCTTGTATTGAGTATTGAGGTCCAAATTTCAATCCTCCTTGGCGGCCGCTTATCGGGGCCTGGAGCCTGGGGCTCGCTCGGGCCCCTTCGGGGGTGGGGTGCCCCTGGCCTCTCGGCCTGGGGCTCGGTCACTCAGGCACAGCTGGCTGCCGGCGGAGCTCATGGGCGCGTCACTGCAACTCCCCCTGGCTTCTGCTCCGCGGCTGCTGAGTGAACCCTCATCTGGGACTCTCCTCAGCTCTTACTGGAACAGTGGCGCGGCTGCCCCTCTGTTGGTCTTCCATGGTCTCTTGTGTTCTGGGGGCCTCTGGATGTCTGGAGTTTTGATCTCCTCCATACCTGCTTCACACCCTGGAGGACGGGGCTGTGGCCCCCCCACACTCCCTAGCAGATCGTTACATGGAGAAACCTTTGGAATACAAGCGCGCTGATCCACACAGGTATGCACACGGGTGTTCACTGCTCGTAGACCCAAATTACACCTTTCTTGGCTGCTACTTCGAAGCACATCTGTCCTGCGTGCTGCACAACAACATTGAATATTTAGTATTTACTGCTGTTTACACTTAGCTAGATTAATGCGATGGTGTTGTGTTTAGTATGTTGCTTTGTTTTTTTTTTTGTCTTTTTTTGCTTGTTTTCTATTCTTCTCTCAACAGGTGATCCAGGAGATTTTTTTTTCTCCCCCCCTTTCTCACTGTCCCTCTCCCCTTCTGTTTTTCCTTTCCTTCCTCTTTCTTTCTCCCTTTCCTATCCCTCACTCATGTCTGTCCCGTCTGTAACATCTGAAAATAAAATATAATAAATAATAAAAACAAAGATCGACCAAATGGACCAATACGGCAATGCCACGATGATCCATTTGGCAAAGTAAATCCATTGGGTATCCTTGTTGGTCTTCAGACAACAATTCTGATGGCTAAAGAATCAAATGGGACAGGCGGAAAAAAAAAAAAAAAAAAAAAAAAAAAAAAGAGTATTGAGGTCCAAATTTCAATGCACGGTGTGCCAGTACACAATGGCTATGACCAGAGACCCAGTTCACAACACCAGTGATGAACCTCCACTCAAATTTGGGTTATTTTGAAATACGTTTATGTTTGACCTCTGTGTGTTTTCAGATCCTTGGTTAAATAATTGCAGAGTACACAGTACAGGTAGCCCTAACAGAACTTTCAACAGTCCTAAAAGTGGTCCAAAGATGCACAAGGGGTTGACCTTGAAGGAGAAAATTTTAACTCTGTTTCTTTTTTCCCCTCATGGGCAGATTCCCAGAAAATTAAGATCACACCACATACTACATTGTTCATGATGGTTACATCATACAAGGAAAATGATCATTTGCATTCAGTGTGTTTTGCAGACTGGCCCAGTGACAACTGCAAAAGCAGGCTTTGTCACAAGCTCTGGGACGCGCTACAGAGCAGAAAATGCAAATCATTCTTCCTTTGCCACTCATACACAGCCAAAACACATAATCCAAGCAGAATGCGTGAAATTTGAATGATTTCTTCCTTAATTCTATCCACAAAAGCCTCTTTGTGTGTGGTTGCAAACATTTAAAAAAACGATTAAAATAAGGAGTTTAGGCACTGGGAGGAGAAGAAGAATAAGACTAATGGAGAAAACTGCCTTAAAAGCAGGAACGACTGCAGGGCAGCGTCACTGCTCGGAAGATAACAGACAACTACAACATTAGAGCTGATACACCAAGCAAATCAAATTGGTTATGCAGACATAATGATTGGCTTTACATTGAATTCCCATGGCAAAGAACAAACAGCGATTCTTTTACTTCACTATTCATCATTTTTATGTTTACATTTTTCATTAAAAGCAGCATTATAACATTATGTGACTATATATAGTCAAATGGTAAAAATGGCTGATCAGAAACACCAAAGAAATGAATAAAGTAGTGGTGTCAGCGTTGTTAAAATGACGTTAACGTCATAACCGCATTAACGCGGCAAATCTCCGTTAGCGCGTTAACGTAGATCGCCCCGTGCGTGGGGCTGCACGGCAATAACGCATTAACGAGCTACCCGCTCTAATGCATTAACAAGCTACCCGCGCTAAGGTGCAGCCCCACGCACAGGGCGATCCACGTTAACTCGCTAACGGAGATTTGCTGCGTTAATGCGGTTATGACGTCATTTTAATGAGATTAACACTGACAGCACTAGAATAAAGACATTTATTATTATTATTCTTTGCAAGCAACATATTTTGTGTATAAGAAGTAGTAATCAATTGTAAGCTCTATTATTATAACTGCTTGATGAACACTTATTTACAGACATGCATGCCATTAGATTCCAGTCACCCCAGCGCGTCACTGTACTAAAAATTGTTTAGCATAATGTAGTTACAAACAATATACATGTAACGTAGACATAATGTCAACAACGCGTGTCTGCATAACCTAGATGTGATGTTGTTGTTTGTTTTGAAACCAGCTTTACACATCTAAAAAAATAAAATAAAATAAATTCCCCACTCGCCCTGCAGGCGATCTCTATCCCTTCAAGCTCGGGCCCTCTAACAGATGCCTAGGACTGTGCTCTTTGGACAGAGATCTCAGATGTTGTTCCAGGGATGACACTCCCCCAGTGTGGAGGTCACTGCCCTGAGTGCTCCAATTACCATAGCGACTACTGTTGCCTTCCCCCTCCACAGCTTCCCAAGCTCTTCTCTCAGCCCTTGGTACTTCTCCAGCTTCTCGTGTTCCTTCCTCCTGATGTCGCTATCACTCGGTATAGATACATCTGTCACTAGGGGTGTTTTCCTCTGTTTGTCCACCACTCCTATGTCTTGTTAGTTAGCCATCACCAGTTTGTCTGTATATAAAAGTCCTACAGGATCTTAGCTTGGCAATTCCTGAGGAGTCAGCTGAATGTGAAGAACAAGATCTGGGCAATCAACATGCCTGTGATCAGATACCCCACTGTGATGATAAGCTGGCCAAAGGAGGAGATAGAAGCTACTAGGGGTGGGCGGTATAAACGGTATACGGTAGAAACGATATAAATTTGGCCAACGGTAGAGATTTTGACTATACCGCTCTACCGCGATAGAGCATGTTGATGGTGTCATCAAGCTGCACCTGTTTTGGTCGAAAGCATTACAGCGGCTGCAAACAACATCATCTGCAAATTATGCCGGGCGACAGTAATAGCAAAGAGACGAAGCACTTTTGGAATATGGGGAAAACCAAAAACTGCGTTTCCTCCACTTCCGTACCATTGATTCATTAATGCTGAATTCTCTCGCAGCTGCTCTATTCCCATGTTGTTGCAGTATATTAATGACCAACCTCGTATTGTGGATGGATTATCTCAGTTGTTCTCCTGACTGAAGTTTGGTCCCTTTATAGCATCCTGCCATGCAATTGCATTTGTCCCTAACCACCAGAAACCTTCACGTTAACTTTTATCGAGTGGAAAAAAGTTAGCGTTCATCCTTCAGCTTCACTGTGCTAATGTTATGCTAACGTAACTGTTTTGCTAGCGATCACGTAGGACATCATTATATACCAGCTAGCCCAACTTCAGTAACCCTACAAAAGTCACTGCTGTTTAGTTTTCTGTCTTCATTTATGTTGGAAGTGATAGCAGAGCTGTACGTTTTAATTTTTGATATAGCAAGTCAAAACATTAAGTGGAAACTAGCGAGCTAACTTCCTGCTAACTTCTAACTCCGTTGAATTTAATAAATTCTGTTTTCATGGATGCCTGGATGTTAAACTTAATTTTTACACCTGGTAGAGCAGCAACGCTCATCATTTTATTAAAGATGAAAGAATTTAGACAGCTTTTAACTCTCAGTGATGCCACATAGGGCTGTGCGATTTGACCAAAATCTCATTTCCCGAAAAAAGAATTCTATCGTCCTGATAGCGATATAAATCACAAAAATGTAACAAGTTCTGTAAATTCTGTGAATCTCGGGCAGCTCGACTTGCATGAAGTGTTTCCAGCTGCGCGTCATGTAGCTGGAGTCGAGTGTTTTAACCGATGCATGAAACGATACATTTTTAGACATAAGTTGTAACAGCCTCAGTTTTCTTTATGAGTATTTATTACACAGGGTGCTGCGGGGAAAAGCCTGTTCTAACGTTTGAGTCTAAGGTCTATTTTTTAGCACCTGGCGGCTCTTTTTTACTTCTCATCCATAAATAATCTGCTCTTTCACGTGATTCAGTTTATTTTGAAAAGTCTCAACAGGATCTTGAGCTTTATTGTGAAAGGTTTATGTGGAACATAAACAAGCGGACACGCGATGGTGTTACCATCGTTGTTGCTAACCATAACGCATAAAAACAGGCGCTTGTCCGTCCGTAGTGTGGTTATATTAAATATAAGAGAAATAGAGAACTTTAAGAAATTAATATAGCCACTACAGTGTCCATCAAAACGATGAAAAAAATATTGCCGTAAACAGTTTATTTTAAATGAAACGATAGACGTTTTTATATCGTCATCCGATATATATCGTTATATCGAATAGGGCTGGGCTATATCATACCGTTCACGGTAATACCGGTGTAATTTTGGGCAACGATAGGAAAATGAAATATCGCGATAGAATATGGGTAAAATGCGCATGCGCAGTGCCTTTGTTTACATACGCACATGGCGGCGACGCAGAATGAGAAGAGCGAAAGTGGATCGTTAAATGAAACGGATGAACCAGAATTGGTTTGTAAAAATGCTGCAACTCCAGTGGTGTGGAACTGGTTTAGCTTTTGTCCGTCAGATATACAACAAAGCACTATTTTTGGTAGCGCATGCTAGCGGGCCGTCGTTATTATCGTGTTGTTTGGAAAATACGGCATACTTAAAATCAATCCTTTGATTTTTCTGAAAATCGACAGTGCCCCTTATAATCCCGTGTGCCTTTTGACCTCGAAACGATTTTATGTCGTACACAGCACTAAAAAAATCTGTCACATGTTTTAGTACGACTTTGCTAAGCTACGAAGCTGCACAGCTTGATGGATTGTCGGAGCATTACGGCTATCGTAGGCAGGCGCCACACGGAGTGATACGTACTGTGCTTCAACATAATATTACCATATTGTGTGTGTATAACCTCTTTTTAAGTTTTGTGGATATTATACATGGTTATGCTGAGGATATGTCGGCCAATTTCCACTGGAAATGCCTTTTGGTTAAATTGTCAGCAAGGAATTTGCACTATTACATTTTTATATAACTTTAATGTACATAAAAAACAGCTGCTTGTTTAAGTGAAAATACAATGATAGGGTTTTTTGCACTAATAAAGTTGTGGAGTTGTAAAGCATTTTGTCTAGTGTCAATTATATCGTCAGTTATATCGTTATCGCAAATTTTCAAATGTATATTGTGATAAATATTTTTGGTCATATCACCCTGCTCTAATATCGAACAGCCCTAATGCCACAGTGTTCGTTTGACTTTGGGACCTGAAGAAGACGGAGTTTTGGACCCAGATTACTTCGCAAGCAGCCGTAATGTTCCGGCAATCCATCAAGCGGTGCGCCTTCATAGCTTACCAAAGTCGTACTAAAACATTTTTTGACAGATTTCTGCGTGCCGTGTATCACATAAAATCGGTTTCAGGTCAGTAAGCACAACCAGAATTCATACATAAGGCACACTGTTGATTTTTGAGAAAAATTAAAGGATTTTAAGTGTGCCTTATAGTGTGTAAAATACGTTATACAGAAGAAAAGAATATATCGCGATATATATCGTTACCACACATGCTTCTAATTATACCGTGATATGGATATAGGCCATATCGCCCAGCCCTTGAAGCTACTGACATCAACACAAGCTCCTTACAATGCATGGAGGGTTTCACCCCAAGTCTGCCAGCCTGAGTCTGCACATTAAGCAGGAAGAAGAAGACCAAGGAGTAGTCACTGTCAGTACCAATCTCTACTTTCAATCATCTCTCTATTTTCTCTATTAATTAACAAATTGTGTTATTTATAAAATGTCAAATATTAATGATCAGTGTGAACTAAGGCTTCAGATGTTGTGCTTATCAACATAAAGGCTAAAAAACAACAACAACAACAGAAAAACCCACATCAGTCAGCCGTTAAGCTTTGGAAATGACCAAAATGATTAACCAATGATTAGTAAAAAAGGTGCCAATCATTTCCAAACTTTACCATAGTCCAGTGGTTACAGAAAGGCTTATCCATTTTGTGATGTTGAATTTTCCCGTTCCACTACTGATGATACTAATACATTGGAACAACAAATCCCTGGTTGGGTCTTTATTGTACTGTAAACTGCTCTAGATTTTGGACCTTTGTAAATTAACAGATCAGAATAATAAAGACAAAAAAGTCATTTTCTCTCAGTTCAAAAGTCATTTCAGATCTGAACGTAAGTCACTGACAGGTAATTCCCATATGGAAAAGATATATATAAATCTTATAAAGTTTTTATCTGTCTTGTATGAAACTTGTATGAAAAGCATACAAGAGGGAAAACACATATAAGATCCCTTGAAAAATTATATAATGAAACTTGTATGTTTTGTATACTTACTAAAAACATATATGATTTACTCATGAAAGTGGCCACTTTCATGAGTAAATCATATATGTTTTTATTATTTCTTTTCCATATGGGATTGGCTTACAAGCACACTTATGGCGCACTTCCACTGAGCCGCTCATCTTCTTGAATAAGCACATTCCTCACATATTTGGACAGAAGTGAAAAAGCAACTAGGCTTTTAAGTGTCTAGCAGAGAGGTTTACTGCCATTTGCCACAGCCTCATGTGCATGCGAGCGTCAATACAATCCACAGAGTAGAGCTACCTGGTGAGTCAGTCATGGAGAGCACAGAGGAACTCTAAAGCAGAAGAGAAACCAAACAACAGACACTGAGGGAAGGCATAATCTTCAACTCTGTAACCTGCATGTGAGAATAAAAGTCGTGGCAGGACAGCCACTGAAATCTGTTAACATGAGTCACGAGAGGACCGAGTGTTCACTCATAATATCTCTAAACGCCTTAATTTATTATCAATGCCAGGGCAAGTCTAGGGGAAAAAAAAAAAACTTCTGATGGTGCTTATTAAATGAAGGAGGATAATGTGAGCAGAAGTTAAGTAGGTTGTGGTGAAGAAAATACTCAGAGGGGAAAATAGAAGACAGGGAGCAAAAAGCAAACCAAGGAGCTAACTGAAATGACTCATTAGCAAAACTCCATCTTGATAACAATAATAATACAATGCCACACCACAATACAATAAATAAATAAATCTCTCATTGTTCTTGCTTTTTTCTCCAGATTTATTTTTCTCATTCGGTTACACAGATATTATTGATAAATTATTGTCTTAAAAGGGGCTGTATCAAGACACCACCGTTAGCGTGGACAATGTTCTGGGACTTATTCTGCGCTTCCTACTTCTAGTAAATATCTCAGCATCGGAGTAAAGGTGTTTGGATCACAGCCCACTCCACCCACTACATGAGCGCACACACAAACCAACAGAACTGAGTGTTTTTTTTATTTATAGATTTAAAGGATTTCACTTTCCACAAAAGGTATCTGCGGTCCCGAGCAAACATCCTCTTCACACTTCCCTTTCTCAGAATTTCTTACACTGCTCAGCAGGCAGATAGTGTACAGAAAATATGTGAGGCTTACGGGTGACCTTTCTCAGCATTTTTCCTGAACCTCAATCCTTTCTGAAGGAGTAAAAACTAACCGTTCGCTGCAGGTTTGGCCAATTTAACCAGCACACACTTTATTAATGCATCAGGACAAGAACTGATGAAACACGAAATGAAACGGAGCAAGAATAAAAGTAAACATCACCTGAGGGGTGGCTGCAGATCATTGTATTACAACAAATTTATAATAATAATAATAATAATGATTATTATCATTATTATTATTATTATTATTATTATTATTATCTGGATTAACTAACAATGACTCCCCACTGCTGCCTGCTTGCTTTACTATTGAGCATTTTGAGCAACAAATTTGAATGGACTGTAGCTGAGGTTTCAGACTGAAAAACTTGAACCTTGGTCAGGCACTTTGTAGTCACAAATACAGAGGAATAAAGTCCTGTTTGCTGAGCCTCAGTCAGATCTGAATCACATTCAATTTTTAGTAAAGACTTAAACTGAAAGTGACTACTGAGGCTATAAACAAAAAAGCATGACGTGATGAGCAATATGGGAGTTATGGGCTTAGATAACTAAGGACGTGGAAACTGTAGCTCTAGTTATTTTACAGGTGCTAAGACTTTACTGCACTGTACTGTACAACAAATACGTGTATGTTTGTGTTGTGATTTTTGTCATTAAGCTTAACCTTGGGGGGGAAAAAATTACAACTTTTTTTTAAAGACATAACACACGACAAGGAGCAACGTTTCACATTTTGCAATTGGCAACGAACAGGCTGAATTAAATTTGAGTTAACCGGCTTCATTTTTTGTAATCTACCAGTAATTACTATAATGATAACGGACAAAACCGAGCGATAATTACTTATTGCCAGAAACATGTACCGCTTATTTGAATAGTCGTGTTCAATGACAACATGCTTCTGATATCCTAAGGCCTAACAAGCCTTAACGTTACAAACATCATGTTTGTACCTATGTTTTTACGTTACTTTAGACACCGCACCCACTTTTCTCAGTGAGTGGGTGAAAGCATATCTAACACAAAATCTGAATAAAACATGTACATTTTCTAACTGCCGTGCATTTGTGTGTTTATAGTGTCCTTGATTTGATGCTGTTTCCACTCCTGAGATTTGGCCAAGCAGCCAGCAGTTCGAGATGGGTAATGTTAATGCCCGTAAACGCCTGCTCCATTAACTTGTAGTAGATCACCACAAGACGACCCGGGAATCATATCAATTAAACCATATGACCGGTATTTGCCAGCTAAAAGCTATGAAGGAAAGTGGAACAAGGGGCACCCAGGTGTCACACTGCTTCCAGTAAAGACGAACTTGCGAATGCACTGATTTGTGGGACGCGGAAAGAAAGTAGCCCTGTGAACTGGCTAATTTTGTAGTAGCCTGCTAATGTTAACCAAGTTAAACTGGGCTAACGTTTGCGAGTAGGTCAAGCTAATGATGAGCTAGCCCGATAGCTACGTTAGCTTAGCTTTAGGCTGCAAGCTCCTGAGTGGACCAAATGTGAACAACAATACGCGTTACCATAAAATCAGTCACTTACCAAACGTAATTAGTCCGTACTAATTGTTCCCACCTCCTCTAAACACAGCTGATCATAAGATTTCTCGAGTCAGTCAAGTGTTTGTTGGCGGTTAGCGGTCTCACACTGCCTTCTTCATTAGCGAACGCTGCTGTCATTTACTGTCATCACGAGGAGACCTGCGCAACGCGCATGCGCAAAAGGAAGCATTTGGGTCGTTAAAGGGACATTTCACGCTAAAATAGAAAACATGTTTAAACATCAGGTTTCCTGGAAATTAAGGAGGTTTAAACCTTCCTCTTGTGGTACCTTTCCGTTACTATCTCTTATGTTAACTGATCGGTTTTGACCCGTGTCCTAAATCAACCAAAGAATATCCTCAAAACAATGGTTTACCATGCAGTTTGATTGTTAGTTACCTTGTTAGGCTTCCTTATCCATGAAAAGACTGGTTTTAATAATTTTCTTGTAGCTCCCAGGCCCTTTCTTTTTACAGCATATCTCGTTTCCATTCTAAAAAAAATTTTAAAATAAAAGGGTGTTATGTTACCTTACTATCGTTGACAGGTAATGGAACACACACACACACAAACACACACACACACATATATATATATATATATATATATATATATATATATATATATATATATATATATATATATATATATATATATATATTAGTTTTAATATTATAAAAAAATATTATAATATTATAAGCGGTATCACAGGTCCTTCCTCACAGCAGCTGCGAGGTTGCAGTCCAGAAAACATATCGAGGACTTGATGTTTTCCTTGTTTTTTCTCAGGGATGCCACTCGCAGGTTTGCTTCTTTAAATCTTCCTGTCGTCTTCAATTCGATGCATAGCTGGTTTTTGCATCACATCCCATTATGTCGTATTTGCCTGAATTGCTGGGCATGTATTGCCAGAAGGAGCATTTCCCATGGAAAGGGGCAAAACATTCATACTGTTATGTCTGGGCCTGGGTTGAATTTCAGTGAAATGAGCCTCGCCCATCCAAGAGATATCACCACTTTTGGATTTGTTTGTTTCAGCAGGAGCAGCTTCAGCAACTGTGACCTCCTCACCAGATTCATCAGTTGTATCCGTGTCCTCTGGTTGATAATTATATCCTTCTTCTTCTCATAAAGAGCTTGGCTTATTGTAGAATTCTTTCTGCATGATGCAAACTTGAAGTCACCAAAATGAGTCGGTCTTACATGTAGATCTCAGTTTGGATGACCTTTTCAGTGAAGCAGTAAGAATAAAAGGGGTTGTTTATTTAGGGAAGGAGACAAAGCGTTAAAGAGAGTAGCTTCTAACTGAGTTAGTGAGCTCACAGTGTGTTTATGACTTTAGCTTTAGCACTACTGTTTTATAATGTTATATCATAACTGGGTCTAAACCAACCCCAACAATAAAAAAGTCATAATTTTCACCAGCGCATTTCATTATATAATTTAGTTTTATTGTTTTACTTTGTTTAAATAGAAATTCTGACAAAGTCAAAAAGCCTTGATACAATAAACAAATTTAAAAGGTACTTTTATGCATTTTATAACCTAAAAATGGGCTGGTCCTGACTATAACACAGGAGGATTTGTATTTAAATAGGCACACATTATATCCCAAATATTTATTTTTTATGCACATATTATGTGTCTCTTTATGGATAACCAAGTGACATTTAAATTGTTTATATATAGTTATATGGAAGCATGGTTATTATCATATTTACATAATATGTTCATCTCTGTAATAAGGTTTTTTTTTATGCAGAATACGGAAAATACTTTGGATTAAATCTGTTCGGATCCTTTTTCAAATGTGTATTTAACACGCAACTGATGTTTTGCTTTATTTTATTTGTGAAAGCAAAACTTGATGTACCATTAACACTGCCGTAAAGCTGTGTATGGGACATGATATGAACACTAGGAAAATATGATGTTGTCATCTAATCAGAGCTGAAACATAGTCGTTTCTCCATAATTTCTCAAAACACAAGTTCATAGTTCTGAACGTGCATTTTCCAAAACAAGTTGTGAATCAAACAACTACAGGTAACCAAAAGCTACCCAAAGAGCTGTAACTCATATGTCACAGAGGCTATTTAAAATAGTAATGTTAAGGATTTATACCTCCAACTTAACTGGACATGTACCATCAGTTGTTCAGAACCTCGTGAAGTATGTTTTACTCCCCACAGCATCAGTACCATTGAATCCTAATATTTTTGTTTTTTTATACACACACCGAATGTCCTTTTATGAATGATGTATCAGTAGTGGTTTACTTGTTGCTGTTTTTTTATTATTATTTTATAATGCTAAGTCAGTGGAGCCTGCAGCTGAATCTGCCCTCTCAAATCCATTATCTCCTAGTTTAACAGAACTTCAGGGCTGCTACCACAAGCGTTAGCATGAAATAAACTGAAATGCATTCAATTAATATGAGAGATCCCACCTGGAGGATGAACTCCTGATGTCTTGCTCTCTACCATCGACACTCCTTCACATTGCCATTTCCCCCAAGACCTGCAGATGTCACTGTCGAGATGTTTAGATCAGAATGTACACTTTCCCAAAAAATAAGTGAAATTTTATTTTAATAAAACAAAACAAAATCTCTGGGGAATGTTTCCAGCACCTTGTTCAGTCTATGCCATGACTTATTAAGGCAAAAGGGGGTACAACCTAGTAATTAATAGGTCACTATTGTACCTAATGATGTGAATGAATGTATGCATATAGAATTTTTACCCATACTTAAAGTTTATCTGGTTGACATGTGCATAACCATTGTAATTAATGATACCCGAGGCCTTTAAATGGTATTCAATTTCATACTTGCTCATATTCCATGTGTGAGCCACCACTGGACAAAAGAGTGATGAGTTTCCTACACTGCCTTTTGTACTGTATGTCATGTATGTGTATTAAGTATTAGTTTATCAGCACCAAAGCTGACTTAGATGTCACGTGACAAAGGTGAGAGCATCACCTTTTAAATTTAAAGTCATTTTATGAAAGTTTGACCTTACTTGACCTTGAAAGAGGTCAGAGGTCAAATGTGATATATTTTACTTTTTATAAGTTGCCAATACCAACTTTGTATTTCGACCAATACATGCATTGCTCCACAAGGTGGAGCTCTAATAATATAAAAAGGAGACAACATGACGAGAACTGTATTTATTTAATCTTGTGCCTTTATATAAAGTAGCCCATGAAGAAAAATTCAAAGCCATGAGGTCACTCATTTACTTCCATTTATTATAGATTCATATATATATTTATATATACGTGTGTTATAAACATCACAAAATAGAAACTTGAGGAAGGTCTTGCACAAAGATATAATCAAGTAAAAGGGCAACCTTAGATTAGTCAACAATGGCATTGGAAGCAGGCTTATCATCTGGGGTCAGTGCTGCAGCGCTGTTAGGAACATTCTTATCTCGTAATTTGTGTAAGTGCAAATAGTCTTTGCAGCTCTTGGCTCAAAGGAATTATTAAGTGTTTATAATAAAATAGGATTTTACAATATAGATGTTAAGGTTGCTCTTTTATTGCATATGATTTAATTAGGAACATACTGTGGTATTAGTTACAATAAGGTCTCAAGTTCATGATGTTCAAATGATCTAATATTCAATATATATACCTCTTACATTTCTATGCATCAAATGGTATCTTGTTAACATAATAAATTTAATCATAAGCAATATCAATATTAAAATACCTTAAATATAAATAACATGCTTTGAGCAAAAATAATTATTCATTTACACTGGTAGTTTAAACAACCTAATTCTACAGCTCTAAACCCTTTAGAAATAGCTAACCCTATACATTGCTTTGTGTCAAATGCATTTTTTTTGTTTTCGACTGAAGGCCACTTTCAAACAAAGCAATTTATACAAGAATGACATCAAGTCTTTTCACAAGATGAAATAAGTTCCAACTAAATCGTGAATGGAGTGGGAAAACAACCGGCGGTCTGATTGTACTCCTTTATCTATGAAACAATGACTAATATAATTTTTTTTAAAAAACCACACATCTACAGCATATCAAGGAAATAATACTTAAATACTAATAAACAACAGTTGTAATCTTACAACCACTGTAACAAGATATAAATATATGATTTAGCATTTGTTGGAGAAATTAATAGTGGATGACTGTTACAATATGAAACCTGGCTTTGCACACTATTATGTGTAGGCAATGAAATGTGCACTTAATAAATACTGTGTGCTTCATAAATTGTCTGCAGAGACTGCACAATCATACATGTTCACATCTTAAACACCTGGATAACTGGAGAGCTTGCCTAGTCTACATGCAGGCTATTAACTGTTTAACTGTTCTGTGGGCAACGGGATCAAAACAAGCCAAAAACAACATGTCACAAGTGTGTGTGTTTATGCGTGTGAGTTTTGTGTATCTGTGGCAACAGACAGAAGTGAGAGATAGATAGATGATAGAGAGAGAGAGCGAGAGAGAGAGAGCGGCTGGTCACATACTGTATATACATCTATTTCCAAATCAATATTTAGTTTGCTAAATCACACAATTTATTTCCAGTATATACATTTAGCTGACATCATTATCGTTACTAATTAGTGCTATGCTATATGATATCATCCAAGAGATGGGGGGTGCCCACCCAGTCTAATGTTCTTGGCTCGGATGCTGCCATGATCATGCACATAAACTGTTTCCCTGTTCTCTTATCTATTGGGTATATAGTAGTAGGAGTAAACCTTTTGTTGCTTTCCACAAACTCACACAGCTGATTATAGATTTTGGGGTACTCATGGCGAAGGAAAACTCCTCTGGTCCTGAGCTCACGCTGGATATTGACAAAGCAGACCTCTCGAGCTTTTCTTCCCTCCTCCCCCTCCTTGTCAATGTCTGGTGTGCCCGGAGGGGGAGTGAGGATGAGCGTTTCCATTTCGCTATCCTTCTTGAGTACCTTTTTGTCAGGGCTTGAGGAGGCTAAGGACACCTTTGCATATTTTCGAACTGTTGGTGTTTGGACCCTTGGCGAAGGTCTGTTAGGCACTAGTTCACCAACAGCGATGGATACATTCAAAAGGAAACATTCATTGGGGTCATACTCATGACCTGCTTGCTGCAGTTCCTTGCAGTACTCTCCTAGGTTGTCCTTGAAGCCATCCAGCTCTCTGAGAGATAAGTATGTGGGAGACATGAGGAGGCTCTCAAGCCCAACTTGCAGGAAGTTGTCAGCTGTCTCTGGATTAGCAAAACCCAGAAAGAGGACGCCTCTGCCTCTGGAGAGATAGCCAGCTTTAGCAACTCGTGAGAAGGCTTTGTGGATCTCTGTATTCTCTCTGCAAAACTTAAGAGTGTGTCGACACACACTACTGACACGACCATACAGGCACGTCTCTTTGTGGATCTCCCAGTCGTCCCGGCGACAATTTCGTGAGCAGTAGAAGGTGTAGCAACTGTGACAAGACTTGAAATACAGGCAGGCGTTGAACATATTCTCAATCCGGCTGCATTTCTTATTAGCACACACCATAGTGTCATCTTCATCAGTGCTGTGGTCTGGAGAGCACTCTTCTGCACTTCTTTGTAAAGCATCACACCCACTATCGGGGTCTTTGATGGTGTCGGGGCTGGATTTGGAGGAGGGGAGCTGGGTGTTCAGACATCCTAAGTTCTCGTGCCCAGACAAACCCCTGTCTTTCTCATCATCTTCAGTGATTAGCTGTTTTAGCTGGTCTAAAAGGTCTTCACTGGACTTTCTGCTAGTTGGTGGTTTGTAGTCAACGACCAAATCAGCTAAGAGTTCATCCAGCTGCTCTAGGCTCTGCTGCAGGGAGAAGTTGTTATGTTTCCTATCTTTGGTAATGTCTGTTGCATTAGATGGCTGCTTCGGATGAGCTTCTCTGGGAGATGGTGTTTTTTCATCATCCAGTGTATCCCAGCTAACAGAGTGGACATCACGTCGCCGGCTGTTGCCTGCACATAGGTCATTGTCAGTTATGGTGATCTCTGGAGTTACAAACCAATGTCCACTCTTGCTATTCTTCCACGGATTGCTTGAACCCCTCTCTAGAGAGTTTTCAGACAGTGACAGGGCAGCGTAGCGTCTCGGTGAACTTGATAGGTTAAGAATGACAGGTTGAGATGTAACATCAGAGGATGTGCCGTTCCTTGCTTGGTAAAACAAATTTTCATAACTTCGTCCACGTGGCACTGACTGGTCTCTGTCATGACGTGGATAGAGAATATTGTCCCAAGACTTTGAATGGTTTTTGATTTCTGCTCCAAGGCGACTTGTCTCTGTACAGCTATTGGGAAACCACGGGGGTATGCTGGAGTCTTGTCTTACTCTTGGTGGCGTGTGCTGAGAGGACTGATTAGAGTAACCAGATATGCTTGAGCGATACCAGTCATCTGAAAAGGCCTGAGACATTCGAGGGCGTCGACGACCCTCTGTATGGTATGGCCTTGATGAAAAGTACTGCTCCATAGGAGAGCTAAATGGTTTGGAGTAAACAAACCTTGAGTTATTCATATGATACGGATTGAAGCGGTTGTCCTCACCATAGTAAGATCTAGACAGTGGAGTTTGAGAAAAGTATGAACTTGCCTCACTTGTGGAGTAAGGCCTGCCGTATACAGAATGTGCAGGCTCTCTAGGAAAGTTGTCTGCGTAATACGACCTGACAGGAAGGGTGTGAACCCATCGAGTCCTTGGATCGTACTGACTGGTCACTGTACTACCATGACTGGTTAGACTGGACCGATCATCCTGAAAGTAAGCTCTAGAGTAGGGATGCACTGGATAACGGACTGCATCCTCGGTATAGAAAAACTTGGTTGGTATGTTAGGATTTGAGTAAGCTCTTTGTTCTTGAGTCAGATATGGTGCTGTTGGTGATGGCATTCTGTGCATGTCTAGATGCTGGTAAGAGATAGGAGACATACTGGTAGTGTAATGGTACCCCTGTCTAAAATCTCCACTATAGCACTCACTTGGAGTAGGCGTTGGTGAGGAGACCATCTGTTGAGGCACATACAAACCTCTGCTGCTACTGGCCTGAGAGTATCTCTGCCAAAGGTGGTCAGGACGCACACTGGGAACCTGCCTTGATGTGTGCTGCAGTACAGCAGCATCTGGCTTGATGTCCACACGGCACCTAACATGAGGGGTTACAGCAGGTTTATCTGACTTGTCCTCCTCAAAACAGTCTGATACATAGAGGGGGGCATGAGGCTGCAGTTTGATAGGATGCACCTCATTCAAAAAAGGCCTGTTTGATGAGTAGGAATCTCGCACTGTTTCAGAAGTCCTCAAGGTATCTGATGCAGCCTGAGGTGCATCCCTCCCCTTCCTGGTCCCTGGGGGAGACACTGAAATGGGTACAGGAGTGAGAGTAGCCTTAATCCTGGGAGCACTTTTAGACCTGGATCTCTTTTTTGAATCTGACCACGTAAGATTGCTGGTTTTGTCTTGGGTGCTGTGCTGCTGAAACTGCCTGGTGTTAAACAGATCTGGAGATGAAAAGCGAAGATGTCCCGGTTGATCCAATCCATTCCACGCAAGATCTTTATTTAATGTCTGATGCTCGGGCCTTTTGTAAGGATACTCCATCGAGGAAGAGAGGGTCTGTGGGTCATCCAGTGACTCAATGAAGTCAAAACTACGGCAGTGTCTTTTGTTGATGATTTCTGATTTATCAATCATTTTCAAGTCACATTGCTGGTTGGAGTGTAGAGAAATGGAGGGGTCAGTGATGGGATTTAGATTTATGTCCTGATACAGAGTTGATGCCAGTATATCAGGGGGATGTGTCCGAGTCATCTTAAAGAAACTTCAATGATCTCCATTCAGTGTGATTCAAGATCAACACAGCCTGGGGAAAGAAAAGAGATGGAGCATAATCAGCGTTATTGTTTTCTCTGCCATAGGAAGGCTTACGCACCCATGTTGGCGGTTGCTGGTCTCAACCCATCCAAAAGTGTGCTTTGCCAAACCAATCAAAAGTTTATTATAAAAAGAAAAAACAAACTTTTTTAGCCAATGACAAAATACAACTGTTTCTAACTTCTGATTGGATGGACAGCCTACAGCCCACCTCAAAAGTTGCCCACTACCCGCTTCCTTTTCTCATCTGATCTCATATAATGGGAAATAAATGAAAATGTAAAAACTAAAGAAGAGATGTTGTGACTTTTAATATTGCATAATTTGCTTCCAAGAGGACACTCTGCAACTTACCTGATGGCAACATGTTTGGAACACCACAAAAACAACAATCAGCTGATCCAAGCAGAGTCGGGCAGAGTGTAAACAACTAATCCATGCCTTGCTGTGACATTAAAACGAGGTCATTTTTAAACTGCAATGTCATATTATCTTAGTAAGACCTTATAAATAACTACACATAAAAATGCTAGTGAAATCTGTTGATGTTTTGTGGGTCTGAAAGGACAAAAACATTTCCTTTCAGATTTTTAAATCCTCAAATATCAGAATTGGTCTTAAAAATCCCTCAGTTAGGCTCTATTTAGAAAAACAAAGGTTGACTTCGGTTAGCATTGCTGCTATACCAAATGTGCCGACAGTGTCAACGCCAAGAATGATGAGAATTTTTCTAAAGAGTGGTGAACAGACCACTCATGAATTGAGACTTTTTAAGTGTCTTCAACATATTACAGTACTGTTCTAGAAACAGTGTATAGTATATTGTATTGGTGCCACAAAGTTAGGAAGAATCAGTCCACAAAATCTGGATCCATTCTTCCAAACTTTGTCACAAGAGGAGATTATTTAGGTTATTTAATGCTTTAATTGTGGAGTTGTATTTTTTAAATTGTTATTATTTCTTTTATGGTGACATTAAAATGTTATGTACTCTACGTGTTTTACTAAAGAATGAGCCTATATGACTAAAAGTAAATAAAGGCTCCCACCTATGCAAAAATAATGAATAATCATAATTCTAGGGCATACCATCAAACTGCTAGCTTGATATAGTAGGTCTTCAACTAGCTGAGAAGTTGGGAAGTAATGCACTAGCTTCTAACAACGGAAAGTTTGTTTATTCTCAACTTGCACATTTTCACTCTCTTTCTGTGTAAACCATGTTGGAAAAGTAAAGGTCAACATGCTGAGCTTCAGGAGTGAGGAGCAACCCCATAGCTAACAGCAGTGTAGTTTACAAAGCTCTTATTTAATACTGTTAATGTAGTTATCAAATGCCAATATCTCACTGAGGGCTAATGAAGGTGAACTGCCTTACACTCCCACTTGTGGCCTACTGCACGTGATGCCTTCTTGCCCCACAGTGGCTCCACTTTACCATTAAAGGCTTGCAGCATGCTGCCTTCTGCTGCAGCTAATTAAGAAGGCAGTTTTGAGGGACAAGCCCTATTTTTTAAGACTGAACAAGTGTCTCTGAGAGCAGAATTATCCCTCAGAATATGCACTATGCAAATACATTTCACCAGTCCCAGGGGCAATATATAACAGAAGCAGAGCAGGCTCTGACCACCTGCAACAATGATATTGTTAGTCTTAGAACCAAAGTGGGACATTTGATTAAAGAAAAAATATAAACGAGGAGTCCAGAGCATGAATAATTAGCATCACGCAATTTTTAGGTTCCCAGACTACGATCCAGCTTCCACATCCACTGATGACCACGGATAAATTTACTAAAATATAACCATCTATGTCGTTCCTCTTACACACTAAAGCATAGTCAATACAACAAACAGTTTAGAGAGCACTACAAAGATGTCACTTTTCTACCTACTCAGATCTGCCTCAGACTTTAATTTGCCTTCATCCCACTCATTTTGTTATTTCCAAAATAGACATTGCGCATTCTCACTTTCCCCTTGTTATCCTGCCCACTAACTGGAAATGGGCTGACCTTCCTAAAATTCTGCGTTACTCATATCAAGGGTAGATATGAACTCGTGACTCTTGATGTTAATAATGCTGCCAAAATTAGAACTGCTGAGGAGCATGAGTTCAGGGCAGATTTTACAGATGATGTGAGAAATGACACTGGGCACAGAATAAACCCAAGTACACCTCACAAAGGGTTTCAACTTATATATATATATTATATTATATATATGTTTATAATGCATATAGTTTGCTTTTCAAAACCTTGATTTATCCAAATATCACAGATCAATGTGAAAGATGAGATTATTCTTTTTTGTAATTTTAATTATACATATATATATATAAACTTCACAAACTCTGTAATCATAGTTTGGTTGTTGGCGATGCATATAAGAATTAACCCTTTAATAGTTACATTTCAGGTCTCTAATATTAGCTATATAAACCTTTACTTGGTGTAGTATTTTATATTTTATATAGAAATCTTGTTGTAACTTACAGATGTTATATCTTTTCTAAAAATGGAAAAGCCACAATTTCAACTTTGGTAATATTTTTCCATAAATGGAATTCTTTCATAAACTATTTCATCTTCTTTGATATCTTTCAGTTGCATCTTACTCAAATTCCTTCATGTTTATGAATGTAAAGAATCATTTTTTGAGTGAACCATAACCCCTAATCATCCTCCTCCCCATCACTATAAAAAGCCAAAATTCAGAATTGTTATTATTTGTCCCAACCTCATTGAGCTTGTATTTTTAGAAAAACGAGGAAAAAACATCAAGTTTATGAATAGTGCAATCAGCTGAATATCTCAAGTTTTAAATAAAAAAAAACTTCAGATACCGATGTGTAACTGTGGTAACTGCATATGTGTAGACGTTAGCTCTGAAGGCTTGGGAGTAGTGATGCTGAATGCCATAACATTTAAAATCTGCCAGTAGCTCCAATCTCGCCAAGAAAACGGCAAACTGGTCCAAGAAACAAAAAAAATCCAAATTGCTGTAAATATGTGAATTTCTGTCAGAGCCTGCAATCTCTGGGCCTCCATGAAATAATTAGGAATTAGTTCAGTTTAAAAACAGACCACTCAACTCAGTCAACGGTCCAGAGGAGAGGTTTACAAGTCACTTTTATATGTAAACTGATTTTTTACATGACTATACATTTAGAAGGGTAACCTAAGGAGCTTGGAAAGAAAGGTAACTGGACTCCTTTAAGTTTCTCGAAAACTTTTCACCTCTCATCCGAGAAGCTTATTCAGTTCTAAGACTAAATGGTGGAGAGTCCCGGGTATTTAAGCCCTCGTGGGAGTCGTGGCAGACAGCAACTGTCTGGCACATACAATCCAGTTTTGAGTTCCCTTCCCGCCTTAACGCCCATTTGATCTTAGAACTGAAGAAGCTTCTTGGAGGAGAGGTGAAACATCTTTAAGAAACTTAAAGAAGTCCAGTCCAAGGTCCTTAGATCAGTGTTTCCCAACCTTTTGGAACCACGGCACATTTTTCACATTAGAGAAATCACGCGGCACTACACCAAACAACAAGGTCACAAAAAGCAGATTGATCATTTTTCCCTGCGCACCAGGTATAGAGGAATTGGCTTGGTTTGTCCCCAGCACTACTCATGCTAGGGCTTTCATCTGGGTTGGAATTTTCTCCAGGACGCAGGTCAGATAGACTACTTTTTCTTTCCAAATATTTATCTATTAATATTACGCGCTGTGTCATCTCACAGCATGACTATTATTAGAGAGGGTAGTTGTACTGCCCTCTATTGGAAGAGAATGTAATTGTTCTGCACGTTACGCCGATCGCTTAGAGTACTAATCAGGTGGAACCAGGTAATGTTCCACCATCTTCCACCTAATCATTTCTCACGGCATACCTATGTGCCACAGCACAGTAGTTGGAAAACACTGCCTTAGATTACCATGACCTGGACTGAACCTACACAGACATTTTAAAAGGCTACGAAATCTAAAATGTGTTCATCTACTGGAATTATAATCATCATTTTCAGTAATTTGTAATAGCTTAGTAGTTGTATTTTTCATTTTATAGAATATATTATTTGTTTCCTATACATAGAAAATGTTTTGGTGTTGTTGTCCAAGTCATGGTAAAAGAACTACTGTATATCTAACTGTATATCATTCTTTTAGGGCATTGTATGAATATTAAAAAGATGAACTTTAGATGCAAGCTACAGCTGACAGATGCGGTTCCTAGCATGGTACTAAACGAAAAGGTCCTGCTGAATGAGTGGGTTGCATTCATAATACAAGCAATTTAATCACACCAAACAGACCTCGAGGTTTGTTTAAGCCTTAAAGGGATTTTCTTAGTTTAAATATATGGGTGGCTCCATGCGTGCAAATCGTCTTCAGTCAGAAACTCTGGAGAAGACTTTGGTATGGCTTATATCCTCTGCTGGCTAAGAACTCTACCTCCAGCTCAGTCTGGCGGCTGCTGTTGCCCTCACAGCCCCTCATCAGACTGCAGATGCTGAGAGAGTGTTATCAGCACTAATGTTGAATTACAGTTTGACAGATGAATGAAGCTATAACATCTATAATATAAACCCTGTGGTGGTCTGGTCTATTTGACAGTCTGTTAAGATGAGAAATAAACAATCCTTTCCCAGAATGAAGAATTCCTTTAAAATCTGTTTTATTTTTACTTGACGAAATCTTCACATACATTTTTAAATAAATCTAGGAATTCCCTCCCTTTGTCCTTCATGGTTTTTTTTTCATTTTCAAACGAGTTGAAGTAAACAATAATTTTAAAAGGTAAGTCTGTTTATGTGTTTTATTTGTGCAAATTAAGATAATCCAGGTTAAATGTCCTTTGAAATGTTAATTGTAAAGGACAAAATGCTAAATTAGCAAACTGAGTTTCTTACTATACTGCATTTTAGATATTTTAAATACATAAAATGTTTATATATTTTCCAAGTAAATCTAAGGAATTAGGGCTGTTCGATATAACGATATATATCGGATGACGATATAAAAACGTCTATCGTTTCATTTTACGCTATCGTTTGTTTCGTGGTGTCGCAAAATAAACTGTTTATGGCAATATTTTTTCACGGTTTTGATGGTCACTGTAGTGGCTATATTAATTTCTTAAAGTTCTCTCTTTCTCTTATTTTTAATATAACCACACTACGGACGGACAAGCGCCTGTTTTACGACAACGACGGTAACACCATCACGTGTCCGCTTGTTTATTTTCCACATAAACCTTTCACAATAAAGCTCAAGATCCTGTTGAGACTTTTCAAAATAAACTGAACCACGTGAAAGAGTATGCAGAGTGTTTACGGATGAGAAGAAAAAAAAAGAGCCGTCAGGTGCTAAAAAATAAACCTTAGACTCAAACGTTAGAACAGGCTTTCCCCCGCAACACTTCACGCAAGTCGAGCTGCCCGAGATTCACAGAGTTTACAGAAAATTTTTAATTTTTGTGATTTATATCGTTATCGGACGATAGATGTCTTATATTGGGATATGAGATTTTGGTCATATCGCACAGCCCTATAAGGAACTACTTCCAATATGTGTAAGGGTGAGTAGATATAAATGTAACATAAGCTTAAAAGACTAACCCAATTAGAAAATTTCAGGCCAACAGCCACAACTTAAAGCTCACTGATTACTAAGATTACTGAAATATAAATGAAATACAGCAATGTACATGCTTATGTCGCCTTTCTGTAGCAAGTATTACGTTAGCATAACTATGTAAAGAAAGCTGCTCTGAATATTTTCCAATAAATAACAGACAACTTTGACGAATCTCTGATTAAAGAACAACCAAAACATTTTGTTGTTTTTGTTTATTTGGGGGTTTTTTTAAGGCCTCTGGAGAGTATTATGGACAAAATGTTCCAACAATGGGTTTTTATGTGTCACACACACACACGGGCTTTCTTGTTGGCACTCACCCACAAGCCAACCCTGAGTTACCATCTGTTCATCATGACGAGAGAGGCCTGACCAGCCATCTCTGTCATGTCTCCACAACACACCTAAATATCACGTCTGTTCACAACAAACCCCGACACACACAAGCGAACGCATACACCGCTATTCACTGATTTTCATGGTTTGTTGCGTTCATTGTCACATTGTAAAGCACAAATATGAATATTTTTCTACTTTTAATATGCAGGAATAGCTATAGTTATATATACTAATTAAAATAGGGTTTCTCAGATTTACAGACAGGAAAATCCAGTGGTTAACAGACAACAACAACCAATCACAGACATTTAGGGGTTTAGTTAAATATTTCATTATGTTTGACCATATGAAGCCATTTGTAGTAAAAACTACTGCACCTAGTGTGACTACTATAACAGTAAAACATGTTTTGTAATGTTGAGAAAAGCTTTGTTCTTCTTTACATAGCGGGTTAGATAGTACCACGCGATCTCTTCCGGCATGACTGGGACCACTGTCTTGAATGCTGAATGTCAGTGTAACACAACTGCGATTGTCAGACTAGCTCTTGTTTTAATTTATTACAAATAAATTACCAATGTCCTATTAATGATAAATCTAGAAATGATTTTTTCCTATTTAGTGCCACTAAATAGGAAAAAATGTTGAACCTAGCTTCCAATCTTTCTATCCTTAAAAATCTAAATAAATACTTTTAAGGAGGGGCTTGCAAAAACTAAGGCCTTGTTGAGCTCTAGTTTTATTATTATAGCACTGTTATTATCATTATTATTAACATTTAGTGAGCATTCCAATGCCCAAATTTGACTCAAACAAGGACACAGCTTTAATCCTTTAATGGATATGGATGAACAGTGCTCATCAAATTATGTCGTTTCCCGATATTGGTAAAACAGCCTTACAAAACTGATCCCCATAGTAATGCTAGAGCATTCAACTGCACAGGAGATGCAAAAGAAAATTTAAAAAGAAATTGTGCTGCATATAATTTTGAAGGTTGACAGTAACTTTAGGTCTCTCGCTGACACATCTGTTAACCAGAATATTGCTTCCAAATCGCACTGATCCAGGAGGAAAGAGGGAAGATTTGTGTTTTGGAATTTCAGGATGGGACAGGACATCTTGACTCAGTGAATCCACAAATTCCTTCCTCTGTCTTCACGGACTAAGCTTTCTCCTTAATAGAGAGACTCCACTTTAGCACAAGTAGAAAAACCACATGCCACGTACTGTCTCCATGGCTACGGCACACAGCAAAGAATCCATTAAATGCTCCTGCAGTTGCACACTGAGAGCAAAATCTCAGCCTGAGGAGAAAAAAACATCAACTGATAATCGATGCAAACATGCGTGTGAGCAGATCGACCTGTGCTACTTGATTTTAAAGGATGTAACAGTAATTTTACATAACAGCCTATTCATAGAGCCAAAGGCTGTACTGCATGGTATTAGGCTTTACGTTTCTTATATAAAGCTAAATGTTCTGTATGCAGTCCAGAATTAATCTGAGATCAAATCCATTTGTTTGCCATATTAAAGAGTAACAAAAAGCAACTTTAAAGACTGCATTCTTTCCTTTTCTATCACAATCGTGCTGCAGATTTTCCTGAAACCTCCCGCGCCCAAACCCAAAGCAAGACGCATTGAGCCTCGAAGCCTTACCAAACATTTGCTCTGATACACTCGGGCAAATCTTTTTATTTTGGTGCGGCACGGACGGCCCTCCATCCTTTGTGGCTGACCTAACGCCTTTGAGTCCGGAATGACATCATTAAAAAGAAATAAAACATAAATACTGAAGCAGCCACGGGGTTCAAATCAGGACGGAGCCCACGGAGAAGGCTAAAGAGGGGGAGTTCGAACAAGTTTGTTGCGGTAAATGTTTCGAGAGTAAACGACGGGCCTTCTTACCGTCTCGCCAGTGAGTACATGGCATGCGGTGGACATGGCGAAGCGGCAGCCTTGCTCTCCGTGTGGGTACGGCGTTAGCCCCGCTGCACCTGCTGTGCGCCTGCCGGAGCCCGACACCTGTCCTTCATGCCCATTTCACATGTTGTGCGCTTCACCCCGCGATGCTTCTGTGTGTATGTGCGTTTGCCAGTGATGGAGGAGGTGGTGTGTCTGAGCCTGCGCTTGTGCGCGTGCCTCTGGGGGCGTGGTTGTGCGTGTTTTTGTGAGGAAGGGAGGGGTGGTGCTGAGGGAGCTGGGGGCATGTGGCAGTTCGAGCCTCGGAGCAGCACCGCGGTGTCGCTGCGTATCTGAGTCCCTTAAAGGCCTTTGCAGGGGCATTTCCGGGGGTTTCTGCGCTCTGCAGTCACTGATGCTCATCGTGGAGGGAAAGCAGAGATGACAGCTACATTTGTACAGTTTTCAGACGTAGTTTAAGATCAACTTGGATTTCCCGTGGTTCTTGACGTAACTTCTGTTGCTCCTCTCATATTGATGGTCATGAGGTAGAGAAAAAATAGTCCTGTAATTGGGACAACTGACTTTTTTATTTCTTTCTTAATCGCCTTGTTGTTTAGGGAAAATAGTGGAAAAACGTCCCCTGTAATTTTTTAAACCCCAAGGTGACATTTTCAGACAGCTTTCAGGTATTCAGTCCGTTAGAATGT
Organism: Mchenga conophoros; assembly: GCF_057382185.1. NCBI lineage: Eukaryota > Metazoa > Chordata > Actinopteri > Cichliformes > Cichlidae > Mchenga > Mchenga conophoros. The sequence continues at coordinate 13,554,402 of NC_140537.1, forward strand.
ATGGTACAGGGTGGCATCAGGTAATAGCATTTGACCGGCCTTATTCTGCAAATGTCAACCCTGTGGATGTGAAAAACCGCATTTCTATAAAGTCACAAATCCTCTAATTAAAAATTATTGCAGCCTAGTTTCTCCTTTATTATCTGAAGTTTCTTGGCAATGCCTTGATTCAGTCAAATGTCCCCTATTGATTTTAGATCTTTGCTGTTGCAGGCATCCGCTCTGCTTTTAATATTAGACTTAAAACTTTCCTTTTTGATAAATCGTATAATGAGGGCTGGTCAATGGTCAATGGTAACTTTATTGTCCCTGACGGGAAATTGATTCGCAGTATGTCAAAACAAACAACAAACATACAACCAACACATCACGTACACTCATTAAAAAAAATACTATAATATAATATAAGCCTGATAAAACAACCTAGATTTTCCATCGAAAAAAGTGCAATGTGCAATGGCAACAACACTTACAATTTCGTGTTGTTAATTAAGATAATAGCACTAGGTACAAACGACAATTTGTGTCGCTTCGTCTTCACTGCAGTCATTTTATAACGACGACCTGATGGAAGCAGTTGAAAATCGTTAAAGAGAGGATGATCTGAACACAACAGGACAGAGGTTGCCTTCCTCAGCACCTGCCTGTTATAAAAGTCCACAAGCTGGACCTGAGACCTCCCTGAAATCTTGCTCGCCACTTTAACCAGATTGTTAAGTCTGGTCTTATTATCCATGGACATACTACCGTACCAAGCAATGATACAGAAAGTTAAAACAGATTCAATAAAACTTTTATAAAAGAGAGTCATCATTTCAGATGAAACATTAAAACCTCTCAACCTCCTTAAAAAGTATAGTCTTTGTTGGGCCTTTTTCACTGTAGCAGCAAGATGTGACTCAAAGGACAGGGTCTTATCAAGAACAACTCCCAAATACTTGTAACTATCCACCATTTCGATGGCTGCACCATTTACCACTGTAAGCGCAGGATGAGGGGATGACTTCCTGAAATCAATAACCATGTCCTTGGTTTTCAAGGTGTTAATCATTAAGAAGGACTGATCACACCATGAAACACACCATGGATCAGGTGACCCTGAATTAGGGCTGCTCGATTATGGCAAAAATGATAATCACGATTATTTTCACTGAAATTGAGATCTCGATTATTTGACGATATTTATTTAACCCTTTAAGACCTACTATAGAACCAAGTCCGCCAGAGCTTATATTATTTTTTTACATGTTGTAGTGCCATTTGTGGGAGCATTTCAAGTTGCTATACAACTGTTATAGCCCATATTTTAATAATATGTATGCATTGAGTCCATAGTAACTACATTAATTGCAAAAAAGTGCAATAAACTACAAAAAAATTGAAAACCTTTTTGGGGTTTTTTTTTTACATATATTTCTACTTGGAGAAATTTAAGAGGTTTATCCCTCAAAACTTTAAATACAAAAAAGTTTCAAAAAATAGTTTACAACAACAGGAAATTTATTTTGAGTGTCTTCATAGTTTTATTTTGGAGATACAGCAATTTTTATATACACTGCAGGAAAAACGAAAAAACAAGCCTATGATGCAAATTTGCAAAGAAAACAGCAGGTGCATCAAAATAACCTATTTCCAGCAGTGCAATTCGAGTTCTAAGCATCCCAGAAATTATTCAGAAAAGTCAAACATGACTTATAAAAACACTGGTATAAGGCCTACAAGTAAAAAACTACATTTTCCGCGAAAATGATGTCACTTCCGGTTTCTGGCAGGAAATGGCGGACATGCGATCCGGTTGTTCAGTCTGACGTCACTAGCCGTGTCTGGGTCTAAACTCTGGTGCAGGTCCATATATGAAACGATCACTATGGCATTACTGAGAGTTGAAAAACTGTCTAAAGTCTTTCATCTTTAATAAAATGATCAGCGTTCTGTTCTACCAGGTGTAACAATTGAGTTTAACATCCAGGCATCCATGAAAACGGAATTTATGACATTTAACGGAGTTAGAAGTTAGCAGGGAGTTAGCTCGCTAGCTTCTATCTAAATACAATATAGCATGTCCTGACTGCGGGGTTTTGGAAACAAATTAAAACGTACAGCTCTGTTATCACTTCCAGCATAAATGAAGACAGAAAACTAAACAGCAGTGACGTTTGTAGGGTTACTGAAGTTGGGCTAGCTGGTATATAATGATGTGCTACGTGACCGCTAGCGACACAGCTATGTTAGCATAATATAAACAAGCTAACTTTTTTTCCACTCGATAAAAGTTACCGTGAGTGTTCTCGGTGGTCAGGAACAAATGTAATCGCATGGCAGGATGCTGTAAAAGGACCAAACTTCAGCCAGGAGAACAACTGAGATAATCCATCCATAATATGAGGTTAGTCATTCATATACTGCTGCATGGGCTGGGCTGTAGTTACATCCTAAGGTTTTAAAAACTGAGCTTAAATAAATGATTAGCGGTAATAAAAGCCGAGGGAGGTCAACAGTGATCACTGACTTTTTTAGGAGCTTTTTGAGATCAAATAGAAGAAAATACATAACATTAAACATGTTAACAACACAAAAGCCATATTAAACGCAGACTACCTTAGACCCGGAAGTAGGATTCGTCGCGTCATCACTGAACAACCGGATAGTTCGTGCTGACGTCTGTTTCACTGTGGGAAGTGTTACGAACAGCTGATCGGATCAGCAAAGCATGTTTCTGGAATATTATGTTTTTGTTCCTGCAAGCGCTTTTTATGCAATTTTTGCAAAGCTTTATGTGGAAGGAAACCGTGACCGAGGACAAGCTGATGGCATAAGATGTAAGTACAACTCCTCTGGTTTCATATGCAAAAAAAATTATTGCGCTAGCTTACGCGGTTCAGGTTCTACAGGGATTTAAAAATAGTTACACAAAACAGAGCATGCTGCTCTGACCGGCTTTAAAGGGTTAACAATAACAATGTATTGAATAATGACTTTAAAAAGTAATATAAAATAGTGTGCAGCACCACTGAAGTTTTTTTTTTTTACCTCTCTTTTCAACCAATGGCAGTCACTCTCCTCTCCAAATAACTTCTGCTTAGCTTTCCGAGCTTCCCTTGGGTCCTCTTAATCAGCGGTCTCCAAACTTTTTTGGCGCCACGGACCGGTTTATGCCCGACAATATTTTCACGGACCGGCCTTTAAGGTATCGCGGATAAATACAACAAAATAAAACTAGTACCAGTACTGAAAAAAAAAGAAGATTTATTCATAACACACATGAAAAGACCAAGGAGAACCGAGTTAACAATCAAAACGATAACAAAATAACCCTGAAAATCATACATTTCACACCTGAGCCTCAACTCTCGCGGCCCGGTACCAAACGACTCACGGACCAGTACCGGTCCAAGGCCCGGGGGTTGGGGACCGCTGCTCTTAATTGTTGTGACACATGTTCGAAATGCAGAGAGGTGCGCTGGATTTCGAACACGGAGCAGCGCGAGAGTAAAGCATGAGGGAGGGGCTAATAATCGGCTCAGTCATTTTTAATGATCGTTGAAAGCCCAGATCGTAATCGTGATTAAAATTCGATTAATTGAGCAGCCCTACCCTGAATCCTCACTTAGTTACACTCGAATAAATCTTAGTCTGCTGGTGGCTTCCCATGATGCTCTGAGTGTTTCTTCTTCACTCACCCCTATGTGTTCTTCCTGTTAAAAGGGAGTTTTTCCTTCCCACTGTTGCCAAAGTAATAATAATAATAATAATGGATTGCATTTATATAGCGCTTTTCGGGACCCCTCAAAGTGCTTGTTCATAGTGAGTTGTTTCAATGTTTGACCTAACAATATAAAGTGTCTTGAGCCAACTGTTATTGTGATTTGGCGCTGTATAAATAAAATTGAATTGAATTGGATTAGTCACGCTTTTCTTAGCCCGCCCACTGCTACTCGCATCTGCCCCAAAGTCTCACGTCGCCACATCTTCTGCATTGTCTGAACTGATGATGGGGACAGCTGGCTTTGAGCCCCAGCCCAAAGCATGTGACTGGCGCAGCAGAACTGCTTACTGAAGCACTCTCACAGCAGATAGAAATCACTACAGACAAACTGTGCTGATCAGGCAGAAGAATGCAATAATACTTACCTCTGACAGATCTCATTTTGTTACAGGAGAAGCAGCTTTCTGCTTGAGCACACTGGAGTATGACCACTTTTCTTCTTATTATTATCTCTTTTCCTGCCTGCTCACTGGTTACAAAACACACATCTAACTGGGACTCCATCTGTGAGATACCACGTGTACGAGATATGATTCAGAATACAGTGGATCTCACATTGTGGCATCCAGCATTCCTGAGAGTGGGATCTATCCGAGTATGTGTGAGTCACTCTCTCTCTCTCTCTCTCTCTCAGAGTACACTGGCATCAGTTTGTGTCAGCTGTTGGTTACCATGCATAAGTGTCTGTCAGCTTGGTGATAGCAGGTGTCTTAGGCACCTTGTAGACTCTAACAGAGAGGAAATAAGTGGCTTTCTGTTGATTAGAGACTTCTCTGACAGGGATCCGTCAGGCTTACATCACCGCAGATCACTGCTTCACTCTGCTTCGACTGCTTAAACAAGCTTCAATACTTGAAGGTTGTTTCAATACGGTAAACACCCTTCAGCTCTGCAGCTCTCTCTAGTTAACTCTATGGAAGATTAAGTGACTCTGCAAACTTTTAGTTCTCATCTCCATGTTCCCATTGGAGGAAATTACATAAGAGATGTGGAGGTGCACACACACAGTCAGACCCCATCACTTACAAATTCCAGCTCCGACCGTGGCAGGCTAATAGAAAGGAACTGAGCTTCTTTTCTGGCCTGTATTTATATGTCTGACGAAACAAGAAAAACACATTAGACTGACATGGTAAGGCAGCCATGTTAAAAGAAGAAACCCCAGGGAAATCACCAGGGTCGCTAGGGATATTAACCATCCACTGCAGTGCTGAATATTTTACAGAGCCAGAATTAGACCTGTTGGGTCTGTTTGTGACTGAATGTGGTGAGTACTTCAGTTCCTTCAGAAATACCATCATTAGGGCAGTCATGTTATCAGATTTTCACACTGTGGTCCAAAGAGTTTATGTTAAAGATATTTTCCCAATATCTAAATTACAAAATATATATCAGTAATAACCCTACCAGCAAAAAAAATGTGGATTTTTGTCTATCGTGTGTTGTCTTTTTTTAAGAAAATAAATGAAACTCCAAATAAAAGTGCATGAAGGCAACAAGCATCTGTAACCATATATGTACAAAAGAACATAAAAAGAATAATCCCTCAGTTACTTACAATATTTTCATATATGCATTATTTATTTGATATTTTATTTTTAAACCTCACATTTATTGTTTACTTCTGTAGGGGCATCCCTAGCTGATTTTAATTCAGTGGACTTATATTCAGAGAGTGAAGTGTGGCAGTGATAAATCTGAAGCTTCACTGGGAGATGCTTCCAGTCTTCCCTTAATTCCAAAACCCAGATTAAGTCCTCAAGAAATTAAACCACTCAGCCCTCTCTCTTCAGCCTTCTTACCCCAGACATCATTTACAGTTGTGCAAATCCATACAGGGTGTTCGCCTCTCAGGCAGCATGCTCCATTAGGATTTAGAAGCAGCTATGTGAGGTGTTTGGATGCTCCTTTGCATCAGTAGGATGCTGTACAATCCACAGAGTTTTGATTCAAAGTGAATCAGATTAAATCATATGCAGAAGATCGCAGAGAGAAGAACTGCCGCAGGCACTTGGTGTCGGCGGGTAGCTCATGCTTCACGTTACAGAAGTTGCAAAAATTAAGTAATTTCCTGATCACTCCCTGAAGCAAACAGCAAATTATTAGTTTAGTCCCACAGAAGAGAATACAGTAATAACAATGGAATTACGTGCACTTGTCCTGTGCTTAATTAGGAAACTATGTTTACCCTGGCTGCACAGAAAAAGAACAATCCACTCCAAGTAACACTTATAAACAAATTCATGTACAAGCCAAACCATTTGGGAGCAGTATCCATGGTAACGCACACTGAGTAGGAGCAAAAGAGACTGAATTCATTTCAAAGGGAATGAAGAAAAGTGCTGTTGGGAGTCTTCCACAGAGACGATCAAAATCTATGTCATAATTTTAAGATAAACTGAGGTGAAAATGTGCTTGTAACCCTGCAACAATCTGCAAATGCACCACAGCCGGGATTTGGCAGCGCAGCTTTATGTCGACTGTACATTTGGTAGAGAGATGCGACGCGGATGCCTCTTACATCCCAGATTATCTCCAGCAGAGATTGACAGCTTAAAGTTAAAATAAGGTTCGCTATAAGGAGACCCCTCTGGCAGCCTCCTGGTAAAAATAAGACGTGATGAAAGACCTGCACTCATGTGGGCATATTCTCAGATCCTCCTCTCAGTACATGTAGGTCAAAGTAAGAATAGTGTAGATGTTATTCACAGTTGCACTGAGCAAACACAAACTCCTCTGTCCTTGCCTCTGGAGTCACACTAAGACATCCCATGGTGAGACTTAATTAAATCTTCATAGCACACTCCTCACTCATCCTTCATCATCTGCCATTTTGGCTAAGAAATCATCCAAGTCATGTGTGTGTGTGTTTTTTTAAGGGAAAACACATTCAGGCCTTGCATAGAAACAGCGTGTTTCCATGCAAAAGCGCCTGATAACCTGACTCAGAGATTTTCATGCAACCTGCAGAAACCGAATGCAAACTGTTAGCTCAGAGTTTCAAGAGATTTCCAAATGGTGATTAAGGTCAGCAGGCGGTTTTATGATGCAGAACTGTCATTAAGGTCCAGCTATTCAAGACAGGACAGACAACAAATCTTTTGTGCCTCTGTTAGGAAGAATCAATGAGGACCTTCTAAATATGGATGTCATTCACCCTCTACCCCACATCAGTACAATGCAAAGTAGTACTGGGTTGCACTAATTGTGCGAGGCTGTCGATTACGTATAATCATCAGCCACTGTTTCCCATTTGAGTGCTGAATAACGCATTCAAATCCTAAACTGACACCACATTTTCTTTTCTTTTTTCCCTCATAAAAGAATGACTGAGGACATTTGCTGTATGCATTTTGTACTGAATCTATTACTTGTTATTTGAGCCCGGTGTCTCAAACTGTTTCTATTCAAATCCTGCTTAGTAAGCCTATCAAATGACGTGTGCAAAATCAGCTTTGACACTTGCTTCAGTTTGTGAATAAACAGCATTTTTAATGTATGTAATTACACATTCTGGTTCTAACCAATGCAGATGCACCTGTGCTTTGCAGCTTCTCTGGGCTGTTTAAATGGGTCAGCTCTAGAAATATCCTCCCTCAGAGAAGTGTGGCCTCCCTCCCCTTTTGTCTTCTCCCTTGTCTGTAAAGGAACGAGAGTACTGCTGGCAATAGCCTTGAATGCTTTATTTGTGAGCAGCAAAGTCATGAATGCTACATTAGGATGACTGCACAACAACTGGACTACATGAGAAAAGAGAACGACCATCAAAGTTTCTGTTGTTTCTTGAGAAAGGATTTTCCAGGCCATGATCAACTCTGTCCAGTAACAACCGGCTACATTCCACCTAGTTTTTTAGATAAAAGTAGCTTTAAGCAACAAATTATGTACTCTTTCAAAGCCTGAATATGCTGTACTTTGACTAGATACCCACAAAGCATTTGATTTCACCGAATGGCCTATTTTACTGAAAACTCCCAAAGAGGTTTGGATTTATTTTGGTGGATGGGAATGAAATGATCCATCACTATGCTAAATCTTCTGTTATAACAAATAAGATTATGTAAGTCAAAGGAGCTTGCAAAGAAAAGCGTCTGGACTTCTTTAAGTTACTTGAAGACGTTTCACCTCTCATCCGAGAAGCTTCTCGGATGAGAGGTGAAACGTCTCCGAGAATGAGAGGTGAAACGTCTTCAAGTAACTTAAAGAAGTCCAGACGCTTTTCTTTGCAAGCTCCTTTGACTACGATGACCTGGATGACTGAGAACCTTCACAGACAAGATTATGTAAGAGCATCAGGTTGTCGTATTATGCTGTATGCCAGTGATTTGCTTGTTACCTTAGTGAATAATTGATATAATTTGGCTCTCCAGACCATGAGTAAGTCAGCCCACCCCCCCAGCCTGAAATACAGCCGGTGAAAAAAACATGCGTCACTCGCTGTTGCTCTCTTAATGTCTTACAATTGGTAAGTAATAGTTATGATCTCAGAAGTTCACTAGATTCTTATTCAAATTAAATATACATTTGATAAATTCTCTTGTAGTTTGATTACTTACCACACCATTGCTAGACAACACTTTTGATACAAGGTGTGGATACGCAACTTACTCTGTTATATACTTTTCATTTTGTGAATGAAGCTGTGGTACTAGTGTTTTTTCTAGTACCAAACAGTACAAAGTTCATATTTGTGATTCGTATTTCATGCTTTTATCTTTTATGGAGGCTTGAGAAAAGAATGAAATGTGAAGGATTGCAAAGTCTTATATTAAGAGTTGTTCAATAATACAGCAGCCACTGGTTAATTCAGTTTAAAGTGATTCACTGTTTTCATTATTCTAAGGTCATGCTACATAAATTTTACCCCTCTATGTCTCTAGTCTGTGATAAATGTAAATTAAATGATGTCACATTTATTTTGGGCTTGTCACACCCCCACCCCTCCATCTTTTTTTCTGGGTTTTATCAAAGGACTCTGTCATTTGTTCCTTTACTTCTTTAGTTCATTCCATGCACAACACATTTCATGACGCATTAAAAATGTATATATTTTTTAAAATTTATTAGATTTTCTTTCCTGATCAGATGAGCATTTTACCTGCAAACGAGACCTAGATTTGTCAGGAAGGAACAGCCACCGGGCAGCCAGATAAGAACTGCAAGCAAAGCAGATAGAGCTTTAAAAACCACGGTGACCTTTCATGAGCGAGCAGCTATAAAACATCCTGCCTGCAAATTGGATTTTGCACTCCAGACACTTTTGTCTGCAATGAAAACTTTCAAGGAAGAAAAAAAAGAATCAATCTGGTGATTAAAATTGAACGCTCTCCCTCTCTCTCATTGCATAAAACCTACCTGCCAAAACATTTGCACAGACAGATGAGGGAAAGGAAAATCTAATTTTAATGTAGTTCTTTCAGCTGTAGATGCACTCACTGAGTTGTACAAGACAAGGCAATGAAACACATCCCTCTTCACATTAGAGGGGGTGCTTAATAGTATCGAGCCTCTCTCAGCTGCAGCTGGTGCATTCAGATTTTAAGCCCGAGTGAAAGCCCCAAAATTTGGGAACATAATAGTTGTGTTTTTACTCAAACACCATGAATGGGTCTCTGTTCTACAAAGAAGGGATGCCAGTTTAGTTTTGTTTGGTAGTGTGCGGGCTTTGATTTCCGTTTTTCTATGTGACTTAAAGTCGTACGATTAAAATTTGAGCATCAAGAAAAACTTTGTTTTTCAGCAATGTTAACATAATTGCTAATACAATGATGAATCATAATGACTGAATGACTGAATAGTAATACATACAAAATCCCAGGGCTCTGTTCTGTAGCACTCAGGATGCTTTTACTTACTTAAAAAGGATGTTTTTTTTAATATAAATTAACACTTTCAATGGAAAAGGAATGCATATACTGTATTATAAGTCATTTGTAATGGCCAAATAAACATGTTACATTGTAATATGGTAGAATGTGGTGTTTGTGTGCTTACAGAAGTGAGACTGTAGGCCCACACCACCTTGTGGCCACATTAGTATGTTTTATGTTGAAAAATACTGTCAAACTATAGGACATTCTTAAAAGACATTTCTTTATAGAGGTCAAACACACTGCAATTTAACAAAACACCAGCAAATAAAAAAATCCTTCAAAAGCACACAAAACACAACATAAGTAGAATGAAACAAAATTGAACTAGATAGAAAAAAATATAACACACACACAATGGAAGTAGAAAACGCTTTAAAAAAACAGGCGGCAAGTGTTCATGGGGAGACAATAACGTGACGGAACAGCTGCGGCAGGGACAAGCTAGCAGTAAACAGCTAATAGCAAACATGTATCTACAGTATTGTATGAATCATGTGATTAAAACACAGATTACCTGAATCTTTTTCTAACTCATAACACAGATGAGTCCCCTCGGTGCAGTTCTTCGCACATTTTGGCTTCTGTCACTTTTTTGCTGGTCCATCGCATTATTATCTTCCCCAAAACACTTATGTTGTTTTTATGTTTTGCTGTTGTTTGTTTGTTTGTTTTTTTGTTTTTGTTCAACTTACTTTTGTGGGCTGTGTTTTTGGGGGGCTAAGGGTTAGGTTTGCTGGTGGTATCTTTAGTTGCAGTGCATTTGACCTCTCAGGGCCACCATATTTTTAGACGCTAGCTTACAGCAATGCAGAGTATAAACAATACTTTGCCTAATATTAAAGTCATTCACAACCGAATACTATGCACTGTACCCATTTAATATAAATACCTAAAGTCTATGAATTACTATTATATATATCCTTTAATTTTTTTTCTTTATAACTGAAAAACGAAAATAAAATAAAATGCAACCATGTAATTTTCAACCTGATGGATAAAGTAAGCTACGGTATAAAAATAAATGTTAACAAAAGTGTGAAAAACAAACTGAAAAACCAATGATGTCTCTGATCATCAAGGACAGCAAAATGAAAAGAAATTTGAATATGAATGTTACTCAACAGTTCTGCATTAATCATTTAGACTAACTGGTGTTGTTACAGTTATTCAGCAGCTGTGTCAGCATCTTTTAAAACCTACTTTACTTTACTTTTCTCAAATAAACCAGTCATTATTTGTCATAGGTTTTATTGGACATGTGCATGTTGTAATAACATACTCATTTTCACATAATATAGCTACATTGCATATAACATCAATATCATTTTTATTACATTTATTTCAATAATCCACCATGATTTATATTATGCAGTATCTTATTTTTGATTAACAAAAAAACCCCTCAGCTTTTTGATTTTTGCACTTACATCTATGATGTACATTTTGAACTCTGGCAGGCATCAACTGACAATCAATTTCACTCAAACTTGTAAGGATTTTACCGTTTCACAATGATTATACGGTGGAATTAAAAAACAATAAAAGGAGCTCTAAGAAAGAAGACAATGTACATTCACAGTCAGATATATCAACCATAAATAATGTAAACCCTTAAAAATAAAATATAAAAAAAAATATATATCAAAATGACTTCTTTGCATTGCCGTCGCGGCTCATCCTGTCAGGCTCCAGAGGGCTCGTGGCAAATGGTGTTTCTCAGTTTGGCCAAGACACCTCTGAGTGAAAGGACGGCACGGTTTTTCAAAGATAACCATCAGTGCTAAATGTGATGGCTCATTTTCATAAATTACACACTCAGTGTGAAAATTACTCCTCTCTTACTTATTCTCGGCTGTGCCATTATGAATCTGACAGTTGCGTACTGACACTGAGTAACTGTAAAATGTAAAAATGAAGCCCTCCATTACTTATGCATAACATAACAAGCACCATATAGCAGTGCCATTCACAAGAAAATTGTGCATGTACAAAAGGAAAAAGTAAGTAAACTATTTTCCCAGATAAACTATAAAGTTTAGAGACACACAGAATATCAGCAAGCACAAATAGCAGCAGGGGAGGAAAGTGACAATCTGGATCACTCAGAGCTTTGCACAACATCTATTTGGTTTGACCAGGTTACAAAACAACATTCACACGTTTATGCACCATTGAACACAAGGGGTCACTGTGGCTACATAAACAGAAAAACACAGGCAACATGGAGAATCTGCAGGGGGACCAGGACTCACTTAGACTTTTCACTATTGGGTCTTCTCTAAAAGCGTGATATTGCCATACTATATCACCATATGAATCTATAGCACTCCTTCTGGAAGACATTTATAGTGCCTGGAGAAGATAAAACATTCTTCAGTGACAGCTTGGATTTTCAGAGACGTGATCAAAGAAAGTTTTGTCGGTGCAAAAGATGCGTGGCAGAATTGTGAAATCAACTGCAGAGAAGCATCGTGCAGTTGGCATTCCTAAAACTTGTCACCGTTTTACCTTTCTACGTGGTACAAATGAATTTCACAAACGTAACATTCCTTGGCTGTGTGTGCTTTGGAGTGCATCTTATGCTGACCTACTGCTAAGACCTCCTAAAACCTATTGTACATCCATTAAACTCAGTAGTTGGTTAGCAGTTTTTTTCTTGTCACATTGCTTTGAAAATTGAGGAAAATAAACTGTAAGTAACGATATTTTTCACTAACTGTACCTGAACAGTCGCCAACCCTGTCTACACTGGATCCCACTGTACCATGCCTGTTACAGACATGGCAGCACCCCAAAGCAGGAACCCTGCTTTGTCAAGTGGCAGATGAATAAACCTGAAAACCATTGTATTCAAGTATAATTTTGCAAGATATACTCTGTGTGCAAATGTGTTTGAAATAATAAAACATTCTAGCTCATTAAAATGCATGCTTTTCCTTCTTTTTTTTTGTAAACAACCACTATAAGACTGCAATGGAAGACCCTCACCCACACACAAGTGTCACAATCAACTGGACATCCCTGAGACAGCTCCATTTGATTTGACGCTCTTGTCTGTGTAAGGCATGCTTTCAAGTTAGAGAGCTGCTGGGCTTTTGTTCTTCTGCAACAAAAAAAAAAAAACGAAGAAAATCGGGAGCCACGACATACTCACGACACCAACTACTCTAATACTAGCTAATTTAACTACATGTGACAACACAGTTACAAGCGCCAAAGTCAGGGGTTGGGAAATGCAACCATTGCCTCCTGTTGACATGCAGCTAAGACATCACCATGAGCGATCTACAGCTTGAACAGATCTAGCATTTGCAAACACTGGACATCCTTTTTGTGCAGCTGTAGTCATTTGGGCGCCATACAAAAATAATTAGGGAATCAGGAAAGCAGGGAGGATGTTGTTGTTAATTTTGCAAGGAGTAGAAGTGTGAAATAGTGGTGTAGCTTTGTTTTTATTGGGGATACATGGAGATTGTTTAGTGGCTTTAAGTCAGTTTGACAGCTCTTTATTCAAAATTAGGGGTTAGCTACATTTTCACTGTTTTTACTATGACACAAATATACTATTTTTAGATAAGAAGAGATAATAAACTAGGTGCTGCTTTTTTATTTAAAATAAAATATTTGGCTATCTTCCCTTCCCCAATAACTTTAATACAGCGCCTCAAGTTACTTGAACATAACGGCCACGATGAATTTACAGCACAAACAAACAAGTGAGAGCAATATTGTTTTGTTTCGTATTCATGCATATACAGGCTTCAGTGTGGAGTACAAACAGTTTTGAGTATGATTACTTAAGCTCGAGGCAAGGCAGGGAATGTTTAAGACATCAGTGCCTAACTGTATTCTACTTTTTGTTCGTTTTAAAAGAGTTAAACCATGTAGGCAGTGGCTATCAAGTGTGTACATTTTCACATCAGGCTCAGTGTACATGAATTAAAGACGGCATCCGGTTGGTCCTTGTTCGGAGGGGGAAGAAGGGGTCTGTCCTTCAGTTTGCCTGTCTCTTTTTCTTTCAGGAGGAGAGGGAAGAGGGGCTTATGCTGTCTCAGTCTGAGAAGAGACTGGCAAAAGATTTGCGTAGATTGCGTATGGTTTCGGCCTTCACTTCGTCCTGGCTAAGGCTGGCTCGTGGCGCTGGGGTTTCTGGAATGTTGAAGGTATTGGTAAGAGACTGGGACTTGCTATAAAGAGAGGAAAATGGCAATAGAGGAGAGGAAGAGGCTATTAAAGTCATGCAGCAAACCCATGGAATGAAAAGACTGGCGCAAGGCAAGACAGAGAGAGGGAGAGAAATGAGAGAAAAGGCTCAGTAAACAATGATAAAGCGCATTCCTTTCCTCGGGTCATTCAGTATTACCTTATCATTTCAAGTTAGCTTTGAATATGATATGGATATTGAATGACTTTTCTGGAAAGCAAAGTGATGCATGTTTTTGTATGCGACTGACAATAAGAGGGTTTATGTCTCATTGTCAGGAGAGCATAAAGAAGCTCAAGTATTAAATCCAAAATCAGGATTATGTATTCCTAATTTTGTGAATTATTTAGGTTACATTCTGTTCACGCAGCAACGTCAACCCGATATAAGGTGTCCTGTGTGGCACCGATGGAACATTGCAGCTGGATAGGCGCAGCTGTCAGTACTGCTGTGGAGGCTCACTGTGCTTCTCATAAGAGGAAAGAGTGACACACTGCAGAGCGCACTTCCTACTTTCAGCAGAAGCAAGAAGTAAAGAAGCTAAAGCAGGCAGAGACTACCGAATCATGGCTAACCCAGTTAAATTAAGGCGTGAATGATTTTGCTTACTGTATAAATAAATAAATTGTCTGAACACCTGACGGCAAAACGGCAATATGTGATTACATGTGTCCAGTTTTTTTTTTTTTTAAATTAAGAAATGTAAAATTTCACCCCGAGGCCCGTACAGCATCTGCGGTGATTCAAACACTGCGCTCCACTGCGATGCTGTCAATTTACCAGTTGATCTATGCCCATTCGCTTACCCATCGTCACTAGTTTGGGGTAGTAATCAAAGAATGAGATGCTGATACAAGGGGCAAAATGAGCTTTTTCCAAAGGTAACTGGCCTCCCCCTTAGCAACAGAGTGAGGAGTTTAGCTATTCAGGAGCATCTCAGAGTGGAGCTGCAACTATTCCACACCGAAAGGAGCCAAGTGAGGTGGGTTGGGCATCTGACACTGATGCCTCCTGGGTGTCTCCTGGGTGACGAGTTCTGGGTATGCCCTACAGGGAGGAGGCCCCGGAGGCACACCTCAGTATTCTACAAGATAATCTGGAGAAGGTAGCTGGGAAGAAGGAAGGCTTCCCCCAAACCGCCCGGCGATAAGTGTAAGAAAATGGATAGATGGATACTCAAAAACTCCATGATACTAAGGCCTTGCAGTGGGATTAACTTAGACCTGATGGTCTTGTCTTGGAAACCCTAGAGGTTTTATTGCACTTGGAGGTACGTCATTAAGTCTAGTAATATTATCTCCACTTATCTCTCCTTTCCTCCACTCGGCATGTGTCTGCTCCACTCCATGTGTGTCTTACACGGAGTAAAGAAGGAGCAGAGGAGACTCGAACTCACGGTGAATCAGAAAGCAGAGGAGAGACGCTCAGCACCAGCAGGCTCTCACACTGACCTGAAATAGACAAGCTGTGCTTTGAACTAAGTATGCTATCACACAATGAGTTATGTTTAATAATGTTAAAATATCTGATGAACATGTGTAGCCTCACTGCCAGTCGATGGCATTAGTTTCATAAGTTTCACAACAATCTAGATATGTAAACAAGGTTCAAAAGTTTATTTACATTAAAGGGATCTTTAAATATCACAATATGTAGCTTCATTACGGCTTCCGCTTGTTGTTTTAACGTATCAGGCGCTCTGCACAGACTTTGAAATGTTATGTTACGTGAAAGTGCTGCTGAAGGGCTGAAAAGTGTAAAAATCAATAAACCATGCACATTCGGGTGGCTCATTTGTCATTAAATAGATTTCCCATGTGGCATGCATGTCACAGTGCAGGCAATAAGAAGGGATCTTCTGCTTGAAGGATGAGGTGAAACCGATCCCATTTATCATTCACAGCTACTTACTTTAGTTGTGGAGAGCCGCCCATAGCCGGGCTGTCCTGACTAGGCTTCTGTGGAGGCTGAGGCTTCTGTTGCAGAGGAGGTCGTCCTCCTGGGCCCCCCTGACCCTGAGCGGCAGGACGTGGCTGCTGGGTGGTGGGTGCTCCAGGGCGTCCTTGTTGGCCGGGAGCCCTCTGTTGCTGTGTCCCTCCCTGTGACTGCTGTCTAGGGGGCATGGCAGGCCTCTGCTGTGGTGGAGGTTTTTGGCCTGCAGATGGTTTCTGCTGCGATACAGACTGCTGCCTCTGAGCTTGAGGGGATCCTCCTTGGCTTCGCTGAGGAGAGCCCTGACCAGACGTAGGTCTCTGACCTTGAGTCGCAGGCCCTTGGCTTGCCTTAGTCTGGTTACTGGGGTCACCAGTGGCAGGGCTGGCAGCAGATTGTTGGGTCTGTACAGGAGGTTGGCCTTGAGGTTGTGGACGCTGCTGAGATGGAGGGCTTTGCTGAGGACCACCTATCGGAGATAAACAAAAGAAGGAGACGAATCACATTCAAATTCTGAAATATTTTTCAAGACCCTAAAAGTCCAGTTCTTACCCTGTGGTGAAGGACGCTGTTGAGACTGCGGGACTCTCGGTTGTGAGACTGGCTGAGGAGAAACTGCTTTCTACAAGTTAACAAGGGGAAAATATCAATACAAAGCAAAAATGACATTCATTAGATGGCTAAGCAGAGAAAATGATAATGTATAAATATTTTAAATGTCTCTTAATTTGTTCCGAAGATTTTTCTTCCACAGCATGATCTAGCAAATCTCTTAATCACAACATTCATAACATTTTAAGCCACATTTAGAATTCTGACGGAAATCTACGTTCTAACTTACCTCATAACCAGAAACTCCTCTTAACCCTACACTGAATCCTTCCACACCATTCAAGTCATTTCAGGCAAAGTAAATCACAGTGTGGTCTGTTTAAAGTTGTTATTTGATTGTCTCTCTGATGTGACCATCTCAGATTTAGAGTACCCCAGGGATCCATGCTTGGCCCACTACTTTTCTTAGAAACACAACATGTGTTTTTAAAAAGATTAAAGAAAATATAATGCAGATCCTGTTGACTTGAAGCTCACTGAGTCTTGTTTTAATTGTTTCTTTCATATTTTTATGCCCACTAATATACAGTTAGGTCCATATATATATTTGAACACTTTCACAGGTTATATTATAGTTATATAATGGACATAATGTGTAGACTCTCAGCTTTTATTTCAGGGTATTCACATTCAGATTGGATGAAGGGTTTAGAAGTTCATTTGAGGCGTGTCCCTTGCATTTGGAAGATTTTACTGCGAACACACAACATGCGGTCAAGGGGGCTTTTCATGCAGGTGAAACAAGCCATCCTTAGGCTGCGAAAAAGAGGGTTAGGGTTCTCTGCAAGATGCAAGACACTTATAAGCCTCAAGAACAGAAAGGCTAGGCTGGACTTTGCTAAAAAGACATCGAAAAAAGCCATCCAGTTTTCAGTTTTGTAAAAACAATCTTTGGACAAATGAAACCAAGATCAACCTCTACCTGAAGGATGACAAGGAAAAGTATGGCGAAGCCGTGGAGCAGCTCAAGATCTAAAGCACACCGCACCATCCGTAAAACACATCAGAGGCAGTTTGTTGCCTTGGGTGTGCAATTTTTTGAATGCAATCTTTTTGTTCAACCTGCCGAATTAAAGCTGAAAGACATCGAACTTAAAATTCATTTTGGTAGTCTACAGAACCAAAATGACAAGAAAAAGTGTCTCTGTCCTAATATTTATGGATCTAACTGTACTTACAGTGTGTTACTACTAAAAGTGTGGAAGATAAGGAAAAGTTAGGGTGTGCTGGAGCAAGGAAAGCATGTCTGTTGTTTGAGCACCTGTGCTGGCTGTCCTGTACGGACTGTGGAAGAGCTTGAAGTACGTGGAACAGTCTGGTTCATTTTAGAAACCACTAGTTCTGCAATATGAACGCGATCCTCGTCCTGCTGGTCCCCAATCAGTGGCATCGAACAGTCATCAACCTTAAAAGACCACAACTTGATATAATTAGTGGACTCCCCTTAAGATCATAGAAAACATTGATATCATTGTCACGTAGTACCTCTATGATGTAGTCCTTGCCATCTTTACCATGTAGAGCCTCCACAGCACAGATGTCCAACCCTCCAAAGATATCGGAACAAGAATCCACCCACATTCTGTACCTGCCGTGACACATTAATCAGACCTATTATAGTGCAGTGCGATACAATTTGATTTACAGTTTTATTTCATTTTCAACTCTGCGCTCTTACTTGTCTGACATGGCCACTTGCTCAAGCATAGATGAACCAGTATTGGTTTTCCAGTTGCCAGAAATTGATGTTCGCCTGTTAATTAAAATAAAGACTTAACTCTATTCTAACCATTTTCACTGTTTTTATTTTCATGCATGAACCTGAGAGGAAGTTTCACTCACATGTAAGCCTTGTAATTGTTGCCGATCTTCTGAATGCGCACATCATACTTTGCATCAATAAATGGCTCAGATGTGGCGTAGGTCTTGGTCAGTGCCACAACACTAGCAATATCTTGAAAATCATACTGATTGTCCACTTTCACCTAAAGCAGCAAGAGTGAAAATATTAATATAGTGACATCAGCGTGTTCACGTGGACCTGAGAAAATACTTAAGAACTCTAGATTTACCTTTCCCATCCCTGAGTGAGCATGGCCCATCTTTACCACTACAGGAAATTGAGGGGAGGTAATCTGCAAAAAGAACATTAAAACATGCTCAGATTTCTTATAAATGAACTTTCTCGTAGTGCCCCAGTGATTAAAACACCAATTATTATATCAGTTCTGATCGGGGCAGATATTACGATTGGTACTGATGGCCTGAAAGCCAGCCCAGTACTGTCAGGCTGTGACAGCAGGGAGGAATTAAACTGCTCTGCACCAACCCGTCTCAGTTTAACTGTAGCAACACTAACTTGGAACTCAAGAAATCAAACACTCACCATCTACCAATTACAAAAAAAAAAAGTCGATGCTTAGAAAATGTGAGTGCTCTCAGCTGCTACATAAGATTGAATATTGACATGGAGGTAAATTACACCCCTGACATGTGACCCATGCAGAGGTTGTGTGTGTGTGTGTGTGTGTGTGTGTGTGTGTGTGTGTGTGTGTGTATGGGTCTAGGTCCTTGTTATTTGAAGAGAGTAGCCATGAAAACAAATGAAAAGGAAGAGGAGAAGGACATAGGGCAAAAACTCACCATTTCCTTGTGGTTTGGATAGTAAACCTGCTCAATCAGTGGGAACTCCTCTGAGCCAAGCTGCTTGTGAAGCCTAGACATTTGAGCAAACTGAAACGTACAGAAAGATGCTGCTGCGTAGTATGTCTATGTCACTCAACTAAGTGTGTGCTGGCTTTAAATGAATGCCTTAATTAAATCCTACTCACCACCCACGGTTTGTCGCAGAAATTGTAGACCGAGTGCAAAGAGTTCACACTTGGCAGTCCAGCGTACTGCAATCCAATCACTATGTTACGATGGTCTCCATTCTTGTCCATGCTGAACGCATGCTGTCTGATCAGCACAAAGTCTGGCTTAAAGGATCTGGTTCAGGGGACATGAGCAACATATTTAACAGCACTAAAAAAACAACAAATCAGTTTGATGATTCATTCCATTTGGGGCACAGTGAACGTTTCAGCAGAAACTCGTAGTTTTACCAGCGCTGCAATTTTTTTTCTAAAAAGAAAAATTTTGCAGAGAACTTACTTTGTAACTTTATGGCCACTCCTAATTGCATCAATGTTCACATTGTAGGTACCTGTGGCATTGGCCACCAGGTTGATCTCAGAGAACTCTGCCTGAAAGGACAGTATCAAGGTCAAACCCTAATAAACACTTCAGAAATCACAGCGGTGATGAGTGGAGCCAGCGGTCAAGCAGAACAAGACACAATTAAAGAATATCAGGCTCTGTGTGAAATTCATCCTTCCTGTTTTGAGGCCACATAAGAAAGAAATGTAGGAGAAGAAAATGCCTTAGGCAAAGAAGATTTTAAAATGTTTATGGGCTTCTCTTCTGTTAAAATGCTGCTTAGTGGATTACATCATGAAAGACCACTGAGTGAAACTGTAGTAATAAATATAAGGCTGCACATTTCTCCTCACAAATAGATTATTGGTCTGCTATTGGCCTAGACAATCTACAAGTCTGCATCACAAAGCAAAACTTACCTGTTCCACCTTGATGTCAAATTCCCCATGGACCTTTCTTCCTCTGAAGACCTTCACCCTGATTTTAAAGCAAGAAGTTAAATGATTACATCAAAAAGTTGATATATGGATGTGATTTTAAAATTTTGCCTTTCTATATTTAATATTTGCCATTATTTTGGCAAATTTTGAAATTTAGAGAATATATATATAAATATGGATGTATAAATAAAACTACTGGTGTTGCATCAGGACAGGTCAGCTTCCGTTTATTGTGAATATCAATCCTGTCTCGATAATAGCAAATTTCTTAGTTTGCTATCACTATTGCATAATGCGCGCGGAAAAGAAGCTCGACTGTCTGCTGAAATCGTTTTTCTTCTGCACTTACAGCCGCTTCATTTGACAAATAGGTAATCTCCATATTCATGGCGGCCATGAACGCATAGTGCACTTGCGTAATTTCAGATTATCAGCAGAATGCAACACGAATCGATCACAAGAAGAAAAAACAAGCTGATCGTCAAATGAAAATGGCTTCTCTGCCTTCGGTCTGTTGCGCCTTTGCCATGGCACAGTTTCGGCGCACAAAACCTCCCACCGGTTGTTTCACGTGATGGAAGGATACCTCTCAACACCGGATGAATCATATGACCTTCTAGGAGTTAGGCCACCGCAACCCACGGTCTGGCACACTTTTGCTGTCTAGACGAGGCAGCGCGCTGCCAATGCGCACTGCTCTTACCAGTCGGTCTGCTGGTCGTCGATGACCAGGAGGATCTTAGCGCTGCTGGAGACACCTGCTCGGTCCGCTGCCTCCGATAAGGTCGCAGCCGCAGCAGCTGTGGTCTGTTTGACGGCGTTGGAAATGGATGAGAAGAAGCCTCCACCTCCACCTCCACCTCCAGACTGCTGCTGTTGCTGCTGCTGCGGCTGCTGCTGCTGACTGGTGGACTGGCGCCTCTCTGCCGGCCCGGGCGACACTGCGGGGCTCTGCTGCGGCGCATCGGGGCGTTGGAGGTCGGTCATGTAGCCATTGGGTAGGTTGGACATGAAATTGCTGTCCGAGAGTCGTCGTCGCAGGTAGTTCATGGTGGATATTTGTTGAAATGACGAAGGAGGAGGATGTGGGGGTCCAAATACACTGAATGCGACTTACAACTCGGTGTTCAGTGGGGAAATGAATGACTAGGCTACTTTCCCATGTGCAGGAACAGGACCCGATGTTACCTACAGAGAAAACAGGTCCCGTGTTAATATAGAAGGAGAAGCTCGACTATCTGATCATAACAGTGGCGATGAGTCGTGACGGTGTAGCTTAAAGAATTTGCTAAGATGCAAGAAGAAATCAGCCCTACTTCACCTTAGCAAATTGTGCAAGCCAATTATCAGTCTCCGTGTAAAGACTGACGCAAATAAAAATATAAATTTATTGACATTTTTTAACATGTATCCTGTTTCCAGAAAGCCACCTAGCACTTCAGCAGCCTGTAGTAACAGCCACAACCGGGCATGATGAAGCCTACCTGGGAGTGTATCCAAACTGGTCTGCCCCAAGGATGACTTGATGATTCCTCGTTATTACCTCCTGTCTGTCACAGAAAAGCTCTCATATGGGTGACTCTCATATCCTCCGTGCAGGCAAGTCAGGCATCAGGCTGAAATAAATAAAGCTACAGCCCTTCCTGCATCACCGCCGTCCTTCTCATCAAGCCCCAGTTTTTTCCGTCTGCCCTGCGTCACTCCCAGTCATCCTGAGGGAGAGAGGAGCTGCGCGGTCGTCAAGTTGCAGCAGGGTGATATCCACACTTCCGGTGTCTCTTGGGGGGGAAAGAAAGAAAGAAAAGTCTATGCATATCTAGGGCTGATTTTTTATTGACGTCAGAGTTTGGACATAGTTAAACTAAAGAAGTAAAAATAGCAGCCACAGCTAAAACCGCATAAGTGGCGAGCTGTTGTTTTGTTGAGTCTTATTAGCGTTGTTGAACTTCCGGCATTGTTCTCGTCAGTATTCTTGTAACTTGACAAGCTCCATGATGGGGGTATCAGGGTGGTGCTGATGAGAGCGGAGAAGCAGGGGCGTCGCTCGCTGTTGGACATGATCCTGCTGTTGGCTGCAATACCTCTGGGTGTTGATTTCATTCGGGCATCCTGCTGGCTCCAATAAAGCAGCAGCGGCACACCAACTGCTGGGTTGTCAGGCCTGCTGAAACAGGGTGTTACTTTTGATTTTCAACTGAGTCAATACAGACAGTGAGGGATGCGCCGTCTGTTAGTGATACTCGGAGCCCACCCCCCTGGGAGCCATGGGTTGCTCTATGGAAACTGTACCATATGGCAGAAACTACAGAGACACGGATAGAGGCCTAGAGCCGGGTGCATTTCTTATCTAAATCATTAATGCATTTTAGAGATAATAAATAGCCTATTGCTTGCTAGTAAAAAATACCGCTATTTAGCTCCGATCTTAAGAGTTGGGAATAGTGAACTGCCTATTAATGTATCATTAGTTTACATTTATTTTTCAGTGGATGGATTTTAGTTTTATTACATTAGAATTTGTGTGATTTCATAGAAAGTGGCTCGATTACTTTAGTTCACAAACCAGAGAAGCAATCGCTCTCTAGCTTGCCTTTCTTTTTTCTGTGCCCCTTTTTTCTGTCATTATCCTGCCCACCATGAAGGCATGCCCAGGCAATGCATCTGTCAGGTAACCATCAGTACACACTTTCGATTATTCAGAAAGGGGAATGCTCTTTGTGCTCTGTGGTGTGTCGCACACAGCTGCTTTATCATGGATCATACAAGGAGGTTTATGATAGTTATTGACGGCGTCATTTATTTATTGGTGTTTTCCTCGGGTGTTTTCTTGCTTGCAGTCACCAGTGGAGTGGAGTCTCCTCACTAAATTAAAATATAGATTAGTGTTGCAAGTTTGGCTAGGCTAACAGAAAATAATTATTTCAACTTTTACCCAAAGTGATGAGGCTACTTTCTAACTTAATGAATGCCCTACCTTTATGTTTTTCTCTGTAAATGTGTTTATTCCAAAAGAGAGATCATGGTATGCTGTGTGTGCTTAAAAAAATCAGATGGAAACTGAACAAACAGGGGATAAAAAGAAGTCACAGGCCTAAACTACTATCTGCAGCAGATGGGCATTTAAAGGTCATGGCTTTAAGAAGTCTTCCTTTAAAATCCAGCAAAGAACTGGCGGAGGTCCTGAGGCATGCATCTGGAACTTCAGTGATCGTTCTGTTTGCTGAAGCCTCATCAGAAATGGCCTCTGCTTAAGGGTGGCTGTAAAGAAGCCGTTCTTAAGGAAGGGAAACAGGGGGGGAAGGCTGCGGTACACAAAACTACACTAGAACTGGACTGAAAATCAACAGGTCTTAATTAGAAAATTTAGGTTTTGGTTCAAATCATCATCAACATGTTCAGAGGAGGTCAGGAGAGAGGTAAAGCAAGTATCTACAGCCATTTGTAAAACACAGTGGAGGCTCTGTCGTGGTCTGAAGCTGCTGAAATGCAGAAGTGTTAAAGATCTTGTCAAAATTTAGGAAAATATGAACAAGAAGGAAAAGTGAGATCTGGATCCACTATCTGGAAATTATCTGATTGGCAGCAGCTTCATTTGTCAGCATGACACTGATCTCCAGCTCACTGCCAGTACAGTAAATTCATACCTGAGTAGAAAAACACATCAGTCATGAATTGGAATTCAACATTATTGAAGGAGTGTGAGATCATCTCTACAGAGATTAGAACAAGAGACAGAAACATCCAAAGAAGAGCTTTGAATATATTTCAGGAAGTCTGGAGAATTATTCCTGAAGACTTCTTAAAGAAATGATGAGAAAACGTACCTAAGTGAGTTCAGGCTGTGTTAAAGAATAAAAGTGGTCATAGCAAATATTGACTTTTAAGCTTATTAGAATTGTATAAACTATGTTTTTGTTCTTTATACTGTATGTTTCCATATAGCAATAAATCTTGTTTCCCTAGCAAAATATAAAGAACTGAGGGGTGAGTCAAGACTTCCTAGAACATCCTCTTGAGCAATTACCGTTTCTGATGTGTAAGCATTACATTACCCCAGTGACTATATGTTATCAGCTGATTAAGAGTGTGAAGCCCTTTATCATGTTTATAGAATCAAAACTAGTATCAGTATTTAATTTCTGTTTAGTATAAAACTAAACCCAGATTCTTTGTGGCTGTACTGAAATTGTAGAATAAGTTTTTGTTAGTACAGCAAGCCAAAATGCCTTGATTGCCGCTGGACAATCGTTGCAAAACTAGAACTTCTACAGCTTCCCTGGCCACTTGCAGATTTATAACCACATTCATTTCATTTTTAAAACGTTAAACTGCATTTTCCCCCCCACAAGTTATTTTCCTACCCCTGACCGTGCTATTGCTTTGTACGACATAAGGGGGCACTGTTGAGCTTAAATTAAACCTAATATTTTCCATGCACGTATGAACAGTGGGACTTCTAAAAGAGTAGCTTTTTATCACGTTAAACAAAATTCACCAACCTGTTAGGGTAAAACTCACAAGTAGAAATCTCCCACTTGTATATCAACAAAGTCCAGACAGCACAAAATGGTATTTCTCAATAAGTTTTACAGATACACCTTAAAACAATGACATTAATAATGATTTCCCCCCTTTTTCATTAGAACTGTCACGTATCTAAGTGAGCTGCCTCCGAGGCCTTCTACATGTCGTCAGACTCGCATTACACTCTCAGAAGATTTTTTTTTCTCATGGCAGCAGCAACATTTTCAGTACTTAGGGAGTCTTTGTCTGGCCATCAACAAAAGCCCTCGGATTACTGGTGAGGCAGGCTCAGAGTACAGCTGCATGCGTGTATGGGCAGGTCAGAAGAATGACTGGAGCTCCGGTGGGCTAAGCACTCGGAAAAATGCAGTTTGGTGAGATTGCAGATTAGGAGGGAGGTGGGAGGGGGACAGGTGTTGATTCCATGTATGGGGAAACCCGCAGGCACACTCTACAAGGAACTGAAAGAAAATAATTGATGACGGGGGGGGGGGGGTTGTTTGTTTGTTTTTTCAGGATGGAACTTTTCGTATAAGAGAAAGTGCCGAATAAAGCAAACAGTTCTCTAATCAGAGTAAAGTCTGGTATACTGTGACATTTAGCGCCTTTTTTCTACTTTAGCGATGGGCCTAACTGCAGGCACATTCCCAACTGTACAGGAATAATAATGAGTGAACCGGGGCTCCTCATTGGCCCGGGCAGCAGCCAATGGAAAGGCAGGAAATGAGTCACAGGTCTGTCCGCACTCACCTGATACTTTACCTGACGGCGCTCAGAACCAGCGTCTCATTACCTTTCCAATACAGTCTATAACTGAGGCTCTTTGTGTCCTGTAAAGTCCAGCAGTCAAGGTGTTCCTCTGTATTTGGGCTCAGCAACACAAAGATAAGGAGCAATGGCTGTGGCTAACTTCCAATACATAACTCGGATGAGCAGTGGCTTCAAGGTCTACATTTTAGAAGGTAAGCTCGATTTACGCTTTTTTAAAAATGTCCTCATGTTTCTTGATGACAGTGAATACTTGGATCTGTGGAAATAAATCTCTGCTGTGGTTGTGCCATATCATTTACTTATTAGTATGTGTATTTAATATGTATTTCTCAATATGATATGAACTATATACAACATCTGTGTTAATTAAGTGGCATTTAGTCTGTCTGTGATATTTAGGTGAAGTCAGGCAGAAAGAATCAGATACGGTGACAATCAAATGACAGCGATAAGTAAACAATCAAGTATGTGTACTGCTAGAACCACGTTTGGCTTTATCGGTTAATATATTTAATACACTGAATCTTACATACAGACTCTGTAAATACTCACCTGAGGCTTTAACTGAGATTTTCTAAACCATGCGTTTCTGTTGGGTAACAATAAAATCAGATTTAAATGCAGTGAACCAAAAGGTCAGGAAGCATTTTCCCTCTGCTAATAAGGAAGAAATAACCATGCCCGAGGCATTAGAAAATCAGCATAGGTGTGGTTATACCTACCCCCCTCCACAAAGCTCACATGTGCTATTGGAGAGTTTAGATGTTAGGAAATGTGAACTGGAGTGAGCAGTGTGGGCGTGAAGGCTGTTTTGTTTTTCTCTAGGAATGCAAAACCAATTTAAACAGACTGTCTCAATTCAGTGTGGCACCACAGACTATTGTTTCTTTAAATACATCCATTGGCTGATTTGAATACAGTTTAGCACTGCTGCCCGTCAGTGTGGATTTCCAAGTGTTAACGGAACACACAGTGCAATTGTGCTGCCATTACATTTTCAAACAGTGCTTGTGTTTTGGCTGCATGCATTACACATCAGCCTGGGGATGTGACTGCAGGCTGATTTGCCCAAACGCCCCCCTGTGTGGCTTTGGTTGACATTTGATGGGTGATAAACCTGCAAAAGACTGAGACATCCAGCCCATTTAGTGTGTCTGTCCTGCACTGTAGACATGCTTTAAACTCCTCTGATTGAACAAGCCACTGACATCAGCAGCTGCCTGTCGATGTGTTTCGACTTGTGTAATTGCAAAGATCCAGGATGTGTACGTGTTTCGCCTTGATGGCCTTTTCACAAATGGTTGACGCCCAAATCGGGGTCCTCAGACACGGAGAGCAGTTTGATGTTTTTGCACTCCATCCAAACAGGGGGAAAAAAACTTGTTTGCGTGTGACTGGGCTGAATGCCAATATGTAGAAAAACAACATTTACCGTTAGCATTGAATCAGCTGTGAAGTGTTGTAACCCTCACTGATCAGGTAAATCGAGTTCTACAGCTTAACGGAGTTTACGATTAACGGTGGCAAAAAAAAAAAAAACGCTTTCCCACGAAAAGCAGTCGTGCAAGTTGATGTCATGGATCAAAACAAGCAGTTAGTCATCACTGCTTCACATCATTGCCAGTTAGATACAATCACAAACGTCACAATATACCGTCAGTGATCTGACGTAGGATCGGCGTTGGCAAAGGGACCGCGGGCACCCCTGATGGGGTCGTGTTTCTTTGAAAGTCTGCATGCTTCTTCTAATCCCGCATTTTAATTTTGCTCTGCAGGTCAGCCTCATCTCAGAAGCGAAGACAGATACAGACATATGACACACGACCGGGCTCGAACCCAAACGGTGTATCCAATCAAACGCAAGCGCAGCCACGAGAGAGGTCTGACTTTGGAGGAAAGGTTGGTTGAGCTGTTTAACTTTCCTAAGAACATTTTCTTTTGATAGATTCAACTTATTAAATGCAAATTCTGTCAAAAAAAAAAAAAAAAGACAGCAACGAGGGTCTGAAACTCTTTCAAATAATTGTTTCAGACGAGAGCGAGCGATGAGCCGAAGCAGGCTGGCCCAGAGAGCAGCCCCAGCAGTGTTCAGCAGCCAGCAGAGTCCAACACAAACCCTGAGTCCAACACCCAGCCCCACCAGCCCTCTGCCCACCCATGTGTACTACACACCAGTCATGGATGAACCCCTTGCCCTCATCAAGAAACCCAGAAAAGAAACTGAAAGCGCAGAGGAAAAGAATAAAGGCACCTCTTCCAGTCAAATCCAGGTAATTCAGCAAAGCCTGTCTAGAACACAGGGTATTTAGGAGGTCATACTGTTTACCCTACTGTATAACCTCAGCATAGCTTCAGGCCACCAACCACAGGGGTCCATTATCTGTAGTCAGTGAATCCAGCTGCACAAGCATTCTGCGTCTAAGTGTGTCTGCAAGCCTAAGCTTGCCTGAGCTATGCAATCCAGCCGGATTCGGGAAGAAAATGTGAGTAATGGAGGGAGGAATGCCATCAACAAGACCAAACAGACTGCTTTCTCTCTGACCTGTTTATGCCACCACACTGGGAGGGAGCTGACTTTCACGCGCAAACCCAACCAGTTTAATCGGTTTTCAGATCGTGTTGTTTTTAATTTAAACTGTTGCAGTTGAAGAGCGAGTACACAGTCAGGTTTAGCCAAAGTCAGAACAAAAACACAAAGTTTGTGGAATGAAACGAAAGCTTAAAACCAGGGTTACAACCTGTGCTTCAAGTCTAATTACTTTGAGTCTAATTACTGACCCATTTCTTTTTCTTTTTCTTTTTTCCAGATACGTCCCTCTGTGATCACTTGCGCCTCCTCGTTACGAAACCCCTCTTCAAGATCCGTGGGCCACTCATCAGGTCAGTCTCACACTCACTTGGAATGAGCTCATTTACCCAGAAGGTCACTCCCTAGTCATCACACGTGCCTCATAGCACAGCCATACCACGCACTTTTACTGACTCACTTAGGTGTGTATGTAAAGGTTTGCCATTCGTCTTCTATATTGCAGTGGTTCCCAAAGACAACTATGATAACGTCCTCGAGGAGCATTTCCAGAGGAGCTTGGGTGTTCACTACCAGAAAGCTCAGTCCCAGCAGCTCTCCATCAGCGTGTCCGTCGACGACCACTTTGCCAAGGCTTTGGGAGACAAGTGGCTACAGATTAAATCCAAGTCTTCCTCCTGTTCTTCCACACCGCCCAGCAGTCCAAGTGTCACTCACTCCCCCACCTACAGCCACAGCCCAAATCTGTGCCGCAAAGAGTCCACAAGCAGCTCAGTGCTAACGCCCAGCCACTGGTCTGTCAATTAAAGTAGAAATGGCATCTGATCCTGGTGGAAACTGGACTCTTTGAGACTTTTAACATTTCACTGCCACTCTGCAGACGGCTCTGCTGTCTGTCTGGCTGCAAATGCCAGTGCAGGAGTTGACAGAGCGAGCTTACAGATGCAGGAGTGCTGTCAATTTGGATCTCCGCGTCTACAAGCTTAATACAGCAACACAAACAAATGTAGCATTATTTGGGACATCGACATATTTTGTTACATTTCTATCCTCCGCTTGCTTGATAGCATTTGAAAAGCTGAGATAATGTAGATGGTGATGTGGGATGATTGGGGAAAAAATCCTTTACATTTCTTTTTGTAAATGTGTCATTTCTCTGAATGCCAGTTACACTGTATTATATTTATAATCTGATACCCCTGGGTGCTTTACAGTCTAAGTGACTAGCCTATCTGCTGTAAAATGTGCTTTTAAACTGTACACAAACCAGACAATTAAAAAGACCTAAAATTCATATCTCGTAAACCGTGTTTTTGTTCCCTGAGTGTGAATGGTCTGGACAACAAATGTCTCCAGAAAATGGGACGTTGAAATAAAAATGAGTAAAATGAAACGAATCGCCTTTCAAACTAAAGGGACGTGAATCCAAGGACACCTTGTTAAGATAGGGCAGGGTGGCATACCAGACAACCTAATTTCAGTAGTGAGTCAACGTGTGTCTAGAACACATCCGGCACTGCGTTTTAACTAGCGGTTGATGCCACACACAGGAGTGGAAATTAAATGGATGTACGGGTAACTCATTCTGTACTTTTTCCTGGAGGTTCTACAGAATGTAGGGAGCAAGTTCCAGCAGGCACAAAGCTTGTGCTTTGACATTCCTGTCTCCTGAGAAAATGACTGTGTAAGATCCTACAGATCCTGTTTGGCAAGGGATAGGAGGGAGGGAAGAGTGGAAGAAAGGGTTGGGCTAACATAGGCCTGAGCATGAGAACCAGCCACACTCTTCAGTTACTGATTTGCATGTCCTATCTTGCCTAATTTTAAATGTAAAAGGAAACATAACAACAACAAAAAATTACAGTGTTGGGCTAGCTGAAAAGAAGTGGGGATTAACCCAACTGTCATGAAAAGCTGAGCATATAGGGGAGAAAGCTTTAAATGAGGGGTAAGTTGAAAGAGCAAAGTGAAAATCCTCCTACTTTAAAACAACTAAAGCTAAGTATTAAACGTTGGCTTTACTCGCTTATGTGGCTTTAGTTTAAAGATCTGCGCAAAAACCTGAAATCCACCAAACGATGATGTGAAGTTTGCACCTAACAGACTGTGGAGGGGGTGCATGCATACAGCAGCAAACAGTGACCAAACTGCTGATTATTCATTTTTCTCCTTAAGACACAAACTGGTATTTCCACTCATCAGCCCGCGTAACCTGAACACGGACAGGAATGCCACCTAGAGGCCCTCGGGTTACCCATATACAGCCGACTTTGTCAATGACAAATGGTCTCTTGTTGCATTATGGACGAGTCAAATAAGCAAAAGCAGAGCTCTGTGGGTAAACCTTTTGATGGGGGGACCTTAAGAAACTTAAGGAAGAGGATAATGCTTTTCCCAGTTTACCGCTAGGAGGCGACTGAACATCCCTCTTGATTAATAATCCATTTCACATGTGCTTTCATATGCTCTGACAATGCAGCGTGAGTGAGTGTGTGTGTTTACTTTTCATTGAATGTTTTACACGGTAGGAGGAAGTAATCTATCTAAAAGGAAAAATGGGTGTGATATTCAGTGCTAAATGAATCTGTGAGTCGACCACATTAGCTAATATTTTTGCACCAGATAAAGTCATACACTGGATTACACATACACTCTGTTTAACCAGGGTAAAATATTAACATGTCTCATATATCAACCACCGCAGTTCAGCACAGCTAAGCTGAAAGTGGCTCACAGATATAAATTATATAGATCAACCTGCCATGAGAATGTCAAGAGAAGGGCTTCTCATGCTGCTGCAAAACAAAATGCACATTGTTGTGTGAGGCAACAGGGGCTGGTAATTACAATCCTAAATACCTCAAACATGACAGAAAACACCATTTAACTCGTAGCAATAGTAATTAAGTATGCCTCACTATACAGGAGATTGACTAACCTTTCTGGGAAAGTTCCTTAATTTCTCTGGTTTGTCAAAAGTTAGGTCTCTGTAAACAAATTGAGAGACTTTTTCTAAACAGTTTCAATTCTAAGTACTAATCTCCTGAGAAGATGATTGCCTGGAAAGATTGCGTTTCTGCGCTGTGGCTTTGTGCTCGGTTCATTTTTCAGAGTTCGTCTTCGAGCTATGTACTTAAATGACAAAAAAGATAGTTATCTCGGATAATTGTTTAAATACAGATCATTTGGATTTACGCTCACAATCCCTGACTGGCAGCATCGTTCGTGGCTGCAAGTGAATATGATAAGAAAGAAGCCCTTTAACGCAGCTCTGTGCTCATCCCCAGTTTCTGGAATTGCTGTTTATACGGAGCATTATGTGCGATCTAATCTTTAATATTTTCTTAGACAATAAACCTCTGTGAACATCGAAATGTAATGAATAAAAGAAATAAATAAACATTAAACAAATTATAAATATAATACATAAAAGGCACAATCAGTGGTGTGTTAGTGAAGGGCTATAACAAGTAAATATGACTGGAAAACCTTGCAAATGCTCTTGTTATGTAGAGCGTCTGATATTAAAGGAATAATGTGGATGAACACCACATGGGCATCATTTACATGTAAAGTAGCCACAGAAACAGTCACAAAAAAATGAATCATCTATGTTGTGGGTGGACAACAGATATTCATCTGTGACTGTAGCTGATTAAAGCTGCTGTGTTTCTCAATCTGATTTTTTTTTTTGCTTTTGGTAATGTGTGATGACTGTAGGGGTGTGTATGTGTTTAGGCTAGTGTGGGAAAAATATAATAGTGTAAAATACTAGAAACACACATATATACAGCTGTGTTCAGTTTACAAATGCCCAAATGGATACAGGCTCGAATATATACGCACACGGTATATACACACATGCACCTCAAGCAGATGCTTGTGGTAGCCATCAACAATCTTCTGGCATGATTCTAGCTGGATATTTCACAACCCTTCTCGGCAGAACTGGTAGAGTTCATTTAAACCTGCTGGTTTCCTGGCACGGACCCAGCCTTTAAGCACAGTCTTCAGGTCGGGGCTTGGGAAGGCCATTTCAGAAGCTTAAACTTAGCCTGTTTTATCCAGCCGAAAACCAGTTTTGATGTGTGTTTGGGATCATTGTCCTGTTGATCTGTGTCCAACCATCTAGCATGTGTGCAAAGAAGTAGAGCAATTGGGAGGTAGTCCTTCTTGATCATCATCATCCCACCCACTTTGTGCAATGTACCAGTACCAGTGGCAGCAAAACAGCCCCAGAGAATGATGCCACGACCACTATATAGTTGGTACAGTTTTCTTACGTTTGAAGGCCTCACCTTTACACCTCCAAACATGCCTTTCGTCACGGTGGACGGATAGCTCAATCGTTGTCTCATCTGACCATAAAACTTTTTACCTGAGGACATTTGGCTTGTCCATGTGGACAGCTGCAGATTTTAGTCAAGCTTAAAAATGCCAGTTTTGGAGCAGTGGCTTCTTTCTTGGTATTTGTTGGTCCGTGTAAAACCAATTCATGGTGGGCTTGAGCCTTGGTGCTTCCTGAACATTCTAACCAATTTCCTCTCACCTGAGGGTGACAGTTTGGGGCTTTTTCCTGACCTTGGCAAAGCGGTGACACACCCGAATAACTTGTTCTCCCGTTCAGTTGTTTGAACCGATGATCTGTGAATCAGCAGTTGTTTAGAAATAACTCCCAGAGAGCCTCCCAACTTGTGTAAATCTGCAGTTCTCCTCAGAGCTTTACTGAGCTCCTTGGACTATACCATTGTTCTGAGGATTGGTCAATCCAATGAGTGCTGTCAATCAATCTAATATCTTCAGCACCACTTATTAAAAGAGTTAAGTGAGTGTATGTATATATTTGTACAAAATAAAATCAATTTTTTGTTTTTTAAAGTCATTAAAGATGTATGCTGTACAATCATTCCATGCTGGAAAAAGAAAAGTTCAAAGAAATTATTAAGACCAAAAATGTCCATGAAATTCATGCCCATTGTGAGTGGATGTAAACTTCTGACCATAACTGTATATAATTATTATTAGGAATGTCTTTCCTTGCGCATATATATGCTTAGTTTTCCACCATCCTTCCATTTCCGGACAATCCTTTTTAGGTAATTTGAACTTCCTGCATTCGTTGGGAAGGTCAAAATATTCCACAAAGCCGGGCACTTGTGTGAACATGTCACAAATTAAATCCCACCAGCACTGAATAAATAGGTGATGAAGAGGAACTGATCAGCAGATTTGGAGGTACTGTACCATTTCGGAAAAAGACTGTGTTCTGCTGACAGCCTGACACTCTCCTGGAGTTTCTCAGTAAATGAACTCTTCATGGATGAGTAACCGATTGATGATCAGCACTGTTCGTGGCTCCTGATTCACATTAGTTACACTATGGCTTAGTGAGCTATAGAGTCTACACTTTCCTACAGCGAGTTTACTACTTTTTTGTTTCTATTTTTTTTTTTTTTTTTTAAGAGAGACGTTACCAGAGATTTGGAAGTAAACTACACACTTCAGCACAAAGTTTCCAGAGGCCTCTTTAACCTTGGTGGGTGAAACTTGCTAAATTCGACCAGCAGGTGGCACCAAAGCCCCGTTTGTAATATCTTACTCAGTCATTTTAAAGTTTTAATGTCCCCGTTCTTAGAAAATTGGTAATATTCGGGGAACACCGCACTGTTTATATCCAAACAGCAGAAGCTTAACCACCATAAACAAACTGTCACCAGAAATATTTCACTTACTTTTCTTTTTGAATTAGACTGAAAGATGGGCTATTTCGGCAACACAACAGACATTTGTCTTTCCTCGGCGCTTGGATAAATATAATTTGGGGGATAAGGTTAAGCAATATAATCAGCAGAAAACTATAATTACTTTTTTTCCCCCATCAACAAGCTCGATAAACATTAGCCCGAGTGCAGCAGCGAGTGTCCCATGACTGCTCTGGAAAGGCGGGTTCTCACTTGAGGCGCAATATATAAACCAACCTCCAAAGGGAGCCTCAAACACTGCAGGCCGCTGGACTGGCACCTCCTCTGACATCCTCTCACTTTGCATAACACCTGCCGAGGAAGGCCGATCACCTGACAGAGAAGCCCAGCGAGCGCAGGGGACAACACAGCGGACACCTTTGCTTACACATGTAAGTGTCACCTACCTTTAATCTCTACTCGTGCTCCCCTTGTCTTCCCCCCTCTCACTCCTTTTGAATTACGTAAGGGCAGCAAGGCAGATTAACATACCGCTATTTTCTATAGGCCTGAGTGAGTACTAACAAACTAAGAGCCCAGTTACTCCCAGTCTCTCAAACCTCTTTCTGAAGTTTTAGGTGGGATTTGTTTGTGCAAGTGGGATTTGAAAGGCTGCTGTAGTTATGTAAGTCCCCCGCAGTGCCACACGCGTGGATTTACTCTCTTAACCGCCTATTAAACAAACTTTACTCGCCAAAAGTTAAAGAAAACTAAATCAGCTGCTTGTTTTACTGCAGCGCCATTTCCTCTCTGTGAAAACGCTGATTAACACTGAATGCTCAGTAAAACTGCACAGTTGTGCATTTTCCATTTTGCCATACTTACCTGCTGCTTTGATCCTAGTCATAATTTAATGAATTGGTCCAACAAAACGCTGTGTGGAAATGTCATGTAGTAGCGGTAGTGTCATGTCCAACGTCAGTGTGAAGTGTATGAAGTGTTAATATACTGCTGATAACACGAAACACTTCCTTTTTTCTACCATTAGCCAGTAAATCATGGATACCAGGTAAAGCGGTGTGTACTGTTTGGTTGTGTCACGTACTGGAGTTTGGGCTTGTTAATATGTAACTCATCTTAGCCTTTCCAAGGATTGAAGATGAGGAGTTTCAGCCACTAACTTGTGCATTTCTGTGCCTGTTTTTGTGTTATTGCAGTGTGCATCATCAGAGGCTGCCCGTCACAATGGATTTCTCCCCCATCTGTATACCTTCTCATTTTACAATGAAGCCTACAGAGAAACCCTGCATACCTAGCTAGCAATTAATTTAAATCTCCTTCCCTTTGGAACTTTTAGATCTGAACTAAAGGGCTCTTCTATTTTTTATCGTGGTAGTAATTTATTTATAAAAACATATTACCTCATAAGTTACTGTTAAATTGCAAGGGGGAAAAGAGAAAAAATTTGGCTTGGGATAAGAGTGATTGTGACAAAAACTTAGTTATATTGTGAGAAGCGATGGATACAACTACATTAGCAACCCTGGCTGCTGCCACCACCGTGGCTCTGGCCTCTCAGTCTGGCATGTCGGGCTACCTGTGGCTGCTGGTGCTAGGCTTCATCATCGCCTTCATCCTGGCTTTCTCTGTGGGGGCCAATGATGTGGCCAACTCATTCGGTACAGCGGTGGGCTCTGGTGTGGTCACTTTGCGGCAGGCCTGCGTCTTGGCCACCATCTTTGAGACCGTGGGCTCGGTCCTGTTGGGGGCCAAAGTAAGCGAGACCATCCGGCAGGGGATCATTGACGTCCGGATGTACAACGGCTCGGAACACGTCTTGATGGCAGGATCGATAAGTGCTATGTGTGGTGAGTGCACAGACAGTGATGACGATCGGAGCACGTGTGTGCTGAAGATGTTCGGCCTGGTGTGTTTTCAGTGATCGCAACTGTGCCTTTGTTATCCAGGCTCTGCTGTGTGGCAGCTGGCAGCGTCGTTCCTGAAGCTCCCCATTTCTGGAACCCACTGTATTGTTGGAGCAACAATTGGGTTTTCCATGGTAGCCAGAGGTCACCAAGGGGTGAAATGGATGGAACTTCTGCGCATTGGTGAATACGTGTTGTTTTTTTTATCCCTACCCCACACTCAATAGATAGAAATAGCCGTTAAATATGAAATGCAAGTCAAATTAAAAGCAAATTTATTCCTAATGCATTGAAAATATGCTCCGCTTGTCCACAGTGGCCTCCTGGTTCCTGTCCCCCGTGCTGTCAGGCATCATGTCAGCAATTCTCTTCTATTTTGTCCGCAAATTCATTCTGAATAAGGTAAAGCTTATTCACTGGGAATACTTAATCAGGTCCATTAAAATAACGAGCACTCGTACTTCCTGTAGTCTGGAGGGTTTCAGCTGAGCAGTCAGGTCCCTCAAAGAGTTAAAATATAAACATAGAGGCACCAACAGCTGAACAGAGAACAGCTTGTTTCTGATCATTTTTGAGTACATGTTGCTACTTTTTGATTGATTGATTGAATCTTTATTTTGAACATGTTGAAAAAGTATAAAAAAATAAAAAAAAAATAAAAAAAAAAATAGAATTAAAAGAGACAAATGAACAAAGCAAACAAAAGGAAAACGAGCAACCACAACTCCAAATAACGTCCATGTTCAAAAAGGAGCAGGAAGAAGCATATGCTTACTTAATCCCACCCCTTTTCCACTATCTAGTAT
The DNA here is from genome assembly GCF_057382185.1 of Mchenga conophoros. Classification (NCBI taxonomy): domain Eukaryota; kingdom Metazoa; phylum Chordata; class Actinopteri; order Cichliformes; family Cichlidae; genus Mchenga; species Mchenga conophoros. Next base: position 13,590,661 of record NC_140537.1, read on the forward strand.
CAATAGACTACAGAAATACCTCCTTGTAATTACATTATATGTTATGTGTAAATTTTTTTTTTTTTTTTTAATATATACACATATATGTTTCTATCTATCCATACCTACGTATATACACACATACGCACATATACACATTTTCAATAACCCTATTAACACCTGAAGGATACACAACCTACAATTTATATATATATATATATATATATATATATATATATATATATATATATATATATATATATATATATATATATATACATATACATATACATATATATATATATATATATATATATATATATATATATACATATACATATATATATATATATATATATATATATATATATATATATATATATATACATATACATATATATATACATATACATATATATATATATATATATATATATATATATATATATATATATATATACATATACATATATACATATACACATATATATATATACACATACATACATATACATACATATACACATACATATATACCCATACCAACAAACCCGTGCATGCGCACACACATGAAAATATTAGACAAGAACACCCTATCAAATCTCTACCTGTACCCTGTAAAAACCATATCCTTAAACCGCTTTTTAAACTGCGCCATATTTTTAAACATATAACAGAGAAAGTCTGTATTTTTCACAGACTAATCCTGTACCCAACGGCCTGCGAGCCCTACCTATCTTCTACGCCATCACGATGGGCATCAACCTATTCTCTATCATGTTTACAGGAGCACCATGTGAGTATTACGTCATCAGACTGCACTGGTTATTTGTTTGATTGTTGCTTAACACGCCACGCTACTGCCACAGCAGTTGAAATCCCGGGATGAGGTGGAGAAAGGTCACATGGGCGAGTTGGGACTCAAAGTAGGTGGCAAATAAAGAGGAAGCAGTTTCATTAAAAAAAGAAAGAGAGGAAAAAACAGTCTTGAAGATGTAGAATGTTCTATATAAAAAAATTGCAAAGATCAACAGTTGTAGCGAGCAAACACAACAGGAAAATAATCAAAGTGGCTCTACAACAGATTCCGCTAATAAATGGAACATTTCCATTCCTTTTTGTTCTGTTTGCAGGCTTGAACTAATCAAGGAGTCAGCTGGCCTGGGCCCTTCACTGAAGGCTGCAGGCCTGTGTGTCTGTGTGTGGGTCATGGAAATTACACATTGTAACTCCTGCAATGCAAAATTGCAGAGTAATACAGTATAGTAAACTGCATGCACGTTCCAGTCCGAGCATCATTTTTTGTTGCATGTCTTAGCCGTCTGTCCGGTCAGTAGAGTTTGAAGCCAGTTTGGCTTCACGTGCATGCTGAAGACGGGACACACCCATGCAGCTGTGGCTTTAATCGTGCGACCTTTTAATTGTTGTTAAGCCGCTGTTGTCTGTGAGGAGAAACAGGTAAGCTAAGTTATTAAATGTTGCCTGACTAAATTATATTCACCTGTTTATCTATGCACTGCCAGCATTAGCAGGAAAGTGAAATTAAGTTTCTTTAACAGCAGTTTTGTTTGTTTATCTCTGGGCTGCAAGGCCGAACTCTTTCGCACTATCTGATTGTAGGAGCATACACTCTCGCTGATACTCTTCTGTGTAAGAACGAGCTGAAGTGCTGGAAGAGGCCGTTGAAACATTTTGCATAATTTCTTAGCAAACGTGAACGTCGCGTGACCGCAACCTACAAAATGTGATCTTGACTTTTTGGTTTATGTGAAAGCGTGAGAGTTGCGCTTTCAAGACGTTGCCATGTTTCTACAGTAAATCAAAGTTGTGCGTGAATGTGAAAGGGCTAACAGTTTTCTCTCGCTGTTTTCAAAGGAACAGAGCTGTGAATGAATTAGTTACGCGTCTGTTTCACCTTTTCTGAGACCGTGTTCTCTCTCGTTCCCCTGTCTTTTGTGCACAGTGCTGGGGTTTGACAGAGTGCCGTGGTGGGGTACGCTGTGCATTTCTCTGGGCTGCGCTGCCGTCACAGCCTTGTTCGTTTGGTTTGTCGTCTGTCCCCGCCTCAGGAAGAAAATCCAAGGTGAGTAAATCTGACTTTAGACTTTCAGACTATACTTTTGTAAATATGTTGACAAAAATATACGACTTATGTATTAAAATTCTATTTATTTCTGCACTGGCATCACTGCTTTCTCTTGCGTTAAAAATCTGAGTGCTTCTTTCATCCAGCACAAACAGCTGCTGCTCCCTGTGCAGCTCCGCTCATGGAGAGGAACTCCAGCAAACCCGTGCAACCGCAGCAGTCCCCAGTATCCCATGCACCCCGACCACAGAGCCCTCCAGCAGACAGTCAGAAGGTGGCTTTTAAACTGGGAGGCTCAGATGAGACGGATTTAGACAGCATAGATGCAGAAACCAAAGACCTGGACATCGCCAACGGTAATGACTTGAATCTGCACTCTAAATAGAGTATAACCAGAAGAAACTCCAACAGCTGAATTACATTTAACTATTTATTTTCATAGGTCTGAATGGGACCGTAGGCCCCATGGTGATCACTGATCCTCACAGTGGTCGGTCCCACACAATCCACAAAGACTCTGGCCTTTACAAGGACCTGCTGCACAAGCTCCACATGGCCAAGGTTGGCGAATGTATTGGTGACAGCGACACAGAAGAGCGGCCCATCCGGAGGAACAACAGCTACACCTCCTACACCATGGCTATTTACGGAATTCAAGGAGATGTCAGGTATAAAGACGGGGACGGTGGGCTGCAGAGGAGACCGAGAGTGGACAGTTACAGCAGCTACAGCTCAGCAGTGTCCAACAGGAGTGCAGCTCTGGACGAGAATGTGGTCCAAGAAGCTGGCACCGACCTTGCTGGCACGGACCAGGAAGAGGATGAGCTGGAAGTCGACCAGCCTGCCGTTTCCTCGCTTTTCCAGTTCCTGCAGATACTCACTGCGTGCTTTGGCTCTTTTGCTCATGGAGGGAATGATGTCAGGTAGGCAAGGATGTTTGTTTTTTCTGAAGAATTCATATACGTTGGTTTGTTCAGATGGCTTACACAAACTTTTTTTTCGCATTAGCAACGCTATAGGCCCACTGGTGGCTCTCTGGCTTCTGTATGAGAGTGGCTCCGTCTTGTCAAGTGCACCGACACCTATCTGGCTGCTTCTTTACGGTGGAGCCGGCATCTGCATTGGACTCTGGGTGTGGGGTCGGAGGGTGATCCAGACCATGGGCAAAGATCTCACCCCTATTACACCGTCGAGGTATGCGGCTGACAAATAAAATCCTTATTTGTGTTAAAGTCGAAGCATACTGACATTTCCTTCTCTTCTAGTGGATTCAGCATCGAGCTGGCCTCAGCAATCACGGTTGTGGTGGCATCCAATATTGGCCTTCCTGTCAGCACAACCCACTGCAAGGTAATGAAACTAAAGGGACTGTCTTTACTACAAATAGACACATACATTAGAAATAAGCTAAGCTTTCTGCACAAGTAACGTACACGGTGGCGCATGACCTGATGAGCTCTTAAATTATGTGCACACAGGTGGGATCCGTGGTGGCCGTGGGATGGTTACGTTCCCGGAAGTCAGTCGACTGGCGTTTGTTCAGGAATATCTTCATAGCCTGGTTTGTTACTGTTCCGATCTCTGGGCTGATCAGCGCTGCCATCATGGCTCTCTTCATTTATGTTATCCTCTGAGGCCAGCACTGTCCAGCGACACTCCTACTTGAGTTGATGGACTGCAGCCAACAAGTTGTTTGACTCTGATAAATCCTACGCCAATAAAAATGTCCTGTTTGTTCTCCATTTGCTAATGATTTATATTATATCATTAAGTCAAGGCAATTATTTTATCTCCCACGGTCGCGTCCTTGAACTATGTAGACTCTAATAACACTCTTCAGTTATCCGAAAGACTGTGATCTTGTATATCCTTTTGTATATTTGTATAGAAGCAATGTTTTCATCAGATGATTCCCTTTTGACTGAAAAAGAACGAGCAGCAGTTGTATGTTTGGATATTTGGATACAGTAAAATATGGAGTTGCTTGATTTGATGATATTTCAATGTATTTTACTCACCATTAAAGATTTTCTTTTACAGAAAGATGCTTTTCTGAGTGTTAATGTGGGAGGGATGGATTATTAAAAGCAACAAAACATCATCATAAATTTGATCGGAAAACTGCTCATTAAAAAATGAACATTAGAGTTTTCACTAAGGTGGACGTTATAGTGAACCATCGACACTAATAGTGTCAGCGGTAGTGCATCTGATTCTCCTCAATGTTTTGGTGCTATTTCTGCAAAATCCACGAGGTGGCAGTGCTGCAGCAGCCTTTTTTACACACACACTGACTCCTCCATACAGGAAGAACCTTTAAATGCACAATACTGTGCAAAGGTCTTCATGTCTTTGTATTCTGCTTCCAAGAAGCCAAATTTTCTTGTAGTTTTTTTTTTTTTTCCAAGTCTGGTACCTGAAAAGACTTGACCGAAACAGAAAATTTTCAGAAGAATCTTTTTTTGGTTGTTTAAGCAACTTAACACAGAACCATGAATCATTCAAACATTAAAATGCAACTAATTAATGAGATGAACCAGTTTTGTGTCTGCACATAACTGATGACTTGGTAATGAACCGAATTGAATGTGTCCTTAGACATTTTGCTATTAGCAGCCTGACAGAGAACTACATTATCTTTGAATCTATGAAAAGGGGAAGAGTGGCTATCAAGAAGCCACTCTTAAGGAAGGGAAAGGCTGAAATATGCAAAATTACACAAGAACTGAAAATCAGTGGCAATAGATCTCATGGAGTGGTGAATCTAAATTTGAAATCTTTGGTTCAAATCATCATCAACATGTTCAGAGGAGGTCGAGAGAGAGAGAGAGGTACAACAGTGAGTGTCTGTAGTTATCTGCTTAGTGCTCCCTTTCAGCCAGGTGTGTTGGAGGTCCTTTCAGAATTGATTGAAATTAATTAATTCAGACTTTGATCTACTACTGTAATACCATCCAGAAAACATCTGACTGGAACTTCATTTTTCAGTACGCCAATGATCCCAGACACACTGCCAATGTAGTAAAAGCATACTGGATAGAAAAACACACTGAGGAACACTACTGATCACGGACTGGCCACTTTAAAAACAAATGACAATTTATTATAAAAGCCAGAAAGGCAGAACTATTATCTTTATATTATTTATTTTGAGAAGTGTTCTGACATTTTTGTTTAATCTTCCCATTGCAATAATAGTAGTTTGGCAGCAGATGCTGCTGCTGTTCCATTTAACAAGCTTCGAAGCGACTCAGTGGATATCATGAACAACAAGATTAATATTAATTAGCCATAGAACTTTCTATACACTATTTATTTAAATAATTAGCCTCTCTGTTCTCAACAAGTCAATGGATTTGACTCTTATTACTTGCATTTTTAAACAGCCTAGCGCTTTTTGTGTATCTGTGTGTATATTTTTGTTGTTATGTAACAATCTCAGAGACTGCACATGTAATTGAGTCATTTTGGGTTTGTTTGTTTTTCTACCATTGTTATCTAGTTTCACCAATAATTGAAAAAAATCCGCAATTAAAACTGGAAATGTATAATTAAATAAATCAATTTACTATAACTCTGCTGATTTTTCATAAATTTTGCTTAAACTTTGTTGCCAGAAATGTTTGTCTGCCATTGATGTTGCCATAAGACGGAGTCAGTGTGTGATTGAAAGAGGTGAAGTTGTCAATGACATGCAATCTGTTTCTCATAACTGTGACAAATTGTTGAAATTTGCTGTCTACATAGACAGCAAATTCACATCAGACTATTACATTTGAGCTCAGCAGCCTTCCTGCTCTATAGGAAGAGTACAACTGGAGGTAAGTTGAGTCGTGCAAAGACTCATTGAGATTGATGGCAACATCTGTTTGCATTTATAAATTAATATTTACAAACCTTCATCGATCTCTGAGAGTGTTTGCAGTCATTACCAGTCAGACTGCGAATATTTGCAGAAAGATTGTCTTGAGATCCAAAGCGGCCATGAGTGTGCAACACCAAACACCATTAAACTGTGGGCAACCATTTAGCCATGACTTGCACAAGTTGCAATCCACCACAGACTGTGTAAAATTAAATGCAACCACCAGACAGCCACCGATTTTTTAAAAATTAATTTTAGCCGCTAGCTTGCTCTTTATTATTTGTAGATTCGTGTCTTTAATGGCTGACCCTGAAACAAAAGTTCATGGGACTTTCTGTGCAATCTTGTATGATTTGTATAACCCTATGCCAGATAGAGCTGGATCTGTATGTTTTATGAAATATAAATAAATTTAAAAACTAATAAGCAATTGTACGATAGTGTCTTAATATATTGCTTTGTTGTTTCCACATTACCTGGTCTGCTTCCCTTTCTTCACTGTAGTCTTATCCCATGCAAGGGTTTTATTTTGAAATTGGGGACCGGAAGTTGTATAAATCTTTTCGCCTTATTATTAACACTTTGACTGATTTTATAAAAAATATATATATATATGGGCTCTTCATACAGGTGTGCTTGGACATTTATTGTTGTTGCGATGATTATTTGGGGTTAGGCGGGGATTGTGCGTGTACTGCGTGGATGTTTGTCTGTTTGGCGTCACGGGGAAAGGAGCGCGCACAGCAGCGCAGCGGCGGCTTCGCTCTGCACTGAAAAACCGTGCAACTGGGGCATGCGTTCACTTTACACAGCGGACCAACAAGCTGGTGGAGACCGTGGCGGATTCACGGGAATACCGCGACGTGTCGATTTTCTGTAATAAACACCGGATTACTGGAGGTGGGTTCGGGGAAGATTTGGGGTGTTTAGCGATAAGGAAACGTAGAAATCACAGATGTGAAAAGGTGCGCTTTACCTCGGGCTTTTCCCCCCTCTTTTCTTTCTTCCTCTTCCACCTTTGATAATCTGATTTTCGTCCGGATCCAGTGAAAATGCAGCCTGTACCTGACAGATGTGTGGCACCACAGCTGCAGCCTACAGGTCTGTATCGCCGCTATTAATTCAAGCGTGTTTTTTATGCCATAAATGAAAATTCAATATGAGGCTTAAGACAGACTGAGAATTGAATCAACAGAGGCAGTCTATGGCACTGACTGCATCTGAACAGCTTCTTATGCAAAAAATAATAATTAAAAAAATGTCTGAGTGATATTCTGTCTGCTGTAATTATAGTAGCATCTGGCCTTTTGTGCTCTGCTCCTGAAACACTCACTTGATTAGAATTATTTTGTTGCCAACAAAACAACAACAACAAAAATCCCCAGACAAATTTCTTCACTACATTTTAAGTAAACAAAACGAATTGGCACAGGCCGGTTATTGTGCTACAGCACGGAGCAGGTTAGATTTGTGTCAGGTCCTCTAAAACAATGCCTGACTGCTTACTCAGAGGATAAATCACAGCTTTTGTTTGCCAGTGTGCCTGTGCACCTTGTCTTCTGTTTAGAGAGTATCTCCTGTCTACCTGCTGCAGATCTGCTGTGGTTGGCTGTGGAGGACTGAGATTGCTAAAGCTGCAAATCACATCATCAGCATCATCAGCATCAACATCTGCCACTTCAAACGCGACAAGACACAGGAGGACGCAGGCTGCTTTTTGCATGATCAAAGACGGAGAAGTCAGAAAGTACCTGTAGACGATGACTCCAGCGGAGCTGTTTGCTTGAAAGCAGCATGAGATAACTGGGGGCTGCCACGCTAATCGCTGATTCAAGCTTTTTTCCGTTTGGCAATGATGAAAAAGCCCCTCTTTGTCAGCTGACTGACAGGGTCGCAGTGGTGCTCTAGCACAGGACGTTGCCAGCAGCCGAAGCGCAGACACCACAGAGGAGATGGCTCGTCCAGGATCCGGGTTGCTGGTGCCCGTAAATGGGCTGGGGTACCCCCCTCAGAACCTCGCCAGGGTGGTGGTCTGGGAATGGCTGAACGAACATGGACGCTGGAGGCCCTACACCGCAGCAGTTTGCCACCATATAGAAAACGTGCTGAAGGGGGATGCCCGGGGAAGTGTAGTTCTAGGACAGGTGGATGCTCAGCTCTCTCCTTACATCATCGACCTGCAGTCCATGCACCAGTTTCGACAAGACACAGGTAAGAGTGTGCACAGATGACACAGATGCCGGTGCCAAGGAAAGCACAGATAACACAAATTTAACCATAACAATGGACTCAATGTACTGTATACATGTTTACTGATAAATAATCAGGTATTTTAGGATGTCCTCATAGCAGATGATGTCATATTATCCAATCTGGGCCAAACCAGCTTTAATGCGCTTGGTACACAAACTCCACAGTCATTCCAAGAGAGTAAATGAGAGCCCCGATTGCTTTGAGGCTCGTGTATATGAGCCACAGGTAGAGCCAAGAGGCACTGCCACAAGATGAATGTGAAGCATAGAGCCAATTAAAGTGTAGCAGTTACATATTGAGCCAGAAATGCCTTCATGCAGCTGTTGGGATGCCATGACCTTGCCAAAGGTCACCATGATTTAGCAGTTGTGCATCCATCAGACAAATGAGATGCAGTTCAGTGTAAACCTCACTCTGTCTTGTTATTCATGTGTTAAACAGTTTGTAATTCAGCGAGTTACAGTATGTTGTTAGGATCTAAGTCATTTCTTATCCTGCTGCTACATGACTTCAGTTTCTGTAAGTTTTCACACCTACATACAGAAAATGGAACAATCTGGTTTCACAGTTATTAGACAATCGATACCCCGCCATGTTTGAACTACGGCGCGTGCAATCCAAAACTTTGCATTTAATGCGAGCTCTGTGAGACAGCATGAGGCCAACATTATCTCGACTGAGGGATCGATCGCCTCTGGCCATAACGCGCTAACAGTAAATGCCGACCCCCCCCCCCTCCCCCTTTCCTGTTACTACGTGTCGCTTTAGAGTAAAATCCAAGCCACCACAGCCTTTGTTTGGCTTGCAGTAATTCTCTCAGATGACTGCTACCTTTTAAAATAAGCCCAGATGCTTTTTTGTAATTCTCCACCAACGATCAACACTCTCTCTTTGTGAGGATTCCCGTCATGCTTGTTCCAGTGTGTGTGTGAAGCAAAGGGGGGGAGGAGGTTGTAGGCATCTGTTAAGAGCAGCCTTGGAGAAATCGCAGCTTTCTCAATTATTATTCTTCACAGTCAGCTGTGGTTGATTACAACTCTATTAGCCATTTATTGTGACATCTTTGTTAGGATGCTCTGAAACTCCTTTTTTTTTAAAAAGTCTGACGACAAGAGCTTCCACTCTCTTAAGTTAGAGGCTGGAGTTGCTGTATTTGAAAGTGTTATGTAACACGAGAAGTGCAGGGACACTCTCGCAGGATGTACAGAAGGTAACTTCACTGTCCGCGGGTCTGCACTGTGTCACTTGTCATCAGTGTGCGTGATTCATCAGCATTAATAAATAGCTGCAGCGCCCTGAGGAATACAGATAGAATTGAACAGAGCTCAAATTCCTAAAAGGTCAGACCAATTTGCAAATGCATTAAGTAATAACCGTGTAAGTGTCTTTCAACAGATGGGTGTAGTTCAGGCTATAAATGCAGAGGAATATGGCAGCGGTCACAGTGGTCTGTGGTCTGCTTGCCCCTTTTAAACTAAATAGTAACAAAAAAAGTGCTTAGAAACCAGCAAGTAGATTGGGGTATCTAGAAAAATATTAATATTAGCATAATGTATCTTATAGTCAGTCAAACTTGGTATATCAGTATTTTTCTACTGTTCCAACATGCTCTTGTCGATTGTGCTGACTATGAGGACAACTCCATTTGTGAATGGCTGTCAGGTAGGTTGTAGTACAAGCAGCTGCCTGTTTTTCTGCTGTTCTCGTTGACGTCCCCCCCTTTGATAAAACACAGAGCTGCACATGTGTCTGTGAGATGAACCACTGAGTCGTTTGTCAGCCATTACCACGACACGGGGGCTAGGCCTGACGTTTATCGCTCCTCACTGTGCTGTTCACCGTGTTACCTTCCCCCTCGGCTGGGATAAACCTGTCACGGCAGAGGCTGATGGACAGTAGGTCTGGATGCTCGGTGCCTCCTCCGCTTTGTCCTCCTCTGCGCTCTCTTTTGCTGTCCTTCCACACGGGCACACCTCTGTCCTTCGTCGTCATCGATTCAAACTCCCATGAGGCCTAGCTTCCAGGCTGTTGCGATGTTGTTGTAGCGCCGCTTGAGTGGAGGGATCTCGGCGAGCTTGTTTTGCTATAACGTTGAGTGTGATGCATTTGTTTCACATCGGATGTTTGCTGTAGCTCAGCAGGTCACCCTCAGCCACTTGCTTTGTTGCAGGCTTATGGAGTGTCCCTGTGGGGAAACCCCGTTTTGTCGCAGAGCCAGTGAGCTTGCCCTCTGAGGCTGTTTCCTTTTTTGCTAAGAGTTGTAAAAAAAGGTTAATTGATATCCACTGTGTGTGTTTCTGAATAAATGCTTCTGTTTTTGCATGTGAGTAATTGTTGCTTGTGTGATTGGTGCCCTCTGCCTGTTATGATGTTTGGGTCCCGTCCCTGCAGGCTGTGCAGGGCTGCCCTTTGCTCCCATGGGTTTGGGAGGATCTGTGGGTGGTAGCCAGGCCGAGTTACTCAAACTAATGAGACAGCAGCTATGTTTTATCTCCATGACTCTCTCTAATCAGAGTGCCATGACAAGAAAACACAGCCACCGCAAACGACGAAGCAGGGCCCGGTTATGGAGGGAGTAGCCTTAGAACATCTGCATTTAATTGGCACTCAAAAACATACAGGGCATGGATTTCATCTCAGTATAGTTACTAGCAAAGAACAGCAGAGTTACTGGTGAAAAACACCAGTCTGTGGTGAAATCCCGACTAGCAATGCTTTATGGATATAGTATAAGAGAAGCCTTAGAGGCTCATATAAGCATAGTGTGAATAGATATCCAGCTGAAGGCAGGGGGAGAATTGACTCTCGGCCAAGAAGGATCGATCCGTTTTCCTCCCCAGAGGGGCATTTAAACCTCTAAACACTGCTGTGGACTGATCCCCTTTCACTACAGCCACCCCCACAGCAAAATACACGGGCTTATCTGGCATTTCCATCATATACCAACACTTGTGGCCTGTCTGATGGATTTCACACTGCAGCCACTGCTTGGATTTTAAGCACTTTTCCTTTTTATATGTATCAAGATCATATGTAGGTGACATAACCCAGAAACCCTCATCATCACCATTTGTGCTCTATCCCTCAATCTCATTTAGCAACAAACATTCACACTTATTAAGTATGCATCCAAAATTCTGTAACACCATAAAGTCACTTAAATCTGTTCTTCTCCGCTGAGTGCGAAGAACAATGAAAATGTAAATATTTCAATTCACATCGTCAATCTAATATTGATCTGATTTGTATTGAAGATTGTTCGGCTGAATTTAGACTCTGATTGTTGTGAATGTGCGATATGGATTCCAGCGTTTCTGTGACCTGAAAGAGTGTTAAGGTTTAGCTAACAGTGCACCACCATGACCGTGGCTGAACTTGTGCACGTCTGGTCAGCTTTACTTTTTAGTATGTTTGTTCAGATGTTAAATACAGCAGCATTAAAAAAAACTCACTGTTTCAAAACATGCTATATAGCAAGAAATAAGTGTGATGTAACAGCAAATGTAATGATAACAAAATGAAGTTAAAATACAGCGTTAGCAAGTTCCGAGCTCTGATTGTACCTAGCTTAGAGGATATTGTTGATGCTAACTGTGTGCCACTTATGGAAGACATTGTTAAATAAATCAACAGATATCATTAATGTTATTTACAACTGACAGAATCAATACTTACATTACATTACAACAAAATGTGGATTTTCTTCTGAGGATGAAAAAATGTGTCATTTATACGCAATAGGGGAGGTTCAGGCTATTTGTCTTTGTTACATCTACCCTTCAGTAAACGAGGTAAGACATGTTATATTGTTATTTTGTATTCTTGGGCTCCACAGCTGAGGTCCATCATGATCAATTTCTCTGGAAGAGAAACTCAAGATCGGAACCTTTTTCCACATCTTTATATTTAAACATAATGCTACAAATACGTAACAAAAATCCAGTGGTTAAATATCTGGTAAACATTGTTATGTTGTTCATAAATATTTAAGAGAAGCCACTCCCCTATCTCAGTTTGTCTGGTACGAGGTAGTCAGTCAGCAGCTACCTGGAAGAGCAGATTCTGTTTTTATGTTTGGATGCATTATGGATTTTTATGGAAATAAAAAAAATTTGCAAGATGTACTGACTGTGATGGGAAATGAAACCAGTTTATCCAGATCCCAAGTCTTGCCTTCTTGGTTTATATTCAGAAACATATAAATATAGTAAGAATGAAAGGACACTAATGGACCTCAGTCTGCAAATTACAAGAAGAAAACAATTGTCAAAACAAATGCTATCAATGTACCGCTGGAAAAGAAGAAATTACTTAAGGGAGGGCAAGTTCAAATACATATGGGGTCCATTTATGGTCCACAAACACAGAGACTGATGTATGTGAATGAAAGGAAAAGAAAAAGGGGTTTTATGTGTGTTGTATTCTGTTCTGTTTTATATTCAAAGGGGCTATAAAGGCTGGTTTATAATAAGTGTCCTGTGTGTTAGTTTTGTGATCACTGATCTGACGTAAGTAATTGTTGAACTTTGCTGTAATTATATACATTGTTTTTATTAAAAATATGAAAACAGTGTGAGGTTGATGGACTAGATGAAGCTTTGGCATGTAATTATTATATATGTAATGATAAAAACGCTGTAAAAACAGATATTTCTATAGTAGTGAAAAAAACAAGAAGGTTTCTGTTATTTAATTGTTTATCTGTTGCACGGGGGAAGGTCTTCATCAATAAGAAAAGCTTTAAAACCTGGGGAAATACAGTTAAAATACCCACATTCACATTTTCCAAAGCTGTCGAGTGGGGCCATATTGAAGTCTCTGTTGGGTCCGCGAGCCTTATGTTTGACACCCTTGCTTTAATAGGTCATGATGTTGATATTTTCTCACAAAGTTGAGAAAATACATAAATACAATAAATCAATTTGAACTGCAACAGAGAGCAGCGTGCAGGTCATTTCTGCATACGTGCCACATGTGTGTGTGCAGTCACTGTTGTGAGCTGGCCCATGTGTGACTGCAGAGATAACCTCTATCAGCAGCTGTTGGCTGCTGTGTTGATGGAGCAGCTCTTTGTTTGTTTTTGTTTCACGAGCGTGAGAACCTCTTCTTCTCTGCCCTATTTCCCTCGGCTAAATGCCCTCTCTGACTAATTATGGTTGAAAGTGCCACAAGTCAAAAGCTCTCATCTTCTGTTATGTGTTGAGCTGACAAACAGCAGTAGTTGTGGTTTGGATGCTACCTGTGAATGTGCTCGAGCACTTGTTATGCTGTAGACCAGAAAAGAGGGTGGCGCGTTTGTGTGTTGTTTTCTTTTTTTTTCTTTTTCTTCTTTATTGTCGTTTAGTAAGTAGTAAGTGTGTGTGGGAACTGTTCTGGTGGTCTGTGGGAGGAAGCTGTAAAAAGGATCCCTGCGATGTACGTGGTAAAGGTCAGGTACTGTATGCATCAGCTCTGACTGTGAAATCCCACTTGCGTCAGAAGAAAGAAAATAAGCAGAGAGTCCAGCGACTCTAAAATGCACATTTGGTATCGAAATGTGAAGAAGAAGCAGGTAGAAATAGAAACAAGGCAGACAGAGTTACCTGAAGAAGAAAGCGGTGCACAAGCTGACACACTGCGTGAGAAGATGTCATACTACATTCTCATACTGGGTGTATTTCGACTTGCAAGAGATGAATCATACATAAATGAGTGTGCATGTATATGAAACTTCGAGTGGATGTTTATAGCAACAGCAAAATGATGCTCAGCCTATTGGTAGACCCTGTGCTCAGGTTCTCCAGTGCACCGAGCTTGGTGAAATCCACTTGCGTGTTGGCAGGAAAGGAACAGGAGCAGCAGCGCCGTGGAGAGGGAGGGGGGGGAGCAGGCAGAGGTGAGGAGAGAAGAGGAACAGAGGGAGAGGTGGAACGTTTTCCTGATGGAAGGTGACAGAGCGGAGGGAAGGATAATAACACCGCGCACATTTCCCTGCTCCTTCACTCTCACATGCGCTCAGACACCTCGCCATCCATCCCATCAAAGCGTGCCTGTTTTTAATTATGAAGTCATCTGCCCGTGTTTTTTATCACTTATCTGACAACATGCTTTGTTTATAGAGGCAGATGTCTGCAACAAGGTACCAGAGTGAAAAGTTGCTTGTTTAGTTTGACTGGCGGTTACCTGTGAAACGGTACACATGATTCTTTATCCTCATTGCATTATAGTGATGAGCAGGCTGTGCATCCCCTGGAAACCACTGGCGTTGGTAGCTAAAGTGCATCTCCACATCTCCTTCTAATGCAGCGCATGAACTTCTAAAGCAGATATCTTACTTTTTCATCAAGGAAGCGGCTTTACAGCCACTCTCTGCACTGGTTGCTTATCAGCCCGCTCTAGGAGGTCAGTCAGATCAGTAACTGTTGTCTGTTTCAGCCCGTCTGTCTGCTGCTGCTCCTGCTAATAAAGACGTATGCATGATCACAGCATTATTTGATTAAACGAGCCTCTCTCCTGGATCCATTTATGGGCCGATCTCTTATCTTGTTCTAGCATGTCGAAGCAGTGTCTTTAAGTATCATCACTCTCATCTTGGGTGCTTTTATTTCCTAGATAAATAACTCTTTCCAGTCTGTTGCAGATAGAGCTGCTCCAAAATATGATAAATAAAGTGAGTCTTGTTCTGTTTGTTGTGTTGAAGAATTTCCGTGCGGCTTCATAACACAGAGAATCTGCCAAGTGCTAGCTAGCTGTCACGTTGAAAAGGGACAGAGTGTTCCTGCTGTAACCAATAGAGTATCTTTGATCTACACCGTATGGTCTAACATTTACTGAAAACATCTTTTGACTGAGATCAGAGCTGCAGTGACGCAATTCGGGCTGCCAGCGGTTGCGGCAAGCCAAACTCAGAACTCCCTTGATCAGACTCAGTGAATACACAAAGACAGTGTGGGATTTTCTGCCTCAGACTTAGCTTTTTCACTTGCTTTACAAAAAAACGAAAGACCTTCCTTTAGCAGTGTGGAGGCACGACAAACCGCTAATGCTGAAAAGGGACGGCTGCCTCAACAGCATCTAAGTGATAAGCCAGGTGTCCGTGAGCGGCTGCAATGGATGGAAAACATCATCCCAAAGTAATCTGAACATCAGACTACTTTTTGTGTTAATAAACAGCCAATCACAGAACTGCTAGCTTGCAGTGGAAGCTCAATGCTAGCATCTGAAATATATTTAAGGGATCTGCGAAGGGATGATTGCGGTTGTTCTCCAACACTTTCTGACTTATTTGTCACACACTGGTAACAACGTGAAGGCCAAGGCTGTTACAGTTAAACGAAACTAAAAAGAAAAACTAGCTTACATGCTGTAAGATTTGAAAAAATGCCAGCCATGAATTCGACAGCCCTCCTGTCAGGTGTACAATAATAAACTACGTGGTCCAGTTCTAACTGCAGCTTGACGGCCGGTCGTAAGTAAAAAAAATAGATAGTAGTCAGTTGTTGTGTTTTTCTTTATGTGTGCATTTCTATGCTGCCCTCACAACTGTTTAAACTCATGAACACAAAGGATGTATTTCCTTAACAAGGCGTGGGATAAACTCAAGCTTACTTTTCATATGCATTACACAAAAACATCACTTATTTTGGTTGTTGGCTGCCCAGCAGGCTCTGCCTAATGTCAATGCGAGGCATTCTCACTTTTTGCTCCTCCTGTCTGCGTGTCACCTGTTAGTACTTCTAAATCATGGCTGTTGGTAAGAGTCCAAGTCCTGTGACTGTCCAGCATGAGGAGCATCCTGCAGTAGCCTGTGATATGAGGAATATTTGCCAGGTTTTCCTGGCAGCCAAACTCTGCTTGTGCTATTCAGAGGAGCTGCTCACACCATCAATTTTTATGCCTCGTGCCAGCAACCGCCACGGTGTGGAGGAGTTATGTTGTCAGCTTGTCTGTGCTATACTCTTGAACACAATATTTCAGGAATGAGGGAATTTCTTCTAATTCCACACAAATGTCCTTGGACTGATGAGCTGATTTTAATTTTGGTTTGGTTGTAAAAGGGTCACCATGATTTGACAAAGGCCTTGTTTGGCCATTGCTCAAGAACTGATAAGTGAAGTGTGACAAAGTATGACACAAACTTCTTAAAGAATGAAATGGTGAAATGATGACATTTCATATCCTGAAGGTCTATGGTTTGCTTCACAGTTGCATCATGATGTTTTGCAATAATCCTTTTCTGGCCGTTATCAAACGTCATAACTCAGGAAGTAATGATAATGATAATAATGTCGTTTCACTGTCGATACAGGTTTGCAAACTGTGTGTAAAAGTGTTGCCTCTGGGTCAGTTTTTATCAAGCTGAAACAGCAGTTGCCTCCTTCGTGTTTTGTTGGATGCATTTCAGTTAGAGAGAGATATGCTGGTCAGCAATGAAGACAACTACAACATCTTTAGTTTTTTGTTATCGCTGTTACTTTTTCTATATTTTGACACATTATTGATTCACAGATAAAAAGAGTGGCTTTATCTGGAAGATAGCATAAAGATTAAAAGTGTTCCTTCCCATATAAAACTATATTACATATGACTAAACAATTGACCTTGATATGAACGTGAATGATGGAGTGCTGGGAGTGTTCTTGATAAAATAAGAAGGATGTTAATTATTGTGTAACATTATTAGCAGCTTACACCCAAAAACACATAATTTGTTGACTTGTCTTCAGTTAAATGCCAGACATAACACAGGCTGACAAACATAAAACAGTATTTTGCACCTAACTTGACAAAGCTCGGTATGCTGTGCAGTATGTCTTTAAAAAAGTTGAGGGAACTGGTCAAGTGGAGTATAAAAGCAGAAGTAACAGGTCTAAAAAACTATCTACGTCAGATGAGCAGTATCTCAAAATCCCACAAATACATGCATCTGGCCCTTCATTTGATCCATCTACTGTTCACTGAAGCCTCATCTGGTGTCAGTGGAAAGGTGGATGTCAGGAAACTAATCTTAAGGATGAAAATGGCTAAAGAGTAAGTGATGACCAAAAGGTTTCAATTGAAATTGTCATCAATTTGTACACAGGAGGTCAGTAGAGAGATACAGCCTTCATCAGGTAAACATGGTAGAGACTCTGTCATGGTTTCATGGAGGCTGGATGTCAGTCAGTCGTGTTGGGAATCTTGCCAGCCTTGCTGAAATTGAAGCAGCACCACATTCAGCAAAAACCTAACACAGGATGTCAGCGCAAACACTTTATACCATCTGTCAAGCACGGTGGTAGAGGTGTGATGATTGGGTTTGTCAGCCATGGGAAATTGACAGCAAGTTTACCATGAACACATTTTTATACCAAAGTGTTGTATGTGAGGCCAACTGTCCAAATACTAAAGTTGGCCAAAATTAGGTCATGCAACAGGACAATGATCACAATCACACCAACAAATCTGGCAAAGTTCAGACCTCGACCCAACTAAAATGCTATAGTATGACCACAAGAGAGCTGTGCATAAACAATCGTCTGCAAACCTCAATGAACTGAAGCAACGCTGCAAAGAAGAGTGGACCAAAATTTCTCCACAACGTTGTGAAGGATAAATGATAAATGCATGCAGAATATAATTATTTTGTTTCATTGTTATTGCTTCTAAGCTACTGAATAATTCTACATAGAATTCACAGAGGCTATACTTCTTTCCCCATAAGTTTTCGAGGTTTATATGAGTCTGTGGCGAGCCCTCAGCGCTTTCTCTCGCCTCTTTGTTTTGTCACGAACTTCAGCTTGTTGTCATTTAAGAGGCTTGATGTAGAAGACTGACAGTCAGAGGGATCCTGCAGTGTCACAAAATATTGCGACTCTGCTGTCAGCTTTTGAAAAGGTGAGAAAGTGTTGCCTGAAAGTCAGCCCTTGTGCCCAGTATGTGAGAAATGAAAGCCCTGGACAAGCTTCACATATAGTACTGTAAGTGAGAAATTACTTAAGTGACAAAAGAATACAAAAAAGTCTAATAAAGTAGTTCTGATTCTGGTATTAAAGTCACATTTAAGATGGTAAACAGAAACACTGGGACATGATTATACTGGCAGCCTTCTAGTTTCAGTCACTGTACATACGTCATTCAATGCCGTAATCATTTGTGATACTAGATTGAAACAGCTCATTAACTCAAATGTCTAATCTGCCAATCACATGGCAGCAACTCAGTGCATTAAGGCAGCGGTCCCCAACCCCCGGGCCTCGGACCGGTACCGGTCCGTGAGTCGTTTGGTACCGGGCCGCGAGAGTTGAGGCTCAGGTGTGAAATGTATGGTTTTCAGGATTTTATCGGTTTTCAGCGTTATTTTGTTATCGTTTTGATCGTTTACTCGGTTTTCCTGGGTCTTTTCACGTGTGTTATGAATAAATCTTCTTTTTTTCGGTACCGGTACTAGTTTTATTTTGTTGTATTTGTCCGCGACACCTTAAAGGCCGGTCCATGAAAATATTGTCGGGCATAAACCGGTCCGTGGCTCAAAAAAGGTTGGGGACTGCTGCATTAAGGCATGTAGACATGGCCAAGATGACCTGCATAAGGTCAAACTGAGCATCAGAATGGGGAAGAAAGATGATTTATGTGACCTTGAACATGGTGCGGTTGAATCGGATAGCCAAAGAACTGACACTGAAGAACAAAATACTGGAAAAAACACTGCCTCACTGTTTGTTCTCAATTTCTGCTGCAACATCCAGATGGTAGGGTCGGAGTTTGGTGTAAATAACATGAAATCCTCGATCCATCCTGCTATATATCAAGAGTCCAGGCTGGTGGTGGTGGTGAAATGGTTTCTTGGCGCACTTTGTGGCCCTTAGTACAAACCGAGCATTGTTTAAATACCACAGCCTACCTGAGTGTTCTGCTGCTGACCATGTTCATCCTTTACGACTACAGTGTACCCATCTTCTGATGACTGCTTCCAGCAGGATAACACGCCATGTCACAAAGCTCAAATTATCATGTTCATTGAACATAATGAGCTCCCTGTAATTAAATTACCTCCACAGTCACCAGATCTCAATCCAACAGAGCACCTTTGGGATGTGGTAGAAAGGGAGATTTACAGCCGCCAAATCTGCAGTGACTGCGTGATGCTGTCATGTCAATATGGACCGAATTCTTTAAGCAATGTTTCCAGCACTGTGTCGAATCTACCATTAATAATTAAGGGATCTCCGAGGTCTGGCGTAATGAGCTGTTAGAACCTCGATAGCATAAAGTTGTGTTCTTGAACTGAAAATGACCTTTCATTGTGATACAGGCGCGTCCAAACCACACCTTCACATAACACTATCATCCATATTCATATTTGTAGTTTTCATTTGCAGATTCTTTAATGTTACCTTACCGTTGGTTTACTGAAAAGTGGGTTTGTATAATGGGTTTCTCAAAATACTTTGACCCTCAAAAGTTAGCGTGCCACTGTGTCACGTCTGTAGGCTTTGATGAGGTCTGTCGAATCTGTGGTCAGGCTTTGAGCTCAATAAAAGCTTTTAGCAAACCAACAGCAACTTTGCAACAAGGACGTGACCCCGATTACATTCAGCCCTGACATCTGCCCTTAGCAAGCATGAATTGGTTCCTCTTAATAGACTCAATAATCGAAAAGGGAACGCTGCAGTGAAAATAAGTGAGCTTTTAAAATGAGCGATTATGACTGGACAAAAGATGAATGTCTCTTCATTAAATTTGAGTTATGAACACAGCAGAAATGTGATTACACTTGTGATTCAGCTGGGAAAAGGTCTGGGCCTAATAACTTGTCGGGAAAGTAGAACATACTTAAGGTGAAGTTGTTTTTGGTAAATCTGTCACGGGGTACAGTAGATAAAATGTTCATCACCCTACCGGGTGGTCTGATATACGCTGACCTCTCTCACACCATGTCCAGTTTACTGCTGATCAAAGCTGAGCACTCTACTCTGGCACAGTGACAGCTTGCTTTAATGTAGCCAGGCGTTTCCTCTGATAAGACCTGACCGTGTCTGACAGCCATGAAGTGAAGGTTATAAAAGCCCATCTCAGCAAACTAATTTACTGCATACTGTTCATCTCAGTGAGTCAGACTTCTTTTATTTGTCAAATGTAATATTCTGTGCAATTTTTTTTCCATCTAGCCCCTTCCGCCATCGCCGCTTATCTTCCACTTCATATTTTTTTGTGCAATAATGGATCCTGGGTATCCATGAAATCTTCCCCTTTGATTCGCTGCTGGAATTATTTTCTTAAGTTCAGACAGTGAACCACGCGAGCTGTTCCTCAAAGTCGGCTCCGATTTGGGCTGGCCGTCAGTCAGCTTTCTGCTGAGCATGTAAATGGGTTTCACTGATTTCACTGATGTACAGTCTGTTGTAGCGGTGTGACGCCTGACGTGAAATATTGTGTCGTCACGGCTGAATACTGCACCATGTGGTGTGGGAATTGCACTTGTGTATATCACTTTCTCCCTGCTGAACAGAGCATGTCAACAATGTATGATGAGCTGTAAGAGCTTGGCCATATGTTTGGAATCACTCACAAATATCAAGATATTAATGCCACTGACAGTATTGTCATTTTAGCGGGTATACCTGCAATGCAGTCCAGTATATTCCATTTCTTCCAGACAGTCGTGGAGATTTTGTTTTCAATAACATGATGCTGTTGCACCAAATTGCATTTAGAGGTGGTTCAAATATCGCTAATGCAATGCAAAAATAGGGAAGCTAAAATAGTCAACTCTCTTAATGTAGTGAAATTACTGCACCACCACATTTAATAGTGACCTCTTAAACATTTGAGCAGTCATACAAGAAGTGTTATGCAAGAATGTTATGAAATTGCCTGCATAAAATTGTTACCACTATATTTTTACACCAAGGTGATTCCTGATGACCTACTGATTTTAAAACATCTGAGGTAGTAGGACAAGTGGAGGACAAAAGAAGAAGTGGCAGGGTTAAAAAATTATCTATAGCAGATGAAAAGTGTCTGAAAGCCATGCCCTTAAGAAAAAACAATCCAGCAAAGACCTGTAACAGGACCTAAAGGATGCATCTGACCCTTCAGCTGATCCATCCACTATTTGCTCTTTCTCATCAGAAATGATCTCAGTGGAAGGGTGACGGTCAAGAAGCCATTCTTAAGGATGAGAATTAGGGTAAAACTGTAAACACAGAAATGTACGGTCAGATTTTGACCCGACATGCACAATACCATCTGGACTTCCAATGATCCCAAACACAGTGCAAATGCAGTAAAAGCAAGGCAGCCAACATCCAAAGAAGAGCTTTGAGTGTCCTTCAAGTAGCCTGGGGAACTATCTAAAAAACCTTGCCTAGGAGAGTTCAGGCTGTGTTGAAAAATAAAAGCGGTCTGACCTTTAAACTCATTTGAATTGTACAACTGTGTACAATATATTTCCATGCATGGAAATATATTGTATTTCCATGTATGTTTGCACATTTGAATAAATCTCTTCACCTATTTCTCATATTCCTAGCAAAATAAAAAGAAATTTGAAGGTTGTCTCAAGACCTTTGCACAGTACTCTGTGAATCACATACAATGGGATAGTGCACAAAGACATCATCTCAGTTCCTTCACTCTTCAAATTCAAATATATTTGTAAAATAAAAACGTAAGTGACTCATTTTATTCCACAAATATAATGGAAAATATAAAAAAGGGGGGGGGGGAGAAGCCAGATGAAAGTTTGTTTTTATTACATAAAACCATTTCATCTTTACAATTATACACTTGAAAAGGCTGATTTTTTTTTTTTTGCAGGAAAGCCAGTATGCAGTAGCTAAAAAAGTCAGTGTCCAGTAATTATGGGCAGGCAGATGTCATGTCCACATGGCTTTCCCCCATAGACATCTTAACTCCATGGCTTCATAATACCTGTCATTACTGTAAAATGCAGTTGTGCCCTTAAAGCCACAGTAAATTCCCACAGCAAGCTGGAACTGATTAGCTTGTTAGTTTAGCACCAGCTGATTGGTACCACCTAGAAAAATCCCAGAAAATTTTGTTGATCACATAACTCAAAAGGGAATGTTGTCAAAAGCTGTTTTCAGTTTTGTCAGCCTATAAGTTGACTGGAAAAGTTAGCGTAGCAGGATTTTGTTTCCCGTGTGTGAAAGTGCCTCTCACTCCTAACAAGAAACCTGTTTAACTGTAACCCTGGCACTGCTGTCTGGCAGTGTGGAGCTATGTTTGTGTGAAGCCAAGCTTGCATGTTAGTGTGTGTTTGTGTGTCTTATGACGGTGCTTGAGGCTGTGCCTCCTACTCGCTTGCCCTAGTGATGTGACAGCACGGCGCTGACACGCTAACGAGGCTCCTGCTGGACGTGATGAGGCTGAAGTGGTGTGAAGCAGAAGCCATTGTGCATTCAAACACACTCACCTCTTCAGGGTAGTTCAGAGTCTTCTAGTGGTCACACAAACACATGCATGTACACAAACAAAATGAGTCAGAGAGCAGAAGATTCAAACCTCTTCATCCGAGAACCGTCACGACATCTATGAAGGTTGTTTCAGGGTCTATTGCGGCACTACAGGAGCTGGCAGGTGGACAGGACTGTAACTTAATTTTCTGAAGATTTTCTTTTTTTTGCCCCTCTCTGTCTCTTTTTGTTACCTCAGTAAGTGCAAGCTCTGCACAAGCGCATGGTAACTGGCCAGCTCCCCAGGCCAAGGTGTGGGAGAGTTTGGAGTGTTGAAGGGGCTGAGGATGTGTAGGGTTGCAGTGGGAGTTACGCCACTTTTCTTCACCACTTTGTCTTGCTGGCAGCAAAACTGTATTAGTTGGGCCGGTTTTACTGCAGTGTTCACTTTCTGAGCTCGGGCAGAAGTGAGACATCCTCTTTTTTTATTGTTTCGTTGGCAGAAAACTTCCCCTCATCACATATCTGCTCCTTCTCTCCTAATACACTCACGTAGCATTTCTTTGTGCACTTTTGTCTGGCCCTTTTCCATCTCCCCATTTTCTCTCTCCTCGCACCTTCACTCTATCTTTGTCTTTCTCCCCTGCATCTCCCCCCTTTCTTTTCTCCTGTTCAATCACCTTTACGCCTTTTCTCCTCCACCACCTTTCAACCAGCGGTTGCTCTTCCATTTTTGTTCATTCATCATGTATGCCCATAGATAGATAGATAGATAGATAGATAGATAGATAGATAGATAGATAGATAGATAGATAGATAGATAGATAGACAGATAGATAGATAGATAGATAGATAGATAGATAGATAGATAGATAGATAGATAGATAGATAGATAGATAGATAGATAGATAGATAGATAGATAGATAGAACTGCGTGCTGGGGGGAAATAAAGTGTCATCTCACTCTAGAATATTAGCTTTAATGTGTGATTTTGTGAGAGAGGAGCAGGCGAACTGTGACACTGAAACATATAATGCTGTTAAAGCAGCTTAATGCCAGACTGCCAGGCTCATTATTATGCTCTCTGATCTCAGGATATTCGTTAATGAGCAGATAATGCTTTTACAGATTTTGAGGCTTTCATGTACAGGTATGACAACATCTTTTGAAAAGGAGAGCTTTTCTCGCAGCAGTGCATGCATATAAATGAAAAGTTCACTTCTCCTCGTATTTACGTTGTAGCCACAGATCTGTTTTGAGATAGATCTTTCCACGGTGCATTTTTTTTAGCCACGATTTTCTGTCTCTTGATCGTCACTAATAGCCAGCGTGGGTTTATTGTTTGCTAAGGCCCTTTTTTGAGAGATGAAAGTCCTGTTTTTTTTCCCTAGCTGTGCTCTGGGGTTTATTAGAAAACATCAAACGCACTTCAATTATTTTATTTTCCCCATACTGTAGGATTTATTTGCATATTCATCATGCGTTCACTGTTCATATGGACGGTATTTTGAAGGCCGTGTGCTGGCAATTGAAGAGCCTGTGCCTAGGTGCTACGTTGGTTCGCGGTTGTGCTGTTGAATTGTTCAACTGTA
This sequence comes from Mchenga conophoros, assembly GCF_057382185.1. Lineage (NCBI taxonomy): Eukaryota > Metazoa > Chordata > Actinopteri > Cichliformes > Cichlidae > Mchenga > Mchenga conophoros. Next base: position 13,614,815 of record NC_140537.1, read on the forward strand.
AAATGAAATGAACTTGTGGTAAATATTAATTTGTGGCAAACCATGCTCTGAAAGATATGCTTTTCTGTAGCTGAAGTTTGGAAGAAGGTGCAGTCAAGATGATGTCACAGTAAGCACCCCTTATATTTTGTCCGACTTTAATTATGTGTTTACCTCTTCAATATGCCTGATTTCTAAGTTGCAGTTCAATAACGATGTTACAATGGGTATGATCAAAGGTTACCTGGATGTGCCTGTAAACATCACAGCTCGGTGTCATCTTGTTCCAGAGCTGTGCTGTTAATTATTATTGATCTCTTGCTCTCTTCAGCAGTGTGTCTTTTGTCCTGTCTTCCTCCCTTCACCCCCAACCAGTCACACCAGATGGCTGCTCCTCGCTGAGCCCGGTTCTGAAGGTTTCTTCCTGTTAAAAGGGAGTTTTTCCTTACTACTGTTGCCAAGTGCTTGATTATAGAGGGTTGTCTGATTGTTGGGGTTTTCTCTGTATTATTGTAGGGTCTTGATAATGATTGTGATTTGGTGCTTTATAAATAAAAATGAATTGCAAAAGAAGAAGAATTGCAGAAGCCCTGTCTTTGTGCTTGCACCTCAGCAGGCCGGTCCGCCTCCAGTGTGTCAAAACAAGGACCCTTCAAATTTTCTGGAAGTGGGCCAGAATCACAGGGAGGCAAATCCGGTGAACAGGGATTGTGTCAGCATGAACAAAAAAACAACCGATTGCATCACATTTCCCCTCATTTCCGCTGAATCTTCACCCTCAGATGCCTCGGGACATTGTAGTAGAAGTCTACGTTAAAAGTCTCAACCTGTCACACAGAATTCACCGTGTGCAACCTTGTGAATGTCGAAAAAGTGATGAGCACACACTTGACTTTACACACTTGGAAAGCTGCTGAAAACTGCTCAGGTGTAGCTGAAGATGCAGCTCTTAACAGAGGTGATAATACGGAGTTTGGGTCTGGTCACGCCGCATTGAAATTGTTGGCAGTTGGTGCAAGTTTTGTAATTTAATGCATTCACAGCAAATCAAACAAAAATAGTGCATATACTGTATGGTCTGTTAAATAGCCACTAAATCAGTCCGGTTATTGTCAGCATTGGCTCGCAGCATAAAAAAAGCACATTATCACTATTTTGGACAGTTTGTAAAGTGAAGGTTAATTAGTTAACTGGGGAATGGTAAATTAAACGGTTGTTATATAGCGCTTTTCTACTCTGCTCAAGGACTTAAAGCACTTTATACTACAGCCCAATTTGACCTTTCACAAAGGCACTTTTTTCCCAGCCTACGTGCTTTCGAACTAACATTCACACTTTGATGAATGCATCGGGAGCACCTCAGGGTTCATGATCTTGCCCAAGGATACTTGTACATGCAGACTGGAGCAGCCAGGGATCTTTTAGGCTGGTAGATTACCTTTTCTACCTCCTGAGCCACAGCTGACCCAAAAATGTGGTTTTCTTCACTGTGAAAGCGCAAGATCAAGTTAATTGGTTACATTAAAATACGTTTTGTAACTGATCTCTCTTTTATGGCAGTGGGCTGCCTGGTTTCTAACAAAGAATAGGTAGCTCTGCTTCTCAGATACCGTCAAGGCATATGATGCTGGACCTGTTACTGGCCCCCATCCGTCTGTAGTTAAATTGGAAACCACCGCACTAATAGGTTCAACGCAGCCCCAGGGAAATTGAAGAGGTTTGTCAATTATAAGGCCATATTATAGTGCCTGATCCTGGCGCTTCTCTTCTGCCTTTCTTCCCAAAGCAGCAGTGCAAAGAAGAGCATTAACTACAAGGTGATGCGCGCCCTAATTCAATGACACAGATTTTTGTTCTCGCTCCAAGAGTTGAGCGTTGAGTGAGAGCGGGACGGGGTCCAGTGAGTGACAGAGTGGAAAATGTGAAGAATGGCTCAGCGAGGCATTGCTGAAACAGATCCAGGAGAGACGGTGGAAAGCGAGGGAAAGCTGGCGTCAGCAGCGGATGAGATGAGAGAGGAGATGAGGTGCTGACTCCGTCGGTGCTTTTCTCAGGGAAAGCAGTTGTATGAAGGTTCACATACGAGCAAACCCTTCCTCCTGCCCTTTCTCCTTTAAGACCCCAGAGACAGCTTCAGCGACAGCAAAACCTTTCCTCAGTGTGACAGCAAAGATTAAATCCTGTGTATTTTGCAGCAGCCATGCAGGTGTTACCCACGGCAAGACAAGAGATCATAAGGAACTGACAGTTTTCTTTAAGGCTCTTGTGACCACAGTTTTCTTGAACACACCGCAGAGTAGTTAGCGTGTCATAACCCGAGTGACAGATTTAGAGGGTCTCTGCGTGGAAGGAAGTAGTTTTACTCCCTCGATGAACTGTAACGAGGTGTAAAAGCCTTTTTTCCTCTAGTTTGTTGTGTGTTACATTATAAGTAGAGGATAAAGACAGAATAAGTGCGTATACCGGTGGCCATGTTTTTAGTATAACAAAATTGAAAATTGAAAAAATTGTTTTCTGCTTTGATATTTGAAGAGGCATCTGAATCTTAACTTGTCACATAGGGCTGCTTGAGTGGGACGCGTTGGTCTCAGCTTTAGCATCGTTTTTAAAACTAAAGAGTTAATGTTGTAATGTTGTTTTCAACCTGACCGTGTCCGTCTCAACCCAACCAAACAGTTTTTGTGTCTATACCTAAAAAAAGAAGCTTTGCTTATGGAAGTCAAGCAGAAATGATTCATTGTCTTTGAATTGGGGATTTGGGGTGTATGATATGGTTGGGTTATTAGGTGATTGTATCACCTGTCATCGATTGGCTGAGCCCATTGGTTGCTGGGTTAGCAGTTGCATGGACTTTTTTTGGTCTGGCTCTTTGATGCTCAGGAGAACCTGTGAATCTCCATTCATAGCCTGAATCTCATAGGATATTATACTACGAACTCAATCACAATGTTCTCACCTCTTTTAAAATGAGGAAGTTACAGTTTCTCTGTGCATACAGTTACATTTTAAATATGTTTTAATCTGAACGTGATTACAGACTACAAAACAAATGATCCCAGTCTGAAATAAAAAATTCCAGTGCCCATATATTATTAAAGTTTAAACCGCAGGTCAATATAACAATACATTTTTAAGATGTTGTAGTTGTTTATGTCTATTGTGTTTGAAGGAGCTGTTTTGCTGGTTAAATAAAAGGCGATAGCATCTCTTCAATCCTTAGACATAAGTTCATCTTCTCAGAAGCTTAGTTTTTGCAGTGTTTGGAGCTGGTTTCCTGCTGTGATATGCGAGCTGTCGTTGTCTTCTTCAGAGATAAACCTTTGGCATGTTTTACAAAGCATCATTTTGCTAATCTGCTGTGTCTCTATGCTGTAAGCCTCTAAGGGCAGCCAAGGATGTTAGAATTTAATGATGCATGTCCTTCCATATAAAACGGTGATTCAGACTGGGCTTCCTTCACTTCCAGAGAAAAACAAAGCTATTAAGGATGGAGACTGGCATGGTGTCATGTGATGAACAGACAGAGGGAAGTTTCCCTACAGCCATGATGTGAGAGGGCAATGAAGCTCACCCTGAACCCTCCTGGCCCCGTGTGACAGTAGGGCTAGAGTCCCACAGTGAGGCCCAATGTGGCAATACATCACACAGCTCCAGCTTGCCCAAGAGCAAACCATGCTGGTGTTGGGGAAAGGACAGCTAGAGGACAATGTGGGAGATGAGATAAGAGAGATGAGAAGGGAAGGCAGGAAAGATGGCTGCCAAAGGCGCACAGGTTCAGACAGGAAGCAGCCACTCTCGCTTCGTTTCCTGTTAGGAAGAGCAAGAACGGTCATGGGGAGAACGTCAACAACTCGGTCCTGGGTTTTCACAGAGGAAGGTAGGATACACAGCAGAGAATTACAGCCCAACATGAGACTCGGAGAAGAGATTCAGGGTGTATGTTTTGTATAAAGCTTCCTACAGGAGGCTCCCAGACCAAAGTGTTGTTGTGACCTCTGGTGTTTTCTTCGGTGTGCTTCATAGTTTCTCTACACAAGAATGCAAATATTTAAAGTTTATTTAAAGTCAGATTTATTGGATTATTTATCTTGGGTATTTTTTTTTTTTTTGCTCTGTCCTTCATTAACAATCGAAACAATGGTGTGTACTTAATAAATTACTGTTTAATTTTTCAAATGAAATAGTAACAGTAAAAACCAGATAACTTTTCGAAAGAAGTCCTCTAGACATCCAAAGTCTAAGTAAGCATGTCAGTCAAAAGAAATGTGATAAAAGTTTACCAAATTGACAAATACCGAACTGTAAAGGTTTTTATTTTAGCTTTCCAAATTCAAAGGTCTCATTTTTACTAGTTCCAGTATGATTTAATTAAAATGACCTTGGTAGATACTCATCACATTAAACATGGGAGTTAGCACAAAATGCTAATTTGGCTTTTCATCTGACTAGAAATGTCAATGTGTGGTTTTAAGGAGAAGTTACATTCTGAAACTGTTTCTCAGCAAACCACATCTAGGTGCTAGAACCCCATCCCCCACACCTTCTTAACCTACATACACACCTTATAAGCTTTGTCAAACAACCCCTTGTGTTTAGTTACTGGACAACTTTATGCTCGACTCCAGTGTGATGGTGAAGAATGAGAGTCCTGAACTGTGCAGCTATCTGGCTGTAAATGCTGAGCAATGCTCGGTCCTGACCTCATTCAGTTACACTCAAGAAACCTGACTGCCAGACGCTCATCCTTTAAAACCCACTGAACTGTTTGAAGAAACTCTTTCAAGTTGAGCTCGTTTCATGCATGGTGCACCATCAAAGTGCTCACAAATACCTAACAGGATTACAGAAAGAGATAATGTCCATCTTTGCTTCCTCCCTGAAGTTGAGACTGGGAATGAAACATCTCCACATGATTAAATATTTACAGTTTACACTTTAACGCTGGTCAAGACTGTTTGGAGCTGTGCTGCCATCCATCGGGCCATGAACATAATGCATCCCACAGTTGCCACAGTGATGAGGGGGTCAGAGCTTTCCCCTGATTTGTGTATAGAGAAAATTATTAAATTTAGGAATTAGTGCTTTGTTAATGTGCGTGTTGTATTTTTGAAATACGCTGAAATCTTTGTTATTTCTTTTTATTATCTCGATGGAAATTGTGCAGTGCAAAAGTCGTAAACCACAATGGGAAGCATGCAAACATACATGGAAATTCAGTATTGTGGTAAAACCATACGACAATTTTGACAAGATCTCTAACACCACTGTCTGAAATGCAGCTTCAAACCATGACAGAGCCTCCACTGTGTTTTACAGCTGTAGACTGTAGACAATCACTGATCAGCCGAAGGTCCAGATGCATCTCTGTGGGTCCTGTGTCAGGTCTCTGCCTGAACTTTTCCTATTTCTTAAAGAGATGATTTTCAGATACTGTTCATCTACTGTACTTTTTTTTTTTAGGCCTGGTACTTCTTCTTTGTCACTCCACTTGTATGGTTTTCTCCCATTTTTTAAGGACTTGCTGCACATGTGCTGAGAAACACAATGTTTTTTTGCTAGTAACTCTTTGGAAATCACGTTGGTGCAAGAGTAATATTATGATATATTATGCTATTACATGGTAGGTTTGCTGTTATTCTATATCATGCCTGTCAACTTGCTATTTTGAGATTCGGCTAAATATAATAGGAAAACGTGATGTGTTTTTGCAACAGGCTGCTGTAGGAAAGTGCCTGAAGATGTTATATGTAGAAACACCAATGGCTCATCCCTTGAGTCAGGTGCTTTTTATTGTAGAATATTTCACAGGTCAGTGTTCAAGGACTGAGCTATGAAATTGTCCAGTCGACTGGACTAGAAATGGGTGAAAAAGCAGAAAGACCGTTAGAAACCCTGGAGAACTATTGCTCAAGACCCTTTTTTTAATTACAACAAACTCTGGCTCACTTGAAGCAAAATTTAAAGAAACAAGAGGTGGTTTTTACCCTTTTGCATAGTGCTATATAAGAAAGCAAGTTGGCAAGCTGTGAGCAGACATGGATGTGACTGGCTGAGAAAGTTGTGCACGGCTGACTGACTGAAGACGTGAGAGACACAGGCAGCTGGCTCATTGAGCAGTCATCTGTAAATGTGTGTGTGTGTGTGCGTGTGTGTGTGTGTGTGTGCGTGGTTCTAAAGACGCTCCAAATAAAATTAGCTGTCGAGCCCAGTCCTTTAGCAGTCTGCAGCAACGACTCAAGGTCAGACTTGCTGATCCTGCTGATGCATTTTATTCTCCGGAGCCAGCATCAAGCTGGCTCCGGAGGGTTTACTGCTTTACTGCTGCCCACCAACCCTCTACTCATTCCCACCCCCATTCATCCTCGGCACACACTCCCTTCCCTCCATTATCACCCTGGTCCTCCCTGGTTTGGGAGTGTGCATTTACCCGTTAAATTAGGTGGGGGAAGGAGGGGATGACGCTTTCGGCTGGAGTGCCTGGATACCCGTGCTGACGTGTGGCGGGGAGATGGATAAGCTAAGGTGTCCTAATTTCCCATGTGACTACAGTAATTGTGTTATAATGGAGGTGGGAGCTGAGTGGTCATCAGCAGACGGACAGAAGTACAAAGCTCCTGGCTTTATGCCCCCCCCCCCTTACCGTTCAGACGGACACAGCAGGCATTGTGAGCATGATGTGGCCATGCATGCAGTTTACGACACAGCAGGAGCTTCAAAGGTTGAGTGATTGGACTATGTGTGCACCCCAGTTTGTTATCGCTTCAGGCAGAAGGTGAACTCTTATACCTCATCTCCTTCGGTTGGTCAAGTTGGCGTCTCAACACTTGTTAGCTCACTTGATGAGCTTTACACAGAAAAGCTGCGGATCTCCTCAGGCTAATGTCACAGGCAGTTTCTGTCTATTTATCATCCAAACAGTTATTCATTTACTCATTAACTGTTAATTATAGCGGCACACAAGCGAGCATACATCACCAAACTGTGAAAGGCAAACCCATGTTCTATTATCTATTATTTTTTCTCATTAAATTAGCACCATCTCATTTTCGGCCTGTGGTGAGATCAATAATTGAAATACATTAAAGGGGCACTCCAACAAGCTTCTCATTATGTGTGGTGAAGCCTGTGAGTATGACTCATGATAAGTAACCGTGGTGATACATAGGGTTACTTATGCAAACTTTTAAAATCTCCATGCAGAGGCACAGACGTCATTAGAGAAGTGATTATGCATTAATGATCCTTATGATGTCATCAGGTTTTTCAGTTTCTGGGCTCCTTGTTTTTCAATCTGGAGGTGTTGGCTTTGATGCAAAAGAGGTTTTGTGAAGAAATCTGAATTGAATATTATGGACAATGTGATGCATTATGGGATATGGGATTTTCGAGGAGTCCCCCCCCGCCCCCATTTCTTTTCTACATGCTAATTTTACTGGAGTGAAACATGTTATAAGCTTTCTGAATACAAAGCCGTCCTCACGTTACTTCTCTTCTCTGTTGATTCCTCTTAGGCACCATGAGACCAGTCCAGAGGAACTTCTATGATCCGTCATCTGCCCCAGGGAAAGGTGTGGTGTGGGAGTGGGAGAACGATAACGGCTCATGGACGCCGTACGACATGGAGATCTGCGTGACCATCCAGAACGCCTATGAGAAGCAGCATCCCTGGCTGGACCTGACCTCTCTGGGCTTCTGCTACCTCATCGACTTCAACAGCATGTCTCAGACCAACAGGCAGAGCCAGAGAAAGAGACGCCTGCGGAGGCGCATGGACCTGGCCTACCCGCTCATCATGGGCTCCATCCCCAAGTCCCAGTCTTGGCCTGTGGGCGCCAGCTCTGGCCAGCCCTGCTCCTGCCAGCAGTGCATCCTGGTTAACAGTACAAGAGCTGCCTCTAATGCCATCCTGGCCTCCCAGAGACGTAAACCCCACGGGGGGACGGCGGGCAACGCAGGCACTGCAGGGACCCATACCGTAGTGCGGCAGAGCAATACCTTCGCCGGTACTTCATTTTGGTCTCAAACATCCAGCTCCACCGGCACAAACAACAATAACATTAGCCTGGGAGGTGGACAAGCTAAAGCTGAACAGGTGCAGTTGCCACTGTCCGCTGCCAACTTCCCCTGTTCCCCCGTGATGCCATCTCTTTCATCTGCCCATGGCCACCACACTCTCACCATTAACGGACAGAACAATCTGAACCGTCCGGGCACCCAGCGCATTTCCGTGGGGACTGCCAGAGGAGCCATCCCAGCAGGGTAAAGATTTTTTATTGTACACAAGAGGCAAATGTACACAAAGGCACTGGCCTCTTTTCCTAGCTCAGATTTTCTGGAGTCGGCAGTGGCCTTTCACTCGATATAACGGAGGCATAATGCTCAGATTCAGTTGAATTTACAGTTCCACAGAGGCAACGGGTGGATATTAAAAGCCAAGAGCCAATTTTCATGTCTGCTACACAAAAGCGTCACCCTGAATCCGTGCTGTATATTCTGTCTTTCTCTCCCTCTTTCTGCTAATTTATAACTACTGTTGTTAACGTGCCGATCAATGAACCTGCAGGATAAAAGTCCAGCTGATTCTCCTCTGGCCCAGCTGGCCGAGGAGGAACCCTTTTCCTCCATATGTGTGCCCGCCATGGTTACTGCTCCATAACGAGCTTATGTCGGCCCCCGATAGGCGTGAAATGCTGCAGCCTCCGTTGGATCCCTCTGTTGCTTCTGCTTTGAAGTAATTTGTTGCTCTCACACTTCGCTATGGTTGTTGTGTCACGGGATGTGAAAAGACAGTTTGACACTGTATGTGGATGATCTGAACGCGTGTTTATCTGCATCATTATCTGCATGTGTGTGAACGCGTGTGCTCCGGCGTAGCTGTGGAAACCTATTTGCCACGGAGGCAGAGCTCCACTGGGGAAGCATGAATAATGGATCAAGGAAAAACGGGAGCTTCGGCAGAGCGCTCTGACCTCAGAGCGATTCAGAGAATGGAACCAAGGAATAGAAGTGTGCTAGCGTTGTAACCGATACTTCAGTGCCCCCCATCCTGCTTTCTTTTGCTAAAATAAACCCTCTCCTGATCTAATTTGATTCCATTTTGTTCTCGCCGCTCATGGGGAGAGACACACTTACTGCATGTTTGAATAACACCGTCCTGGACACACATGCTTTCACTTTGTGGCCTAATTCAGTGTCACCCCCACCCCATCCTCACCACAGCAGGTCATGACTTTGTTTGTGCGACGTACTCGGTGATGCTTCGTTCTGCATTTCAAGAATTCAGTGACAGCTCAGGTGTTCAGAGCTGTGGGCGAAATGTGACTTCTTCTTCTTTTCGTATTCTTTTTTACCTCACAGCACAATGAGTTTCTTACGAGACAGTGAGAGCTAGAGTGAGGGAGAGGAAGAGACCGAGGGGGTAAAAGGCGGAGCGCGTCATGTTCCCAGGCGAGTGGCTCGACGCACAGGATGAGTGTGGTTAACATACACACAGCAGGACATGAGAGCTTGCAAGCGCACAGACACAAACTGAAACGTGAACTCCCTCGCATATTCCCACAAGCCTGCTACAGACAGATAACAGAGTAACCCACACAGAATGTAAAACATCAGATCTGTGTTTTTTTTCACACGCCCACGCTCTAATATAACTGCTGGGTGCACGGAAGGTATTTGGCACATTGTGGCTCGTTCACATGACTCTATTTCGCTGTTTTATGTATGCAAACGAGGTAGCCGCTATGGATGAATCAGGCAAGGTGTACTTCAAGCCACCAGCGAGAAAAGCTGCACGCTGGTTTTCGAGACAACGCATTTGTTCCCGAGTCCATTGATGATAAAAGGCCAGATATCGATCTTTGTATCTTCTGAAAAGAATACAGGTTGTGGTTGTCAAAGCGGGGGAGGGGAGGGGGGGAGTGTTTAATGCATCTGTGTTACGTGTGAAAACATCACAAGTGGCACCATCTGCTGGCTTGTGTCAACACATCAGTTTATCTTATTACAGAGCAGCCCACATATCGCCACCTGTGCAGCCCAGCGACAGATGCAGACTGCCATAGTTTTTTGTTTCTTCTTATCACACTGTTGCATGAGCTGGAAGCAACACTGCAACTGTCTATTATTTTATTAATTATTATTATTAGATTATTTTCTTTGCTCACTGGTTGAATTGCTTGTTTTGGGGGGTTTTTTTTAAACTGATGCCCAAAAGATATTCAGTTCACAGTGATGTAACTGGGAGAAATTAACTGACTATTTTTAAAATCAGTTCATTAAATAATACTGAACCTAGCTTGCATCATCTTTATAGATATTTCATGATATTTATGAATTCATTAAATATTTGCTGGTAAAAGAGCTGTTCGTGTTGATCTCTTTGAGTCAATAGTCTTGCATCATTTATGTGCAGCACCATGTTGCGTATATCTAATCGTTCTCGAGTATTTCACCCTTAAACCAAACTCACCATCGACACGTCGAAAAAGGAACCACAGCAGGTTCTCGCTATGAGATTTATCTTGTCGTTGTGTGTTTACGCATAGATACGAGAAATGTTAACGACGAATCGTCTGCCTCTTTAAAAGATAAACAGATATCATTTGTAGCGGAATGAACAGAGGAAGAATTTCACAAGGCCTCTGGGGATTTTTTGTTTTGTTTTCTTTTGTGTTTTTTAGGCCTCCGTTGTCAGTCAAACCACTTCCTCTTGTGCACTTTCTCTCCGCTCGACCGGGTTAAGCCCTGCGCTGCAGGTCTTTAGTTAGAGCTGCTTTATAGTATTGCTTTCAGTTCTCTGACAGGTGAAAGATGAAAGGTAAAAAAAAAACAAGGCCTTGTCTTCATGAGCTGAAAGAAAGAGCTTTTTAATTGGGTGCGTTCCCTCGCTGCTATCGGCTGTGTTTACGAGCTGCTCGTGTTAAGGAGCCAGCCTGAGTTTTGACTGGAGGCCTGAGATCATTATCCCTCAGTGTGTTGCTCTGCTTCTCCTGCTCTGGCACTCCCCTCATGATGAAAATTGTTATTAAAATAAATGGAAAAATCCCGAGCCAGAGTTTTGGAAATCGTCTGTGCCATCGTTGCTTATTTTCAGGGCATTTCATTGCCACCCACACTGTAGCGGGGGCAAGCCTCTCTCTCCTGCGATACACATCAATATGCAATTAAGCACTCGTGGAGTTCTCTCCATTCGACTCTGTCTTTATAGCGCATAATAAACAGATGAGGAGATATTAGTCCTCCGTCAGCACTTCCTCAGCGAGGCTTAATGTGGTCTCTTTATTTTGGGAATCACATCTGATTAAGTCCTCAAGGCAGCTGGGAGATTCCCTCCAGAGAAGAAGTATTACTCTGAGCAGGAGATAGAGGAGGAATAGTGACCCTCATGCCCATGATCTGCAAGGGGCCTTTATTACTGTGGTGTTGATGGATGAGCTTGTGGGAGGTGGGTTTATTACTAAATTACATTGGTTTTGGGTTAGAAATTACAGCCTTAGTTATAAGAAATGCCACTCGGACACACTGTCGAAGGTTTGGGCAAAGATAGGCTCAGGTTAATTTTTACTTCACGGAGAGAAGGGAACAAAGAAGTGAACACAAGACAGGAGGATGAAAAGAATTGGAGTTGTCAGCGTAAAAGCAATCTAGAGGTGACAAGGTTCAGTGTAGTTTGCTGAATGTGGAAAAGGTCCGCGCTTGTTTACGCTGACAATGAGTTATAATTGCTCTCAAGGTCTGAGCACAAGCCAACAGAGCCCATTGTTGAGGATCATTGATTGTTTTAACCCTAAAGTGGCTGTTTTGGTGAGGACAACTCAGGGTTTTTAACATGAATGTTGGCGTTTCTTGATGAAATAATCAACATCAAAAGTTATTCCGTGTTCGAGATTTTTAGCGTCATGTGGTTTAAGGCGCGATTCAGAGGCACAGGGTTCACTGATTTCAGAGGTTCCCATTTCTAAATGAAAAAACAAGAAAGGCAAGAGAATTGTGTACAAAAGGAGACAGATGTCCACAGCTGTACACTGGCTACAGGTTGTCTGGCTGCCAGTTTAATGTGTAATCAGAGATTTGAAGGAAAGAACGCGCTCCAAGATGTGCGTCTATGTGTAGGAGTGCGTGTCTTTCTGGTTAGGTGATAAGAATTATCAATAGCATCTAATGTTTGTGTGTTTTGTGTTTCGGCTTGTGTAGATTTTATCGTACCACGGAGTTTCCATCTTTTTTTGAGATCTTCTCTAGAATCTATATGCAGTACAAATGAAACTAACTAATGTCTTGTTCTAGTACAGATCCACTGCTGTGTGTGCTTTTAGTTTGTCCACAATGAGATGGCGTTAAGGGCTCTTGTGTTGTGTCGTCCCCCTTTTTTCTTCTCATGAAAATGATTTGTTTGATCACAGGACTCTCTGTGAACTGCTTAAATTAAACATGCACTCATAAAGGGAGGCATCTGAAGGATTCTCCCACTGGGTGGCAGTGAATATATTTATTTTTCTTGTTTGTTAGATTACTTTTTACTTTTGTTCTGCTTTTGGTTTTTGGGGGTTTTTTTATATAAACTTTTACACTTTCGTACACATTTTTTTATTCCAGACACAGAAAAATAGACCGCCGACCTCTTGACTCAAACTGGTGCTTTCATTGAGTGAAGGGCGGCTGTGTACTGTGAAGTATTGACTGGTTAGTTTTTGTTACACGCGCAGACTGCAGGAGGTGAGTTCGTCTATTAATTCTTCCTCTGTGGCTGAAGGTGTGAAATCACTCACTGGTGTCTTTTTTTGGACAAAAATCAAATCTGACGTGCCCACTCCCCACCTCCCACCCCCCTCTGAATTTGACTTTCTGACATAAGGCATTTATCAGAGCTGCACATCGCTGTATTTTTTTGTTACACTCCAGAACAAAAGCAAGCTGATCCCGGTTTCTGGCCCGCTGGTGTGAGACGCAGCGTATTTGAGTCCTTCCCAGAAATGCAGTGGCACACATCGGCTTCAGTCAGACCTCGTGTCCCTTTGTTATTGCGCTCAGCTTATTGAGCGGCTTCCCCTGGTGTAAGAACCGAGTCCCTCACTAATATCAAAGCGCTGTGTTGATGCGGATTTGTGCAGTGCCTAGAGCTACAGGGTCTGACACTTCGCTCCTTTCATACAAAGAGCAAAGAGACGTGCGCAGGAGTGTGTGTGTGAAGGTGTGTGTACGTGTTTGTAGTCAATAAACTGAGAACTCTAGTGATTCAGTGAGAGCACAGCATTGAACATCCGGAGATGATGGCTACCTTTAACGCCACGTTATTTGAAACATGGGTTGGTTTAGAAGTGTAGCAGGTTTGCCACAGTAACCACAGGGTTGAAGGTAGTTAGTGCACACATTTCTTTACTAATCACTCCTCCGACAACTGTGCGGCTTCGGAGCGTAATGACTCTGTGCTGCAGTCTGCCCGCACCGAATGCAGGCCAGGTGTGCCACTCTTTCCACCGGCGCACCTCCCTCAGCCGACCTGCCCCACTTCTACGTCCAAGAGCCGAGCCATTATCTACACCGCACCACCACAGTGAGCTGTATTACAGGTGTCTAAGGTTACCTTCCTAAAAAGAGAGAGACCCTGGCTTTGTTCAAAATATGTAGTGCTTGAGAAATTTATTAGACCAACACACAGGGTAAGGCTGATGCCCCAGCTGGCCTAAGTTAACAGCATTGGTAATTACCAACATGTTCCTGTAATGGTTGTCCATCAGTCTGCACAAGCTCTTGTCACACAAGTTTGTTTGTTTCCTGTTAAACAGTTCTTCTACTCTAGATGATTTCTTCCATATAAACACTTTGTCTCTATCTTCACTTGTTGCCAAAGGGCATTAAAGTACAGACCTATATTTTTTTTATTTCCTAAGTGGTGAAATACAAGCTTCATTTTATTCCAGAATCCCATTAATGATATTAATTTCTGGAGGTCTCAATGGAGACATGATATATGATTTTCCCTTGGAGCCACCATTCTCAAAATATCCTCACATCAGTTCATATTGTGACCTAGTCTTCGCGGTTTCTTCTTCTAATGTCATTCTTACCATCAACTCTAATAATATTAAAACAATAAATCTAAAAATGAACAACGGCTTCCTTCTTCGTAAAATAATATGTATGAAGGCCTAACCAAGTGTCCTAGTGTAATTTTTGCAATTTAAGAGGAATTTAAATGGTTATAAAACTTTATTAGAATTTTTTAGTCCGCTTTTCCACCTGTTTGGAGTCTAAACTGTTAACAGGAATAAAAATGTGTGGTTTGAAACTATCCATTTCAAAGTAAAGTGCTTGTTTTCATCACATTGTCTCACACTGGCTTACGTTTGTTTTTTTATAATTGTCTGCTGTCCATTGCTTTCAAATTTAGTAAAATTTACAGGCTGCTTCCTTTAGGAGTCGCCATAGTGGATAACCTGCCTCCATTTTATCCCCGGTTTCCTCTTCTATAACACCAACCCTCTGCATGTCTTCTATCACTACTTCCATGAACCTCTGCTGAGATCTTCCTCTTTTCCGCCTGGAATATGGCAGCTCCATACGTCCTTTGTCCAATACATCCACCATCGCTCGTCTGTACATGTCCGAACCACCTCTGCCTTGCCTCTTTAACTTAAACGCAAATCGCTTGACCCAACCTGTCCCTCTCGTGTACTGACTTCTAATGCTGTCTATCCTCGTAGCTCCCAATGAAAATCTTTCCATTTACCCGGGCTTGGGATCAGCACTAAGAGTACATTTGAGTACACCATCACATTTGGTGTGATTTTATTTATTAGGTGTTTTTTAAAGGGCAGTGTAATCTCAGCTTTAATAACTCTTAGTTTGATGGCTTTGTACTTTTAATCCAGGGAAAGGAAACGTGTTCCTGTGCTCTGCTTCGCTCGGGGAAATTTGCGCGCTCATATTAATGCCCCTGTTTTTGCCCGCTGTGCTTCATAGATCTTGAAGAGTGAGCAAGTCAACTGTCTTTGTCGTCTGTGTTTGTCATGAACTTCAACCTCTCCGAATGTCATCCTGAATCAGACTCTGCGGCAGCGCTTTGCACAAGTCGAGTTGTCTCATCCTACTGCAGTTGTCTTCGTCTTTGTGGTGAAGCACATTTGACATTTTAGCTTGAGTGTTTTTCATGCCACGCAGAGCAGAACTGTCTGCTGCTTTCAGGTTTTTCAGCTGTGGCATAACAAGCAGTTGTACACAAATGGGACCGTTTACCATCCATTTTAGCAGTCGCAGGGTCATTTACAGATTATAAGCTGTGTATTAAATGGACCCGCATGGCGAGAAGCATCTGTCTGTGTGATGTGAGCAATTCTCTTTGTAGAGACCTTTGAGTAAGGGACTGTAACAACACTGTACTTATAATATTACTATTTTTATGCCTTTTCATTTCTTTTTTCTTAAAGGGTTCCTGCACTCCCAGTTAAAAACTTGACTGGTTCTGGACCAGTGCACCCAGCCTTAGCAGGTTAGACCAAATCTGCTGTGCAGCATCTGTTTAGCAATCAGCTATAAATGATCGTTTTTGCTGAGATGAGTAATGTTTGTTTATTTTTCTGTGTGTGTGCCCTACCCATGCGTCAGGTATGACAGGTATCCTGATGTGCGCTGCAGGTCTGCCCGTTTGCCTGACTCGAGCACCAAAACCTATACTGCACCCACCCCCCATCAACAAGAGCGACATGAAACCTGTGCCAGGAATCAACGGCATGCGCCGCAAAACCAAGAAAAAGCACCTAAGAAGAGGTGAGACGGCGGGACCGAACAACAGAATGAATTCAGAACAACAGCACTGTAGTTTGTAGTTTTATAATAAGTGAAGAAATGAGAAATGCACAGATGAGAGAAATCTGCCAACCACTGACAGACCATCTTTGTTCTGCCAAACTTTGCGACATGTTTCTGTCACGATCTGGTACAGGGATTCAAGCGCAGAGCGGTAAGGTATCTCCAAGGTGTGGTTTATTTACAGTGCAGTGCAATATATGTACAGTGAAGGGATCCAAAACTCCGGGGGGGAAATCACAGGGTAACTCGCTCACGTCTTCTTCTCTCACACTCACACACTTTCCCGCAGCAGGGAGGTCGCAGGTCCGGGGGGGGAATCTGAAGCAGACGAGAAGGCAGGTCACCAACTAATCACAAGTCACGGATATGAAGCACAAGAGCTGTGAGAACACTAACGTTAGGGGTACAATCATCCAGCGACGAGAGGATCTGTGTTCCAGCCTCAAATAGTGCTCCCGGTGATGATGGGTGAGTGTTGTCAGGTGTGTGTGTGGGCCAAGGGCGGGAGCCCACAGTGAGCTCCGCCCAGGCAGAGAGGGAGAAAACAGCAACAGCAATTGTAGCCTTGTGGGGCCGACCGGGCAGGCACGGAGACCATGACAGTACCCCCCCCTCAACGGGAGCCTCCCGGTGACCCACCAGGCTTACCTGGATGCCTGCGGTGGAAGTCCCGGAGCATGGCACCATCCAGGACAGCAGCTCGAGGCACCCAGGAGCGTTCCTCTATCCCGTAGCCCTCCCAGTCAACCAGGTACTGAAAACCCCGACCCCGGCGCCGGGAGTCCATGATGCGGGTGATATTGTAGACCAGCTGACCATCCACACGAGCCGGGGGGGCGGCGGGGCCCTGGAGGGAGGGCACAACGGGCTGGAGAGCACCGGCTTGACCTGAGACACATGAAAGACATTGTGAATGCGCATGTTGCGCGGCAGCTTGAGGCGGACAGACACAGGGTTCACAATGGCCTCAACGGGAAAAGGGCCAATAAACTGAGGAGACAGCTTCTTCGACTCAGTCCGTAGCGGCACAAAACGGGTAGCCAGCCATACTCGTTGACCGATGGTGTACACGGGGGCCGGTGTCCGGTGACGGTCAGCGAGGGTCTTGTTCCGCTCCTTAGTACGGAGCAGGGCAGCCTGAGTCGCCCGCCAGGCACGACGGCACCCGCGGAGGTGAGCCTGTACAGAAGGAACGGAGTGCTCACCTTCGATGGCCGGGAGCAAAGGTGGTTGATAGCCCAGGGACGCTTCGAAGGGAGACTTGCCCGTGGCGGAGGATGTGTGGCTGTTGTGGGCGTATTCGATCCATGGAAGCTGTTCACTCCAGGTCGATTGGTTGTGCGAAGTGACACAGCGGAGGGCAGCTTCCAGCTCCTGGTTGGCCCGCTCCGATTGCCCGTTACTCTGTGGATGGAAACCGGAAGACAGACTGACCTTGGCCCCCAGTGCGGAGCAGAACTCCCTCCAAACACGGGACGTGAATTGCGGCCCCCTATCCGAGACGATGTCCTCGGGGATCCCGTGAAGACGGAACACATGGGAGGTGAGGAGCCGGGCCGTCTCCAAGGCCGAGGGGAGCTTCGGGAGGGCGACGAAGTGTGCAGCTTTGGAGAAACGATCGATAATGGTAAGTATGGCGGTGTTACCAGCGGAGGGCGGCAGGCCCGTGACAAAGTCCAAAGAAACATGGGACCATGGTCGAGCTGGTGTAGGGAGAGGCTGCAGAAGACCCGGTGGAGGGCGGTTCGAAAGCTTATTCCGGGCGCAGGTTGAACAGGCGGCTACATACTCCTTGGCATCCCTAGTCATAGCAGGCCACCAGAAGTAACGTCGGAGGAACGAGCAGGTGCGGAGGACCCCAGGATGGCATGAAAAGCGGGCGGTGTGAGCCCACTGGAGAACCTGAGAGCGGACGGCTGAAGGAACGAAGAGGCGACCAGGTGGACCAGTGCCAGGATCCGGTTCGGTCTCCTGCGCCTCTTGGATGAGCCCCTCGATCTCCCAGGAGATGGCTCCAATTACGCAGGCGGCCGGGAGGACAGGCTCAGGGTCCGAGTCCTCCCCAGTGATGGAGAATTGCCTGGACAGGGCGTCTGGCTTTACGTTCCGTGTTCCTGGCCTGTAGGTGATAGTGAAGTCAAAACGAGCGAAAAACAGTGCCCACCTGGCTTGCCGGGAATTGAGACGTCTAGCCGAGCGCAGGTACTCCAGATTCTTGTGATCCGTCCAGACGATGAATGGTTGTGCTGCTCCCTCCAACCAATGTCTCCACTCCTCCAGGGCCAGCTTGACGGCCAGAAGCTCCCGGTCCCCGATGTCATAGTTACACTCTGCTGGGGAGAGACGGCGAGAATAAAAGGCACACGGGTGCAGCTTACCGTCCATCTGTTGAGACAGAACTGCCCCAACCCCGGAGTCCGACGCGTCCACTTCCACAACGAACTGCCGTGTAAGGTCCGGTTGCCGGAGTATGGGAGTGGTGGTGAACCTGTCCTTGAGCAGGGCGAAGGCTCGCTGAGCGGCAGAATCCCACTGGAAGGGAACCTTGGGAGAGGTGAGTTTAGTGAGAGGGAGAGCGATTCTGCTGAAATCACGAATGAACCGTCTGTAAAAGTTGGCGAATCCCAAAAAACGTTGCACTTGGCGGCGATCAGGAGGAGTAGGCCATTCCACCACAGCCCGCACTTTCTCCGGATCAGTCCGCAAGTCCCCCTTCTCGATAATGTGGCCCAGAAAACTCACTGACGCCACGTGGAAATCGCACTTCTCCCCCTTCACAAAGAGCCGGTTCTCCAGAAGGCGTAGCAGGACCTGCCGGACATGGACCTTGTGCTCCTCAAGTGTCTTAGAAAAGATCAAGATGTCATCCAAGTACACAAATACACAACGGTTAACAAAATCACGAAGGACATCATTAACCATCGCCTGAAACACTGCGGGGGCGTTAGTCAGCCCAAACGGCATCACGAGATACTCAAAGTGGCCCCGATGCGTATTGAACGCGGTCTTCCACTCATCCCCCTCCCTGATGCGCACCAGGTGGTAAGCGTTGCGCAGATCCAGCTTGGTAAAGACGGTCATGCCTTGAAGCAGTTCAAAGGCGGAGGAAAGCAACGGCAAAGGGTATTTGTTCTTAACAGTGATCTGATTAAGGCCCCGAAAGTCAATACACGGCCGCAGCAAACCATCCTTCTTATCCACGAAAAAAAACCCAGCCGCGACAGGGGAAGAGGAGGGGCGAATCAACCCTGCCGCCAGCGACTCCGAGATGTAACGCTCCATAGCATCCCTCTCAGGCCGGGAGAGGCTGTACAGGCGGCTAGACGGCAGCGGAGCTCCAGGAAGAAGATCGACGGCACAATCGTACGGGCGGTGCGGGGGAAGGGACCGCGCCCGATCCTTACAAAAAACATCCCGCAGATCATGATAAACCCGCGGAACCATCGAGAGGTCCGGGGCGTCCGACGGCGAGGCCGTGGGTGGGAGCGAAACGGGGGAAGCCGCAGCCCGGAGGCAGTTCATATGGCAGGCCACACTCCAACCTAGTACGGCACCCTTCTCCCAGTCGATATGCGGGTTGTGGAGGACAAGCCAGGGGTGACCCAGAACCAGCGGAGTGAGAGGAGCTTTAAACGAAAAAAAACAAATCCTTTCTGCGTGATTGCCAGAGAGAGATAATGAAAGGAATTCAGAAACATGAGTGATGTCAGGCAGGCACTGGCCCGACAGTGCGTGAACACGGAGGGGGCGTGACAGAGGCTCCAAGGCGATGTTCAGTTTGGCGGCGAGTGAGGTGTCAATAAAGTTCTGCTCAGCCCCAGAGTCAATGAGAACGGAGAGAGAATGAGAAACAGTCCGAACACGCAGAGTAGCCGGCAAAAGAAGCCTGGGGAGAGGGCTTTCACTCGACAGATCGCCCACCAGCACCCTCACGATCACTGGTGAGCGCGCCCTTTTGCCAGCGTTGGGCAGGAGGAGACAGAGTGGCCTTTACGGCTGCAATAAACGCACTCACCGGAGGCAAGATGGCGCTGGCGCTCCGCGGGCGACAGCCGTGAGCGCCCAAGCTGCATGGGCTCTTCCCCATCCCCGGTGTCGGCGTCACACGACCCATGGGCTGCAGTAGGGGTCCCACAAAAGTCCAGCGGGGCATGCCCCGAACGCGCGCGTGCGCTCCAATGTGCGCACACCTGATCGTCCACCCGCATACACAAAACCAGAAGCGCATCCAGGGAGGAAGGCAGTTCACGGAGCATTAGTTCATTCTTTATTTCCTCATTAATATTAGTGAGCAATGCACTTTTAAGGGCCTCTTCCCCCCATTTCGCCTGTTCAGCCAAGGTAGAAAAGTCAATAGAAAAATCAGCCATGCTGCGTTTACCTTGTTTAAGCGCAAGCAAGCGCTGGCCGGCGGTGGCAGTTGTGGCTTTCCTGTCAAACACACCTTTAAACTTAGTAAGAAAGTCAGAAAAGGTGATGTCCGGCTCCGCCTGAAGCGCAGCTTGAGCCCAGGTTAGAGCACGGTCCTGGAGTAACTGGACGATATAAGCGATTTTCGCACCATCAGTAGAAAAGGTTTGCGGTTGCTGGCGAAACTGAAGGGCACACTGAGTGAGAAAACCAGCACATTTATCAATCTCTCCCGTGAAAGCCCTGGAAGTAGGGAGGAATCTGTCAACGTGAACAGGTGGCGCGACACTTACAGCTGGAACTGGCGCCTCCAACGGAGGAGCGGCGACCAGAGGAGCGGCCGGTAGCGGTGTTAGCCGAGCCACGGCCTGTGTGAGGTTCGCGAGCTCTGCTCGAAGGTGAATGAACATCTGCTCGTGGCGTGCCAGCATCGCGGCCAAAGCGGCGAGGGTGGGAGTCGAGACCGCTGGGTCTGCTGAATCCATTTCCGTGGCTGGATGATTCTGTCACGATCTGGTACAGGGATTCAAGCGCAGAGCGGTAAGGTATCTCCAAGGTGTGGTTTATTTACAGTGCAGTGCAATATATGTACAGTGAAGGGATCCAAAACTCCGGGGGGGAAATCACAGGGTAACTCGCTCACGTCTTCTTCTCTCACACTCACACACTTTCCCGCAGCAGGGAGGTCGCAGGTCCGGGGGGGGGAATCTGAAGCAGACGAGAAGGCAGGTCACCAACTAATCACAAGTCACGGATATGAAGCACAAGAGCTGTGAGAACACTAACGTTAGGGGTACAATCATCCAGCGACGAGAGGATCTGTGTTCCAGCCTCAAATAGTGCTCCCGGTGATGATGGGTGAGTGTTGTCAGGTGTGTGTGTGGGCCAAGGGCGGGAGCCCACAGTGAGCTCCGCCCAGGCAGAGAGGGAGAAAACAGCAACAGCAATTGTAGCCTTGTGGGGCCGACCGGGCAGGCACGGAGACCATGACAGTTTCAGCCTTCTGAGTGTTGAAACTGCAAAATAAGCCACCAAATAAACTGTTGAGGGATCCATAATTGTTCCATAAGGTTAGCAGTGGCTCAGATTTCACCCAAGTTTGCTAACAGTCAGTTTGAAAAGCATTCCTGTACCTTTCAAAAAGCTCATATATGTATACAGTAAAATAACAACTTCATAAATGTAACACTACATTCAGATTGATACATGAAGACACAATGAAAGGCACAGTTACACTGAGCCGGTTCGAAAGGGCATCTGGTGTATAGTTGGAGAACTCTGGGCCTGAGTAAGTGTTGGTCGATGCAAGCAGTGGAAACCACAGACCTCCCCGGGGAGTTTTTGTATTAATTGAACAGTCAGACTGTTGGATTTCTATCCTTGCACTGCACTTGTCCTCTTAGTCAGTCCTTCAAGCATCTCACCATTGTGAACAAAGATTTTGTTTAGAGATACACCAGTTTGAATTTCCTTCAACTGTGACGTGCCGGTATCAGTATCAGTAAGAACAGCATGCGCCAACAAAAGCATTCCTCAATGCATAGTGTTATTTTCATTATAAAAGAAATTATTAAAGTTTACAAAAGCAAGTGCAACAAATGTCAGGTACTCACATCATCCGCTGTGTTTATAACGTCACCAGATAACAGCCTTTTTTTCTTTCCTGCTTCTTTAGCTTTAAACAATTTGCCTTTTCTTAGCTTCTTTAAAATCTCCTTGTTCAGTTGAGAGATGGTGATTTAAGTATCCAATTAGGTTTGTTGTTACAACAGTTTTTTGCGGTGGTCCTTATTCAAATTCACCAAAATCAAGCTTTTAAACAAAAAAAACCCCAAAAAACAAGAGCCTATGCTAACAGCTATGTGAGACTACCTTTGGGTAAGGCCTAGAGCTAAGCTAAATGCTAACACAGCTAATATATCCAGACTGCCTGGTAATAGCTAGCTACTGTAGCACTAAATATATAGTTATTAGTTTTGCAAGTACACTTGGCCTTAAACTAGAATTTAAAACATGCTATTAGAAGGTATCTTTTATATGAATGTATTACTATCAAGCCAAGTTGTGCGAAAACTTTAAAAATTGCAAATTCATGACCATATATTTATTTTAGCCTCAACAAATGCTGCAGACTATTACAACACGTTCTCACTCCCAAAACGTAATATTTGATGCTAGGTGACAAATCGTCAACATATTACGCTTCCAGACACCCACCACATCCCAAGTGACAAGATCAGAAAAATGAGGAAACATGAGAACTGTTTGGAATCAATCTCACATGTTCGTTCATTTTACTTAAATCACTTTGGAAAACGCAGTTTAACGTCATTAAAGTGCTGGCAAAGGTTAGGGATAGGGTTAGGGATAAGGTTAGTGTTAGGGCTGGAATACATGGCTGGTACATGTATTACTGCGGGACTGTCATTCAACTGGATTTCATCCATAAACTGGTGCGTAGCATTAGAACGCGGAAGGTCACCTTTCACATACCTCAGGAACGCCACGGGATGTGACAAATAGTCGGGATGTTAGGCCTCGGGAGTGAGAACGGGCTGACTATTACCAAAAAACAGCAAAACTAATAAAATAAAATAAAATAAAATCTTCTGCTGTAGTAATTAGAAATTATTGACCTTTCAAATGTTACTTCAGGTAACAGACAAATATGCAACCTATGTGTTTGTGTCTGATTTGATTTCTATTGCTCTGCTTTCTGCACCCAGAACAATCAGAGAAGTGAATGAAGCTGTCAAATAACAACAGAGTAAAATTATTCTTAATTAATTTATTAACTTTTTCTCTGTCTTTCTCCTCCTTTTTTCTGTTTTCACCTCTCCTTCTCTTCACACATTTCTACCTCCTGCATACCCTTTATACCTGAGGATTTGGGGGGGACAAAAGCTGTCTCCTTCCCTCACTACTCTCTCTGCCTGTGTTCACTGGCTCTCCCTCAAATGAACAAACAAAAGCTCGGGGGGGAAAAAAGGTTGCCTGTAAGCGTATTAGGGATGTAAGCTGTGGGTGTGCTCTCAGCCATACCAGCCTGGTTGCACACAGGGATTATGAGAGTGTGGGGTTGCCAGTGTTATGTGGCAGCTTCAAGGTGACCTCCTCTTGAACATCACTAACATGTGTACTGTTTCCACGTGCACACTTTCTTTTATTGGTAAAAAAAAAAAGAAAGAAAAGAAAGGCACATGGGGCAGAGTAGTCTCTGAGACTGATCTGATGTTATTCTCTTGTTTTTGAATAGTCAATTTTCTCTTTACTCACACTTACCTGTGGCTTGTTCTCATGACTTTTGTGACTTATTTTTAAAAGGGAAAAACCCAGAAGATGTGGTGCGACGATACACTGAGAAGATTAAAGTGGTGCCAGATGAGGTGAGAATAAAACCCATCGGTGCGCATATTCAGGATTGAAGTTGCTTCATGAGTACAGTCATGTACATGTCAAATGGCAGCTCAAGTATTTTGGCCCGCTATTCCAGGACTGTACCATCTGCATGGAGAGGCTGGTCATGTCATCCGGCTATGAAGGCGTCCTGCAGCACAAAGGCATCAAGCCAGAGCTGGTGGGCAAACTTGGCAAGTGTGGGCACATGTACCATCTGCTATGCCTGGTGGCCATGTACAACAATGGCAATAAGGTGGGTAAAAGCTTGCGAGCCAGACGCTGTTATGATGTCACGCTAGGCTCAAATTCTAAACTCGCGATGTCTTACAGCTCGACGGGGTTGCACGGCACTGGCAGATGATGGCCCTCGATATTGCTGCTAACAGATGGAAAGCTTATATAGCCTCATCTGATCAGTCTTGACAGCACAGTATTTTGTAAAATTACTTTGGACACTGATGTTTGCTTGCAGGAAATTCAGATTCACTGCTTGCAACTGCAAACAAAAGAACACCCTGCTGCACTGTTGGTGCTCCAGAACAAAAAAATCAAGACAAATCAAAGTTTCTATTGTGCATTTAAAATACCTCAGTTCACCAAAATGCTGTACAGTTTGTACAAAATACACACTATACACAAGGATCACTAAATGAACAATAAATATACAACAGAAATGTAATAAAACAAAGTAAATAAGTCTGTTTTTGCACAATAAAGCCAGGGAACTCTGCTCAACTAGACGTGAAAGCAAGAACAAATGGGTCTTTAGAAGATTGGGAGCCACCACTGAAAAGTCTCAATCACCTCTAAATCCTTGATCTGGGAATTTCCAAGAGCAGGTCGTTCGTAGATGTCCGTGCTCAGCTAAGAGTCTAGGGTTTCCAAAGTTCTGTTAAGTAACAGGGTGACAAACCATGAGGTTTAAAAAGAAGGAATAAACGTTTAAACTGGATCCTGAAATGGAAGTAAAGCCAGTCTAAGGAAGCCAATATGGGTGTAATGTGATCACACCATTTTTCCCCTTTAAATAAAAGTGTGAATTACAAAAGTAACAAAAACAACAAACTTCTTATTTACATTTTACTGTAACAATCTATGCAGATGATTCTACTTTTTATTTGTCCAGTTTTTAAAATTCCCCTCTTTGAATTTAGATTTTTCTTTAAGCTGCGATAGGTGATATTGCTGTACTACATTATAATAGATGTGTAAATCCTACTGTGGCTCCAGAAAGAACTGCAGTGGTGTATTTTTTCCCAGCTCTACTTGGGGATAAAGACTAACAACTCCTGAGAAAAATATGTTTTTTTATCCACTAAATATTAAAATATATTTACCAGTTAGTTCCTAACATCGTCTATCTGCTGTTTGGAATCATTCTATTTGAAATTTAAAATGAGCAGAAACAAATAAAAGGCATTTTTCAGTCTCAATATTTGATATATTGTCTCTAGGCTGAAAAAAAAATTGCAAATCATCCATTTAATTTGGGGTTTTGGAAACAAAGTGGTTTAATTTTATTGCGTCATTAACGTCAAATCATTATTTTTCTCCAAAGCAGGATGGCAGTCTTCAGTGCCCAACGTGCAAAACCATCTATGGGGAGAAAACAGGCACGCAGCCCCCCGGGAAGATGGAGTACCACGTCATACCACACTGCTTGCCAGGCTATCCAGACTCAAAGACCATCCGCATTGTCTACGATATTCCTGCCGGGATCCAGGTGAGAGCCGTCTCACTTCACCTAATCCACCACCCTGCCTTTCTACCCTGATCCGCTGTCTCTTGCCTCTAAATCTGTGACCTTTTACAACTGCTTATCCGCTTAAGTTGGATGGAGAGTTACTCACGCAGGAAGCTGAGGTGTCGGGATCCTGAGGAAACAGCATTTTTAGGAATTAAGCAGTGATTCAGGGCAAAGACAAAGAAGTATCTAAGAGTAATTCTCTCTCATGGTAAAGGCTTATGTTGTATAAGAAATATATAGAGTGAAAACATGCATGTTTTTTTGTCCTTATAAATATAGGCATACAAGTCCGCCTTCCCTTAGTTGATTTGTCTTTCAGCTTATACATCAAACTGATTAACATTAATAAGAAAATTAAACAGCTGGGATTTGCAATTGGATTTCACCGGGTCTGAGCTGGTGGTATTTTGGCTGGTATTTTCTCCTGACTCCTGAGATGAGCTCAAATTGAGTCAATAAGCTGACCTTTTTCCACCAGCGGAGAAGGCATAGAGCCCCCAGGGATAGCGCTGGGGGTCATCTGACCACTCAGATCAGCATAACAACACAATACACTATTGCCAGGGGACATTACTGTAGGTCTGTCTTTTTCCCCTCCTGCAGTTCAGCCTGCACTCTAGACAACATGAGTGATCATCATAGATGGTCAGGTTTACACTCTGTACTCTGTGGACGATAGCAAAATAATTGGGTGAGTAGGGAAGTGGTGACGCTGTGCATATTGTCCATCTTCTTTTGCCTTTTCAGTCTATGCCAGCACCCAAAACTGTATGATGAAAATAGTAGCACACTATAATGGGCTTTATACTTGTACATCTTTAATAGGTTAAAGTAGGTGGTGTGTTCACTTCAATTCAGTTCAGTTTTATTTTACATAGCACCAAATCACAACAACAGTTGCCTCAAGGTGCTTTATATTGTAAGATAAAGACCCCAAAGTAATACAGAGAAAACCCCAACAATCACACAGCGCTTGGTGACAGTAGGAAAGAAAAACTCCCCTTTAACAGGAACTAACCTCCAGCAGAACCAGGCTTAGGGAGGGGTGCCATCTGCTATAGTGGGAGGCGGGGTTAGGGGAAGGAGACAGGAGACAGGAGAGAGACTCAATGTGGTTTACAAAGATCATCAGAGGAAGTTCTAAATGGTCGAGAATCTAACGCTCTAACCTTCTGAGCTTTTGGTGTCACGAGGGCACCTACAAGATAGTACAGAATGAATGGAGAAATGTCATTTCTGTTGTTGGTGGTGTTGATTTTTTTTTCTTTTTTGTGTAGTTGTAGTTAATGTTAATGTTCAGTTTTTAGATTTGAATTGAATTTTGATTGCACCACAAGCCACTTTATGGCATGAACTATTTTGATTTCATGCACAAATAGAGGAGCGGCAGAGAGTTTCTAGCTGCCTGGTTGGAGTCTGCCATGCTAATACTTTTTGTAGTTACCTTTTAGTAATAGGTGCTGATGAGGGGATTGTCCTCCCATAAACCCAGCACTCGCTGATGAATAGATGTCTTAATGTTTGTGAACATCAGAACAGTTTGAGAAAAACAATAACATTTTTAAATATTGATCTTCTTCCCAGTGTTTGATCATCACAAGTAGCAAGTAGCGCTATGATCAAAAGGACACATTTCTGCATCCCACACTAGAAAAAAGTTCAAAATCAAACAGATTTTCTTGTTAAAACCAAGAATGCCATCCACTGGTTGAAAAGCCCACACTACACTGCCGATGTATATGTGAAGAAAACTAAATGAGATTTAAAGATCAGCCTCTTCGAACATAAAAGCAACTTCAAGAAGAAAGTTGAAAGAAGCCCAATGACATTTTATTTCAACTGCCATCGTGTGTGATCTCCTTAAAGACAAACTCGAGACCTACATTTGTTACAGAGACGAGAATACTGGCTTTGTGTTCTATAAATTGAAAACGCTAAAGGTTCAAATTAAGGATTAGCATTGAGCTGCTTTTTGTAATTCCAGGAAAACACATAACAACACTAGCACCCTCCTTTTAACATACTTTGTGTGACGCTATTTCATTTAAGTACTTGGGGTTCATCTCATTTGTAGGCCCAACAGGGCTATTTCATCCAGCAAGTGCAGTAGATGGTGCAATATTCCTGCAGATTTACATAATACACATGTAATCAGTGTCATGGTATTGATAGCTTATGTTTATGTATTTGTGTCGTTTATGTTTAACTGTGACTGATGACATATCACTTTATCATTAGTCCACCTGGACTAATGATGGCTTGTAGCTGAAACCTATTTGTTTTGGTCTTTAATGAACATTAAGAAGTATACTCATCCGTGATCAGTTAGTATTAGTGCCGTGTACTTTACATTGGTACAATACTCGAACCAATGTAAAGTAAATAAAGTCAAATACTGATACTTTTAACCTATAAAGGCTATGAGAGCAGTGTGCCATGACTTATAAGATGAATCATCAATTTACAAATTATGAACACATTTTAATGTGTAATTAAAAATTATTGTGATTTTTAAAAACACATCTTTCAGCTTTTCATGTATTTTGAAACTGGGATTTGTTGGAGACCTGGAATGTAAACGTGCGTGTCTCTAAAGCACTTTGGGTCAGCTTCTGTTGCTTACATTTGCTATAGGCTATACATAAAATAAACATGACAGTCACCACAAACACAAAGAGGTTCAGACATGTTTTATAATGCATGTCTGAGGTCATTTTTGTCATTTCCAAAAAAAACATGAACAATCCAGTGGACTACGTGGTTCCTTAGAGGATAGGAACCACGTATTGATCACATCGTGGTAGTATCAACCTGATACTGCTATCGATGCTGTATTTGGACCGATCTGCCCACTTTTAGGCAGCACACGTTAGCAGGAAGATAGATTTATGGTTAAAATTGGCTTCGTTGTGAGAAAAAACAGGATATTAGTCTCATTTCAGTGTGATGATATAATCAATATTTTACTTGCAAAAGCTAAAATATAATTTCTATTTCTAGATGCAGGCATAAATCAGTCACTCCCATTCATTGGAGGCCACATTGCACTCCCCCTTTTGGGGGAATTACAGCTATTTTCGGTGCGCTGGGATTAATCAAAAGTGGAATGACTCTCTCTGGATCACCTCTGATGTAACTTTTGAACCGTATGCCTGATTTTCGAAAATAGCATACCTCTGGAGTCACTGAAACGAGCTGAGTTTAAAGAGTCTCGTGATATCAGTTTCTGCTTTATCTAATTTTATTTAAAAAGTTTCTTCATCTTTTGGCCACACCTGTTTTTTTTCTAACCATCTCGGCACTTCTTTCCAAAGACTGTCAAAAAATGAGTCATGAGAGGGCAGCACAGAACTTTTTTCCTGTTATTGCTTACAGCCAGCTTTTAGCATGATCTGATCAAGTTGCCATGGCGACTGTGCCCTGCTGAACTACCTGATTCCATCAAAGCTTCTTGCAGCTTTATTTTTAGGTGGTATTATATTAGTGGTACAGTGAAAAGGGGCCTTATAACCTGTCCAAGAAGTGTGCTTAATAGAAGCACAAAGAACACACAAAAGACCGGGAAAGGCAAATGTGTTGTTACAGCAACCAAAGCCTGGGAATATTACCAAAATGTAAACATAAAAAAGGAAAATGAAATAGGAAAATGGACAAAAAACAAGAGAAATTTGTTATAACAAGGCTGCTTTAACTGTGTGACGTATTTTTATTGATAAGGTTGAGGGAATTGGTGGGACCCTGGCTTTGATGAGCTACAAGATTTTTATTTCATGCTAGTGGTTTCAAAGCACTTTATTTTGACAGAGACTGAACATATTACTGCATATTGAAAGTAACATAGTTCCCAGCTGATTATTTTACAAAAGCCTCGTTTAAGCGATGTGAGCAGTAAAGCTTGTCCTGTGGGTGCTGTTGACATTTCCCACACAATTAAGTCATAATTGCAAGTGAAGGCGTTGTAACTTTTGTTTTTTCTTCTTGACATTTTCACCAGACCAATGAGCACCCCAACCCTGGGAAGAAGTTCAGTGCCAGAGGGTTCCCTCGACACTGCTACCTCCCCGACAGTGAGAAAGGCAGGAAGGTAAGCTGCGACGCAGCTCCCAGACGGAAACACCGGGCTTCCTTTTGTGGAAGCGCCGTCACAAACCATCCTCTCGTTCTTGTCTCATCAGGTCTTGAAGCTGCTGATCATGGCCTGGGACCGACGCCTCATCTTCACCATTGGCACATCCAGCACCACGGGCGAATCGGACACCGTGGTGTGGAACGAGATTCATCACAAGACAGAATTTGGCTCTAACCTGACCGGTCACGGCTACCCCGACCCCAACTACTTGGACAACGTCTTGGCAGAGCTGTCGGCCCAGGGGATTGGCGAGGACAATCTAAAGGACTGATGGCCAGCAGAACTGGTACACTGAAACAAAACCCCCCATGCCCCGCCATCTCCCAGAGAGCGGGGACACTGCACGACGGGCAACATGCGGCCGACAACGCTTTACTCCCCACAAACAAAAATATCCTGCAGAAAGGGTGGCTTTTGGTTTGTGTAACCCAGGCAATCTCCCTCCCCCTGCTGTCTCTAGATCCATGCCTTGAGCAAGTTTTGTCTGTTGGCAAAGTCTCTCAAAGTGTAAATGATGCAAAGAGATTCTTGTCTGAATGTTGGGACCTTGAGGTGAAAGGTATTTATCCCTTTTTCAAGTCAAACTGATGCTGTTCTTTGGCACTCAAAGAAAAATGACAAGGGGCTAATAACTGTACACAGGCACATCTGTAAAACGCTGAACTCCAGAATGCATGGCCCCGACTAACATAATGAAAGTCAGGCAAACACACGCGACAGGGTGAGCTGTCAGCGGATCAGCTGTTGCTTGGTATTATGAAGATTTAAGAAAATCGCAAAGAAATCCAAATTAACTATTTCCCTCCCCCCAAGTTTACTTTTTTAGTGAATTCATTACAAACGTTGGTTGTGCATTTTTGAAAAATCAGGTCATGGCTCCGGAGTGATGTCATTTATGGTTAATCTGATATTTTCCACTTCTGATAGGTCAGTGTATTTTATTTTCTACGTACGGAAGTATGTTCTGTAGTGCATGAAGTAGATTCCAGAGAGCTTAAGATTTAGAAGATTATTGGTGTTTGGTAACAATTGTGTGTTGTATGGTTAACCTTGTGGACAGTCTGTGAGAGGAGACATAAAATAAGATGAAACAAGCTCTGCTCCAAGGTTTAACTCATTTGTTTAGTTGACACACTGATGACGATGACCTCTGTGAATAAAAAGGCTGCATTATTATTATTCCTGTTGGAGCGAACCCAGGCGCTGGCACAATCCATCATGCTGACCGTACACAAGGGATGAGCGTGCAATCGTGTGCTCGGAGGCATTAATAAGCTGGCTTTAAGTCCTTGAGGAGAGAAGCTGAACACACAGATGGACGTTCCTCTGTCTTTCAAACACCAACAGCTTTCCCTTAGAGATCCATTTTCGGGGGAGCTCCTCCGCTCGCCTGCAGTCTCTTGTGAGCTTGTTTGCCGTTTGTTGGCGTTGTACTTGGCTCAAGTGCCCGCACAGTGAGCAGCTGAGCCTCGGAAACGAGCAGCATCTCGTCGCCTTCGTGAGCTCACTTTGGAGTCTTTGGGGCGCTTCCCGATGTATCTGTTCACCCCCGCTTTCTGCCT
Organism: Mchenga conophoros; assembly: GCF_057382185.1. Lineage (NCBI taxonomy): Eukaryota > Metazoa > Chordata > Actinopteri > Cichliformes > Cichlidae > Mchenga > Mchenga conophoros. The sequence continues at coordinate 13,645,848 of NC_140537.1, forward strand.
CCTCCTCAGCTGTGGAGCACTCGTTCTACAAACCATGCAAATGTTGGTCGAGTGTGTTGTTGGCTGGGGACTATTTTTTCCTACGCCCCCCCCCCCTTCCCCCCCTCCCCCTTTAGACTTAGTGCCCGCGAGATAAAGACTTTTCGAAGGTCCTCGGTGGAGATCTTGTGATGTTTATTTACGCTGCGATAAATTATAACCCAGAGCTGCATAATTCTCCATAAATATGTCTGATCAATTTTAATGAGCGGGAGCGTTGGTGTCAGGTTTATTAAGGGGTCACCCAGCAGCGGGCTTGATTTTGGGGTTAATCATAGTCTTCCATAGCACTTTGAGGCAACATTTTTGTTGATTAAGTCATTTGGTTTTTAGAAAAATGTCTTAAATTGCAACTTAATCTTTTTTTAAGTTGATGTTTATAAACTGGCTTGCGATGCTTTAACTATATATATATGAATATATAAAATATATTTGCAGATGTGATATACCTTTAAATTTAAACTCAATTTGAGTCAATGGTGTAAGTTTAATTTATTTTTATACTCTTCTATATAGAAAATATACAGATTGTCCCACATATCTGTACACAGGCACATGAACATGAGTCACATAAAATCTGGCAAAAAAATTTGTCAGGATGTCAGGGACTGAAACATGTATGACTTGTTATGGACGTCTTATATTGCAAGTAGTCTTAGCGTATTCTGCTGTCATGACCTTAATGTAGACCTTGTGTAGTTGATCCCCGTGGGACACAAATAAATACAGTAAATGTGTCTTTATTATTGCTGGGGCAGCTTTAGCGGCATGAAGATGGCCCATGTTGGCCTTTTTTTTACGTTCCGTGGGAACAGATGTTGTCAGCCATTTTTTGTTAAAGCTGAAGGTGAAAACAGCCTGGGTTCAAGATCCAATCACAAAATATTCTTAAGAGTTTGTTTAAGCAGGTGAGGTTTCTCTTAGTTAGGCGTGAGTCACAAACACAAGAATACACAGAGTTTGTCACTTTAAATTCTTCCCCTCCCTCCTGCAGTGCCATGTCAGTACTAGTTCAGAACTAGTTTTGCATTATATACTGTTGCGCGGCAGAAAAAGAGGAAATCACAGCCGACAGGATCTGCGGGCTACATCTGCAAATCATCCGTGAATTTCTTGCTGTGGAGCCTCCCGTTGCCACTGACAGCTATTTTGTTGTGGCGAGGCAGTGCCTGATTTTTGCCTCCAGTACCAGTCCCATTTTATTATGAGAGAAACATGAAAAAGCTTTCTGCATCAAGCGCTAGCACCACATCAGTGGAAAAGTGCTACTTCTAACTCTCGCATCAAAGCACAGCAGTGTGGAAATATACATTTAAATGTCAGTGATGCCTCAGTCGCAGCCACTGTGTTGGTAAAGAGAATTTGCACATGCATATGCATACCCAGTGTGTTTGTCAGGACTCCATTTACATCTGCAATTAAAATAATCACAGCTGTTTGGTTTGCAACTGCAGTCTAAGCCAGATACATGGATTAATTATAAAACTCTTTTCATACAAATGATTTGATCTCATATAGATATTAGGAAAGATATTTAAGGTTAAATTAAATATAATTTAATATGCACTGCTCAAAAAAATTAAAGTAAGACTGAAAACACATCAGATATCAACGGCAAAAAAGTTATGCTGGATGTTTACACTGATATGGACTCCATAATGTGTTAGGAATGAAAGGATGCCACATCATTTGAGGGAAATTAAAAATAGTACTCAGGACCCAGTGCACCAGCGTAGGGTCTGACAGTGGGTCCAAGGGATTTCACGCTGATACCTGATGGCAGTCAGGGTGTTGTTGCCTGACCTGTAGAAGTCAGTGCGTCCCTCAGATCATCACTGACACAACACCAAACTGATGATGCTAAACAGTGTTACAGACACCATGGACCTGCCAGTTCTGGCATTCTATGGCAAATGCCATTTGGGCTCCAAAGTGTTGGGCAGTGAGAATAGGCGAGCAGATACGGGTCCTGTTCATGGGTTAAGGACCTTCAAGACCATGTCCAACTCTCCTAGAGTAACTTCTGGACTCCTGAGCCAGTGATGGGAGACACAGCAAACCTTCTGGCAGTAGCACATATTGATGCACAACCTCAGAGGAGCTGGACTACCTGTGCAACCTCTGCAGGTTAATGTAACCCCTAATGGAAAAGTAGTGAAAAAAAACTGTCAGAAAAGATGATGAGGGAAAATGTTTATCTGTAAAAGTATTGCTTTTTTGTCTCATTATTGCCCCTCTAGTGCCGCTGTTATTAATTTCATTGACACCAAAAAGGTGAAACGTGGTTAAAAATAACGACCGCTGCTGCATAACTGATCGGATCAATATCCCAGAAGTTTATCTGACTTGATTCTGTACTCTGAAAAGTGTTCCTTTAACTTTTTTTGAGCAGTATATTTAAGACAGATTACTGACCGGCTTCATAATTCAGTCTCAATGAAACTTCTACTCAAATTTTTTTCTTGAAAAATCTTAATAAATATCGCCACACATTACTAAAATTGCATATGCATCCATGGACTACCCAAAGTTTCATCTACATATAGCATACACCATGAGCCTATTTCAGCTGGCCACATCCCTGCTGCAGTGTGGCAATGCTGAAGACACAAAGTGGTGTGAGCTGTTTATCCCAAACTTATGAATATATTTTAATATCTTTTGTTATTCTGTTAAAGTCCACTTTCACTAGATGAGTAGTGGAGCCTGTGTTGTCTGTGAGCTAGCGTCTCCATTTTTCAAAAAGGACACTTTTGTGGCTCTTGCTTCTCAGGCACGAATTTTCTTGAATGCAGCTGTTGTTAACCTTCAAAGAGAGCTCTTCTTCGCCCAGGAGCAACAAACAAAAGATTTAAAATCTATCCAAGGTCACAACAATCACTGTAATCGCTTTTTTTAAAAAGGGTTAAGGCATTAAAATACCACTGGGTTGTGTGCATACAACAGGATGCCAACAGAAACTGCTGGATTACTTTAAAACAAGGTTTCATTATGCATGTGAATCAGCCTGCTGAAAACTGCTCCTGTGTAAAACAAGCTGTCATTGTGTAGCTTTTAGCTACAGTAAGCTCTTAAAACCCAAAGAATGGCAGATGCTACAACTCGCTTGTGATCACTGTGGAGCATTTAGCAGCTAAAGTGCTCGGACTTTTCATTCATCAGGTGGACAGGATCATGACTCTAAATGAATCGTGAGCGAATCACTGTCCTTAAGACCAAATAAGCCAGTTGTTGCAGATTTAAGTATTAATATCTGTTTAAATACTTTAAACCTGTATATTTGTTTTCAGGCTGTTTTAGCCACAGCTCTGTGTTTGTGGTATGGTATATGGTAAACAAACTATTAAGAGTATTTCTGAGTGATTTTTGACCCAGGCGCTGAAAACATTCACATTTTTGGCCTACGTCAACTTTTCTCCTTCGCACATTTGTGACACCCTTTATACAATGGGACAGCAAAAGAGAATGCTACCGATCTATCAGGGAACTTTTCCATGTGAAGTGAAATTTCGTTCACTAGAGAAATCCAAATGTTCGCTTCTTCAGCTTTTTCCTTTTCCACGTGTCGGTCTTGTAGTGTGAACGACGCCCGGCCCTTTAGACTTTTCAGGTGTGTACAGATCTATGTGGGAATGATGTATAAATCAAGGTTTTGGTATTTGTCCGGTTAAACAAGAAGGAGGTGGTTTTTATGCAATTTACTATTTTTAAAACCTAATACATGATTTACGTGTAGCAAGAAGAAGGTTGATTGTTTTTGGTTCAAAATGACAATGGATGTTTTCTTTATGGGGCGCCTACCTCTGCGTTTCTAAACAGAGAGGTTGCAATCCAAGGATGTTCACATGCTATGTATAAAAAAAACATATATTTTTGATGTCTTTTTTTTCAATGATTGTCTCTAAAAAGAACTATTAACATTTGCTGTATTGCTCTTCATCCCATGCTATTCCATTAGAGGTTAGAGGTGGGATCGGGGATGAAGTTACTTTGTCCTAATGTATGAAGTATATATGAAGTTGTACTCTCGTAGTGTCTACTGCAAACTGTACTTCTCTATCTAAGTGATACTTTACCATTTTTCTGTGGCTATGCTGTACGTTTGTATCCGTCCGTGTGAGCGTGTGTGAAAGTGGGAGTCTCGTAGACAAAGCATAGGTTCATGTCCTTTAAAGATGCCGTAACGTTTCTTAGAGGTGCATGTTAACCAAACAGTGAGCAAGCGTATTGATAGTGCAGAGTTTTTCTTGTTTTTTGCATATGAAAACATGTTAGCTTCTCTAGAAACCCCACCCTGGTTTTCTGGTGGTTAGCACTGTGGTTCTGAAAGTTATTCCTATTAGTTAGGGATTTTCCCTTTTTATCTTTTATCCCCCCCCCCCCCCCCTCCCTCTGTATTGGCTTTGATTTACACAAATGAGGAAACGATAGCGTTTTGCTGCTTTCCCCACTCTTTCCACGACATGTAAAACATCTGAAGTTTTTCAATTTAAGTGCCCATTTTAAATGACCTTTCCAAGTCACTGTTTTTGTTGTTTAATCTTAGGCAGCGTCTGCATATTGTTATGGTTCACGTGGACAAACTGAGATAAACTAAAAGCAAGATATACAGAGACATTGATTTAACTATAAAGGGCTTCTTAATCTATTGGTCTTTATTGAATTGTGATGACCTTGTTGCATGTTTGTGTGTTTTGTTGTGGAAAAATAAATGTGCCCTTGACAGGGGTAGTGTGTTTGAGCTTTTGTTACACCGGCTCTCCTTGTCCCCCCCACCCCCACCCCACCCCCCCACCCCACCCCAGTCGGTGGTGATGTGTCCTCTTCCTATTTAACACCACCGTTTCCTTCTCCCTGGGTAACTCTGTGCTTTGGAGCTCGTTATATGGATATAAACGAGCCTGGCTGCTGTTCTGGAGTGCAGCAGGAAGAGTTCTCACTGGTAGTAAATTTGCTTTATGGTAATTTTCTGCCTCTGGCTTCTGTGGTAAAGAGCTGTGGTGGGCGCATATTAAAGCAGGCCTTGAGATGTCAGGACGGAGGTGATGAGACACACCCCCTTTCAGGTTGTCGTTCTTCCTTCCGTCACTGACCCAGCAGCTCGGGGGCCAGACCCCTGCTAGTATTTGTAAATAAGCCCTACTTGCCTGTCTCCGCTCACCTCTCACGCCTAATGAGGGGGCGAGCAGGGAGACTGCTGCATCAGTGCAGGTAGGTCTGCTTTCATTAGCATTTAAATAAGGCCGGGAGGTGCATTGCTGGCACGCATATTTTTTTCATGTGGTATAATTTAACATTGCATTCAGATTCTTGTTGGATTGTGAATTCTGTGGTTCTGGTGGGTTGATTAAATTTGAACAAAGGAGTAGAGCAGTAACCATGACACTGGGAGCCTGCTCTGGCATCTATCAGATGTGACGGGGTTTCCTGTAATACCAAAAATGAATCAATGTCTGCTTGAAGTCAGATCCTCCTGCACTTTAATGCTAACCAGGAGACGGACAGACATAAGCCAGCAAAGCAGATTTTTTGAACCAATCCTTCATTTTATGGAAACCAAGTGAGGATCAATGTAAAGAAAAAAAAAGTGTCAGTCTCGTTTTTTTCTGGGCACAAATTTGACACCTTCTCCTTTGATTTCTTCACCGGAGTTTATTGAATAATACAATTGTGTTCACAGTAACAACCCACTTGGAACAAACCATTATGATGAATTTGCAAAGTAAGGTACAGGCGGGGTTTTTTTTCCTTTCTTTTCTTTTTCATAACAAGAGTCCCCATTCAAGAGAACACAATGTTCCACTCATGCCTACTCTCGTTATGACTTGAGCGGCAGATTAATAAAAGAAAAATGTGGAAAGCTGCAAACACCAACACACTCGTAATAACCATCTCAATACAGGATGCTGAATGTAATGTCTGCCATGTGTTTTAGAGTGTTAAGCTTGAGGGTAAGAAGAATGCCTGATGAGGTCATCTCAGTGATCTCAGATCAGATTTTATTCAACTGAATATTGTTTAATAGACGGACACTGAACACTACTTTCTCTGTGGAAAATGATCAAAATTCCCCACATGTGTATTTTTTCTTTAAAACTCCTAAAAGCAGATTTGGCATCTCAAACACATGGAACCAATGCAGTGGCACAAAAATCTCTGAAACTGTCAACTTAGCAAACGGGAGTGTCTCATGATTGTTAATTCCCCTCTTTTTCAAATAAAATTTGTCCATGTATGGATATTATATAATAACCAGGTAAATATTACCCATCTTGGCATTATAAAAATGTGAATTACATCAGAACCCAACATTTACGTTGACTGGCCGTAGCACCAAACCAAAGCGGATGTTTTGTGTAAAGGGACTGAAGCAACAATTAAAATCTGAGTTTTGCTCACTTTACAAGCGGCGTCACACTGTGGAATAATTTATAATGTTATTGTCGCTGCTACATTGCGGCCATGGTGATATTTTGCCTCAATAAAAATACAAAGCATTTATAATAATAACAGCAATATCAAAACACCTTACATTCAGGTACTGTAGGTTACACTAAAACAAGCTTTTTGCATATAAATGTGTGACTCGGGTCCTGTACAGTATCTCAAAATATAAAAGCTTCTTTTCACATTTCACAACAAGTGGATGTGGGCCATGCAACAGATTGCTTATTATCTACATAAAAAATATCAAGTCAGATCATGCTTTAAAGTCCCTCCACCCCTCCCCACCCACCTCCTCCTTTTTGTCAAGTATCATAATCTTCCTGCGGCGCTCTTGTCGGTGGCACTCGGAGAATCAAAAAGATTAAAGTGGCAGAATTCCCTCTTGCTCTTTACAGCCAGGAGGAAATGTACTAAAAGGCTGGAAGAGGTGGCACCACGCAGCCAATTTTTTCTCCGTGACAATCAAGAGAGTGGGTTAGCTGATTTTCACTTGTGTTGGTACAGGATGCTGCCCTTCCACTCCCCACCCCTAACCCGCCTTGATGCATTAAAGGCTCCCAGTCCACATGTGAACTCTAGGGATTCATAATAACACTGGTGGCGTCCTCCTTTTCTCTGCGCTGGAAGGTAGCGTGAGCCTGCTCCAGGTCCTCTATCACCACCAACAGCCGAGCAGCGATGCCCTGACATGGCTTCATTTGCTGAACAGTGCATCCAGCACCATCTGTGACAGAGAAACGTGTAGATAAAAGGATGTTGTTTCTGTAGAATTACTTCCTGGAAATGTCATACCCACATAGAATATAAGGGGATAATAATAATGATAATACAACAATTAAAGCACTTGTACATGTAACTTGATAGAAAAGTTAAAGTTTAGTGTCACCTGGGTGAACGTCCACATTCGTCTTCTTTTCTTTATTGCACGCTGTCTCATCATCATCATCCGGCATCTCCAGATATTTGTTCCTGCAGTATCAGAATCATATCACATGATCACACAGTGAAAGTTAAACACTTGACTCATACTAATGTCAAGAAGCAGCACAGCAGTGCTTTACTGTATAGCAACATAGACCTCTAGTGTTCAGGAAAAGAAATGCATACAGGCCAAGGACATGCTCGGGCACCAACCTGAGTTTGTCTTTGCCCTGCAGAAGCTGCTTGTATATCGTCTGAGTCTCCACGTCTGGATCCAGCGGGTCACTCCAGTCACCAAGTGTCACAGCTGAGTGGGTTCTACTGCAGCCTGCAACTGAGACACAGCTTTTTTTATTCATCTCTGGCACTTTACAGTCTGAACTTCACCCCACTAAATGTAAAATATCATTTTAATAGATGTTTCTACTAGTTTGTATATAATAGTCAATGGAACAGCCTTAGTAACAATCAAACCTGTAGTGTTGGTGCTGAAAAGAATGTAAAATGTTTAATCCCACGTGCAAGGCGGTGAGTAAATAAAATTGATTTGGAGAGCGCATCAAAAACAGCCAGTCAAACCTTAGTAAAGTAGCAAAGGGGAGTTTGCAAGTTTCCTACAAATATTCTGGTGTCTTGGACATAAATCAGTACATCTGGAAGTAATAACAGCAGGATTACCAGCTCGGTCGGCCTGCAGGCAGCAGGTCCACTTGCCACTGCGATGAACCCCCGGGTGAAAAGAGGGCAGCATGCGCTCATTGTAGATGCTGACTTTCCTGATCGCAGACAGCCACTGGTTCAGCTCATTTACATTCTGTTTGGGAAAATTGAAATACGGTGAACCATGAAGTTTAATGTCGAACTGAAAAAAGAAAAATCTGCATTTTGAAGGCAATCAGCTGAAAAACCTACAGGGATAAAGCACATCATTGCGACAGAAAACAATATAGATATTTAGTGACTTTTTTCTAGGAGATTAATAAAACTTGTTAAAAATTCAAATCTGTGACTATAGAAAACTGTCAGGGTTTTGTGTTTAAAAAACTTTAAAAAAAAACTCATGCACTGTCTAGACAACTGGGTGGTGTACAAACGCACCTTGCACTGGATGTACGTGGTGTGCAGCTGTCCGTCGTTGTCCTGGGTGATGACCTGCATTACATTCTGCTGCTGAAAAGCATTTTCATCCACCCTCTCCACGGCGCACACACACTGAATAGGAATTGAAGAGCGCACCTGCAAACCACAGCCCCAATTAGAACAGGTATGCACATGATGGCAATGATGTATCATGCCTTGCCTCAGGCATACTACACAAAGGACTCAGTGAAATAAAGGTGACATCTGATCACTGAGCAAATTAATGAAGAGGTTTCTCATCCTGAAAAGCTACGAGGAACGGTACGGCGCAAGGAGGAAGTGAGGATGAGATCATCATGGCAGCAAAGGCTACTTTAAAGTGTAAATCAGCCACTTCCAATGGGAGCTCATCTCACTGAGACTGGAGTGCTCCAACATGGAGAAAAGGGGCCAGGACATTGTCTCCAGTGTGATTTGCGATGTTCGTATGAATATCCATAGCTTTCAATTAACCCTCGGCTTTATTCCAGTCACACAAAGCAGAGACTGACTCAAAGAGAGGAATTTAGTGACGAGGATGTTCTGCTCCCATCAACCGTCTCCCTCTCTCTGACAGTCTCTGGTTAGAAAATGAGAGGAAATCATTATCACGGGTTAGGCACTACATTGTAATATCAGTAATGATGTTCTCACGAGAAGATCAACACAAATACATGAAAGCAAAGAAGCAGATGACTAAAATGTTTTCTCTTTGTGCAACACGTGGTGATGAATGCCCTTCATTGGGCACAAATGGGCATATTGTACACGTATTTTTATCATTACTTTGATTGTTTTTGATTATTTGATCCATCAGTCGTAGCAAAACATGATTAAAAAGCAACACTTGACACAGTGGCTGGTTGCCAAAATGAGCAGTAACGTAAATACTCATATGTATTTCACACATGATATGCAGTATGTTGGTAGATTATAAAATTTTGCTGGCACAATACCCACCTGCCAGTCGGGAGTCTTGGCATAAGACAGCGTCTCACTCGTCAACCAGAAGTACCGTTTCTTAAATGCAAAGCGGGATAACAGTTGGGGTCCTTCTGCTTTGTGTTTGTGGAGAAACCCCTCTTTGACTGTGACTGAAGCCATGAACACAGCCCTCTGAGGCACTTCAGACGCTGCGCAGAGAAAGCAGAAGACGGACATAAAGGGAAAACTGTATGTAATCTGTAGCTAATTGCATATTCACCCGGATAGACACAAGGTGGTGCTGTGTCAATAAACTATATAGATTCATTGCTTTAAACTGCACTCTGTTACAGATGGCTCCTCAGTCTTGTTCCATCACGCCATGAGGGATAGAGCTTCAAAGAGGAATAACAAGCATCTGCTTCTGTCCAACAAATTCACCTCAAGGGCATTAAATGTCAAACTGGCCTTTAGGAGAAAAAAGTGGGTGTGATGTGAAGACGGAGGTTGAAACACGATATGTCAGAGGGGGAAGATGTTTCACAACAACAGCCTCACTGACATATGACATTAAGGCAACAGCCAGGACAACAACAGCCCATGTGGCAGCTTCTCACTTCAGCTCCCTGCCAGCTCATTAACCATGTCATCTCTTTTCCAGACTTCCAACTAGTTATGAATATTTCACTGCAAGGCTACAGTATTGTTTCACCTATATCAGCTGGGAGCTACTACACTGGCAGGTGGCCTGTGGCTGATTAGCTCAACAGCATGGCCTCTGGACTTGGCTTTTGATTACACGTTGTAGTGATGTGTTTGGTGGTTACAGTCTTACCAGTGTCATGATCTATGTCAATTAACTTGTCCAGGAAGTCCTTGACAGAAGCCACACTGCGAAGGATGATGGGATGAAGAGGTGCCATCCACTGTTCTTTTCCGTGGCCCAGCTGAAGTCCCAAGTTCCCAACACTTTGTAGTGCCTGGCAACCACAGAGGCACGATATCAACTACAAACTCACATCTTCACCATATCAAATCTCCAGAAAATGACAGAAGTGAGGGAGTGACTGCATATCTAAAAGTCGAAGATCAAAAGGGTCCCTGGGGCCAAGCATGCTGCGAGGCCCTTTGTCCAGCCCACACCTGGCCTAGGGTGAGGAGGAAGTCCCCCTCTACATCTCTCTGATGCTTGGCTTTGAACCACAGACTGGTTGCAGCACACAGAGGTAAAAATAGCCCGTTCCCCGTCTCTGTAGAGGGCCCATGGCAACAGTTCTTCAGCACCATGGACAGCAACCACAGAAGCCACACGTGGGAGTGGAATGAGGTTTTACTGTTCTTCTAACATCTGGATCTAAGATCCCTGCTTTTAATGATATCAAGAAATATCGACTCAAATTCCAGTTATAACCTGCTAACATGCTCATCTGATCTATTTATGGTTAAAACGGAGCATAATGTGAGAGGGATGTTTTATGGCCATACTCTGTATAGTTGGTGAAAAAAACTTCTTTGAGATTTGCTGTCTGAGTAGAGTAGTTATGAATTTTAAACGGGTTCCTAACAACAGGTGATCTAGTGGCATTACTGCAGATTATTAGCACCTTTCAAATAATTAACATTTTTATTAGTGTCTAAAAAATGAATACAGCGTTAGTTCTGTGAGAACAGACTCAAACAATCCCAGCAGATCAGCTAATCTAAATTCTAGCTCACATCAGCTCAGCTGTTTCCCTTTCCGTACATCCTACCGGCAAATCTCATACTCTTTTCAAAATTCTTCAGTCTACCAACTCCTTCATTTGAAGCTAAAGATGCTACTTCCATGTCATCCTGTCCTCACTGATCCCTGCTCTGTTCCCTAAGGGCATCTTGCTGCTGCCCTCACTGTCTTTAGACTTTCCATGTGAACGTATGAAAGGATGGTGAGGTCTCAGACCACAGCAGAGACATATAAATATAAATGACTGGAGATGGAATATCAATCTTATTTTGCTGATTATGGCAGAACTTAAAATAAGGCACACGCAGACCTACAGTGTTACATAATTACCAAACAAAGTGAGAAAAGCAAGGAGTGCCTCAGTGCTCTCTCTCTGTTGACGTTACACAAACACCGTGTGTTTGTGTTACATCGTATTCCTGCTCCATGTTTTATTTGTTTTACATCCACAACATTAAAATCCATCTCCTCACACAGATGGCCTGTTGCATCACGCTCAAGGCTTCCAACACTTTACTGTTTATTTTGTGTTTTGTTTTGAGGAGTGCATAAGTCTGAACATGGATAAATGATTCACAGCAGAGTCTATGTGCATGTCTGTGTTCTGAATCATACCTTGGCTAGTAGTAACAGTGTTCTGCTTGTACGCGTGTCAGCATGCTGGTCTCTCAGCTGAAACAGCTTAGGTGTGAGGATTGCAGGAGCAAAAAAACGCAGGAAAAAGAATCCACTGATGGCCAGGTACTTCACATCCTGTAAAAATGAAGACGAGTCACTGAACGGTGACAGGCTGCCTCGGGATAAGCTGCGGGTGAAAGTAACCACAAATACACTGACACGCTTTCCTCTCTGTGTGTTTTGCTTCACACTAACCTCATTCTCAGGCTCGGTAAATTGCTCCTCCACTCTCTTGTGCAGCTGTTTGAAGGCCACTCTCATTACAGGAGGACACTGATCGACTGAGCTCACGATTGATTCGATGATGCTGGTCAAATAGCTCTGCAGCATCTCCACGCTGCTGTCCCGGACCTCTGCCTCTGACACTGCACCCTTGAATGAAATCCTTCTTCAGAGACAAAGAAAGATGCTGTAAACAAATGAATCCCTGAGATCTGCAGCGTAAACGCAATGCAAACAGGAGCTATCCAAGACAGGCTTTTATCTGTTCTGTAACACAGTTTATAAAAGGACTGATAACATTTCTGTTCTTCATTACCTCGTTACATATGAGACCATGTTACTACAGAGGAATCCAAACAATGACTGCCGTATTGACAATATCTAAACACATAAACTGAGATAATTTAAGGGGACGAGATAAGATAGTAGGTTAGAGCTACTGCATACATGGAGAACGTTAGATCCTGGATCTCCCCCCATGTCAGAGATAGATATCTCAGGGGGCTCATGGCAGTTGCCAAGCAACAGCCATTCCCATTTTACTTTTTTTTCATTTCCTCACATTCATGTCTTTCTCTCAGGGGTGAAGTGTAAAGGAAGTGGGCAGTCTCCTGTGGCAGCTTTTCCATTTTAACACATAATTTGCGAATAGCACGCCTGAGCGTACAACCCACAAATCCCCTCTTGTCAATTGTAGCAGTCCTACTCTATTACCAGGTCCGAGTATGACTATAGAATTGTGATCCAACAAGATATGTTTTAGGTCCGATTTACCTTGTGCGGTTCAGGTCGATCTTACATGGGTCAAGTTCAATGTACTTTTTCTCATCAAAGATGCGGTTGATGATGGGCTTCAACACCTCATGCAGATACAGCATGCCAACAGCCTGATAGCAAAACAATATCATATGTTGAAGACATCTGTTAAGGTCACTGTTATTCGTTTTGCTTTTCTTGATCTGTTCCCCTGCGTCTTTTGTGTGTCCCTCCCTGTCTGCTTCCTCAGTTTATCTGTTTGTTTTCCATGTCCCTCTTTCCGTTTATGGTTGTTTTGTTTTGAAGGTTATTTTCTCATGTGGTGTTGTTCCCTGGTATGTGTTTAGCTTGTGGTTGCGGTCAAACAGACAACAAATTCCCTCCGTTGATGACACTTTCCCTTGATAGGAAACATCCAGAGGGTCAAGGAAAAACGCTAAGAAGAATTCACAAAAAGGAAAACAGGATTGTTGTCCACAGGGAATCTAACTTGCATAAGACTAGTTAAAAATGTGACAAGGTGACAATTTTATATTAACGGTGTATATATCCTTGTGAAAAATATCACTTGATTACCAAGAACAGCTTTCCAGCACACAGTGAAGTGTTTGTATCAAGAAATGCCACTCATCTCGTCCTGCTGTAGAATTAACCCTTTAATAGGGCTTTTTAGCACCTCTCATGTTAGATGAATTAATAAGACTAAATGCTAAGACCAAAAATGGGGACATACGCAATGCAAGCCTTCACTTCAATTAGTTAAATGCATATAAAAAACCTTATTTATAGAGCAATTTTCTAAAATTAGGTTTCAAAGCACTTCATACAATGAGTATCAGTGAAGTGATCGGATGTATGAAAAATTTAAACCGAGTAGCACATGATGTGTCAGTATGCTGATCATTTTCTTTGAATTGAGGGGCAGCATTATGTCTTTTCATTTCATAAGAGATGGTAAATGTGCATCCTTTTCTAAAGGTGGTAATAAGGGAAGCACTGAAGCAGCTTTCCTTAACATTTAAAGAATTTAACGACCTCCTATTATGACTCTAGACACTTCTGGGTCACTTCACTCAGTTGGGAAACTTCCTAAGCAAAATTGGCTCAGTCAGCTTGTCAAGCTAACCACCTCCTGTCCTGCATCTCTCCTTGCCTCTGTCTGTTTCTTGTCCTCTTTTGGATCATCTGTGTGTTTTTTTTTTTCTCCTTTTTGTAGCAATCTTGAAAATTGACACACTTTCTGTTGCACTTAATTTGGATTGATCCTGCCCTATATAGCAGCCTGTTATGTCGACATACTCATTGATACATTAAAGTTACCTTTGCATTTGTCATGCTACACATGCTACACATGCCTTTTTGTTCTTACACTTGACAGCTTGCCTTGTTTTATCTAAATCTGCATAATTCAGAGAGTAAATATCAGGCACATCATGCTTTCCCTCAGAGCAGGGACCAAAAAACTGCAGGAACTATAATAATAATAATTTTTTTTAAAACTTAGCTCACCTTCATGAACTGTTCCATGGCTTTGGAGGCAAGTGAGTTTGATCGAAATAAGGTGTTAGGATCAGCTATAAGAGCAGAAGGAAAAAAATAGTATTAGCAAAATATCTTACATATGAGCAAAATTAGTGGGCATAAAAAGATTTTCCTTAATCTGAATCAAGTGAAACAAAGCAACAGTTTTCAATTAAAGAATTAAAAAAGGGTAAGAAGCTCAACATCCACCACAACAATTTATTGCTCTTTTCCTGTCATCTATCTATTGTTGTACCTAAAAACACCTTTTATATGATGTATGACAGTGGGAATGGTGGGAAGGATCTTATTACTGCATCCAGTAGCTCCCAATCAATTTAATAAAGCATCACATAGACCCTCATCAGGCTCTTAATTATACTTGATGAAAAAGAAAAATTTAAGATTGAAACACTGCTTCCTTAGAGTGGAAGCTTTTCATATAGCCTGTGGAGCATTTGTTTGCTCCACCCTCATTTCACCTTTTTCTCTGGGCTCATTTATACATTTCTTAAGTATCTATGTTTTCTATTTAGTCTGGCACAAGTCTATCAATCAAGAACAAATAGTCCAGAGTCACAAGTGAGGGCAGACCGACCTTGCCTCAATGTCATGTTAGTCATGCGGTGACACTAAAATATCCATAGTAACGGGACTGGGTTGCCAGGTAAATTATTTGGATGTAAGGAGAAGGGTGGGTTTTTCACTGCTGCCCAGCAGGTGTACTGTACGTTTTTGTGCCGTGTGCCTAACTTTAATGTCTGGGTGCTCACACAATGCATTCCTGATCAAGCAGTTACCATTTGGATCATGTGGAGTTGCTATGGAAACTTAGGCACTATGCTTATTAGCAGAAACTACACCAACAGAAACCAAAGACCAGAGCTCAGTGTGAATTATCATGGGGATATGGTGCGGAGGCAAAAACATGACTAATCCAGACCAGAGAACAGCCAAGGGAAGACTGTTGGGTGAGTAAATAATTGGCACTGGGGTAGTAAATATAGTGTTGGGAGGCTTTTACTGCCCACACACATACCATAGCTGCAGTGTTCAGAGACCTTAATGTCAATGCAGCAGCAGCAGCCCTCAGAGGGTCTCTGGAGAGTGGAGCAATAACAGCAAACTGGCACGTCCCAAAGTCTGACTAATATAAATACTGACTAACAGAGATAAACTTAGATCCTACACTGTATATTCAAAGTGCAGCCACAGTTATTACATGTAATTAAGAGCACAAATACACATAAATTCTGAGCAAATTTAGACACTTGCAAGATGGAGGACATGAAATCAAAACCTTTAAAAACGGTTTAAAGTTTGCACTTTTTCGCTTCGTCTTACTGGTGTGGTTGACCTCCCGGGTGTTAAGGTAGTCCAGGAAGGGCACCACCAGTCCTTGTCCCAGGTAGATTTTCACCAAAGTCATTGCCACGTCCTGTCTGCTCTCAACTGTGGTGACCTCCTCCAGCATAGTCAGAGCGCTGCTATCCTCCACCTGTTCAGAAGAAGAGAACTCGGGTCACGGGTCAAGAATTTTGGCGCAACTGGGAAGCCGGACAGATGAAGCAGATGAGGTCTAACTGCAGATGGAAGAAGTAATGCATACAGCAGTCCCTTGACATGGCGAGTGACTGAGTGGTCAACAAATTAATATCAGCATTGAAGAGGAGCTGTCATGCTGACCTCTGTAGGGGAGATTACCGACTCAACCAGAAGGTCGATGAGAGGCTGATAGTACATGGATGGCAAGATCTGATCCTCCACCAGACGCACCTTGAGACGGAGTGCTCCCAGCTTGCCACTAAAAACAAAGGAAAGTATCACAGCACAGATTTTCAGCTAACACAATAATAGTCTGACAATAGTCTTTGTTAGACATTTGCATAAACTCTTTTTTTGTTTTTGTTTTTGTTAAAGGAGTCAGCGGTTGATTGGAAAATGCAGCTTAGATAAGAAATAAAGCTTAGAGTACACTCGTAAAAACAACCGCTAAATCATCCTGCCCCTGGCAAGGACATTTTCTAAACACATGGCTCACCGTGTTTGGGGGAAAATGACGCACCGCTTGGTCACAGTCCTCTCTAAATCAACAGTGGACTAGAGTGCAAAAACTCCTTACAAGAGTGAGTCATTTCCTAATGAACCTGAGAAATTCCCTTTACTTTACAGTTCACTCAGCCCTCCGCTCGCTCTAAAATTATCTCGGGGTGCAGATGCCATCAACGCACTGGCTATACATCCGTGATTGTGCTTTTAAGTGCTCGAAAGAGAGCCGGGAGGAAAATAAAAGCTTCTCTTGAGAACATTTAAGAAAAGATGTGATGATTGCTACGACAATTTTAGTCTTGATGGTTTTCGAAAGGAAATGCCTCTCTCTAAAGATGCATAGTTACCACATTGTACAAAGAAGCACACCCATAATCCTCACCCAGCATCAACCTCATTGTTTCCCAAGGGCAGTAAACGAAACCAGCCCTCTAACTGAGGTGTCTTGTGCAAACAAGCAAAAGGGATTTCCACCTGTGGAAAAGACACAGAAAGCAAGCACACAATATCAACAAGAAGAGGTAAAAGCCTTTATTTTATAGCAAGGAACACTGTACTCAATTATAAAACCTTTTGTAAGCTACTCATGACCTGAATTTTAATACATATGAAAAATGATTAGAATTATGGGAACCTCACCTTTCCCAGAAAGTCATTCTTGCCCACCATGTCCCAGTCCCAGACCTGTACAGTAACAGTCCCCTCCTCCTCACGCAGCTCCTCTGGATCCAGCTCCAGCTCTAACGTCTCACCCCAGTGAGGAAAACGGGTCTTCTTGATTATCTAAAAATCCAGCATTAAGAAATTGAAAGAAATCAAAAGATCAGCCTAATCTTTAACATTTAACCTTTAAATGACAAACAGTAAGGCAACCATCAATCAGACTTCAGTGCAACCAACATAACCCACTCATGCATGCAGACAGAGCTCACCGAGGTCTCTGCACTATGGTTGTTGAAAATAACTCTTGTGAAGGGATCAGAGGTTCCAGAAATGTCTCTTGGAGCCAAGTCTCTGCGGGTATCACCACACCAAAGGACAAGAGAAATCATTAATCCGCCAAAATGCTCCGCTAACTCTTATTATCTGTTCTGCAAGTTAAATTAGTGTGCTTTAGCGAGGAAAGAAAGCTGAATCTCTACTTCTTACTCAACCTTTTTCTTTCAAACTCAATTCACACTCATCAGAGCACATTTGAATAACACAGTGTCAAGTCCTGATTGACAAGCTCATTGGTGCCCCGCCTGAGAAGGAAAGATTGTAGCCTGGGACACACAGATGGGGCAGTGAGCGGTGTGACAGTGGCGGTGTGACTCAGAAGGGAGTGTGGAGGCCTGCGGGGTGATGGTGATAAGAGTTCAGCTCAAAAAACACTGATATACTGCCAGAGCTCAACTACAAGGAGCTCAGCTACACAAACGTGACCACGTTTGAAGTGATAATACGGTGGCTCTATCACAAACTCACATGGCAGATTCTGAAATGTTCGAGCCACTATTGTCCGTGGCCGTTTTTAAGTGAAATCGCCTTCCTGGCATTTTCTCGGCAGCGCAGCATTTCATTTTACCTGGCTTCAATGACTTGACACCGCAGACTGATCTTCTCCGTATCTTTAAGCAGCTCCAGACCCAGATGGATCTCTCCTTGAACTTCTTCATCAGGGTCAACCTTTGTGAGATTTAGCCAGCAGTCTAGCCCTGGCCGTAAAGCACAAAAAGAGATTAATCTCTAAACCATTAAACACTGAGAGGAGCTGAGAGATTAGAACTTTGAGAGTCATATTGAAAATAAATAATATTAATTTTCCAATTAGCTGTAAAATATCCATTGATGAACTGGCAAATAATTCCTGGACTAATGTACTTTGAATATTATGAGTATTTTTCAGGATCGAACTAACAGTTTGAAGACCTTATTTTTAACTTTAGGAAGATACAGTTGTTTATTTTTGTTCTTTCTGACAACTAACTGGTCATTATTCTGTTTGATTAAGTACACAAATAAAACTAATTAGTGCAAAAACATCTACAGTTTGTACAACTGCAAGGCAGGAACAGTAAAAAATAAAAAATAAAAAATAAATACCACACAGTCGATGATTGCCTGGACAACATGCACACTGTGTGATGCTGTTAAGATTCTACTTTTGTCTTTCAGAAAATGAAAGAAAAGGTACAATATCAAGGCCGGGCTGTGAGAGAAATCCTGTGAGGGAGTAAAATGACTCAGTACCACAATGCGGCAGTGAATCACATGACTGAGGCCGATGCCAGGTGGCCTTCGGAGGAGAATCATCAATATGCAGCAAACATACCCTTTTAAACTCTTCAAGTAATCTAATAACGCTACGACACAAAGACACACGATTTGTCAGCCCCATATGTCTGGCTGAAAGTGCGTTCATTCCAAAACTGACCTACCTACTTTTAATCCGGGAATGTTTCTTAAACCTGTGCGCCACTTTTCAGTGAATACTCAGGTAATTTTCATTAGAAGCAATTCTCAGTTTCAGAAATTTGTGTCTCCATTTTCTGATTTTCCATTAAATCCCAGTTTTAAATTATTAGCAAACACAGCATTCTCTGCTTTATCTAGTTTTTACATATTGTCCCAAATTTCTGGAAGCCCTGTAAATATTGTGAGTGATGTGCATAAATGAATTTAAAGGTTTGAGAGAAGCTAAGAAACATTCCCACCCTTAAAAAAAAAAAAAAAAAAAAAAGCATGTCTCCTCAATCACTTGGACTTTTGAATCCATCACAGGATTCTTTGTGTGTTTAACCTCTGAGCTCTGGCCATGCAGTCATCCAGTTATAGACTACTGCTGAATGTTTAGCCATGCCTTTAGCTTGAGCTCCAATGGCTTCTTTGGTCAGCGTAATCTTTCCAATAACATCATCGTGCCTGTAGAAAGGGATACAAAAGAGAGAGAGAGACTTTGAGACAGAAGCTACTGAAAATCAGATCAAAGTTTTTGAGTTTTTGAGTGAAATGATTAGCGCTGGCCATCATGTGAAGAGGAGAAAAAAAAACAACCTTTAATCACTCAATCTGGGCGACCATCTGCCTGATGATGTTTGTTTATTCAAAGCTTAGAGTTCTTTCCCAAAACATTAAAAAGCTTTGCATGAGTTTCCACACAAATATATCAACTCATGGCAAGTTAAGCAAACACAGAGGACTACAAATACACGACCAGGGTCCAGCAGTTAAGAGTAAATATGGAATAGTTTTGAAAGTGCTTTGGTTGCGGGATTACCCAATTGTGTCCTCATCCATAACGTGAAAAGAGAGCGAATGAAACCCCATTGGGAGATGCAACGTGTATTCTTCACCCCAGAAAGGATTAAGGTTCTTCCACACTGTGGCCGTCCTGAAAAGAGAAGTTTACCATGCTTACTATCAGCAGCCCTGGAGCAGACACATATCACATTAACGTGCGCAAAAACAGAAACGTGCAAGATTCTTTCTTTGTTTCCATTTATATAGATGTTAATTTTGTGATATGCACTAAATATAAATATTAAAATGGGAGAATCGTCCTCTCCTCAAACTATTCTTTTTTTTTTTTTTTTTGCCTGTCCCGTTTGGCTCTTTTGCCATCAGAATTATTGTCTAAAGGCAAAGAAAGATGCCCAACGGATTTACTTTACCAAATTGACCATCCCAGCCTTGCCATAATGGTCCATTTGATTCACCTTTTATTGTTTATTTTATTTTCACTTGCTGAATACGGGACAGACTTGACTGGGGGAAAGAAGGGGAGAAAGAAAGAGGGAAAGAGAAACAGCTGAGAAGAGGGACGGGGATAAAGGGCAAAAACCAAAAACCAACAGAATGGGCAGAAAAAAAAAGAAAAAAAAGAAAAAGAAAATGCATATATCGATCACCTGGATCACCTGTTGAGAAAGAAAAAAGAAAACAAGCAGAAGAGAACAAGAGTAATAGAATAAACAACATCACAATGATATATGGGAATATGACAGTAAATACTAAATATTAAACATTATTGTGCAGCACATAAGATCAACAGAACACAGTGTGCTTTGAGGTAGGAGCCAAAAAGGGTGTAGTTTGTGGGTGTGATCACCCGTGTGTACACCTGTGAGCATGGACGCGCTTGTTTTTTGTTTTTTAAAAGGTTCCTTCATGTAATGATCTGCTAGAGGGTGTGGGGGGGCCACAGCCCCGTCCTCCAGGGCATGAAGCAGGTATGGAGGAGATCAAAACTCCAGACATCCAGAGGCCCCCAGAACACAAGAGACCAAGGAAGACCAACAGAGGGGCAGCCGCGCCACTGTCCCGGAAAGAGCTGAGGAGAGTCCCAGATGAGGGCTCACTCAGCAGCCGCGGAGCAGAAGCCAGGGGGAGTTGCAGTGACGCGCCCGTGAGCTCCGCCGGCAGCCAGCTGCGCCTGAGTGACCGAGCCCCAGGCCGAGAGGCCGGGGGCACCCCACCTCCGAAGTGGCCCGAGCGAGCCCCAGGCTCCAGGCCCCGATAAGCGGCCGCCAAGGAGTGAGCCGGTGTGTACCTGGACGCCCATCCCCAGACACAAAGAACCACCAGCGCACCGATGTCTGAGGGAGTCCGCCACTGGCAGGGGAAGTGGTGGTGGGGGGAGATAGGCCTCCAAACCTTGGAGGGCCTGAGATGTCCCCAGAGAGGTGGCGTCTGATACCCAACCTGACATATAGACACAGACATACAGGCACACACAGATACAAACATCCATTCCCACCCTCATGCTCTCATATGCACTTACTCCACACTCAACCAACGTGGAGACAGACATAAAGAGACGCTGTACACACGATCACACTCCCCAAGCATACTCTACGAACCGGGTCTAGGTACCCTTGCCCCTGGAGGGGAGAACTGCACCCAGACCCAGGTGGTGTTACCCTTTTCCCTGCGGTGGGGAGAGGCAGACCGCCCCGACTCCGCAGCAGCAGGAAGGCTCCACACTCCAGACCGCAGTCGGACAGTCAACTCCTCCTCCTCAAACTATTCTCAACTTAGTGATGTACAGTTATTGTTAAAGTGTCAGGTGTGATAAAAAAAAAAAAAGGTTAGAAAATCCAGCTGTTTCAAAATGATAGCAAGCTATAAGATTCTTGGATTTTTGAAAAGGTCATCTAAGGATTCTGTTGAAGCCAAAACAAACACTTAAAATGGTCAGATCTGTGCAGCAGCCACAGTTTGACTCTGACCTGAGGCCCTTTGCTGCTCGTCTTCCTGCTTTCCTGTCCACTCTGCAATCCAATAAAGGCAAAAAAAAAAGCCTTAAAAATCCTGCTTGTTTTTTTTTAATGGTCAGATTCATAATTTTGTGTGTTTATTCTTATCACTAGTTATGTTTTTGAATCCTGATTTTTGTAATTTTGCAATTAGGCAAGATTTTGCAGGATGTGCTTTGAAATGAATGTCCTTTGATCTACTTGTTTTTTAAAGGCATTTCTGGGGAAAAGTTTGATATTTTTTAATAAAAACAAGCAAATTGCTAGCTTTTTGAGAAATACTTTTGAATCAAAACCATTCATACATCATCCTGCCAAAATGGCCTAACCCTTCATTATTACCACCAACTTTTCTCTAGTGTACCAAAATCTAGCAGCTGCATCATTTATGAACATTACACTCAGAGGACTCAGTTGGCCAGTAACACTACAAGTGCAACATAATTAGTGTGAGCATCTTCAGTGAATCATTGTGCTGTTTTTCCCTCACCACCCCAGATGGAACAATACCCACTAAATTTCACCCCGTGTTCTTGTGAAAGTCCACAGCAAAGCAGTTTCTCTAAAGAAATTTGCTTTGCAAAGCAAACAATCCTGCAGTTTACTACAGCTGCTTTCTAAAACTACCATCTTCTGTCTGAACAGCTTGGAGGTTGAAATCATGTGCATGTCTTCACCCAATCTGAAACCACCTCTGAAATGGTGTATTCTGCTCTGAGCTCCCAGCATTCACCTGGCTTACACCGGGTGCTCACTGCAATAATTGATGCACCCTCTCCATGGTTACCTGTGGGTGTTTTAAAGGCCAGACCAGTATCAGGTTCTCTGTGATGGAAGGACCACGCTGTGGGTACCACAGCACTGATCACACGCACTCCACCCTGGTTTACATGTGCACAGTAGCGGGAGCACAGCCAGAAACTAATGTAAATATATGAAGTGTGATGACTCAGATCGCAGCATATAGATAAGAACATCATCCAGCTGCAGGTCTGGATAAAACACAGTTAATTTACGTTTATCGTGCACATCTTAATAAAATTAAGAGAGAACTCACCTGGCCACAACTTCATTGTCAACTTTTACAATGCAGTATGGATCACTGGTTCCGGAGCTTAACGTGACAAAGAAAAAAATTACAGAATGAGACAAAGCATGGCCAGTTTACCTGGGGGTAAGCTTAATTTAATCTTCCCTCGTCTTTAATTATACTCAGGTCAATTTGACTATCTCTACTCTAATTCAATTAGCTAATTTACAGGAAAGAGCGCACCAGAAATGGCTATATGACATTTTTTTTTCTTATTTGACAAATAGCTAAGAAACAATGCAGAGGCTGTGTATATTTTAGTAGATAAGACCTGAGCACAGAAGCATGCCATTCAGAAATTACTTACACGTCTTTGGCCGGGAGGTTTCTGCCCTCGACAATTCGAAAATAAAGAGATGTGTTTTTGGCCATGTTAATCGTATGAACCACTAATCCAGTTTCTCCTGTGCTCCCATACGCGCTGTTATAAACAGTGCTCTTCCCCTCCGCAAGAGAGTTTTCTTCGTTTCATGACACCTTCAGCTCGTGACGGCGCACTGCCCACCAAGCAGCGCGCGACACAGGCGCGCCTCGCGTCCAGCCAGCTGAGGTTAAACGTCACGGGTCACGGCGTGTGCACCCCAGCTGGGTATTTAAGCTCTTATTTTACATTAGGTGTTCAATATGAATAAACGTAATTGAAAGAATTGCATTTAAAAAATAATCTTCATATGGGACATAGCGTATAGTCTTTAACTGACATCATTGTATTTATGTACTCAGTCATGTTAATTTGTCATGGTCTGAAATGTAATATCATATCTGATAAGTAGCCTATAAGAAGCGTCTCTTTTTTTATACAAAGCGCCACCTAGCGTGCATATTTAACTATTTCATGCGCAATTATAGACAGGCATCTCGAAAGTCGCCAATAGGGGTCCTAGTTAGCTTGGTTAGAAGTCTTAACAGCTCAAAACTAGTCTGTTTCGTTTTCTTAAAGTGACTTAGTAAGTTTAGCACGCTTTTGTGCACACACGAAGCTCATTAGATACAAAATAGCCTCCTGTATATAAGTTATATTATTTACTTCTAGAAAAAATGTAAATATAGAAGCGTAATTTGTCGATGTTGTTACTGTTAGCTAACTGAGTCCGTGCTGCTCTCATCTTTCCAGATGAAGAGATGGACGGTTATCCCGGTGTCACTGGGGGGGATTCTACACAACAACAAGAAAGACATTACTACCTGTTATCTGAACTGCAAACACTGGTCAAAGGCTTGCCGAGGTATCGTTACTTCCTCCACCGGCTTTAGAATATTGCTGTGATATGAAGGGGCACCTTTTTAAAGCTGTGTAACTGATCTCTAGATGATTTATTTCTTGTTTTGCTTTTTCCTCCGTGGTTAGCTCCTTTCAGCAGCGCCTGTCTTACAACACGCTGAGTGACCTTGCTCTAGCCCTTATAGACGGGACGGTATATGAGATTGTCCAGGGCCTGCTGGATATACAGCATCTGACAGAGAAGAATCTCTACAATCAGAGACAGAAGCTGCACTGCGAACACCAAGGTTTGTGGACTGCTGAACAGGAAACGCACAGGACACGTCCCCTGTTCCAGCTTAGCTGGTTTTCATCTTGTCTGATGATGTTTGACAACTTTTCAACCACATTCCACAGAAAACGACTCCTGCGTAGTCCAGAGATGTTATCATAAAATACCATATACCTATAAAATGCAACACTGTTGTAAAAAGGACACATAACTAATGCTGTAGCAAATTAATCTATTTATACTACAGGCCTCTATACTATGAAGCAGGATTTTGTCTTATTCTGGTTACTTAAGTGTTTTTTTGTGTTGGTTGCAAACATCTTTTCAACATTGTTATTCTATAAACATTAATGTGTCCTAAAATAGAGCACCAATTTGTACTTAGAGAGCTTATATCAAATTTATGCAGACTAAGCCTAAATTCTCTTTTTATATTTATTCTTTTCTCTTAGACCATGTCTTTTAAATATTAATTTAATGAAGAACTTAATTATAATCCATCAGAGTTGTTACATTGATAATTCTGTTAACTCACACAGTGTGCATTTTTGCCTGCTTTCTTTCTTGGCTAAAATAGACTAAACATCTTTAATATGACTGCTCTTTTCCAGCTCTTTTTCAGTTTACTCCTATAATCCTATATTACTTTACAGTGCATTTCCCCATACTGCTGTGTTGCTTTCAGTCTGAATTGTGTGTTTAACCTGGTAATAGTTTTACAATTAGTCATTCTGTCGCCAGTACACTTATCAATTCGTGTGATCAGTCAGATGGCACCAACTTTCATGTTAATGCACAGAGCAAATAATGCATTAGTGAGTTGATAACAACATTCACGACTGATTATCTTGATTGCCAGTGTTAGGGTAAGAGCAGCCAGAGAACAGAAAGATACCCTGGGTATGTTGAACTCACTTCATAGTACAGAAAAACTATGACAGAAGTTAAAAATGACAAAACATTTAAAACCAATATTAGTATTTGTGGGATTATTACCCTTAATTTTAGAAAATATATGTATATAAAAAATTTATATATTAAACATAAAGTCAAAGATAAAGAGGGGTTCGAACTCAGATTAGAGCCACTACTCCTTCAGATTGAAAAGAGCCAGTTAATGTGGTTCGGCCTCCTGGGTGAGGTGTTCCTGGCATGTCCTACTGGGAGGAGGCCCCATGCAGACCCAGGACATTCTGGAGTCTCAGCTGGCAAGGGAACACTTTGGTGTTCCTTTGGAAAAGCTGTAGGAGGTGGCCAGGGAGAGGGAGGTCTGGGCTTCGCTGCTTAGGCTGTTGCCTCCTATCGATGGATGGATGGATATTTTTATACACATACCACTTGATAAATTCAAACACACTATTAATGAGGTATTCCACCAAACATTAAACACATGCAAGACAGCACCTCTGTAAACTCACAAACTGTGGGTTTGTGGGTTCACAAAAAACTCACTAAGCATACAAACTAGCATAAATATAGTGATGGTTTGATGAAGTCCTGTGTGGAATCTTTCAGTTGCTTCATCAAAGGGCAAATGACACTAAGCCCTGTTCAAAAGCTCAAGTGCTGACATCTGCTGGTCATTCAATGTACAGCAGCCCTGCTGTGATAATACATGTGGGCTACATAACAGTCGATATATAAATGTAATCAATGCAAAATACCTACATGAGGTCCTGTGTGTGCGTATGTATGTGTAGAGAGAGAGAGAATACCTCTAACTAACCATGCTCTCTGAGATTAATGTAAGACAGGGGTGCTCACACTTTTTCCGCATGTGAGCTACTTATAAAATGACCAAGTCAAAATGATCTACCCACTACAAAAATCCAAAACATATACTTATTTATAAATATATTGAGGATTCTTTATATCTACAATGTATATACATGCATAACCGCAATATCCAATATTTCACAACACAATTAACTATGTAAATTTTTTGTCATTACCTGAGTTTACTCTGATGACTTGCACTGAATTGAATCAGCCAGGGATGCATAGTCCGGACAGTAGCTGCTGACGGCCAGGTTTAAGAGAAAAAACCGAGAGCTAAAAATTGGAGTTAACTCGCTGACTAGCTTGTCAGTTTTACTACACTTCGCGCCGCTGTTTGCACATGCGCAGCGACCTAAGCGTCAGAAAAAATCTGCTGTCATCTGACTGGCTTCCCTGTATCAATCAAGTGACGGGATGGATGATAGGCTGGCATCTATTTTTTTTAATGCCATGCGATCTACCAATACTACCTTTGCGATCGACTGGTCGATCGCGATCGACGTATTGAGCACCCCTGATGTAAGATGTATGTTATTATTGGGAGATATGATATCGCCTTTTTCCCTAATGTGCTTACAATCTCCTTGCAAGTTTGTGATGATCCTCAGAATCACCCCAGATCCAGTTCACGCAAAAAAAAAATTAAAAAAATTCCTGCGTCTTTTCAACAGCTTGAATCACATAATGAGACACTCGCGTCACATCAGAGAAATGGGCCCTCGTTTATCTTTGGTCATGTGATATTCTGAAGAGTGGTACAGGCCTTGACATGGGCTTCATTTGGACACACCTCCTTAGTCGACACAGGCCTCCAGGCTTCAGTTTCAGACATACCAGCCCTACAGAAATGAGAAAAGGTTGAGAAAAAATGATCCTATAAGTGTTGTATTTGTAATAGGGCTGCCATGATTAGTCGACTAGTAACGATTACGTCGACTATTAAAATCGTCGACAACTAATTTAATAGTCGACTTGTCGTTTGAAGCTTTGTAAGATCCCAAACGACGCAGGAATAAGTAGAAGTATTTAAGAGTGTAATAACGGACTGAAGCAGAAGATGGCAGCACTGCATGTACAAGGATGCCAGCTGCCGTTAAACCTCGAAGAAGAAGAAGCTGTGTCCCAGAATTTGTAGCGCGGCCCTGCTCAGTTGTCAACAATGGCGGCAGCTAGTTAGTTTTTATGTTACTCATATTATTTTTTCTGGGTCACAAAATAAACGTTTATGTATTTTCAGGCGAGAATGTTACCAAATATCTGCTCAGTTTATCAAGACACCACATATTTTCAAAAGTGCTCCGACGTGGGTAACAGACGTCTCACCAGCTCGATAGCAAGCCGGGGTTCAAGGCTCACTAGAGCCGTGAGAACACCGGACTCCCGGCAAATCGTTTTCAAACCCACCGCCGTCTTTCGCTACTCAGGTTAAACATGTAATATAAGTCACTTAGATAACTTAAAAATGTTACTGTTTGGTATTTTTAGTATTTTATTTATTCCTGAGTAAATCGGTTTGGCTGAGATTAAATTTATAGTTTTTACACAGCTGAATAAACGTCAAGCAGACAACTGATTATCAGAAGTGTGAGATGCGCGAGAATATACTCCGGTGTCCTGTTATATTTTAGATAGCAATGAGCAACGGCTGAGTTTATTAAACTCCACCGAAACAATCTGCAAATGTCATTAAAATTTAATAAACTATCATCTTGTCTTTATTTTTAGTTAGCACATATCTTAAACACTTAAAGCTGTAAGCTAATGATAGTTATATAAGAGCAGATGCATGCTGGTGCAATAAGATGTAGGTTTTACGTCCAATAGATGCATGGTCTGATTAGTCGACTAATCGCAAAAATAATCGGTGACTAGTCGACTATCAAAATAATCGTTTGTGGCAGCCCTAATTTGTAAAGAACTCTTGCTACAGATGTCCAACACTGAGTGAATGACACGCACCAAACCATGGCCATAGGCGAGGCTTATGTTACTTATGAAAACACAAAGCATCTATCAGGTGAAAATATGTAGGCTAGTTCATACAAATTGGAATAATTTATTTCCATGAGGTCGACTGCACTTGTGATGCAGCTCAATTTTAGGTCTGTTTTAAGGGATCAGCAGGTCGTCATCTGAAGATAATGACGTGGATTTGGCATGAACTGTTCATGTCAACCCTTGCCTCATACGTCTTTCCTCATGTTGTACATTTTCCATTGTTATACCTCTGACCTGTCTTCCCCATGTGATGTTGTAATGTATGAATGGTCGGAAGGGTAAGATGGCGCTGGCAAAGGTCGGCAGCCTTAACCCAACAAATTTTCCACTCGTGGGACTAATAAAGGTTATCTTATCTTATCTTATGACCTATGCTGCTATTACACAATGACAAAACTGCAGACAGTGACTTCAGGAACATAGAGAGGGAAATATATAAAGAGTTGTCACCTGTTCACAGGAACACCATTTAAACTGGAACGCCCGCCATTCCTGTTGTCTGGTATTTGTTGATTAACATCACTAACTTCCCCTGAAATTCACCGGTGCGGCAGGTATTACAGTTGCTTCTTGGGAAAGGAAACCTTAATCTGTTGATTAACTGGTTCTCTTTTGTGTGCAGCACTCAAACAAGACCTTGCACGAAAACACAAAGATGCCCTGCAGTCATGTAAGTCTCACAACCTTGTGCTGCTCAAGGCAAACCAACAAGCCGAGCTAGAGGTAAGCACTGAAATTCTAACATCTCTGCTTACTGAATGGTATTGCTCTATGCTTTTAGTTTACAGCTTTGTGTTGTTGTATCAGGCTCTGGACGTTCGTGTGCGAGAGGAACAAAAAATGATGGATAAGAAGATCGTAGCAGAAATGGATCAAAAAGTGATAGACCAGCAAAACACGCTCGAGAAAGCAGGAGTCCCTGGGTTTTACATCACTACTAATCCTCAGGTTAGTTAGCTAATGACTAAAATGTATACTGAGCCCTCAAATACAGGTGGAGCTGTACTTTGTGACAGAGCAGAAGGCTGACACTAGCTGCTCTTCAAACTCTGTGTGTTTCAGGAGCTGACAATGCAGATGAACCTACTTGAATTGATGCTTAAGCTTCAACAGAAGGAGTCTCAATCTGGACTTCTATGAGGAGGATGATAGAGCAACCTATTTGTGCCAAACAAAACTGAGAAAAATTGGTCACAATCCAGTAACCGTGATCTGCCCCTGGGGTCGGCGAACATACAACACTCCTGTCTTCTAAGAAGTGGCAATTTCAGACGCATGCTCCGAGTGCTCTAATCATCAGTGTCATGTGGAAAAAAGCTGCTTTCGAAGTATTGAAGTGAGACGTTGCAAGACACAGTGAAGCGGTAGCAGGCTGTCATAGCTTAAATATCACAGCCTGTAAGAAATTAAGAAGGTGTTTTGTTATTAATCATTTAAACGGGTTTACCAGCCCTGACATGGGGACACGAGAGCCCCCCGAGACGCATTAATTCAACACTTGAAGTCAAAGGAGAAGTTTTGCTGATTTATGCGGACAGAGAAGTAACTCTGAGCAACAACGTATTGCTTTCTGTGAAGAAAATTAGTTATTTGATGTTTCTTTATGATATTTATTTAAAATGCGTAAATAGAAACACGCTTTGAAGTGTTGTCAGTTTGACTGTTCTGTTTTTTTAAGCAACTTTATTTGAGCATTACTGTAATAGTTCCTACACTGTCATGTGTTTTTGTGGCTGTTCTGTTTGTTTCAATTATTTTGTATTATTGGAGAAATATATTCATGGTTATTATAACTGAATACATGAATAACGTAATCCATGAATAAATAAAAGTGCAGCCTAGCAGAATTAATGATTGCCTTAAGTTGTTTTTTTTTTTTTATTGTTATTTTTTTGTTAGTTTTGTTTTTTGTCCTAAGGTCTAACATCAACTATCATCCATCATGTTATGATGCTGTATCAAGGTTTCATTTTAATGTTAACTACACACTCAGTATGCGACCATGGTAACAAACTGTATACAGGCAACAACAACAAAAAATGCCTACGCAAACAAAAAATGATACACACATTTTGAGAGGAGCTCAAAAGGAAAAAAAGATACCAGAATAGGGACGATACCCCCAGTTTTTTCCTTTATTTCCAGTTCCCCCATTCTCATGGATCAGACGCTTAATCATACAGTTTTATTTGAATTTTCAGCTTTTTCAGTTGTGTTTTACTGGTGTTAAGGTTCAAAATATTGGGGATGGAGACAAGAGAAAAAACCACAATAACAACACTGGTCCGGCCGGGTTGAGTCAAACGATGATTTTAATGAACACACGCGTGGGAGATGGACACTGATGCAGACAGCCTCAAAATCTCAAAATGGTGGAGCATTGCTCAAACTTTTATAGCCTCTGGTGCCTCCACCTTATCATACAAAGCCTAAACATTCACATGCTTTCTCTCACACAGCGCCTAAGCTACGACCTTGGCTCCCTGTTTATCTGCTCCTGCTGAAATGGGGCAGAAAACTCCAGCACACTCTGTTCTCTTCTACTCAGACAAATTAGATTTCTTATAACTCAGCAGTATAATGCATCATAAAACAATATCATTCATTCACAACAAGTCAGCAGTTTAATGTAATGCAAATCAGTTTAACTAATGTAATAGTTATCAGCTTCTTCTAATTCAGGAGAATAATGCAAACTAAAACTACATAATAATTCACAATCTTTAATTAGGGGTATAACATGGCATAAAATAATATTATAATCTAACACTGGCTACATACATGCACATAGTAAATTTATCTGTCATGTAACCATAGGGACCCCCACCCCCCCGGGAACCCTGTGGATTGAAAAATGGGTGGAGCCCAGCGGGGAACCCCTTTCAGCTGGAGCTGCGCCTTTAAGAAGCAGTCAGGGCAGTGCATGTTAGTTTTATTCGACTGTGCACCTTCTGCTCCATCACCAGACGATGTACGCCGGTAACTCGCCACAGCTCAGGACCCGCAGCAGCACCGATGACGCATCTTGAACAGCGACGGTAAAGCAATCGTTGACTTTTTTTTTTAAATGGCATTGCGGTCGTTTATCATTACAAACGAAGCGTGGATCAGAAACTCACACCTATCTGTGGAAAGTGTGATGTAGCGCCGCATTTCGTCCACATCCAGGAGAGAGGCAGGGCGATGCACTGGTGTGATCCTCTCTCTGCCTGCGTTTCCATTTTGTTCTAAATTATTAATTTGGCATTTAAAAGGACGCACATTCAATCATCCGCCTGATCTTATTTCTGTTATTTGATGGTGGATAAGCACGCTTTTATACGTGTAATGTAAACGGCTGTGGTTGTAGTAGACAGCGGTCTTATTTGTAGAGGGGAATAAAGCGTTACGTAATTATAATGGAGGCATCCTGTTGTCGCCATATGCCGATCGAGGCCAGGAGTCGGATGTTGCACCGCCCAGAGCGATAGGAGAAATATCTGGAAGTACTGAAACAAAGACTAAATATATCAAAATAATCTGTAAATTTTTTTTCTTGCTCTCTTTTCCAACTCTGTTTGATGTTGTAATTTTACACATCAGTGATACCTTTTAGATGACGTGGACTGGCCCACCGTGTTAAGAGGGTAGTGCCACTCACTATAGACTCTTGGTTTAAAGGAGAAAAACATGAAAGTAAATTAAAAGGTAAAGATTTAAAGATATTACAAACATCTGGCTGGTGATCCTGGTTATCAGCTGGTATGAGATCTAAAGCATTTTGTTTTTATTGTAGAGCATAGGGTGACAAAATGTTGTGTATAAAAATGTAAGAAACTGAAGTTTGACTTCATGTATGTAACTTTTTTTTTGTCCAGTATCTCTATGACCCTTCTGTGATTGGGAGCAGGACCTATATTCAGATATGTTATGATTTTAAGCTGTATAAATGAAGATATTGTCAAATGTAAATGCAGGACCTTAAAAATCTCTATAGATAATATTTTTCAAGGACATGGACATCATTTCTTTAAAGGTACAGCTTGAAAGAGAACTTTGCGTCCAAAGTGGCATTGCACACATAGTATGCATCAGCTGATTTGTGAAAAATACATATTTAGTCACAAAATGCAAATTGCTTTTTTACAGGTCCTCTTCATAAGCAGGTAATGGATCCAGTGTGACTGCTGCGCCACTATCCTGCCCAGCTGGCCTGCCTAACCCTTTAGCTATGGCAACCTGTCCGAGAGGCTGTGCGCCAGCGGTGCGCCTTTGTCAGAAACTGAACCGCCTCAAGACACTAGAAGATGACATGATGGCCACGTCCCTCAAACGCTGCCTCTCCACCCTGGACCTGACACTGATGGGTGTCGGTGGAATGGTGGGCTCTGGCTTGTATGTTCTGACAGGAACGGTGGCCAAAGACACAGCCGGGCCCGCTGTCATCATATCTTTCGTCTTCGCAGGTATAGCTTCCTTATTGGCTGCCTTTTGCTACGCTGAGTTCGGAGCGCGCATCCCCAAAACGGGATCCGCCTACATGTTTACTTATGTCTCTGTGGGGGAGTTGTGGG
Source organism: Mchenga conophoros (assembly GCF_057382185.1). Taxonomy (NCBI): domain Eukaryota; kingdom Metazoa; phylum Chordata; class Actinopteri; order Cichliformes; family Cichlidae; genus Mchenga; species Mchenga conophoros. The sequence goes on from NC_140537.1 coordinate 13,678,397, forward strand.
CCTTTCTCATTGGCTGGAATGTGATTCTGGAGAACATGATCGGTGGGGCTGCGGTGGCTCGTGCCTGGAGCGGCTATCTAGACTCAATTTTTAACCACGCCATCCAGAATTTCACAGAGACGCACATTATGCAGTGGAACGTTCCCTTCCTCGCGCATTACCCTGACCTGCTCGCGGCAGGAATTCTGGTGGTTGCCTCATTTTTCATTTCCTTTGGTGTCCAAGTGTCCTCTTACCTCAACCACATCTTCTCCACCGTTAGTATGGGGGTTATTGTTTTCATCCTGGTCTTTGGCTTTGTGCTCGCTGAGCCAGCCAATTGGAGCCAGGAGCAAGGGGGCTTTGCACCTTACGGCATGTCGGGAATACTGGCAGGTTCGGCTACATGTTTCTATGCATTTGTGGGCTTTGATGTAATTGCTTCCTCAAGTGAGGAGGCAAAGAATCCACAGAAGGCCGTTCCTATCGCCACTGCTATCTCCCTTGGATTGGCAGCAACAGCCTACATCCTGGTCTCCACAGTGCTTACGCTGATGGTACCCTGGCATACACTGGACCCCAACTCGGCTCTGGCAGATGCCTTTTTCCGCCGTGGTTATAGTTGGGCTGGAATTGTTGTGGCAGTCGGTTCCATATGTGGTGAGTTTGATTTAAATGCTTGTTGGTGCATTGTGTTTACCAGGTGTATTGATTTATCAGTGCCATATTTTGACTTGTGTCCTCTTTGTTCCACTTTCTAGCCATGAACACTGTGCTGCTCTGTAATCTCTTCTCCCTCCCTCGGATTGTGTATGCCATGGCAGAGGACGGATTGTTCTTCTCCATTTTTGCAAGAGTCAATCCCATCACCAAGGTTCCTGTTAATGCTATTCTGGTGTTTGGAATCCTCATGGCCACCATGGCTCTCATCTTTGACCTGGAGGCCTTGGTTCAGTTCTTGTCCATCGGAACTCTCCTGGCTTACACCTTCGTGGCAGCGAGTGTTATCGTGCTGCGCTTCCAGCCCGAGAAAACCAGCTCCAAGGGAACGCCTTCTACATCTCCTATCCCCAACAACGAGCCTTCTCCTGCCCCCTTGGAATCTCAGACCATATCTGAGGACAGCGAGGAGCCAAAGCAGTACGAGTCCTTCTCAGACAAACTCCAGTTGGTAGAAAGGCAGAAGCAAAAAGAGAGGCGTGGCGTGGGGCAGCTGAAGGCGTGCTGGGAGCCGTACCTGGACAGGCTGCTGGGGGACTGTGAGCCCGGTGAAGTGGTGGCCTTCTGTGTGCTCACTTTGATAGTGAGCTCGGTGTCCCTCTGTGTTGTGCTAGAATTTGGAAAGAAACAGCTGCAGCTGCCATTGTGGAGCTTCACAATGCTTCTGGTGATTTTTAGCTTAGCCTACATTCTCAGCCTTGCTATTATATGGGTCCATGAGCCACAAAGAAACAACAAAACATTCCAGGTGAGCTTTTATAGACATTCTCAAGTCTATATTACAGTTTTTTCTGAATGCTTAAACCCTAACTGTGATTCCTGTAGCACAATCTCTAAAACTATTCAGACTTATAGCAAAACCACTCACTGAGTTTGCAAAACTAAAAGCTCAAAAACTGCTTTGCACTCAGTTTGCAATTTTGTAACACACACTTTGCAAAACTGTAGGCACAATTCACTGCACAACACTCAATTACCAAATTTCCAACACACTCCTAGCAAAAGTATACACATGTATGGCTATCATTAACACTAATTTGCCAACTGTCTGGCACACTTTCACATGTGAAAACTTTTTTAGATAATTAGTTCACTTTGCAATCAGCCTAAGCACTACAATACAGGTAAGCTGTGTGTGCGGAGTACAATGGAGGGAGCAGAAAGAGTGAGAAGTAGAGGAGGCCGAAGAAGAGGACGTGGAGGTGAAGAAGTAGGACGAAGAGGACGACAAGGACAAGGAGGAGCAAGAGGAAGACGAGGAGGGGGGAGAGGAAGATGAGGAGGGGGGAGAGGAAGGGTAGGAAGAGTAAGAAATAGAATTGCTGATGACATCAGAGCTACAATAGTGGACCATGTAATCAACCGTGGAATGACCCTGAGGGTAGCTGGCCAACGGGTCCAGCCTAACTCGAGCCGCTACACTGTAGCAAGTACCATAGGGACATCTTGAAATGAGAATCGGTTAGTACAGTCACTTCGCACAAAGATTTGTAGCACTGCCATATGCCAATGAGAAACACACCAATACCATTGATGTAAAAATACTGAAATTGTTACTTTACAGAATTGCTAGATGACCAGATGCTGGGGGCAGAGGAAGCATGTTCACTGCAGACCAAGTAACCCATATAGTCATTATGGCGATTGCAAATAATCCTATACTTGGAAATAAACACTTGTGTTTGTTTTGATGTGTTTGAATAAACACCAGTACTTGAAGTTTGGATCCCTCTATGCTTATGGATCTATGACAGAAGTATGAGCTCAAACTGACATAGCCTACCTTGTGCACAGAGAAAGCAAAAGCCAGATGTGTTTTGTATTCATACCATCAGTGTGCAGTTGGCGCATTGTGTGCTTAGTAGATGATGGCTTGTGTGTACTGTTTGATACGGAAACACCATTTTTACGAAGGTGTGAAGAGTTAATCTAGCTGTGTTTGCTTTTGCAAGAGAACTACAATGTTTTGATTATTGGGTGACAGGTTTTCTTATTTGTGTGAAGAGTTTTGCAAAATTAGCCAATAGTTACAAAAAATGTGCTTAAGCAATCAGAAAAAACTGTAAAAAGAAGGAAAAACTGTACTGCTTAGAGACTGACAGAGTGTTTATTTTTATATAGGTACCTCTGGTTCCATTGACTCCAGGTGCCAGTATCCTCTTTAATGTATTCCTCATGATGAAGCTCAGCCTTCTAACCTGGATTCGATTCACTGTGTGGATTGCCATAGGTAAGAGGACATCAGAACTTATGCAGAAAATATTGGGGCCACTAAAAGATTTCAGTATATTCCTCCAAAAATATATATTTTTGCCCAACTTAAACTTTGGGCAAATAGATTTACTTTTACACAGCCGGCTCATGCAACTATCTATCCGCACAAACAGTGGCCGTCTGTGTTATCTCAGGAAGTAGTTTGAATACGCTACCATAAAACATCTGCCTTTTGTTTCAGGTGAACTTAATGTAACCTACCCAAGTTTTACAATAAAAGGCTGGTAATAAAAGATCTTCTGTTCTCTTAGGAAGCAGAAAACCTTTTATTATCAGTCCTCTGCAGATGTAGGCGCTGGACAAACAGCTTTTTGATGTCCGTCTGTCAGTGGGAATCACTTGGGAAGCGTAATTAGCTGTATTAGCTTAAGGCTTCTCTGGGCCACTAAACTGTTTAAACTTCCCTGTCACACTGTTGCAAGTTAACAAGATACACACATGTGGGATATTACTGTTGACAGGGCTTCTGGCTAAATTCTCACTCCCTTGAGGCAGGAATGGATACTTATCTCCCATAATGTAATTATGGAGTGTTATTTTATTTTTTTTTAATTTAACTCAAAAGTACTCTTTTGCTAAAGTACTATTCATAATATTAGGCTATTTATCATTACTGGTTCACTGATGTAACTATTACATCAGAGGAAAAGCAGAATGGCAGAAGTCAACTTTTCAATCCGCTCCCTTTACTTACAGTTGGAGAAATACTTATTTGAATCCCTGCAGAATTTCTAAGTTTGATCACTTAAACAGTATCTCATTTTTATGCTTTGTCCAGAAAAAGAACACATTACACAAAACTTGTAAATTGATTTGTGTGTCATTGCGTGTTATACAAAGTTATACAAAAATTGCTACAGAGACTGTAACAGGCTGTAAACACAATCTTTTTGGCTGTTGATAATAGGTCTCTAAGGAGATTGGCATACTTTACTCAAAGGAGAGCTAGCCTCAAGTGGCCATTTGAGAAACTGCAGTTCTCGACATTTCTGAACTGGCCTCATTTTTCACAATCAGAAGTTGCAAGTGCATTAAAAACTAAGTGAAAGCTACCCCTCAAAACTAATAATAGTTGCATTAACTTTAGCTCTGTGTGGTGTTAACTGCACAGAGCATTGCTAACAATCACTTATGTGGCCAAATGATTGTAAACCTTTATACAGTAAACTTTCAGATCTTTTATACAGTCACTGATGTGACGACTTTGAATGTAACAACCTGCAGGCTTTGCATTTGAGCGTACATTAGCATGCTGACTGTAGTATTTGTCTTAAAATGCCATTTTGCCATCAGCAGTCCTATAAGCAAGCCTGGCCATCTAAGATGGACGATAACTACAATGTCACATCTAGTAGATTGGCTACACTCAAGTAGATTAAATAATAAATTTCTCTCATACGTACACCTTCATCTTCTGCATCAAACACAAGGACAAAAAAAGAGCCATTTTGTAGCTGTGTGCTGTTATGTAGAGTCAAATTCTTGCTCTAGCTTTTTTTCCATTTTGTCTCTCGCGCAGGTCTTTTTGTGTATTTCGGTTACGGGATCTGGCACAGCAAGGAGGGAATACGGGAGCTGCAGCCCAAAGACATGGCCGCACGCTATGTGGTGCTACCCAGCGGCAGCCTGGTAGAGACAGTGCAGTCCGTTCAGCCCGATAGTCAGCTGGACACCTCAGCGCACCACATCGACAGCCCCGCTGCCTCAGCAGCCGAGGAGTGCAACAGAAAGAGATAATGTGTGACCAGTCGTAATCATTAAAACTGCCCGGTGTGTTGTCGCCCAGTCATATGCTGTACTATAACTAGTGTACTATCTGCATCTCACTCCCTTTAGCACGTGACAGGCTATACTCGTTGCTCTGCAAATGTATGCACACCACAGTCTGGGGGATGCACTCCTTCTGTCTTATTGTGAAGCCTATTTGTATATCTTGTAATTTTCAAATGTACAGTAGAGAGCTTTATTACTGTCCTGCAAACATTAAGCATCAAAATTGTGTTACATGCCCTAAGACCAGCTCTTTTCTTGCAACCTTGCCAGTTTGTCAGATTCCACATATTTGGTGCTTTCTTTGTGACAAACAGTGGAGTTGTTTTTTTGTTTTTTTTAATGTTACCACAGCAGTGGAGGTGCAAAACCAATGTCTCTTCTTTTTGCTAACAAAGTAGAATATCATTTAATTCAGTTAATGCATTGTTTCCTGTTTGTTGTAATTTGAACAAAGAAAAGCACAGAGTTCAGTTTTTTCCTTTATCAGATTGAGATTCTTCTCCCCAGAACCGGCTTTTGCTATTTGGTAATATATAGACTTCCCCAAGTATTTTTCTTTAGGACAAAGTATTTAATCCTATAATATAAGTAATATTCTATGTATTTATTTTTCGATTTTTACTATTTATACTATTATTTTACATTAGCTTAGCCATTCTTGTCTCTGTTATTTTTGTGTGTCACTCATAAATTTTGCATGTACTTCTATTGGTCTATAATCAGTAATTAGCTGGTTGAACACTTCAGTTGTTCTGTTAAATCTCCTAAATCTCATCCCATGACCCACTTCTTTCTTTCGTGTCACTGATCTTGCACTCTGAGTCTTTTTCTCATCCACCTTTTAGTCAGCAGCCCCTTTCACTTCTCCCCCTGTCAGCATGAGATTATGTAACAAAGCACACCGATTGTTGAGACAAGCTGGGAAAATGTCGATATATTAATATCAGTGGAAACCTATCAAACGGGAGTCTTCACACACAAATACTGCAGTCACTGGTCGTTACGTTAAATTGGGATCTGCACCACTCCCCCGAGGGCCTCCATAATCCCGGCAGATTTACTGCGGTCCCTGTCGCCAGTCTGCAGCTTGACCTAGATTAGGGAAAGTCGCATATGTGAGAGCGCTCACATCAGATGGATAGCATTCCCACAGTTTACACTTGTGTCAATAATTGAATTTAAGTGAGCTTTTATTTCTCAATCACATATGTTACTCTGTGTATTTAAAAAAACAAGTTTATTCTGATTTTATTCTTTTCAGTTTATGTTTGCATGTGTTACACAAGAAACCAATGGCCTTAAACATGTTGTAGTCAATGTATACTGATGTCCAAAGCGAAAACGCTCAGTCTGAATGGTTCAGTTATTTATTTGTCTGATGGAGAGAAACTGTTATACTGCACACCATGCTTTGAATTATTAAACCAAAACACAAACATAGGTAAGAATGTACACTAGGAGGCATTTGGCATAGTTTTAAAAAAGGAGTCAGGTTCAAGAGAATTTTGTACAACTTTGCACAGTTTGCAATCTACTGTCTTGTAATTTTGTGTCAGTGTTCTGCTTTTAATGTCAGCCCGGTAATAGATATTCATACTGTGGTGCTTTTTTAAGCTGAACGTTCTCACAGTTATAAATGGTCCAAATCTTTTCTTACTTCTGAGTAGTATTGTACTCTGTTCTCTGCACAAGTCTCAAATCTTCTTCTTATCAAGTCTGTTGTGGTGAATGTCTATGTAAAATGCAAAAGACTAAAAAATAAATGTTTTGAAGCAGCATTTACAAAAAAAAAAAATACTGTGCAGAGTTTGATTTCAGTCTCTTAGAGAATCACATCCATGTAGTATTCACATCCTTTTGTTGTTTATAATAATCATAATAATACATTTTATTTGTAGCCGCCTTTCTAAAACCCAAGGTCACTGTACAGAGCATACAAGATAAACAGTAAAAGGATAAACAGGTATTATACAACAATTGCAGTCAATGTTAAAAAGAGTAGGCTAGTTTCAACAGATGAGGGTTTAAACATCTATTCAGGGTTTTGATTTTTGACTTGAATAAGAGAAGAGAGTCAGTATTCCGGAGGATATGAATTCCAAAGTTGGGAAGCAGAGTGGCTGAAATCTCTGTTCCCCATAGTGGTGAAACAGGCAGAGGGAACAATAAGGTGAATGGCGGATGAAGACCTAAGGGAACGAGTGGGGCCAGGTTATGGATACATTTGAAAGTGAAAAGCAATATTTAGAAAGAGAATCTACAGGCAGCCAGTGAAGCTGTCGAAGAACAGGTTGATGTGCTTTCTGGATGGTGTGCAAGTTATGATCCGGGCTGCAGAATTCTGGAGGAGTTGGAGTTTGTGAAGAGATTTGTTAGGGACACCAAAGAGAAGAGAATTCCAGTAATCAACTCGAGAAGTGACAAGGCTATGGACAAGGACAGCAGCAGCATGTGGGGTGAGGAAAGGACGGAGACGACTGATGTTGCGTAAGTGGAAGTAAGTAGACCGGGTGATGTGATTAATAAGAGACTGAAATGACAAAGTGCTGTCGAGGTACTTGTGGAAGAGTTGTCAATATTAATGGAAAACTTGTGGGATTTGGTTAGAGTGGAAGCTGTGCTGATGAGTGGATCTTCAGTTTTATTACTATTGAGTTTGAGAAAATTGGTGGAGAATCATGTTTTAACCTCCATGAGGAAGTCACAAAGTGAGATGGGTGGAAGGGTGAAATTGGGTTTGGAAGAAATATACAGCTCAGTGTCATCTGCGCAGCAGTGAAAGTTAATATTGTATTTCCGAAATATGTGACAGAATGTAAGCATGTAAATAATCAATAAAAGAGGCCCCAATACCGAACCCTGGGGCACGCCAACAGAAACAGGAAATGAACTTGAAGAGTGAGATTTAGGTTTAATGAACTGAGTGTGATCTGAGGTGAACCAGGCAAGTGGGTATGACTAATGCCAATGAATGCTTGTGTCCAGCCAAAAGCACAAGATAAGAACTACAATTACATCAGTAAGCAATACTGACATGATTGTTTATGAAATGGAGGAAAAATCAAAGCATAAACAATTTGGGGAAGAACCTAAGCCTACAAATGGTTTCTAACTATGCTACGGTGGATCTCCAAAAGTTGATTCTGTTCATCTGGACGTAGCGTTTTGTGGGAGAAACGTTTCGTCACTATATAATCTTGATATTGATATAATCTTTGGCTGTTCAGCCATAGGGAGCTCAGTTCTTGCAGTCATGTGGGCACCAGCCTGATAATGAAGACAGACTGCATCGTGACATTGAACACAATTCACATTTAGTTTGTTTTCAAAACTACAAACTCATTCTTTATTCAAGAAAGTCACAGCTACACACCAACAGTACACTGAGGTTAAATGAGGTGAAGCACAAATTTTCCATTAGATCATAGAGGCACATTGAAGTTGTTGTTGTTGTTGTTGTTTTTTACATATGTATATACTAGCTAAATAAACAATAGTTTATATTTATTCATGGCAAACTGCTCATTGGAATGACAAAATATCTTTCTTCATAAGAATGAAATGTTTAGTCAAGCATAGCATTAGAGATGACTTTCAGTGACATCTATGGCACTGGTTGAAAGTGCTTAAAATTACCTTAAATTATATGCTTGATTACACAGCTATAGTTAAGCCAATTAGGGATTAACCTTCAGGTCACATGCTGTCTGTGAAGTGACTGAAATGACAGGTCATGTGTCCATTCAGGTAAAACTGGTAAAAGGTCAGTGTTTATACTAACACGATTGTTTATTCAATTCAATTTTACTGAAAGCTTACACTGCAGGGACTGACCTGAAGGTCAGAAGGGATTCAGTGAAACCAGCAAGCACTTGTGTTTCCCTGGAAACTCCCACATCCTTGTCAGCAAGCACATAAACAATGACACTGACATCTGTCTCTGTGACGTTCAAGGTACTTTACCTATTTACTTAGAACCATGTGATCAATCCGGAGGGAAGGCTATCCATTCAGATACATCCAGGCTTGTTTGAGAAAGCATATCACATTTCATGAAACCTAATATGCAGGGGCCATAACTGCCCTATTTTAACAGCGGTGAAAAACAGTCTTTATTAATAATGTGTTTATTATGGAGCAATCCATCTTAACTGTAATATTAACTGCCATAACTGTACATAATGACAATATGTAATCACACAAACTCAAAAAAACAGAATTTACGTAGAAAGAAAATTAGGCACTTGTAGTTGTTGCCAGTAATTCTTAACGAGGTATATTGCTTGCAAAAACAGCTTCTGCTCACACCTCCACTGTTTCATTTTTTCCTCTGATTCCAGGCCCGGGAGTGATAAAGTTGAGAAGGGCTGTGTACTTTTGCAGGGCTTTTAGCAGCAGTGCACGCTGTGTTGAGGTGGAGTGTTTGAAGGTGGATTTGTATGGACGAGGGGGAGGTGGATACACGATCCTCTGACTCCACACCACTCTCTCCTCCTCCTGCTTCCTTTCCTCTGTTAACGTACCCCAGCCTTGCTGCATCACTGCTCTGCCTGTGGAGCAAAGAAGAAGGCAACAATGGATGCACAGTATCACTCAGACTAATCTAAAGAGCAGAATACTTACGCTGGACGTTTTTCCGTTGGTGTGCTGGGCAGAGAAGCAGTGTGTGTCTGCTGAGTGGAGGCTTCCTGTTAAAAATGCATATATATGATGTTCAGCAATAAACAACCACAAAACCCTGTTTGAAGTTGTTTATTCATCCATGATATACGTCTATTCACGTGTTTTCTATTTATGTAGCATCACAAGAATCCTACCTAATGACTTACCCTGCTTGCATTATGTTGTGCTCTTTCTCCCAGTTTCTCCAGACTTCTAAGAAGGGTGGAATTTTCCTGCTCCAAAACATTTATACGAATGCTATTTGCTTGCAGTTGCTGCTGCATATCCAGAAGCACATTTCCTGTACCTTTTTTACATGGAATAAAATGAGAAATATTCCTTAAAAATGACAAGATTGAAGACAAGAGCAATACTTTAATGTGCACTGATTTTTCCGATTTACTGTCTCTTTCATCTGCAAATGCACTGGGTCATTTTTGTGATCTTATAATTCCAAGTCTGTCAAACTAGCACTCTGTGCTTTCTGAAGTATTAATAGCCGCAGTCAACTAGTGCTTGACAGGTGCAAAGCCACATTTATTTGAATACACACAGGTAATGTTAGTTAGTAGGTGATTCATAGCGGCCTACTCTGTGGTTGAGCCAGTGGGCTGAGCTCTGGGAAAGCCACCAACAGCCTCTCCCTCTCTCTCAAAGCTTGCACATATTCCTTCAACTCATCCACACAGTTGTTTAGCTCATCTGTGTGTTTTTGTAGGGTCTGTTTCTCATTTTGGAGCTTCAAACACAGGTCCTGATGGGGAAAAAATATAGGAGCATATACTACTTGGTTAAAACATGTCTTCTTTGGGTATTACTATGGGTAAAGTGCATTTAAAAGCTCTGATCTACCTGCTGTTGAGTGAGCTGAGCCCGCAGTTCTTCCTTCTCCTCTGACATCTGTTGCAGCTGACTCTGTAGGCCGATCTGCCTCTCATCTCTCTCCCCCAGCTGCTTCTGCAGCTCTTCACACTCTTCGTCGAGAGCGTCGACTCTCTCTAACAAAGACTTCTGCTTTGCCTGCATTGACTGGATTTCACAACCAAACAACACATGTATGAATCTATTTGATTACTGCTGTGTGACTCACACATAAGCGAGTCTGTCACAGTGCCCAGTTGAAAACAACTAATAATCAGGTGCTTGCTGTGATGCTGACCTCTTGCTGACGGCAGGCACTCTGGTACTTGGCTTTCTCCTTATCAAGCAGGAGCTGAATGTCGGAGATCTGACTCTCTAACTGCTGGATCCTGTGCTGCAGTTTAGAACAGGCCTCTTCCTCTATTTGTAAGGTGTTCAGACTCTCCTGCAGTCCTTTCTTTTCATGTTCTAACACACAAAAAAATGCTTAGCCTGCATAAATATGTATTTTGTGTGTGTTCTGCAAAACATACTTTCTTTTTTTTTAAATGAAAGAAAGGTTGTAGATTAATCTTAGGTGCGTGTCTTACCCAGTGCTTTTAAGGTATTTTGCTGCAATGCTATTTCCTCCTTCAGTTTGAAATTCATCTCTTCCAAGGACATAGTGTCTGTGTTCAAAAATGTGAAAGTAGAAAAGTGATTCCAGTGAATTCTCATCATGTTTATTCACAATTTCACTCACCCCTCTTATGTTGCTGTTGCTCCTCATGCAGCCTTTTCTCTGTTTCTTTAATGACTCTCTGTGCTTTCTGCAGCGAAAATTCAAGCTGGACTGAATTTATTTGAAGCTTTTCCTTCTCTTGATTGAAGTCTTTTTGTGCTCTTTCCAGCTGGGACCTGAATCTTTTCTGTTCCTCTTCTGCCGCTGCTAGTCTGTCTTTAAGAGGCTGCACCGTACAGCGCACATCTTGAAGGTGTTTTTCCAGCCTGCGCGTGTCCCTGCGCTGTTCATTGGCCCACTGGGAAACATCGCCTGCTGTCATGCGTCCCAGCTCCAGAGAGTCATCCACAGCTGCTAAGAGAGGCTGCAGAGATGAGGGCAGGCCCTCGCTCTGAAGCAGGTCTACCAGAGCGTCTCCTGTCTTTCTCAAAAGAGTTTGCACTTGATGACACGCATCGCATGGAATGAGTGATGATTCGACAGTCTGGCAGCTTTTGTTTTGACTGCTAAACACAGGAGAGCATGGACTGCTGTGGGTGGGACTGGAGGATGTGAGATTCTGTGGGGAAATTTCAAATGTGCTCGTTGAAGACCAAGCAGACAAGCAACGGCTGCAAAAGTTGGTTCTTGAGCTCATTTGAGGTGAGACAGGTGATGCAGTGTTTGTCTCATCACTGTTTCTTTCCATCTGCCTTTTACTGAGTTCAGACTCCTAAGAAAGGAAAGACAACCTAAAGCACTGAGATCTATCAGTTAACTGGCAACATTATGCCATTATTTTTAATTATGCCTTCACTAAAATGAAGCAGTCTGCCTACCTTTATGTTGGCAAATTGAACTAAATTACTCCAGTAGTTTGTGACTATGAGACCAACTGACAGGCATCCCTTCTGTGGCGTTTGTTCTCTCCTGTGGCTGCCCCTCAGTCGGTCAATGTAAGCACTGGAGCTTTGTACAAGAAGCAGCAGTCTTGTTCAGCCAGAGAGGGAGGGAAAGAAAATTTTTTAACAATTATTATGTGTTTATGTAATGTAATGTCAATTTTTGCTGATTATTTCTTTTGTCAGTTTCAAGTTATTTCAGTGATTAGTGTGAGTTTTTCCTCCTTCAACAGAAGGGTACCAATGATTTTGTTCATGTCTATTCATCAAACAGCAGCATTATAAAGTTCACAGATGATACCGCAATCATTAGGCTGATCACTGATGGCATATAGAAAACAAAATGGCAGGACTGGTGGCTTGGTGTCAGCAAAATAATCTCTTCCTAAGTGCAGATAAGACCGACAACTCTTGATTTTTTTATGTGAAGAGAAGGATAAAGCAGCATACACACAGCAGACATCTGTGAGACAGGTAGAGAGGGTGAAAACCTTTAAATTCCAAGGGACACACATTAAGGAAGATCTCACAACATCCAGAAGTTTCTCAAGAAATCACAGTAAAGACTGTACTTCCTAAGATGGCTGAGAAAGTGGCATGTCGACTAAAATCCTCATTTTTTCCAGCATTTTTTTTGCAACTCAACGTACAGTTGAGCGCATCATCACCACCTCAGTTACAGAGTGGTACTGGAAGCTGCACTGACAGGAAGGATCTCCAACGTGGGATAAAAACTGCACAGTCCATCACAGGAGCAGCCTTCACATCACTACACGGCATTTACACGACCAAGGGCTCACAACATTTTTAGAGACAATACACACCCACCACCTCTCCACACTTTTGCCCTCAGGTAGATTCTATAGGAGCCTGAAATCAAGCACTAATACTCTCTGTAGCTTCTAGCTGTTGGCCATCGGACTCCTGAATGAGACAATCAGCACTGCCCCGCTCCCACACCAACACTACTGTTGGCTGTTACTGTACTATCATTATCTGCTACTGCACTAATTTGTACAGGTCTGTTTGCAAACATCCACAAGGCATGGGCCCAACGGGACACTGGCAAAATAAGAATTTCATTGTACAGTGTAAACCGCGTTTATTTTCACTGTGCATGTAATAATAATAGCAATATTAAAACATCTAACATTTTTATGTTTCTTAATTTTCTGTGTTAGGCACATGAATTTTCATGTAAATGTGCTATATAATAAAATTGTCATTGTTATGTATTACCTGTCAACCACCAACTCCAGTAAAACAATGTGGGAGTGCTGATTGAACGCATCTTCCCCATCCACAAAGTCATACTGCTCTAGCAGAGCTACCATGTCTAGATTACAGGAGTGCTTGTCCGGGAACTTCCAGGAAGAAAAGCGGAGCGGTCCGGTTCGAGAAAACACGTCCAGAATCGCTCCCTGAAGGTCAACCAGGTCTTTTCGGAGGCTTTCGATACAGTCCTGACTACCCAGCAACTGACTCATGTCTGACAAACTATTTTATAAATGACACAGCTCTGAAAAACACTGTGCAGTCTGTTGATACCGTATCTCCTTGGCAACGTCCAAAAAAAGTACTCCAAGTTCCACAATGCTGTGCGGTTTATTTCCGGAAGTAATTCATCTCCATTGGGTCAACGAAAGCGCGACGTAGTAAGTGTGTTTAACCACGGCAAATTTTAAGCTTTTAGCTCCTGTAGCCTTTATTGTTGACATAGCATGTGCTAAAAAGTAGTGTTTAAAATACGTTTTGGTTTTTTTGTTGGTTTTGTGTTTGCAGGTTACTTCCAGTTTTACAATAAGTCGCAGCCATGCCACCTGGGCCTGTTCAAATCGTTCAGCCGGAGGCTAACAACAAGGTAAGGGTACCGCTGCTAGTTAGCTAATGCCAGCAGTGTAGCCTACATACTGCTTGCTTTTTGTCGGCTAACTTGTGAACTGGGTTAATTTTTGTCTTTCTATACTTTGAACTGTCTCTTTGATTTTTGAATTTAGCGAACAGCTAGCGTCTATTTCTTTTTCTTTCGCTAAACGTTTGAGGTCGCAGCATTAAACCTTGCTAGCCCGTAGTTAGCTGTGATGGTAAATCTACACACGACGTCTAAAATCTCAGTTCGAACCTGAAGGTAATTGCTGAGACTTTGCTGTCACTTGCTAAATTGAAAACGGATATTTGGATCAATGTGTCTTGTACCACATTTTTTCACGTAGAAAATTCACCGACCCACTTTCATCACAGCACTTGGTAGTTTTTACCGTATGGTGTGGACTACTGTAGCGAAATTTAAAGTTTTTCAAAATGTTGTCTATGCTTTGAGTGTTGTAAATTGTAGTAGAGCAGGGGAAATATTACTTGGTGTAGTTGGAAAAGCTTTAACATCGGGTGGGTGTTAAGTAGACCACTGTTGTTTTTACTTTATTCTTTTATTTATTCATCTAACCCTTCTTTGGTTTATTCTAACTAACAAATGTGCTTTTGCGGCAACAGAATGATTCAACAGCAGAAGAAACGCCAGCCACAAAACCTATTGTTGGTATCATTTATCCACCTCCCGAGGTCCGAAACATTGTTGACAAGACAGCCAGCTTTGTTGCAAGGTTGGTTATTTTATATGTGGCAGCTTTTTAAATATGTAATGGTAACTGGATTTCATGTATATGGCATAACTAATTCTTGCCAATTCACAGGAACGGGCCTGAATTTGAGGCAAGAATCCGTCAGAATGAGATCAACAATCCAAAGTTTAACTTCCTCAACCCGAATGACCCCTACCATGCCTACTATCGCCACAAAGTCAATGAATTTAAGGAGGGGAAAGCTCAAGAGCCATCTGCAGCTGTGCCCAAAGTTATGCAGCAGGCTATGCAACAGTCCCAGCAGCTTCCTCAGAAAGTAAGTCATTGAACTTCACTTTGCACTTTATTTTTTATTTTTTTAATAAAAAAAAAAAGGTCTGGTAGTCTTTGACCCTGACTAATATTTTACATGTTTTTTTAGGTTCAGTCACAGGTGATTCAGGAGACAGTGGTCCCCAAAGAACCTCCCCCTGAGTTTGAGTTCATTGCAGATCCTCCATCAATCTCAGCATTTGACCTGGATGTTGTCAAGCTCACTGCCCAGTTTGTTGCTCGCAACGGGCGCCAGTTTCTCACTCAGCTCATGCAGAAGGAACAGAGGAACTACCAGTTTGACTTTTTGCGACCACAGCACAGCCTTTTCAATTACTTCACCAAGCTGGTGGAGCAGTATACTAAGGTGACTTAACAGATTGGTCTTCTCTGGGTGTGTATTTATTCAAGTGGTGATTCTAAACTTTCTAAGCATTATATTGATTCTCGACTTTAATCCTTTAGATTCTGATCCCTCCCAAAGGCTTACTGACCAAACTCAAGAAGGAAGCCGAGAACCCAAAAGAGGTTATGGACCAGGTATTCTGTTTTAACAGTGACTGTTTCTCAAAATAACCGTTTACATTTGCTCTTTCCCATGGTTGTAATATGTCCTGTTGTCCAACCATCAGGTAAGGTACCGTGTTGAATGGGCAAAGTACCAGGAGCGCGAGAGGAAGAAGGAGGAGGAGGAAAGGGAGAAAGAACGAGTTGCATATGCCCAAATTGACTGGCATGACTTTGTAGTGGTCGAAACAGTGGATTTCCAGCCTAATGAACAAGGTAATTATAATCACAGTAACTATATCTTTAAATAGTAACCCCCACCTGTAAATATTGGTACAATCATTTAATCTTTATTGGCATCTCAAATTCCTTAGGCCACTTCCCACCACCTACCACACCAGAGGAGCTCGGTGCTCGCATCCTGATCCAGGAGCGCTATGAGAAGTTTGGAGAGAGTGAGGAGGTAGAGATGGAAGTGGAGAGCGATGGTGAAGATGATGAGCGGGAGGATAGGGGTGAAGGCCAGCCTTCACAGCCTGATCAAGACACACAAGTACAGGACATGGATGAGGTTAGAACTGATGGAGTAATTAATTACTGCGGATTGCAAGCTGTTTGTGTCTGACCAGTTATAGATTTGATACTATATGTTTTTCTTTTAATTAAATGGCATCTTTTCTAACCCACTGCTTGGAGAAAGAAAAAGAAGAAAACTTTAAGATCTTGTAACAAAATCGATTCATCCCCTGCTGCTTTCTTTAGGGATCTGATGATGAGGATGATGGCATGAAGGCTCCACTTCCACCGGACACCCCCATGCCACCTCCACTGCCTCCAACTCCAGATCAGGTTATCATTCGCAAAGACTACGACCCCAAAGGTAACACTGTTCGTTATGTGAGCAAGTTTTTACTTTGTACAATTTGTTTGTTTTTGTTTTTTTAACTAATGTTACCTTTTCATTACAGCATCCAAGCCTCAGCCTTCAGTTGCAGTTCCAGACGAGTACCTCATCTCTCCCATTACCGGTGAGAAGATCCCGGCCAGTAAGATGCCAGAGCACATGCGTATCGGTCTGCTAGATCCACGCTGGCTGGAGCAAAGAGACCGCAGCATCAGAGACAGACAGACTGAGGATGAAGTTTATGCTCCTGGTTTGGATATCGAGAGCAGCTTGAAACAGCTGGCTGAGAGGCGTACTGATATCTTCGGTGTGGAAGAGACGGCCATCGGTAAAAAGATTGGGGAAGAAGAAATCCAAAAGCCAGAGGAGAAGGTAAAAACACTGAGTAACTGCAGCTTTTATAAAACTGTCTTTAACAATAATAATAACAATAATAATTGTATTCTTTTGCATTTCAGGTTACCTGGGATGGGCACTCTGGAAGCATGGCTCGTACACAGCAGGCAGCGCAGGCCAACATCACCCTGCAAGAGCAGATAGAAGCCATTCACAAGGCCAAAGGACTGGTGGGAGAAGATGACACTAAAGAGAAAATTGGCCCTAGCAAGCCAAGTGAAATTCATCACCAGCCACCCATCCCCTCCTCTGCACCCAGTTTGCCTAAACCTAGTCCCCCTGTCACAGTGGTGCCTCGCCCACCCTCTGTAAGTTAAAATTGTAATTGTATACATTTGAATGCTTTTTGTTGTACCTTCTTATCACGTAATGTTGTTATGTAACAGGTGGCACCACCAGTACGCACCACTCTCTTGTCTGCTGTACCTGTAATTCCGAGACCACCTGTGGCTCCTGTGGTGCGTCTTGCACCAGGACAAGTTATTACCCCAATGCCGCCCATGATTCCTGCTCCCCGCATTAACGTGGTTCCCATGCCGCCTTCTGCGCCTCACATCATGGCTCCCAGACCACCTCCCATGGTTGTTCCAGCCCGTAAGTTAACCCCCTAGGGTCAAGGGTATAGTGGCTGTTTTTTACTACTTTTGATTTTGCTCTTGAATTAGATAAAATGCAGGTAATGGCTCAGGCATTGTTTTGTAAGTAGTTGTTCCAAAACAATCAGGTGTCACAATAAGATGCAACACTGATTATTCCTGACTACACACTACCTTTAAACTCCAGACTGGCTTGCAATTCTCAAATCTTGCTATCGGTGTCACTGTTCTTTCTTTTGCCATTGCTCCAAGAACTTCTCCTCAGCAACCAAATGCCACGTGCTCCATATAATTTTCTAATTGGTTGATGTGTTATATTTTTCCACCAGTAGGGTGTTGTTTTTTTGTTTTTATTTTAATTTAATTTTTTTTATTTTTGAAAGCACTTTCCTTAGAATATCACATTTTCTTTTTTTCTTTTTTTTAATACTTTCTCTTTATTGATTTTCATCTTATTTTACATACAGAACTAAAGAGGGCAAGGGAAACCAACACAGTCACATATGTTCGCATATTCCAAAATACACAACGCCTTGTTTTACTTACACATATTACATATTACACAGGTGCATGTTCCATTCAAACAAATTCGCAGCTGTCCCTCTGCATCACAGAGGTATCAGTTTCTAGTCTCTTGACATATAACGATCCCATCGTTCCCAAAGTCTCTCTCCTTTCTCCTTCTGTAGCCGCAGTGAGAGGGTAATCAGTTCCATATGATGAATTGTGTTAATAATGTCTATGACCAGCTTCCGTGTGGGGGGAGAATATCACATTTTCAAGCAAAAGCATACCATAAATTATTGATAGTAGGTCAAATAAAATCATACTTATCAAGACAATTTAAAAAAACTGGAACATAGTTTAAAGTCTGCACGTAATCCCATGACTCATGTAAGCTACTATAGCTATAGATGTAAGATACCATAGCAGCTATAGTATCTTACATCTATCATGTGTTCTGGACATGCCTGTGCATCCGTCAACTCTATAAGGTTAAAGCGCTTATGAGAAACAACTAGATGACCATTGTTAGGGAAAATATTACTTGTCTTGGAGTAATTTGGTAACCAAACCTTTTATACATAGCCTTCCTTATTTTTATATTTAAATTCAAATAACCTTATTTTTTCCCCTTCCTCTAGCATTTGTTCCTGCTCCACCTGTGCCACAGCCACCAAGTGCTGCTCCAGCACCACCTATCCACCCACCCCCACCTCATGAGGATGAGCCTGTCAGTAAGAAGATGAAGACTGAGGATAACCTGATTCCGGAGGAGGAGTTCCTTCGTAGAAACAAGGTTTGTTGGATCAATAAAGTGTGGAAAAGGTGTTACGTTACATTTATAATTTACCAGTGCTACCACATCACTCTCGTGGTTCAGTAGACTGGATTGGGACTTTGTGTGACCATCAGATTCATTTAAAGATATGCAAAAAAGAAAAGTTCTTTTTGTGCACATGGTAGTAATATAGGGCTTTGTTTCCAGCTGTGGTAGTTGAAGATAAACACAGCTAACCTACTTAGTAGAACATGGATATGTAGTTTCATCTGTTTTTGTGTCTGAATCTTTTCCCTGTCTCTAGGGTCCAGTGGCTGTTAAAGTACAGGTTCCTAACATGCAGGACAAGAGTGAATGGAAGCTGAATGGCCAGGTGCTGAATTTCACTGTCCCAGTCACAGACCAGGTATGCAACATGTGGTTTGTTTTCTCTCTTTAAGGTTAAGTCGTTTCTCACACACAGCATTCTTATTGATGTGCAAATGTAATGTCTCCGCAGGTGTCTGTCATTAAAGTCAAAATCCATGAAGCTACAGGCATGCCGGCAGGAAAACAGAAGTTGCAGTATGAGGTAAAGATTTGCTCATGGCTTTGTTGGAATGTCTGATCTCATCTGCATTAATTAATATAAAGTGCTGATTTATTAATTTGTTGTTTTGTTTTGTTTTTGGTTCCTTTTCAGGGTATTTTCATCAAGGATTCCAACTCACTGGCTTACTACAACATGAGCAACGGTTCGATCATTCATCTGGCACTGAAGGAGAGAGGTGGAAGAAAGAAGTGAGCCATCCTTGCAGAAAGAAGACATGATTTTTTTGTTGCTTTATTTTGTTGTTGTTTGTGTCATAAAATTAATTTTTGTTTGCATTATATGGCATTTTTCATACAATTGTGTGCAAACAACATGTCCTCCTTAAAGGTTAAAAGGATAATACTCTGGATGGCAGTCATGATTTCACACTTTTGCTTCAGTCTTTTTCTTCTCTGTGATGCAACTTAAGTGGTAATTTGTAACAACATGTAGAGCCCACGAGATTCATTCATTGAAATAAAGGAGTTTTAAATGGTCTGGTTTTGTTGCTGCTGCGTTTGCAAATCTAGCAACATGACATGGATTAGGACAGGTCACATGTGCTCACAGAAAAGAGCAGACATGGGATTCGCTTCCTCTTTCTTCTGCAGCCGCTAGGGGCAGACGTAACATTAGGATGTTAAAGCCCAGGCGAGGGCGGTAGGCTTGGGATACTAGGAGATGTAGAAATCCGTATAGTGTTCTCGGGTGGGATGACAGGACGGCAAAACCAAGCCACAGCTAGCCGAGGACAAAATGTACTAGTTCGTTAACCAGGTGGTTTAGTAAGTAATCGGCTAACTATGTAAAACTAGACAATAATGTAGCGGCGGTTCGTTGAAGGTGGGGTCAATGTAGAAATAGTTTGGGATTGTTGTCACAAGCAGTTAAGGCTAACTTTTAGTACGTTAGCAACGCAGAGTTAGCTGGCTAATGTTAAAACTGGGGGAAAACCCATTCAAGTTAACTCAAGCATAACCAGTTTAATGTGACCCAGCGGTTGGAGCACACCCTTAGAAAAGATTTACGGACAAAACAGCGGTTGGAAAGTTTAACTCGCGCCCAGAAATCATGGCGTCGGTGCAGTTTGACTCGACTGCATATGCACAGGAGCAGATTTGACTCTGGGTTGTCCACAACCTCGCTGACGTTAGCTGCCCCGGCTAGAAGGCTAGTTTTTTTTCTTCTTCTTATGCTACCATGGACAAAATGGAAAACGGCCGTCGATCTGTGGACACGGGGAGCATCAGGACTCTTAGCAGCAGTCACATTGACGACGAAAGCTCCTTGGGATCCGACTCTGAGATCAACGGCTTCGCCAGCGAAAGGCAGGCGGATAAATATGGATTTATTGGTGGGGCGCAGAAGTACTCAGAGGACACGTAAGTTTACTTTAACTCTGAGGCCATCTGTGTTGGTTTGCCATGCTTAATGATAATAATAATAGGTAGTAAATTTGCAGCCTACTGTTGTCCATTAGTTGTGATGACAAGTTGTGCAGGTGTTGTTATGTGCCTCAGACAAACAGAGCTCCCAACCAGCTGCGTGGCACCGTGTTGTTTCTATTTTTTCCTTTCTTTCTTTTTTTTTTTTATTACCCTCTGTTTGCCACAGTCACCACAAGCAGTAAACGCGTAGATGAGGATTGAACGAGTCGTATTAATCTTCTTATTTCTACCATGTAATGTTAAATTGTTTTTCGTTTAGCCTGTCACACAGTTTTTTGCGGTGGTGGTGGTGGTGGGGGGGTGCTGACCGAGCACTTCTGGCTGTCTGTGTCATGCTTGGATTTAATTTATCTCTGGCCTTTTGGCAATACAGATTAGATCAGTTTCTTTTCTTTCTTTTGTAAGAAATCTATTTCGTTTTTCTTTTTGTGCTGGGTCTAAAGCCTGCATGACAGCAGTGAAACAGTGGAAGGAGTGGGTGAAAGTTATGGCAAGCACCGGCTGGCTGGGAGTTTCCTGTCTTGTGGAGTTTTGGCAGGCTTGGAGCCGCAGCTCTTGGTGCCTCTTTAGCTGAGGGCCTCTTTTGGCTCAGCTCTGTAGATAGTCAGTGTTTAGCTTGTACTGTTTGGCAACAAACGTATCTCTTTATTGTTTAAAGGCTCTGGGAGCTGAAGCTGCAGTATAGTCTTGCACTGATCTACAACACATAGGCTGCACTTTGTTACCAGAAGAGGCCTGTCTTAAATAAGAAGAGCTCTTTGAAGACGTTTCAGCCCTACAATTACAGGCTTGTGCCGATGAGATAATTACATACCATAGTAAAGCATCAGACCACAATTCCTAATGTAGGTTATACTTGCTTACGTTTTCTTTTTCTGTTTGAAAATATAATGTAAAGTCCTTGACTCCCCCTTCCCTCCTTGCCTGTAAATATTTTACTGTTAAATTATCCTGACTGCAGCTCCTTCAGATCAGAGAGCTTTGACATTAAATAGGTCTTGAGTTTGTATCTTTTATAGTTCGCTGACTGCAAATGAGTGATGGCCACACACACAGATCTGATGGTAGATGCAGAACGATAAACTGTCTTTGTGAGATTGTTTTCTTTTTAAAGCTTGGGCCAATTTGGAGGCTTATTTCAGACTTGCCTTATTGCAAAAACAAGCAAACTTTTGTCCCCTGTCTAATTATTTCTGTGCTAAAAGAAGAGAAGATGTGTCGTTTGCTGTCATTTCAAGCAAAAAAGCGCAAAAAATGATTTGAGCTTTGTAATTTTTTTTCTCCCTCCTGTTGTGTAACCAGAGCTCAGGATATACCTCCAGCGGTGCTCAGGCAAAGAGAGGTGAAGTGGCTGGACATGCTGAACCACTGGGACAAGTGGATGATCAAGCGATTCAATAAGGTCAGCACCAGGTGTTAAATCAGTTACATAAAACATGTGGCTTGGTTGTATGCCTTCCATGGTGTTAGCCATGTGAAGCTCACCAGATCAGTTTCTTTTAAAGAGTTTCTGAAGGTGGTTTGCTGAATTGTATTGTGTCGTTTCTAGGAAGTTTTTGTTTTTGTCCCCCCAATCACAGGTACTCTTACACATGATCAAACAAAGCAAACGGTAACGCTCAAATGATTGCACAAGGACCAGACTTTGTATACACTTTGTTTTGCAGCTTCGCTTGTCTAGCTGGTTCTGTGTGAAATGCTCTCAGCGAATCGACGTAAAGCTGCAACTTAACCTCACACCCATGAATCAGCAGCAAGCCAGGACACAACCCCGTCACTGTATCACTGCATATACTGTATGACAAATTACCGGTTTCAGATTCAGGGTGGGATTGTACTGGCTTCATATAAAATGATTCTCTTTCAAAAGGAATACAAAAAGTGGCTCTGTACATGACAGAAACGGCTAATTTAGCGGCGAGAAGTGTTCCTTTTCTCGCTGTACATGTACTAATAAAGGTCAGGGTTTCTAATCCTTTATTGTGCCCCCATGATTGATAATAATTGTACAGTAGGAACTGTAATGTTCTTGAGGAAGTGTGCCAGCTTTGCTTTAGAGCAAACAAATGTGCTCAGAAAGGGTAATGCAATGCAAGTCAAGTCAAAAGTCTCAAGAGGACTCAAATGTGAAGGTCGGGTCAGCTAATCTGTTGCGACAACACCTGTTTGTGATTCCTGCTGAAAGATTGCAAAGCCTCAACTTGGAGAGATGGCACGAGTTGAGATCAAATTTTATCAATGTCATGTTTTGCAGCATTCATTTTAGTATATTTTGGCCCTTTTGAAGGTCATAATGTTCTTCCTACAGTTGCAGCAACAAGCTTTTTTTCTATGCTTATCCCTTCCACACACTCGCACGCTGCTGGATGTCTTTAGATCATTTTGGGGTTCGGTATCTTGCCCAAGATACTCCTCCAGCACGCACACTGGAGGAGTCGACCCGCTCTACTCCCTGAGTCACAGGTGGTAGAGTGTTTGTGTATGACTTCTGTTTATGTTTCTATGCACCTTAAGTAGTCGCCCCCTTGGAGATAATGTTTTGTTTTCTGCATCCTGAAGATATAAATCACGTGGCATGTTTTTAATGTTACATGTATAAGTGAAGCTCTAATAAGAGACTCAGATGTTAGAATATCCCCAAATTTTGGCTCGTCTTTGATCAAATTCTGATCTTGCATCTGCCAAATAAATTGGTGATCTAGATAAGTAGTAACTGGCCATTTTCATTGCTGAAAAGAAGGAAGTCAAATCACTGGGTTGTAAGAGTTTTTAGAGTGCATGCAGTGCTACAAGTCAATGCATCCTAAGTGTAAGTTGTTAGTTTCTAAGTACAAAACTACACTTATTCAAAAAAGGGAACAAATACCAGTGGAAGCGCTCTGATGAAAACCATTTGCTGTATCTGCGCACCAGATTGCCTCTCTTAGCTTTTCTCAAGCTACATTCTCCCATGGTCCTTTGGTATATTGCTTTATTTGGGAAACCCTTTTGTTCTGTGACTCAGGTGAGGCTGCGTTGCCAGAAAGGAATTCCTCCTGCCCTCAGAGGCCGTGCATGGCTCTACCTGTCTGGTGGGAAGGTGAAGAGAGAGCAGAACCAAGGAAAGTTTCAGGTCCGACAGCTTCCTCTTTCACTTCCTCCTCACATCTCTGCTTAAACTCTACTTTGAGCTCATTTCATTTTTAAATTTCATTTGAAATTGGTACTGAAAGTGTGGTCATCCACAAGCATTACTCATTTGAGTGAGAACCCAGATATTTTTACCAAAGAGCTGGAGCAATGGCAGTTTTTATTATTGATCTTTTTTGTTTGGTTTGTTTTCTATTCAGGTTAAGTGTTCAAAATGCATGCTAGCATCAAATGAATAATGATGCAGATCTTGAATCTTTTCAAATATAAAGTTTAAAACTAGCCTCTGCTCATGCAGTGGTTAGACAATTCACTGACCTTTATAGTGAATGAATAACTTAATTTATTGCTGAGATCACTAAATCCTATAAAAAAGAATCAGGGGTTTGTAGTCCTCCTACTTAAAGACAATATAATCACTTATACCGTATCACAAAGAGATCTCACTCTCATGTCCCCCATGCTCTTTTTGTCAGGAGCTGGATAGCCAGCCGGGAGACCCCAAATGGCTTGATGTAATTGAGAAAGACCTCCATCGACAGTTTCCTTTTCACGAGATGTTTGTGTCACGGGGAGGACACGGGTGAGCAGTCTACCACAATGTGACGTACAACACGGGAGTTGTTTACTGCATCTTATTTGAATATGCTAAAATGTTGCATGTTTGTGTGTGTGTGTGTGTGTGCAGGCAGAAGGACCTGTTCCGTGTTCTTAAGGCTTATACTCTCTACAGACCAGAGGAGGGATACTGCCAGGCCCAGGCTCCTATTGCTGCAGTGCTGCTTATGCACATGCCTGCTGAGGTACGAACTGCCTTCAATACAAACACACACCATCACTCACCATATAAATTGTGTCCCTTGGTGTGGATGATCTGAACACTTGAAGACTTGTTATGGTCTTTAAAACTAAAATCCACACTGAAAATAGAAATAGTGCTGTTTCTTTTATTTTGTAAGGCTCAGTTTTAGTTTGTGACCTCGGGAAAGTATTTTTGAGCTGAACTGCAGAGGGACTGAGTGTACAAATGATGTAATCTGTAGATGATTTCCAGAGCTGCTCCATAGTATAAATAATACATCGAATTTGAGATTATGATAGCAGCCAAGATGACTGTAAAAGGGTTTGGAAATTTTGAACTAAAAAACGAGGCAGATAGCATCGCTGGAAAAATCCTATCATTCCACAGATTAAGTCTCTGCATGTATGTCAGAGTATCAGCTAATGGAATCATGAATTCCACTTATTCAGTTTAGCTTAGTTAGACATGGTGTGTGATTTTTAGACACACTCTCAGTTTGAGGAAAGTCTTGTGGTCATTAAAAGCACTAAGCAATTAATATGTTGAAGGAAAATTCTCCTCACAACCTAAAGTATGAACTTCAGACATAAGAGAGAGAGCAGACTTTGAAGTGGATTTATCAGATGTGTGTGGTGGTTATATATACATGCAGTTTTCTGTCCTGGTGAGCATTTCAATTAAGTAAATTACCAGCTAAATAAGTGTCCGGGGTGTTGCAAAGATGGCTTTTTATTGTGGATAGTTGCTTGGGAAAGGATTTTGGTTCGACACCACACTGTGTGACACAATAACACTATACACACCAAATTGGCCAGTGTCCTAAGGGGGCCCGAGTGCTTCATAAGGGTAGAATGGCTAGAAAATCTTGTATTTAAGAGAACATTTCTAATGTTTTCCAGCTTCTCTGTGACCCCTGGAATGCCTCTCTAAGTATAACAAAGAACTACCCTTACATTGTGTGTATGTGTGTGTGATTCTACAGGATGCTTTCTGGGGGCTGGTCCAGATCTGTGAGAAGTATCTTCCTGGTTACTACAGTCCCGGCCTGGTGAGACTGAAACACTTGAAAGCGTTCATGATGATATGGCTCAGTGTTGGAAATGCAAAGAGAATATAGCCTCAGTTGACTCCACTGCTACCAGAGCTGTGCACACCTACTTGTAGGCCTTTTGCTCAGCAAAACTAGAATGTGTATTTTGTTTCCCACAGTGTGTGTGTGACGCAGTGGCACTGTGGTTATGGTTTTCTGATGAAGGCAGTGGGCTGTTTACAGACTTATTTTCTCAGTAAGCTGTTTGAGTAAACTTTCTTGCGTAATAATTGCCTCCTCTTGGTTTCTGTTGCAGTTATGAATTCCATGTTATGAAAGAAGGTTTGCTAATTAAATGTTTCCTCATAAGTGCAAAATCTGGGTAGTCGTGCATAATGGGAAAACAATGTGTAGAAATAAGGACTGGTTTAATTTAATAGATGAGCGTGTATGTGCATATCTCATTTCAGCACCAGCAATGCAGAGTACAATACGTTTTTTGTTTAGTGTCCCCCACCGCTCCCTCTTTCAGGAAGCTATACAGTTAGATGGAGAGATACTCTTCGCCCTGCTGCGACGCGTCTCCCCTCTAGCCTTCCGGCATCTGGAGAAACATAAGATCGACCCCATCCTCTACATGACTGAATGGTTTATGTGTGCCTTCTCCAGAACCCTACCCTGGGCATCGGTGCTGCGCGTCTGGGACATGTTCCTCTGCGATGGTATGTATCTGCAGCGGTGCCTCATAGAGCGTCTTTACTCTGAAATTGACTCATCGGCTCCTTCTTCCTCCTTTTAGGAGTGAAGATAATTTTCCGAGTGGGCTTGGTGCTACTCAAGTGCATGTTGGGAACTCGTGAGAAGCTTAAGGCCTGCCAAGGCCAGTATGAGACCATGGAGCTTCTCAGGGCGATAGAGCCTCGATACATGCAGGAGGGTTTCCTTGTTCAAGAGGTAAGGGGTTTTTCCCAGATTGCTTTGCCTTCAGGCTGAAATGTCCTCGGTGTCCTGCCAGTGATTCTGATCTTTGATTTGCAGCTTCTAGAAGTGTAATCCAGGCCTAGAGTTGAATGTGGTAACTGTCTCCAAAAACTGAAGGTATTGCACTAGCAGCGAGTCGTATAGATGCCTAAAGATGGTCTCTAGTTGTCCTTTAGTTTGCTCTTTCAAGGAGGAACTACATCCCAGATATCATGCTTCTCATCACACGAGTTACCTAGTCATGTGAGGCTACCCAAGAATCAAGGAAAATATAATTTAAAAACAGAGTTTATTTTACTTTGCTGATATCAATGTTTTCTAAACATGTGATTTGACTTTGTTATTGAGAAGTCGTGTCTGATTATTCGGCAGTGATGTAAACAGCATTGTGTCATATTGTGAGGGAGGAGTTAGAGGGAACAATAAATGTTCCTACAAGTAGTCAAGAGAACACCAGTGAGTCTGAGAGAGTGAATTAAAGTGACACACAGACAAATTGACCAGAGTGCTGGCTGCATGGTGTCTGGTTCCTTGTATCGAGCTTTGTGTGAGGGTCTGTCTTCCCAAACAATACCCCCTGTTATATGTAGCGCCGGCTTGACTGTGTGTGGCGGTCATTTGGCATTTGCAGACAAAGTTCACAGTCTCAGTACAATTGCCAGTCATGGAAGGAACATGTGAGCACAGCAGTGACCGGGTGACTTGATTTTTCCTTTTGCAGATTCTAGAGGTGCCGGTGACGGCGCGAGACGTGGAACGAGAGCATCACACCCAGCTCAAGCGCTGGAAGAAGAACCGCGGGGAGCTCAATTTCAAACCGCCTCCAAGAATGCACGGTGCTCGGATCATCATGCTGGCTGAGCCACCCAGGCGTCAGGACCTGCAGCAGAACCCCACCATTGTACTTGAAGTGCCTCAGACTATCCCACAGCTGCAGAAGGGCAAGGAGGAGAAGAAGAGTAAGAAAAAGAAGAGCATGAAAAAATCCCAGCCCACAGAGGAGATTCCCAATCCTTACCCTCTTCTCAGTGACCCTCAATCGTCATCCACAGAACCGCCTGCCCCGCCTCCAGGCAACAGTGTGACGCCAGAGGCCGCGGCGCAGACTGAAACGGACTCAGCTGGAGAGCAGAAAACACCACCTACAGACCTCCCCTCTGCCAAAGAATCTACTCTTCAGCGATCTACACAAAGCCTCAGCAGCACAGAGCAGGACACATACTTGTAGCTCTGAAAGTGTGTGTGTGGGTGTGGACGAAGCACCAGCACTCTTCCGTCAACAACCAGCCAGCCTTGCCGAAGTCTCTGAGTGGCCAGCATAACCTATTTTTTTTTCTAATATTTGTATGCATTTGCTCATTTCCACACAAGTTTGCCTTTGATATTAACAGCATACACTAAAGCACCTTTACCATGTATAAAACTACTTAAATGCTTTTGCTATTTGTCACTACAGAGCTGACGGATGCTTCCTCTTAATGCTTGATTCTCTTATTTAGACCATAAGTCTTAGTATTGTTTTTTTGGAAGGGAGACAAGTTACTGCTTTACTGAGGGCAGTGTATTTCAAGTGTTCGGTAATCTTAGTAAGGTGCCGGATTTCTTGCAGTTTATGCGTTTTCACTTGTAATAATGTGCAGCAGAGGATGTAAACTCCTGATGCACGCGCCACACATTTCAGCCTCTCAAGTCTTTGTATTTCATTTTGGGGGAGGGGGGTTTCCACTAGAGGGCAGCCTTGCAGCTATACATGCTCTTAGGAGAGGCAACCACAGCGAGGATGGGATTCAGTAAAATTGGGAGTAGGTACAAGCGTACTTCTCTGAAGTTGAGATTACATTTTCTCACAGTGAAAAATTGTATTAAATTTAGCGACTGAAGTGGCGAATGTAAGGAAGTCTTTTCCAACAAGCGCGAGTTATTTAAATACAATTTAAAACATGGAGTAATAGGTAGGTGTGTGTGTGTGTGTGTGTGTGTGTGTCCTGCTATGCAAAACAAACAAAAACATCTCTTTGTTTTTCCTGAATCAGTTGAACTGCTGTTTAGCTGTGTATAAGCTCCTCTTCTCACTGTGTGAGGCACTTCCAGCCACTTCGGCTCACCAGTCATTCCCAGGCAGCAGAGTGGAGAACACTGGACTTTCCTCACTGTATGACACATTCCTGCCTTCTTAAAAGCTAATCATTTTGAAGACCACCTCTTACCCAATGCAAATCTGCCTGATTGTGTTTGTGCACACGAAGCAAATCACCTAATGGTGCTGACCTTCCTTTTGGCTCTGCTTAAGGTCTATTTGGACATGTGAAACCATTAAGGTGTTGGGTTCATTTTTGTATTTTGGGTGTTTGTTTTTTGCTAGAGCTTCCAAAGCAAATTAAGACTGTTACTCTGAGACCATCTACGACCCCTGCATGTGACCAGGCTCATTTTCTGTGCAGTCACGAGGGATCACGGGATTTAAGGATTTACTGGGATTTCTGTAGCTGTTTGTATTTTTGGGGGGAAATGCGGTAGCATGCATGGATTGTGAGGCTCTTTGTCTTTTCTTTTTTTCCCTCCAAAACACCACAGTTTTATTTTGGTGGCATTCCTAGTCTTTCTCAACTATCAATACAATGGTAAAGGGAGTCTTGAGAAACACAAGTGCACGTGTGTAAAATGTGTTTGTGCATAACTAATATTAAAAGAGTCTTTGCTAATAAAGCGCGTGCTCAGCTCAGTTATAAAACGCAGCGGGGATATAAAAAGATGACATTTATCAAGCGATCACTCTCCCCTTATGCAATAGTTTAGTTGCTTGTGCCGCAAATCCTCACATTTCACTCGTATTATAATTTAATGCTCTTTGTGTACATACGATATAAAAAAAATATGTAATGAACTGTATTTTCAGTGTATACTGCTATATTTTTTGTCATGCAGTTACAGATACTACAGAGGTAGCTATGTATGTCATTTGCAGTCAGAGACGGTATATATACTTTTTTTCTTTTTTTTTTTCTTTTTTTTTTGATCAGCATTTGTAACACTAGGGGGAAAAAAAAATTTCAGGGGAACCTTTGCCACTAAAATGCTTTTTCTCACTCTAAGAGTGTTACTGTTGCTACTAGGTTTTAAAAAGGAGATCCTCTCCAGAACTCCCGTGGCATGAGTTTTAGGCTTGCAGATAAGTGGCTGTGTTGCATATATGATTGCTGTCAATCTAGATTGTTATTAAACGCCGGGATCTTTAGACCTGTTTGTATGTAATGTCCCATGTTCACCAGCAGATGGCGGACCAGAGTCATCTCTTGGAAATGAGAAGTTTGCCTGTATGTGAGTGACAAGCCGAATGGCCTGTGCGATCCAAGATGTCTCCATTAATTCCACTTTTTTCTTTTTTTTCTTAATGCTGCACTAGCACAAGGTCAATTGTTACATTAAATACTGTTTTGCGTTACATTTTTTTTCAGAAATGCCACGTTTGAGAGTGATGTGACAGCTCTACTTATGAATAAATTTGTTCTGCAACCAGGTATTGACTGCTGTTTGTTTTACGTCGGGAGAGAAAAAGCCTTCAAATCAATGGGAAAAGTGGGGAAAAAACCTTGTTACATACGATTTTATTTATTTATTTTTTTTATTTTTTTAAAGAACAGTTGATGTACTATAGGCCACTGATTTTATTTCACAGAATGATTCAAAAACAATGAACCAAAAAGTTCTTGGGTGTGTTTTAAGAAGCTGGCCAAATTATCGTTTATTAGTAAGTTGTCTTTTGTTTTTTTTAAATCTGCCTAGCAAAGCTAAGTGCATTTCAGTTTACATAAAAATTTCAACTTACTGTTACACGTCTCAGTTATTTCTGTGTAAGCTGAAATTTTGAGATCCGTGCTTTATGGATAACCAAAATAAATTCTTCAGTTGTGGAAACGGGCAGCTTAGTATGTTTGATTTGGCAGGTTTTTAGGCCAGGTTGCCAAAAAGTGATTTATGATGTTTCTGTGTGTTTATATTGGTAAATGGACTGTAGTCAACCGGTCAAGACATGACTTGTACCTACAGTATGATTGTGATCAATCCGGTCCCTTTTGGCCACTTAAAATATCTTTAATTCTGGCTCGGCATGACTTGATGTCATTCATGAAAGCTATGTTATACATATGTTTAACAGACTATAGACCAACAAGTCATTTACAACTAATTTACAACTTTTTGGGCATCACATCTGACTTCCTCACTTTCCCCTAAAGGCAGCACAATTCCGAATGACACTGGGTAAGTAATAGTTCACACGTACCAAATATTTTACATAAATTACTATTATTATTTTATTTTTGGCTGTCTGTATGTTTTTATTTTTTTCACAGTGTATTTGTTTTCTTTCTGAAGGTCAGTGTGGTTATGCTAAATGTGTAACTGCGAAGCAGCCTGTTAGCTTAGCTTAAAAATGCTAGTGTAGTTAATGGTATGTTTTGTGTTTTTTCTTGTTATTTCCCCCAAAACACTGCCATGAGGGGTTTCGAGGCATTTAGTAGTGAAAGACATGCTGGTAAGTTTATTCTGTTGCTTTTAATAGAGTCAGGCTAGCTGTTTCCTCAGGTTTCCAGTATGTAATGTAAACTATGCTACATAAAAAGTAAATATAGGAGATTGATATCAAGATTTTGCAAAAAAGGAATACAAAAAATATATATTTAAAAACCAAAAGACAAATTTTGGAGTTATACTGGATGAAAGTGTGCTTAAGCAGAAGTTTCCTGGTTGAACTGGAATGGGGTTTAAGGAGGCTTTTACAACAATAAAGATAAACTACATTTAATCTGGCATAGTGTTAGTGTTATATGATGATTTATCCCCTCCAGTGATAAATTTCCTTTCCTATAACGATGTTATTCTGCATTATGTCAACCCTGATATCTCAGATACAACAGTGTGGTACAAAATCTTATCAATTGGGAGTCTGTGGTTTGTTGTCTATTTGTCTAAGTATGAAGAAAGAAAGATTGTAAAGCCACTGTAGGAATGTGTGTCCAGCATATTCGACCCTTCTCCTGTCAGGCTTTCTCAGCAGCTTGACTGACTCAGGCCCCCTCTTAAGTCTAATAACAGGGTGCCATTCTTTTCTTAATTCACAGTTTGACCTCTTTTCTTCACCTTTAAGGTGTGGGACATTTGAAGGTTTTTTTCCCCCAGGCTCTAAAGAGTTGTCAAATTGTTGTCTTGATGACCCCAAAAAGCGTGCTAACTCATTTTTAATCGTCCAGCAAGGTGTGACCTGCAGCTGTTGACCTCTGGTCTTCAGGGTTTAGTGTAGTTTTTTGCAGAATGCAGAGGTTCCTCATAACTGGGAAACTTTAACTTTCTTATTGTTTAAATATCAATGCACACATGTGTAGACATGATTATAATTTTACTGGACATGGGGTACTTGTTCTGATTGCGTTACTCCAGCAAGGCCATTATGGACCATTATAGAATCTGCTGATGTTGACCCGCATAAGGCACAGCAACAGTTAATGTTCTAGGTCCCTGAGGAATGCATGCACCGTCACGCTTTCCCTCTTTGCATCAGACACCTGGCCCTCTTTCAGTGCCACCGTGCTATTTACATCTCAAAGGGGAA
The DNA here is from genome assembly GCF_057382185.1 of Mchenga conophoros. Classification (NCBI taxonomy): domain Eukaryota; kingdom Metazoa; phylum Chordata; class Actinopteri; order Cichliformes; family Cichlidae; genus Mchenga; species Mchenga conophoros. Next base: position 13,710,413 of record NC_140537.1, read on the forward strand.
TGACCAAGAAGGCTCTCTCTGTGCTCCCTTCCTTACTCCAGAAATGATCTGATTTATCTCTTCATCAACGGAAATATATGCCTTTAGAGGGCCATCCCGTGCCTCTCATCCCCAGCTAATACAGATGGGAGAGAGAGAGAAATAAAAAGAGAGACTTGTGATCCTCCGTGTGATCCCAGACCTAACGGACCCCTGTCACAGTGCTTGATTCATGTGATGCGGGTGACTTTCTCTCTCCTCCCAGAATCAATGTGTTAGGGCTCTGGGAGGTGGTGGCGGGCCATAACGCAAAGCAAAGGCGCCTGTGTTCCTAAGGTATCCGATTCCCACGTTTGATGGACCATGACAGGCAGGTTCAGGTCAAATTAAAAGGCCGCAGTAACAAATATGAGGGCAGACGCTGTGATTGTCTGTACAGGTGAACTTTCCGTGGCAGTGGGAATAAAAAGTTATTTATTGCACCAGGGGAAAACATTACTCTTTGTGCAAGAGGTATTTACAAAGGAGGGGGATTCCTGAGCTAGTAGTTGGATAATTGAATCATCCTTGTGTTGGTTTTTCTGTGTGGACCTCTTGTGTTCATTAGCCAAAGGAAAAGCCCTCACTTTTATCTTCCTCTTGCAGCATTATGGCATTACTTGCCCTTTTCCCCCCCTGTAATGTAGCATATTATTAGTAAAAATCACCTTGAGTGTGTTCCCTGGTGCTGCACGTTTCTTCTGGATGGAAACTTTAAAGCCCGCTTTCGAGACAGCTTTGCAAATATTTTCCATCTTTTGGCTCCAGTGTGGTATTTTGGACCATCCTAAATACAGACTACTGTTAAATAATCCCATGCATGAGTGTTAATGTTTTCAGTCTGGAGCAATGCCTGGAGGTTCAGCCTCCCTGTCACGTAGAAAGCTGAGTCTTGCTAGAAAAATTAAAATGCGGTTTTGGCACTTGCAGCGTTTCCATTGTATAATTCTGCTTGTATTTAGAGATTTGGTGGCTACAGATATGGATAATACTTAGAGGGTAACGTTACCGCAGAATAACACCCCAAAATTCACATGGGTGCATTTAGCAAGTGCTTTAAATGTCATCACAGTTCTCATTGTAGTTACTCCCAGTGGACGTGCTGCACTGCTTTAGGGACTGTATGATTAGTGGTGTTGGTGGTGGTGGGGGTTTGGGTTAAAAAAACTAAAACCATTTGAGGTTATTTGGTTAAGACAGTGCACGTGACTTTGAAAGAATACATTAAGGAACAAGGAACTCAAGTGATAGATTAGAGGTGAAATTAACAATTACTGAAATGACCAAAAAAATGACCAAATAATTCAGTCTGCAAACTTTTAGATGATGTTCTTCTTTGCACTGAAACACAAAAGAGCCCTTTCTAAAAAGCTTATAGTCACATTTGAACGTATGGGTCAGTGGCTAAAAGGTAAGTGAGGCATAGTAATTGTATCTGCTAATCACCTGCCTGCTACACCCACAGGACATTTTGGGCCCAAATGACGGTTGTGTGGGGGTTAGTTGGGGGGTAAGTGCAGCGCACCTGTGTGGCTGTCATACTCCTTGAGGAGTTTCAGTTCAGTTAATCTCCGTCAGTTTCCCCCACCCCTGCACCCATCCTCCTGACCTCTTAACCCTCTACATCCCCTTGATCAGTAGTGCCAGGGGCATTTACAATTATGACTGTGAAGTCTCGTCAAGTAAATGAAGCATAACCGGCGGCAACATTTTTCCCGACACTCCTCGAGTCTTCTGACTTTTTCGCGGCTGGTGGTAATTAAGTCTGTCGCAATAGTTTGTTTTATACCCTTGATCCCTGATTGAGCTGTTTTGCAGTTATGTCTGACGCAAATTCCCTGTGTAATGAGGATGATGATGAAGCAAAGTGAAGTTAATGTGCCCCTGTTCACAGTTGCCTCCTCCTTACCCCCCTTACCCCTTGTCACTGGCTCCCGTCCTCTGCTTTTTGGGTGGCGCTGATAATCAGTAATTAACCGAGCCAGGTAGAGAATTGGCTCTTAAATGGCTCTCTCTGGGTGTTTGTTTACTTGTGTGTGTGCCTGCAGAGCCTCCTGGCCTGTGAGTGATGAGTTAGAGACACAGATGGTGGGCATCAGCAAGCTGGCTGGAGGCAGATTAGCTACCTACTAATATCTGAGCAGCCCAGTCCACTCCCACTCCCACTGAGCCCCAGAGGAGCGCCTGTCTGTAACACTACTCGCTTTGGAAAGCCTCATGTGTTGATGGAGGCCAACCATGGGCTTATCTCGTCTCATTCCACCACCAGTGAGCCTAGCAGGCTCAGGGCTCCGAGCAAGAGAGGGCGGGGGTGTCTGTGTGTGGATGTCTGCATGAACAGCCTTGTTTTGAAAAAGTAGTGGTGTTGTCTTTACAGGCAAAGGTTTCCCAATTAGGACTCATTTAACACCAATAAATAAAGAGCTTTATGAAAATGCATGCTTACCTGCACGTTTTTAACCTCGCATCCATATCCTGAAAACACGTTTTTCTTTTTAAATTAAAAACTTATTTTTTGACTTTTATGATTGATATTGGTGTGAGACAAAGTTCTGGACTGCATCCCTGTTTTAATCATGTGTGGGAGGGCCACATGTGCCATCTCCATGAGGATATGTTGGTAATCCCCTCCACCGGTGCATGAAAAGTGCCTACAGTACAGATTTTGCCATTATGCTATAGTCACATCATGTCGGACAGGAAGCACAGTTCAAACAGTCCAGGTCAGAGGTCATCCAGATGCAGAGTTGAGGGTGCAGGAGTGGGGAGACTGGGCAGGCTGTAGGTTAGTGTTCATGGGACTGTTTATTTTATAAACAGTGGGACCAGATTAGTATTGGAGCCAGGCTCCCTCAACCATATGTGGAGGATGTCCTCTGTGTTAGGAGGCTCTTAACAAAGCATTGTGTTCATAGTTGCAAACACACAGTCGCTGGCATCATTTCTGGTCACTGCTAATGATGACATGTTGGTGTTGCCAACACACATGTCTGATTCCAGGCGTGTGTGGTCTACGCCACTTCCATTTCAGGCAGTATTGAATGATTGTGTTAGCGGCCTATAGGTTTTGAGTCATTAGTGGTGTTGGCACATGCAGGCCTCCATCACCGCTTAACTGGGAGGTAAAAAACAGGATATGGACAGCTCTCCCCGTCCTCAGCGCCAGTCTAATGAATCCTGCTTCAAGATCTTTGTGTGTGGCTCATCTCCTGAAGACTTGCAGCCCCTTCCTGCTATTGTTTGGGCTTTTTGTGAGCAGTGCTAGTAGTAAAGTCTCTTTGATGACCTAAACTGTCAGCTCTTGGCTCCACTGATGGCTCTCCATCGACACGTTAGGATTTAAGTAAACACACTGTCGTTTGATGTTTAAACGCTCTCTTCTAAAGACCCTTACTGTATCATGAATGCTCACATTGTACACCAATTTAGCCCAGTGGAGAAACAAGCCCTTAACTTAAAACACTTGTGATTGCACACCCCATGCTTTTCTATTTGTTTATTTAAATAGGTGGTCTTATTGAGATTAAAACCTCTCTCACAAGAGTGAGCCATGCTGAAGAAACCTACCCAGATTAAATATGGACCGAAACTGTAAATACACACACACAGGTTAAGATAAACAAGCACAATTTGAATTACAGAAGATCTTTTTACACTAAGATTCTTCTTTAATGGTGAGGACCTCACTTCATGACATTTTTGCATGTTTACACCACGCCACACCAAGTCAGCATGAAGCCTGGAATATAGTCCGCTCCCTGGGCTAATGTGTAGTTGGTGCATTGTAATGTAAAATTTCCACAGATGAGTCTGTGGACGAGTCCTCATGGTCACAAAAAACCCTCACGCTCACTGTTCAGTGACAAACTACGTCACAGGGACCCAATCGGACTTGTGGACGTGGAAAGTGTTGGAGAATCATAATAAAAGGGACATAGATAATACAAAAGTAGTAAATAAATAAACTTTAGATCAATGAAGAATGGTGACAAGGTTTTTTGTTCTTCTGGCTTTCTCAAGGTTTTTCAAATGTCTTTAAATCCAAATGTGAAATCTTTGATTCAAATTGTAGTTAATTTTTATTGAGGAGATCAGGAGAGAGATGTGAATGATTGCAGTCTTCTGTAAAGCACGGTGGAGACTTACAACAACACTTACCTCAAGGCAACAATCCCCAAAAATCATATGATCCACGATTCAGAAACGTCTCATTGGCAGTGGTTTAACTTTTCATTGTGACAATGATCCCAAACACACTGCCAATCCAGTGAAAGCATACATGCATAGAAGGGAACACAAGGAAACGCTATCAGTCATTGATTGTCCTCATCAGAGCCCAGACATCAACATTATTGAAGCAGCGTGTGATCACTTTTACAGAGAACAAAACAAAAGGCAGAAAAATCCAAAAAAGAGCTTTAAATGTCTGTCAAGAATCATGGGAAACTATTTCTAAACTACTTAAAAAAGGGATAAGTGATCACTTGCCACGGAGAGTTCAGGCTGTGTTGAAGAATAAATGTGGTCATAGCAAATATTGACTTTCAAGATTTTCAAACTCTGTTTTTGCCTGATATACTGTGTTTCCATGTGTGTTTGCACATTTCAATAAATCACTGCACTTATTTCCCATGCTTTCAAGTAAAATATAATGAAAAGAGGGCTGGCTCAAGACCTTTGCACAATACAGTCGGATTTCAGCAGTTTGACAGACAGTGAAGTTTGACATTGTCTTGCTGAAATAGGCAAAAACGTCCCTGAAAAAGAAGTAACAAGTATTACTTCAAAAACGGTATATACATATATTGATGTGGTTAAATAGTGCTTTTATTGCCCAAGACGTATGCACTAATGTAGGAATACTGACTTTTAAATGATGCGCTGATAACAAGTTTACCTGGAAGCTGCTTTTGGGGGGTAAATTTCATGTAAAGGTGCTTGTAGTATCAGACTCTGACACAATATGTTAAAAGGTGCTGTGGTTTTGGAGTCTGTCCTGCATCCTGAATAAGGCAGTGCAGATTCCCATACTTGAGCCAAGCTACCCACTCTTATATAGACCAGATGAGGAGTAACCTGAGCATTGCAAAGCAGGAAGCATAAACCTAACCAGCAATTTTGATGTTTAGCAATGTTGACGGGGCCTCTCTACATGAGCAGGCCCTGAGGAAGACAGGAGTGCAGGACTTGGGCACTGTAGATCTACAGATGGAGTGATACAAAGCAGGATTGTTTCCCATGGAAAGAGCTGTAGTTAGGCTTTTCTGTTATTTACAATGAGCTGTGGGGATGAAGCAGCAGCTCATGTGTCAGCACTGTGTATTGTGGTTTCAGAGCTGCGTGGACAAAGCGCCTTCCTCTGAAGGTTGGGGTATGACTGTGGAGGATCAGAGCACAGCAGTATGACTTGTTAACACTGCTGTTATAGACCGCTGGCTGCCAGTTCCAGATTGAACCGGTGGTCACAAAATATTGTTAGTTTTTACTGGACTCTGACTCAGAATGATTGATTGTTGATAAAATCTATTATGTAAATAAAGGCAATAAAGGAAAGTTCAATAGCGCAGCCAGTTCCAAAACTTTAAATTCTGAAGTATATACACAAATCTTTTAAGTGGATACTCAAAGAGACACAGGTTTCTTTGTGCCGTACAAAATAGGATGATAATTCATTGATGCATAGGACTAACAGTAATTGCAGGAATTAAAGTAAATCTACTTGGAATTTATTTTTATGTTTATTGCTTTTATTGATTTCTGTCATGTTAAGCAGTGTCATAACTATAACACAAGAGCACTTGGACAGCACAACTCCCCCCAAAGAGCAGGGGCTACACTAACACTGATGTTTTATAATGTTTTTTACAATATGATGACGTTACCCCGTTATGGTGTCATTGTGACATCATTGGAAAAATTTAAAAAAGTGTTATGCAGCGCTCTCCCTTTAATATGACATATTACTTGATATGGTTTCTTGACATTTTTTTTCAAGGTCAACTTTAACCTTGGGCATTAACAATGACGGTCAAGGTCAAAAGCTTTGCCAACCTAGGTACTAATGTCCCCCAAGGCCTGGTTTATTCAGAATCAGAATCAGAATACTTTATTGATCCCTGGGGGAAATTATTTTTTGTTACAGTGCTCCATTTTAAACCAACATTAAGACAAGACAGACAATACGCTAACTAAGAATAGTACAATATATACATATATATACATACATACATACATAAGTCACTTATAAATAAATAGTTGGAAAAGAAACATGTGTAGCTGTAGCAGCAAACAGTGTGTTAAGTGGATGCGTTGTACAGGGAGATGGCCACAGGCAGGAATGATTTCCTGTGTCGTTCAGTGGTGCTTTTCGGTAATCTCAGTCTCTCACTGAACGTGCTCCTGTGACTGACCAACATGTCATGGAGTGGGTGGGAGGTGTTATCCAACATTGTCTTTATCTTGGACAGCATCCGCCTCTCCGACACCACCTTGAGGGAGTCCAGCTCCATCCCCACAACATTGCTGGCCTTACGGATCAGTTTATTAAGTCTGTTGGCATCTGCGACCCTCAGCCTGCTCCCCCAGCATGCAACAGCATAGAGGATCGCACTGGCCACAACAGACTCATAGAAAATCCTCAGCATTTTCTGGCAGATGTTGAAGGACCTCAGTCGCCTCAAAAAATAGAGACGACTCTGGCCCTTCCTGTAAAGTGCTGTGGTGTTTTTAGCCCAGTCCAGTTTATTGTCAATGTGTACTCCAAGGTATTTATAGTCCTCCACAATGTCAACACTGACCCCCTGGATTGAAACAGGGGTCAAGTGTTTCCTGGTCTTCCTGAAGTCCACGATCAGTTCCTTGGTCTTTGCCACGTTGAGCTGCAGATGATTCTGCTCACACCACGTGACAAAGGAGTCGACCACAGCCCGGTACTCTGTCTCATCATCCCTGCTGATGCATTATTGTTGTGAAGTTTAAAAATGATAATATAGTTTTACTGATTTTCACAGCTGGCATCATTGACTCTGACTCGATTTTCACCAAAATTAAATCAGCTCAAGCTGTTATTGGTATCTGACATTACACAAAATTTGAAAATGATATTTTGAAAACTGTGGACGCTAACAAACAGACAAACAAACAAACGTAAACATTAACCTACTCCCTCCCTTCAGGGACGGATTAGTTGCAAATTTCAAATATTGGATTCTTCGTTGCTGCATTAGTTGCTGACTAGAAGTTAAGTTAGTACATTTTGAACTTTACTGTAATGAAAATAAACTGTTCTTTGGGACCAGGAAACTTCACTGGAGTCAGTGAAGCCACATAAGAGCACATCTGGACTTTGAGCTTCGACTAAGGTTTTATTCATGCATCAATATGAACCCATTGTGCCATATCATAAATCTTGCTGTGGTCTGTGATTGCATGTGTGCTGTTGTCACCTAAACTCAACCCCAGACTTACATCTGCACCGGGCCTCAGATCATGATAGATGTAAGAACACGATTGCTGCAGATGAAGAAAAAGACTGGTTCTAAATCACAGAGAAACACTTAAACAGATGAGCGGTCTAAAAATGCTTGATTAAGTTTGCCCTTTCCATTTAACCACAATTATAAAGAGCTCTAACAAGTAGATACAGTGCATTGCTTTTATTACCTAACAGGCTGAATGGAGGGTCAAATGTGATTCCAGTTTCTCATCATATCAAGCGTTTAATTTGTGCTATCTGATCCTTTTCACTAAATTGCAGGGTAACATGAGGAGATTGGCCTTGTAGGGTGGTAGATATATGAGGGAGTTGGGCCCTGAGAACGAGGAGTTATGTGGGGAGGGCGTGAAGGCCACAGCGACAGTGGAGATTAGAAAATAGAGCAGAGACGAGCAGGCAGTGCCAGCGATAGCAGCAGGAAAGATAATAAAGGAAAGGCGTTTCCTGTGCGTTCCCTCAGGAAAAGTTCTCCTTCATTCAGTGCAGTATGTTAGACTACCCATAGGGTACAGTCTTTGTGAACATCTAAGACTGATTTGCTATAGCATTGTAAACAAAAAACCTAAACTAAACTAACTAATCTTTGCTATCAGACAGGGTCCCTGGGCTAAAGGCTCCTCCACCTCCAGTTTATATGCACATATCCGATCTTAAGGAGACAAAAAATCACTAAAAATTAGGCATGTGATAGGGTCTCTCTGCAGTCATTTAGGTTTGTATAGATATGTAAATTTTACAGTTTTATCTCTTTATGGTTCTTGTGGGTGATTTGTGGTTCTTTTTCCCCATTTTGTTGTAGTCCTATCATGTAATTTTGAGTTTCTTCATAATCAGTGCCATCTTTTTACTTTCATCTCCAGTTGTTTGTTAATAGTTGTTTCTCTTTGTCGTATATTTGCATTCAGTGGGGCTTCTTTGTGCACACACACACATGTAAACTCAGTCAAGACAAAGGTGGTTTTGGCTCCTAACAAATGACCTCACTAGCTCAGATGGCCGCTATCCCCCCTGTGACGCCATCTCTGGATTTTGTCCTAGCGCTTTGCTCCGAAGATGAACTCATGTGATACAGTTTCAGCCTCTCCAGATGTCACAGGTGCTCTCAATTTCACCACTAATTAGGTGCTTGATCACGTTGCTTCTAACTTCTGTGAACCCCCATCAGAGAGAACCGTCACCGCCAATAATGTTTAGAATTTCAGGCCCAACTGGTGCGTGATGAAAAAAGCTTTGTTTGCCTGCGCTGTGTTACCAAGCTGTTGGTTGCAGCTGAAAGAACCGCCTGCGTGCCCCAGCTGACTTTTAATCACACTCACCCAGGCACTGGCTCAGGGATAGAGTAGCAGGCCTGTAATTAGATGACAATGGGCCCCCTCTCTCTGGTGCACGGCTGACGGGCGGCCGCAGAACTATTGATCAAAGACGTAGGCGCAGGAAGCGCAGGCGGAGCAGCAGGCCTGGTATACATGTTTGATGTGTGAACAACAGGTGACATACATCTTACAGGCATGGAACTAACTGTGGGCTGCTGGGAATAAGTGTATCTTAGAGAGGTTTTGCCACAACAGTCACAGATATGCTTCATGAAAGATGTATAATGGGAAAGCTCCTTTAAGATTACATGATGCACAAGTGGCCATTGTAACTGTAACTTCGGTCGTTGCTGTGCTTTTTGGAAGTCGAATTTCCCAGAGGAACCCACCCGAGGGATTAATAAAGTTCTATCTTATCTTATCTTATCTTATTATTATCCAAATTTAATGGCATTAATGGTTCAGAGACAAGCAGGGCTTTTTTAAGTGAGGTGTTGCTAGAGCTGTTCGATATAACGATATATATTGGATAACGATATAAAAACGTCTATCGTTTCCTATTACGCTATCGTTTGTTTCGTGGTGTCGCAAAAACTGTTTACAGCAATATTTTTTCATCGTTTTGATGGTCACTGTAGTGGCTATATTAATTTATTAAAGTTCTCTCTTTCTCTTATGTTTAATATAACCACACTACGGATGGACAAGCACCTGTTTTTACGTGTTGTCGTTAGCAGCAATGACGGTAAAACCATTGCGTGGCTCCGCTGTCCGCTTGTTTGTTTTCCACGTAAACCTTTCACAATAAAGCTCAAGATCCTGTTGAGACTTTTCAAAATAAACTGAAACACGGGAAAGAGTATGCAGTGTTTATGGATGAGAAGCAAAAAAGAGCCGTTAGGTGCTAAAAAATAAACCTTAGACTCAAACTTTGAAAGAAAATGGTGGCCGTTACAACTTATGTCTAAAAATGTATAGTTTCATGCATCGGTTAAAACACTCAACTCCAGGTAAAGGACGCTCAGCTGGAAACACTTCATGCAATGTGAGTTGCCCGAGATTCACAGAATTTGCAGAAAATGTTACATTTTTATGATTTATATCGTTGTCAGGACGATAAATGTCTTATATCGGGATATGAGATTTTGGTCATATCGCACAGCCCTAGGTGTTGCTGTGTTGGAGAAGATCCTCTATCTTACTACAACCTTATGCACATCAGTTTGGAAAGAAATCCAATGCTTGTTAGTTAGTGTGGGTTAGTAAACAGTCAATAGACAAGGGTACCAGCCTCCATCACTCACTGGTTCATCTATTTTCAGAGACTTACAAGCTCACTTGCAAATATGAGTGAGCTGAGAGAATAAAGCATTTATATTTAGCTGTGTGCTATCTGATACTTGGAGGGATTTGTAGAATTGGCCACAGTTAAGTCTCCTGTAAATCCCACTTAGAGTTACACAAACATGAACTCTGAACTGTTGAGCAAACTCTCATCAGATGCCTCTTGTAACTTCCATTCATATATGGGCAAGAATGTGCAAAATACAGTAGCTCATTCAAGCATGAATAACCCAGTGTTGGTTGGATGGATCCATGGTGGCTGCTCCATGTGTGTGTTGCTACTTTGTAAGAAGCCCTCGTCCCAGATGGTGAAGTGGAAAATGCTCCAGCTGGGGTTCTACCACTCTTCTCTGCTATCTGGCCTGCATGCTTTACGTATCACTCTGATGTCACGAGGCTGCTATGGTCAGATGAGGAGGCCCTTCTCAACTCTTAGCAGAGGTGAAAGTGTCAACTGCAGATAGTGGGGAGGGAGAAAAGGAAATATGCACTCGCTCTCACTATTTTAGCCAAGCAAATCCAAGCATTTATGAAACTAAGAGAATCCAGATGATAAAAGTGCAAAACCTTATATCATGCATTATTATCTTCTGCAGTAACCTGAATAATTGCACTGTGTTTCCGCAGTCTCCACATGCATTCATTAACTGTATATTAAAACAAAGATATGACCACACTTGGATGACAGCTCAGGAGTTACATCCTAATGCTAGCACTGGCAAACCAACTTGGTTAGTTAGCAAGGTGACATTTGGATCCATATTTCAATGTAAAATTATATGTGATGCTAATTTTGGCAAGAGACAGGCTTAGAATGAAATTGACTAACTGAAAAATTAAATCAGACAGCTTATAGTGCAAATACAGCTGGGAGAGTGGAAATAAGCAAAACACAAAAAAACTTTTTATGGCTGTTAACATGTTTATTTCTGCTTTGAAGCAGATATGAAGCCTGCATCTGTTGACTTGGTTTCAGAGTTAGCCGTTCGATGAACTGCTGAAAGTGTAATTATGAGTGACTGCATAGGATCCAGGGGACTCTAAGGAAGTCATATTAGCAGGGAATCCGCTTTGTTTGATGACAGAAGCAGCTTGACCAGCCTGGGCTGTGTTCATACTGCTGAATGCCGTTCTGTACTCCAAGCTTCTGTTTACAGTTATACACTATAGGAGCCTCCTGTGGACAGGATTTCCCCACAGTAAAAACAAAAATGCAAGGACACACAACTGAGAAAACAGTAGTGATATGTCTCAAGGTCCAGGAAAAGATTATATGGCTCTTATGGTTCACACCATGACTGATCTTCTGATTTTTAAGAGTTGGGCTAATAATCTTCATCAAAGAGGTCGGTTTTTCCTGAAAGACTCGTAACACAGGCACAGCATAACGTGAAAAACATTTTGATGGGTTCCTCCTTTGACTCCACACACTGTGGGTAATTGAAAACCACACAGCTAACGTCGATATACTAACTACGTCAATGTATTTCAAGCTGCATTGCTTTTCATGTTGACACAATTATCTCCCAGTGTTTTCCCTGCTTTGGAAATCACTCGCTATTGATGTGCTCTCTAGGGTCCCTATGTGCCTATAGATAAAAGCCAGTGGTTAATAGTGGAGGTGGGGTTTTTTTTGCCTTTATGTGGGAAAATATGTGCTCAGAACATCCAAACATAATTAAACATTGGTTGGTGTGTGTTGGGACCATTACTCAGATTTTATGTCCTATCATGCACGCACATTTGAGTGACTTAGACATCCTTCCCCAGTTTCCTCTTATCCTTGAGATAATTTTGCATCATGTAAACAGTGCAATAGACTAGCGACCTGTCAAGGGTATACCCTGCCCTTCTCCCAGTGACAGCTGGGATACACTCCAGCTGGGTGGGTGGATGGATGGGTGGATGGATGATTCCTTTCTTATTTCTGTTACTCACTACTCATGTTGAGAGAACATTATCTGAGATCAGTCAGCCCTGATAACCATATTCAGCAGATCCAGAATTTATTTACTCTGGCCTGGCTGTTTTTAATTAATCGAATTTATAGCTTCATTCATAAATTAAAGGAGAGCAGTACAATCTCTACAAAGTTAAAATTACTGTGTGGCCTCTTGAATGTCTTTTGACTCCACTATTTTCTTCATGTAAGATAGGTCCTGCTACAAAGGTCATTATTGATTAACGTCCTCATTCCTAACTGTATTAAAGAAGTCATAATGTTACCTATAATAAGCCATTATCTACAGTGATGTGTTCATACTTTGTTGGCAAGATAAAATACTACACAATCTTAAAAAAGATCTATATGTAAAAGGCAGTAAATCCTGTTTTTGTTGAGCTTAAGCCAAAGACAATATGCTTCACATTTTTATTTAACAATGACCAAATAAATGGATTGATGGATTGCATTTCAACTCCAATTAAGACAGGCACAGTGAGCTACACAGATTTTTGGCCTCCTTCTGACTGTTGAGTAATGATACTTCAGTCTCACCTTCACCCTGCTGTTTCTCTCCTCTTCTCCACTGCTGTTTTTTTCTTATGAAAACAGGAAGAGGGTGTGTTTGAAGAACCAGAGCCCGAGGAGTTAAGTTGTTCACCACTGACTGACCATAGTCTTTATGTCGTGTTTGTATGCATGCCAGGATAATTGCTAAAACAAATCTTCCGAAATCTGCAGTATTTGCTTTGGGCATTGTGCCCTATAGGCAACTTTCCAAGTTTTATGTAAATGGCGTGCTATCTGAAGCATGTCACTGCATGTTGCTCTTTCGCATGTGACTGAATTACCAACTCACATCCAAAGTGTGAGCAGATATTTTCTTGATAACACAGACATTTTTCTCCAATTATATAGTACATCATTAACCACAATATATCCTCTTTATGAGGTTCAACAGCACAATGCTAGCTCTGGTCAAGCATGGGGCTTGTGCACAGTTGGAATCTACAGCACTGCAGGCAGGGTACCAGCCTGGCAAAGTCTTGTCTGGTGGGGATTAGAAGTGAGCTGGGCCCCATCTCTTTCCCTCCCAGCAGGAGCTGTCATGTCAGCATAAGACTCCAACTGAGCTTCACTCCGATTGGGCGTAGGGCAGGGGCCAGCGTCAGGTCACGCCACTGGCTATCCTCAGTTTCTACTGAGCCTGTGCCGCTCTCACAAAATGTATGACAGTAAGAATATATATTATCTGACAGCCCACGCCTGAGCAACAAAAGAGAAGAAGCACAATAAGACTCAATGCAGTCTCTGCATTGTTGTTGGACTGTAACAGTCGAGCCTTTTAACTAGAATCTGGATAGTTTTTGAGCCATTTAACTGCACTTACTCTTAGCACATTGAATTGCTGAAAAGTTGCTACATGCAAAACAGAGCATGTCATTTTCTGATTAAATGACATAGCTGAGGGCTGGTCGTATTTACTGTGATAAGATGTTCCTGTGTGAGAAGTCAGTGAGCCTCCCTCATGGTGCTTGTTAACTGTGGAATTTGGTGTGTCTGTCCATGCACTATACTGGTCAGATAGATAGTGAAGTGGAATGAGAACCATGTGGAAAACCTCCGTAGTTATGCAGAGGGAGGCCAAATGTACAAACAGAGTTAGTGTGCATCATGAGGATACATCTGTGCAGTATTTTATGACAGTATCAGATTTTTGATCATGTTGTTTTTGTGAGCTGAGCTCCCTCCGGGCAGCTTGTTTAGCAATTTTAAAAAATGTCCATCATAGAAATGTTTTTTTTCTTTTTACATTTGTGTGCAATTGAATGCTGTATAGATGGCTATAGTGAGAATATATGGGCTGATCTGCAGAAGCAGCTGGCTGTAACTTCAGAGGCTCCCAGTAATGACAGGCAGCAGCTGGATGGCAGAAGGAAGTTTCAGTGTCTGCCTTTGAGACTTGCTTCTGACTCAGAGAGGAGTCTGATCGGTGTAGTGTCTCCTGAACAATAGCCACAGTAGTGGCCAAGCTATTAACAGAACGGTGCCCGGCCGGGCCAAGTGCTGGCTGCTTCTCCTCTACTATATCCACACTTACAATATAATGCTGTAATCCTTCCTGTGAAATTTGTTATGAAGACTATAAATCTTTCTAAGTGTGTCTCTCATTTCCCCTTTTAGCTGAGCAGCTGTGAAGGTCTGAGTTCCTCTGTCCCCTTTTCCTATGCCAGAGCAGCAAGATGTGTTTGGAAGCCGTTATCATTTCTCAGCTGCTTAACAACTCCAAACCCAAAAAGCCAAGTTCATCCAGTGTGCTGATTCACTGTTTTGACTCATAATTTGCTTGTTTTTAATCAGCTTTTAGCCATGACTTGGGAGAAAGATATCCTCTCTACTTTTAAGATTAAGCTTTTTTGATAAAGCTTATACTTAGGGCTGGATCAGGCGACCCTGAACCCTCGCTTAGTAACACTGTAATAGCCCTGGGCTGCTAGGTGATTCCCATGATGTACTGAGTGTGTCTACTTCATTCATCTCTTTTCACTCTCTGTGTGTTTATACATCATTTTGCATTTAATCATCATCAATCATCAGTTATTATTAATCTCTGTCAGATGGCTGCCCCTCCCTGAGCCAGTGCTATCAAAGGTTTCTTCCTGTTAAAGGGGTTTTTTTCTTTCTTAAAATCACAACTTGCTCATAGGAGGTTATCTTATTGTTGGGGTTTTCTCTCTAATTTTTTAGGTTCTTTATCTTACAGTATACAGTGCCTTGAGGCGGCTGTTGTTGTGATTTGATGCTGTATAAATAAAACTGATTTGAACAGAATTTTAAAGAACTAACGTTACTGATGTCAAGAGCAGTGTCATAAGAGATTTTCTTTCTATTTCAGAATACCAGCTGATCAAAGCTGGTATTCACATATCCTTTGAATAGTATTATCAACCAGATGAATTGGCCTAGAAGTGGTTACAAATGATAACTCCTCAAAACTTTAAGACTTCTCCTGAATAACCACCAACAGACTTTCACAACCACCTACAAGGCATTCACACATATTCACGCAGATGCTGCTGATGCATCTGGGGCAATGTTAGGGCTTCGGTATTTTGCCTGAAGGCACTTTAAAATGCAGGCTGAAGGAGCTGTGCTTTCTTATCATTTTTATCATTTCGCTTTTTTTTCTAGGTTGAGGTTAAGGTTGGTATTCAGCGTATTTACTGAAATGTCTTAAGGGAAATGTTGATTTCTTAAGAAATAAGGCACCATGGATTTTCCCTTTACTTGCACTCACAGCGATGGGTTTTTTTGCCTTTTGATTTCACATTCTCTTGAGCCTACGCTGGAATTTGGGTTTGAATTAACAAATGTTATCATACTAGAACAAACATGAAAGCTGCTATCTGTCAGCAGCTTTAAGTACATCGTTGCAGAACTGCACATATAACTGCAAATTCTTGCTCTGTTTTCTCATGATAAAATTGAAAGTCTTCCTGTGATTGGTCCACCGACTGATGTTTTGTGGTTGCTTCTACCTTTTTATTGCTCTCATTTAGGCAGTCTTTTAAAGGTGAGGGGTCAAACCTGAGTAATAAAACCTATAGCCTGTAGTGATTGCAGTGTAGACCTGTTGACCTGGCCATTGTCTAAGTCTCAGCCTCAGGTTCAGTAGAGTGACAGGTTGATGTTAGTACAGTCAGTGGTGCTCTATCACTTTCCGGTCTCTGAGGAATGTTACATTCATACAAATGAGTACCTGGTAGGGGTCCTGAAAGGCCTCAGTTTCTAAAGTCAAAATCTGGCATAAATATTACTAAATTCTTTGCAATGTGGTCAGTTCGGAGTTTGCATTGTAAAAAGGCGTTTTCACTTGCCTTTACTCTGAGAAATCTACATATCTGTTTGTATTAATAAACATCAGTATCTGCTGATTTAAAGACCAAACATAAAAAAGCACAGGTCCTTTTTGGGCATGCAAGCATAATTTATCACCTCTGAGATTTTTTTCCCCTGTCCTGAGGATAACCTCCACATCTGAGACATTTGCATCCTTTGTGTTCCCTTTAATGAAAAAAATATTTTGCTTTTGCTTTGATGTCATGAACAGATTACCACTGGGTTTTCTCGTTTTTATTAATGGCGCCTAAGAGTGCCATCGCAAGGGGAAACTTTGAGTCCCATGCGGGGCCATGCTGTTTTTGACATCTATCCATAAACAATATACAGCACAATAGACTTTAGGCGTAACACAGTTTCTCAGACGTAACAACACTGCGTCCCTGTTGGCCAGTTGACCACAGAAGAGTTCAGTCTCCAGACTCTGTTTGGTTTCCTCTGCTTGCCCAAAAAGGATATTTCACTACCTCCTGTTTACTCTTTACACTGGAGGCCGAAGAAAGTTATGATGACTTGGGGAGACAAATATCTTGACACAGCAAGGGGCATGCATGGCAGCCTGTGTCTAACTTTTTTCATCTTCATGGCAATAAACCATTGCCGGTAAGATGCGACATGTGATGATCAGGTGATGCATATGTATGTGATTTTCAGCAGATATTGCAAATTTAATTTGGTCCAAAATACCTGACAGAATGATGAAGAATCACTTGAACATGTGTCAAATTATACCTAAATAAGAAATCTTGGCTCACGTTCCCATATTGTTTATTGTGTTTGCTGACACTGACATCCAAATTTGAATCAGTGAATCATCTTACTTAAAATACGAGGGAAGTGAGTGGTTAACCATTCATATTGTCCAGGTAGAGGAGCAGGGTGTGGATCAGTTGTGACTTTGTTTCATGCTGGTCCAGCCTGGGGCACAGATTTGACCAGTGCCCTAATTCTCCCCTCTACGGAGGTCTGGTTGATGGATGTGGTCTAATCAGCAGCGGACAGACCTGCCACAGGAAACATCTCCCCATCACGTTTACGGAAACAAGTACTCCTCCAGAGACCCATTGATAGCCACAGAGGGAGAGGGGGAAGGAGGTGAAAAACAATTGGATTCTCCCTCATTTTCTGCGAAGAAAATCAGCAGACTGTCTACTTTTCACTAACCAGAATATGATTTATAGGCCTGCTGCCAAATGACCTCTTTGAACAATACAGTAGTCCAGAGCTTGATTGCCTTGAAAACAATTACCAAAGACCTATTTTGGGAATGCACGACTTGCCGATTTCCCATTGCATTATGTGTAAAATTCCTACCCTTCTTAAAGCGAGAGCTTGATACTTTGGGACTTGGACATGTTTGCTTTGTTATCAAGAATTAGACTGGAACAGTAATGCCACGTTTTGTTTGTTTGGAAGCTTCTTGTGCATTATGCAAGGAGGAAGTCAGACCAAGATAAGGATCCGCAAGATGATCACGATCTTATCTTAATTACCACAAGTTTCCTGTTGAAATTTGCTTGCTAATGTTGCAAAATTATTACCTTAGCTAGCATGTATTGCTCAGTGCTGCTTAAAGAGCCTTGTCTTGTGTGTCTTTTGGAAGCATCTGTCCTGTGAGAATGTGCCATGCACTTTGTGTCATGACCAAAAGGCTTTTTTACCTCTGACAGGTGATGCTTCTCTCCTGCAGTTCAAACCTTCGAAAATCCCCCCCCCCCCCCCCCCCCCCCCCCCCCGCATATCAGGATGAGCATGGTGATGAGTCGCCATTTGCTCTGCCTATGAAAAGAGTGATGTGTCTGCCTTATTGGAATGCTAAGAGCTATTTGCTTTTTGGGCACGTTAAAGCTTGCCTCAGTGCGTTTTAGTTTCAGAGATTATCCCTGAAAAGAGTGTCCTCCTGTCCTCCTTTCTCCTTACTCTTCTCAAACTCTCTGACCTTGAGCTTGCTGTCAAGCAGCTTCCTGCCCTCTGCAAGGACCCATGGAGTCACACTTGCGCAGATGGGAGGAAGAGAGACCTCCAGCCCTTTAATTTATGCAGCTTTAGTGTGATCACAAAGCACTAAACTTTGTTAGTTCATCATAACTGAGTGTTGTAATTAGGTAATTTGTTGTTGCTGTTTATCAGATATGTGTGTGTATCGCTCAACACGTTTTAATCCTGTTTTGTAAAGCCTGAGGTCTTCACAGGACTAACCTTACCTACGTGAATGGAACGTAAGTGAGCAGGTTTAGACTTGCCCTCCCAACCGTTGTCCTAAAGGCCCTCGGGGTGGTACCGTCGTTTACCTGCTGTTAAGAAAAACATCCATTTTCCATGATATTCATGAAAGCAGGTATGTTCCTTTCTGCTCAATTTGCAAGTAAATGCATTAAACATTTGCTGACATTGAAATGCAAAGTAGACGCTGATCTTTCAGGACAGACGTGTAGAGCAAGGGTCAGGCACAAGAGCACCCCTGGTTACACCACCCTAAACAAAGACCAACAAAGGCAGGAAGGGCTGAGCCGGTGAACCCTACGCCCAGGCCAAACCATCCTCATCCATCGCATGCATCGAGTGTCAGTCCACTACCATGGGTGATGTTGACTGTTTTTCCTGTTTTAGTGTTCCCCGCACCTCCTCTTTGTGTAGTACAGTGTAAACACTCTCAAATCATGGTGCCGATGTAGATATTTAGACATCAAAGAGTAAAAGTGTAAATACAGCATTGTCGTCAGAGGCTTACTAGGTGAAGGATGGCATTGTCACAAACTTTCCACTCCTTCACAGCAACAGAAGGAAGAGACTGGTTAACAATAGAGTGTAGCAGCCTAAATTGTGGAATTGTGTAGGAATAGCACTGTACACTATTTGTACACTTTAATCTGGATTATTTGACGGATTCTTGTTACATCCACATGCAGTCATGAACATCAAAGGATAAATTGCAGTGACTCTGGTGATCCCCCGACTTGGTCCTCTATCGTTTTATAGTGAATTGTCTCAGCATTGATTCCTAATGACCTTTCATCTGTTAACATCGTGACATCAAAATATGACATCCAGTACTTTGTTTCATGTCCTAATATCTGCAAAACTAATGGCATTCCTATTAATCTCAGCCATGTTAGTGCTAATAAGAAAATGTTAATAGGCTAACCTGTTAAAAAAATGTTTTCATGTTGCAAGCAAGCTTTGAGGATATTCAACATATTCACACCCATGTACATATGACCAGTGGCCACAGTATATGAACCAAAGCAACTTTTTCAGTGTATCATCCCACCATATGTTCACACTCAAAGGCAAGTGAAAAAAAGAGTAAACTATGGCAGTCATTCACTTGGTAATAGTCATAGTTATTTAATCACATGGTCTTGGAGTTGGTACTTTAAAAAAGTAATTTATTTTGCCATTTTATTACCTAATTACTCCGTTACATACTTGTCACATTACTGCTTATTTACACTTTTACCTGTTGAAAATCAAGCCTAGGCTGCATTGCTGTAGCACTGGCTCTTCCTCAGCTGGCATTGTGTTATCATGCTGTTTTTGCAGATGTTTGCATAGAGTCCATGCAAACATCAGCAGCAGTAGATAGTCGTTTCTGGGTCGAGTGTAGTTTAGACTCTGTCGCCACATTGTTTTCCTTTTGTGCAGTAAAAATAAAGATAGTATCCAAATGTCCAGTCCTCAAGTTGTACATTGCATTGTAGTTGTTGTCTGCACATGAACTGAGGTCAGCAGATTACACAGGGCTTTTTTTCTAGCTGCCAATCTTGCAGATAACCAAAGAACTTACAAGTAACGACATAATTGTTTGCTTGGTAAATGTTAATCATGACTGAATTTAGTACACTACTGCATTAGAAAACAACTGTAATGTGATTATAGTAAGACAGTATTTTGCAGCCCAAAGAATTCAATGTTGTAACTACAAAAAAGAATAAGTTGTTAAATGAAAAAAATGTTTAAAAATTATCTACTGGCCCAAACTATAGTTAAAATGATTCCTTAAATTTAGACTTTTAAACAGGGCACTGTGACACAGTGTTAGCCAAGCAGCAACCTTTACCTCCTAGGACCTGGCGTCCACATATGTGGGCATCACATTTTGGGTTGTCTAGACCAAAATACAAAATTTTGCAAGTAATTCTTTGTTTTTACATTCATCGGGTTCCAATCGTCCCAAATAGCAAACAGAAATTAAAAATGCATGCAATGAAAGAGTTTGGGTCTTAGGAGGTTAATATAAAAATGAAAAACATTACAGTAATTAAAGTCGTTTTACAGACTGGTGCAAAAAATAAACTGTTTTGAAGTACATGGATAGTTTTCCCCATCATAGTAACTCTACAGTAGCTGATTTTTGGTGTAACTCATCCATTGGCATACACCTGCTGGGAGAGTGACTATTAAAGCCTTTTAGAAAAGATCTGTGTTATGGTGGGAGTGTAGTCTGCAGCGTTTAGTTTCAGATTAATCATAGCTGAATGAAAGCTTGATACGAGCACAGGCCTTTTTGCCAGCCAGCACATATGTTGGCATTGTGGCCACTATGATACCCAAGATCCTGCTTTGAAAGAGATACTGCCACATAACATCCTGTTAGCTCAAAGGATTGGGCCACTGTTATGAATGCTGATCCAAATTATGAACTTTTAATAGGCAGTTGAATCTATAAATGTCTCTATGACCTTTGTTTGGAAGTCAAAAAGGGTCTTCTCTAATCACAGCTGCCCCAAGAGTTTACGTAGCCCTAAGCAGAATTTCTTTGTTCCCTCAAATTTTTCACGTGTCTGAGCGAACACACAAACTCCCTGAGCGGTCCCTTGGACCACTGTGAGCAACAGCAGACGTGTGCGCTGTGGTCATGCCAGCATCGAATCCATCCAAGTTACATAGTTTATTAAAATAATCAAATTACAGCATTTAAATTTATGTTCGACTAGTTTTAATTAACTTTTTTAGCCCACTTACAATGAAAATTAAAAAAATCTTGTTCATGTCCTGTGTAGTATGTTAACACTATTGGAAGTAAAAATAACTTGAACTCCAATTTTGAAAACACAACTTTCTTTTTTTTCCCCTTTTTTTTATATAAAGCTCTGACTTGTATTATGAGTATGAGTCTGTGGTCTGGGAGAGAGTCTGTAACTCTCTGTCTGCAAAATACAGAATATAATGACCAATATTGGGCAATTAATCATATAGTTACTTCTTCAAAAAAGTAACTGAGTTATGCAAACAACAAAGTTTTTTGCAGCTGTTTACCTAAAAATACAGCCAAGGCGTTTTTTTAAAATAAACATTTCAAACTATTTACAGAACAATCAGCTGTTCTGCATCAAATTTGATGCCACACAAATTATTTGTGCCACTCCAAAAAATAATTTATGTGCACTATGAGATAAAGGAGAACAACAGTCTGATACCTGCAGGCCTGACAACAGGAGATGTATCACTCCTGTAACACCTGTAACATTCAGTAGTTGCCTCATTGCTCTGACACACACAACAAAACTACTGACCACACTACACGCTAAACGTTGCAAATCTCTCACATCTCAAAACACCGCCGTCACTCCTAAAACTTCCCCCCATTCCTAAACAACTAAGTGCGATGTTGCCATATCATTTTTTGATTGGTCAACATGGTACATTTTTCCACCAATAGGAAAGGGTGGGTTTTTTGTTTTTGTTTTTTGCTCACAGGCGGAGAGTGCTTTTGAGCGTTTTCCTTATAAAACGCAGTTTTTACCGTTTCTTCCTGCAGTAAATATAAACAAAGATAGTATTCAGGAAGAAAACCAAACATTGCATATATTTTTATCATAACTCTGGTTATGACTTTTTCCGTCAGTTGTTCCGTCTGTCCTCCTCACATCTCCAATGGTTGTACACGTTGTCATTAACGTGGCTTCATTCCACATCAGCCACGCCGCTTTGCTAGCTAAAACACCGGTGTCGGCACATAAGGACGCCTGTTAACCACGTTGATTTGCTGCGTATATACGAATGTGAATCGCATCATTGGCTGGACTATGGGATAAGGTGGCATCGTTGTAATCCCATACGGGAGCAGCCAGTCACTTACTGACTAACACTGCAAAACAGAATTGTTAAAGTTTTAATTTTAATTTCAATTCAGGTTGGATTTTTGTTTTTGTGCGCAACACAGATTTTCTGTGCGCAGAGACCGTGCCAGCAGTGCGCAATTGCGCACGCGCACAGCTTGGAGGGAACATTGGCGATACCCAAAACCTGCAGGACACCTCCGCTTGAGGCCTGAAGTTGGACACCCCTGGCCTACAGAGAGCCTATGGAGAAGGGTTTTCAACCTATGCAACCATAGCATGTGTCAAGTGTTGATTGGTTGGCAAGCTGATTGGGAAAGGAAAGAAAGGTAAAGCAAAGTTCACCAGGAATAGGAAAAGACGTGAACACAGATTCCTTGGGGAAGTAAATAGGCAACGGGTATTAAAATGTACCAAATCAAATATGCAGCGCTAGCTGGTGTGGTGATATCTTGCGAATAAGGGAGAAGCCAAAAGTAGCTTCTATTACATTGTCAGTCAATTAACACATTTATCGATATATTGTGCATTTTCTTGTACGATTACTATTTGAAGTGCTCTTGAGGGCCTCCTGCTGGTGTGCGAGCCCCAAGCAGCTACTACTCATGCCCAAGGCCAGGTCTGTCTCTAGTCATTATTGATACATAAAGTCTTTATAAACCCCTCAGCTGTGTTTTTCAAAGCCCTCAATCCTCGAGTGAGATGAAGTGCACCAACATGTGCTGAGTGCAAAGAATGTGGATCAACCCATTTTGGAAGCTGAAATAGTGCACGGCTTTGTCCAAATATTTTCTTTGAGTCTCAGCTTCTTCTTGAAACCAGTTGGCCTTCACACACACACAGGGCTCAGAAGAGTGACACATGGCTTTGGCATTGACTTTAGACCTGTTCTGGGACCATTAAAGACCAATTTGTCAGCATTCAGCACTGCGCAAACAGTGAGATGTGTTTCACAGGGCCTCACATCTGGACCTTTTGTGTTTAAACAGTGTCCCACTTCCTCTTTTAGAAACCTGAAGTACATGTATAATGGCTAGGCCACGTTCCACAGCCAGTTGGTCTCATTTCATTATTTTATTTATGCACTCTGGCCTATAACACTTATTCAAACACAGTTGTCCCTGATGTCCTATTCCTACTTCAGACACATGTTCTCCTTCTTCCTCCAGTCACATTGCATCATAATAATCATTAGTGGTAATGAGATAATATCATTATCCGCTGTTTGTTTAAGAGAAAAGAATAGTGCTATTAAGTGGACCCCTTACAGACTTCAACATAAATTGTAAAGTCAGCAGAGATGAAGAGACAGCCAAGACAAGGCCAAGGTTTGGTGTGGCAATCAGTCACTGCGAGGTCAGCTTGATTAAAGGAAATGGACTGAGTGGAAACTTTGAATGTGTGTTTTCAGTTGTGTTTTCAGCCCGCGTGATAGCAACAGCGGAACAGATGCTGAAACAATTAAGGCAAGTCGAAGGATGTTTTTACTCCCGCTCTGCCCCCTCCTCTAACCTTGTGATTGCACATCAAAGTTGTGGACAGAGTTTAAAGGTCGTTTTTATTGTTTGGCTGCTTAAAGCAGTTGTCGGATTTTTAAGAGGAACCGTGGCTTGTGGCGGCAGCACAAGCTGCGAGTGCAAACAACCTCAGAACAGGTTTGTCCTGACAATAACTCTGTGTCAAGTAGGGAAGGGATGTGGTCAAGGACAAATGCACATACATGTTTCAGCACAAAACAACAGTAGCTGGCTTTTCTAATGTAATTTGCACTGATGTGCTCGGCAGCTTTGAAGCAACTTCACTTTGATGCTCTAATCTGGCTTCTTTTAGCCCATCACTTTGATATCTGCATATATCCCTACACTAGCAATGGTAAACTATGGCAGGTTTGTAGCGCAAAAAGTTCCAGTTATGAAATTCTCTGTAACAGTTACACACTCTCATTTTTGACTCACCTGCACCACATGATGTGTGTAAAAGGATGGTGCACTGGTAGTTTGAATACGCACCCTATGGTTTGTTTGCTCTGAACAGAGAGGGGGGCCAGGACTCAATCTCGGAGGTGACTGATTTACAGTTTGTTGCTGTCAGTCAAACAGCTGACAGATGGTGAAAAGAGCAGTGCCTCCGCCGCACTGTCGCCGCTCATAGATACTCTGAGGTTTTAACAGTGGCGGGAGTGCTGAAATCTGTTCGTGGGGTTTGATAGGAAAGTTAAGCAGTTATAACAAAGCAATAATTATGAGTAAAATACAACTGAAATATATCAAATCAAAGGGTTATTTATTCAAATACTTAATTTTTAAGGAAACTTGGTTGGTAGAAACTGAATGTATACCAACCAGGTCGATTTTATTTGAGCAGATATCATTAAATTCAACATTTTACTTTGTACTCATGTAACAAAGTTACATGGAATATTGGCCAGTCAGCATTTGGGGCATACATCTTTGTGTTTGAATTAAGTGCGGTTGCCCTTACACTTTGTTTGTCTTACCTAGGATGACCATTGAACCTTCTACATAGCAATTAAAATTGCTATTTGAAAGAGCTTTTTAAAAAATAGTTTTCCTGACATTGTGACATTTTTCTCTAATATTAAGAAAATAGGAACATGGGTCTTGTTCTGTGATGAAATCTTGCGGCTTATTTTAGATTAAATCTTCAGAGAACAGTGTGTTACTGCTGGGTGGGAAAAGCTTGCTACCTATTTTGGATTTTTTTGGTTTGCTTGTTTTTTTTATGTTTTTTGATTTAAAGAGTCTTTTACCATTTCCCTGGAAGATTTCCAGTTTTTGGTTAGACTTTCAGCATAAACCTCTCTTTATGCCCTGCTGCTAAGACCACATTTTCAGGCCAATAAACTGCAAAAGAGTAATTAGTGTGTAAAAAATTGAGAACTGAAGCATTTTACTCAGTAATTATTTTTGTCAGGATAACACTGGGGTTTCTCACTGCCAGTCAGGTCTGTTACAGGTCTTTCATTCCAGTCCTGAAGGAAATTATCAAATAACAGACAGAAGTTCCACACAGACTTTGTGGGGCTTTGGGTGGAAAGTCTGCAAAGCACCTGGTTTTCACATGGGACACTGTTTAGGTTTCAGCTTTTCGTAATAGGCACAGGATTTGGGTTTCGGTTCTCCAATTTTAAAGAAAACAGGCAGTAATGATATTTGGACCTGACAAGGCGTTGAGCCAGACATTTCTTTTGACTTAAGAATACTTCTCCCATTGTAAAATTAAGCACAGTACCTGATTGCAAACAAACTATAAGGCAATAACAAATTTGTCTGAACTGTTTCGTGTTGCATATCATATTAACACTAACATTACCCAAGGCAGGGAAGAAGCAGTGAATCAATTGTGCCAGAGGGGGTGAAGCAGGCTAATTTCCTCCTAATTGAGCCACAGGCTTGTTGTTTTGTCAGGAGATTTTCGGCCAAATGGAGTCAGATTCCTGCAGATCCCCTGGGATGATGGGAGGGCCAGGCTGGAGTCTAGCAGAGCCCTGAGATCCCAGCAGTTACCCTGGCTCCTAATCCCTGTCATTAAGTCAGCTGCAAAGAGAAAATTGTCTATCCTCTTTTCAGCCTTGTCCTTTGTCCCTTCATTTCTTCCATTGCATCCTCTCTATCATTAGACTCATCTCCCGCTTCTCTATTTCCACCCCTGCTATTGTGTTCCACATTTCTGCACGACATCCCGATTTTCCCTGTGAATGCAGGTGACACATAAATCCTAATTGTCACCTGCACAATTTATCCAAACATCACTTGTCTTAGATGTCTCCTGTTTGACATAGGTTCACATTTCATCATAAAGCTGCTGCTCTGACATAGTTTTCAGATCCTACTTTACAAAAAAATATCAGGAAAGGTATGTCACTTATTTGTGTGTATA
This sequence comes from Mchenga conophoros, assembly GCF_057382185.1. Taxonomy (NCBI): domain Eukaryota; kingdom Metazoa; phylum Chordata; class Actinopteri; order Cichliformes; family Cichlidae; genus Mchenga; species Mchenga conophoros. The sequence continues at coordinate 13,736,387 of NC_140537.1, forward strand.
TAAACATTTCTAATAACCATCACAGTGTATACCAATTAAGTGGACTGTCTTGAGCAACAATAAAACAAAAGTTGGAGAGAAGCATCTCAGCTGGAGAGACAAACTGTCCTATTATAGCACATCCTGTGGTGCTTGCTGTTTTGTCCACTGGCACACAAACACACACAATGTGGTGGGGAGCCAGAGGATGGGTAAGAGGGTGGTCCGGGGTCCTGAAAAGGAGAGAAGGGAAACACCTTGTGACCCCCCTGTTCCTGACCATGCTACTGGAGGTCCAGAGACAACAAGGATGGAAGAGCATAGGGCACCGCTGACATCTGCTTCTGTGTGGGTCATTCAGTGTTGTTGCTTCATATTTAACAATATTTAATCATATAAATAACTGTCAGAAGTCTGTTTACAGTAGTATCAGGAAGACCTACCTACCAACCCTGTAATGTCCTCTGAAGTGAGGGAAGCACAACTGTGTGTGCTTATTTCTTGGCAGCCTAGAATAAGGAAGGTAGACAAATGATAAATAAACAGTCAGGATTTTGCTTCTTGTGGCAAAGACAATCATCAGCATGCAAATGTTTGGGTTTTGATATGGATGTCAAACTCAAATGACTCCCAGACACAAACAGCACGACTCTTGCTACAGATAAGCCAGTTTTCCTTGGATGGGCCATTTCACCCCCCCAAGGAAAACTTTCTTTTGGTGTCCATACTGCACACACTCAGCGCACTGCCACTAAATGCTGAAATAAGTTAATCTGGATGGATTTATATGTAATACCAAATAGGATCAGTTGACAATCACGGTAAAACAACAAAGGACATCATCTGACAGTTCTAAGGCCTCACACATCAGGAACGGTGACTGTAAAAAATCCATGGACGACCTAACAGCTCCCCAAAAGTGAAGCCAAAATGTCTCCGTTGGCCCCCTGATGTCTGGCCGCAGTATAGATCATAAACTCTGTGGTAGTGGGTGGGACTGAGGTTAAAAACTAAACCAAAAACAGTTTGCCTCAGATTCATTTTTCCCAAAGATCTTTTCTGCCACTTTAAGGAGGTCTACTGATTTGGGTTCAAAGGTTCATTTGGATCAGTTTAATGTTAATTACTAACTTGACTGTTAAATGTGATTGAGAGCTGCAGTCCTGGAGAAAGTCATGTATCTGTGTCCAGGAATTACACCTAGAGTAGGCACACTGAAAAGAAATACTCTATTTACCTTCCAAAATGACCCCTGTGCCAATTTCATTTATAAAACACCTTTTATTTTATATAAACTCAATGTGCTTAACACAGAAGATAAAAATGTGAAAATCTGTGTGGATTTAAAATTCCTTAAGGCAGTTAAAAAAAAACCCAACCTTGTCAATTTGTGTCTTTAAAACTACAACACAAGGTGTTCTGCAGTAACTAACTGACATTCCCGAGGTATTATCACATTTTTTTTCTCAGTGTGTTAAATGTAATCCTCAAGTTAACATCCTTAGCTAGCTAAGAGAAAGAGTCATTAGCTACTGGAGGAAGCAAGTGTTCGGTAGCTATGATGTTTTAATTTTCATAAATAATCCGTGCACATGAATTAATCTACCCCGACTAAAGACGTTGTTCTATATGGATGTAAATTAATAGTTCGTGTTGCTGTTCAAACATTAGCTCTGCTGCTCTGACAGTGCAGGACAGAGGGGTGTTAAGCTGAAGCAGGCTGCCAGAGATGAAGCACTGAAACTGTTTATATGAGAAGCATTGAAAACTTCACCTGGGCAGGTCTGACATGATTATTAAATACCTACATGAAGCTGTATGTCTCTCTCCACACATGCATGTGCACTAACGTAAAAGCTGACATGTGCGTCAACATCCCCTTGTTATCGGTAAGAGTAAACACTTTATCAGAGGCCGACATTCACAAGCTGCCTGTAATTTGACTTCGCGGTTTCTAGCTGATATCAAAATTCACTGAAAAAAAATACTGATAACATGCCCACAAAATAAAACCATGTTTACCCGAAGCCGTTCATATGTGGCCCAGCTGTTCATCTCAGTTTGTAATGGACATTAAACACAGCCTAAGACAAACAGTCTCTCCTTTCTGTTGCCTGTAGGGAGGACTTCGCCTTCAGTCATCTTGATGTTAAAATATAAGGTGATTCATATTTGAGTAATTTTTTAGTAATATCTTTTTGGGTTTATACATTCAACACTGCTGCTTTACACAACAAAACATAAAAAAAAAACCCCACAAAAAACAACAAAGCCTAATATTAATGAGTGGAAACCGTGCAGGATTGGACTTCATGACCGAATCATTGTATATGTCCACTCTTTATGCTGAATATACTTAATTGTTTTAAAATTAGAGTAAATTAGTAGTAATTTTCAGAATTAGCTGATGGAAACGGTACAAAGGCTAAACAACCATATCATTTGCTGTCAGTTAAACCTGGACTTGTGTGGAGATGATTCCTTACGATTCCTCCAAAGCTGATGGGCAGCAAAAATGGCTGATGTCTTTTTCACCCGGCTAATACTTAGCCTCTGACTTTCTATGGAAGCGCAAAGGGTGCACTCAGTTTCTCACACACTGCTTCTACATTTGGGCTTCATTTTTGTGTGATAATCACGATGTGGTTCAGTATTGTGCTTGTTGATTTTTACTTAACTTAAAGACCGGCTAAAAAACACATACTTTTGTAATATATCCTGATGTGTAAAACCTTGGAATCGAAGGAGGGTGTGCGTTGTTTTTACTGCGACTGTAATGTTGCAGTCTTGAATGGCGGTAGTTTAAAATAAAAACAGAGGGGTCACGTATCAACAATCAAGGACTTCCTCATTAAATTCTGGCCCCTGGATTACTCTCCTCACTCACAGACATCTGTAAGTCTTGACGTACTCGGATACTTAGCAGTACATTTCATGAGAACCCATTGTGTTTTTATTTAATCAAAAATGTGTTTTTGGACGATATAGGTTTAAAAAAACAAGCATAGAAGCACAAAAAATAACACTAAATCTGTTAACAAGGCATTTTCTTGCACTGATCAAACACAAATTTGCATCTTCCTGTTCCAGGAAGTGTAACAAAATTTTAATAAAACAGTCAGCAGGTGTATTTCTCATTAACAGAAAAGTGCTGAGAGCAACAAAAATGAAACAATGGGGCCTTGTTATCAAGCAAGCAATTCTTATGATTGGGTGGAGGTCTCCATTCAGTTCAGCGTTGAGGTCAAGATTAAAATATAGCTGCGTGTGACCTCCAGCTTGACGGTTTAATCACAGCACGGCACAAAACCGCCTGGAAGGTTTTGACAGAATTTCCCATTTCGTGCAATGTGAACGTTTTACGTATTCCAATCCCCGCATTTAGGTTCAGATTTTTTGCGTTGTGGAAAATTAAACATTCATGGCAAATTGTTACACTGGAGTCACATGGCGAGCTATCCTCGTATAGCCTGCAGTATGATGAGATACAAACCCCTCAGCAGGAGCAGTGCCCTCACACATCTGAGGGTGTAGCTCTGGCTCCATGGCACTGGAGTGCGACGTCATCTGACACAGCAGAGTCGACTCTTAGCGAGCTGATGTGAAAGCTCTGCAGATGTGGCTCATAGTGCGTTTTTAAGATTTCACTAGATAGAAAAGTATAAATGATTTTTATCCTTATTTCATTCAAAGTCTTTGCATCAGAGACAGCATGCACTTAAAGACCAGTCGTGTCTCTAAAGTGACTACGCTGTGACCCCACAGGTCCCCGGCTCCCTTGGGCTCCAGGTCCCCTCAGCATGATTTGCGAGGCCTAGGGTCTGCTATGTTAGCCGATGTGCTGTCAACATTTTTTACACTTCAAACAAACCTCAGGTCATAGATTAGCCTCCACCTTCAGTCACTTATCTCCTCCAGACTGGAGCTGACGTATCCACTGCGAATGTCCCCAAACCCTCCTGTCTGTGACCCCAGTTAACTCTGTTAAGTTAAATATCACAAACCTCCCTCTATTAAGTTGTTACAAAAACCCATGATAGTATCCGCTTCCCGCTGAGTCGCTCCATTTTGTCCCCGCACCAACAAAATGACAGTCAGAGTGAGAGCAAGGCAGTCGTGTCACAGCAGCAGGGTCATTTCAGCAGCAGATCAAAAGCAGCCACAGCTGTGGCAGAGTCACATGTGTGGTCCAGGCATATAGACATAAACCCAACAAGCTTTCCCTGTCAAGCTAGTGCTTGCAATATGTTATGGAAAGAACATATGACACAAAAGCATGCAATAACCTCTACTTAAAAAACAACATAATTCACATATGTTTTATTTGGAAAAGCGATGTCAGTAAATCTTCACTCACTGCTGATAATCATCCTCCCACCTCAGGAACAGCACCGGGACTTTATCTTGGCACCTATAAAGGCTATGATGAACAAGTAAGGAGGTCTTTTGAAGACATCTTATATGCTGGTCTAATCTGGCCATCTGTTTCTTATCTACTCGCCTTTTATTTTTTAAATTTGCTAATTTATTTATTTAAGGGATACTGACCCTGGAAGCAGCAGGCGCCAATCCTCTCCCCGGGGAATGAAGTAGAGGCGGGACACACCTGGTGTGTGTGTGTGTGTGTGTGTGTGTGTGTGTGTGTGTGTGTGTGTGTGAGAGAGAGAGAGAGAGAAGTTTGGTTTAGGGTACTTTTTCTGTGTTTTTTTGTGGTTCAGGATCCAGTAAGGGCATCCTTTTTATAGCAGTTCCAGGAGGAAACTGTCGTTTGCTTAAAAAAGGAAAATAAAACTTTGTCACACATAATAGCAAAATTGTTTCAGTGGACTTCTGTGTTTTTTCACTCGACATCCAGCATGTATGTTTGCATACAAAAAAACTGGCTCTTGACAGTGTCTCCTTGTTGCTGAATTAAGGATGAAGCATCTGCCGTGTTCTGGCTATCCCTCAGACCACTGCTCTATGTACAGTACAATCACCAGTCACTCAGTGCAGGCTGATAAGCTGTGAGCCTTTCCTTTCATCAAAGGCATTTTTTAGTCTGTGCATTTATAGTTAATAATCCATTCTGAGGATTAATGTAACAACATCTTGTTATCACCAATAGGAGCCCTGTTTTTTTAACAGATTACCTAAACTAAATGTGCTGTAAATAATGTTCAGCACTGCTCTGGCATGTCAAGCTCTTTTTTTCCCCACTGATAGTAATTCCTTGGATTGGACCTGGAGTCTGAAAGCCGTTTCACCAGCAACATATTCTGTAAGATGACTAAAAAGATTATCTGAATTTTGTAACATTTCTAATGGAACACATAAAAGCTCTTTTAAAGCAATTTGATAACTGCTACAATACTCTATACTACGGGACATTATATGAGCATTTGCTGCAGTTAGTAGTGAAAGGAAGCCAAGGTGGTGTCAATGTGAAGTTTCCTGTTGTTTTTGTTTCAAACTGGTGTGTTTGCTTGGCCTTTTATCATGGAAATCAATCGTCAGACCCGAGACTTGTATTAGAGTTACAGTAAAGATTAAATGAGATGCATCTGAAGGTTTAACAACAATTTAACGGAAGTGATTGTGATGTAAAGTAATCATCTGATATGTCCAGACCTGTTCTGCACATAATCAGAGTCACCATCTCACCACAAAGTCACTGCAAAAATTATAGGAGATAAAATGCTTGTGAAAACATGCACTAAAGAAAAAGGAAAGTAAAGCAAGCAATGTTTGTGCAATCTGTTCACACCACTACTAGGACTTAATTTTAGGTTTGACATGATCATTATTATTATTAAGAATAATAATAGTAATAATAATAATAAAGTAAATGTTAGACTCTTTAGTTTTTAAAAATGACATGAAAAACACCTTTATTTTGACCAGAAGTAATGGTGGTGTTCCCACATGGACAAATTCTGAATGTTTTATTGATTTGATGTCTTTTTCCTGATATTTTTTATTGAATTTACTAGTAGTAAGTGTTTTGGCCTGTCATCTGCAAGGGAATGCAGGCTTCTTGTCCTCCAGGCAGAGGGAAGGGCTGCGCCTGAAGAGGTGAGAGACAGGAGGAGGAGGGGGAGAGCTGAAAGATGTTTTACTGGGGGGGGGGGGGGGGGGGGAGAGGGGGTCGTCCTGGGAGGGAACCAGGGGTGTGGAGGGGCGAGTTTAAAAAGGCAGACAGAGCCAAGAGTCACTCACTCTCACAGGATCTGCTCAGAAACCCCAGCTCCTATGATTCACTGAATTTCAATTCACCGTTTGGAACTTTACAGGACTCTTAACTTTTTTTTACCCTTTAAATTAAGGATTTTTTTTCTTAACAACAATCCCTGCAGCATGGAGCCCCCCACTCCGGAATATGGTGACAGCTACGAGTACTATGATGACAATGAGACTGCATGTGACTTCTCAGAGTGGGAGCCTTCTTACTCCCTCATCCCGGTCCTCTACATGCTGATCTTCATCCTGGGTCTGTCAGGTAACGGCGTGGTCATCTTCACTGTCTGGAGGTCCAAATCTAAACGTCGGGCTGCAGATGTCTATATAGGAAACCTGGCACTTGCTGACCTCACCTTTGTTATAACTCTACCTCTCTGGGCTGTGTACACAGCCCTGGGCTACCACTGGCCCTTTGGCGTGGCTCTGTGCAAGATCAGCAGCTATGTTGTTCTGGTAAACATGTACGCCAGTGTTTTCTGCCTCACCTGCCTGAGCTTTGACCGCTACCTGGCCATCGTGCACTCTCTGTCCAGCAGCAGGCTCCGTTCGCGGGGCACCATGCTGGCATCGCTGGGTGCTATTTGGTTCCTGTCTGGCCTCCTGGCTGTGCCCACGCTGCTGTTCCGCACCACTGTGAATGACCTAAACAGCAACCGGACCACATGTGCCATGGACTTCAGCCTGGTGACCATGAACCAGAGGCATGAGTACCTGTGGATTGCAGGACTCAGCCTGTCCTCCTCTGCCTTGGGTTTCCTCCTACCTTTCTTGGCCATGACCATCTTCTACTGCTTCATCGGCTGCACTGTCACACGCCACTTCAACAACCTGCGCAAGGAGGACCAGAAGAAGAAACGACTGTTGAAAATCATCACCACACTGGTGGTGGTGTTTGCCATCTGCTGGACTCCCTTCCACGTGCTGAAGAGCATGGACGCCCTCTCCTACCTGAACCTTGCTCCGAGCTCCTGCGGCTTCCTGCGTTTCCTGCTGCTGGCTCACCCCTATGCAACTTGCTTGGCCTATGTCAATAGCTGCCTCAACCCGTTCCTGTATGCCTTCTTTGACCTGCGTTTTCGCTCCCAGTGTCTGTGCCTGCTCAACCTGAAGAAAGCTATGCACGGCCAGATGAGCTCCATGTCGTCCACTCTCAGCGCCCAGACTCAGAAGTCAGAGGTTCAGTCTCTGGCCACCAAGGTGTAGAGAGCAAAGTGAAACAGGGCTGCTGCAGGACAGCTCCAACTGCTGGAACACTTGTAAAAATACAGACTTTATGTGTCCATTGTTCAAAGCTGGTAAGATGAGATGATGAACTTTGAATTGTCACTGCCTACAGTCATGATATTCATTATGTGTTCCTCCCAATGTACAGTGAGAGAGGCCAATACTCTGTATGCTGTGTGAACTTGGGAAGCTGGAGCCAGCTGGCTGAGCTCCTTTAGCTGCATTGTTCCTCAAATTCTCAGAGAAAAAAAAAGTCTTTATTTTTTCTGTTTAAATTTGTATTTGCAGAGGTTTTTTCATTTGTATCATGAAAAAAGGCAGAAATATGAATTGCTCTTTACACTGGATGAAACCTAAAGCTACACCCTATTTTCATACCATCTTCGTTCGGATATATTGCTGATTTATTGTAGAAGCACTTGTTGTACATGAGCAGGGAAATCAAACAAAGCAGTGTCTCTTCAAAGCTTCAAAGAAGGTAGAAGTCTGGGTTACGGAAGGGAGGGAGGGAGGTGTAAAAGGAGCAAAGGTGTTGCAGCTTAATTACATAGTTTGTGGGGAGGAGATGGGGCAGACAGGCAGATGGCAGTTGACAAATGTTGCTGAGGGACAGGAGCGGGTGGGGCGCTATGGAGGGGTTTTGCAGTGCAGTCACGCACTAAAGGGACAAAGGAGCCTTATAAATGGTCCAAATTGATGTATATGTTTTATTTTTTGACATCGCTGTAACTAACTACTGTATTAAAGATGTGTGCTATGAACCAGATGTCTTAAATTCATTGTGTGCTTGTCTGTGTGTGTGTGTGCATGCAAATCAAAGGTAGATTTTCAAGTATCACTTTAAAGGAGAACAATCTTGACAGCAAATGTAAATATTTAACCTCCACTTTCACGTCAGTCCTGTTATTTCAGTGTTAAGCATCTCAAAGGGTTCAAGCTTTTGTTATGAATAACCTTGCATTCAGTTCGCACCTTCAGACTAATAGGTCTCTAATCTCTATTGATTCACAGCCAGTATCCAGACAGTAACTGGATTATGCAAACTACCTGCCATCCTGAGTGTGTATTCTGCACTCAGCTGGGATTTCTGCAGGATTTCTTCATTTCAAACATTAGTATTTATTTAAGGCGAGGAAGAAAGAACCAGCAACATATTCAGAGTGATGTGTGCTCAGTTAAAGTCAAAGTGGCTAAAATTTATGCATAACAAAATTTAGGACAGCCAAACCCTGTGTGCTGAATTACGTGGCCATTACCACTGAGTGACTCTTCTAAGGGATATTCTGATTTGACAGTAATGAGCTCTGTTGGGCATAATTACCATTTAGAAATATCGGTGGTGGGATGGGTTAGGGGGGAAGTGGGACTCTAATCCTGGCAGAAATCGGGGCCGCCGAACAAGTCAATATTTGTGCCTGCTGACAAGAGATTGCAGTCAGAGGGGTTCTTGGAGCACGGGATGGGGTGTGCAGATGCTCCATCACACTAAAGAAGAAACTGTGAGGTGATTGAAGTGAGAAACTTGGGAAATGGGTCATCTTGCACCACCGTTCTAAAGTAACCACATGTGTGAAGTGTCGAAAAAATGCAAAGCTGCATGATTCATCGTTTCTTTATGTGTGAGAGATCATATGTTATTTATTGTCCATCCTGGCGAAACGGAGCCTATTTGCAGTAAATGCCAGAATGTTCTTTGTGAGATCCTCGCAGACGCTAGATTGCTCAAACATGCAATGATTCTTCAGCTTGATAGATTTATTAGAAAAGATTTTATGTATCTAGTTTACGTATTTCGGATGCATACAGAATCTAACCCATAACACAAGCGTTCACTGCACCATTAACTCTATTGTGTAATAACAGAAGAATTCATTTTTTAGTTCATCTTTATATAAAACAGCAGATATACAAGTAGCAATTAGACCGTGGAAGCAGAGTCACTCACGCGTGCCGGACAATGCGAGACATGTTGTTATTATTGAGATCAGTTGGCCTGACAGCCTGTCTGATGCTTCACTTTGAGATAACTCACCCTGAATACCAGCTGACCAAAGCACACTGGGAACACCGCAAACACAAAAACAACAGTTGCACATAAATGTTCTCTGTGTTCCTGTGTGGGCTGTGTGACCTGTTTGTGTGTTCAGGGATGTTTGGACGTGGGCGTCGCAGCGCGCCTAAAGTATTCTTAAAGGGAGTTCAAGCATGTTGGTCTGCTGCCCCTGTTATAATGTTGTTTTCCTGGTCAGGAGGCATGAAGTTTAATGCACAAGTATTGTTTGTCCCAAACAATAGCTGCTATATTGTGTCAACCAATCGCACGCTCTGATAGATAAATACATGCTTTTCATTATTCAGCCAGTTTTATCATTTAAATATGGGTTGCTGAATCAATGAATCCCTGAATGATGGGTCTTATCTAGATCAAATGAGACCTCATAGCTTCAGAATGATAGTTAAGAAATCAACACAAACGCAGCTGCGCAGCTCCCAGCTCAGAAATAAAGCTGGAGATATGTTTTTGTGTTATCCACCTGAATGAATGCGTAATCACACCAGCCACACAATCAGTCTGCAGCTCCACACTTACAGCGAAACACACTAAAGCGTCTCACACAGGTGCCAGTTTCTGAGTGCTGTCATCAGTGTGAGCTGCCACACCCAAATGGGACATCTGAACCAAAGCACAACTGCTCCCCTTTCCTTAGATCTCCCTGCTGTTCCATCCCACCCAAGCAGCAACAAATGCACCCCACACTGTGTGTGTGAGTGCGTTCATATGCACATGTAAACAGAGACCTGACACATAGCACGGGCTGTCAACGCTAACCCTACTTTCTCTGTACTGTTCATCCACCTGCTGACTATAATGCACACAATCAGCTCCCCATTCTTCAAATCACACACGAAACAGTCAGCACTAGGGATGACTCTATACAGTAGAGCTATCCGCACAGAGAACACAGCACTGAGGGGGGGGAATTAGGAAGCCGGTGAGAGGGAAAAAAAAATTGTATTCTGGAGGATCCGCATGACCTCTGAGAGTCCCTCGCCTTTTTGTTTTGTCTGTCAATCCTACAAATCTGGAGCACAATGGAGCTAGTGAAGCCCGAAAAATAGAGATGGGAGGGGGTGGTGAGGTGTGGGCTGCGATTGCTCCTGTGTGTGTGTGTGTGTGTGTGTGTGTGTGTGTGTGTGTGTGTGTGTGTGTGTGTCTGTCTGTCTGTCTGTCTGTCTGTCTGTCTGTCCAAGAGGAGGAGGGTGAGTGTTTGCAACAGTCCTCTCCACATTTCTGGAATCAGCTGTTATTTTTCTACGAGTTTTTACTCCAAGCAGTGAGAGTCTCAAATGAACTTCGAATTTTGAAGCTTTTCACACATTTTGTATTTATGTATATATATTTAAATTTGATTTACTTTTCACTCTGGGCAATTTCTCATGCTTCCACTCCCTACCCAGAGTTTTTAATCCAATTTAATGACAGTTGTGAGGGCGCATGCTTTTATCTGTTGGATTTGATCAAATCAGTCGCACACCTATAATAAAATCTACTAGAATGATACAACTTTGATAAATATTCATGTTTTAAAGGCATTCAAAGAATAAATGAGCATAAAATCCTAACATTTTATCGCTGTTTTTTCTGACATTCACAAATAATTCAAAAGGTGTGCAGAAGGATGACTAACTAGATGTGACAGTCTTATTTCTATATGACTCATTTCATTAAGAGCTCACTTGAAGGAAGTTACAACAAGGAGAACAGCATAATTCAGTTGGACCCAGCAGCAGTTAGTTCATAAAACCGACTGGAAGCAGGCAGAAGCAGTGAAAAATACTCCGTAGTGTTTGTTTCTCCCAGCCTCAGAGCTTTAAATAAAAGATGAGATGTTTACGAGCGTGGAACCGCAGTTGTCCAAACTTTGCAGATGTTTCTTGAATACATTTTGTTGACTCTTGTTTTCAGGCTCGTTTGTTTTGTGCCTTTGCTTAAATAATCTCGAAAACAATCAGAAACATGACGGTAAGTGGAGGAACTTTGTTTTTATCCCCGGTGAGGGTTTGACAGCTTTGTGATGAGAAACTGTCCTCAGGATTAAGGCTTATTTTGTGACATGTCTGAGTCGAGTATGAGACCAGCACCAGTCTAGACAGCAGGCCCCCTGATCCACCAAAACAAGTTAGTCCAACCTGACACTGAAACATGGGAAGCTCCAGCCCCCCCATGCCCCCACGACTCCCACCCATTACCACCTTCTAATACTAGGTTTCAATGCTGGGGCACATACCTTTGTTTATGCCTTTTCTCATTTATTTAACACTTCCACTCCAACAGTGTGACATCCTGTCAAATAAAAACCTGCTTCCTATATCATAGAAACTGTTAGCTCAAAGACAAAATTACAAAGCTACCACTCTAAACATGCTGTCACTTTAATGCTGACCATTAAAGTGATGGTAATGAAAATAATTACTAGGCTTAGCATTTATGTAAACACGGGATAATAGATGTTAGACTAAAACTTAGTGAAAGTGTTCACATGTCTCGCAGCATTTATCCTCAGATCTTTTGGAAGGTTTTTTTCTTTAAAGAAAACATAGCTCTAATTTTTTCTGCATTCACAGCTGTATTTATCTCCATATCTCTTTCCTTCTTTTTGAAAGCGTGCTGATAGCAACGGCTGGTATTGCACAGACCTCGGAAAAAGAGTCAGATTACCCCGAATCTTATCCAAACGCTCTCACGAATAATGAGGTATAACATGTCTAATCGTACCTCACACAAGGGGCCGCCTGAGAACAGCTCCAATACACACCAGCGACAACTGTAAATTGCTACCACGTCTGCCCAGGGATCGCTATTGAAATCAGCTTCTCTCAGTAATCTGTCTAGTTTAACCTGAAAGTGGCCCCCTCGCTTTAATTGTCCAAATCCTGAGAACAACGGCCCAGAAAAATACAGCATTTACATGAGACTGGTGTTTTCAGTGTAATGTTGTTATCTTTTGGCACATTTCAAGAGGTGGTTAGGAAACCAGGGTTTACAAATGGATCTCCTCCAACGCCACCTTCTTGCCATTGTTATTCATATCGGCTCAGGGACATGTTCACGCCACCCGATTGGATCTGAGCGAGTGAATGAGAGGTTTTTATTCAACTATGAAAATGTGTGATTTATCTTTCTTCCTATCATAGGAAATATTGCCTAACAGACCTGAAAACTGTTTCATCCACCGATGCATATTTCCTAGGGAAGACCAGACCTGCTGCACTGTGCATCATAATGAGCTGTGCCGCTGGTGGATATCGTTAGGGGCGAGATGCTGCTTCCGAGGGCAGCGTGGTTTGGCCAGACCTGAATGTGCTGGGCCCTCGCCCCCTCCGGATATGGTCGCTCAGGACTCATCGTCCCTGAAACACAAAGGTCCTCTTCACATCTTTCTCTATCCCGTCCACTGTGAAAGGCCTGCTTTAAGGGGCACTGCTCCTGTGCCTGCTTCGCAGCTAAATACATCTCCTGTCACTGGCTGGTCCCAGTGCCAGTTCAGCTGCTGGAAGCACTCAGGTGCTCAGGTCTCCAGTAACCACTTGCACACGGCTTGCTAATAAAAAAAAAAAAAAACATGAGTTGATTTTTCTACAAATCAGAATCACAGAATTTCCTTTTATAGTTTGACGGGTCCTATGTGAAAAAAATCCACTATCAAAATCTATTGAAATGTGTGTACACTCCAAATTTAGAGCACAATCACTACCAATTATGCAAATGGAGGAACACTCTTAGCTAGAGGAACAGGGAGAAGCAGTTCAAAACTATTCAGCAAGTACTGCATAGGTAAATAGCCACAAAATTACAACACAATTTAAGACGTTAAGGATTATGAAGTGATAGAGCATATTTCTCATGTGCAAAATCATGTTGGCAGCAAGAACAGGAAGTTTGCAGCATGGCCAGATGACCATGACATGACCAGACTTTGCCATCTGCAGCGACCAGTTGGAGGGGATGGGACGGAGTGCAGTCATAAACAACAAGAGTATTAGTTTACTCAGCTTTATTTAAATTCAGCTTCAAGTGACGATGAAGCTATTCTACAAAGGTGCCCCTGGACAAGAGTAGTGACAGAGTTAAGGAGCTGCAGTGGCAGTGTTTCCGGGTAATCCATTGATGTGCACAGGGATTGTATTTTGGGTTTTTTTTGATTTTCCAGACTTACATGGTCCCATCACATGTGGTTTCAGGTGAAGCTAACACAAAGAGTGACATTGTCATTAGTGGGTGTTAGCTGCAAATATAAGCAGATTTTCTTCAATCTCCGATACTTCTTATTACTGCCTACTCGTACATCTTCCACTGGCCTTCCTAAATACGCTTTATATACCACTTATACCAGAACACAACAGACCTTTAGTTAGACCAGATTTGCCAAATGATGTCATTGTTTGCGTTGATGTCTATTGAGGCAAGAGTGAACAGGTGTGGTTTGCTGCGCATGAAAGGAGTTCCTTCCACTCCTTCCAATCCTGGATCTAGTGGAACAGAGCTTTTCCTCATGGAGGTGTAGTCAGAATAATTTGGGTCAATGCTGCTGGCTCAATATGACATCCAAATCATTACAGGGTATGGATGAACCACACAAGAAGTCATCAGACACAATGTTGATAAAAATCTCTGGCCAGACCAACACCGGTGACAAGGTGTCGACAAAGAAGATGAGAACTTGTTGGTTAACTCCAAGCAGTTTTTTTAGTAAATTGTCCTTTCTCTGCACATAATTTTACGTAGAATACTGTACAAAATCGTCATATCTGGATATTACGTTATAGTGCCTTAATGGAGTACCCAGACTTTTCACATTAAACCTTTCCTGACTGTACTTACCTAAAAATCTCCAAGCAATAACCAGTATCACTCAGCCAGACAGCTGCCCGGTGGATTCAAACCTAGGGTCTTACCACTACACCACTCTGACACCTTAAAAATATATTATCATAAGTACTCATTTAGCCATTCAGTAAAAGCATACAGTTTATGTTATTTCACCACTGCTTCCACTTACACCAAAATATAAAACTGCTTAATTTCTTGTCTGCTAAGCTGTGTTCATCTGAGCCCAAATACATGAACTCCTGCCATCTGTTGGTCAAAATGTAGAATCACCAAAACACAGGCCATGACCGTTATAGTTTTAACTGAAAGTTCTCAAGTACTAATTTAATGATGATTATAGGGTAGGGCTTTTTTAAGCCTTTACTGAAACTGACCTACACATATAGGGTGTACAATTAAAGGCACGCATGAATGTTGCTCCTTGTGTCCTGGTCAAGGGATCCGCTCATAATTCAATAAACATTATGTGTGAAGTGAGTGATTGTTGATCTTCATTATTATATTTAAATTCACTTGTCAAGGCTATTAATTATAGTGGAAAATCCAGTTTTTGGACATGTACTGACATTAAAACTGAGACTTCAAAGAAAGTTGTTTAATTTATTTTACACAGATGAAAAGTGAACAAGCAAAAGTGAACAAACACATACAGTGTATGAATTTAAAGTGTTCAAACGGTTCATGGCCAGCATTGGAGGAGAAGCCACAAGTAGTAGTAGTATATTATCTTTACCTGCAGATATCAACAGTCCTGTCTGCTGTAAGTAATCTCACCACCAGAGGGCGGAACAGTTCTAAAGCAGACTCTGAAACCAAAGCTGGTGCATGAAAGTAAGCATTATTTCAAACAAGCAGCACTTTATAATATGGCCCGGATCTAAAATAAAAGTACACTGACAATTATTTGAAGAAGAGTATAACGGTCACAAAAATCTCTGGTCAGAGCAACATGATGTCCACAAAGATGCAAATGTAAGGTACTTTTTAAAAACTGAACTACATCATTTTTGTGGTTAACTTGTCCTCTCATTGTATGTAATTTTCTCCTTACCACAGTACTTCACTGTAAATTAGGTGCGGTGATTTACTGAAATGTGGAAAATGAAAATACAGTATATGCAAAAAAGAGTCTGTACAATGTAAACTTTTTACATGTTTGACATGTAGCCCCACCATCTTGAACACAGCGGTCATTCCATCTATTCGAGTTTTTTGTATGTGACTAGAGAACGGCTTCATACGTAGTAAACCTTACAGGTTACTCTTAATATAAAGATCACAAAGCTCCTATGGCTTGAAGGAGCTATATCATATCAAGCCTCATTTCCTGAAATGAAGTCAGGCCTCTTACACATTAAAACATACATAAATATGCTCATTTATTCCAGATATTGTCACAATTACATCTGGTCACCAGATAAGTTGTGCAGCCCTCCCATCTCCAGACAGTTGACAATGACAACAACAGCAGCTGGTTGTAAGCTAGCATAATGGCAGCTAATATTTGGCTCGAATGTCCAAGAAATTATCTCTGATAAAGGTGTCCAAATAAGAAAAATGTTAGCTCCACCTCAGACAGTTAACTAACAGTAGCAAACAGCAGCATTTACCAACAAAAAAGTCCAGGATGTCTTCAGCAACTCACCTCAGTTTCACAACTCGTATCAGACTCCCTTCACAACATTTTACAGCCTCCTCCAGAGTAGAGGTAGATACATACTGACAGCTGAGGTAAACAGCAGCCTGAGAGCGTACACTCACTACACATGAACATGTTTGTCCTACAGCAGCCACTGTAGCTAAGATTATCCACGTGTCCCAAAACGTCGGCTGCATCCTTCAGAGTCCGCATTTGAAGGCCGATTACGTCACAGCCAGGCGACGAAGACTGTCCCAATTCGTCGAATCCTTCAAATGCGGCCGACAAATGCATCCTTCATTTCCCCGAATTTGAAGGATGGGTCGGCTGTGTCCCAACTGGGGGTCTGCACGCTTGAACTACGCGTACTACGCGTACTACGTACGGTGCGTACTATATCTGTGTCCCAAAACAACGGCTGCATCCTCCGGAGGCCGCATTTGAAGGCCGATTACGTCACAGCCAGGGGACGAAGGCTGTCCCAATTCGTCGACTCCTTCAAATGCGGCCGACAAATGTGTCCTTCATTTCCCCGAATTTGAAGGATGGGTCGGGTGTGTCCTTCGTGGCCCACCATATCCCAGAATTCATAGCGCGGCCCAGCCAAATTTCAGCTGCCAACAATGGCGGCCGCTACTGAGTTTTAAAATTAATGTTGTTAATCTTTCTGGGTCACAAAATAAACATTTAACATATTTTCACGGTCGAGAATTTATGCAAGTGTCCTGTTATATTTTAGATAGCAAGGAGCAGACGGCCGAGTTTATTAAACTCCACCGACACAGCGGTGACCCAAATCTGAAGGCTAGACCGTCCCATTTCACAGCCTTGCACTTCCGGCCTTCTCAGCCTTCGAAGGCCGGGTCCTACCGAAGGATGCAGCCGACGTTTTGGAACACAGCTGACATCTACTGACATCTAGTGTGGATACGTACTGTACCTTTAAGTGATAGTATGAATTTTTGGAGGCTCTGTAAAAAGGCAGCTTACTTTCCCCAAGTTTTTGTTTTGTTTGTTGTACTTTTTGAATGAGGCTTTTATTTTAGCCCTCAAAAGTAACGCGTGTTTATAATGTAAAGTGAGGAAAAACTGTTTTTTGACTAAAATACACTGAAGTTATTCAGTTCTTCAAATTTCTGACCAATATTTTTAGGTGATTTAAATCCACAATTTCACAAAAGTTACTTTGAAACTTTATTTTAAATCTGGGGACATTACACCCTTAATGACAGGCCGTATTATGGAGTGCTATCTTTATATATTTTATAGCCCAACTCTGTTCTGTGTTAAAATATTTTGAGGAATGCAGACATCATGGTTTGGATCCTTGCATAGTTTCTCCTCTAAAGAAGTTCAGAAATAGTTCACATTCCCAAAAAGGTTTTTGTTGAAACTGCTACAGCTGTGTAACTGTAGGATAAATGATGACACAGAAGTGTTTGAGCTGATTCTGATCTAAGTAGGATATCTCCTTTGAAGCTTTCAGAAGATGCTTTATTATTTTAACAGTCATGGTTACAGATTTCACTCAGATTTCATTATACAGTGCTGCAGTGGTATAACAGGTTAAAGGTAACAGACAGTAGCAGTAACATTTGTGCTGCATGAATGAATACGATTTTGATGAGTCATTTTCCCGGTTTAGCCTTTGCCTGGATGGACCTTTTACGCTGATGCATTTGGGGCCGAGCTGGGGGGAGAGGTTTGTGGCTCTGGCAGGCTCTGTTTCCTAATAAAGAAAGAACTGGGTCTTTAGGAGGAAATCGAGAGCACTCACACTTAAAGGAGCTCAGTGTCTCTGATTTGGCACGTGGGCCAATCACGACAGGAGGACAGGTTTTAGGGATGATGGTGGTCATGGTCCGAGTCAGGACCCTTCCTCTTCTGGACCCCATAGAAGGAGCTGGTGAAGGTTTCTGCTTCTTGTCTGGACTTTTGCTCTCCTGTTCTTTGGACTGTGCCTGTTGCTGACTGTTGGCCTGCCAGCTTTGCATCTTAGACTCCAAGTCTTTCAGAGCCTGGTCAGTGTAGGCCTGCAGTTCAGTGCGCACCCCTGAAATCTGAACTTGAAACTCATCCTTTAAGGCCTTTGTTCTGGCCTCGAGCTTTTCCTCAAACGTTGTACACATCTCCTCCTCCTCCTTCAGACAGATCTCATTTTTGCGCTCATGTTTCAGCACTTGTTTTCCCTCTTCACCACTCGCCTCCTCACCATCAGCTTCGACGCTCACCTGTGCGAGCTCCATTTCTTTGACTTTTTGCACTAGCTCCAGTATGCTGCTCTTTGGGAGTCGCACACCCACTTGTGATCTGATCTGGTGACGTACCTGTTGGAAAACAGACTGCATCTTTCCTTGCGACTCCTTTTCTGCAGGTGCATTGTCCTCCAAACACTTATCATCTGGATTGAGAGAACAGGCATGCTCCACTGCTGCAGCAGCATTGTTCTGTGGTTGCTCCTGTTGCTCCTGTTGTTCACTGTTCACCAGTATTTCTGGATTTTTCTCAGAGAAAGAATCACTCATTGTTATTTTCAGGCTTGTCCGCCTCCTTTGAACTGAGCTACTATAATAATTCGAGGAGCGCAACTCGGTTGAACAGCACATACTCTACCCCTCCCATGTCACACTATTAAATCATGCAATAGTAGTAGTTGTGTAATGCAGCTACAATTATTTGATCACGCGTGTTATGTTCCTTGGTCTGCATGTGTGTCGCTGCATCCCTTGACAACATTAAGCCTCTTGGTAACAGCATGAAAAACAACGATCTTCGGGGACAGCTGGAACACTGAGGGCTGGCTTTGAGTTTCTCATTAGTGATTAGTGAGCCGTTACTGGAAAATAGAGCTTCAACAGATGACTAACAAATCTGCTGTTTGACAGACGATTAGACTAGATATGTTCCTCTGTGAAATACACGAGGATGACATGCATTTAATTATAGTGCTTGTGTGCACGTCTGTGTACTATACACACTCTGAATGTAGCTTTTTTGCATTGACAGGTTGCTCTTTGCTTCTTTGGGCCATTTAGTTGATGTTTAGTGCAGAGAAACCTCAGCTGTGCTGTTTGTGCTCGGGGTCACAGGCTCAACAGCTCATCTGGATGCAGTGTAGGATTTAGGGATAACTGACAGGATCTATCATACATGCACCGCATTTGTAGTTCTTTCAGCAGGATCCTTTAGATTTGATGCAGGATACTTGAATGCGATTGGTTCTGCCTTTAAGAGCTGTTTTGTCTGCTCTTCACACTGAGGCCCGTCGATTTGTATCATATGGAGTCTTTAATCTCATTAAAACATCCTCTATTTTTTCATTATCTTTTCTTTTCTTTTGTGATGAACATTGTCGTATAATAAACTTGCACAGTCTGACTCATTCCTATGCAGGTCCCATTTGCTCTGAGATCATTTGCACCTTCTGTGAAAACATTACATGCACCACGACTGAGTTCGGGTCAATTAGATTTTTAATGATAATGAAATAGTTTTAAGATCAGTAGAAAACTGCACGTGAAGGAGGATGATTGATGGGATGGGGGATTGAGGGTATTTTCAAGCACATGAGGGTTCACTCAGCATAAACCTTTTGAGCCAATGAGAGTTCGGGATGCGTGAGCCTCCTCTTGCCGCTAAACACTAACATATGTTCCTAGGTCCTTCTTGTCCTAAAAAAATGCAGTTGTAATTCAAAACCTGTGTGGACAATTCGTTTTTGTGTTTCCTTTTTTGAAGAATAATGTTTGGATGCAAAAACGCATTCTCATACAGAGCAACTCACAACACAAGCAAAATTACATTTTCTGCACATCTCTGGATGGGTCTAGCCGTCGTCTCTCATACTGAGCAGCATCAGTCAGTGAATAAGGTGATAATGAGTTTTGTTTTTGTTTCTTTTAATGACATCTTTAAAGTTTTGAAGGGATTTTTCCCCCAAGTAATCATTGCATAACAGCAAAAGTGCACAAAGCATCAGCACGCTCTCCTCCTCCAATCTCTCCACCCCATTGGTGGGAGTGGGTTTAAACACTTCCTGCCCGGCTTTTAAATTCAGACGTTCGCCACAGATTTCATTCGGACTGTCAGGTCTCATCACCTCCAGCAAAGATGGTGAGTTGCTCTTCGCTGATGAATCCTCTCAAATGGCTTCTTTCTCCTATCTCAGGTCGCTCTGAGAATTTGTGTTTGCATGGAGATAATATTGGTTATGCCAAAAAAGCAGTTCTTTTTCTGTAAGTAGTAAGTTTTGGTGTGTTACTTTTAATTGCAGACAACATACACAGACAAAGGCGAGAAGGTAAATAGCTGATTCGTGTGTGTTGCACTGCAGAGATGATTTAATCATTGACTGCAAGCTGGTTTTGGTATTATTAGATTTTTTTTTAAACTTGCATATGTGACTGATTTTTGTTATTTCTTTTTGTCTTCAGCATGAGCAGGGCAGATTCCTCTGCTTTGATCACTTAACATTCTGGGTTGGAAATGCAAAGCAGGTAAGTTAGTTCCAGCTTTCTACTTTTCTTTTAGCTGTTTTATTGGTCATCCAAAGGGGTGGAGGGAACGCAGCACACAGAACACTCATTTTCCCACCTCCCAGAACCCCTGCTGCACAAACACCATCAAAATTCGTCACCAGGAGATGGCGCTAAAGCCAGTCTGCTGCAAACATGCCCAGTTTCAGCAGACTGTGAATCGGTTCCCTCTTTGCTCACGTTTTTGTTTGTCTCCAACAGGCTGCATCGTATTACTGCAACAAGCTTGGATTTGAGCCTGTGGCTTACCAAGGTTTGGAGACGGGCAGTCGTGAAGTGGTGTCACATGTAGTCAAACAAGGCAAGGTAAAGAGCACTCAGTGCCCGCAGCCCACAAGAGGGGAAATCAGTTTAAAGCACCTAAAAATGTTTTCTTACAATGTGTAGATTTGTTGAGTGATGTTAATTGTAACAAAATACACCTAGACTCAAGTGAAAGCTAAAGATGCACAGAGGCAGGAGTTTAATCATGTCGATGTGTTCACTCTGTATTTCACAGATCATTTACGTGTTCTCATCCGCCCTCAATCCTGGAAACAAAGGTACAGCACTGATAAGGAGCTGGGTTCCTGTAGTGGTCACAATTACTTTTGACTTTAACAGGTTCATTTGTAACATGTCTACACTTCTGTTACATTTTTAGATATATATACTACTATACTATTTTGTGCATTCTTTCTTTTGCCAGACTTTTTGCAGTTCCATGTCTATAAAATATATTTAGACTAGTCTGTGGTAAGAATATCGGCGCCATGACTGACCCCTATGATCAATTTGAATAAGCAAGGAAAGAAGAAATTGTTGAAAACATATTATCTTGATATGCTTTGGTGAAAGTCCCACTCGAAACAATCCCTTTTAGTACACATTCATTATAAATCACAAAAATGTAAAAGAGTTTTAAGAAACCTGTGAATCATATGTTCATTTAAGCTGAAGAAAATGTCTGTTCTTGTCATGTTTTCAGAGATGGGGGATCATTTGGTTAAGCATGGGGACGGAGTGAAGGACATTGCATTTACAGTGGAGGACTGTGACTTTCTCGTGCAGGTAATGGTTCAGCTTTTATTTTACAGATGCATCATGTTAGTAACTGAAAAAGCTATTGCTTCCATAATTAACATTATTTCCCAAACAGAAAGCCCGGGCGCGAGGGGCAGTCATTATAAAGGAACCCTACACTCTGGAGGACAAATATGGTAAAGTCAGGCTGGCTGTGCTGCAAACTGTAAGTGTTGTATATTTATAGTGAATATTTTAGATACCATGATTCAGGGATTTATGAAAAAAGTTGGAAACATCAGAAAATCCAGGATTTTGGATTTGCTTTTGTTTCCTTCAGTATGGTGACACCACTCACACATTTGTGGAGAGGACAGGATACAGTGGATTGTTTCTGCCTGGGTTCCATCCTCCTCTGTTCAAGGACCCCGTACTCGACAAACTGTGAGTAAACAGAAATTATTCCGGATGTGATGTTTTTGTAAACTGATAATGTGTATTTCTGTCTGAATCACAGCTGACTGAATTATTTGTTTGTTTTTCCCCTCCGTGCAGCCCAAGTGGAAACCTGGACTTTATCGATCACGTTGTAGGAAACCAACCAGATGATGAGATGGTTTCAGCAGTGGAATGGTGAGGACTTGCAGCTAGTTCTTGTAGAGAGTGTGAAATAGCAATGTACCATATAAATACAACTAAAAGCCTCTGTGTTGGGACTAAAAAAACTGCAGAAGATGTAGGGAGGCTTGAATATGTCCTAGAATATTTCCTTGTTTTTAGTTGGTTAGGTTTAGAAAAAGATTGTGCTTCAGGTTAAAATATGCCCCGTCAGTTATCCACATCTAAGAGGGTTTGTCGAGTAAAAATCCTCGAAGGCCAACTTTTGCCATGTGTTCTGCAGAAACACAAGCCAGAGGGTGAATGAGGGGCGGAGTTAAAGGGTGTCTGATTCTTACATAACTCAGTTTTTTTGGCATGACTTGGGATCAGCATGACTTTGCATTAAGTGGGCTTTCCACATCTGGATCTTGTTTTGTTTTTGTTTTTTTTACTGCATTGTTGGAAGTAAGGCAGTTCTCTAAATGAGCAAGCTCATTGGTTTAACCTCTGAAGAGGCGTGTTACACTGGCTGGCGGTTTTCAGATGTGAAGAACCAATTTTTTTCTGGCTCATAAAAATGTCAGTCACTGATGTTTTTACAGGCCAAAAATGTAACCCCTCAAATTTAGTTAATGTGGTGTCTGTGGTGTATGAAGCCCAGGGTATCACTATAAATGTAAATTGCATTAATATGTACATTGCTTTTGCAGCTCTGGTTCTTTTAATACAATATATGAGGCTATATTTCTCTCTCTCTCACTCTCTCTCCATATATATATATATATATATATATATATATATATATATATATATATATATATATATATATATATATATATATATATACATATGTATGTGTGTGTGTGTGTGTATTTTCTTTTGTTTGCCATGTGAAGAAACGTGTTTCTTTACTGTGCATATGACACTATGAGAGCAACTTCAAGAGTATTTGTGCCACAGTGGCTCCTAATCTGTGTTTCTTCATTTAACAGGTATCAGAGAAACCTTCTCTTTCACCGCTTCTGGTCCGTGGACGACAAGCAGCTTCAGACAGAATTCAGCGCCCTGCGCTCAATCGTCGTGGCAAACTACGAGGAGACCGTGAAAATGCCCATCAATGAGCCTGCGATGGGGAAGAGAAAGTCTCAAATCCAGGCATGTTGCTTACAGTTTATCTACTTTAATTAAACATCTGGGTTACCAGATTAAAACCAGAGTTGAAGTATTCAAATGAACAAACATTAACCATGTGGTATGTGGACTAATAAGAACATTATTGACTTACAGGAATATGTGGAGTACTATGGAGGTCCAGGAGTGCAGCATATCGCCATGAACACTTCAGATATCATTACTACAGTATGGCAACTAAAACACCCTGCTTACCTCTGCAACGAGCTGAGTTATAACAGCAGCTTAACTGTAATGTTAATTACCTTGTTTGCAGATCCGTAACCTGAAGGAGCGCGGGATGGAGTTCATGTCTGTGCCTGAGACCTACTACGACCAGCTGAGAGAGAAGCTGAAACACTCAAAGGTCAAAATCTCAGAGGACCTTGATGTCCTGCAGGTCAGAGCTAAAACCCTAAATTAACAAAGCTGAAAGAGTGATGATTTGTGATCCTTACGTAGCCAAACACAGTGGCCTTTTTTAAATCGTAGAACATGTTGACTCAGTTCACTCTAATCATATTTTTTTAAAGACTAAAGGTGCATAAAACACATTTTGTCTTCATAATTAACCAAAAAAATCCCTTCAAATTGACAAAATATTGTTTTATGTCCTCACCGTTACCCAGGAACTAAAGATCTTGGTGGACTACGATGACAATGGCTACCTACTTCAAATCTTCACTAAGCCGGTCCAGGATCGCCCCACTGTGTTCTTGGAAGTCATTCAGAGACACAATCACCAGGTGAGGGCACCACTGGCTAAACAAGCAGTGGAAATGTACTCTACAGTATATTTAACATGTTATTAAACAAAAAAAACATGTTCTCATCCACAGGGCTTTGGTGCAGGAAACTTCAAGTCTCTTTTTGAGGCTATTGAAGCAGACCAGCACGCTAGAGGCAATCTGACTGTTCTGACAACAAATGGAGATTTAAACAAGATGTGAACTGGGTGATGCATTAATTTAGGGGTTCAGAAAACATGCTATATCCATCAACTTAGTATAAAACGAATGCTTTAATAAACATCCTTATGCCTGAAAATGTCTCATCTTCAGAGAAATACACAAAGCACGTATACTTATGGTTTTCCTTATTTTTTTATGTGTTGCATGTTTGTTTTTTGGTTTTGTTTTTTTTACATTTAATTGTTCATTTTATGTCTTTATCATTTTTCCTGATGCTTGCAAAAATGACATGAGTACAACATCCACTTTAAATCACAATGCAGTGCTTCCAGTTTGTATAAAACATCAACAGGAAAACCATTTTTATTAACACAAGCTTGACTCAAGCAAAACGTTATCCGAGCTCTCATAAATGAAAACATTTAACTATACACTTTGTTAACTTTTAGACGGCGAGGTCAACAGAAGTTGGAGATTTAGCATGAAGTCTAGAATGTGATTTTCCCCTCCTGTTTAAAAGAGACCACTCTTGGTTTTTGTTAGTTTTTCTCATAAACTGTGATAACTCTCTGTGAGTCCCAAGTGTTTGTTCCGGTCCTGATTTATATATTGTTTATGGCAGCTTAGTATTAAACCATTATTCACTGAGTACCACATGTCTGCAGTTCTTTCATGAGCTCTTCTACGGCTTCCAAAATGCTGAATAGTTGCTGAACAGTATTAAAAATTGCTTTTTGATACCTCTGGTTTAGGTTGCCACTTTTTCTCTTTACCTAATCAGGCCACTTAACAGGTGATTAGTTCAAGGAGCCTCTGCAGCCGTCTGCCCCACACAAACAAGGGATCTTTGTTTCCTCAATAGGAAACTTGTAGTCATATGTAATCTCTTCATTGATGTTTATAGGCTGGCGGGAGTATATGACTATCTTCTTCTGAGACTCCACTGTGATGATCTTTGCGTAGCAGTTAGGCTGTAAGACAAAAATAAATAAATAAACCCCACAAACCTTTTAATGGGAATACTTTATGTGGAATCACTTTCATCTCTAACCACAGCACCGCTGGTTTTTACTCACATTGCAGCTGTGGTTGATAAACCTGGCTAAGTTCCCACATTTGGTAGCATCAATGATGGTGTCCTGATCCACCCGAAACAAATAGCTGCTTCCAATGCCCTCCTCCTCGTATCTCTGCTCCCTCATGTCAGCAATGACCTGAGGAGAAAGAAAACAGATGTGGCTTTCCATCTATGCGAGGGTTGTTTATCACAGTTACTCTACACGCATGGATGGAAACCACCCAGCACGACCCGAGGCCCCCAGTGGACCGGTGGACTAATTTAGAGAAACAATCAGGGGAAAAGGGGTTTGTTTAAAAGTGCATGTTAGTTTGCATCAGAATTACCTGTCGGATGATTTGGCCCACATACTCAATCACCATCTCGTCTGCAGCAATAGGCTCCATGGCAAACAGGCCCCACTCGTGGATGTAACTCCTGCTGAAACGAATCCTCTTCCTTCGGAACTGACAGACGATATAGCACGGGTTTGGACTGTCGCTCAAATGAGACAGTGCTGTGCAAAAATCTCGAGTCACCCTCATTACTCTATATTTTGCTTTGTGAATTTGAAAGCTAATGAATAGTAAAGTCAATTTTTTATTTGGATACTGGCTGGTTTTTCAGTCACTTTCAGTACAATCCTTGTGCTTGACCATTTTCAGAGGATTTTTTTTATTTGTTTGGTTTAAATTGTATTTTAGGCACTTTGTTGCCATCGGTTCTACAGCCATCAGTAGAGTGCAAAAGAAGAAGCTGCACCTTATTTAAAGTTAAACTATTTAAAACTGATGAAAGAAGAAACAGGAAAAAATCCAACAAGAACCTGACACGGGACCTAAAAGATTCAGTTGATCCTGTTTTTCAGTGTGCTCATCTTTCCATATATGTTTGCATATGTTTCAATAAATCTCTGCACCTATTTCCCATATTCCCAGCAAAATATAAAGAAAGGAGAAGTGGCTCAAGACTTAACAAAGTTAAAAAACATACAATAAGTGTGAAATTATTTCTTTCTTTTTTTAGAGTGCAGAACTAATGTTCTGATTTCTTGTCTGCCCAAATAAAAACCTAACGGTAAACTCAGTTTTAGACTCCACTGTAGACTTCTTTCAAACTGGGCTTTTACAGTAGTCTGCTGATTGTCACTAACTTCCTGCTAACCTTGAGTTGGTTGAACTTGACCAGGTCACTGTCACAGCTGAAAGAGGACAGCAGCCGGCGCTGTTCACACCTGAAGTCAGACCCAGCTCGCAGTGAAGTGGGTTGCTGGGCTGGAATGCACGTTCCCTGATGAAAAATGTCTCAACATTAAATAGATAAATATTAAACTGGACACAGAAATCCTCACCTTCTGTCCTCCTTTAATACCTGAGCGCTTGTAGACGGAAGCTCCGCAGCCAGCCGCGTGTTGTGCAGATACCTCATTTTATCCTTCCTGCTGATTTTGTAAAAACCTTCACTTCGAGCAGAGCCTGTTCTGTGGTGCGGCTGCCAGGATCTGTGCTCCTCATTCTTCTCTGTAAGGACCTTAGTCAGTGAGCAGCAGTTAAGGATGTGAACAGCAGAGTAATATGCAAAGAGCAGCTTCATCAGAAAAAACAAAACAAAAAAACATTCTAAGTATGACTTAAAAACAACTTAACTGTTTCCCACAATATAAAGAATCATTTCAACATAAAACACTGTCTGTAAGGATATGAGGATGAGGCATCCAGAGGGTGTCACTGAGCCACCCACAGCCATTATCCTGCACCTGCAGCCTTTCATAGGTGCACTGCAGAAACCTTACATCTTCTTCATCCAAGCCGTCCTTCCAAATGCTATGAAGGATTTTCCTCTCTTCGTAGGGTGAACGCCACCTGTGAGGACGACGTTGAGAGAACAACGGACTGATTCTTTTAAGTGATCTCTCCCAGTGACGGGCCCGCCTTCTCTTCTTCAGCCTCCTCCATCGGTTTAGCCTCAGTAAGATTTTCTCTTTGTCCAACAGCTCAGGCATGTTCTCCAGTCCCTGTAGAGGCTTTGCTCTCACACCTGAACGGATCTGGACATCCCTTCCATCAACGCTGTCACATGAAGAGTCAGAGACGCTGAATGGCGAGGACACTGTGATGGGGGAAACTCTGAAAATATTATTACATGACAGAGGCACTGACGTTGCCGCCACCTTGGATTTCCTTTTGTGGACTATTGATCTTCTGGGCAGGATAATGTCTCTTCCTGGAGTCTTTGGGGCTGTGATGTATGGACTGCTGGGCAAGAGTGGGATAAGTGGTGGGCTGCTAAGGGGCGGGCTCACTGTGCTAAATTCTAAATCCGCGGTCCCTCTTCCAGGTGTTGCAGGAGCTCTGCCTGAGCTACAATGAGTCCACATACCTCTTTCATCTCTGCCAGGAGTCTTAGGCATCTCCTGGCATAATGGGTATGATGCCATGAGGAGATCAGAGGGAGGCTGAGCGAGTCCATCGCTTGCTGGGGAGAGGACTTCCTCTGAATTCTCACTTTCCAGTCCTGCCACTATTCCCTTGCCTGGTGTTGGTGGTCGTTCCTCCTCCTCTGCAGCAGGAGATGATGGTCTGCTTTTTAAAAGGATGTCAGGGTCACTGTCCACCAAACGGCCAGTAGGAGTGGGAGGCCTCAGGCTTTTTATGTTCTCTGGAGACTCCACTGTCCAATCAGGGCTTTCCATCTCCATATCAAGGCATGGCTCCACTGCTATACAGATTAACAAGGAATTTTCATACATAATTATTTGAAAACCTGATACACAACTTACTCTTGTGTAGTTCTGTTAATTTGTAGCACACTGGAAATTCAGGGAGTATTACAAGATATTTTTACATGAGTGACAATTAAACCACTTTTGATTAACCTGATGACACTAACTTAACAGATCTATTGCTTTACAAGGACATGTAACCTGATAGTCCTAGAGGTGATGGGGGCAGCAGGTCCTGGGGGTCGCTGGTATGGAGCTCCATCATAGCATCGAAGTCGCAGTTGTCTTCGTGGCACGATGTGTACTGGTCCTCCTCCGTTTCCTGCCTTGGGAACAGTTCTGACCAGCCCTGCTGGTCCAGATCCAGCTGAGCACCAGGGGTCAGTGGGGCTGAGGGGGTAAGAGGGGGCTCGTGCTCCACTGAGTCCTCATCTGATGATATAACTATACACTCTTCACTCCCGGCGTCCTCGCTGTCCTCCTCGGCGTCTTCACCTTCAGTGGTAAGGTCAGACAACGTGTCCTCAAAGCCCACCGAGGAGAGCGAATCTGAAGTTTCGCAGTCCGACGTGTGCTCGCTATCCTCTGAAAAAACCTCTACATTTGAAAAAGAAGCCACACTGTTCAATGTTAAGATATGTGATTTTTAATGAGTGTTCAGTGTTGTATGAGATTTTAACATACCACTGTCTAAGCACTGCTCTCCGTCACATCGATCCTCCATCGGACTATTTTCTTCCGCAGTATGATTACTGCCATCATCATCTTCTTCGTCATCACCATGAGCATCTCTGTCAGACTAATCAGAGCACCAGTTATGTAATGCTGTCTCCAGAAGTTTAAACTTTTTAGTTAAAATTTTAATTTTAAGACTAACAACTGAAAAAGTAAAGGCACCAGACTAAAATATTGACCTCACGGCATTTTTCTCAATTTCTTATTTGCTATTTCTTTTTTCTTTTCTGTCTCTTCATTTACCAGGATGTGCGGCTCATCCTCATCCAGCACAAAAGCCTTCACTTTGTCTGGTATCGCTTCTTCATCTTGAAGTATCTTATCTTCTTCCCCAGCATCACCATCATCATCATCATCACTGTCCAGATCCAGTGGTCTTGCGTGTCTGCGTTTGCCTCTCTCAGACGCCGCTCTCACTATGTCGTCCCCTTTCTTCACCTCTAATGCAACAAGTTAGAATCAGTTAAAGCGACAGTCTGGCACAGAAAGTTAATACACACTGAAATTTGAATTAATCGCACTGACCAGAATGATTGAGAGCAGAACCGGAGTCATTTCCTGTCTCGTCTGATCTTTTCCTTTTTACCTGCGTGGAAATTTCTTTATTTAGGCATCACTTGGCAGTCAAAACCAGCTGTGTTTCAAAAATCTCTCCAAAACAGATTACCTTGAAGGATGGCAGTGGTGGTTTTCTGCTCTGCCCACCAATGTTACTGAGGGGATTTAGGAATTTGTTCCTGTCTTCCACTCTTGCCGCTCCACATTTCAGAGGAGACTCTTGTATCTTAAATGAATCAACTGAGTTATAAGACCCACTGGCTCCAAACAACTACTCCCATTAAAAGACATGCAAAATGTTTTGTTAATGTGCCCACTATAAGAGACAATAAAGTATGTGAAAAAGGTTTTACCTTTGCCTTCTTCTCCTGACACTCCCACCAGTCTTCAAATGCCTTGAAAGCGACCCCTTCAATCATTCTACGTGTAATGTCCTTCTTTATGATTGACTTCAGTTCATCCATGAGGATATCTAAAACTTTTTCTGTCGTGATCTTGTGGGGATTTGCCTGCACAGGTGGGTAGAGTGGTGGTGGCACAAAGGGGTTAAACCTTGGAAAAGGAGGTGCAGGCCAGAGAGGAGGAGGAGGAGGGAATGGCAACGGTGGACCGCCATGCCTTGGAGGATTCCCCTTATCCAAAGGACACCCCGGCTGTATGGGTAAAGGGAACATGTGCACAGGAGGTGGAACAGAGGGTGGCGCTATCAAAGGTGGAGGGGGTCTCAGGAAAGTTGGTGGAGGAGGAATTGGAGTACGAGGTGGAATGGGGGGAGGAGGAATGTGGATGGCAGCTTTGTGGCCCAGAGGTGGCATCCATCCTGGAGGAGGGATCGGGATGGTGCCATCTGGCAGGCGAGGTGGAACAGGTGGAAGAGAGGGGGGAAATCGAGGAATGGGGAAAAGGAAAGGGGGTGCTGAGGGTTGGGGGAATCCAGCTGTAACAGTTGGGAGAGCTTTCAGGGTAAGTTGCTGAGTGGTGGAACTGGAAGAACAACCGGATGGAGGATCGGGCAGAGAGAGGTCTTCTGCTGGTGTCACAGCTTCAAACTGTCTGTTATTTGAGGATTTCTTCTCCTGATGTGCTGCACAGTGTTCCTGAATAAGACAGAAACAATAATAATTTGAGTGGCTGATTAATATCACACCATTAACATTTTTACATAGTAACAATAGGGTAAATTCTACCTTTATTATCACTGCAATATATCCAGATAGATTACCTTTGGGCCTGACGATGGCTGGACCCTCTCTGGATCTTCTTCATTGTTTATGTGTGTTAAGTTTTCTGAATAAGCAACATCAGACGGACAGGGAGACTGGGAACTTCTTGTAAGAAATGAAACAGCTCGAGTAGTTTCGTCCTCCTCATTTTCATCCACAGCATCATTGTGGGAGTACTGGTGGCCGCTTGTGGGGGATTCACAAGACAGTGGGGTACAAAACTGTGAGTCATCCGAGGAAGAGACCTTAAGAGGTGAGCCAGGTGAAGCCGGGCTCTCTTGAGAGGATGGATCGGTCTCAGAGGTCTTTCCATGAAAGCATAAGGGGTCAGTGATCTGGCTGTTTATCAGCAAACTTTCAATTCGGGAGTCTAGACTTGAAACAGCTGCCTCTGGCTGGTGGTTATCAAATTGAGAAGCTGTTCTAGTTTGCAGGTCAGCTGAGAGATCAACAGTCAGGATGTCGCGAGAGTTGCCATTCAGAGGTGAAGATGCATAACTTGTGTTAACCACATCTTCAGTCTCCTGAAAAGGGGAGGTGAGACTAAAGGGAGCCTCGTCACTATTGTTAGAAGAGGTTTGTGCACTGGGACTCCACAATGCAAGCTGCTGGCTGCTAGTTTGTGTTTTGGTTAAGAGGGGATGTGGTGGCTGTGGCTGGAACTGCTTCAGAATGATGCTAACATTTGAGACGTGGCTAAGTCCCCTGTGCTGTCGTCTACGACGGCAAAGCTCTTGTCTTAAAGGTTTGTGAACACTATAGGCGGAGGGTTCCCCTTGGAGGACGGGAGTCGCCTGAAGACTGGAATAGCAAGAGTCGTGGGAGGAGAGAGGAGTCGCAGGCAAGCAGGGAGTCCGGGGGGTTCCCTGAGAACGTGGTGTAAGCCCAAAGCTGCAAGGTGTGTCTTGACAAATACTGGAGTAGGCTGTGTCCAGAGAGAGGGGCGTAGCAATGCTGGTGGGGCTGCAGACATTTCCCAGCTGCTGTGTGGCCGAGCTTCCCTGCAAGATGTTGATAATGAAGTAAAAAAAGGGGAAAACAATTAACAAATACATTCATATTTAACAGCTGTAATACAAATATTAAAGATAAAATCTTTTCATGGGTCAAATCATTATGAGCAGCTTTTAAGAAATTTAAATGTTCACCAGCAAACTGTCAACTAAGCCCTGAAGAGCCTGTTCGCTGCTGCCCACCGGCAACGTCCAAGGCGTATACAGCCCACTTAACAAGAGCTGGAGATATCGAGCTCTATTTTCCCCTGAGGAGGAGCACATTCTAGTTAATCAGCATATTCAACACTTACATTTACACCTCAGCACACACACAGAGAAAAAGTAAAGTTTACCCTTTGGATCAAGTTCCACATGAATAATATTTCCCATCACTGATGTCTCATGCAGGTGCTGGACAGCGTCTCTTGCAGCCCTTACTGTATCAAATGTGACCTTTGCGATACCTAAATGCTTCTTGTTTGGGGGATTGTAAAATATCTCCACTTCTTCCATGTTCCCATATTTTTTGCACATATCAGTCAAGAAAGTCTCATTCACGTTGTCGTTGAGCTTAGAAAATGTCACTTCTTTTGGAGGAACGGGAGCCACGTACCACTCATCAATCTGGAGACACACGGGAAAACAAGAAATGGGCTATTAGTTGTTTTTAAAGCACGATTACTTAAAATAGGATGTCTGTATTATTACAGTCGTTTTAACAGTTACCTTAAATTTGGGAACCACGAAGTCAGTCTTGATACACCTGCTCCACAGGCGGCAGATGCGCGGATCCCTGACTGTGATCACAGGAAGTAGACCTAGGTCCTCAACCTGGCAGAGAAGACCCTCGTTATCATTATTATTATAATAGATATAATACATGTGCTGACATCACCTATGTGGAGAGGCGGACAGGTGCTCACCGGCAGGTTAAAGTATTGTCCATCATAACGGTACACTTTGTACAGCCCGTTCGTCAGCGCAGGATCTATAACCAGCTTGAAACTTCTCCAGTGTAGAGGCTGTCTCTCGCTCTCAGTACTTTGTTTTTCGCTTTCCATTACATTCGTCAAAACCTTAAAAAAAACCCCAAACAAACAACAACAGTTACTTCCAGTTTGCTCGTTTTGTGCCACACTGTCAGCTAGCTACATTGCTGCTCCGCGAGAGGTTAACACACCCCAACAGGTGATGGAGAGCATCACCTGTAACCTTATCCTCGGGAAAAAAGATAACAGGTGGTGGTAGGAAACACAGAAATACTCAAAGGTTAGTCTCACAAAAGATTTGTTTCTTTAAATCTTGCTTACCTGTGCCAAAGTTGTATCCTTTGAAGGAGCAACATTGTGGAAAAACAGCTGGGATTTATTTTTCTGTGTTTTCACGGATCGTCGCTAAGGTTGGATAATGATCCATCCGCCAGTCGACGGAGAGGAAAAAATAGATCCTGAACAAGGCGGAAGAACACCTAAGGTGGGTTAACAGGTGAGGTGTATATATAGGCACCTTTGGGACCTTTATTAGACATTAATAATCCAAAGACTGGTCGAATATTTGTGTTAAGCTTGTGACTGAGTAAAATACAATTTACATACTAAACATAGGTTATGGCCACATGCTGGTAGCCTGCAATAAAATAAAAGGCAGCTGCTATGTTTGATATTATACAGTACATGGATCAGTACGGTAAAAATGAAAAAAATTAAACAAAGGATACACCTTTTTATTTAAAATGAAGTGACATGTGCAGGTATTAATATAAAAACATGTATTTCCTGGTCATTGTCTCTGGATAATGTCTACATTATATGCAGTGCAGGATCAGCCTTTGTTTTTTTGTTTGCTTTTTTGTTTTACAGAGTCAGGTAAGATAGCCTACTGCACCGTTGATTACATAATTGCAGCATTTTCATTACTTTCATCTCAAAGTTGGAATAAATACTAAATAATAACAGCCAACAAAATAATAAAATAATAATATTGATACTCTTATGGGATTAAGGTGTTATCCTTAACTTACACATCACCTTCTAAACCAAGCATTTATAAGGTATTTATAAGTGATGTCTTTATGGTTTGCCATTTTTATTTGTGCCGTCTTGTGTTGTGGCACTTCTTAAATGGGGTGACCAAAATACATGTCAGTTGCAAAGTACACCTGCACAAATCCAAGATAAAGGTCAGATTGAAAAGCACATTACCTTAACAGCGGCTACTATTACTGTTGCTAGTTAATATTATTAGTTTGTAACTATAGTATCAGGTAACCCATTTTTATGATTCACAGGTCACTTGTGGGAATAAAACTCTTGAGTGGGAAAATGGAGAGAGGAAGAACCAAGCCTGCGCTGCACTTAGAGAGCTCTGCCAACTATGAAACCATGCACAACTTCAGCAGAAAAGCAACAAAGTGCTAATGGTCTCAAAGAATGCAGACAAAAGTCAGCAAGACAGGTGGGGGGGGATTTCTCTGTCTTGGCTTCAGCACTGTAAGCTCCACTCGTCCTCCATTTTTGGACATTTCCTGTGTGGTTTCCCATTAGATTTTGTAATTTTGACAGATTACAATGTTTCCTCATGTATTCCTGTTTTATACATCCACATGGCTACACAGACAACACTGAACACACAATTAAAAAAATAATGAGAACAAATCTTTTTTTTTATTTTGCAAACTGGCAAAAAAAACCCAAAACCAACATCCTGATAATTCTCAACACTTCATGAAGCTTCAAGCTTTTTCATGAGCTGTTAACGGCACGCATAAGCAAAAGTTACTATGTTCACTTCAAAGTTGTACACTGACAAAAGCAGTTTACACACACACACACACATATATATATAATGCGGAAAAATTAACCACAGTGACCACCTTCACCTGCATTGCTGTGTTTTTAAAGAAGGCACAAGTGGTAATTCCCATCTTACATGTTTCACGGAGGGAGTGTGCACCATTTACCGAAATAAAACAGACTTCACTTAACTCCCGATAAAACAACAACAACAAAAACAGCAAATTCAACTTAAGCAAAGAAAAACATCAACACCATTTTACTGAACTGTCTGTGAACTATTCCCAACAGTCTTTGGTTTCTGCTACGTGTCACACAGATTTTATCACCCAGTCAGGACAATTTGAATGCAAATGTGGTCTACAGTTACTGCAGTCCCATGACTCAGTATAAACCATGTCCACAGATTGCAAGTTAACAATAAAACAGTGTTACATTGATAGAAACACAGCATTACAAGCGCCAGTAAATTAAAAAAAAAAACAAAAACATAATTTTTCCCAAAGAGGGAAAAAAAAGTTTCCTCCAATATTTTAAATCATGTTGTGAAAGAAGATATTATGTGTACAATGTCCTGAAATTACATTTCTGTTGTGACACTATTCTACATATCAATATTACAGTAAAAACTACAAAGAAAGTGACCAAACCCGTGTAAAACAATAAAGCAGTACAGTACATAGCGCACTTGAATACATCTATGACCCAAACAGGGTGAACATGCTCAATGCTAAAAGCTAACACAAGAACAAACACTCAATATTTTCATGCAACGTAACATTGTAATAACACATTCAAAAACACTTTTTTGAAACCAGTGGCCACCTGTGGATTTTACAGTATATTGCAAGAGTCATTTAACATGAAGAAAATATCCATGTTACAAAGGGATAACACATTTATTTCTACTCAAATATCCATACCGCAGTAACACACTCCTGAACGCAGACTGGTTAAAAGCACACACTGATACATGTTCTTTTCCATCAGATTGCACACAAATACTGTTGGTTTATATAGTACTCTTCTTTATCAAAGACTTACAGAGCTCCCAAGGATTATGAAAACAGCAACTTTTAAATTAAAAAGTAAGAAAAGTTTGACTCAAAAGTATATGTAAGAGTGGCAAACTAAAAAAGCCACTAAGGTTTGGCTTGGAGATATTTCTACAGAAAGCCTAATTTGGTAAACATGATAGTGGCATAAGGTCAGTCAGTCAAGAACCAGAAAACCTGTAGGTAAATGCAACAGTAGGCTGGAGTTTTACAGTATACGCAGAGAGCAAAAAGAACCCGAGTGTGCTGCTCAGATCAATTTAGTACAATACAAACAGGAAACTGATGAAATTTTAGAACTGGGTAACAACAGAGTTCCCAGATTTCTTTTCAGTAAAAATTGAAACAAATTCCTGAACATGTTGAGTCATATTACAAACTTCCTCGTTTTTAGCCCATCTTACTCCAATCAACAGTTTTCTGCTGCTGTTATAACTTAAGAGAACTTAGTTTCTATATTTTTCTCACATGAACTCAGTATTTGATGTAAAAAGCTAAACACGTTAGGGGATCATTCCAACGCATTGAAATGCTCATGTGAAAATCTTTAGAAAGTCCTATTCTATTAGTGTTAATCTATGGTAGCCTAAAAGGTCGTCCTTTAAGGCTACCATAGACTAACTTATGTTGATACTGATGATGATGTTTTCAGCTGAGAGCCAAGCATTTACAAAGAAACTACAAAGAGTAAAATTACTGGATAATTTAGTCAGCATGCAGTATCAAAGAAATGTACAGTAGAAGAAGTTTTCTAAAAACAAGCATCTGGATAAAGTAAAAATAGAGGTTCTACTCTGGTTTTGCTGAAAGTCCCTGCTGTTGTCTGCGTGTACTCAGGGAAAATGGACAGCGGCCTTCAGGTCGTCGTTCTCAGCCCTGTGCTCCAGCTGGTTCTGGAGCCGAATGACCTGCTCCAGCTCTCTGATCTGTCTGTCTGTTTTATGACTGACGAGCGTGCGGTAAAAGTGGACAGCGAACATGATAAAAACAAGTCCAAATGGCACCATGATGCAGGTGGAAGCTATGGCCGCAGCCACGCCAGGACTTATGGTGTCATTTTTCTCATCTGCGTTGCTTTTGAGGGGTAAGAACTTCACCCAGCACAAGAGCACCACCTCCGTCAGGAAGAGGAGGGTACCGATAACTGTGGAGAAAGCCCAGGCCAGTTCTATGTGGCGGTGCATGCGCTCATGGGGAGATTCGTTGACAGAGTTGAGGTTGTGAACATTGCTGACAGCCTCCAGGTTGGGCAGGATGCAGGTGCTGATCATGAGGGCAAAGAGGTGCACTGCAACCAGAACGGTGGTACAGGCGCTGAAGGCTATCAGCAGCCCTGGAGGGTACTCGTAATCCCGCTCCAGCTGTACCTCCACCATGGCAACCTGAGAATATCAAAAAGGAAACAGCTCCGTTAGGTGAAAAAGAGATAGTAGCTGACTACTAAGAGGAATCAGAATTCTTGACCTGAGAGAAAAATGTTTGTAACAAATTAGGAAGTGCTGGAATTAAACCAGAGTGTCACAGTTTGCACAAATAACCGGAAACAAGGTGAATACCCCACTAAAAGTCTATTCTGTCAAACCTAATATTGAGACAGAGAGACAGACAGAGAGCTGTGTAT
Organism: Mchenga conophoros; assembly: GCF_057382185.1. Classification (NCBI taxonomy): domain Eukaryota; kingdom Metazoa; phylum Chordata; class Actinopteri; order Cichliformes; family Cichlidae; genus Mchenga; species Mchenga conophoros. Next base: position 13,773,316 of record NC_140537.1, read on the forward strand.
GCAATCCTTTATGCTGCATAGCTTAAACTTACTCGACATCAGTAGCACATTTGCTACGGCTGTTATATATACAACCACTATAAATATAGTACTGCTTTTCACAAAAGAATCCCAGGCCACCCAAGAGTATCTTGTGTGTACAGGTATATTTTATAAACAGAACTGTTTACAAGTGTTCTGGTATTTTTGAATACCTGTGGAGCTTCTTACTGCAGATGCATCCCTGGCCAAGAGTTACTGTACATCATAATTTTTGCATCAGGAAGGGGGAAGGAAGCTCCTATGTGTTAGGCTTTTAGTTTTACAAAAAACATTTGTTGATTCATTGTAACTGCATGTCGTTAAATTAAAAACAAACATTTGGTGGCACTATAGGCTATTATTTTCAAAACTTTTCATGTGTTTTTTTTGTTTTTGTTTGTTTCTTATGTATTTCAACGCTCCTCCGCGGACTACTTATTAAAGCGGAAGATAAACCTGGACTTTTAGGGGTGGCGCAGGCGAGCCCCCACTAAATTTCCACGAAGTTTTGCTCTCAGTGCGCAGGTATTACAGTCCCGCAATGTGGGACGTGCAATGGAAGCCAAATATGACTTTAACAAGCCTACACTAGTAACCCGTAGACTTCCAGTAAACAAAACGGTCATTTATGCTAAGTATCAGTGCACCGTAGCTGTCATTAGGCCTGTAACACGGTCACGGTCCTTCAAAACTAAATAAATAAATTGTGCCTCACGTAAACTATCTGCAGCGTCAAATTAAAATGTAACTTACCATTGCGAAGCCCGACAAGAGAGCCGAAGTGCGACTGGTTGCTTTCAGTTTGGCTCGGCTCAAGTAGAGTTTTCTCCAGGACAGAGCCTGCATTGAGTGCTCGTTCAGGCTCATTGCGAAGTAATTTTTGTTATGAATATATCGTTACAAACTGGTATGAGCTACAGGACGGTGCTCGATGACACGTGAAATTCGCGCGCGGGGAAGGCTGTTCCAGGGGGATCCAACATCTAACTACAGCAAAAAAAAATAAAGATAGGAAACTTTACCAAAAAGAAAAAAAGTTTTCCCTCAACAGCTGACCGACTGTCAGAGTCTATCAGGAAACAAGATACCCACAATCCAACGCACCGCAGAGGCGCTGCCGGCTGCTGCAGATCGCCGCCCTGTGTTTAGCGCCGTGCGATTCTGCAAACTGTGATATCGATCAAATACCAAGTAAACACGGGGACAATATTGGCGAAACAGATATGATAATTTTACTCTATAAAGAAAGCGTACGTAGGGGAGAGCAGTGTCTCATGACTCATGAGACGAATCATCCAGTTCTGAACGTACTGGGCTAAAATCACTGTGGTTAAGGCAACAAAACACACCTTTCAGCTTTTCATGTATTTTGAAACTAGTTTTTTTTTCCTCGGAGATTGTAAAGAAGAGGACTCCCTTATTTATATTATAATTTGTATTGCATTTTAGGACCTTTTACTTTATTAAAAACACCTTATCTAGCACTTTATTTAGCATTGCACTTTAAATATAGATTTTGCACATGAAGAACATTTGCACACAGGAAGTTTAATTATTTATTGAATATTTATTGTGTATTTTAAAATCAGTTGATCGCCTTTGTTCCAGGTCCTGCACAGCTGCTCCTCATCAAGAAATGTGGTGGTTGTCTGTGAGGAGAAAGAAATTGTGATTGAGAGAAAATAAGGTTTAACAGTAAGGAAAACTAACGTGAATGTGAAAATTAAGCAGTAAACGTGGTGCAAAGAAGGGATGTGATTACTCACCTTTCTTTCCTGTGTCCTCTTCAGGGTGTTTGGGCAAATGTTGTCCCGGGGGTCCAGACACTATTTAAAGGGTCCGGGAGAGGCCATGGGTTAAGGGAGTGTGGGGAATCTTTTGTGCTTGGGTTTTTTCTTTTTTGGTGTTTTAAATAAGATATAATGTATGTATTAATATGTATTAATGTGAAAATGTAAATGTATTTATATATTTATTTATTGAAATTGATGTATTGTATAATGTGGTAAAAGGTTGGGATTTGAGAACTCACCTGTTAGTGGAATAATGGTTTAGCCTGTGACAGCTGAAAGTATTTAAGGCTGCTAGCTGTCATTGGATGCAGTTTTGTGAGGTGAGCTATACTATGAATAAATTCTTTGTTCCACTATACTTGTCTTGGTGTGCCTCATTGTTACAAGTGGTGTCAGAAGTGTGTCGTTCACGCTACAGTGAGAAAATAATGACAAGAGGTGGAAGAAAGCTGGAGATCTGGATATGTGAGCGTGACCCAAAGACGGCAAAGGAAGCAGCTAGCCTCATTGAGGTTTTCACTTCCACCAGAAAGGGAAGCAAGAGCACCTACTTGAGCTGGGAGACCCACTATGCTAAACCAAGTAAGCCCAGTGGGGGTGAAGAGGACTCTGGTCAAGTTCAGGCTAGAAATCCTTCTAGTTCCTAGCAGCTCCCTTCCCAAAGACCTCACAATGTTAAGAAATCTTTTAAGTCTTCAGTTCAGGATATTAAATGTTATCACTGTCATAACTTTGGCCATTCGAACCATTTCTCACTCACCATTGATAACTCCACAGTTTTCCCTTCTCCTCAGGCTAAGAGCCTTGGTGTCATCCTAGACAGTTCACTTTCCTATAAATCTCACATCAATAATCTCACCCGTTCTGCCTACTTCCATCTACGCAACATTAACAGATTACTTCCTTCTCTTTCCACCCAGTCTACGTCCATTCTTGTCCTCAGTGTTGTTGCCTCCCAAATTGACTACTGCAATTCTCTTCTGCATGGTCTCCCCCAAAAATCCCTCCATAAGCTTCAACTGGTTCAGAACTCTGCTGCTTGCATTATCACCAGAACCCCCTCCTACCAGTACATCACCCCCTGTTCTTCAGGAACTTCACTGGCTCCCTGTGAAATTCCAGATAATATTCAAACTTCTTCTGCTCACCTTCAAGGCCATTCATAACCTCGCTCCTCCTTACCTTTCTAACCTGTTAAGCACTACCTGTTCTGCCCGTTCACTTCGATCTTCTTCTTCTATCCATCTTGCTGTACCTTCCTTCCGCCTCACCACCATGGGAAGCAGAGCTTTCAGCTGCTCTGCTCCCAGGCTGTGGAACGCTCTACCCCCAGAAATAAGAAACAATGGTTCTCTCCATCTGTTCAAATCTGCATATTCACTGTGAATCCACTGTTTGTTAATTTTATCTTGTGCTTTTGTTTTATTGTTCTTATTTTGTCATTGTTCTATTATGTGTTTTATCCTATTGTAAAGTGTCCTTGGGTGACTTGAAAGGCGCTCATAAATAAAATTTATTATTATTATTATTATTATTATTATTATTATTATACACAACATTTTGCCATGCCCTTAAATCAAAACCATCTCTTTTGTGTGCAGTTCCAAGACCAGCCACAGAGCCAGTAGGAAAGAAAGCTTATATTGTCCCTGTTTTAATTTATGGGCGTAAAGAAGAAGCTTTGCTTCGAAACTCTTGTACATTCTAGTTTGAATTCAGGGGAAAATCTAAGTGATGAATCTAGAGGCTCACTTCCTCTAGATATGACAGCAGAACCATTGAAACCCTGTCATGTAGGCACAAGACCATAAAGTGCAAAGAAAATGATCTAAGAGCTACCCCCCCCCCCCCTTTTTTTTTCTTTCTTTCTTTCTTTCTTTTTTTTGAGGAGTCTCTGGAAACAGAGAGCAGAAAAGGGAAAAGGTCAAAGGCTCAGGGGAAAACGGTACACCATGGTTTCCCAAGCCAAATAACCAGCTTGAGTTTGACATTCCCTCAGATTTAGGTGCACTCCAAAGAAGCGACCCTACTCTAAAACCCTGGTTTGAGAAGGTAACAGAGGTAGAGGGAGCTAGTCAAGGTCAGGTAAGATCTTGTAGACATTGTTTACTTAATTAAAGGAGGCATCTTGTACCAGGAAAAAGAGGAAGTGTGAGGCGGTAGCACTCCCACAACAGTTCAGAAACAAAGTTACGGATTTAGGCCATTCAATTCCATGGGCAGGTCATATGGCTTTTCTCAAAACACTGAATAGGATCAGCAGCAGTTTTGTGTGGCCAGGGATGTATGTCCAGGTTTCCAGTCCTTCTCAGTTCCGATGACAAAAAAGGAAGGTGAGAGGTTTTCTGGGTCTGGTAGGCTGGTGCAGAAAATTCATATTTTATTTTGCAGAGTGATCCACTGCACTGAATGACCTCACAAAGGGTTCAGCCCCCGACAAAGTGTGTTGGACAGAATGTGAGCATGCATTCAGAGAGCTCAAGGAAGCAGTATGCACACATTCAGTTCTATACAGCCCAGACTTCAGCAAGCCATTCATCTTGTAAACAGATGCTTCAGAAGTAGGCCTTGGAGCTGTGCTTCAGCAAGATGGTGAAAGAAGGCCTGTGGTGTTTCTGAGTCGGAAACTACCTGACAGGGAGACGAGGTATTCGACAGTGGGGAAAGTGTTTGGCCATGAAAATGGGCTATTGAGATCTTGAGGTATTATCTTCTGGGACATCACTTCACTCTAGAGACTGATCGCTGTGCCCTCCAGTAGTCGAACCGCATGAGGGATGCAAATGCTTGCATTGCAGGATAGTACCTGTCTTTGCAGCATCATGACTTTACGGTCCTGTACAGGCCAGGGAAGTCAAATGTGGTTACTGACTGTTTATCCAGGATGACAGAGGACTGAAGCACTTTGCAATTAAGAGAGGGGAGGAAATGTAAGGAAGAGGACTCCCTTACTACTATTCATATTATAATTTGTGTAGCACTTTAGGAGCACCTTTTACTGTATTAAAAGCAACTTATCCAGCACTTTATTTAGCATTGCACTTTAAACATAGATTTGCACATGAAGAACATTTGCACACAAGAAGTTTAAGTGTGATTGTGTGCGAGTCAAAAATTTGAAGTAAAGGTGGTGCAAAGAGGATATGATTACTAACCTGTCTTTCCTGTGTCCTTTTCAGGGTGTTTGGGCAAATGCTTCCCCGGGGGTCCAGACACCATTTAAAGGTTCCGGGAGAGGCCATGGGTTAAGGCTTGGGTTTCTTGGGTTTTTTGAGGGTTTTGTTTGTTTGTTTATGAAAATGTAAAATGTATTTGTATGTTTATTTATTGAAATTGATGTATTTAAGGCTGCTAGTTGTCATTAGATACAGTTTTGTGAGGGGAGCTATACTGTGAATACATGCTTCGTTCCACTATCTTGGTCTTCCTCACTGTAAATCCAGCCGCAAAAGGCCGCACTGTTACAGAGATGTAGAATATAAACACATCTGTCTGGAAAGCACTTTGGGTTTGCTCTTGTTTAAATTTGCCATGAAATATAAATAAAAAGGACGTGACAAAGTTCAAACATTTTTTCATATTGTGTTTGAAGTATTTTATTTCAGTTTCCTAAATATACAGATAATAGTAATTTAACACAATTCAGTGGGCTACATATTCAACTTAGAGGATGGAAACAAAGTATCAATCCTGCTATGCAACTTCAAGATGAGAATTTACAAATATCTGGTAAATCACAAATCTTTCAAAGTTTCTTGTTATCTTTAAAAAGGATATTACACAATGATAATGCAATGAATTTAAAAACAAGCTACAATACAAATTTAAAATATAAACATTTCTGCTTTGGTACAGCAGGTCCTTTTAGTGAGGTTTCAGTCAGAAAGTTTTGCAACACTTGAATTACCACAAGGTAACCACTTGTATATTTCCTGGCATTCAGTAGGCGGACGTACACTTTTTGTATCAGTGGGGGGATCTAGTTGTGGTACTTCTCTGTGAACTGCCAGAGTAGTCTGCCAGTGGGAGGGGAAACCATTCGGGGGCCAGACATAGCACAACCAAACATCTCACAGAGAATATTAGAAATGTTACTTTTTGCTTTATGTTGAACTGCTCCTGTGTCGTGAATACACTGACCTATGAATCTGTTCTTACACCGTCAGGAGCCCTAGACAAGATAATTCCAAAGCCATTACACTGTAGCTGGAGCAAACTGAGTTTCAACACTGGGTGGCGTCTATATGTTCATGTTCAATCTTTACACACACATTCTTGCTTTACATAACTCTGTGTTTAATCATCATAATTATATAACTAACCAAACAATGAGTAATACATACTTCACGTTGTGTTGAATCTGCTGTCAGGTAGGCTAAATCAGATAAGAAAGACAGTTCTTGACTGGGAAATCAAAGTGCTGTTTTTCACTTTTAGTTTAAGAGTGTTTACATCTAGCTACATTAGGTGAACTTTATACACTGTACATACATGGCTGTATAGTTGGGAATATTTTTAAAGTTTCAATTATTAAAAGTAAACACATTATCACCTTATCAACATTTGATGACAAACGCCTGAATAAACTCACTGAGTGTTTTTGAAGTTTAATGCTATTTGTAAACTGCTAAGCCCATAAGGATTAAAAGGTTAAACGCATTAAATAAACCTTTGAAGAATTTGTTCTGCCACTGAGTCATATAGCCCATAGACTGCCTACAAACGCCAAGACAAAAGCAAAGACGGACGAGTGTGGGAGGGAGACATCTTGTTTTACCTGCTTATCTTTACTTCCTGTTTCATCGACGTTGCGTTAACATGCCACGTTAATTACATTTAGCCGATTTTATTGTCATATGGATAGGGTGTTAATACAATAACGAACCATCCCAGAAACCTGTATATTTGTTCAATTTCTGTACAACCCTCTGCGTTTACGTTTCTTTCCAATACATTTTGAATTATAGTTGTGTCGTTTAGGTTTTTTACGTCAGTTTTGATATTTCCTATGGTTCGTGAACGCAGCCTGCAGAAGCTGCCTGTGTGTGTTTGGTGTGAAGGAAGGGGGGGACGAACTTAGCTTGTTCAGCCATGTTAGTTTTCTCAAACGATGAGAGAGAGGAGACATGGCCTTGTCACTGAGCGGAGACGATGAGGAATATGATTCAGAATCTGAGCAGGTATTTTAATTTCGTGAACTCTACTTTGCTCTGTATGCTTCTCGATTTAAAAAAAGGGTTTTGGCGTTTTTTCCTTTTCGTCAGTTACTTCAGGTGAATGTTTGTATCCGCTTTTCCTCTCTCTATGTAGGTTAGTCGGGTTGAAAGGAGAAGGTGTGTTTTAAACCTTATTCTTCGGTCAGCCAGGTAATAGCGAATAAACACAAAGCTAAATATTTGTACACATTTAAAAGAACTGGAGTTCCTCCTTTTTGTGTTCCGTGACCGTCCAAAAACACACCGTGTCCTCGCCTCCTAGACACCATCTATCTTGTTAGCCACAACCGACCCATTTTTGTACTGACCACCTCTTAATAGCGAGCAGCCTCATCCAGTGAGGTTACAGATCCGCGGCTGTGACCACAACCTCGTTATCACCCACTACCTTAACGGTGAAGGCCATCCGACTTTATGCTGGCCAACTTGTGATTTTATCGTGCACTTTGGTTAACCTGCTATATCGAAACTGTTTTTCATGTGATTGATTTCCTCTCACTTCCAAAACTTGTCCCACAACTCTGCGCCTTTAAGAAAGCTTTAGTCAAAAACGTTGAGGAAGCAGGGACAGAGAAAGGGGGTGGGGGTGGGGAGAGGGTAACAATGAAGTGTCTCTACTTCTGTTACTTAGTAGTCCAGTGGCCCCAAACTGGGCAAATGGGTTTGATTTTTAACAGAAATAAAGCTTTAATGTGGCTTACAGGGGGGAACTTCTCATGAGTGGCATGGAGTGCATGCTCATTTGAGGTCAGCAGCATGGATACTTTCTCACAGGGCTCATTAGATATTGCACAAGTCTCTCCAGCACACAGTTGGCATGTACAGTTCAAGAGAAATGGGAGAAGTGCTGATGTAAGCGTCAGACCCCTGCTCTTACACAATGTTTATATCCACAACACTCACTCACTCAGAGTGTAGCATCAAAGATCATATTTTGAAGTCTTCTGTTGTGACATATTATAGGGAGAGCAGCACATGTTATTTGTGCTAATTGAGCCCGGGCAGCAGATGAAGGCAAACGTGAGTTTCACTTGCTGACATCCACGCTGATGCTGAGTCAGAAGATTGTGTCACAGCAATATGGGCCATGTTTTTATTTGCAGGGTTCAGCAGCCAATTAGTGTCTGTGCAGAGACAGTGGATCTGTAGCGTAGTGGTTTACACATTTGGCTACTAAGTGATCACGGGAGGAGATACATCTGGGATTAAAAAAAAGCAGCCAAATAAAATTTGGAGACATGGAGGGAATGGAGGACATGTCAGTTTTTTGTTGTAGTTTTAAACTTTGCATGGACTTTATTTGCTCAGAGACTTGGCCTTACTTTAGATATGCTATGAGAGACAAAGTCATGTGAGATAAGGTTAGGGAAATGGTGAGGTATCAGCCACACCTGCAGCAACAGCACCTGTCCTTTCTTCTGTGTTTCTTTCTCATATTTCCGTATTAGTCAGATGGATTAATGGAAAGCTTGGCACCATGAAAATAAGCTTTGCCTGGTTTGATCATTTAGCCTGGTTTTGCATAGATGCTCTGTCAGCAGCAGCAGCAGGCAAAGAACAACTTCTTGAGCTGACAGCAACACAACAGAAGAAACTCTGATATGTAAAGGGATAGATCTAACAACGCGTTTCAAAATCCTCCTGGGGGAAAACGCTCCAAAGAGCAGTTTCTGTTAAACAAGAAGAAACATGTTGTCACTGTTGTTATTAGCAATTTGCCGTGAAGCTTCTTTAGCACATATTTAGGGCTGGTTTCTCCACTCCTTCCAGTGAATATCATTCAGAAAGCAAGAGTGACGTTATCGTTCGCCTGGAACATCTTGTTTTACCTGTCTGCAACGCCTCAGTATCATCTTCCACATAAGACAACCGCAGAGGCTTGAATGATCTTAATTTATTGTAATTTGGTGTTTTATACAAATGAATGGAGTAATAATTGGTCAAAGAGCTGAAATGAGCCGTCGTGCGTGGGCCGTGTGTGATTTCAGTAATAGAATAAGAATAGATGACATCAGGAAAGTGCTCAGAGCACAAATCATAGCTCCACTCTGAGCTTATTTTTATCCATCTCTCTCAGTTTTTTATTCAAACAGTTGCCATCAGAGAGGCAAATGTGTTGCCTAGGTAACCTCTCCTCCTGTGTGATTTGTCTTATTTTCATAGTGCTTTATATTGCCCTGCCATGGCAACAGGGAAGAGAGTAAGAAGGAGATGTGAGAAAATCACAAAATGAATTAAGGTTTCAGGATTCAGTTAGATAATTGGTTGCTTAAATTTCAGTCTGATCGTTAAATTACTGTTTTTATTTTTAGTCCACAGCATCACACTGTTGCTGCTTCCAGTGACTCAAATAAGAAGATTTGGAGTATGCTTTTGTCACAATTCTCAAGGTGACACCCTTAACCCTAAGCTTAACATGCACTGTGAGGATACAATTTCATTGACATGCCTACATTATGGGTACAGTTCAGTTTATATAGCGCCAAATCGCAACAGAAATTGCCTCAAGGTGCTTCATATCGTAAGGTAGAGACACTACCCTCACCACAGCTTTGTTTTTCTTTTTTTTAATTGTTAACTTGATTTAGAGTGAGTACTAGTTAACCCAGTAGCCAAGAAGCAAATCATTTGTTTAATCAGTAACACAATAATTGTATATCAAAAGCCTACAAACACCACTTATGTGTCGTTAATGTTCCATCCAATAGGAATCCAGTACTTTTTAAAGCAAAAACATGCAAATATTCACTGATTCCAGTTTCTAAAATGTGAGAACTTTTTACTTGAAATGGTAATCTGAATACCTTAATTTGGGGTTATTTTGAGAGATCATGATCAACTTTTCAGATATTTTGTTGACAAAATAATTACTTAGGAAATATTAAGGGAAATTAATTGATGAAAATTAATATTAATTGCTGCTTAAGTATAAACTGTTTCCACATGGCTCTGTTTGCCGAAGGATAGTAAAATCCCAAGTTCAAGGTGGAACTAAACTAAATTCCTTGTTTAGTTAAGGAATTTTTTAGTAGCTGGGTCATATGACTCACATGTAATTAAGCAGCAGCAAGAATAGCCTATAAATAAATACATAATGCATGCATCACAGTTTGATGGCAGTGCCAGTTTGATTGGATTCCTTGTGCTGATTACTGTTATTTCAGCCGTTTGGTCTGATATCTGTTCACCTGTTAGTTTGCTTAAAGGTCCTGTGTCCATGTTCTCAATGACAGAGAGTCTCTTCATTTTGAGTTATCATCTAATGTCTCTTACGTTTTTTGCCTTCCAGCAGCGGGCAGCTAACCGGCCCAAACCCAAAATGGGGACGTCGTCAGCTGTTAAGCTGCCGTCCAACCGCAGCTCCTCTGGAGCCCGCCGCAGGAGGACACGCTGCAGAAAGTGCGAGGCTTGCTTGCGGTCTGAATGCGGGGAGTGTCACTTCTGTAAGGACATGAAGAAGTTTGGTGGACCAGGGCGCATGAAGCAGTCCTGCATCATGAGACAGTGCATCGCGGTGAGTCAGTAGAGCTTTAGAGCCAAAATTATCCATGAAGACATGTAACACTGTCAGCTTTGTTTTTCCAAAGCATTCACTGCTTAATAAACTTTATTTCTGCTTGTTTTTTCTTTTTTCGCCCCATGCAGCCTGTGTTGCCCCACACAGCAGTGTGTGTAGTGTGCAAAGAAGCCGGGAAGGAGGACACACTGGAGGATGAGGAGGACAAGTTTAACTTTATGCTGATGGAGTGCTCGATCTGCAATGAGATCGTCCATCCCAACTGCCTGAAGGTACAGAAGGGCGCCTACGTTGGGAACAGCTGAACAACTCCACCTCATCATTACAGTCATTGTGACGGTGACTCACACTGTTGCAGTAATGTGCCAGGAATCTCAGATCATTGTAACATGACAGGAGTGACTCAGGCAGTTGAATCGCAGTCAGAGGAGATAATTGGGTAGAAATGTTGATGTTTACATAACGCTAAAAAAACGTTGTTTGTGATGTGGATCTTAAGATTTTACGGCTCCGACATGACACCATCACGCTGAGGGTTTCACTGAACACATGCTTAAGAAAGCTTAAGAGGTCAGGAGTTTAAAAACAAACTCTCAGATTAAAAAAGAAACTGTATTAGATCATGACCAAAAAGGGCAACACACTGCACACACCCTGTTTGTAACCTGTTATGCAAAAACACAATTTGCTATTTGCATATGTTTGGTCAAACCAGTTTTTGAAGCATGGTCTGCATGTTTGTTTTGCATGCAAGAGCTAAGAATTTTTAATGCCATCAGCTAAATTCCTCAAAAGAGTAGAAAACAAACAAACAAAACAGAAAAAAAGAGGCTGCCTCTTTGTGCCTCGTTACAGGTTTTTCCTAGCTGTTTTATTGTCTTGTTGCAGAATATATTTGGAACCTCATACAGCAGTTTAGATTTGTAACAGCATATTTAGGCCGAGTTGAGATCTTTAACTGTTTATACTTCCCTTTTCTGAGTAATCCATGAAGCAAGAGTTGGCATGTTTAACAGCGACTGAGGTTAAACTGTGCTGACCTGCCTAACAAGTACGCGTCACAACAGCCACTTTCACTTCCCTTGCCTTGTTTGCATTAAACACACTGAACACAAGACTAAGCGAGAGCTGGCAGTTCAAGTTGAAATCCGACTCATTTGGCCGTTGTTTTTATCAGGTGTGTGACGCTTCGGGGGTGGTGAATGATGAACTCCCTAACTGCTGGGAATGTCCTAAATGCAACCATGCTGGAAAGAGTGGAAAAGTGAGTACAAATATGTGTGTGTCACGGTTTTTATGTCACGTTTCAGCTCATCAAGTGTGTTTTGGAAACAAAAGAGAATTAATTAGCATTACAGAGCTTTTGTTGCTTTCATTATTTCAATATTCGGTTAAAGCGTGTGTTGATCAACTCGCCACTTCCTGTTTATACTTTTGTCATCTTTCACATGTGGCAGTGAAGCAGGAAACCTCTGACTGCTGTGTCTTATGTTCTCGGTCACATTGATTTTGTTTATTAAACCATAGGAGCACTTTTAGGAACAGCGTATTTTTCTTGTCAATATAGGCTAAAGGTATAAAGTTGTCTCGCAATTATTGTCCCTTTGGCATTGAAGCAAAAAAGGGGCCCGGGGTTCAAGTATGCCTCCAACCTCCCTGGCTCTTTGCTGAGGGAACAGAAGCCTGTGACAAAGGAGGAAGGGGACGCTTCTTCAGCAACTAAGAGGAGGTCAGACAAAGAGGAGACACCCAGGTACCGACCCGAGGAGTCTCTCAGCCGCCAGCCGCCGGTGCTTTCACCCAGCAACCTGCCACGGCCCCGGCCCGAGGACAAACTGAGGAAAAAGAGGAAGCTGTTTGATGATGATGAGGAAGAGGATCTCAGTGTGAGGAAGAAGGTTTGTATAATAATGTACAGTGTGTAAATGGAGCAGTATTTTGGGGGCTCTAGAGTGCGACCAAATTGGTCACAAATGCGACCAAATTTTTCAATGGTGCGACTCAAAAAAAATCCTAGTTCGCACCGGTGCGACCAGATGTTCGAGTAAAAAAAAAAAAAAGTCTCAGTGTGGTCAGACATAGTCAGGGGCGGGACTTCTCTGATTGGCCGTGGTGCAGATATTCCTGTGGTCCTTCGTGTGTACGTTTGAAAGTGCAGGTGGATAGAATTCCGCACAAAGACGTAAACACAGAGCGTGGACCCGACGCATCAGAATCAGTTTTCTCTTTCTTGGCTTTCTTACCCAACAGCACGTGAATGTCGTCATTAATTCCCTCTGACTTTTGCTGTATTGCTTCCACCATGATAAAATCACACTTCATGCACAGCTTTCTCTCTCTGTGTACTTTAAGAATAGTTTCCCATCTCAAATCTCTGTTTTCGCCATTATTAATTCGCTTAATTACCCACCAAACTACCGCTGTTTACAGCGCTATCTGACGCTTTTTTTTTCTTTTCTTTTTTTAATGACCTCAGACAAGAGAGGGCAGCAACTTCTGCTGTTCAATACTGAAGAAATTTAAACTTTTTAAAATTATGCAAAATTGCAGAATATTTTTAAGGTTATCTGCTATAAAACGCCAGACTGTCTGAGGCAAAACTGAATTGAATCCAATCGGGACCTTGTAAATCTGAATCGAAAGGATTATAGAAATCAATGATGATACCCAGCCCTAGTGAGTAGCCTAGGCCTGACAGAAGTGGATGTAGCTGTGGGTAATAAGATGTAAAAAGAACTATTGATAACTTTTTTGTTAAGGCCTGATCCGTCTGAAATTCATAGCCAGTGCTCTGACAAGGAGCCATCATTCTCTGAACCTGAAAAAGCACAGTGTATCCAGAAAACACATGTGCTGCGATAAATGCACTGCCCAAGTGTCCCCTCTGCCCACTGCCTTTCAGCGGCAGGCAGCAGCAAACAGGTCGCCAGAGGAGGCCGATGTGATGATTCATTTTAACATTGTCTACAAAGTTACCAAAGAGTGCCAAAGCACTGCAAGCACAAACACTTTTTCAGTAACTTATCTTTCTTGTAGAACTGTGCTCCAAATAAAGAACCTTGTGTTGACAAGATTGTTAGTTAATCATTTCTAAATCAATATTGTCTGTATGGACAGCAATATTCCCCCCCAAAAAAGTGCACATGTAAAACTGCAGTGTTAAGTGATGCAGTTGAAAAATGTGGGTGCGCCTAACTTTTAGGTGTATCAGTGCAAACGTGGCAAAAAGATCTAGAGCCCTGACATGTGGTTTTGTTTTTGTTTTTTTTGTTTCTCCAGGAAAGGTCAGATGATCCTTATTTTTCCAAACTTCTTCAACAAATCAAGAGAGAAGAGGATGATGAAGATGCTGAAGAAGAGGATGAAGACGGAAGGGAGCCTCTTTTCCAGAGCGGTGTAGAGAGGAAAGGGCGCTCTGGAGACCCTGAAGATGATGTGGATTACAGGGACTCCAAGAGCGACCTTTTGAATCTCAGCCTTAGAACACCGGTTGGAGACAGTGACCAGTCTCACTGTAGCTCTCCACAGGCCGGCCCCAGCAGTGAGGGCGGGAGCGAGACCCAGGAAAAAGGCCCGCGTCCAAAGGCTCGGCGTAAGCGGCGTTTACCTAACAGAGAGCTGAGTCGGGAACTGAGCAAAGCACTTACCCAGGAAATCCAGAAGACCGAGGACTGCATGGCCAATGAGAACCGGCAACCACTGAAGCCTGAACCAGAGACGGAAAACGAGGAACCCAAGAAGCTGTTCTGCAACGGCAATGAGCTCGGGGATCAGAGGGCCCACCTCAAGACCAAAGAGATGAATGGGAACTCCTGGGAGCTGCGACACTTCTACCCAAGTCAGATCACTCCGCTGGGCTTCAACAGGAGCACTCCGACAACCCGGCCGGTTCCTCCGCGCTCTCCACCCAAGTGTGTCCAAATGGAGCGGCACGTTATTCGGCCCCCTCCCATAAGCCCGCCTCCCGACAGACTGCCTCTAAAAGATGGAAAAGCACACATTATCCAGCGAGAGCTCTGGATGAAGATATTCCGCTATCTCACACACCAGGAGCTGTGTGTGTGCATGAGAGTGTGCAAGACGTGGAACAGATGGTAAATGCACAGCACTATCTCAACAGTGATTTAAAATATATTTCTGATGTTTACAGTTAGTGCAGAAGAGAAAAAAACCCTCTGAAATGTGGAGGAGCAGTTACAGTTTGGTTTAGAGTGTTCTGCCTTGACACAAAGACCTGACATTCAACACAAATCTTTATTTCTGCTAGGTGTTGTGACAAGAGACTCTGGACAAAGATAGATCTGAACCGCTGCACCTCAATCACCCCACTCATGCTAAGTGGGATTATCCGCCGACAGCCAGTCTCCCTGGACCTCAGCTGGACCAACATTTCCAAGAAACAATTAAGCTGGCTTATTAACAGACTGCCAGGTACTTAACTATAAGGGATTTTTGATCTAAGGTTACAGAACCCCCACCCCCCAAATCAGTGTTTTAAAGTGCCACTATATGTTTTAGGTCTGCGAGTGTTAAGGCTGTCAGGTTGCTCCTGGGCTGCTGTGTCTGCACTCTGCACCTCCAGCTGCCCTCTGCTGCGCACTCTCGATGTGCAGTGGGTGGAGGGACTCAAAGATGCACAGATGAGGGACCTCCTCTCCCCTCCCACAGATAACAGACCAGGTAAAGCACAACTACTATCATAAATGTGCCCTTTTCTCCTGCCTGCCATGCTGTTATGCATAAATGATACTCAAAGTTAAGTTTTAACAGCTGCAACATAAACACAGTTACTAATCATTTCACATTAACTTGTGTAAGTGTTAATGTTAAAACTCTTAGGTACTCAGTTACACATTGCTAACTATTTTATAGAGCAACTCTTGGAGTGGGAAGCTTTTCAGTAGCTGAAAAGGTTATTGCTCTCATTCCAAACCCCAAAATAGATTTTTCCAGGAGGCGCTGCTTTAGATTTACGTTTTCAAACTGAAACACAAGCGTGAACTTGAATGTCAGAGACTTTTATAATCTTGAGGTGTTGATCAAATTTAAAATTGTTCTGTGTTACTTTTTATTTGACCAACTAACTAACAGGCCAGCTGGATAACCGCTGCAAGTTGCGGAACGTGGAGGAACTGAGGTTAGCGGGGCTGGACATCACCGACACGTCTTTACGCCTCATAAGTCGACAGATGCCTTTGCTCTCCAGGCTGGACCTTAGATACTGCAACCATATCAATGACCAGTCAGTCAACCTGCTGACAGCAGCAGGGACCACAACCAGAGATTCCCTCACAGAAATCAACCTCTCAGGTGAGATGTTGAATCAGAGCGTGGAGTCATGGGAATATACAGGCATCAGGCTTTTTCATGTTTGTTTTTTTTCCAGCAGGCTTGCATACAAGTTCAGCTGGGCGGCTGAATTCAAATAAATGGCACACTTCCTGTCCTTTAAATAACCTGATGGTCAGTCTAAACTCATACTTCCATATAATAACACAGAAAGCACCTCTGTTAGGACAAAATAGAACTTGTCATAAGACATACAATGATTGATATTTTTATTGAGACTGGGTGTGTCTGTTTCCAGTGGCTCAAGTGTTTGTATTGTTTGTGTTGGTGTCTCTTTTGGGTGCCAAAATAAAAACAAACAAACATTGAAACTAATAAAACAAAACTGAAACAAGTAAACCAACTCTGTAAAATAAACTGCAGTCAAAATAAGTGTTTAAAATTATATAGAAGTTTTCAAAAGTAATGGAAAATACAAGACAATAACAACTCTTGTGTTAACCACAGAGGAAGAAGGCGAAATAGGGGGTTTTGCTAAAGCATCGATATTAGCCACTAAATTATTTAAATGCTGTGGGTTGTGCTTGATTGTTCCAGGAAATTATATACTTGGACTTGAGATGAATAAATAGATTAGTATACTTAGCATTGGTTAGTTTACTTCCTTTAATATGCTGCTTTTAGCATTTCAGCTACTGTGCACTTAGCTTGTGTTTTTTTTTTTTTGTTTGAATTAGCAACGGTACTCAGAATTACAATCTTCTTTACTGTCATTGTGTAAAATGTAAAAAACAAGACAAAATGCAATGCTTTGCAAATATTGTAAACGCATATTTTATTCATAACAGAACATAGATGACATCTCAAATGTTTAAAATAAGAAAATGTTACAATTGTAAGAAAAATATTAGCTTGTTTTGAATCTGATGGCAACAAAATGTCTCAGAAAACTAGGACATGTACTTGGCATTGTTGTGGTGGGAGCATATGTTGTTCTAAAAGCTGTATATAGCTTTCAGCATTGATTGTGCCTTTCCAGATGTGCAAGCTGCCAGTTCCATAGGCACTAAAGTCCGCCCATACCGTCACAGATGGTAGTAAGCTGGATGACAAGCCCTCTCCTCTTTAGTCCAGAAAATCAGGTGTCCATGGTTTTTAAAAATAATTTGACATTTTGATTTTTCTGACCACATAACAGTTTTGCTCTCAATGACAGAATCATGCCTGTTTTTAGTGCTGCACCACCTGAGGGCCAGGAGATAACAGGCATCCGATATTAATTGTTGATCTTGTCTGCTGTGAGGAGATTTCTCCAGAATTGTGAGGGCAGTGTTTTGTAAAGCCTGTCTTCACTTCTAAAGAACTCTTAAGTGTCTCTTTAAGATGCACTTTTAATAACCAGACATTACTGGCCTGTTGCCAATTAACCTAATTAGTTTAAAAATATTCCCTCAGCTGCTTCTTCTTAGTACCACTTACTGTTTTGGCCTTTTGTTGCCTCCATCTCAATGTTTGAGTTTTTGTGAGACATGCTGCTGCCATCAAATTAAAAATGAGGTAATATTTTTCTTAAAATTGCACATTTTCTCAGTTTTTTGTGTACTGTTTTGAAAAAAGGAAATGCGCGAGATCTGCAGATCATTGCTTTCTGCTTTTATTTACATTTTAGTCCCAGCCTTATCAAAGTCCCCGGTTTACATTTATAGCAATAAAGCCCAGTTTTTGAATGCCAGATGTGATTAGTCTGGAGACGTATACATTTTTAAATTAGCAGGACTGACAGTTTTCTGTTCTTCTAACCCTTTTTCCTTGCCTCATTTTTTCAGTGTGTAACAGAGTAACGGACCATTCCTTAAATTTCTTCAAGCGCTGCGGAAGCATCTGTCAGATAGACCTTCGCTTCTGCAAGCAGGTGACCAAGGCAGCCTGTGAAAGGTTCATCGCAGAGATGTCTGTGAGTGTACCGTTTAAATTGAAAGAGGACAAATTGCTGCAGAAGATAAGCTAGTTCCCAACAGGGCAAACAATAAAAGGACTTCAAAGATGGTCTTTGCACTTAATGGAACAACTGGTCCTGTGATAAGTCTCTGAATCACTGTCAGTAAACTGAAGTGAAAGATTGAGGTTGACTGGATGGAAGCCTTGGAGTCTAATGTCAGGAGGTGACAAACATTCACTGGACGGGTTAAGAAGAGATGGCATGCATGTGTTTCTTTTGAGACTACTTTTATAAAGACCTGCTTGTAATTGACTCCTGGGTTATTTTTATTCCTTAAATATTTGAAAAACAGTATTTTTATAGCAGCAACATTTCATGAGTTTACAGTGTCTCAGGAACTATTATCACAGAGAGACTGTACCGTGAACTGAAAATGATCTCCTTCAGTTTGCCCTCTTGTAACAGTCTGCGTGCCAAAATGTACATTTGAATTTAACATCACTTCAGTATCAGAAAAATAAAATAGCATGTACAATATATCTGATCATAAAAATATTTAGAATGTCTTTTTGATGAAGATAAAAAAAAAAAAAAAAAAAAAAAAAAAAAGATAAACAAATTTCATATTCTGTTACACCCTCATGCCTTCAGTTACATTACTACTTTAAACTGTGGAGTGTTTTTGCTTTATGGGGTTTTCAACAATATTTCAATATTAATTTATTGATTGTTTTTTTTATTACTGTTTGTATTTATTCAGTAAGTTGACATAGGTGTGTCACATAGCTGGGTCAAATAATTAGTACAAGTAATTTATCAGGGTGATTTAAGCCTGTTGCAGCTCCCAGCGGGTGAAGTTCAACACCCAAAAGTTAGTAACAGGAAGCTGACTGTCCCAGCAACTGTGAAACTGACTTTGTGATAATACAGTAATCCCCCACACATCTGTTTTCACCTGGTTCTGGTTTATATAATCTGCTAACGCTGACCTTTGCAAATAACTCATTTGCATAGTTTTGAACCTATACTCCCTACAGTAGGTGTTGTATTTTGGTTGTTGTGCTGTAATTGATCACCTCAGGTGAATGTGATGTTTATATTTGTAAATCCAAAAATGATGTGCTAATATGCATTAAAAGAATTTCATTTGTACCATTAAAGCGAGGCTTTGCTCTTTTCTCTTTTTTCCATATTCTCACAGGGCTAATAGATTTTACCTAATTTGTACATTTGGCACAAGCCTGTAGTTTGTACTGTTGCCTCACAGCAAGGTGGTCCTGGGTTTGAATCCACCATCTGTTCGTGGTCTTTCTCCAGCTTTCTTCCACAGTCCAAAGACATGCAGTTAGGTTCATTGGTGCTTCTAAATGACCCATAAGTGTGAATGAATGCCTGCCTCACTGTTAGTCGTGTGAAAGACTGGCAACCTGTCCAGTGTGTACCCCACGTCTCACCCTATGACATCTGGCATAGGATCCAGCCCCCTCATGACAGATGGGTGGATGACTTGCAAAAAAGTCATGTTTGCCAAATATCAGAGAAATACAATAAGAGGGTTTAAAATAATTTTCTTTTTACCACTTTTTGAAGTAGTGAAATTAGATCAAGTTAACTTTTGTTTGTGTTTAAGTTGTAAGAAATTATTGGATTGATTTTTGTTTATTTTTTTTTCACAAATTTAACGCCATACAATTTTAGAGAATGAAGTAAGAAGTGTGTTCTAAAACAAACCTCTCATCACCACCCAGGCCTTGTCTTGAACAATTTTGTGTTTGGAACTTAAAAGGCTGTGACATGATCACTTCCTCAGTAATCATTAGCCAGGACAGTAAAAGACACATGCAGATTTCAATTGAAATTTTAATTACCAAAATAAAAAGTTCAACATTCCCAAATACAAAGACCAAACCTAGCACACAATTAAACCCTCTGTAAAAGGAAAAAAGTGCAACCTGATCCGCTACTGTGTATGACTGTAGCGGACATCTTTACTGTAATAGCAGCAATTTTGACTTTGTGGGTTACAGTACAGAGCGAAAAGCTTGTGAAAGAGCAGGGTTTTGTGGGAAAATAAAAGCAGAGAATTTGTTTCAGGGGTAGGGGCAATCTAAGGAGTAGGATATGACCTATCTGGTGTAAAGCAGTGTCATGCTCTGGTTCAAGCAAATTAATGCAGATTAAAAACATTTTAAATCACCTGACAGGAAAAATGTAAACCTCTAAATATAAACTGAACCCAATCCCTGGGCCACTTCAATCAAATAATTAAAAAAAAAATAGATATATACATATCTCATATGGATCCATATATGCAAATATACATCAAGTCATTAACTTCTATTTACTTCCTATATCACAGGTGTCAGTAAACTCATAGCTATATCTTTGAATAGTTAGTTCAATACATTACTCCTACATGAGAAAAATCAACTCGTTAAGACACTTCATTCCATTCTCAACAATACACGACAAATAAAAACAAAACAAAAAAAACAGTTCCGCGGGAGGTGGTTGGGGAAGGTGGTGGGATGAGTTAGCACCGGTTTTCGTACTTTGTCTCCACTAAAGAGACAAATCAAGAGGTGACAGCGGAGGTTAGCTATTGCTGTAACGACAGACGTTGTGATCATTTAAAATGTGTAATGCATACAAGTAGCTATGTAACAAAATAAGTGAACAGAACAATTATATGTCAACTCCATCTGAAAAATCACAGCGGCTTTGAACTCAAGCAGCTCAAAGATAAGCACGCATTAACTCAGCTACTATTAGGTCGCTTGCGAGTAGTGGATCAACACAGTTGTGAAGAAAAGTGCTTTCTGGTCAAACATGCTGAGGAATCAACAATCCAACACTAACCCTCACAGCTGAAGGAAGGGGGGAGAAAAAAAAAGAAAAAAAAAAGGTGAGAAGCATAAGGGCATGACGCATTATTTGGCACCTAGTTCACACTCTCCTATGTTGAGCTTCAGCATGTGCCCTCGCCCTCATGAAGATATGTAGTCACTTGCAGCAGTTGTTAAGTGAGGTGCTCTCAGGAATGCCCAGCAGAGTAGAGAACCAGCTACAGTTTACAGGCAGATCTGAGGGTGAAGCGTTGTTTAACAAGACTGCACGCGGCTCGTGCCGCACATTCTTTGCTTTGAAAAACTGTAAGAAATACATTTAAGACATTTGAGAATAAACACAGATATGGAAGATATGTTAACTTGAGGAATGACTTGCTGGAGGGTACGTTCCTACGCTCTGCCCACTCGTGAAAGCGAATAGTCAAAATTCTTCAGAAAGACATTTCTTAGATTTCACTGTGCAAATAAAGTGAGACCTCAGGGAATACAAACATCCACAGACTGAGTCTTTTGGGGATTTGAAGGTTACGAGCTGCATTGTTGAGGTTAAGGTACAGTCTCAGTCTGAAGCAGGTGCAGTGGTGCTGCAGAGGTGCATTAGGATTTGAAGACGTGCACAGCTCTCACGACGTACTGCCTGCAGATCGGGCATTCATTCATCCTCTTGCCGCACTTGGTGCAAGTGACCATGTGTCCACACTCCAGGAGGACGCAGTCGATCGTAGCGTCCATGCAGATCCTGCAGAGGTTGTCGTCGTGAATCGTCAGTGGACAGTTCTCCCCATCTGCGAGAAAAGAGAGTGATATAACCACACAATGAGTAAAGGGTAAGAGAGCACTGGAATACTCAAAAGCTTCACAAAGCACCCTTGTCTGATCGAGGTAGGTCATGCCCACAATCGCCTGCAAAATAACAACCCCTGCAGTTTCTAAGTGTCAAGATGTTACTATGTCAACCACACAATTTTGATCTCTAGAAGCAAGCTCAGAGTGAACACACAGGGCTGACATACTCCAGTTTTCAATATAATTACTTCACATATTCCACACACACACACACACACACACACACACACACACGCGAATAGATGAAGGAGATTGATCCACCATGAAAATCAATCTTCAATTTTCTTAAGTGGGATAAATGAACATTCAACTTTCATCCTCAATGCAACATCAATATCCCCTCACAGGAAGAACCACGTATGGAAATGTTTCAAAGAAATGGGTCGAATGGAAAATGAGAACAGGTTCACAACGAACACTGGTGCGGTGCAGATGGGTTCATAGATGGAACATGTGACCACAAGGTATAAGCCTTACCTCCAATGGCACCATTGCAGATGGGAGGGGGGAAGGTCATCACTTTATGAGGGAGGAGTAAAGCAAGCGCGAGACATATCAACAGGAGTCTAAACGAAAAACTCGTTCAAATGACCCTACCTGTGTGAGTTATCAATAGCACTCGCAGTAAATAATATTGTCAGAGGAAGCAGAGATATTTAGTTTCAGTGGTTAAAAACAGGATGTAGTTCCAACAATGACATCTAGGACACTGCACACAGAAGTTGGGTGAAAACTTACCTGTGGTTACAGTGCTGCTCACATTTTCCACTGCAAGAGAAATAAATGAAATGTACTGACACACTTCATTCGACCACACAACATGATGCAGTTGAAAAGGTTTGTAAACTCTTTGAAGTTAGCTGGATTTCTATGTTTAACTTGCTGATAAAATGCGGTCTGATATTAATTATAAACACAGCTCTACTTCTACTGTCTTTATTATCTTTATTACTGGCTCACAGTACAGGCTGGAGAAGGTTAACTCTACAGTTTATTAAATGGTACAGTCTGTTTTTGTAAGCAACCACAGCTTTTTTAAACATTTCCTATAGCTGCTCGAGACTTGCACAACTGTCAGGAGGAATTTAGATTCAAGCCGCCTACATAATGGTTTCAGTTCATCAGTAATTCTAAAATATCTTGATTCTTCTTTAGGTCATCTCAGTTAAATTAAGGTCAGGACTTCTGATTTTCTCCTATTCACAGCAATGGCTGTAAAAAAAGACTTCTGGTCCTCTAGATGTCTGTAGGACAGGGCCTCAGTGACTTATTTTGGATTATACCGAATAAGAAATTAGCTTTAGTTTGTAAATCTTGGTTATACTACATTCCAAAAAACAGGATTATGGATGTCGTGCTGCCGGCTTGTGATTGACAAGTTGTTAGCTAATAAGTAAGCACTTTCACTGTTAGCCTAGCCACCCTCATCAAATCAGTTTGTATTTATTTCTTTTTCAAATGAAAAAAAAAAAAAAAAAAAAAAAAGATTGCAACGATGAAAATACAAATCTCAAGACTTCAAAACACAACATCAGAAACAAACAGATGACATCACGGTAGCTACGCCCACCTTTTACACTGTGCACTGACCGCGCTTCACAGATAGGTGTGAAGGACTTTTCTTCACTCCAAACATACCGCTGTGTTCACTTAAACTTTTGTTGGCTGAACATATCCTACAATAATGTCCTACAACTTTTAGGATATCCAGAAGATCTGTAGTAGTTTACGTTAATCGTATCCTATTGTTCAGTGATTTTTCTCAAAATTTACACATGACCAAAGATTTCAGCCTTCTGAGAGACTGAGCAGGCTGCTTAATGCTTCGCACCACACCAGTCGCTTTTTGTTCTTGAGAACAGCAGACTTAATAAAGACATGCAAGGACTGGTTACTAACCTGAAAGGTAACCTCTATCCTCTATTACCTGAACACTGGACTTTTTAGAGAAGTAATTAGCACAGAGGTTAATAAACTCTTCCAGCCTGGACTGTGAGTATCTATTCAGAGTCTTTAATAAAGATGCGACAAAATGAGTGTTTGTGTTTTATTAGTTTAGTCACATTTGTCTGTGATTGTTATTTAGATGAAGATAAGACCACGTTTATGTGCAAAAGATCTTAACTATTACAAACATTTCATATACTATAGATGATTTCTATAGGAAATTAAAAAAACAGGACTGCTTTAGAGCTGACAGCCCCCCCTCCCCCCACAGGATTTAAACACAGTAAGAAAGTTAATACCCACATGATTTCCTGTTCTCTTCAGTCTCCCTGTAAAGTCTGCTGACACGCTCCACCAGCTCCCACTTCTCACAGCACCCTGAATAGTTGACAAAATTCCTGGCCAGTATCTCTTTCAGCTGCCTGACAGACAGGCCCTCAATATCCCGTAAACTGGAGATGTCTGAGAGGGATGCTCTGGCCCAACGTCGAGTCTGAGGACTAACCTACAGGACAGGAAACACCACTAAATGAAATATTATGCACACAATACTCTTTTTTCATCATATTCTGCTTCTTGTTAATCATTATAATTTATTTGTTTGTTTTTTAAACTGTCTGCAAACATGAACGCATAACTGAGTTTTCATATCTCCAAGTAAGCAGAACTGTTTCTGGGATCTTAGATGAATAAAATTCTTTTCATTGATTTTCAACCCAAGTCACCCAAAAGCATCTAAGCATTCATCACACTGCTCTCTAATACTTGCACCACAGTTTTATCAGCAATAATGCATGAATTCACTTTTATTAAAAGGAAAATAAATAGAAAGACCTCAGGAGTGTCTTCACTGGGATCCAAGTTGAGAAGAGACACTGATGTACCGTCTCCCAAATCCTGAAAGGCAACAACAAACATCGTATGCACTGCACACAAGAAGCATGCCGCCAACAGAAGATTAGGATTAGACAGACCTCAGCCAGCCCATTGATACACTGGAAACAACAATGCCTGGTACGTTCCATTCAAAGACAAGCTTACTGCTCTATAATCAGGCCTGGTACAAGTATTTATAGTGGCTCCTGGCTGCTTGAGGTTGGGCTCTCTTCTAGCTTATTTGCTTTCTTTTATTGCTTTCTAGAGTCCTGATTTGTTTTTATTTAGTTGGTGTGCAAATTTAGCTGAAAGGATGAGCAGTGAACTCTAACCGACTCATTTTCTGGAAAACACTCACGTGAATTTCTTAGAAATGTATGCGTTGCACCAACAGAAAAGTATTACTACATAAATATCTGTAGAGGTCTGGAGAGTATGTTATTTGCATACATGTGTTTAACCTGGTTCTGACCTGGTTGGTGTCAGAGCTATCGCTCCTGCTGAGCGCTTCCTCCTGAGAGGCAGCGAACGCAGACAGCTCGGAGGCAGACTGTGTGGTAGAAGGGGTTGGAGTGTACAGGGAACGCGACTGAAGGCTGGTCATGTCGGGGTCCTCCTCTTCCTCGATTCCTTGATGACAGAGAACCAAGTCCACCAGATCTTCCTTCTCCCTGCAGGTGTCGGTGGGGATGTTACGCAGCAGCAAGTACTGACGCAGGTCCTTCACTCTGAGACGCATGAGCCGCGGCCGCTGAAAGGCCGTCGCCTTCAGCAAATGACACGTGGCACAAATGCGTAAATTCTCCTGAAGCACGGAGCACAGAGAGCAGAAGCTCTTCTTGCAGTCGCAGCAAATATACTGAGGAAGATAAACAAGGTGATGGAAATGAGGGAATTAGTGATTTATGCACACCTTCCGCCATGTGCTACTGCAAGGTATCTCATCGCAGGAAGACGTCACAGACAAAAATGTAACCCGTCTCATTCTCCTCCTTATATGCACATATATTTTATAATAAATATTGCTATTACAGTCAAAACAGGAAAAATACCAAAACCATTTAATAAATCACTGAATGTCACCAGAGCTTTATTGCATTTCTATCACTCACATCTGCTCTTCCCATGCAGACAGAGACAGGAGGTGCTTTCTTTCATGTGACAAACATCAAAGAGTAATAAATGCAAGATATGGGATTAGACCGGCATGGTGGTGTGCAGAGGGTTCAGACAGAGTGAGAGCCTGAGCATGAAGATATTAGAGCACTAGCATGTTGGTCCATCTGCCTCCCAACTTGTGCCTTTTTGTCCCAGGACAAATAAATATTCATCATGTCAGCACTCTAGAAAACCAGTTAGCCTCTTTTTAACTATTTGAATTCGTTTAAACCTTTATAATTACATGCTTTTTTCTTCAAAAAAAAAAAAAAAAAAAAAAAAAAAATGAACACCCATTAAAAATGCACATGAGAAAATGAGCTAAGCACGCACACTCTCCATGCCCACAGTACTTCTGTCTAAATAATTCATTTAAGATGTTTCCTCCTTATCAGACCAGGTAATATGTTTGTATTAGACAGAACACCCAGGCACCTACCTTCCTCCTGAAGACTGAGAAGGCCTGACCACAGGCCTTGCATACAAGACTGGGACTCCCTGAGCTGGTGGGCGGGTACGTGGAATATCCCGCACTGGGGGCAAATCTGAAGGGTCCAGCACCGGCCCCGAACCCTGGCTGCTGGCCTCTGACGGCCCCAGTACCCATGACTTCATTCAGCAGACCACAGCATGAAGCCCACATGGAAGAGGCCCCTGCCTGACATTTACAAAACACCTTTACTTCAGTATTTAGTGTCTTCACGTTGAATCCTGAAGAACATCTTGTTCTTACTGACAATATGTCAGCCACAAAGGCCCATCAGTATAATTTATACACGGTTACCACAAGCACCACAAGGTCACATATATGTGCATATTATACATGATTATAATACATGAAACTACTAGAAGGGGTTTGTACGAGCTGTTCATAAAGCACAAGATGTGAATAGATAAAGTAAATGTCAACAGTAAAAGCACTTAAGGTACCTAATGTCACAAAAAAGCAGAAAAAAAGCTAGACCAATATTCACCTGGAAACCTAATGTAACTAAATAATCTTAACGTCAAATCAGTGTTGAGTGACAGGTGCCAGAGTGGCTGTTTGTCCGGCCGTTTTGAGTATTTAGCCAGCACAAGCCCAGAAACGTCAGCGACCTGAAGCTTGCGTTAGCCGTTTGGTGCTAGCGAAAATCTAATCAGACAGATAATTGGAACAAAGGTTATGTAAAGAAAAAAATACCTTCATTGCAACTCCGGCGTGTCTACCAAGACAAAAGAGACTGTCAGTGTAACCATTGCAATGCGTAGCGTCGCTTATTTAGATAAAGTATCTTCTCTGAACGTAATGTGATGAAACCAACTCCCGAGTCCACCGCCGCTGTACTGCTGCTTCTGTGGTCTTATTGCAGCCAGGCGACGCATTAGTGCCACCTACTGTTAAGTCAAGTCAAGTCAAGTCAAGTCAAGTCAACTTTATTTGTCAATTCTGCCACATGTACAGGACATACACAGAATAGAAATTGCGTTACTCTCAAACCCTAGTGATTAGAAAAATGCAAATAAAATAATTAAAAAGTAAAAATTTAAATAAATACAATACAATTTTACGTATAACAAAAAAAGCTATGCAATATACAATATACAATATTCAAGTAAGAAGGCATAGTGGTGCAAAATAGGCAAATAGTGCAAATGGAGATTTAGTAGTGTACGGTAAGAGATAGTGTAACAACAAAGTCTTATGAGGTCCAATGCTTAAGCAGTCCAATGCTCCACAAAGTGACTGGAGCAGGCCAGTGAGTGCGTCAGAGAGTGAGTGTGTGTGTGTGTGTGTGACAGAGTTCAGTGAGACCGTGGTGGAGAAGAGGGGAGAGGGGGGCAGAATCGGGAGGGAGTTTAGCTTCCTGACAGCCTGATGGATGAAGCTGTCCTTCAGTCTGCTGGTCCTGGCCTGGAGACTCCGCAGTCTCCTCCCTGACGGCAGCAGCTTGAAGAAGCTTTGCATTGGGTGCGTGGGATCAGCCGCTATGCAAAGGGCTTTTTTAGTGAGACGGGTGCTGTAAATGTCCTGGAGGGAGGGGAGAGAGACACCAATGATCCTCTCTGCAGCTCTCACTATGCGTTGGAGGGTTCTATGGCAGGACGCATTGCAGGCTCCAAACCACACAGTGATGCAGCTCGACAGGATGCTCTCAATGGTGCCTCTGTAGAAAGAGTACATGATGGGGGCTGGAGCTCCTGCTCTTCTTAGTTTGCGGAGAAAGAAGAGACGCTGCTGTGATTTCTTGGCCAGTGCTGTGGTGTTGTACGTCCAGGAGAGATCCTCTGTGATGTGCACACCCAAGAACTTGGTGCTGCTCACTCTCTCCACAGACGCTCCGTCAATGGTCAGAGGAGCATGTTGGGTGTGCATTCTCCTGAAGTCCACAACAATCTCCTTCGTCTTCTCCACATTCAGAGAGAGATTGTTGTCAGCACACCACGTGGCCAGGCGTCTCACCTCACTTCTGTAGTCGGTCTCATCCCTGTTGCTAATGAGACCCACCACCGTTGTGTCGTCCGCAAACTTGATGAAGAGGTTGGAGCTGTGTGATGGAGTGCAGTCATGGGTCAGCAGAGTGAAGAGGAGGGGGCTCAGCACACATCCCTGCGGGGCCCCCGTGTTTAAAATGATGGTGCTGGATGTATTACTGCCGACCCGTACTGCTTGAGGTCTTCCGGTGAGGAAATCCAACAGCCAGTTGCACAGTGAGGTGTTGAGCCCCAGCTGGACCAGTTTTTGAGTGAGCTGTTGGGGGATTATAGTGTTGAATGCTGAACTGAAGTCTATGAACAGCATTCGAACATATGAATCTTTTTTGTCCAGGTGTGTGAGTGCTGAGTGGAGTGCAGTGGAGATGGCATCATCGGTTGAGCGATTGGGCCGATACGCAAACTGGAAGGGGTCCAGGGAGGGGGGCAGGACAGTCTTGATGTGCTGCATGACTAGTCGTTCGAAGCACTTCATCAGGATGGGAGTAAGTGCAACAGGACGGTAGTCATTAAAGCAGGAGGGAGATGACTTTTTTGGAACCGGAATGATTGTGGTGGCTTTAAAACATGTGGGGACGACAGCCTGGATGAGTGATATGTTGAAGATGTCTGTGAAGACATCAGTGAGTTCCACTGCACAGTCTCTCAGTGCACGACCAGGAATGTTGTCAGGACCCGGAGCTTTACGTGCATTGATCCTGCTGAGGGATCTCCTCACGCTGTCCGGGGACAGAGTCATCACCTGGTCACCAGGAGGGGGTGGGGTCTTCTGTGCAGTGGTGCTGTTTCGGACTTCAAAGCGAGCAAAGAAAGTGTTCAGCTCGTTCAGCAGGGGGATAGTACTGTCACAAGTCTGTGGTGGGGGCTTGTAATCTGTGATGGTCTGAATGCCCCGCCACAGGCTCCGTGAGTCTCTGCTGTCTTTGAAGTGATGGGATATTTTCCTGGAGTACTGTCTCTTAGCCTCTCTGATGCCACGGGAAAGGTTGGCCCTAGCTGTCCTCAGGCTTGCCTCGTCTCCATCTCTGAAGGCAACATTCCGAGCTTTCAGCAGCCTGTAGACCTCTCCTGTCATCCATGGTTTTTGATTGGCCCGGACAGTTATGGTTTTCGTGACTGTTACATCCTCAATGCACTTGTTGATGTAGGCTGTAACAGTCTCTGCGTACTCCTGGAGGTCAGTGGTGTTGTTGTAGGTGGCAGCCTGCTTAAACATGTTCCAGTCTGTGGTGTTAAAGCAGTCCTGTAAAGCCTCTGAAGACCCTTCTGGCCACACTTGTATCTGCTTACGAACCGGTTTGGTGGCTTTAACGAGCGGTCTGTAAGCAGGCATTAGCATGACAGTGATGTGGTCTGAGGCGCCGAGGTGGGGGAGGGGAAAAAGCTTTGTAAGCTCCTCTCTGGGTGGTGTAAACAAAGTCCAGTGTGTTATTTCCCCTTGTTGGAAAGTCTATGTGTTGTTGTATTTTTGGAAACACGCACTTTAAGTCTGCATGATTGAAATCCCCAGCCAGGATGAGAAAAGCATCAGGATTAACTTGCAGAAATTGTCCACAAAAATGAACAAAAATATGTAGGCACTTTATAATCAAATTTCGCCAAAACAAACACAAATGAAGATAATAATTTTAGAAGATAAGATAGACTGATTCGCAGACAGTGATAATCCTATCTTTGCTCTGAAACAGACAAACAAATATTAATTTAAGTTTTAATTCATCATCATTCCACAAGTGTGCCCCTTCTAATTCTTCTCAGGTTGCCACTCTTTGAACCATAAACAGATACTTCAATAATGACTGTTATTTTTTTTTTATATACATATGCTCTTGTAATTCTATTTATACGGAGCTTTTGCGAGATCTCGCAAAAGTCCGTCTTAATTTTTTTTTCTCCCATGTCCCCTGCGGGGCTCCATAGTTTTGGATGCGCTCGGCTCCAACCAATCAGACCAATTAATGCAGACGGCGCACTGTCACTAATCCCGTAACTGCACACTACCCATAATACTCAACCGCCGTTGCTATGGAAATGAAGATAACAACAGCTTGGTGCTACCCGTTATTCCTTTATTTACTCTAAAATAATAACCAGCGATAATACGAAAATAAACTGGCCCAGTGTTTAATTATGTAATTACAAATTGCAAATGTTATTTTTTTTATTTATTTTTTTTACAAATTGCAATATTTATCTACAGCGCGCCTTTAGCGACATGTCAACAGATCTTAAGCAAGGCGATTGGATGGTTCTTACTGCAATGCATCTTGGGAGTCGTAGTAAATGTATCTTTCAACTCACGGTCCTGCAGCGAATTTTTCGACTCGACACGAGGCAGATCCTAGCTAAGTAAGTTGTGATAAACTGTGGGTAATTTGCATGTTAAACTGATATTAAACTTGAAATGTTTTCACAGAGCAGTCTGTGTACCAAGAGAACTACTTCTGCAAAAGTTTATTTAATTTTATTTTTGGTGATGTATTCTCATGTGTAAGACACTTGCTTGGCCACCCAGCTAATGTTAGTACTGCTCTATTTTAGCAATGTATCTTTTCTGTAATCAATTCAGTTTTTTTAACCCTATTGACGTAATTAACTCAATATTAATGACTTTAATCTCGTAATTGATTTTTTTTTCTAAATATGGTGTAATACTGCCTCGTAATATAAGTTATTTCTTTGGTCATAAATTATTTTTGTAATCATTTAACCAAAACAGACCTGAAATGATCCCTACATGTTCCATTTTCATTTGCAGAAATGACAAAGCCAAAAACCAAACCATGCCCTTCCTGTCAGGCTCCAAACACCTGCAACAGGAAGACATGCAGTGGATGCCTGGGCAGCCTGAACGTAAAGGAGTGATTGAAAAAAAACAAGAACAGTTTAAAAACAGTAACTGGGCTGCCTCTGTTAAAAACAACAGAAATGCGAGCAGGATGGTTAATTCAGCCCAGTTGTCAGTAAGTTTAAAAGTTCTGATCTAATAAGTGGTTGGTCTGTTAGACAATTCTTTATTGATCACAGTTGTCAATGTTTTCTTGTATATCATGAAGTAAGAAACTAACAAGACATGTATATACACATAAAATATTAATTTATAAAAGAGCATAAATAAAAACGTTATTCACATCAGAATAACATCATCACACTATGCTTTGTCCATTATCTGTAACCAGGTGTCCTTATCAGGTAGCCTATCCTAGCTGTCTTTGGGTGATACTCATGGTACACCCTAGATAAGAAGGCAGATCACCACGGGGTACACAGAGACAAACAAGATGGTGAGGATGAGGATAGTTAACAGTCACCAGCTATTCTATTCTATTCTACTCTATTCTGTTCTGTTCTATTCTATTCTATTATTCAGCCAAGGTTCAGACCAGTAACCTTCTTGCTGTGAGGTGACAGCTGCCCTACATGTCCTGTTGCTAACATAAAATAGTGTTATATATGCCTTATTACCTCCCCATGTGGCGTTCACATCACCAAAGCTAGCCATACTGAACCTCTGGTGTTACCCACCTGAACAATTTTGTATGTGTGTGTGTGTATAGTATGGTCTTTCACACTCATGTATATACAAATGTAATTTTAAAAATCTTCACGAAAACCAGACCTGATAATTCTCTTCGAGACTTTCTAGTATAACAAATGTTATAATGTTACCAATATGAACACCAAGATTCTTAAATAACTTATATACTTCTTAAGAGGTTACCTGATTACCTCCCTGAGGTAGTTAGCATCACCATTGTACAAAACTAAGTCACAGTACTAGCTTGAAGTGTCAAATGTTATGCACTACAAAGTCAGGAAAGTAGTGTCATCAGAGGAAAAAAGTCATTAGCTATCTGGATTTATAGTCACACTCATTAATTTATTAATGTACAATGTAGAAAAGCACTACAGATGTCACACTACCCTAGAGGGCACTTGTACTGAATGATTTGAGTCAGTGAGTGTGTGAGATGACATATTTGATGCCAATATTCACAAGTTGTAACTTTAGTAAAAACTTAACTGAAAACATGCAAATCACTACTTATGTGTTTATGTGTACTGTACATTTTTTCAACCCATTTTAATGAATATTTAATATTTAAAATTTTGCAGAATTACAAGCTTCACCTCCTGCTAAAAGTTCTACACCAGCAGCTGGATCATCCTCTGCTGACAGTGTCGATGCTGGACCAGTCCCAGACCCAGAGGCTCTAAATGAGGAATTTATTCTTCATTTAGAGCCTGTACCAACATCTTCCCTCTGTCAGCCTCCTGCATCCTCCTCTTCATCTCTGCTTCCTCCTGCATCCTCCTCTCCGTCTCTGCTTCCTCCTGCATCCTCCTCTTCATCTCTGCTTTCTCCTGTATCCTCCTCTCCATCTCTGCTTCCTCCTGCATCCTCCTCTTCATCTCTGCTTCCTCCTGCATCCTCCTCTCCGTCTCTGCTTCC
This sequence comes from Mchenga conophoros, assembly GCF_057382185.1. Lineage (NCBI taxonomy): Eukaryota > Metazoa > Chordata > Actinopteri > Cichliformes > Cichlidae > Mchenga > Mchenga conophoros. Next base: position 13,805,695 of record NC_140537.1, read on the forward strand.
TCCTGCATCCTCCTCTTCATCTCTGCTTTCTCCTGCATCCTCCTCTTCATCTCTGCTTTCTCCTGCATCCTCCTCTCCATCTCTGCTTCCTCCTGCATCCTCCTCTTCATCTCTGCTTTCTCCTGCATCCTCCTCTCCATCTCTGCTTTCTCCTGCATCCTCCTCTTCGTCTCTGCTTCCTCCTGCATCCTCCTCTCCGTCTCTGCTTCCTCCTGCATCCTTCTCTTCGTCTCTGCTTCCTCCTCTCCGTCTCTGCTTCCTCCTGCATCCTCCTCTCCATCTCTGCTTCCTCCTGCATCTTCCTCTCCATCTCTGCTTCCTCCTGCATCTTCCTCTCTGTCCTCTCCATCTCTGCTTCCTCCTGCATCCTCCTCTTCATCTCTGCTTCCTCCTGCATCCTCCTCTTCATCTCTGCTTCCTCCTGCATCCTCCTCTTCATCTCTGCTTTCTCCTGCATCCTCCTCTTCATCTCTGCTTCCTCCTGCATCCTCCTCTCCGTCTCTGCTTTCTCCTGCATCCTCCTCTTCCCTCTCTCAGCCTCCTGCATCCTCCTCTTCATCTCTGCTTCCTCCTGCATCCTCCTCTTCGTCTCTGCTTCCTCCTGCATCCTTCTCTTCATCTCTGCTTTCTCCTGCATCCTCCTCTTCATCTCTGCTTCCTCCTGCATCCTCCTCTTCATCTCTGCTTTCTCCTGCATCCTCCTCTCCATCTCTGCTTCCTCCTGCATCCTCCTCTCCATCTCTGCTTTCTCCTGCATCCTCCTCTCCGTCTCTGCTTCCTCCTGCATCCTCCTCTCCGTCTCTGCTTCCTCCTGCATCCTCCTCTCCATCTCTGCTTCCTCCTGCATCTTCCTCTCCATCTCTGCTTCCTCCTGCATCCTCCTCTTCATCTCTGCTTCCTCCTGCATCTTCCTCTCTGTCCTCTCCATCTCTGCTTCCTCCTGCATCCTCCTCTTCGTCTCTGCTTCCTCCTGCATCCTCCTCTCCATCTCCACATCCTGCATCTCCCTCAATTTCTACGGTGTACACCTCGGATGTCCCAAACAAAACAAAAGGACAAGGAAAGGTTAGATGTTATGGTACTGTAAATGTACGAAACATATGAATATATGAAGAGATAGTAGACAGGAGAGTTGTAAATGTAAGTAATTTAGCCTGCTGTTGTGCAGATTTGTTTGCGTCTTTGGACTTCCCGGATTTGAACTGTGCCTGACTGACTATCTATAAGCTTTTGTATTTGATGAATCTACACTAATTCAGCCACTGAGTCTGTATTTCGCTCCAAATAGGACATTAAATAAGAACATACCACCTGATACGACCTGGTCGTGCTGCCTTCCTGATGTTTACGTTCTTTAAAGTCCTCCTGACATCATGCTCAGAAGGAGTGATTGATGTGGAGGTGCTCCTTCCCATTCAGTAACATCTGCTTCAGTTAGTTTTGCTTGTGAGCCACAATGTAAGCAGTGTTGCTTTGCTGACATGCACTCGATGCTGGCAGTACAAGCATTGTAGTGGTTCTTATGTTTTTGTAAACTAATTGTATAATATATTGAGCCATTCAATAGTACACAAATGTTTATAAGCTCCTTTTTGTATGCAACTTGCATGTCTTTCTTAATTAATTGTTTGTTTATCATGTTTTTTAGGAAAAAGAAGAAGTTAAAGTCAAGTGGAAACCCTGCTCAACATGGTATGTAGTAACAACTTTGTTGGACGGGAACAGACATTCATATTGTTGATAAATAGTTATCACCTCAATTTGAATTCATGTATTTGGACTAAAGTAAATTGGGAGCTTTTAGCTATCGAGCTCCTCTTCTGTGAGGAGCTTGATAGCTGTCCACCTCCAAAGTCCATTATGAGTTTTGGAGGTGGACATGGTCAACACTTTTAAGAGTAGGCATAAGACTTTACTTCTTTATAGAGCTTATAGTTAGGGCTGGTTCAGCTCAGCCCTTAGTTATGCTGTAATAGGACCAGACTGCTGGGGGTTAGTGTCCCCCCCCCTCTCTGTCTGTCTCTTTCAGGGTTATGCAGGCTCAGTATTGGTTGAAGATGCAGTCACGTCTCCTTTTACTGAAAACTCTCCCCCTCTCCCTCACCATCTGTAAACATACATGTCTCAGTAATGCAGTTCATGCATGTTACTAACTAGACTTCTTCCCTGGAGTTTCTGTGCTCTCTCATCCAGCAGGTTCCGATGGATCGTGGCTGCTGCTGTGGTCCTGCTTGACATCTACTACATATATTATTACTCTCTGACTTGATTTATATTACAATGAAGGTGTATAAAGCATGACATGAATATAGAAGATATTTCATCCTAAAAAATTGTCATATGTCACAACCTAAATTATCCTATTTTGTGTGTGCTTGTCGTTGTTTTTTGTTATGTTTTTCTCCTGACAGTGGCAAAGTGTGGGATGACACATGGGAACCTGCGCAGTTTTACACACAGTAAACCAGGCACCACAGGTCGCAGAGATCGCACAGTTCACAGTTTGTAGTTCAGCATAAAAGTTCAAAATAAAATATTTACTATACATTTCAACCAGTGTCAGTCTCTGTTTCACTCTCTAATTGTGGCTTAAGTACCTAACACATTCATGAATCTGATCGATCAATATCTTCCCTGCACTCGATATCTCATAGTTTTACATATCAGCCAACATTATTGTCTACATCCTCATAAATATAGAAGTGACTTGCTTATTATAACATATTACAAGTTAAAGTAATACTGCACTGCACGTATAGTAAGTAACACCTACTGTGTATGGGAGCCTAAAGCAAAGTTAACTGCACCAGTACCAGCTTCAGAACATATTGCATATTATGTTTCTACCTTTTTGTAATATGTCATGTTTAGATGCAGTGACAATTGCACATTTGGAGTTGTGGTCATATGTGGTTTTTATATATATATATACACAGGGTATTAGAAAAAAATTGACATTTTTTGTTATTTTTCTTGTTTGTTTGCACATTATTATTGTGTACATATTACATATGTAACATTATTGTTAATATTATTATTAGATATCAAAGATACAATTTGATTGAGGGTTTTCCTGTCATAATTTCAATACAAATGCAATTACACACGTAAACAATAGGATCAAAATAAACTTTTAAAAAGTCTGGTGATCAAATGCTGATTTTCAAAACATTCTAGAGGAAAATAAGAGATAAAATAATCTGAACAGTAACAGTGATCTTGGATGATGATTCAATGATTCTGTTTCAATCAATAGGTTCGTATCTATGACAATAATTTGATAAGTTTAACAGGTTGGTTTAGGCCTGGCAATACTGGAAATATTCACAAACTTTTGTTTTTGAAGAATGTTTATCTTTTTTGGGATGAAGCTATCTGGCAAAATGTTGTGGATTGATTTGCCATGTTCAACCACTGTTACACCAAACTCTCTCACTTATAACATGATAAAGGCCTCTTACTCTGTGTCATGGATTTTCTGTCGTTTTGGGGACACGGGGCCAAAGTCTGAGGCAATAAGTCAGATCAAAGAAGGCAATGTTTCTAAAATGGGAGTTTACTTATGTCATTATATATATCCAGGAATATGTGCCTGAGGATAGTTGTCATGAATTCAATATTAAATCAAAGTATTCCTTAATTACCACAGCTGACACGAGTTCTCCATAGTTGCCTGCTGTCTCAGGATCTGTCTCCAAAAAGGACCAGGGAGCGCTAACATGTTATGTTCTAAACTGATGAAGAAAATGCACATTAAACATAACATAAACTTACTGAGTGAAGTAATGTCAAGAGGATTCCTTTAGCTCCTATTTGGTTGGTTCCTTGATCAGTGCAATACAGAATCATTAATCTGGTTTTATGTAGTGTCCTTAAAACATGTCAAAATGGGGCTCACTAGTCTGTGTGGCCTCCATATGCCTGTATGACCTCCCTACAACACCTGGGCATGCTCCTGATGAAGTGGCAGATGCTCTCCTGATGGATCTCCTCCCAGACTCCAGGACTAAAGCATCTGCCCACTCCTGGACAGTTTGTGGTGCAGTTGGTGGATGGAGCGAGACATGATGTCCCAGATGTCCTCAATTGGATTCAGGTCTGGGGAATGGGCGGGCCAGTCCACAGCATCAATGCCTTCGTCTTGCAGGAACTGCTGACACACTCCAGCCACATGAGGTCTAGGATTGTCGTGCATTAGGAGGAAACCGGGGCCAACCGCACCAGCATATGGTCTCACAAGGGGTCTGAGGATCTCATCTCAGTACCTAATGGCAGTCAGGCTACCTCTGCCGAACACATGGAGGGCTGTGCAGCTCCCCAAAGAAATGCCACCCCACACCAAAACTGACCCACTGCCAAACTCATGCTGGAGGATGTTGCAGGCAGCAGAAGGTTCTCCACGGCGTCTCCAGACTCTGTCACAAGTGCTCAGTGTGAACCTGCCTTCATCCATGAGGAGCAAAGTTGCCAATCTTTGTGTTCTCTGGCAAATGCCAAACATCCGGCATAGTGTTGGGCTGTAAGCACAACCCCCACCTGTGGACGTCGGGCCCTCATAACACCCTCATGGAGTCAGTTTCTGACCGTTTGAGCAGACGTGCACATTTGTGGCCTGCTGGAGGTCATTTTGCACAGCTCTGGCCTTTCTTTCCTACCCCACAGTACCTTCCCTTACCATTCGTTTCCTACTCTTTTACTTCTTTGATGACGGTTGTCTTTCTAGATAAGCAATTTCATTTGCTCTGGGGCGAGTCACTGGCTCGGGTGCATTCTGGGACAGTCAGTTCACCAGTGTGCTGGCATGCTTCTTAACAAACACCACTACAGCAAACATCTCAATTGTACTTGTTGATTTCTTCGACAAAACACTGAACAAAAAAATGCACTTGTGAGTGTGCTGCCTGGTGCTTTTAAATTTTGTGATAATTTGAGCAGCCCAGAAAGCATCCCATAAATTAAATTGTGTTATCATATCTGAACATGTACACTAGTCATTAAATTAGATGGGAAAGAATGATTCAGGGTAAACAACTGCACCAAGGAAATTCCATTTTTCTTCTCAAAATGTAAAATGTCTGTTGAAAAATCACATTAAACAGAGATGTGATTAACTTTTTATTTTACCAAACATAACATCAATGATGACACAATCAGTCTTCATCAAAAGTGCTCAAATCACTCTCAGTGGCATCGTCTGGAATGTCTTCCTCCTCCTCCGAGTCCATTTCCAGGAGTGGTTGGTGGCTGAGGATTCTCTTGTACACGTCCTTTACTTTGAGCATTTCAGCTTTCAGTTCACTTCTTTCTTTTTTTTTTAAAACCAGGCTACAGAGTCCCTTCTGTGCATCCTCCGACATGCCAACAAAGGAGGCTGTAAAAAGAACAAAACAAATAAATATGAGTAAAGCAAAAAACAAACAAACAAACAAAAAAACCCTCACCTCATAAACACAAGGAATTAGGATCCTGTCATTAAACTTTTTTTTTTAAAGGGAGAAGGCAGTGTTAGCTAGCAATCTAGATATAGGTAAAAGATCTAGTAAGACTTTAGCATCTGCTCTTATTTTCAATCGATTCATCAAAAAATTAATAAATAAAAGATGTGCTTACAGTCTGAGGAGATTGTCCCCAACACCACAGATCACATTCGCAACACTTTCCAGTGATGCCGCATCTCCCTGCAAAGGATCATCTCCTCCTCTCTCAGGCGCCTCACAGCCATCACCTTCTCAAAGACCTTTCTCTTTGTCCGGAGGTCAGCAGCAGCTACGGTTTAACAATATCAGATGGGAAAACATAGTAGCATATTATGATTCAAGAACAAAACATTCAACTACTGCTCAGATACTGGGAGTTTGTTTAAAAAGGATATTTAGAAATCAAGAGCTCACGTTCACTTGTGCTCTGCCAGGGCCAAATGTCGGTCTGCATGAGGGCATCACTGGATACGATTTGCTTTGTTGGTTCAGCGAGCTTGTTGTAGTCATCAGCAGCAGCCGCCGCCAAGCGTTTCTTCTCAACTAAGATGACCTTGCGAATTCTGTGTCGCCTCTTGTTGCCATCTGTAAATAATCATAAAAAATTCACACCTTCACATAATGTATATAGTTACATTTTAATCTACACTCATCAATTTGTTTGCTAGAACAAATCACATCCAGCTCAAACAAACCTGGAGCTGATTTTATTCTGTTTACAAAGTAGCTGTACAAACTAAGTATCAAACGGTCCATTTCAAAGAAACTGGGACGTACCATTTTGTCTGTAAAGACTTTGTGTTCGCACTCTGATGATGACGACAAGCTCCTCTATTCGTGCCTGCAACGCTCCAAGGCTGCCATCAGTTTGATCACTTTCTAAGTGAGAGGAATATTAATCAGAATACAGGATGAGTAACAGTCACCAAACTACAGTGGACTCTGTAATCACTGACTTGATGACATTCATTATAAGACATCTGTAGCCTTCATGTGCTGCATTATCATTAGATAACAAGTATGTTGGTGTTCAGGTTTATAAAACCAACTAGTACAACATCATTTCAACCCAGGTTCTATCCAATTTGATGAAACGCAACAACTCTACCATAAATTCTGCTTTTACAAGGCTTATTTTTCATTGTTTGTTGACACTGTCAGAAAGATCTTAATTCTACCTTAAGTTCTTTAATGAGGCCATGGTGGGTCCTATTGTTATACATGAGTGCATTATATTGAGACTCACCTTCAGCCCATTTCTACACATCGGCCACCCATTGCTGCAGTGTGTCGTCATCCACACCCAGCTCATTTTTGGTCGCATTCAGGCTCTCCACTTGTTCTCTAAGGATCTTATGATCTAAGAATACATTAATAAATGTCATTCATATTGACATTAAAAGAGTACTGGTGTTTTCCCCCCATTACCACACATATTAAAATGGTTTTTGAAAAAAAAAGAAAAAAAATCACCTTTAGATATCTCTGGCTCAAAGTGCGGCCCAGTTGTTCCACTTCCACATAACCGGGTTTAATATAAATATCAGTGTCATGCATAATTCGGTAATTCTGGTCAATTTATTTTAGATGTGTTTTTTATATAATAATAGTAATAATAATAATAATAATAATAATAATAATAATAATAATAATAATAATAATAATAATAATAATAATGTGGGTTTATTTATTTACTTTTAGAAAAGACACTTCCGGTCTCACACGATATGCGCGCCAATAGTAAGCGTCTCCACCTGATGACGTAACAACGTCATAATGTTTTGATTATAGGCGCGGTCGCAGCAACGGGCTCCTTTTTACGATGGAAACCGACGAGAGTGCCGTGTTGATGATCATGTACGAGGATGAGTCGGTAGATATCCGGTATAGGAACGGAGCGCGGTTACAGCTGTCGCCGTGCGGTTCTGAATTCCTGCTGGTGAAAGCCTCAGACTCCCGCCGACATCCACTGCAGCCCGCTGAGAAAGTCCGACAGAGGACCAGGTTCACCATCAGCACATACAAGGTATCGGCACTACGTATGAGGTTTTCTATAAAAACAACTGTATTGCTTTTGTGCCTCTCGTGTTGCCTTCATCTGACTTTCTTCAACGTGATTACGTCACTTGTTTTTATTACAGAAGCTGATGTTGGCTGCACTGGCATTTAGAAATAAGTATGCCCGTCAACCATATCTGCCACATGAACTTATCTCTGCTGAGAACAAAAAGGTATAAAGAACTGGTTGCTAGTCACTGTGTTACTCCCTTAGACTATGGGCAGTGTAATTACTCTCTCTTTGTATGTTCTGCACTTCCTCATACAGCCTTTTTTCAGCATTGATTCAGCTGTACATTGGCCAGAGGTGTCAGCCTCTCTGGCTGAATTCGGACTTGGAGGCGAGACCATCGTCAGGTCAGAGGAGGGACATGCAGTGTTGGTGCTGTCATCCTCCGGTGAAGAATTCACAGTGGAGTTCATGTGCAGCCTCAGTTCTGCTCGTAATCAGCACCGCAGTGTGCAGCAAGTGAGCAGAGATGATAGCTACGGCAGACAAGAGCAAGCGAGCAGTCCAATACCCGATAATACCAGTGATCACACCGAAGTGGTCCGGCACGGAAGAAGAAACATGAGGACAATGCTGACCAGACCGAGGTCTTGTTCTCCTCAGATGATCAGCGATGGGCACCAAAAGGTAGTACTTCCTTCTAATAATAATAATGCCAATGTATCTAAAGTCTGATAGGATGATTGATTTTTCTTCTCTTTCCAGCCTGAACAGGTGTACCAGTCCACCACAGTGGTCCAGCATCATTCATGCTGTGCAGTTGCTCCCAAATGGGCCTACCCTCTTTCCGTGGCTCGCCATCACTGGGGAGCTCGTTTCTCTAAAGCTAAAGATGTAGCGGATAGAGGAGCTAGCAGTTCGAACCAATCAGACAAGACAATAAACAAATTGGACATATCCTGTGAAGACAGAAGGTCCCGTGTTCCTCAGGCGCTGCCTCTCACGTGTCCAACGCCTCATCGGCACAGGTTTGTAGATTTAAAAACAAGCATTTTGTAAACCATTTCAATATTGTTCAGTGGCTGATTTAAGCTTCCGTACTTGTGTATTTAAGGTGGAAGGTTAAAGATCCCCTGGCCAAAGAAGAACACACAGACCTTCCGACTGAGATGGTAAAGGTAGTGTGGTGTCAGGGAGTCACTTACAGGTAACTGTGCAGGTCTTCAGGGCATAAATTACGGTGGCCCTGAAAGGTCAAACGCACTGCAAGTTAAGAAGACTTAACTAACTAACTTAACTTTTGTAGAATGTTTATTTTCATTGGTGTTTTCTTAAGTGGCAATGTGTTTGATCTCTTAAGGCCACTGTTAAAAAAAAAAGCTCTGAATGATGGTTGATGTTAGACTGGATTAACCAGAGAGAAACTCTGTTGTTATTGTGTTTGACAGCTTATGGGCCATTCTAATGTCACTAATATTTATGTTGTTAGCTCAGAATCTTTGCTCTGAGGCCTGAGCACTAATCCTCGCAAACCTAACTAGCGTCTGGTCTACAGCTGAGTGTGTGAGGCTCCAATGGTATAAATAGATCACTTTGACATCACTTTTCATATCATGTGATGTAGAGCAGGGCGATATGATCAAAAATATTTATCAAGATATACATTTGAAAATTTGCGATTACGATATAACTGACACTAACAATGGATTGTATTTATATAGTGCTTTTCTAGGCACCCAAAGCGCTTTACAATTCCACTATTCATTCACGCTCACACACTGGTGCAGGCAAAGCACAGTTGTTATATATAAATTTAACAGTCGAAATGCAAATTCCTTGCTGACAGTTTAACCAAAAGGCATTTCCAGTGGAAATTGGTTGACATATCCTCAGCATAACCATGTGTAATATCCACAAAACTTAAAAAGAGGTTATACACTCAATACCGTAATATTATGTTGAAGCACAGTACTTATCACCCCGTGAGGCTCCTGCCTACGGTAGCGGTAATGCTCCGACAATCCATCAAGCGGTGCAGGTTTGTAGCTTAGCAAAGTGAAATATTTGACAGATTTTCGAGCGCTGTGTACCACATAAAATCATTTCAAGGTCAGTAAACACAACCAGAATTCATACATAAGGCACACGGGATGATAAGGGACACTGTTGATTTTTAGAAAAATCAAAGGATTGATTTCAAGTGTGCCGTATTTTCCAAAAAAAACACGGTAATAACGACGGCCCGCTAGCATGCTCTACCAAAAATAGTGCTTTATTGTGTATCTGAGGGATGAAAGCTTAACCAGTTCCACACCACTGAAGTTGCAGCAGCCAATTCTGGTTCATCTGTTTCATTCAACGATCCGCTTTCGCCCTTCTTATTCTCCGTTGCCGCCATGCTTTTTCTGCCATGTGCGTATGAAAACAAAGGCACTGCGCATGCGCGTTTTACCCATATTCTATCGCGATATTTCATTTTCTTATCGTTGCCCAACATTATACCGGTATTACCGTGAACGGTACGATATGGCCCAGCCCTAATGTGATGTTACCTAGATAATACCAAAACATCTTCTGTACTATAGTAGGTTTGGTATAGTAGGCTTTTAAGCATTTAGCACCAAATCTGAAGTGAAGGAGAGGTAATTTGTTAATCAAAATGTCGACTTGAGGGCAACAGGTCAAAAAAATCCAAGATAAGAGCTCTCTTTAGTTTTTCTTTTTTCTTTTTTTTTGAGTGGTATCTTGTTTTTGCAATCTCTTCCAGGAGAGTGACGAACATTTATTATTTATTTCACAACTTTAAGGTGCTGTGGGCGATCGTGGCTCAAGAGTTGGGTGTTCGTCTTATCAGTCTTGGTCGTTGTGTCTTTGGGCAAGACACTTCACCTACCGCCTACTGGTGTTGGCCAGAGGGGCCGATGGCACAATATGGCAGCCTCACCTCTGTCAGTCTGCCCCAGGGCAGCTGTGGCTACAACTGTAGCTGCCTTCACCAGTGTATGAATGTGAGAGTGAACGAATAGTGGAATTGTACAGCGCTTTGAGGGTCCCCTAAAAGCGCTATATAAATGCAATCCATTATTATTATTATTATTATTATTATTATTAAAGGCTTGAAGATTCACTTTGAAAATACCAGAAAAGTGCTTGAATGTATTTATTTATTAAAAATAGTCCTGACAACTTATAGCTGTCATTTTTCAAGTCTTCTGTGCCTCATCAGTTGCCTGAAAGCAAAACAATAAATCAGAGCAGAAGCATCCTTCCTGTTGATTCAGTCTAACACCAAAGGTTCTCTGATATCTTCAATTTTCATACTCATGATAAAAAAATCATTGTTGTACAGTATAGAGTGTGGGAGATGGTCCATAAATCTACACCAGAATAGTGTGTTTACCTTCATGTCTGCTGTGTAGGATACTGAGTGGATCTGTCTCAGCTGTTGAGGTTTCCCCAGGGGATGGATCAGTCATCCGCTCTAACCGCAACCTTAACTCTTATTTTACGCATCACAAAACTGAACTCCAGTCAGGGCGGGTAAACTTTAAATTTTATAATAAGAGATTAACCAATACATTTAAAAAACATCTTACAAATTTAGCCCATCTTTACCACAGGTCAAAGAGGTAACCTACCATTTAAACAACCTTCCACCTGATGTGCTTGGACAGGCCTACTCTGTTTGCTCTATTGTGAGTCGTGCAAGCAGGTAAGCTGCCCCCTCTTCATCGCAGTCTGGTGAGTTAAAGGACTTTTAATTTTTTCCGGTCTTCACCCATCGCATAACTGTTTTACAGGATCCTGGCTTGCTACAACCAGGCCTTGAAGTCACTGAAGTGTCCAGCCTTACCCAGCTGCTTGCAAGAGCTCGAAGTAGTAGTACCTCCTGTTACACCTGTGGATACCTACACTTACACCATTTAAGCTTGTGCACTGCCAGTTACTGAATCTCTTTCTGTTTGCAGGATGGATATTTTTGTAAACCAGCAGCGTTTGAAGAAATGGTGTCCATTTCTGTGCCTGCTGAGCAACGCATGAGTGTGACAGAGGAAGCAGGCAGTTTGTAAGTTGTGTTTTTCTGGTCACTCTGTTGATATTTTGTTATAAAATTAAAGGTGTTAACAGTTTGTGTGTACTGTTCATTTGACCTCCTGTTCATTTTAGATCAGAGCTCGTTGCTGCAGAGCTTGAGAAGATAAAGCGATTCACCTGTATCCTTCAGTGCTAAGATCAAGATACAACGGGATGCTGACATGAACATTGATGTCTGTATTGAGGGTTTCTCTGTGTGCTCTTTAACATCCTTTGCCCAGTTCTGCTGGAGAACAGTCACGTGCTGAGAAGTGGAAAAGCACATGCAGATGAGGAGGAAAGACCTGCAGACGTCACTTGTGAGCCATTAAATGACAACTATGTTGCTGAAGCTCTTCAAAGGACATCCAAAGCAATTCAGGATATTGACGCTCTCGTATCTGCTGCCACACTAACTTAAAACAATCCTTATGTTTAAGCAGGAAGCCATATTTGTGTGTTTGTCTCAATAAAAAAATATAATAAAACTGTATGGAATTATACTTAAAGTATGTATTACTATGTAATGGGGTTGCATAGACTTTTAATATTTTAGTCTACTTAACAACCCCAAAAAAGTTGGGACACAATTTATTCATAATGGAACATAATCGAATGTTTCAATTAAGACATTGTAACATTTTAAGGGGGGGAAAGTTTTATTTTGAATTTGATGGCACCAAAACATCTTATAACCACTGCGTAGCATCCTTTGTTCTCTTAACCACAGCCCATAACCATCTGGGAAGTGAGGAGACCCATTGATGGACTTTTGGGTGAGGAATGGTTTACCATTGATGTTTGATAGGGGATTTGAGCAGTTCAGCAGTCCAGGGTGTTCATTGTTGTATTTTTGATTTCATGTTGCGCCAAATGTTTTCAGCTAGTGGAAGGTTTGGAATGCAGCCAGGCCACTTCAGCACCCAGACTCTTTCACTATGAATCCTTGCTGTTTTAACAGATGCTGGATGCAATTTGTTTGTAGTTCTCATCTTCAAACATTAACATTGGCAAATAGTTTATGCTGGCTCTCCTGACTGGGGTTTTCAGCTCAATGTCCCGGATTGCGTTCTATCATCAGGAGGGCATTAGATCACAGTAGGGAGGAAAATCAGAGCTCCAGCAGATCCAATATAATAAATTTCAAAAGGAATCTATTTTGGGGTTTAGTGTAGGGATCAGACTTTCAAAATAAAGCATATTCAGATTGCTCTGACGAGACAGCTCTGTAGTGCTTCTCCTGTCAAAGCAGTGCAGAATAATCAGCATTTCTATAGGTGCTATGACCTGAAGTTGGACTGAAAATCTGTACAACTCAATGGAGACCGCACAGTCCTCTGTGATGCTCCAGTGCTGCACATCACCTAATCAGACAGAGGTCCATCCAGTCCCAGGCACTGCAGTCTCTCTGTCAGGTAGTCAGTAATCCAAAACATTGTTTTAAGTTCAAGGAACTGAACTTCTTTAAATGACCAAACTGATAGATGCAGTAATAGTAAGCATCTGAATCTTCTTTGCAGTTCATTTAATGTCAGGGGGTGAATAGCTTTCAATCTATTTTCCAGATCTGTGTTCCCTTGTAACCATAATCTTTGGTTGCATTAAACTACGAACTTGGTGAACTATGCAGCACATTTTGTTTACATTGTAATCAACCGGCAGAGATTGGTTTCCCAGTCTCTGTTATCATCCAGTGGAGACAGCAGCTGCCATTGCCCCAGTGAGTCAAAACAACTAAATAGTTTATGGCTGAAGATTTTTTATTTTTTTGAGCGAGTGACTATTGACACATTTTAAATCCCTGATTTGCCAATCATGTACACTAGCAGAATGATCTACCTAATACACTCAGTAAACTCATAGATTATGGGGAAGATTAATATAAAATCTCTCATTACAACCCATGAGGATTTAAAAGAAGAGAAAGAATCACAGAGCCATCGCCTACTGTATAACTTTGTATCTATGATGATTCCAGTTCACTAGCTGATGCGCTCAGAGCAAAAGTAAATTATAAAGTTGCCTATCATATCTCTTTCTCATGTGACTTTACACTTTCTCTATTTTCAGTGACTTAATCAGCTGTTTCTATTTCCTTTAGGCTGTTTGTTAATAAAAATGTATTCATATTAATTTTAAAATAGGAATACATTAATGTTATTGATGTTAATGTAAATATAATAGGCCTGCTATAAGCTACTGCCATACCGTTAACTTTTTTTTCTGATTAGCTCACTAATTATAGATAGATAGATAGATAGATAGATAGATAGATAGATAGATAGATAGATAGATAGATAGATAGATAGATAGATAGATAGATAGATAGGTTATACAATACTTCTGTCCTTTGGATGTTTCAGATTGGGCCATTAAATTGAGTAGAGCTCAGAATGTGTGTGTAGAGTCATTGCTTTTAGAGAGTAAGAGAAAAAGTCACCTTCTTTCATGCATTCAATTGTTAGTTGAAATTAATTTGCAAACAGACAAAATACGCCTGTACTCAGAGAGTGTCTATTTATTTCAAATGGTGAAGCCACATTTCGGTCCACTCCCAGATTGACAAAGTGTTCATTGTTATGTATGGGTGACACCAAGTGTGCAAGACGGTTATTGCAGATATTAAGACCTGAAAAGCTGAACATTGTAGTCATTCATTGTTATTATTATTCTTTTCTCACACCTGTTTTGCCTTTAGTAAAACGGCGGAAAAACTAACTAACAAGAAGTTGTGCTGCAATATGATATTTTACTTTTGATATTACTTACTTTTGATATATACAAAAAATTTATGAATAATAATAACTGCATAATAATAACTTGCACATTAGATCATTAAATTATATTTAAAAACCAGAATAAACTACTTTAAATGTTTATTGACAGATTTTACGTGTGAAAAATAGCGAAGTAATCAGTTATAACTATGAAATGTGAAAGGTCGAGCTGGAGCCACTCATAGACATGAATTATTGAAAGTTTTTTTTTCAATCAAAACCAATGTTAAATGTAGACATAATAATAATAATAATAATAATAATAATAATAATAATAATAGGGAAAAGAAGAGGAAGAATATACTTAAACAATAAAAAATGAATGGATAAGGCAAGTCAAAAATTAACTTTACCTGAAATGATAATATTTGTGATAGAAATTATATGGCGTTGAGATCCCCCTTTGCTAACCCTAACACAGTCGCCAGATCAGAGTTATGCTTTTATCACTGGTAAGATTAGAGGGATATTAAGGAGGATCCAGCTGATCTTAGGTCTGCTGAGGATCTGTTGCGGTCCTTCTGTCGTCTGCTGTCTCGCGATAACCCGCGAAGTTTCCGGTGTTGTGTATGTTCCTGGAAACATGGCGGCCAGCTTCCGCGGCCGTCCTATCCGGAGTCTTCGGATGCGAGGTAAGCACAAAAACCTCGGTTCAGCGGCTGCTGTAAAAGCAGGATATTGCAAAATATGATTTTGTCACGCACGCGATGACCTTGGAGTAATGTCTCGGCGTGTCCGTGGTGTGTGTTTTTGACAGGTCGGAATGACAGCGGGGAGGAGAACGTACCGCTGGATCTGAGCAGAGGTAAGCAGAGGCTTCATCACATCACCCTGAAAGCGATTATTGTTCAAAATGGATGAGGGCGATTTCTGCAAACGCTAGCCCCGCGTGGTGAAAGTCTAGACAGTGTACGCGCTTGACCCGTCACTGCTGTTGTTATTTCGCCATTTTCCCTCACTGTTTGGTCTAAAAACGTCGCTATCGATGTCATAACAACAGGCGGCAACGAGCTAACTTAACTAGCTGAGTTAGCGTTAGCTAGCTGCCCCAGCTAACCAGCCATGAAGACGCTCTGTTATTTTGATCGGCGTGAGTGGGCACGATAGCCTGTTATTTAGCCAAGTAGCCATAAGAGTTGCAGTCATGCATTTGTCATCGCTAACTGGCTGGGGGAATTGAGTCTGAAAGCTGTGCGCCGAGAAGCATTGAGGCAACACACGGTGGTTCTTCCAGAGGAGCACTGATAACACAGCTGCACAACTTGTCAGATTTACTCCTCCAGCATCAACACTGCATAGCAGTTTGTTTACACGGAGCAGCGGTGTCTGAGTCCTGGAGGCCCAGATCCCTGCTAGATTCATTACAATCGTCTCAACTAGAGACATGCTCACCTGAAATATGTGTGACTGACAACATTAAAATCTTCACCACAGGAGAGTCTATACACTTAACCTATCAGCTGCTTCAGTGCGATTTGCACTATTTACATGTTCTTCCTGATAATACCAAAACTGGGGAAAATAAAGTATGTCAGTTCCCAGAGGTTTAAAGTTATGAAATAACAAATGTGCATACTAAGTTCATGTAATCACTGTGGCATCAATTAAAATGTGATGTATTCATAACTTACTGTAAGATTGGCTCGTGATGTTTACAAATGCTTGTTACCAAAGTAACCCTTTGGGCTGGCATTTTTCTCATTTCCACTTTTGAGCGATGGATTGAGTGCAGTGTTTGGAGCAGTGAGACTGATGACTAATACTGATAGCTGTTACTTTTTGACAAGCTGCAGCGTAATCAGGCTTATCATCTGCTGCGCTTTGTTGTTGAGGAGAAAGTGATCTGCGCAGCTCATTAAGCTGGTGTTTTCCCAGTTTGTGCGATGTTTACATTTGTCTTGCAGGGCAATATCTGGAAGTCATCCCACGCAAAGCGGGCGTTTAGGCGTCGACCACGCTCAGACGATTCTGTTTTAAAATGCGGTTCCCGTTTGTCAAAATATTTAACGTAGGATAGTTGAAAGGAACTGAAAACAAAAACACTTCCCGCTCAGGTCTGGCTATTTTAGTGTCTAGCCTTTGTTTTGATTGTACACTCTACATTAGTTCCAGCTAAACCAACTTCCTTCCTGCAGGATATCTATTACGGTTCATTGACTGATATTATTATGGCAATATGGCTTAACGCCTCCCTTAGTTACATTGTATTTCCTTTTCATTCTCCTTTAGAACCGTCAGAAAACTTCCGTGAAATCCTTCAAAATGTGGCCAAACCGCACGGAGTCAGTAACATGCGAAAACTGGGCCACCTGAACAACTTCATAAAGGTAACGCTGTCAAGCTCTGATAATTTTTGCCTCATTTAAAGACAGTTTTGCCTCGCTGAAATGTTGTGAGACATGCAGCTTTTTGAGAGGGTTCACTGGGTTCAGATATCTCACAAGATTGATTAGCTGCTCCTCCTCTGTAGTGTCACCACTGACCTCTCCTTGATCTTTTCCTCTTGGGTGTTGATGCCAGCAGGCCTAGTTGTGCCTGTCACTGTGATGCTGACAGTGAATATAACAGGAGCTCGAGGGATAGGAGAGCACTTCAGTCTAATGTGCATCTGGAGCAGCGCTCAGACTTTGAAATCTGAGATTAATAGTGTCTGGTTATTGTTTGTATGGACCCGAGACTTTGATTTGTTAAAAAAAGAAGAAGAAAAGATTACTTTAGTCATTTTTTTCTCTTCTGGTTTTTAATGTGGATGATAAAAAAAAGAGGATTTATGAGGATTTTCAGTTCAGCAAGGCTTAAAACACAAATATCCTAACATGGATTGTAACACATGTGAGCATATGCAGGTTTTAAATTCTTTTGACCATGCAGTATAACTGCTCTGATTCACTTAACAGCAGTAAATGTTACTGATGCAGAGATGAATAATAGCTATAATATCCCCAAAAGTTTAATCTGTTCATCTGGACGTAGTGTTTTCAGTGGGAGAAGCGTTTCGTCACTCATCTAAGTGTCTTCTTCAGTTGATTGTAGAATGACTGCAATAAAAAAAAGAGTATGAAATGTAAGTTTTTTGCTCATTAAAAAAAAATCTGTTTTAGTGTTATCGCTCATCCTTCAGGTCAGCCCTGTTGGTCAGGACTAGTGACCTCTCGAGGGTGTTTTTCTCCTGTCAGCCCAAAACATGCTGGAGTACTCTCCTTCCTGTTATTTTGAACAGGAATAACAGGGGTGGAGAAAATGAGTTAATGATTGCGAGATGAGTGTGAGATAGAAAACTAGCACTTTCTTGTGCCTTGAGCACACTGGCTTTGCTGACTGTCACCTCAGGTGGGGAAAAAAAAATCAAAGCCATGTGCACAACTGTCTAATTTACCACAGTTTCACTCTCTCCGTCTGCAACTACGCTGGGGTCGAATTGGTATAAAGTTTGTCATCTGAGTGCAGGTATTTGTCTGCTCTTCACTTTGTTGTGACAGCTCTGTCTGTGTCTGTGTGCAAAGACAGTGATGTGCAGTATTTTAAGGAAGCTAACTAAAAACCAGTATTATCAGAACACTACTGGTTTGTGGTATCTGCAGTTGTCCATGCACATGTTTACAGGAGAGTTTAATCCTGATCATAGCTATATCCTGATTTCCTCTTTCACCACACTGCCTCAGACCACTTCTGACTGCCGGTCATAAGCATATTGTAAACAATTGTTGGTAGCTGTGTGGCAAGTGAGTACTGGCCCTCCTACAACTGTGCAGTTGGCACTGGAGCAGGCTCGAGGCTGAGTGAGAGCATGGGTTTGTGTGCCTGTAATCTGTACACCTAACTCTCTTGTTTACAACTGACTGGAGGGTTATAGCCATGATGTGTGTGTGTCCCATTAGAGCACCATGACTCCGATTCCTTATAAGGGTTCCAGGACAGTGAGGGTTAGCTAATCCCCCACCCCCCCGGAGAGCATCACGTGCACCCTGTCCCCATCTCCTCTCCTCTCCTCTCATTTGCCTGTTTGGGCTCTGACATCACAGCTGTTTTAAAACAACCCTGTACTCCTTCTTGCCTCTCATCACCCATTCCACCCTGCTCCGTCTTGCCTCATGCTCTGCTGTGCTTTAGGAAATTTATGCTCAACTTTGAGGAACAGTTTAAACCAAAAGTACTACAGTGGTTCACTTTCATTAGGAGACACATGGCAGAATAGACAACTGTGATGGAGGAGCATTGACTTGTTGTGTGAAGGAGCCTCAGTGTACCTCTAAGAACGATGTTACAGAACATATAAGACCATATTTGGAACATTAAATATGTAAAATATTGATTAGAGTTCACACTCTCACTAATTGTTGTGTGCAGCTCTACAGTTATTAGGGAGATGTAAACACTCCACATAAGATTTGGATAATGATTACATAGAAACATGGGGCTGACACTTTATAGCTGATTTCAGTCATTTGAATACCCTTCTGGCTTATACTTCGCAATTGCTGTGGCTTTGTTCTGGCAATGTTACCTCTTACACAGTGACAGCAGATTCATTCACTTCCCACATAAAGGGCCCACAAGGCCATTTTTCTGCAGTAAAAGGGAGAAGTGATCGATCTATTTTTTTGTTTGTTTTGCTACATTTTTTAAAATTTCTCTCCCTCTCTCTCTTTGATTTAATAGTTACAAGTACTGCAACTCTTTATTTTATTATTTCACTGTGTTTACCACAGATTTATATTGTCTCTCATCCTCAAAATCATACGTGTAAAGTCATTTTGAATTGTGGGCTACATACATCCTACTTTGAGCCTACGTGATAAATTTGTAAAATTACAGAAAAAGTAGTAGTAGTAGTTCATTGCCCAGACCGTCGTTTTATAACATGTGAATTTTTCATTGTCCTTTTTTCCTATCTAGTATGGAAACATGTTATAGTACATAGTGGAAAAAACAGGAACTTTTTTCATTTAATTGTTTATACGTTACTTAATTACTTAGCTGTATTATCAATAGCAGTGGTGAGGGGTCTTTTATCAGTAGGAAAGCTGTAAAAGTTATGAAAATACAGTTAAAAGGGTCATAAGTCTGTGCGCTTCATCACATTTCCCAAAGCTGTCCAGTGGGCCGCTTTGGAGTCTTTCCCGGGCTCATTCTGGCCTCCTCCTCTGGTCTCTCAGATCAATAAATAAATTTAAGAAAAAGTGTATTTGATGAGTACTCCTTTTATATGCATATTGAGATGTGATTTTTTTTACGACATACTGCACAGCCTTACCTGCCTTTAGGGAATTGCTAAAGGTAGACATTCATGCTGGAAACAGGGTCACACTGACTGCCAGACCTGATAGGATAGAGAAAATAGGAGCACATATCTAGGCTATGAGAGAACAATACAACAGAGTTAGTCCGACTATTGAAGACTCTATTTTATGTCCTTTGTGTTTTGACGTACTATCATACAAGCATGTGCTTAAGCGACAAATAGTGGCAAGTGTTTTGCCTCTATGGGTTTCCTACTTAGAGCCTCTAAATGAGTTGAACACGTTTTTTTCATTCACAGTTATCCATTAAATCAACATGTACCTGACTGGGCTCGATTTACTCTCGTCCTTCACTAAAACCATGCTAATGGAGTCATGGCCATATTGAAACCATTTTTATGTTTCTGTTTTATAGCTGCTGTGCAGCATTGGCCACCGTGAGGAAAATTTTGGGTTTACATATGAAGAAATCATCATTTGGTAAGTAATCTCAGCTACCGATAATAGTGTAAGTGTGTCCTATTTAATGTGCGCTTTTTATTTACTCTGGCTGTTAAGCTGTTCTGGATTTGGAATAATGATGACGTGAATGTGCGATTGAGAAGTACCAGTCAATGAAGTAATGAAGGAAATAGTCATATCTTGTGTCAGGTTGTCCGTGCTCTAGTTTTAGTCACTTTATTGTTTGTTTTTAATCTCTAGTCTGCGACTAGCTCTCCTTAATGAAGCTAAAGAAGTGCGTGCTGCGGGGTTGCGGGCGCTTCGCTACCTCATCAGAGATACCAGCGTACTGCAGAAGGTCCTCAGACTACAGGTGGATTACTTGATAGCCAGGTGAGCTCCTGCTTTGAACCACCCAGTCAGGTGTAACAGTTGTTATCTTACTAAATGTTTGGGTTTTTTTAGTTAAGTTGTTAGGGTGTTTGTAGTACCATGCTTCAGCCAGTCTTCTTCTTCGGCCCAACCATGGTACATGACTGATTGTTATGATTGTGGATTTTTTCAGATGCATTGACATCCAGCAGAGTAATGAGGGTGAGAGGACTCAGGCTCTACGACTTGTCCGAAAGGTAAAAACAAGGCGTGTGTTTTGGTGATCTTTGTTCCTTCTGACCATTTGCAGAGTCGCTCTCATGTCACTCGAGGAATTTGCCCTCACTGCTCACTCCTGTGCCAGCGAAATGCCACCAGAAAGCTCCCGGGGTTAGCAGGAGTGTCAGTGGGGATGGTTTGCATGTGTCTGCAGGCGGGGTTATTTATAGTTTAGTAGTTTACTGTAAATCTTCACACAGCGCTTAGAGTCATAGTGCTGTGGTTTCAGCTTTAATTTCTTGAAGGAACTACCAGTTTTACAAGCACTAAATATGTGACCTTCAGAATAGTCAGATCTTGTTTTGGCATTTCAAAAGTTGATCTTCTTTTTCTGGAGTTCTCCAAAAAGCAGCCATAAAAAAAGCAAAACAGTGAAGTTATTTTTTGCCTCTCTTTGTCGTGACTTGTTTTGATGACTCATGTTCCCGTCCTCTTCCTCTCTCTGTAGATCATCACTGTCAACGCAATGCTCTTCCCCACGTCTATTGCAAACTCTTTAATTGCTGTGGGGACCGACGGCCTGCAGGAGAGAGACCGCATGGTGCGCGCCGCCATCGCCATCGTTTGCGAGCTAGGTAAAGTGCCTGGTGTTTAAAGATGCAGGCCGGTGCGGTTGCTATGCATGGTGCTCTTTGGGTGAACAGAAAAACTTGTGGAGAACTATTGTTGTTTGACATTATTATTAATATTATTATTATCGCCATTGCCTGTGTAGCCCTGAAGAACCCAGAGGTGGTGGCCAAACGGGGAGGCCTCAGCACCATCCTTAAGAGTGTGATAGACTGTCAACTAAGTCGCATCAACGAAGCACTTATCACCACTATCCTCCACTTACTCAACCACCCACGCACCCGCCAGTATGTGCGTGTTGACGTCGAGTTGGAGGTCTGTGCACACACACACACACACACACACTGACACACATAGTTTATGAATTGAGAAGAAGCTTCTGTTTAAAAATGAGCCACTGTGCTGGGAGCCATTCCAGTCAGGATTAGCAGAGCTGTAGGTGCCCGTCTCTTTCCCATGGAGCTTACAGTAATCAGTTACAGCATTTCTCCAAAGCCTCATTGTCTGTAAACACTTGGGACAGTAGCAGCTCATCACTGCAGGCACACAGATGTTATATAACATGTGCAGCAGGTTAATTATTACTGCAAGATTTTTCCTGACAGTAGTAAATAGAGATGTAATTTGAAGCTCGCTTTACTGTTGTTTTGTATGCATCAATTTTCTCTGTTTTTGTTCTCTGTTCTCCAGCAAATCCTCGCGCCTTTCACTGATTTTCACTACCGTCACAACGCAGACACGGCTGAGGGGCAACTCAAGTGAGTGTGTGTGTTTAGGTGGTATGAAGAGCCTGTGGTTGAACTGTGCATAGAGAGAGAGAGCGAGAGAGAGGAGGGTTTGTGTAGTGTTTTTGTTAGGCGACCCTTGTTGTCAGGGTGGCTTGACTCTGCAGCGGCTTGCCAGAGGATGTGAAGTCAGATTTTTATAAAAGATCTTTTATGTTTTGTTTGTGTTGTGTAGTCTGAACAACCACCGGCTGAAAGATCATAACGATGTTGTGTGCACAGAACATGATGTCCACTCTTTAACGTGTGTTTTTCTTGTTCACAGGGAAGACAGAGAAGCCCGTTTTTTGTCCAGCCGAATGGCTATAGTGGCTGCTTTCCGCTCCTGGTCCGGTAAGGGCTTTAATATTATTCTTACTGTACATACTTGTTAGGAATACCCACTGTTAAATATCTCCTATTCTCTCTCTCTTTTTTTGTCTCAGGAATTATCAACCTATGCAAGGCTGGAAATTCTGGAATCCAGTCTTTAATTGGCTTACTTTGCATACCAAATATGGAAGTTAGGGTGAGTAAAAAAATGTTTGGCCCTTAAGGAAGTTTGATATTCAAAAACACAGATTTTTCTGATTCTTGCCTGTGAAGATTCCAATCAAGCGATTGTTTTTATTGTGCAGCGGTTAGATGGAGTTGCGTTAGAAATTAAAAATCAACCAAAATTTCCTGTATGAAACAGCCTTTTTACTAATGTTAAGTCTGCTTGGCTTCAGAGGCTTAAAGCACAGAGTGTTTTTGCCATGCCATCTTATCAAACCATTGGGTTCTCTCAAGCTTGCAAATCACTGTTTTACACAGCATTAACATTAGTTCTAACTGTTCTTTTCCGCTACTTAACAATGCCGCTTTTGCCATATCTATATAATTATTTTTAACCAATTTTGCAGAAAGGCTTGTTGGAAGTGTTATATGAGATATTCAGGCTTCCTGTGCCCATTGTAACGCAAGACTTCACTGAAGCCCTTCTAAGTGTTGGTAAGTAAAAAATATCTAATTTTCAAATAATTTAATCCCCATATAAAAACAAGCAGTGGAACTGTTATATTAAGTATTTGATGTAAATAGCACATTTCACTAAAGTTAAGAGGGGAAGCATGAGATTGGAACAGTTATGTAATATAAGAAGGAAAAAAAACACCTGGTTGAAGATCTGACTGCTTGTTAGGTTAATAAGTAACACGACGGGGTGTGAAAAGACATTCCCAGAAAGGTTGAGTTGTTCATGAGTAAAGATGAGAGGGGCTCAGCACTTTTACTCGGTTTGCCCACTGAGTGTGAACATTTTTTCTTTAAACAGTTAACACTAAATGTGTAATTTGGAAAAAGAAAAGCAGAAAACAATGCGACTTAGTCATCTATCGCACAAAATATCATTAAAGATTTGGAGAAAATGGGAAACGAGACAGCGTCAGAAAACCAACACTAAATGACCGTGGTCTTCGGGCCCTTGTGTGACACTGCATCAAAAACAGGTTTTTGTTGGGTTTAGAGCATCGGTCCTCAACCTTTTTTGCGCCACGGACCGGTTTAATGTCAGACAATATTTTCACGGACCGGCCTTTAAGGTGTCGTGGATAAATACAACAAAATAAAATGATACGACCAAGACAAAAGCTGTGGTGTTTTGTAAATATAATAATAATAAACGCAAATTCACTGTGTTATTGTGCAACTTTATTAGCTGCGTCCTCCTGAAATGCGCCAACAACAATGAAAGTAACATCCTCCTCTCTGCCCCTTAATGCTCTCTGGTCACTATGGTAACACGCAAATATTTCTTTCAAAATAAGAAACACAACTACAACACGGAAACAGAGTTAATGATAAAAACCCTGAAAACCATACATTTCACACCCGAACCTCAACTCTTGTGGCCTGGTGCCAGATGACTCACGGACCGGGACCTGTTCGTGTCCCAGGGGATGGGGACTTCTAGTTTAGGAACACTTCTGAATATTTTTATCTGTGGACACAGTTCATAGTTGGATCCACAGATACAAATTAGACCATCCAAAAATCCAGCTGTCCTTCCTGAGCCAACCAGAGCTCATTTAGGAGGGAGAAAGCTGCCCAGTGGTCTCATCTGCTTCATTCTGTAGTGTAAAGAGGGGCCATCTTGTTTATTACCAGGATCTGCTGGGGTTTGGAGATTAATTAGTGCACATTACATGGATAACTGGGCAAATCTGTGAAGGCCCAAATAATGCTTAATGATACACAAGGTAGAAATTTTTGGAGCAACATGATCATAAAGTCCATTTGAAGGAAAACGCTTTCATTTAGCAGGACAGCACCGAAGCACAGTCTGCATGTCTACATAATAAATTGCATTTAGTGACCCACTGACTACATTTGGTGTGTTTTGAACTAAAAAAAAGTTAGCTTAAATTCTAAATCACCAGGAAACTACGACACGTTTGTGCTTTTGTTCTCTGACATAGTGTGAAAAATGTTCCAGCTCCACTTTTTTGAAATGTGTTAATGCAATCAATTTCAAAAATTAGCATTTTGTCCTGCTTAAGATTAAAAAAAAATCTTTGTTTCAGCATTTCATATGTTATCTCAGTACAGCCTTTGGTTAAATGTAGAACAAAATTTCTTTTAGACCCCTAGTAGGTCCATGTTTTACACACACTGACAGACTGGTCTGTTTGCTCTGTTCTCCTTCAGACCCCGCCAGGTTCCAGGACACCTGGAGACTGTCTGACGGGTTTGTTGCTGCCGAGGCCAAAGTTATCCTACCCCATCGGGCCCGCTCTAGGTGACAAACGAAAGCACAGGATAGAAATGAAATATATTGACAGAACTGTTGTCACTTCAGTGTGTAAACAAGCCATAAAATGATTTTTATCTGCTCCCTTTATTAGGCCTGACCTAATGGACAACTACCTGGCATTTGTTCTTTCTGCCTTCATTTCCAGCGGGCTTTTAGAGGTGAGCTGACACAGTAAAAGCACAATAGGTTTAATTTACTCAGGCTAGGAGTGTGTGTTTCACAGTATTGTATTAACAGCTTTTGGGTGGCTTTTATATTGATGTCCTTCCTTGTGCCTTTATTTTTGATACTGTAGGGCCTTGTTGAAGTTGTGACCAGTAGCGATGACCAGCTTGCTGTCAGGGCCACCATCCTTCTGGGAGACCTTTTACACATGGTAATAAAAAAAAGTATAATTTTGTGCATTTCTAAAAGTTTCTAAGCTATATCTTTGTTTCTTTGACTCCTTTGGCTTCTTTTGCTATACTCACCAAGGTTTTATTTCTCTCTTGATCAGGCAAATACCATCCTTCCTCATTCCCATAGTCACCACTTGCACTGCCTTCCCACTCTCATCAACATGGCAGCCTCCTTTGACATCCCCCAAGAGAAACGACTGTGAGTACAAACTGCCACACACGCAATCACTCTTGTTTTTTTTATTGTAACAAAATAATTTCCTCTAATCTTTAGTCATCATTCTTTGCAGTGTTCTCTCATAAAGATGTTCTTATCAGTAGTGCTGATTTCAGGGCTATAGACTGGTCATTGACTCGCTGGTAACAATCAGTCGCTAATAAAGCGTGTCCACGACCGGTTGACGAGTGGTTGCTGGAGGTTGAAAAGTGGGTGCTGCACAATAAGCTTCCTTGGATTTACATTGGTTGCAAGCAGATTGCCGTGGTCACCTGTAGTTCGTGTGGAAGAAAAGGGATCTGTTCGCCTTCAACGTTCAAAGTTGTGCATTTTCAGTGATAACGTTGGCATCTTCCATGTCACACCAACTCGATCATTTTGAAAATTTCATCCAGCCACTACTCGCCAACTGGTCGCCGACTAACTTGTAGGATTTACTTGAATACGTACTAGTTGTTAAACCACTTTTAAAACATCCTCCATCTTTGTCTCTATGCGCTCTAGGCGAGCAAGTGCAGCCGTCAACAATCTGAAACGTTTCCATGAGAAGAAGAAGAAAGGTTTGAAACCGCACAGTCTTTATCTGGACCACATCATTCGCAAGTCTGTGTCGTCACATAACCGCAGAGATTCACGTGTCCACAAAGACATCTATGTCATTAAGGTAAAGATCAACATCTTTTACGTATTTTCCATCTTACGGTTGGTCTTGGCTTTGGCTTCTGTGTGTTTGTTGCAAAGTATGTGGTGTGTTTAGTGTAGCTAGAAAGAGGGAGGCTGTTATTTGCTGCAAACCTGATTTGAACAATTTAAGCCAAAAGTTTAAACATTTAAATAAAAAAAAGTAGTTTTACTTTCATATTTACAGCTTCTGTTTTTTCTGCTTCTGTGCTCAGGACACAGAAGAAGCACTGATGATGAATCTGCGAGACAGTCAGATTCTCAACCACAAGCAGAATTTGGAGTGGAATTGGTTGCTTATTGCCACCATCCTCAAGGTCAGGCTGTTCTCATGTACCACCACAGACTCGATGTTTTGTTTTTACATGTGTAAAAGGGTATTTTTTTGTCTTCTCAGTGGCCAAATGTAAACCTCAGGAACAACAAAGATGAACAGATGCACAAGTAAGCCTTTTTTATTTAACCACAGCTCATTACAAGAAACTGAATTTGTTCAGCGTGTTTTTCTCACATCCTGTTTTACATTTCTATTTGTTTTTGTCTGATGCAGGTTTGTTCGGAGGCTGCTGTACTTTTATAAGCCCAGTAGTAAGTTGTACGCAGGGCTTGCGTTGGATCACCTAAAGGCCAGACAACTCACTGTGGTTGGCTGTCAGTTTGTTGAGTTCCTCATGGATTCCGATGAGGTTAGAGAGGTTTACACTGATGCTCGTACTCTAATTTATTTCTTCTTTTTGGTCATTTACGAACCCACCTTTGTTTTTGACGCTTTATTTTTTCCCCCGCCATCAACCAGGATGGCCAGGGTTACCTGGAGGACCTGGTGAAGGACATGGTATCGTGGCTCTCCTCGTCCTCTGGAATGAAGCCCGAGCGCTGTCTGCAGAGTAATGGCCTGCTCACTACACTCAGCCAACACTACTTCCTCTTCCTGGGGACGCTCTCGGCACACCCACAGGGAGTCAAACTACTAGAGAAATGTGGCCTGTTTCAGTGGTGAGTGAGCAGAAAAGTCTTTAATCTATTTTGAGCTTTTCCAGGCCTGCAGAGTGAAATTGTGTCAGAGCTGTTTGATTAAAAACATCCTGCAAGGTGACATTTGCACTTTTTTTTCTCCCCTCTATTTTCAGCCTGCTGAATCTGTGCTCTGTAAAGAACCAGGATGCTGTGCTGAAACTCGCTGTATCCACACTGGACTACAGCAGAGATGGTCTGGCCAGAGTGATCCTCTCCAAGATCCTCACTGCTTCTACTGATGTAAGCAAGCTGTTAAAACACTAATATTGTAATTAGTAGTAATGGGGAAGTTTTTGTTTTTTTTTCATGCACAGTGGTCAGCAACCTCTTATCACACTGCCACATTTGCAGGCATAAAATAAACTGAATCATCTATTGCCAAACTTGCCCTTTTTTCTTTTTCTAAACACACCCGATCACCTCATTTTCCTCCACCCACCACACCTTCTGAGAAGTCGTAGGCCTCTTGGCAATTAAATGTTCGCACTACCCCTGATCACACAATACTTCTTGTCTCGCTGTGCAGACGTGCAGGCTGTATGCTACCAAGCACCTCCGCGTGCTGCTGCGTGCAGGCGTGGAGTTCTTCAGTAGCTGGGGCATGGAGCTGCTGGTCACACAGCTTCACGACCACAACAAGGCTGTGTCCATGGAGGCCCTGGACATACTGGATGAGGCGTGTGAAGACAAGGTGAGTGATGATGCCGCTTAGATTGTTCTCAGCAAAGCAATTAAATAATAAAATAGCAAAAGCAGATAAGATTAAGCCCATCGTGTTATCTGACAGTTTCGTTTCGTGCCCATTCTGCTGCTTTACAGGCCAACCTTCACGCTCTAATCCAGCTGAAACCAGCTGTGTCCCACCTGGGAGACAAAGGCCTCTTACTGCTCCTCAGGTAGGTGTTTACCACTACAACATTACAAAAACAGTGTGTCACTCTGAAATAGTCCTTCTTGAACACACTCTACATCTTTTTTTCCCCTGCATTTTTAGGTTCCTGTCCATTCCTAAAGGTTTCTCCTACCTCAATGAGAGGGGCTATGTCAGCAAACAGCTGGATAAATGGCAAAAGGTATTATTCAAATATCAGCAGACAGCTTAATGAAATCTCATTTAAAATATTCTGAAATCATGTGGCTATAACAAGGACACATACAAATGAGTTTCCTCCCCTCACCCCAACCGGTCACGGCAGATTGCTGCCCGTCTCTGAGCCTGGTTCTGCTGGAAGTTTCTTTCTGTTAAATGGGAGTTTTTCCTTCCCACTGTCACCAAAGCGCTTGCTCATAGTGGGTCATATGATTGTTGGGTTTTTTTCTGTTTTCTTTGTATTGTAGGGTCTTAACCTTGCAGTATAAAGCACCTTTGAGGCAACTGTTGTTGTGATTTGGCATTCTATAAATAAAATTGAATTGAATTGAATATTAAGTAGACTGTGCATTGCAGGAGTATAATCTTAAGTATGTGGACCAGATAGAGGAGCAGCTCAATGAAGCACTAACAACTTACCGCAAACCTGTCGATGGAGACAACTACGTCAGACGCAGCAACCAAAGGTAAGAAGGGTGAAATTTGGGGCCATTCGATGAGCTGTAGCAGTGAATGGGTTTTTGACTGTGCCTGATTTCTTTGGCCATGTCTCCAGGTTACAAAGA
This sequence comes from Mchenga conophoros, assembly GCF_057382185.1. NCBI lineage: Eukaryota > Metazoa > Chordata > Actinopteri > Cichliformes > Cichlidae > Mchenga > Mchenga conophoros. Next base: position 13,834,460 of record NC_140537.1, read on the forward strand.
CCAAACGTCTATCTCCCTGTGCACTTGTATGGTCAGCTGGTTCACGATAAGACAGGCTGTCATTTATTAGAGGCTCAGGTAAGGTCTCTCTCTTCTCTTTTTTTTTTTTTTTTTTTTTTAAACTAAAAATGATCATTCAGCTGTTCTGTAGGACTAAAGTGCCATTTGTCTTTTATTTTTGCCCCATCTGTTTCCAGAGTGTAGTGCCTGACCTTAGCTACACGATTCGCTCCCCGATGCTGGACACCTGGGAGGGCATCAAACAGCTCAAAGCTGCTCTCTGGGCACTAGTCAGTAACGCAGATTAATCCGTGTCACATAAGTTAATCTTTAATGATAATACAAAGACATGGGCTTGATTGTGGTTGTTTTTCGTTTTGTTTTTTTGTTTTTTCAGGGCAACATTGGCTCTTCAAACTGGGGTCTGAATCTCCTGCAGGAGGAGAACGTCATTCCTGATATCCTTGCATTGGCTCAGCACTGTGAGGTGCTGTCAGTGCGAGGGTGAGCTTTTCTTTCTTTGTCTTTTATTCAGTTACATTTAAAAGCGTTACTATGGAACATGTAACGTCAGACTGTTTTTTTTTTTGTGTGTGTGTTTTTTTTTAAAATTTCATAGAGCAGTATTTTGTATTTTGACTATCACTTGGTGTCCACAGGACATGTGTGTATGTGCTGGGTGTGATCACCAAGACCAAGCAGGGCTGTGAGGTACTAAAACAGTTCGGTTGGGATGCAGTCAGACACAGTCGCAGGACGCTGTGGCCCGTCACTCCAGACGAAGTGGACACGCAGCTGACCTCTGAACTTTCTTCAGTACCGAGCACGCTCAGTCTAAACTCGGAGTCCACCAGCTCCCGCCACAACAGCGAGAGCGAGTCTCAACCAAGTACGTAGCACATTGCCTTTGCTTTGTCACCATGTTCTCCAAAACGATTGAAATTTATGTTTTGTTTCTTTAACAGATCTCTATAATAATCAGTAATTATTGCTAGAAGTTGGACGTTTTTAATTAATTTCATTTCTCTTAGACATGTACATCCTGGATGATGACAAGTGTGATGTTCTGGACCAGTCGGATGAGACTTCTTTATACTTACACTCCAAACCAGTCAAAGACCGTAGCCCCTTTACAATACTGGCCTCTACTCGCTTTGTTCGCACTCGCTTCTTGAACTCCCTGTCTCTCCCCAGCAAGAAACTGCGTTCCACCAGTGACCCCAAGACACCATCGGGCTCCCGAACCCCCACTGAGCTCAAGACTGGGAGTATGAGGCGGAACAGGACAGTGACAGAGCCCTCTGTCTACAGCCCAAACCAGGGGGACTTTACCCCTATCTTTAATGGCCGAGGAATGCCAAAGAGTCCAACGGTCAGTCTGGAGACATCATTTGTTGGGACAAGAGGGGGCTCAGAGGAGCACTTGGTGGATGGCAGGCTGTCGAAGGGAGGAGGCTCAGGCCTCGGACTTAGTACTCTCGGAGGCCAGGGGGCTGCAGAGCAACATAGCCGGGAGAGAGAGCAGAGCAGCCGGGAGCGTCTAGCAGGAGATGGCGGCTCTTCTAGCGGAGGCAATGTAGGAGGGGGTGGCGGAGGTACTCAGTTTAAAAGCCGCAGTCAGAGCTTTAACACGGACACCACAACGAGCGGCATCAGCTCCATGAGCTCCAGTCCCTCTCGGGAAACCGTTGGTAACCCGGAGCATCCGGAGGCCGAACCGGATTCCTCTGACTGCGTGAGCCTCAACACAGTAGTGTCTGCCAAGACTGTCAAAACACTCTCATCCCTCACCCCCCAGTCACAGACTAACCACATGTCCACGTCCAAGTCCTCCACTGTATCTCTGGTACCTCCCGGCTCCTCCCACACCCTCCCCCGCCGGGCTCAGTCTCTCAAGTCCCCCTCAGTGACCACCATAAAAAGCCTGGCTGATTGTAGCTTCATGTACACCAGCCCGAGAGACGCGCTGGGCTACGCTACGCTGAAGAGGCTTCAGCAGCAGAGGATACACCCATCTTTGTCTCACAGTGAAGCGCTGGCTTCACCTGCCAAAGATGTGTTGTTCACAGACACCATCACTATGAAGAGCGGCAGTCTCGATTCCAGACTAACTCCCCGCAGGTAAGTCGGCTCCACTGCAGGGTTTGCTTCATGGAAACGGAACATCTTAACCCATCTCTATTATTCTGTTGTCTTTTTGAGCGTATTTAATTTAGGTTTGGTGCCACGTGAAGATGTTAGCCATCAGCCTAAAGAATGTTTAAAAACATGCCTGAACCGGAGTTTTCGCTTTTAGTTTTTTTGTACCTTTGGAATGACAGATTTTTTTGGGGGGGGGGGGTGAAGGGTGTCTTTTTGTGCACCTTCTGCTGTGTCTGTCAGGATATCAGATAGGAGGGTTACCTGTCCAGAACCCAGCGCCGTAAGTTCGTACCGCAGGCTGTCCAGAACACTCGTACCGCGGTGGGTGGACCTAGCTTGTGTCCTCCTTTAGAGATGTAGCTTCTAGCACCAGTCCAGACAGATCAATATGTTGTTGCTGCTTTAGTAGAGTACTAACTGCTCTTTGCCTACAGTTGATCCATCAGTGCTTTCCTGTTGTGCAAGTAAGTCCCACGTAGACTGGTGAATTTCTAGTGGCCCCCCTGTGACCCCAACTTAAAAATATAAATGGCAAACAGGTAGAGATTAGTGCAATTTGATGTTTTACAATGTGTCTAGTATAAATGCATCACAGTGATAAGTCATGCATAGAAAAAATGTGGTGGGTAAGGTAAGTTAGTGCAAAAAGCAGGACCAGAAAATAAGGAAATGTGAAAGAGTGTGAAAAAAGAGCTAAACCTCTGATACAAAGGTGTAACAGATGAGTTCATAACTCTTAACCTGTACATTACCCACTGATTGCACTAGAAAAATAATTCATTTATAACTTTAAACCTCAGACAATGGAGACAAAATGTCTTTTGCTGCCGCTGCTCTGATGGCGTTCTGCAGCAAAAAAAAGTTTCCCCTCTCTGTTCTTTTACCAAACATTTTTTCCCATTTATTCCCCATGTTCCTTTTCTTTCCCAGCCTCTCCCCCCGGATCCTCTCACGCACCTCTCCTCTTGCCCTCCCTAGGTTTCTGAAAGCTCTGAGTTTTGCCTCTTTGGATAAAGAAGAGCTACTCAGTCCAATCAACCAAAGCACCCTGCACCGCTGCTCTTCAGTACGCTCCATGGTCTCCAGCGTCACCTTCGGATGTAACGACGACTACATTGGCCTTGCACTGCCGATGGACATCCATGACATGTTCCACATCAGAGACTCTGCCTACTTTCAGCAGAGGATCAGCCCGCCATCGGAAGAGCGGAAACGTTTTCTTTTCGGTGACGGCGATGGTAACGTCCACTTTGCACATAATTAAATAAACTATTGAAAGCTTATGAAAGAAAGAAACAAAGCTGCACAAAGACGAGAGACTGATTTCTGTTGGTGCTTATCACCTCTATAGGTGATCGTCCTGCCCTCCCAGTGCTGAAGCAGCAGTTTAGTATCTCAGAGCTGATTGTGCACCGAGGAGACACCCCGAACCACATGGTGGGCTCAGAGGAGACGGGCCTGCAGGTTCACACTGAAGAAAACTGCCTCTACTGCGTGGGAGCGATCGTCCTTGGATACCCCACCCAACCACTGATCAATAGCACACACTCTCGTACAGGTAAGCTGACACGCGCACACATTCAGTCATTTGAACGGATGCGGATTAAACCTAACAGATACTTCAAGGAATGCTTTTTCCTTCCCATCTTTTCTCGCAGATTTTGTCGACTTTCCATCATGGGGAGGCCAGAGCGGCCACCGCCTGGAGGTGATGCCACAGTCAAAATTTTCTGGGGTGTCAGGCTGCAGTGATGCTGCTGTGTCACAAGGTTCAGTCTCTGGCACACCTACACCTGGTGACATTGTCATTGGTAAGCTCACAAATAACCACAATATGCTAAATTAAAAAGTGCTGCTTTGTTCCAGTTGAAAGTCGTACTGTCTCCTTCTCCATCAACTCATTTGTTGGACCTTTTTTCTCTTTCCACCTGTTTCCTCTCTCTTTCTCTAGACCATCAAAGCAAATTAGAATGACAAAGGAAGTCTTTATTTAACTAGGAAAGTCTGTTTAGTTTAATCTTTTTTTTGTTGATGAGTGTCCTAAAATGACCAGTGGCAGGACAAGTGAGTCAAACTTTGTGCCCTGTGGAATATTCAGTCCTTAATGTTTGATTAAAGTTCAGTTCTGTGGAATAAGCAAATGCAAAAGCCCACACACACATTGATACTTCAGCATAAAATTGCAGCATTAATAAGAAATAAAAGTTAAACCCAAACTCCCAGACATTGACAATGAAGTAATTTCTTGAAGGTTTAGTTTTGAATTTTCATTCAATGTTTCTTATTCCAAGAAATGATGTAACAGAATAAGTATTTAAGATGAAGTCTTAGGGAGTTTATTAGTTTTACAAATGACTTGAGATCACTGCATGGTTGGTTCCAACATAATAAGAATCACATTTGAACGAATTAACGAGTCAAACAAATCTCATCATCCACACTGCTCTGCATCAGTTTTCAGCTCTCCTGCTCAGGCCCAAGAGCCGCCCCACTCAGCTGCTCTGCTCTGCATTTATGGATTAGTTCTCCACACTCTGGATTCTCCCCCCAGTTCAGCTGCGCTTCCCACACTGCCCCGCACAGCCAGCAACCAGTCCAGTTCCCCATTTGTGTCCAATAACACACTCCACCCAGCTCTGCCACGTCTCCAACAACCCACTCAGCCCTGCAATAATTAATCACGTTTTATTGAACTTTATCAATCAATCACATGCCGCTAGCTCTGGATCAGTTTATAGCAGTTTTTATATCAAACTATGTATAAACAATAAATGTTGCTAGGAAACCTGGCATGCTGCAGGCTGATTTGACTGTTTTTCTTCTCATCCCACACACTTCAGAATTCACTGTATGATGAATAAACCCAATTTTAGAGACAGTAATAAATTATGAGGAGATGGGGTTATATTTTAATTGAGTTATTTTATTTATAAAGTGCCATTGGGTGATAATGAGTCCCTTGGTTTTGTGAACGTAAATAAGAGTGTATGTATAAATATTCGCTTGCTTCCCTCAGGTGGCAAGGCGATATCCGAGGACGGCCCCGCCTCTCGAGTCTTACTGAGGAAGGAGGTGCTCCGCCTCATCATCAACCTCAGCTCCTCCGTAGGAACCAAAGGCCACGAAACAGGACTACTGACGTAAGGCTCCTTTTCCCCCTTTTGTGCATATACTCTGGATGCATTTTAAAGTTGTTTTTCCAAGGTCTCTAAAATATTTCATCTCTCTTCAGGATAAAAGAGAAGTTTTCATATGCGTTTGATGACATTTGCCTGTACTCTGAGGTTTCTCATCTCTTATCCCACTGTGCATTTCGCCTGACCTCAAGACGTTTCATACAAGAACTTTTCCAGGATGTGCAATTTATGCCAGTAAGATCAATTGAAACTTGATTTGAAGTTTTTTAAAACGGACTGTGTCCTTGTGCTTACATGTTTAATCACTGTTCTTCTTTTGGTTCTCCCCAGATGTTTGAGGAAGCAGAAGCAATCCTGACAAAGCAACCAAAACCTGTTGAAGAGGACGCTGACCCTCCTGAAGAATCCTGATCATCCCATTTCTCCCCCATCCCTCCTGCTTTCCCTGCACAGCTGCAGACCCGGCTTCTTATCACCCTGAAAGGAAGACAAAACTGAAATAATATGAGTTAAGGCTCTGAAGATGGGGTGGGGCATTTCGATGTGTTTCTGGTGGATTTTAACAGCACCACAGCCAAGGAAAAAGAGATGGTCATCAGTCACCTTACATACGAGCTGGAAACAAAGGACGTCAGCATCTATAAACAAATGTAATCCGACACGCCTAATGCTGTCTCAGACTTTTTTTTTCTTTTTCTAAATAAAAACACGGGAAAAAGGGGGAGCAGTTTAACCAAATACTGTTTTCAAATGGACTGGCGATGTCGAGCAACACTCAATAATACATCAACATAATGCTCAGCGACAAGCTAAATCATTAGGACAAAGACTCGAGCTGTGTTTAAAAAACAAAAACAAACAAAAAACTATCATTTTTTCCCTCCTCTTTCCAGAGGTGGTCTTGTTTTTCGTTTTTTTTTCCTGTAATGAAATAAGTCATGTCGTCGTGTCTGCCCAGTGGTTCCTCAGACCTTGCGTTCTTTTCTTTGACAAAACACTACAGAGGGATCCTGCTGATTTTAAAACGTACCTGGAGCCTTCATATCCCACCCCAACTCGTGATCTGTTCTAGCCGGATATGTGCTTTTGCTTCTCTTGCCTCTCTACTTCTTACAACCTGTAGCCTCTTGTCAGCACAGGTAGCCAATTGCTTTTCTAGTTCTTGTATCTCAGACAATCAAACATCACTAGTATTCTATTTTCTAAAGCATTATATCTACCACCCTCACGCAGTACATGAGAAGAATAGCACGTAATTTAATGCTAGTTTATGCCATCCTTTACCTGCTAAGGACTTCTCGTGGTTTTTTTCTTCCACTGCATTTTTAGCGAGCTTCTCTGGAAGTGGGTCGATCCTTGGAAAGACGCTCGGAAGATTCATTGTAGATTCAGTCCCAATCTCTGCTCACACGTGTTTCCAAACTCTGCGTAAACCCAGCGGCTGCCCATCTCTATACCTTCTTACCTTTGTGCTTCACCTCCACTGCATGTCCAACAAGCATGGCGAAGTTGTAATGTCACCTGAACGTGTTTCTTGCTTGTAAAACCTTTTTAAAAATAGGTTGCCATTACTTGCTGCCATTACGTTGTAGGACTATAATGACCCCTGGATTTGCCTCCACCATGCAGTTTCACAGGGGGGAACGCGAGCGATGACTAAAGGATTTATAAAAGGTTTTCCAGGGAAACAGGGGAGCTCGGTTTCCATTGGCTTATAATTATTTTTATTTTTTTATTTAATTTTTAATTTTTTTTTTTTTTTGCTCTACTGCTGCTACACAAATGGACTCATAGAGAGATGATTCATAGATCAGCTGAGTGATGTCAGATCCGATCTATTTATTATATGTCTGTACCATAGAGTGAGCTCAACCAGAGAAGAAAAAAGTTATTTATATTTTTTCCTCAAGACTGTATTATAATTTAAACGTTTCCTTTTTTTTTTCTCCTTTTTTTTTTTTTTTTTGCCTGAATCGTGGTTTCCCTTGTATAATGTGTACAGTATGTTTTGGGGGCATTGGTGACCTAAAGAAACATACAATCCTATCAAAGGGATGCATTGTTAATAAAACAAAATTTGAAATACCCAAAGATAGTTGATATTATTTAAAAATCCAACTTATTTCATTATTTACTGTGTTAATCTCTTATAAGTCGGCTAATATTGTTACAGTTACAGTTTTGGGGTTTTTTTTGTTTTTGAAGAAACATTTAAATTAGGTAAAACAAAATCCTCAAAAATTAGGCTGGGCACATCTACGTATAGGTAGTGTTCCTTAATGTTTAAGTTATCAAGTTATCTGCTGTTTAAAACACGATTTCCCTTCAGTGTTGCCGTACTTTGACAGTTTCAATAACAATCTCAGCTTTTTCATATATAGCATGTTTATTAAAGTTACTGTTCCAAAAGGCCAAATATGTGTTTTAAGAAGAGATTTATGAGACAAAGCAAAAAGTGTAGGCAGAGATGCTGCTGATGGTTTTTAAGTTTTATAAGTTGGACCTTTTGAATTTTTACACTCCTTAATCCTAGAGGATAAATCTATAGCAGGGGTCACTAACAGGCGGACCGGGGTCCGAGTCCGGACCCAGTCGCCATCCTATATGGACCCGGACCTATAGTTAACAAAATATTATATTTAATTTTGACGGGGCGATTCAATTTTAAGCAGTAACCTTACATTGTATTAGACCAGGGAACATACAACAATTGTGTGCGAGTTACGCCACCCACGTGACACTACTTAGCCAATCACATCTGCGCATTCAAGGCGATCGCAACGCTGAGTGCAGACACAGACAGACAGAGGAAAGACATGGTGAGAGGTGAATGACAAGCGAGACGATTAACGATACAGTGAGACAAGACGTGAGCGGGAGTCACAAGAGGTAAAACAACTATGGCGCTTTCAAAAAAGAGAAACGTAGACACCGAAAATAGAACTTTCAAGACTGAATGGACTGACGCATATATGTTCATTCTTCCGGCCGCAAGCAGCAAACCAGTGTGTCTCATATGTTCAGAAACCGTGGCACTGATTAAAAGTGGCAATGTCAAACGCCACTATGAGACAAAGCACAAAGCTTTTGAACAATCATACCCACCCAAGTCTGAACTCAGGTCCCAGAAAATTAGCAGTCTCAGAGCCCAATATGATCAGTCCACAAGGATCTTAACCAATTCTTTCACCGCCCAACAACGTGCTCATGAATGTTCCCTCAGAGTTGCTTGGATTTTAGGTCAACACAAAAAGCCCTTTGCAGATGCAGGTGTTGTCAAAGAGTGCATGAGTGCAGTAGCAGAAACATTACTTGAGGGTAAACAAAAAGAAGAGCTTCATGACAAAATAAAGCAAATACCTATGTCAGCATCAACAGCCACAAAGAGAAGTGAATTATTAGCTCAGGATGTGCTATCCCAGCTGGAAGAAGCTATTCATAAGACACCATGTGTAGGCTTGGCTGTAGATGAGTCCACTGATGTGTCTGACAATGCTCAGCTGTTAGTTTATGTAAGGTTCTTCAACAATGATAAGAAAGAGTTCTGTGAAGACCTGCTAGGTGTAACTTCCCTTCACAGCACTACAAGAGGAGAGGATATTTACCTGGCCATTAAGGAAATGTTAACAAAGCGAGGAATAGAGCCAAACCAAGTGGTTTCAATAACCACAGATGGAGCCCCTGCTATGATGGGGAGAGAGAAAGGAGCTGTAGCAAGAATGAAAGAGGACAATCCCGAGCTAATCTCTTATCATTGCATTATTCATCAGTCAGTGTTATGCTCCACCCTGTCAGACGAGTATGCTGAGGTGATGAAAACAATGATGAAAATGATTAATTTTCTCAGGGCATCTTCTTCTTGTCAGCATTACATGCTCAGGGAATTTCTCAGAGAAGTTGATGCACACGCTGATGATCTTCTGCTTCACAACAATGTGAGATGGCTTAGCAAAGGCAGGGCATTGGAGCGATTTTGGTCCATCAAAAGTGAAGTAGCAGCTTTCTTGGAAGAGCTGGAAAGTCAAAAAGCAACAAACTTTTCTCTCTTTTTAAATGATGGGAAAAACATGGATATTGTGGCCTTTTTGGTTGATATCACTTCACACCTGAATGAACTGAATTTGAAGCTGCAGGGCAAGGACAATTCAATTTGTGAACTGATGACAGCTGTCCGCTGCTTTCAGAGGAAACTTGAAGTGTTCAAAGAAGACCTGCAAGGAGACTATGCACACTTCCCAACAGTGAAGGAACAGGTTCAGGGACAGAGAGATGTGTCCTCTTTTGTTGACTTTGTTGATAAGCTGATTGAAAACTTCAGCAAACGTTTTGATAGCTTCAGCTTTGGACAGCAGCTCACCATGTTCATAAAGAACCCATTTGCCATCACTGATGTCAGAGGGTTCTCAAAGGAAGTCACACAGCACTTCAAGTGGGCAAATGCTGGGCCTCTTCAAATGCAACTAATTGATCTCCAAGCAGATGTGGCCCTGAAAGAGCAGTTTGGAAGAACTGAACCTGCCACTTTCTGGCCCCAATTGGTCTCTGAGACAGCTTTCCCAAATCTGAGGAAAGTAGCCCTGTACATCTTGACCATGTTTGGCTCCACATACAGCTGTGAGGCAGCTTTCTCCACAATGAACATAATAAAAACTAAATATCGTTCCAGGATCACCAATGAGCACTTACACATGTGTATGAGAATGGCCCTGACACCATTCCAGCCCAGATTTAAAATCCTAGTAGAGCGAACTAAAGCTCAGTTCTCTCACTGAACAACAGAAAGTTGGGACGTGGAATATAAGGGTGAAAGAAAGAGAAACTGTAAAATTGTTAAAATGTTTTGATGTTATCTGTTGAAAATGTATTGAGACTGTTTAGTCGAGATGTAAAATGTAAAGAAAAAGGGAAACTTTTTTTTTCTGAAATTAAGCACTTTGTTTTAAGATGCACAATTTAGCCATTTTATTTATTTTCTCTAATTCATTTTAAACAGCAGCCCTATTTCTAATGTAGGCCTACTGTGTGTTTCAGTGTTAACAATAAATTTTGTTGAAATGTTTTAACTTGTATTTTCATTGATTTGACAGTCTATTGTTCATACGTTCAGATATAAATAAAAATTAAAAAAAAAAAGGTTGCTTCTCTATCACAATCATAACGTAAGTTAGACATTATGATGTCCCGGACCTCTGCTTGAGAAGATTTTCTCCAACTGGACCTCCTCAAATTTTAGTTTAATACCCCTGCTCTAAACGCTATTCCGTTTATTTCAATCATTAATGCTTAAACATGCAAATCATGCTTTAAACTTCTCACTGGTTCTCTAAAAAAGTCTGGGAACTTTTGGGTCATTACAAGCTTAAGTTTTACCATACCTAAATTATTAAACACACAAATAAAGTCATAGAATATTCATAAAACCATTGTTTGATGTTAAAACTCATCTTCCCCCTTTTTGACACACTCCCATGTGTCAATTCACCTGGAGCTAGAAATTAAAAGAAAAGGTTAGTGACATCATATCTCAGAAAGTATCAGAAATTCTCCTCTCGAGTATCGTTGCCCCAGTCTTGTCATCCTGTGTTAGGAAATGAAATCAGTGTAGTTATTATGTTAAATCTGTTAAACTCCTGGCTCCGCCCAGAGCCTGCATCTGCACAATTGCCTAGAAACAAAACCTGTATTAATATGAACTTCACATTTGAAACGTCGTTTTTTTTTTTCGCCACTGTTTTTCCCTCACTGACCACAGCAGGGGAACCTATGTCTTGATTCAGCCATGAATCCAGCTCACCTGATTCATCACTGAGCCCAACCGTCACTGGCATCTGATAGTGCTGCACTGCATGTTTTTCCCTTGATGTCACTATTTTCAATGTGTTAAGGAGTGAATAGTGAACTTCTTTTAATGGTGTGTTTAATTAATTTGATTTAATAACTTGTGACCTTTGAGTCCCTTCCTTGCAAGAATTATGGCCAATGACGGAAATGTATGTATTACATTTAAGATTGGAAAACAATGTCAATGCCACAAACGTGAGTTGTCATATACATCTGTGAGTTAATCTGCACAACCGTGTGCACATGTGCTCTGTGCATGTACACACACAAAGAATTGACCTTCGTTCCTTAAATTTGTAGCATTGCCTCTGTGCTGCCTGATGGTGCTCAGTGGCTTTTGCTTCTTGCTTTTAAATCAGATGTCACTCTCAACATAAACACAAGCTACAGCAGCCAAGCAGTCTTAGCTGAGGAAACAAAGATACATTTCCTCATTTAATGTAAAATATTGTGGTGATGTTATGTTATATTAGGCAGGCAGCTGCCCAAATAACACTGTGACAATCAAAAGTACAGGGAGTGCAGAATTATTAGGCAAATGAGTATTTTGTCCACATCATCCTCTTCATGCATGTTGTCTTACTCCAAGCTGTATAGGCTCGAAAGCCTACTACCAATTAAGCATATTAGGTGATGTGCATCTCTGTAATGAGAAGGGGTGTGGTCTAATGACATCAACACCCTATATCAGGTGTGCATAATTATTAGGCAACGTCCTTTCCTTTGGCAAAATGGGTCAAAAGAAGGACTTGACAGGCTGAAAGTGGCATTGGTTTTGGTGCCATAAATAGTCAAAAATAGTGAGATATCTTGCAGAGGGATGCAGCAGTCTCAAAATTGCAAAGCTTCTGAAGCGTGATCATCGAACAATCAAGCGTTTCATTCAAAATAGTCAACAGGGTCGCAAGAAGCGCGTGGAAAAACCAAGGCACAAAATAACTGCCCATGAACTGAGAAAAGTCAAGCGTGCAGCTGCCAAGATGCCACTTGCCACCAGTTTGGCCATATTTCAGAGCTGCAACATCACTGGAGTGCCCAAAAGCACAAGGTGTGCAATACTCAGAGACATGGCCAAGGTAAGAAAGGCTGAAAGACGACCACCACTGAACAAGACACACAAGCTGAAACGTCAAGACTGGGCCAAGAAATATCTCAAGACTGGTTTTTCTAAGGTTTTATGGACTGATGAAATGAGAGTGAGTCTTGATGGGCCAGATGGATGGGCCCGTGGCTGGATTGGTAAAGGGCAGAGAGCTCCAGTCTGACTCAGACACCAGCAAGGTGGAGGTGGAGTACTGGTTTGGGCTGGTATCATCAAAGATGAGCTTGTGGGGCCTTTTCGGGTTGAGGATGGAGTCAAGCTCAACTCCCAGTCCTACTGCCAGTTCCTGGAAGACACCTTCTTCAAGCAGTGGTACAGGAAGAAGTCTGCATCCTTCAAGAAAAACATGATTTTCATGCAGGACAATGCTCCATCACACGCGTCCAAGTACTCCACAGCGTGGCTGGCAAGAAAGGGTATAAAAGAAGAAAAACTAATGACATGGCCACCTTGTTCACCTGATCTGAACCCCATTGAGAACCTGTGGTCCATCATCAAATGTGAGATTTACAAGGAGGGAAAACAGTACACCTCTGTGAACAGTGTCTGGGAGGCTGTGGTTGCTGCTGCACGCAATGTTGATGGTGAACAGATCCAAACACTGACAGAATCCATGGATGGCAGGCTTTTGAGTGTCCTTGCAAAGAAAGGTGGCTATATTGGTCGCTGATTTGTTTTTGTTTTGTTTTTGAATGTCAGAAATGTATATTTGTGAATGTGGAGATGTTATATTGGTTTCACTGGTAAAAATAAATAATTGAAATGGGTATATATTTGTTTTTTGTTAAGTTGCCTAATAATTATGCACAGTAATAGTCACCTGCACACACAGATATCCCCCTAAAATAGCTAAAACTAAAAACAAACTAAAAACTACTTCCAAAAACATTCAGCTTTGATATTAATGAGTTTTTTGGGTTCATTGAGAACATGGTTGTTGTTCAATAATAACATTATTCCTCAAAAATACAACTTGCCTAATAATTCTGCACTCCCTGTATATCTATTTTGAACGCCTCAGCTGGAAAAAATTCAAAATGGTTTATAAAGTTGGCCACAGGTCTGTATGTAAATGGCAGTTAAAACATTGCTTCATATTTGGATATGTATGATGTTAGTTTCTAAAATACTAAAAAATGTGTTTATTAACAAAGTAAACTAAAAACAGACATTATTAAATTTTATACTTTTAACTACTGAATTGAACATAATATGAAATAATGTGTTTCCACTGTGGGAATGATGGATCCAATGACAAATAACTTTCAGATTAGTAAAGCTATATTTTTAATTTTTCTAGTTTTCCATTTCTATTTAGATGATTTATATTTATATTTAAAATGAACAGGATCATAACAAAATAACACCACTGCAAGTGTAACAAAAATATGTTGAAATCAAATGGTATGTTATTTGAAATCAATATGAAACAATGACACATGCATTTTATCCAATTTTTTTATTTATTTAATTTTTCCCAATTGTCCAAATTAGTCTGTGATTTGTCTTATTGTCCAACAAATCATATTTATATACAAATATATGTGACTCTCAAATATGATTTAAATGGATCATTCCTCACTTGATAACGAATTATCCATTTAAATATTTGCAGAGTCCTAAACTTGATGCCAGTGAACTTATCAGCGGTTGGTTTTTAAAAAAAAAAGCCCAAAAAATCCCCTATGAGCAAGCACTTGGCGACGGTGGGGAGGAAAAACTCCCTTTTAAAGGGGAGAAACCTCCGACAGAACCAGGCTCAGGAAGGGGTGGCCATCTGTCGCTGCCGAGTGGGCTTAAAATGTTCACTGTCCATCCTCCTTCTGACAGGAGCTTCCTACAGACCAGGTATGAAGGATGCCTGAGTGGACATACAAAACTCACAAGTTCCTGGCTCTCACGGCTCCTATGCAGAGGGTTAGTCGAAGACGGAGGGGCATCGCGAGGGGCGTCGGGGGACGGGGGACTGTGCCTCACTGCCCTCCCCTTCTCCAAGAAACCCGTCTTCAACAGAGTCGAGAGAGCCGGGAACTTGTGAGGTGTGCATGTCCTGGTGAGCCTCCACCTTTTATAGGTGGGTGCAGCCTCGACTGTACAGAGACAGACCAGACCAGCTGAACCACACAGACACTTCAAACCTAATCTGAGTACAAAACACACACACACACACACACACACACACACACACACACACACACACACACACACACACACACACACACATCTTGCCATTAAAAAAATAGGGTTCCTTTACAATGTCAGAAGGAGGAAGGCACTAAGGCACTGCCTTCCGCCCCTCGACGCCCTCGCGGTGCCCCCTCCTTCTGACAGGAACTTCCTACAGACCAGGTATGAAGGATGCCTGAGTGGACATACAAAACTCACAAGTTCCTGGCTCTCACGGCTCCTATGCAGAGGGTTAGTCGAAGACGGAGGGGCATCGCGAGGGGCGTCGGGGGACGGGGGACTGTGCCTCACTGCCCTCCCCTTCTCCAAGAAACCCGTCTTCAACAGAGTCGAGAGAGCCGGGAACTTGTGAGGTGTGCATGTCCTGGTGAGCCTCCACCTTTTATAGGTGGGTGCAGCCTCGACTGTACAGAGACAGACCAGACCAGCTGAACCACACAGACACTTCAAACCTAATCTGAGGACAAAAAACACATACATACATACATACATACACACAGACAAAGACACACACACACACACACAGACACAAACATCTTACCATTAAAAAAATAGGGTTCCTTTACAATGTCAGAAGGAGGAAGGCACTAAGGCACCGCCTTCCGCCCCTCGACGCCCTCGCGGTGCCCCCTCCTTCTGACAGGAACTTCCTACAGACCAGGTATGAAGGATGCCTGAGTGGACATACAAAACTCACAAGTTCCTGGCTCTCACGGCTCCTATGCAGAGGGTTAGTCGAAGACGGAGGGGCATCGCGAGGGGCGTCGGGGGACGGGGGACTGTGCCTCACTGCCCTCCCCTTCTCCAAGAAACCCGTCTTCAACAGAGTCGAGAGAGCCGGGAACTTGTGAGGTGTGCATGTCCTGGTGAGCCTCCACCTTTTATAGGTGGGTGCAGCCTCGACTGTACAGAGACAGACCAGACCAGCTGCACCACACAGACACTTCAAACCTAATCTGAGTACAAAACACACACACACACATCTTACCATTAAAAAAATAGGGTTCCTTTACAATGTCAGAAGGAGGAAGGCACTAAGGCACCGCCTTCCGCCCCTCGACGCCCTCGCGGTGCCCCCTCCTTCTGACAGGAACTTCCTACAGACCAGGTATGAAGGATGCCTGAGTGGACATACAAAACTCACAAGTTCCTGGCTCTCACGGCTCCTATGCAGAGGGTTAGTCGAAGACGGAGGGGCATCGCGAGGGGCGTCGGGGGACGGGGGACTGTGCCTCACTGCCCTCCCCTTCTCCAAGAAACCCGTCTTCAACAGAGTCGAGAGAGCCGGGAACTTGTGAGGTGTGCATGTCCTGGTGAGCCTCCACCTTTTATAGGTGGGTGCAGCCTCGACTGTACAGAGACAGACCAGACCAGCTGAACCACACAGACACTTCAAACCTAATCTGAGGACAAAAAACACATACATACATACATACATACACACAGACAAAGACACACACACACACACACAGACACAAACATCTTACCATTAAAAAAATAGGGTTCCTTTACAATGTCAGAAGGAGGAAGGCACTAAGGCACCGCCTTCCGCCCCTCGACGCCCTCGCGGTGCCCCCTCCTTCTGACAGGAACTTCCTACAGACCAGGTATGAAGGATGCCTGAGTGGACATACAAAACTCACAAGTTCCTGGCTCTCACGGCTCCTATGCAGAGGGTTAGTCGAAGACGGAGGGGCATCGCGAGGGGCGTCGGGGGACGGGGGACTGTGCCTCACTGCCCTCCCCTTCTCCAAGAAACCCGTCTTCAACAGAGTCGAGAGAGCCGGGAACTTGTGAGGTGTGCATGTCCTGGTGAGCCTCCACCTTTTATAGGTGGGTGCAGCCTCGACTGTACAGAGACAGACCAGACCAGCTGCACCACACAGACACTTCAAACCTAATCTGAGGACAAAAAACACATACATACATACATACACACAGACACAGACACAGACACACACACACACACACAGACACAAACATCTTACCATTAAAAAAATAGGGTTCCTTTACAATGTCAGAAGAAGGAAGGCACTAAGGCACCGCCTTCCGCCCCTCGACGCCCTCGCGGTGCCCCCTCCTTCTGACAGGAACTTCCTACAGACCAGGTATGAAGGATGCCTGAGTGGACATACAAAACTCACAAGTTCCTGGCTCTCACGGCTCCTATGCAGAGGGTTAGTTGAAGACGGAGGGGCATCGCGAGGGGCGTCGGGGGACGGGGGACTGTGCCTCACTGCCCTCCCCTTCTCCAAGAAACCCGTCTTCAACAGAGTCGAGAGAGCCGGGAACTTGTGAGGTGTGCATGTCCTGGTGAGCCTCCACCTTTTATAGGTGGGTGCAGCCTCGACTGTACAGAGACAGACCAGACCAGCTGCACCACACAGACACTTCAAACCTAATCTGAGTACAAAACACACACACACACACACACACACACACACACACACACACACAGAGACACAAACATCTTACCATTAAAAAAATAGGGTTCCTTTACAATGTCAGAAGGAGGAAGGCACTAAGGCACCGCCTTCCGCCCCTCGACGCCCTCGCGGTGCCCCCTCCTTCTGACAGGAACTTCCTACAGACCAGGTATGAAGGATGCCTGAGTGGACATACAAAACTCACAAGTTCCTGGCTCTCACGGCTCCTATGCAGAGGGTTAGTCGAAGACGGAGGGGCATCGCGAGGGGCGTCGGGGGACGGGGGACTGTGCCTCACTGCCCTCCCCTTCTCCAAGAAACCCGTCTTCAACAGAGTCGAGAGAGCCGGGAACTTGTGAGGTGTGCATGTCCTGGTGAGCCTCCACCTTTTATAGGTGGGTGCAGCCTCGACTGTACAGAGACAGACCAGACCAGCTGCACCACACAGACACTTCAAACCTAATCTGAGTACAAAACAAACACACACACACACACACACACACACACACACACACAGAGAGACACAAACATCTTACCATTAAAAAAATAGGGTTCCTTTACAATGTCAGAAGGAGGAAGGCACTAAGGCACCGCCTTCCGCCCCTCGACGCCCTCGCGGTGCCCCCTCCTTCTGACAGGAACTTCCTACAGACCAGGTATGAAGGATGCCTGAGTGGACATACAAAACTCACAAGTTCCTGGCTGCCCTCCCCTTCTCCAAGAAACCCGTCTTCAACAGAGTCGAGAGAGCCGGGAACTTGTGAGGTGTGCATGTCCTGGTGAGCCTCCACCTTTTATAGGTGGGTGCAGCCTCGACTGTACAGAGACAGACCAGACCAGCTGCACCACACAGACACTTCAAACCTCATCAGAGGACAAAAAACATACACACACACACACACACACATCTTACCATTAAAAAAATAGGGTTCCTTTACAATGTCAGAAGGAGGAAGGCACTAAGGCACCGCCTTCCGCCCCTCGACGCCCTCGCGGTGCCCCCTCCTTCTGACAGGAACTTCCTACAGACCAGGTATGAAGGATGCCTGAGTGGACATACAAAACTCACAAGTTCCTGGCTCTCACGGCTCCTATGCAGAGGGTTAGTCGAAGACGGAAGGGCATCGCGAGGGGCGTCGGGGGACGGGGGACTGTGCCTCACTGCCTTCCCCTTCTCCAAGAAACCCGTCTTCAACAGAGTCGAGAGAGCCGGGAACTTGTGAGGTGTGCATGTCCTGGTGAGCCTCCACCTTTTATAGGTGGGTGCAGCCTCGACTGTACAGAGACAGACCAGACCAGCTGCACCACACAGACATTTCAAACCTAATCTGAGTACAAAACACACACACACACACACACATCTTACCATTAAAAAAATAGGGTTCCTTTACAATGTCAGAAGGAGGAAGGCACTAAGGCACCGCCTTCCGCCCCTCGACGCCCTCGCGGTGCCCCCTCCTTCTGACAGGAACTTCCTACAGACCAGGTATGAAGGATGCCTGAGTGGACATACAAAACTCACAAGTTCCTGGCTCTCACGGCTCCTATGCAGAGGGTTAGTCGAAGACGGAAGGGCATCGCGAGGGGCGTCGGGGGACGGGGGACTGTGCCTCACTGCCTTCCCCTTCTCCAAGAAACCCGTCTTCAACAGAGTCGAGAGAGCCGGGAACTTGTGAGGTGTGCATGTCCTGGTGAGCCTCCACCTTTTATAGGTGGGTGCAGCCTCGACTGTACAGAGACAGACCAGACCAGCTGCACCACACAGACACTTCAAACCTCATCAGAGGACAAAAAACATACACACACACACACACACACACACACACACACACACACACACACAGAGACACAAACATCTTACCATTAAAAAAACTGGGTTCCTTTACAATGTCAGAAGGAGGAAGACACTAAGGCACCGCCTTCCGCCCCTCGACGCCCTCGCGGTGCCCCCTCCTTCTGACAGGAACTTCCTACAGACCAGGTATGAAGGATGCCTGAGTGGACATACAAAACTCACAAGTTCCTGGCTCTCACGGCTCCTATGCAGAGGGTTAGTCGAAGACGGAGGGGCATCGCGAGGGGCGTCGGGGGACGGGGGACTGTGCCTCACTGCCTTCCCCTTCTCCAAGAAACCCGTCTTCAACAGAGTCGAGAGAGCCGGGAACTTGTGAGGTGTGCATGTCCTGGTGAGCCTCCACCTTTTATAGGTGGGTGCAGCCTCGACTGTACAGAGACAGACCAGACCTGCTGCACCACACAGACACTTCAAACCTAATCTGAGTACAAAACACACACACACACACACACACACACACACACACACACACACACACATCTTACCATTAAAAAAATAGGGTTCCTTTACAATGTCAGAAGGAGGAAGGCACTAAGGAGCCGCCTTCCGCCCCTCGACGCCCTCGCGGTGCCCCCTCCTTCTGACAGGAACTTCCTACAGACCAGGTATGAAGGATGCCTGAGTGGACATACAAAACTCACAAGTTCCTGGCTCTCACGGCTCCTATGCAGAGGGTTAGTCGAAGACGGAGGGGCATCGCGAGGGGCGTCGGGGGACGGGGGACTGTGCCTCACTGCCCTCCCCTTCTCCAAGAAACCCGTCTTCAACAGAGTCGAGAGAGCCGGGAACTTGTGAGGTGTGCATGTCCTGGTGAGCCTCCACCTTTTATAGGTGGGTGCAGCCTCGACTGTACAGAGACAGACCAGACCAGCTGCACCACACAGACACTTCAAACCTAATCTGAGTACAAAACACACACACACACATCTTACCATTAAAAAAATAGGGTTCCTTTACAATGTCAGAAGGAGGAAGGCACTAAGGCACCGCCTTCCGCCCCTCGACGCCCTCGCGGTGCCCCCTCCTTCTGACAGGAACTTCCTACAGACCAGGTATGAAGGATGCCTGAGTGGACATACAAAACTCACAAGTTCCTGGCTCTCACGGCTCCTATGCAGAGGGTTAGTCGAAGACGGAGGGGCATCGCGAGGGGCGTCGGGGGACGGGGGACTGTGCCTCACTGCCCTCCCCTTCTCCAAGAAACCCGTCTTCAACAGAGTCGAGAGAGCCGGGAACTTGTGAGGTGTGCATGTCCTGGTGAGCCTCCACCTTTTATAGGTGGGTGCAGCCTCGACTGTACAGAGACAGACCAGACCAGCTGAACCACACAGACACTTCAAACCTAATCTGAGGACAAAAAACACATACATACATACATACATACACACAGACAAAGACACACACACACACACACAGACACAAACATCTTACCATTAAAAAAATAGGGTTCCTTTACAATGTCAGAAGGAGGAAGGCACTAAGGCACCGCCTTCCGCCCCTCGACGCCCTCGCGGTGCCCCCTCCTTCTGACAGGAACTTCCTACAGACCAGGTATGAAGGATGCCTGAGTGGACATACAAAACTCACAAGTTCCTGGCTCTCACGGCTCCTATGCAGAGGGTTAGTCGAAGACGGAGGGGCATCGCGAGGGGCGTCGGGGGACGGGGGACTGTGCCTCACTGCCCTCCCCTTCTCCAAGAAACCCGTCTTCAACAGAGTCGAGAGAGCCGGGAACTTGTGAGGTGTGCATGTCCTGGTGAGCCTCCACCTTTTATAGGTGGGTGCAGCCTCGACTGTACAGAGACAGACCAGACCAGCTGCACCACACAGACACTTCAAACCTAATCTGAGGACAAAAAACACATACATACATACATACACACAGACACAGACACACACACACACACACACACACAGACACAAACATCTTACCATTAAAAAAATAGGGTTCCTTTACAATGTCAGAAGAAGGAAGGCACTAAGGCACCGCCTTCCGCCCCTCGACGCCCTCGCGGTGCCCCCTCCTTCTGACAGGAACTTCCTACAGACCAGGTATGAAGGATGCCTGAGTGGACATACAAAACTCACAAGTTCCTGGCTCTCACGGCTCCTATGCAGAGGGTTAGTTGAAGACGGAGGGGCATCGCGAGGGGCGTCGGGGGACGGGGGACTGTGCCTCACTGCCCTCCCCTTCTCCAAGAAACCCGTCTTCAACAGAGTCGAGAGAGCCGGGAACTTGTGAGGTGTGCATGTCCTGGTGAGCCTCCACCTTTTATAGGTGGGTGCAGCCTCGACTGTACAGAGACAGACCAGACCAGCTGCACCACACAGACACTTCAAACCTAATCTGAGTACAAAACACACACACACACACACACACACACACACACACACACACACACAGAGACACAAACATCTTACCATTAAAAAAATAGGGTTCCTTTACAATGTCAGAAGGAGGAAGGCACTAAGGCACCGCCTTCCGCCCCTCGACGCCCTCGCGGTGCCCCCTCCTTCTGACAGGAACTTCCTACAGACCAGGTATGAAGGATGCCTGAGTGGACATACAAAACTCACAAGTTCCTGGCTCTCACGGCTCCTATGCAGAGGGTTAGTCGAAGACGGAGGGGCATCGCGAGGGGCGTCGGGGGACGGGGGACTGTGCCTCACTGCCCTCCCCTTCTCCAAGAAACCCGTCTTCAACAGAGTCGAGAGAGCCGGGAACTTGTGAGGTGTGCATGTCCTGGTGAGCCTCCACCTTTTATAGGTGGGTGCAGCCTCGACTGTACAGAGACAGACCAGACCAGCTGCACCACACAGACACTTCAAACCTAATCTGAGTACAAAACACACACACACACACACACACACACACACACACACACACACAGAGACACAAAAATCTTACCATTAAAAAAATAGGGTTCCTTTACAATGTCAGAAGGAGGAAAGCACTAAGGCACCGCCTTCCGCCCCTCGACGCCCTCGCGGTGCCCCCTCCTTCTGACAGGAACTTCCTACAGACCAGGTATGAAGGATGCCTGAGTGGACATACAAAACTCACAAGTTCCTGGCTCTCACGGCTCCTATGCAGAGGGTTAGTCGAAGACGGAGGGGCATCGCGAGGGGCGTCGGGGGACGGGGGACTGTGCCTCACTGCCCTCCCCTTCTCCAAGAAACCCGTCTTCAACAGAGTCGAGAGAGCCGGGAACTTGTGAGGTGTGCATGTCCTGGTGAGCCTCCACCTTTTATAGGTGGGTGCAGCCTCGACTGTACAGAGACAGACCAGACCAGCTGCACCACACAGACACTTCAAACCTAATCTGAGTACAAAACACACACACACACACACACACACACACACACACACACACACACATCTTACCATTAAAAAAATAGGGTTCCTTTACAATGTCAGAAGGAGGAAGGCACTAAGGCACCGCCTTCCGCCCCTCGACGCCCTCGCGGTGCCCCCTCCTTCTGACAGGAACTTCCTACAGACCAGGTATGAAGGATGCCTGAGTGGACATACAAAACTCACAAGTTCCTGGCTCTCACGGCTCCTATGCAGAGGGTTAGTCGAAGACGGAGGGGCATCGCGAGGGGCGTCGGGGGACGGGGGACTGTGCCTCACTGCCCTCCCCTTCTCCAAGAAACCCGTCTTCAACAGAGTCGAGAGAGCCGGGAACTTGTGAGGTGTGCATGTCCTGGTGAGCCTCCACCTTTTATAGGTGGGTGCAGCCTCGACTGTACAGAGACAGACCAGACCAGCTGCACCACACAGACACTTCAAACCTAATCTGAGTACAAAACACACACACACACATCTTACCATTAAAAAAATAGGGTTCCTTTACAATGTCAGAAGGAGGAAGGCACTAAGGCACCGCCTTCCGCCCCTCGACGCCCTCGCGGTGCCCCCTCCTTCTGACAGGAACTTCCTACAGACCAGGTATGAAGGATGCCTGAGTGGACATACAAAACTCACAAGTTCCTGGCTCTCACGGCTCCTATGCAGAGGGTTAGTCGAAGACGGAGGGGCATCGCGAGGGGCGTCGGGGGACGGGGGACTGTGCCTCACTGCCCTCCCCTTCTCCAAGAAACCCGTCTTCAACAGAGTCGAGAGAGCCGGGAACTTGTGAGGTGTGCATGTCCTGGTGAGCCTCCACCTTTTATAGGTGGGTGCAGCCTCGACTGTACAGAGACAGACCAGACCAGCTGAACCACACAGACACTTCAAACCTAATCTGAGGACAAAAAACACATACATACATACATACATACACACAGACAAAGACACACACACACACACACAGACACAAACATCTTACCATTAAAAAAATAGGGTTCCTTTACAATGTCAGAAGGAGGAAGGCACTAAGGCACCGCCTTCCGCCCCTCGACGCCCTCGCGGTGCCCCCTCCTTCTGACAGGAACTTCCTACAGACCAGGTATGAAGGATGCCTGAGTGGACATACAAAACTCACAAGTTCCTGGCTCTCACGGCTCCTATGCAGAGGGTTAGTCGAAGACGGAGGGGCATCGCGAGGGGCGTCGGGGGACGGGGGACTGTGCCTCACTGCCCTCCCCTTCTCCAAGAAACCCGTCTTCAACAGAGTCGAGAGAGCCGGGAACTTGTGAGGTGTGCATGTCCTGGTGAGCCTCCACCTTTTATAGGTGGGTGCAGCCTCGACTGTACAGAGACAGACCAGACCAGCTGCACCACACAGACACTTCAAACCTAATCTGAGGACAAAAAACACATACATACATACATACACACAGACACAGACACAGACACACACACACACACACAGACACAAACATCTTACCATTAAAAAAATAGGGTTCCTTTACAATGTCAGAAGAAGGAAGGCACTAAGGCACCGCCTTCCGCCCCTCGACGCCCTCGCGGTGCCCCCTCCTTCTGACAGGAACTTCCTACAGACCAGGTATGAAGGATGCCTGAGTGGACATACAAAACTCACAAGTTCCTGGCTCTCACGGCTCCTATGCAGAGGGTTAGTTGAAGACGGAGGGGCATCGCGAGGGGCGTCGGGGGACGGGGGACTGTGCCTCACTGCCCTCCCCTTCTCCAAGAAACCCGTCTTCAACAGAGTCGAGAGAGCCGGGAACTTGTGAGGTGTGCATGTCCTGGTGAGCCTCCACCTTTTATAGGTGGGTGCAGCCTCGACTGTACAGAGACAGACCAGACCAGCTGCACCACACAGACACTTCAAACCTAATCTGAGTACAAAACACACACACACACACACACACACACACACACACACACACACACACAGAGACACAAACATCTTACCATTAAAAAAATAGGGTTCCTTTACAATGTCAGAAGGAGGAAGGCACTAAGGCACCGCCTTCCGCCCCTCGACGCCCTCGCGGTGCCCCCTCCTTCTGACAGGAACTTCCTACAGACCAGGTATGAAGGATGCCTGAGTGGACATACAAAACTCACAAGTTCCTGGCTCTCACGGCTCCTATGCAGAGGGTTAGTCGAAGACGGAGGGGCATCGCGAGGGGCGTCGGGGGACGGGGGACTGTGCCTCACTGCCCTCCCCTTCTCCAAGAAACCCGTCTTCAACAGAGTCGAGAGAGCCGGGAACTTGTGAGGTGTGCATGTCCTGGTGAGCCTCCACCTTTTATAGGTGGGTGCAGCCTCGACTGTACAGAGACAGACCAGACCAGCTGCACCACACAGACACTTCAAACCTAATCTGAGTACAAAACAAACACACACACACACACACACACACACACACACACACACACAGAGAGACACAAACATCTTACCATTAAAAAAATAGGGTTCCTTTACAATGTCAGAAGGAGGAAGGCACTAAGGCACCGCCTTCCGCCCCTCGACGCCCTCGCGGTGCCCCCTCCTTCTGACAGGAACTTCCTACAGACCAGGTATGAAGGATGCCTGAGTGGACATACAAAACTCACAAGTTCCTGGCTGCCCTCCCCTTCTCCAAGAAACCCGTCTTCAACAGAGTCGAGAGAGCCGGGAACTTGTGAGGTGTGCATGTCCTGGTGAGCCTCCACCTTTTATAGGTGGGTGCAGCCTCGACTGTACAGAGACAGACCAGACCAGCTGCACCACACAGACACTTCAAACCTCATCAGAGGACAAAAAACATACACACACACACACACACACATCTTACCATTAAAAAAATAGGGTTCCTTTACAATGTCAGAAGGAGGAAGGCACTAAGGCACCGCCTTCCGCCCCTCGACGCCCTCGCGGTGCCCCCTCCTTCTGACAGGAACTTCCTACAGACCAGGTATGAAGGATGCCTGAGTGGACATACAAAACTCACAAGTTCCTGGCTCTCACGGCTCCTATGCAGAGGGTTAGTCGAAGACGGAAGGGCATCGCGAGGGGCGTCGGGGGACGGGGGACTGTGCCTCACTGCCTTCCCCTTCTCCAAGAAACCCGTCTTCAACAGAGTCGAGAGAGCCGGGAACTTGTGAGGTGTGCATGTCCTGGTGAGCCTCCACCTTTTATAGGTGGGTGCAGCCTCGACTGTACAGAGACAGACCAGACCAGCTGCACCACACAGACATTTCAAACCTAATCTGAGTACAAAACACACACACACACACACACATCTTACCATTAAAAAAATAGGGTTCCTTTACAATGTCAGAAGGAGGAAGGCACTAAGGCACCGCCTTCCGCCCCTCGACGCCCTCGCGGTGCCCCCTCCTTCTGACAGGAACTTCCTACAGACCAGGTATGAAGGATGCCTGAGTGGACATACAAAACTCACAAGTTCCTGGCTCTCACGGCTCCTATGCAGAGGGTTAGTCGAAGACGGAAGGGCATCGCGAGGGGCGTCGGGGGACGGGGGACTGTGCCTCACTGCCTTCCCCTTCTCCAAGAAACCCGTCTTCAACAGAGTCGAGAGAGCCGGGAACTTGTGAGGTGTGCATGTCCTGGTGAGCCTCCACCTTTTATAGGTGGGTGCAGCCTCGACTGTACAGAGACAGACCAGACCAGCTGCACCACACAGACACTTCAAACCTCATCAGAGGACAAAAAACATACACACACACACACACACACACACACACACACACACACACACACACACACACACAGAGACACAAACATCTTACCATTAAAAAAACTGGGTTCCTTTACAATGTCAGAAGGAGGAAGACACTAAGGCACCGCCTTCCGCCCCTCGACGCCCTCGCGGTGCCCCCTCCTTCTGACAGGAACTTCCTACAGACCAGGTATGAAGGATGCCTGAGTGGACATACAAAACTCACAAGTTCCTGGCTCTCACGGCTCCTATGCAGAGGGTTAGTCGAAGACGGAGGGGCATCGCGAGGGGCGTCGGGGGACGGGGGACTGTGCCTCACTGCCTTCCCCTTCTCCAAGAAACCCGTCTTCAACAGAGTCGAGAGAGCCGGGAACTTGTGAGGTGTGCATGTCCTGGTGAGCCTCCACCTTTTATAGGTGGGTGCAGCCTCGACTGTACAGAGACAGACCAGACCTGCTGCACCACACAGACACTTCAAACCTAATCTGAGTACAAAACACACACACACACACACACACACACACACACACACACACACACACACATCTTACCATTAAAAAAATAGGGTTCCTTTACAATGTCAGAAGGAGGAAGGCACTAAGGAGCCGCCTTCCGCCCCTCGACGCCCTCGCGGTGCCCCCTCCTTCTGACAGGAACTTCCTACAGACCAGGTATGAAGGATGCCTGAGTGGACATACAAAACTCACAAGTTCCTGGCTCTCACGGCTCCTATGCAGAGGGTTAGTCGAAGACGGAGGGGCATCGCGAGGGGCGTCGGGGGACGGGGGACTGTGCCTCACTGCCCTCCCCTTCTCCAAGAAACCCGTCTTCAACAGAGTCGAGAGAGCCGGGAACTTGTGAGGTGTGCATGTCCTGGTGAGCCTCCACCTTTTATAGGTGGGTGCAGCCTCGACTGTACAGAGACAGACCAGACCAGCTGCACCACACAGACACTTCAAACCTAATCTGAGTACAAAACACACACACACACATCTTACCATTAAAAAAATAGGGTTCCTTTACAATGTCAGAAGGAGGAAGGCACTAAGGCACCGCCTTCCGCCCCTCGACGCCCTCGCGGTGCCCCCTCCTTCTGACAGGAACTTCCTACAGACCAGGTATGAAGGATGCCTGAGTGGACATACAAAACTCACAAGTTCCTGGCTCTCACGGCTCCTATGCAGAGGGTTAGTCGAAGACGGAGGGGCATCGCGAGGGGCGTCGGGGGACGGGGGACTGTGCCTCACTGCCCTCCCCTTCTCCAAGAAACCCGTCTTCAACAGAGTCGAGAGAGCCGGGAACTTGTGAGGTGTGCATGTCCTGGTGAGCCTCCACCTTTTATAGGTGGGTGCAGCCTCGACTGTACAGAGACAGACCAGACCAGCTGAACCACACAGACACTTCAAACCTAATCTGAGGACAAAAAACACATACATACATACATACATACACACAGACAAAGACACACACACACACACACAGACACAAACATCTTACCATTAAAAAAATAGGGTTCCTTTACAATGTCAGAAGGAGGAAGGCACTAAGGCACCGCCTTCCGCCCCTCGACGCCCTCGCGGTGCCCCCTCCTTCTGACAGGAACTTCCTACAGACCAGGTATGAAGGATGCCTGAGTGGACATACAAAACTCACAAGTTCCTGGCTCTCACGGCTCCTATGCAGAGGGTTAGTCGAAGACGGAGGGGCATCGCGAGGGGCGTCGGGGGACGGGGGACTGTGCCTCACTGCCCTCCCCTTCTCCAAGAAACCCGTCTTCAACAGAGTCGAGAGAGCCGGGAACTTGTGAGGTGTGCATGTCCTGGTGAGCCTCCACCTTTTATAGGTGGGTGCAGCCTCGACTGTACAGAGACAGACCAGACCAGCTGCACCACACAGACACTTCAAACCTAATCTGAGGACAAAAAACACATACATACATACATACACACAGACACAGACACACACACACACACACACACACAGACACAAACATCTTACCATTAAAAAAATAGGGTTCCTTTACAATGTCAGAAGAAGGAAGGCACTAAGGCACCGCCTTCCGCCCCTCGACGCCCTCGCGGTGCCCCCTCCTTCTGACAGGAACTTCCTACAGACCAGGTATGAAGGATGCCTGAGTGGACATACAAAACTCACAAGTTCCTGGCTCTCACGGCTCCTATGCAGAGGGTTAGTTGAAGACGGAGGGGCATCGCGAGGGGCGTCGGGGGACGGGGGACTGTGCCTCACTGCCCTCCCCTTCTCCAAGAAACCCGTCTTCAACAGAGTCGAGAGAGCCGGGAACTTGTGAGGTGTGCATGTCCTGGTGAGCCTCCACCTTTTATAGGTGGGTGCAGCCTCGACTGTACAGAGACAGACCAGACCAGCTGCACCACACAGACACTTCAAACCTAATCTGAGTACAAAACACACACACACACACACACACACACACACACACACACACACACACAGAGACACAAACATCTTACCATTAAAAAAATAGGGTTCCTTTACAATGTCAGAAGGAGGAAGGCACTAAGGCACCGCCTTCCGCCCCTCGACGCCCTCGCGGTGCCCCCTCCTTCTGACAGGAACTTCCTACAGACCAGGTATGAAGGATGCCTGAGTGGACATACAAAACTCACAAGTTCCTGGCTCTCACGGCTCCTATGCAGAGGGTTAGTCGAAGACGGAGGGGCATCGCGAGGGGCGTCGGGGGACGGGGGACTGTGCCTCACTGCCCTCCCCTTCTCCAAGAAACCCGTCTTCAACAGAGTCGAGAGAGCCGGGAACTTGTGAGGTGTGCATGTCCTGGTGAGCCTCCACCTTTTATAGGTGGGTGCAGCCTCGACTGTACAGAGACAGACCAGACCAGCTGCACCACACAGACACTTCAAACCTAATCTGAGTACAAAACACACACACACACACACACACACACACACACACACACACACACACACAGAGACACAAAAATCTTACCATTAAAAAAATAGGGTTCCTTTACAATGTCAGAAGGAGGAAAGCACTAAGGCACCGCCTTCCGCCCCTCGACGCCCTCGCGGTGCCCCCTCCTTCTGACAGGAACTTCCTACAGACCAGGTATGAAGGATGCCTGAGTGGACATACAAAACTCACAAGTTCCTGGCTCTCACGGCTCCTATGCAGAGGGTTAGTCGAAGACGGAGGGGCATCGCGAGGGGCGTCGGGGGACGGGGGACTGTGCCTCACTGCCCTCCCCTTCTCCAAGAAACCCGTCTTCAACAGAGTCGAGAGAGCCGGGAACTTGTGAGGTGTGCATGTCCTGGTGAGCCTCCACCTTTTATAGGTGGGTGCAGCCTCGACTGTACAGAGACAGACCAGACCAGCTGCACCACACAGACACTTCAAACCTAATCTGAGTACAAAACACACACACACACACACACACACACACACACACACACACACACACACATCTTACCATTAAAAAAATAGGGTTCCTTTACAATGTCAGAAGGAGGAAGGCACTAAGGCACCGCCTTCCGCCCCTCGACGCCCTCGCGGTGCCCCCTCCTTCTGACAGGAACTTCCTACAGACCAGGTATGAAGGATGCCTGAGTGGACATACAAAACTCACAAGTTCCTGGCTCTCACGGCTCCTATGCAGAGGGTTAGTCGAAGACGGAGGGGCATCGCGAGGGGCGTCGGGGGACGGGGGACTGTGCCTCACTGCCCTCCCCTTCTCCAAGAAACCCGTCTTCAACAGAGTCGAGAGAGCCGGGAACTTGTGAGGTGTGCATGTCCTGGTGAGCCTCCACCTTTTATAGGTGGGTGCAGCCTCGACTGTACAGAGACAGACCAGACCAGCTGCACCACACAGACACTTCAAACCTAATCTGAGTACAAAACAAACACACACACACACACACACACACACACACACACAGAGAGACACAAACATCTTACCATTAAAAAAATAGGGTTCCTTTACAATGTCAGAAGGAGGAAGGCACTAAGGCACCGCCTTCCGCCCCTCGACGCCCTCGCGGTGCCCCCTCCTTCTGACAGGAACTTCCTACAGACCAGGTATGAAGGATGCCTGAGTGGACATACAAAACTCACAAGTTCCTGGCTGCCCTCCCCTTCTCCAAGAAACCCGTCTTCAACAGAGTCGAGAGAGCCGGGAACTTGTGAGGTGTGCATGTCCTGGTGAGCCTCCACCTTTTATAGGTGGGTGCAGCCTCGACTGTACAGAGACAGACCAGACCAGCTGCACCACACAGACACTTCAAACCTCATCAGAGGACAAAAAACATACACACACACACACACACACACATCTTACCATTAAAAAAATAGGGTTCCTTTACAATGTCAGAAGGAGGAAGGCACTAAGGCACCGCCTTCCGCCCCTCGACGCCCTCGCGGTGCCCCCTCCTTCTGACAGGAACTTCCTACAGACCAGGTATGAAGGATGCCTGAGTGGACATACAAAACTCACAAGTTCCTGGCTCTCACGGCTCCTATGCAGAGGGTTAGTCGAAGACGGAAGGGCATCGCGAGGGGCGTCGGGGGACGGGGGACTGTGCCTCACTGCCTTCCCCTTCTCCAAGAAACCCGTCTTCAACAGAGTCGAGAGAGCCGGGAACTTGTGAGGTGTGCATGTCCTGGTGAGCCTCCACCTTTTATAGGTGGGTGCAGCCTCGACTGTACAGAGACAGACCAGACCAGCTGCACCACACAGACATTTCAAACCTAATCTGAGTACAAAACACACACACACACACACACATCTTACCATTAAAAAAATAGGGTTCCTTTACAATGTCAGAAGGAGGAAGGCACTAAGGCACCGCCTTCCGCCCCTCGACGCCCTCGCGGTGCCCCCTCCTTCTGACAGGAACTTCCTACAGACCAGGTATGAAGGATGCCTGAGTGGACATTCAAAACTCACAAGTTCCTTGCTCTCACGGCTCCTATGCAGAGGGTTAGTCGAAGACGGAGGGGCATCGCGAGGGGCGTCGGGGGACTGTGCCTCACTGCCTTCCCCTTCTCCAAGAAACCCGTCTTCAACAGAGTCGAGAGAGCCGGGAACTTGTGAGGTGTGCATGTCCTGGTGAGCCTCCACCTTTTATAGGTGGGTGCAGCCTCGACTGTACAGAGACAGACCAGACCAGCTGCACCACACAGACACTTCAAACCTCATCAGAGGACAAAAAACATACACACACACACACACACACACACACACACACACAGAGACACAAACATCTTACCATTAAAAAAACTGGGTTCCTTTACAATGTCAGAAGGAGGAAGACACTAAGGCACCGCCTTCCGCCCCTCGACGCCCTCGCGGTGCCCCCTCCTTCTGACAGGAACTTCCTACAGACCAGGTATGAAGGATGCCTGAGTGGACATACAAAACTCACAAGTTCCTGGCTCTCACGGCTCCTATGCAGAGGGTTAGTCGAAGACGGAGGGGCATCGCGAGGGGCGTCGGGGGACGGGGGACTGTGCCTCACTGCCTTCCCCTTCTCCAAGAAACCCGTCTTCAACAGAGTCGAGAGAGCCGGGAACTTGTGAGGTGTGCATGTCCTGGTGAGCCTCCACCTTTTATAGGTGGGTGCAGCCTCGACTGTACAGAGACAGACCAGACCAGCTGCACCACACAGACACTTCAAACCTAATCTGAGTACAAAACACACACACACACACACACACACACACACACACACACACACACACACATCTTACCATTAAAAAAATAGGGTTCCTTTACAATGTCAGAAGAAGGAAGGCACTAAGGCACCGCCTTCCGCCCCTCGACGCCCTCGCGGTGCCCCCTCCTTCTGACAGGAACTTCCTACAGACCAGGTATGAAGGATGCCTGAGTGGACATACAAAACTCACAAGTTCCTGGCTCTCACGGCTCCTATGCAGAGGGTTAGTCGAAGACGGAGGGGCATCGCGAGGGGCGTCGGGGGACGGGGGACTGTGCCTCACTGCCCTCCCCTTCTCCAAGAAACCCGTCTTCAACAGAGTCGAGAGAGCCGGGAACTTGTGAGGTGTGCATGTCCTGGTGAGCCTCCACCTTTTATAGGTGGGTGCAGCCTCGACTGTACAGAGACAGACCAGACCAGCTGCACCACACAGACACTTCAAACCTCATCAGAGGACAAAAAACATACACACACACACACACACACACACACACACACACACACACACACACAGAGACACAAACATCTTACCATTAAAAAAATAGGGTTCCTTTACAATGTCAGAAGGAGGAAGGCACTAAGGCACCGCCTTCCGCCCCTCGACGCCCTCGCGGTGCCCCCTCCTTCTGACAGGAACTTCCTACAGACCAGGTATGAAGGATGCCTGAGTGGACATACAAAACTCACAAGTTCCTGGCTCTCACGGCTCCTATGCAGAGGGTTAGTCGAAGACGGAGGGGCATCGCGAGGGGCGTCGGGGGACCGGGGACTGTGCCTCACTGCCCTCCCCTTCTCCAAGAAACCCGTCTTCAACAGAGTCGAGAGAGCCGGGAACTTGTGAGGTGTGCATGTCCTGGTGAGCCTCCACCTTTTATAGGTGGGTGCAGCCTCGACTGTACAGAGACAGACCAGACCAGCTGC
Organism: Mchenga conophoros; assembly: GCF_057382185.1. Taxonomy (NCBI): domain Eukaryota; kingdom Metazoa; phylum Chordata; class Actinopteri; order Cichliformes; family Cichlidae; genus Mchenga; species Mchenga conophoros. The sequence continues at coordinate 13,866,855 of NC_140537.1, forward strand.
ACCACACAGACACTTCAAACCTAATCTGAGTACAAAACACACACACACACACACACACACACACACACACACAGAGACACACACACACACATCTTACCATTAAAAAAATAGGGTTCCTTTACAATGTCAGAAGGAGGAAGGCACTAAGGCACCGCCTTCCGCCCCTCGACGCCCTCGCGGTGCCCCCTCCTTCTGACAGGAACTTCCTACAGACCAGGTATGAAGGATGCCTGAGTGGACATACAAAACTCACAAGTTCCTGGCTCTCACGGCTCCTATGCAGAGGGTTAGTCGAAGACGGAGGGGCATCGCGAGGGGCGTCGGGGGACGGGGGACTGTGCCTCACTGCCCTCCCCTTCTCCAAGAAACCCGTCTTCAACAGAGTCGAGAGAGCCGGGAACTTGTGAGGTGTGCATGTCCTGGTGAGCCTCCACCTTTTATAGGTGGGTGCAGCCTCGACTGTACAGAGACAGACCAGACCAGCTGCACCACACAGACACTTCAAACCTAATCTGAGTACAAAACACACACACACACACACACACACACACACACACACACACACACACACAGAGACACAAACATCTTACCATTA